>NW_024519207.1:6284785-8684785 GCF_017590135.1 Pyrgilauda ruficollis | reverse complement strand
GGGTGCAGAATCTGGCACTTCATCTTGTTAAATCTAATCCCATTGTTTTTAGGCCGCTGCTCCAATCTACCTAAAACCTTCTGCAAGATGTTGCTCTCTGGGAGGATCAAGAGCAGCTCCCATTTGGCATCATCAGCAAAACCTGTCAGTGATGCTCTCAACTTCTGCATCCAGACTGTTGGTAAATATATGGAACAGGACAGGCCCTAGAATTCAACCCTGAGGAACGCCACTGATGATGGTCTCCAGACAGCTGGAACCCTAGTGTCTAAAACCCTTTGTGCTCTGCCCTTCAGCCAGATCTTCACCCAGCACATCAAGAACCTGCTTATCCCACAGCTGGACAACTTATGTGGAAGAAGGCTGTGTTGGAAAGTTTTGAAAGCCTTACTAAAATCCAGTAAAACTACATCCATTGTCTTCCCTTCATCCACTGGATCAGGGACCTTAACACAGAAGGAAAAGGAGTTCACGTGTCCTGTGGGAAAGACCCCAAGCTGGAGCAGGGGAAGAGCATGAGGAGGAAGGAGCAGCAGAAGCCAAGACATGGACTGACCACAAACCCCATTCTTCACTCTGTGTTGTCCAGAGTGAGAAAGTAGAAGAGTCATGGCTGAAGATGAGCCTGGGAAAGAAAAGAGATATGGAGGGAAAATTCTTTTATACTCATTATTGTTTCTTATTATCCTCCTTAGATTATTTGGAAGCAAGTTAAATTCATTTCCCTGAGTTGCTCCTGTTTTTGCCGTGACAGTAAATACTGAGTGATCTTCATGTTCTTATCTAAACCCATGAGCTCTTCATCTTACTTTCTTCTTCTGTCATGTTGATGGAAGGGGAGTGATAGAATGATTTGATGGCATCTGGATGCCAGCCAAGGTCAAACCTCAAAAAAACCCCCACAACATTAAAAAAAAAAAAAAAAAAAAAAAAAAAAAAAAAAAAAAAAAAAAGAGGGGGATGAAAGAGTTTTCTAATCATCTAGAATTTACTATAGTACATCTCTAGCGTTAAACTTTCCTCACAGACCTCAAGAAAAGTTAATATATTAATCATAGCTTCATGGTTTCTTGAGCTTCTTCTTGAGTATCTTGGTACTCATGTAAGAAAGTGGTAGTTATTCAGTACTATATCCTATTTGGTATGAAATGTCCTTTATGTTTTCCTAATCTAATCCCTTTTCATCTAGATAGCTGAAATACTGAAAATACAGTGTCTGTATTTTCTCCTTAAGGACTGAAATATTTTTCCTGTGGCAGGTATTTGCTAGGAAGCTAAGCTAAATTCTTTAGTGAGTCATTCCTCAAACTCATTTATGTCCCTAGTTTATGGATGATCATACAGATTGTTTTTTGGAGGTACTACTCTCTTAATTACATAGAGTGAATATTCAGACAAGAGTTTCAAAGTACAGGTGTAGATTTCAGACAGGAAGATAAGACAATGGTAACTTTTCTCACAGAATATAGAGAAGATATCGAGATCAAGAAAAAGAAGCATGAGATCATTGAGTGACAGTAAAGTTTTTCCTTTGTGTTTTTGCACTCTGACATTAGGAAAAAATGAAAGACAACATAAAACCCCTCAACTTTCTTGAAGGTTCTTGAAGCCTGTGAAAGTTAAGTTAATTCAATCTTTAAGGAAAAATTTGAATATCACATCTGTCCCTTGTGTATGCTAATGATTTTGACACTTATAAATAAAATGAACAGTGCAGTGCAGAATAATTGCTTATTTCCAAAAACTTCATAAAGATTTTTATTATGTATAGTTACCCTGTGTGCTTGGATGAGTGCTTTAAAGTCTCCCTCAGCAGGTATTGATACAGTAGACCATAGCAGCACTAAAAAAAAACCCATTATAGCCTATTATGTCAATGAACTGTGCATGAAGAACTTCCTTGGTAGTATTTATTGGTGAAATACACCATGACAAGCGTAGAATGTGTGATAATGCATTTGATGGAGGAATCATAACAGTTATATTAAGATCTCATGGAAATTAAACAGCACTGTCCCATGTACTTCAACCAAAATCATAATAGCTCTAAAGTGTCTCCTGTGATCACCATGGAGGAAATTGAGAATAACTGTTACTGTGGCAGACCTGATCATTGAGTATGAGGCTTTCCATTATACATTTTTTTCTCAGTAAATGCTAAAAAAATATATTTAAATGTGCAGTAAGTTTTTATTTAAAACTTCATAAACCATAAGACAGATTGGTTTTTTACTCCATATTTAGCTAATTACATTGCACCTTGAAGTATTATAGGGGTCTAAAAAGGCTGTGTGATCTTATTGACCATGTGTGCCATAATCCTCCCTAAATACAAAAGATGTGTAAAAATAATCCAACAAAAGCCAGGAACTACAGAGCTAAGGCTTCTTATTCCATCTCTAATACATCCTACATTTCTGGGGTATGGTTCTGGGTAGACTGGCTGCTAAAATACTGAGCTGATTTTGGATGAGCCATTGTTAAGCCTCTCCTTTTTACCCTCTTCATGAGAAGGTGGAGGATTGTGCAGCTTTCATGAAGGAGTTGCTAATTAGCAAAGTGTAAACTTAGCATAACCTTCCAATAAAAATTCTTTCAATCTCTTTCTGTTTTTACAAGAATTAAGACTCAGTGTTCTTTGTCTCCAGAAATGCCTTATGTGGAGCTCCTAAAAAGAAATTATGTTTCCGAAATCACTAGTCACTTCTGAAGCTTTCTGACATCTGTACTGCTGTAGGTAAAAGTGAACAAAGGTTATATGGTTCTTCCTCATAGCCAGAGCAAAAGCTATTAGAGATGTTATTTTTTGTAACAACTCTTAGGGAAGTCTGCTGTAAAGGACAAATTCTGCAGTGAGACTGAAATCTTAGGCTGTTACAAGAAGTTCCTCAAGTATACAGAAACAGCACATAAAAAAATTCTGGCCATATTGGAAGAAGCACCTGTGATTTTTTCAAAGTGAACATTCCCTTTCAGAGAATGAAAAAAAAAAACAAAACCAACCAATAAACACTTATTGATATTTTTATTCTACTCATATAATCCTTTATATTAAATACTGAGATAAAATTATTCTTCACCCATTCTTTACTTTTGTTTTTATAAAATAATTTTTATTTTGTGCAGTTAGTACTGTTTGGAAGTTTTTTTGCATAGACAGCTTGCCTTTTTTTGAGTGATTTTTTTTTTCCTTCTCAATGGAAAGGATATTTCACAGTGAGATCTAGCTTTATTTCTGCTCTAAATTAATTTACATATCTGCAAAGTGGGTGAAAAATAATTTCATCGCTTGGTTGGTTAAAATTTGTGAGCAGCCTGTGCATGACTAACCAAAGTCTGAGACAGTGGAGCATCAGAATGAAAATACATTTTAAAAAATAACAATTCACTAACTTTTTAAAATTATTTATTATACATTACATAATGGGAGAAGGCTATGAAGCAGCTAAGTGTGCACAACATATTTTGCAAAATTCACTTCTGCATGCATGTTACTCAAGTTAATCTGGGAATAAATTTATTCCCCAAATTGAAACCATTTTTTTTTTTTGATACAGCAAAAGGTTTCTGTATGGAAACCACTGCTGAAAGCCTCTGTTTGTTAGCTAAAAGACAGTGCCTTGGGAATACAGTGATATGCTTTTTCAATCGGAAGTTGAGAGCTCCCTATAGCCAGGCTTGTAGAAGTTCAGCCTCTTTTCAGCAGCAGAGTTTAGAAAGGATGCAGCAAAGGAACAGAAGTGTTTTTGTAATATGGTCTTTTAAAAACACATGCTCTTTCAGAAGTTGTCAAAAAATAATTGACGCTACCTCTGTAATTTGATAAAAGAAATCATTTGTTGTGCTATTAAAATCTGTTTTGTTAACAAAAATCTGAGCTAAAATTAATCCAGTCTTTTAAATTAGTTCATTCTGAGAAAAATCAAGCTATATATAATTTATGATTTTATTCAAAATGTCATCCAGCATTTGAAGGGGTTAAATACAATCCAAAAACTAAAATAAAAACAAACTTGTTCTTTCAGGGATGGCCTCTCCTATATATTCTTAAATATAGGCCCTAAGTGGACTTTTTTTAAATAATGACAATAATCCTATGTAACACCTTTTGTAGAACATAAAATAGGATCAAAATTTTATCCTAAAAATTGAAAAATAAAGTAGCAATTACAGTTTAATCATCCCTGTTACAGAGCTTCTATTTGCTTATTTCCACACCCTTCACTTATTGCCTGGAACACCACTGTTTCCTACATCATCATAAAAAAAAATAAATAAATATAAAAGGAATGCAACTGGCAAATGGACTTGGTTTTGAAATACTACACAGATTTCATGTTGTTCACCAAAGATGTAGCGGAGAAAACAGTTCTATGCTTTTGTGACTCCCTAAAGAGTCCTTGTAGAAAATTTAATGCAAATGTTATTCTATTTTCATGTCACATACTGTGCTCATAATAACTGAACAAATTATTGATTTTCAGTAGGGAGATTATTTAAAACACTTATTCTATGCTTTCTGGATTAGTACTAACCATAAGCACGAAAAGCACTCTTATTTAAAATGTGTAACTTATTATATCATTGGAGAAACTGCTGAGTTTACAGTAACATGCTACTGACATTTGATATCACTGCCCTGGCCCTCATATTTAAAACAATTGAAATATTTATAAGATTTCTACATATTATTTTACAATAGTGTAGTTTAAAATTACTATTTATATTTCAGGTCATCAAGTGTTTCACCCATGGGATTAACGGCTGCAAAAATTAAAATCATATTACCATCAGAAATGCCAATAACTCATTCTAGGTGGGACAAGGAGGATTCAAAAAACTCCCTAGTTATCAATTTGCATGGAAGAGCAGAAAGGGGGGTATATTTCTCAAGGTATAGAGGCTCTGAAATCCTGAAACACAGGGGATGATGAAGCTTGCAAGTGCCATCCCCTCCTGCATTTCATTTACCTTGATACCCAGTGTTCCAGCCACATTCACAAACTGACGCCTTCCCTTGCTTTAGGCCAGCGCAGTCAGCCACACCTCACCTGCACCTCAACCTCTTAATCCTCATGATAAAGAAAATTCTCATGGCCTGGTCACCCACTGCAAATCTATAACTATGCTTGCTGCTGACTCACAGCATACATTAATTAAATAAATTCTATGGAAGGTGAGCAGTTTGCACAACTATCGCAAAGCTTGGGACACTTGTCGGAATAATGTTTTATAATAGTCACAACTCAAAAAATGTGAGGCAGAATAATTTTGGACTGAAAGATCAGAAGCCTTCTTAGAAATTTTACAGTAGAGGTATGCGTTAGTGCCACAATCAGAAGTACATGAAAGACACACCTGTGTCAGTGAGGATTAATCACTTCTACTTGTTGTCTTTTCTGCAATTCAATATAAGGACACATCAATGTACATCTAAATGTTACAGGCAATTGGCTATTGCAAGGAAGTCTGTCTCTAATTCTAAGTAATAAAAAAGAAATGCTAGCAAGGGCAAACTCCTGTTAATTCATTCTGCAACAGGTGGGACTTGTTTTATTTTTATTGACAAACTCTCTTCACCGAACAAGAATTTATGTGTATAAAAGTGTTTTGAAACCATATCATGTGTCTCAAATTAGATTGTAGATGTTGAAATATAACATAATACAATTCCCCACTCTCCAGATTTTCTTTCCTCATGTTTCTACAAAAGGACAGACTCGAATTAACACCAGTGAAGGTCATGAGTCACCTATTTCATGTAGTAGTATCTGTCAGGAGAGAATTTTTTTCAGATAATTCAGTCTATGTGCGTGAAATATAATCTGTGTAATTTCTGACCACTGAAGTTGAAATTATGTTGAGAGGTAATTTTTTAATGCAGACATTGATATTGCTTCCTATTAATTCTGTTAAGTGATGTGGTAAGAGAGACTCTCCAAAGATTGCTCTGAACCTTTATGTGATCAACAGAAAAATGTTAGTAGAATATTTCAACATTTTACCTTATGATTCTATTATTCATTTGCACGTAACTACAAAAGTGGAAGCCACATCCAAGCTTATCTATTGCAATATGCAATTGTTTGATATATTTGGTCCCTTTATTTCTCTTGTGAAAACAAACTGTCCACCGTCAGACTTCCAGTTGACTAAAAACTGCAGCTACATTATTTTCTGCATTAAATGACACCAAGAGTGAATACACTTATAAAAATTTGCATTTGAAGGACATCAAAAGCCAGACCCTCATGGCTTTTGTTAGTTGTCACTCATGGTTTTAACTTGCTCTCTTTCAAGATTATATCATCTTTATTAAAAGGAAGTTATAGATTATTAAAATATGCATATAAAAAAGGGAGGATACAAATGTTTAGTAGAGAGGGAGTAGCAGCTTTATTCTGTTTTATTCCCACAGAAAACTTGCCATTTGTTCCTGAGACAAGGGATTTCTCTAATTATTATTAATAAAATGGAAGGAATTTGAGAGGTTACCATCTACATTTTTAAGTAGACTTTTTGTCAGCCTGCAAATGAAAACCAATACTAAAATCAAATGTAACTCTTGTACCCCACTACATCAGTTATTAGTTCACAATCTGTGGTGAAGAAAGCATAATGAAATTTTCCTGAATGTGTTAAAATTTCTCCTAATGATTGAATTATCATTTGTATTTCAAGTTTTAAGAAATAATTTTTGCTCTTTGTTGAGTGCTCAATGTCATCTTTCCTTTTGTTAGAAAGTAAATTGAATAACTCAAAGAAGCTTTGTGCAGAAATGTTTGCTCCTTTGTTCAGTCCCAGAATGTTGGGAATACAGATAGCCTCCTTTCTTTGCAACAGCAAGTGTAATAGCTTTGACAAGAACATGAGAAGGATAGTTGTGAGCAAAGACAAAATGCAAATAATATGGCTTAGGGCCCGGTTAGGGAACAACTAGCACAAGTGTGAGCTATTATTGCTGTGTCAAGCTTTGCTGAAGTAATTTCAAGCTTCAAAATATTTATTTTGGAACTGATTTGAAAAAAGTCTGAAAAATAAAATTAAATTGGGCTACTTGCCAGTACTTTGCTGATAATATGATACACAAAACAGCTCTTTCCTGAATTCAGAAGAGATAGGATTGAGGTGCTTTTTAGTAGAATTTCCAAAATGAGTGCTTTCCCTAATTGGGCAAGACACTAATATCTTATCACATACAAATAACAAAATCTTTATGAAATCATTTTGACTTTTATTTGTCCTCTTTTGAAATCACACAAAAGCAGCTAAGCACAAAAATCTATGGGAGTTTTGGCACATAAATTGCCAGATCCACAAACTGTAGGGCTTCAGGGGATTTAGTTCAGGCTATTAGTAATTTGCATACTTCTTATCACCTACTGTCTAAAAACAACAAAATCTGTTTATTTTTTCTCTTGTATCATCTTGAGGTAGAGATACTGCATGATGGTTGGCCTGGAGCATATCACAATGAATAAATACAATGGTCAAGACTTTTTTTACCTAAGCCTTGCTCATAGTTCAACTGCCAGTCCCTCTAGCCAGTCCCAGGGCTTTACAGACCTGCAAAATTTGCTTAGGCAGAAATTTCAATAAGAAGGAAAGGAAAAGCAAAAACCCAGAAAGCAAATATAATTTTGTTTAAAATAGGAGCACAGATCACATTCAAGCAGCACCAAAACCTACACTGCTGATAACATTGTCAGTACAGAAACAAATAATCATTTTGGGAGATGTGATTTAATTTTCCTTCCCTAAACAGCTCCAAAAGAATAAGCAGGGAGAATATCTTAGGTACTTTCTTTCTTTTTATCTCTTGCGACAGAAAGCTTTATGGGTTTCTAAGCCATTCCTACTGTCCCACAGACTTTGTCAGTGTTGGTGAGACAGCAGAGGTGGAAGGTACACAGAAGAGTGTTGACAGCTCTGCTTGGCTGCATTATTTTTCCCCACGTGTAATACCTGTGATGTCACATTGATATAACTTTCTTTTCGCGGCACTCCTCCATTTCCTGAGTTATACTGACTGCCCTTCAGAATCGCAGCCTGGAGATAAATCAGCGGTGTCTACTGGGCCTATTTTAAACAAACTACCAGAAAGATGCCTCATGAAAGCATTCTGTGTGGTAACACCCTGCCAAAAATGGGCCATCCTGCTCAAGAAACAAGCTTTGTCAAGTCTGACTGCATTTCAAGAATGTAGAATTACGATATCGCCCTCCTTTGTGGAAAATCCTGCTTATCGCAATCATCGCTTGGTGAGGTGTTCCACATTCTGTGATCCAACAGCTCAGAACGAACACTGTTTTATTTTAAACTGTAATCTAAATTATAACTGCTTCAGGGATCACTTCAGACTATGATTACGGGTTGCGCTACCAAAAATCAGTGATACAGGTGTTAAATTATCATGATAATGGTTTCCTGGTGCAGAGAAACAACACAGAATATATTTCAGCTCCATTTTCATAACACTTCGGAAGATTCTTTTGCATGGAAGTGAGTGAATTCTTCCTGTTTTCAGAAGCATAAACAGCTGGTGACCTCTTCTCTCTCTGCATTGTCTTACAGCATTTTAACTTTAGTGGAGATTGCAAATAATTATCATAATAATTATATTTATTACAGCACTGTAGAGCTGATTTGGGACTCATCAGGTAATATGAATTACTTTTTAAAATAAAGACTTAGGATTAGCCACCAGAAAAAAAAAAAAAAAACACAAAAAAAACCAACCTGTGAAAGCCATCTAACCAATGTTTAGATAGATGCATTGTTTATCTACTGAACTAGTCACATCTAGGTCTTTTATATATATCAAGAGGTAAAAAAGAGAATTTAATGAGCACTATGCCCTGACTTATTTTTTCTAATTACTTTACTCTGAGATGAATTTGCATCCAAGACTTTCTATTTTCTTTCAGTAACTACAAGTAGAGTTGAAGGTGCCTGCTCTGGATCCAGACATACTTGTAAGATGAATCTCCTCCACACAGTGAACCTAGCAGTACTTCTTAATGGTAGGCTTGACTGCAGGGTCAATCCAGTCCAGCTGTGGAGAAAGGAGCACTGTTGTGGAACAGCTAAAACCCCACAACATCACAGGGATTTACTCTGCACTGGATGGTTTTAGAGGGAAGGGAAGGAGAGAGATAAAGGCCCTTAGTCTGATAAATCCATGTTCAGTGTTAGCTGGCTCCACAATATTTCAATTGAACTGTTTCAACACCTGAACAAGCACCATTGCCTGTGCAGAGCACAGCCACTGCCATTTTATGTGTCCTAACATATCTGTGCTCTATCCATACAGATATGTTAAATGTCTCTGCGTCTGTTTTCCAGCACTGAGGTGACTGGTGTGGGGCAAGCTTAGTTTTTGTGCTGTTATCCATACAGCGTTGCTTTAAACATGCAAACAACCTGCTATCCTTGCTCGCTCAAATTCCCCAGACTGGTGAAATAAGAGTATACTGTCAAGTGGCCAAAATTATTCCTGAGAGCTTCTATCAGTTTGGTAACAGAGAGAGCCAGGGTCTTGGGGTCACTCGCAGGTTTTACTCTCTATGCCCAGACTCCCTTAGGGATTCCACTTACCCTGACCACTTATGTTTCAGCCCCAGCTGAACTGGCAGAAAATTTTTGCAGTTGCTGCTAGACCTGTTTCTGAGCAAGAGCCTGAAAAGACATTTTTTGCACCAAAATCTCTCATGAGAATAAATCCCTACATTGAATTCAGACTAATTAATGTACATAGTTACAGCTACTATTTGGGGAAGCAACAATAGAATGCAATCCTATTTCTTATTTTCTTTCAATAATTGTTTCAATAATTTTTAAATATATTAAAAGCACAAAGAGGTTTGGAGACAAATCTGTTACTTGATGAGGTCTCACAAGTAAAAGTCCCTAACACTGATGATCGACACTGGACCACCTGGACCCTTGTTTTGAAAGACTATGACTAAGGGGACAATAAATTCCCAGATGAATCTGAACTTGTTTGAGACTTGCTTCCCTGCTTGGATGTACATGGGGTCTCATGGGAGTCATCCTAGGCTACCAAAGGAGCTTGGCGATGTTACTGCAGGACCTCTCTCTGTTACTTCTCAATGGTCTTCAGAGTTTGCATTTCCCCCTGGAATGCAGGTTGGCAAATGTTGTGACAATCTTCAAGAAGGGTAAGAATAACTACAGGTCTGTCAGTCTCCCTTCAGTGGTAAGAATTATGCAGTTACTGACATTACTGAAAAACACTTGAAAGACAACACAATCTTTGGTTAGAGCAAGGTTCATGAGGGGAAAGTCCTGCTCAACAAATGTAAATTCCTTTAATGACAAGGGGACCCATCTATTTGATCAGGGGAAGCCAGTTGAAGTGTTTAATTTTAGCAAAGCTTTTGATACTGTCTCTCATAGAATTTTTCTGGATGAGTGGTCTATTCAGCTTAAAGAAGAGAAGGGGTGGCCTCATCACAGTCAAAACGTCCTCAAGGTGGGCTGTAGGAGGTGAGCTGCTGATCTCCTCTCTCTGGTGACCAGCAATGGGATTTAAGGAAATGGAAGTTCAGCTTGGACATTAGGAAAAGATTCTTCACTGAGAGGGTAGTCAGTCACAGGGTCAGAACAAGGTCCCCTGGGAAGTGGTCATGGTGCCAAGCCTGGAAGAATTCATGGTCTGCCTGGAGGATGCTCTTAGCCATATGATTTAGTTTTTAGTCCTGCAAGGAACAGGAAGTTGAAATCACTGTTCCTTATGGATCCCTTCCAGTATGTTATTCTGTCTGCCTTAGAAATCAATGTTGAAACTACACTGATGTTCCAAGACTTAGGTTTTTTAAAGCCTGAAATGTAAAAATAGGTTTCATACTAACCATCAAATATTATAAGCCATTTGCTCCTAGTTTTCTTTTGCCAATATGAATTTCTAACAATATAATACTGTTTTGTAATACTTAGACATTTGCATACTTACTATGAAGGTGTTCCGCTTGCTTATATTTGGCACTGAAATTTTAAGTCCCTGTATTATCCATGAACAAGGTGATGTAATAATACCAATTTAATTCTTCAGAAGATGGACACAAAATTTAGTGTATTGCTGTCTGTGGAAGTATTTATCCAATTTAAGCTTATTCTCACTGAGGTCATTTCAGTGTATTGAATAGCTCATAATGCAGAAAGCAAGACAGACTTAACAAGGGAAAGAAAGAAGATTAAAAAGAAAAAGAAGGATTACTTAAAGAAGATGTTCTGTGGTGAGGAGGAAGCTTTGAGCCTTGTAAACTGTGAGGTTTGACTTACAACTCAGCACACTGCACTCATGTATCACGTATGTACATGTACAAATATTGGTACCACTGAGTTCTGACTTCACAGAACACTCAGTAGTAGACATACTGTATATATAATTCAGCTATTTTCAGAATAATAACTGAAGAAATTTAATCTTTAATTAAGGAACTTCAAAACACATATTTTCTTCTAATAGGCAGCACCTGCAACACATGAAAATGATTTGTTGGGATTACTAGATTTTTCTAATATTACAGAGACAATTGACTGCACCCATATGCACATTTAATGTGTCTTTCAATGAACAAATACATAGAATTTGCAAGGTGATTCATTCATGAAAAAAGAGGGAAAATGTTCAGTAATGCATTATAAACATAGTTAATGATTTTAGAAGAGGTCTACACCAGTGCTGGACAAGATAATAAAGATTGCAGATTTAATGGATTTGGCCTTCAGAATATTTAACATAAAACCATTTGGTAAAAATTACCTCATTGACATATCTGGATGATATTTTATCTCGAGCTGAATACCATAAATTTTTCTATTTCTATGACTTTATGGGTAAGCCACAGAATGCTAAATTTTTTCATCCAGTTTCTCACACTGGCACAAATAAAATAGTATTCACTATTTTTATTCTGTTATAAGGAAAAGGGTTGGGTTTGGTATAGATTTCTAGATCTAAATCTGTCCAGTGAAAACATATATTATAGCACTTGGAAACAACAGTTGCAGTATATTTCCTCAGACTGCATTCAATGTAAGGGCCTGGTTACTGTTAAGGATAATTCATATTTCTAAGATTTTGAAAGCACAGGAACTCCCATGAGAGAGAAGACAAATGGGAACAACAATATTTTGTGAATTACATAGCACTTACCATACTATGCACCTAAGGGCCATTAAAACTTACAGTAAACCTTAAACAAAGTTTCTAGGAAGTAACTTGTTTTATTATTCTAACTTTATAAATGAGGAAATTGAGGCCCAAAAAGAACAATTAATTTTCTGAATGACACATATAAATTATTTCAGCAAATCAATACAGACCTATAGTTTGAGCTCATAAGTTTGAATCTTATTTAAACACTCTGAGAAATAAATATCATATGCTTCCTTTCATTAAATTACACCTTTTTTTATTGTAATTGTTTATTAGAAGGAAAGTAAAGTCTATTACTGCAAAAATAAGGTTTTCTTAATTACAAACAAAAAAATTCTCCAGAGAATCAGCAATGATAAAACTGGATTCTCAACACATGACTGAAACCCCTGAAGCTATTTCCAAATCTTCAGGAAATTCTAGCACACTTCTTGCTCCATCCTGTAATAAAATATGAGCATGACATGCAGGTATAAAAGCCACAATTTATAACTTAATTTCCTTTTTTCCACGTATTCTTGCAGGTTATCCAGCAAACGGTTGAAAGCTAAGTTAACCCTTCCTGCAGGTCAGTACAGTTTAGCAAGGAGAGGAAAAGAAAGAAGTGAAACAAGTAAAACTTTTGTAATCACAGATTTCTCACCTTAAGGGAAGGATGCTAGTGGCCAGAAGCACTGCTTAGAAAAAAAGTGTTCTGCTACACAATATGCTGTGCACCCTTCTTGTGCACTCTGTTTGCAGTGAGTGGGAAAAAATAGGAATTGGTCCTATAAATCAACAACTGTGAATCAGAAGTTGCAGCAACCTTGCAGACTGATGCTTTTGAGAATCTTAGCTGGCTCCTCCAAGAGCAGGCATTGACATTTCAATGAAATGTAAGATAAAGTCCCGCTTTCTGTAGAAAGACCATCACAAGCTAAAGACAGGCAGAATGTGAACAAGCAGCATGCAAGTTCACAGCGCAAGCATGTCAATGTGACTTATTCTTGATTAATAAAATTTTGCATTTCAGTTATTCTTATCAATGCAAATTGCTAGATATCCTCTGTTACTCCAAAGAAAAGCAATATTTAATGTATTAACTCTGTATCTGCTTTTGTTCTGGTCATCTCCAGAAGTTCCATCAAGTTCATAGTACTGAACAAATACTGAAATGGAATCACATGGATATCACATATAACAAATATGTTCTAAGTTGGGTTGTATTTGGAAGACAAATAAAGGTACAATTTTTTCTTTTGAGGACCTTCTGTTGTCTCTGAATGCAACAGCACATAGCAAAGAGGATGTTCTTCACTTGATAAAATAAATATTTAAATATCTAATGTATCTAGGATAATACCAGCCATCTAAACTGTCTGAACAAGAGTTTTAACAGTACAAGAAGATAATGTTTTGGCTTTTTTCTTTCCCTGGTGCAAAACCTAGTGAGGTTATGGGCCATTTCTGCCATGCACTATCATACAAATTGCAGATGAATTTAATGGGTTTATCTGCTTTCATGTGAAATCAAACTTTAATAGAATTTAGGCATTTCAATCTTCCAACACCAGTTATTGTGATTTTTTTTATTGTCTTGTGAATTAGTGAGAATTCCGTCTGCTTTTTTGAAACAAAGATGCATCTTACACATTTTTTTCACTGACTCATATTTGCTGAGTTCTTTACTTTCATCCTCACCTAGATGGGTATCTGTGTGCAGTTACTAATTGTTTCTTATGACTTCATTGGTGTACTTTAGCTGAGAAGGCAATTCCATACTTTTTGTGATTGAAACATTCTATAGATTTATTTGGCCCATATTTTCTGTTCTTTTCCTAATAAATGATTTTAAAACAGTCACTGCTGACCTAAATGCTTATTGCTTTTTTTCTGCCCCATTTCTTTTATCAATGTGCCCATTCCATCCATTTATGGTGCTTCATAAGGGTGTTTTTACAAAAGTTTTTTTTATAATTTATTACATTTATTTTAATTTTTATTATTAATAATTAATTACAGAAATTTTTAATTATTATTACATTTTTCAAATATACATTTTGTAGTTCCTTTAAGCAGATGTACCAGGATATGATCATATTTAATGAAAACTATTTGCACTGCCAATAATTGTTTACGTTATTCCCACTATTATGTACATAACTTGCTAGAGATGTTAAAAACAAACTGATATTTTCTGCCATACATGGGAAGATTATATATATACATACATATATATATATAATATATACATAAAATATATTAAAAAAAATTCTAGCTCATGCGCATCTGTGCTTAGTATTTCTCAACCAGTTTGCACAATTTTTCTGTATGCATGATATCTGGCTTACCACCTCCAAGAAAAATACATTGCACATCAAATAGTCTGCAACAAAAATATAGTAGTTTACAACCCATGTAAACAAATAATGCCTTCCTTGGGGCATGAATGTCAGAGCTAGAGCATAGGCAGTTCTTTTATTCTGTAAAGCAAATGCTTTTAAGCATGTCTCACATCCATTTCTATATAATTATGAGAAACAAAGCAACACAAAATTGTGAACATTATGAAATGCTAATTAAAAGTAATAGACACAAAATAACAAATCAGCAATTCAACACCATTTTTGCTTTGAACTAGTTGGTGTTGTCCCTCTAATTAATACCATGTCATGTTTTCATGCTTCATGTATCCAGTTGCTGTTCCAAGTCTTCATCCATTCAACCACTTCCCTCAGGGGTTAACAATTTTAGTCTCAGTGTATTTTGAATGATAATGTTTATAATCTAAATTTAAAGGGCATTTTCATCATTGCTTTGAGTTCTATATGAGCTAGTTGTCTTTTTATTTTTAACAAGATAAAAGGATACCTGTGATTTTACTGAAGCTGTATAAATTTCTGACATCTTATTTTGCTAAATCATTGAGCTAATTTTATTCACATACTAGCAAGTGCTTTGGTCAGAGACACAAATATTTACAGGCATACATGCAAAGCTGTTCTAAAACTGTTTCAACAGCTAGTGAAATATTTTCTTTCTTACACTGAAAACATAAACATTCTAATCTTACATAAAGTGACGGAATCTTTGTCCATGAACCTGCATAAGAAGGTAAGTGTTCAAGGGTTTATGTACTCAATGAGATAAAAATGTAACAATATGAAACATCACAAGATGATAAAAATAGGAATTTAAGCAGACAAATTCCAGAGGGCAATGAGGACATAACATCATATAATTCTAGTACCAAATTGAATGTAATCTTAATAAGAGCATATGAATATAATGCCCACCAGAAGAGGAAATTCTGATCCTCATACTCTTGTAAGGAAAAACAAAGCATATTTAGTGTGATGTTTTCCCATGGGTAGTCAGGTGTTCAGCCATCCCCAGGAATGCAGGGCTTCATCATGTGTAAAGGTGATTTGGAAAAACAAATGCCATCATTTTGGAAGGCTCTCTCTTTTTCTCCCTCCAACTTTATACTCTGAGCTTGGTGCCATATGGTCTGGGATATGCATCCCTTTGGTCAGTGGGGTTCAGCTGCTCCAGCTGAGTCCCATTCCAACTCTTTGCGCACCCCCAGTCTACTCACTACTGGGGTGCGGTACTATGCGGAGAAGACCTTGACTCTTTCTAACCACAGCAGTAACAAAATCATCACTATGTTATCAACGCTGTTTCTAGCACAAATTCAAAACCTAGTCCCCTGCTGGCTACTGTGAAGAAAATTATCTCAACCAAAATCAGCATATGATTGAAAACCGGAAGGTAGTGAATGATATAGTGAGCAGTATCCAGCTGAGTAGCAATGCATTTTGTCTTGTTGTGCTTTAGAAAGTTCAAAATAAAAGAAAAAGGCACCTGGAGGAAGGGGACAGGTAGATGTACAAGAGGAGGAAAGACAGTTGAGGGGAAAGAATCAGTAGAACTAGGACACCCAGAGGGAGAGTCTGGTCCACACAATTCTAGGCATCACACCAATGAGAAATATCAGAGTAGACTTCCCTTTATACCCCACTGCAGCAAGTCACCCAGTATTCCTGGCTTTTAAGGTGGTACTGTCAGATTGGAAAAAATGTTAAGATGTATATGTCACGGTATACTCTACACCATGAATTCATGTGAACATCTGTAAAAATATCTCTTTTTCTAAATACATGTACATATTTATATCTGTATATATACATTTATACAGCAGCATATGCATAAACACTTTTCTCTCAGCTTCTGTAGAGAATAATTCCCTTTATGAAAGGCATTTAAAATTTGAAAGGCACCTCTCTCTTCCATTAACTGTGATAAGGATAGATGACAAGTTTTAACTAGATACCTAACAATTTCTTAGTTCACCTTCATTGTAAGCATATAAACTGAGTTCCAACTCTTAATTAGGCAAATTTGTACATCTGTATTTTTACTTAAATAGTTATGAAATAACAGTTGCAAACTTCTGCTCAATAGACAGGAATAATTGTACAGGATTAATGAATTTGCACTGGTGTAAAAAAAGAACCAGAATTCAGAAGCATAAGGTATAATTTCTGTTCTTATAGTGTTGTTCACAAATAGATTTCTTCTGTTTCATTAAAGTTGTTCTTATATTAAAAGTGTAAAAAATCAGCTATAGTGGTTTTTGTAATTTTTTATTGGGAATCAGATTAATTTTTTGTACAGTTATTTTTTCCACTTATATATCTTTGTAATAAGACTTTGCTGTTTTTGCTTTCTTTTCTATTTCTGAATACAATGCAGAAGTCTAAGTGCATATCAGCTATCATACACATTAAGAAATGAACCTACAAAGAAGTCATCATAGCATAAGAAGTACAGGCTATATACAGATGAAACTGGACCATGATAATACTGAGATCAACTCTTCTGTACAATTCATCAAATTTTGTGATAACTATATTAGAAATCAGCTGTCAACCACTATAGATTTTCCAATGAGTATGTGTATAAATCATAGTTAAAACAAAAAACTAAATGGAAACTGAGCAGAAATAACCAGAAGAAACTTACTGCTTGAACTGCTCATTGCTACTAGCACTTCAAAAATAAATGGCTGATAGCAAGGATTCTGCCTCCTGTTCTTACACCTTTATATGGGAACACTACAGAGAGATGTACTGTTTTCTGAACACTGAGAGGGATAGGGAAAGGATAATTTTTCAGTGTCTTGACACAGAAAACCTCAAAGAACAAAGGAAATAAAAAAGCCCAACAAACAATGCACATGTGCTGCCTAAAGGGCTCTCCCAAAGGCATTGGGAAGACTAAATCTCACAGAGACTTTACCTCGATGCTTAGCAGGCAACACTGTCCAACTGTTGATGGCATCATGCAACGGGAAAATGGTGCATTTCTGTTTAGGATTCACACATCTCTGTGAGAGGGAAAACCTTGTGCTACTGTACTACTTTTGTATCAATATCTGGCATATGCAACTGAGTGCAATGCAGATAATTCCTAAACAGCTTTCAGTGTCCCATAGTTCACAGAGTGCAGAGCTGCTGCTGACAGTAATGCCAAATTGGGTCCCTAAAGCAGAAGAGTGCTGTATCTGCAGTAACCAGCCTGGCCTCTTATAACTCAGACGTAACACCAGAAATGTACTAGATTAAATATGGAGCTGAAAACGTTTATTTTTATAATAAAACAATACAAATATTTTATCTGAAAAGAAAATAAAGGGTTGGGCAGATTGAAGTTACTTCATTCGAAGATGCTTTAAACTGAGCCAGAGTTTTGAGCCAATGACATAAATCGATTTTGTCTTGGCTATACTGTCCTGTTGTATCACCATCACCACTTTATCACGTATAGATGCCGCAGCAAAAGCTGAAGACCAGATGAAACTAAACTGAAGACGCAATAAAAATAGGAGAGAATGATGGGTTGAGATCCCTGCATTTCAACTGGTGGTAGCTTGTCAGAGAAGTGAATGCTACACCCTGACAGAAACAAAGTTTTTCTTTAGATTTGATTTTAATGCTTTTATGTCAGTTTATTTTTTAATAGCTTGCCATAAAAACCCAAGCTAAAATAAATGTGTTATGCAAAGCCACAGAGACATCAAAACAAAATGGAAGCTGTTTATATAACAACTGCAGCAAAATTGAGAATGCATGTTGAGTCAAATGTACCAGAGCAGGAGACAATTCTTTTTTGTGTTCAGAGAGGCTTGAAAAATTTTTTGAGTTAAATGTTGAAGCATTTGCACAACAACAAATCATTCTAGATTTTAGAAATGTCTGAAGCTATTATTCTCAGTTCTGCCCCTCAAATTACCCCAAATTTTCTGTTTCATATATTGCACATCAGAGCCCTGCAAACTGAAAGGGACAAAACCAGCTTCATTTCCTACTATTTATTTTAGTCTTTATTCTTTTCAGCCTCATTGCAACCAGATGGCCTAAACTTAAATACAGTGGAAACCAAGATTAGAAGTTTCTGCAGAAATTCTTAAATCTGACCCTTCATGCCTGTTAACTGGGTTTTCTCTTACCTGATCAGCAACTCTTGGACAACTGAAAATCAATTTTAAGGATTTGGGTGTATGCTTATCTTTATAGATTATCATAATTACCACTTCTGCAATTTTTTTCTCATTATCTTAGCTTTTTATAGGTTGAGAAACAGTCTATCATAGTCAACACTATATTCACAGTCGCAATGGCTTAGGTATAGGATCATTGCTAGAACTTGCAAATACTGATTGTACAAATGGAGATTCACAATATAACAGTAGAAAAATGTAGTCTGTTGGCAAGTTCTTGTATATACTTACCTTCAATAGGCAAATTGTCATGAGCGTTTCCCAAAAAGATACAAAGATACAGAACTGAAAATCTTTTTCTTAACCCTTACTCCCTCCTCTGATTTAAAGCTGCTTTTGCCTAGAGTTTGATTTGTATTCTACATTTAAAAATTTCTGGGAAGAGATTTCATCCCATCAGCACCACTTACATACTGGCAATTTGACTAGCAAAAAAAGGAAAGCAGTCATCTAGTCATATCAGTAAGCATTTTAAAAATAGAGTAGAGGATTCTGACAAAGATATAAATAATAGATCCTCATAGACATAAAATTTAAAAAAACCCAAAATATCATCATGTGGAATGAGGTGTTAAATTCAGTTGGGTTTTTTTACCTTTGTTTTTGATGCTAGACTTAATAGTCCATGGCCCCACTGTGAACTCTTTCTCAATGTTGTGGATTAGAAAGAGTTACCAGGAGTCTACTTCTGATGTCAAAGGGTTCCCTTACTCAAAGAGAGACTCACCAATTATCCCACATCTGATTCTGATTTTTTTTTCCTTCATATAAGAGCAACAGGTCACAGAGAATCTGCATTTTTATTAAGAATTTAAGCATTGTAAACCCTACTGTTTTTTCAATCTTATTTGGTTTTTAAACACTTTGGAAAATTTTTATATTTTAGCAATGCATTTGGGCTTAAGCTTAGCCTTGCAGACATCTTGCATATACACATACTTCCTTCTTATCTCTCCATGGAAAGATCCTTTCAAAATCACATTCTAACTGTATAACTGCAACAAATTATTTGCCATTGAAATATGGATGTTCACAATGAACCTGCTAAGTACAAAAAGGTTATGACTTCTGACACATAAACTAAACCTGTAGATCTATTGATTGGGAAAGGACGGATGTGTTGAGAAAACTGTGGTAGAGAAAAAATGCAACTTGCCCTTCCTTGTGACAGACTCATCTTGTGGGCATCCCTATCTCCAGCACAGCCATCTGTGCTTTTTATTTACAGGTATTTCCTTTTTGGTCATTGTAGTGTAGTTCCCAAGTGCACTATTTTATCGCCAGCAAGGGTTTTCAACTTTTTCCAACATGTGGACCATATTTTCAGAAAGTGATTGTCTAATGGATACTTTCATTATCTGTGATCAGTTATGGCCTTAGGACAAGTTTTTTACAGGGATAAAGAGGTTAACCAAGCTTATATGCAATTGAGGTATACATGTTTTATCCTTATAGAAGCAGTTGGCCATGCTGTCTGATTCTGTTCATTATTTAATCTCTCACTCCTGTCTGCTCTACTTCCTTCTCTTTCCTTGCTCCCTGTATCCTGAATCTGCACCATCTAATCTCTGTCTCCCTTTCATTCTTAGTGTCTTTTGTTTTTTTCTCTCCAGTAGCAGAAATTGAATAAAAATACCTTTTTTTTTTATCCTTTCTGTTACTTCATCTGTGTTACTCATCTGATAAATAAAATACCTGAATACATGGAGGAAAAAAGGCTTAAAGGAGGCCTTCTCACTGTGCAGTTCTCTGGATAAATATGCTTTAGAAAGCTTTTTTCTCTGAGTGTTTATTCAAAGATAATTTATTATGTTATTAAGGAAAAAAAGTCATCAAACCTGCATTTTCATTACTCTCAGTGATTTTATCTGAGTCTTCAGACTATAGGTAAGTACTATGGTAACTCCAAGTATGTAACTAAGTAATTCAAGTTAAATAAAGTAATGATTCTCTCAGAGTTTAAAATGAGATTCTTCTGAGTTCAAATCAGAGCAGGAGTCTATCTCAGCTGCTTTGGAGGAAATAATCTCTCCTCACTGGTACCCTGGGGAGCCACGTCAGAGTATCTCTCTAAGTTAGTCACTAGGTTCACAGAACAGGTTCTGCCCAAGGCGTGAACAAGCTCATGGGTCAGGCCCTGGGGCTATAGGTTGTGCACAGTATGAAAGCAAAAGTATGAAAGAGGGACATACCACATGTTAGTTCTTCTATCCTAAGGAAAGGGTTATCATATAGACTCACAGACTATTAAAATGAGGTGAGTACAAAGGATTTCATAACACAGTACTGAGCTCTGCTTCAGAAGAAATCCCCAATGGTTTTGCTATGGATTTGTCAGAGGGTGATCATGGCTAAAAAAGATCTAAACCAAGCAGAAAAGGTATCTGGCAAACCCATGGCAAAGGAATACTAAGCAACAGGCAGATCACTGAAGCAATTGTGGTGAGAATGATGTAGAATTTTTTGATGCTTACCCAACCCAGCTGTGTGATACCTGTAGAGAGGGCCTGATGTGTTTTCATCACTGCACCCTCTTCACACTGGCTCTGCAAACTCTAGCCTCAGGGCCTGCCCCTGTGAGCTCAAGCATTGAGCTGCACCCTTTCTGTGAACAAAAGGACTTAAAAAAAACTGTACAGGAAGTATCAAGTATATCTCATGGGCAAAAAAAGATCAAAAGTTAAAGTTAAAACAGTCACTATGTAGAGATTGATATTTACAGAATCTTGATTGAATAATTAAGCTGCATTTGTGACTATTAAAACCTCTATTAAATTATTATATTTTTGTATAAAATCATGCTTTTTAAATCTAATTTAATTTTATGTGAGTAGACAAGGAACAATAAATTGTTGGCAATTTTAATTCAAAGAAAACTACTTTTCCATAGCCACTGCATGCCAGCTCATTTGTAACCCTTCCCTCTCATTCATAAGACAGTATGATACCATGTTCTCGGAATTAGCTATACACAACATGATACAGCAGAGTACATTCAATAATAATATTGGACAAAATTTTGTCCTCACTATTTCAGTTATTGGTTAATAAGAGAATACTTTCATCTAGCCTATTTGTCATTGTGATCATTGCCGTTATTAATCACATCTAGAGCATAATATTTAATTTGACTTCTACCTTAAAGGGTTTTCCTTTCCCTTTTCCTTTTGTTAGTTGGGTGGTTGCTGGTCACAAAGTATTCCTACTTCTTGCTGTCTTTGCCTTGTGTGGAAGCAAAGACTCTGAGGTGGGTCTGAAATCTGCCATATGCATTGTGATTGCATCTAACAGAGCTGTAACTCCACAGACTTGTCCACCAAGCATGGGCTGCAGTATCTAGAAAGGGACGCTAATTAAAAACCCATTATAGATACACCCCTTGATGTACAGGTGTGCAAGACAAGAAAATTCACATCTGTAGTTTCCCACTGAAGCAATACTTTATATAATACTGGCAAAAAAATTACTATATAAAGTGGAGAGAATGTGTAGGAAGTGTGATTTAGAACTAGATAATCACAGAAACATTTTGGTTGAAAAAGACTCTTAAGGTCTTCAAGTCCAGCCACTAACAACACTTTCAAGCCCTAAGCACCATGTCTACACATCTTTTTAATACTTGCAGGTTTGGTGATTCAACCACTTCCCTGGGAAGCCTGTTCCGATGCTTGACAACCCTTTCAGTGAAGAAATTTTTCCTAGTATTGACTCTAAAACACTCCTGGCACAAGCTGAGTATGTTTTTTCGTGTCCCATCACTTCTTACTTGTGAGAAGCAGAGACACTCACCTCACATCAACTTCCTTTCAGGTAGTTGTAGAGAGAGATAAGGTCTCCTGTCAGCCTCCTTTTCTCCAGACTAATTTGCAGATTCTCATAAATGAAGAGAATTTTGTCCAGAATATTTAGCTTCTCATCCTTATGCAACACAGAGAATTGAATATATTTATTATTGTACACTGAACAAAAATTACATTTGTCTACTCTTTTTCAGAAAGGAATTGGGTTTTTTGATCCAGAACTAAAGGAGTACTAGATCTCACCTTTTGAGTTTATTCTGTGTGAGCCTCTTCAAAAGCAGGCACTTTACAGGCCTTGGGAGAATCTTCTACAGGGATAAGAGCAGTTCAAAAATCTCTGAGAACTCCAGGAAGACAGAGGTGTTCCTAAGGAAAGTCTATTAGCATCCTTTGACTAGTGAAGGAAACTAAGCTGTCTTAGGCCATATCTACCTAAATGTTGTACAATGCTTTCTAGTTTGGGACATTTTGGTCGAAACATTCATCCTGAAATATGGTGTTCTTTCTCAGAATATGGTGACCCATGTCATTACAGCATCCATAGATGAGGAAAAGCAAAGATAAGATATATCTCCATTCAGGAAAAAAGGCATAAAGCTTTACTGATATGAATTCAGTCCTGGCCCCATATATCATGGTTCCTCTCTCAGGTCTGCTTTGGAAACTTCTTTCATATAAACACAGGAATGAAAGCACTGTGTCTTGCAGCGCAATAGTCACAAGAAATAGTGTTGAAAATATAAGTTTGTTACCTGATCAAGAATGAATGCAGCATGAAGGCAGTTATGACAATGAATACTTGAGAGAAAACAACAAAAACCACAAGCCTAGACCAGGTTCTACATCAACAGCATCTACATAAAACATCAGATCTCTTCATAATCCACAGACACTTCTTTTCCTAGGAGAGGGAGCCAAACCTCTGGGTGGTGCTCTCATAGAGAGAATAGATGAGCACAGGCAATAGTTGAACAGTATCCTCATGACCTGGATACTCAAGAGAGAAAGATCTCACCAGCAAAAAAGATCAGCAGTGGAGTACCTTCTTCTCACCATTTAATTGGCAAGGTAGATCAGAGGTGATACGTTTTACTACTATTAATTTCTATTAATATTTTATAAATTTTCTTTTACCTTACTATATGACCCTTTCTTCCTATAAAAGGTTGGGGTTTTTTGAATGGGTAAAGAAATATTTTCCCTCTTGGAAAAACAAACAAAACAATACAAAAACCAATCAACTGACCAAAAAACTAAAAAAGCAAAAAAAAAAACAAAAACCCAAACCAAAACTTAAAAAAAAAAAGGTACCTCAAAAGACCCCAAAAACAAAACCAAACCAAACAGCCACACACTCAGACAAAAACCAAGGGCTACTCTATCTTTTTACTTCTGGTGAGAACAGAGGCTTCTATCTAGAAGTTTTTCTATTGTAGACGTCCTGAAAGAGGCATTTTAGAATTGAAAAATCTCTGTTGGAATTGTCAAAAAGATTAGATTTTAATGTTTTTTCCATTATTTTGTGTAGCATTTCCTTCAGGCTTTGGATCTGGTTAAGAATTTCTCCTCTACTCTAAGGAACCCCTTGACATTTCATGTTGTCAATTTATGTAAGAATTTATAAAGAAGGATGCCACTGCTTTTAAGCAGGAATACATCTGTTTCACATACAAGATTAACTTCCAGGTTGGCTGGCTGAGGAGAGATTTTATGTTCATTTTAAACTTAAACTACGCAGAAATCTGTTACGGAGTTAACCTGCAATAATTAGATGAGGGAGCTTGAGGTTGCCACATGGATCTCAGTCCTGTTGCACATTAATTTGCTGTTGTCATAAAGGTGGACTTGAGATTTCCCCACTTCCAGCAGCTTGTTTTTGTTTTTTCACTGCTATTTGCCATTCTTTCAGTAATATCAGTACCACTTTTTATGGTACTGAAATATAATTGGGACAATTTCAGTACCCCTTGTAAAAAAAAACAAAACAAAACAAAACAAAACAAACATACAAAACCCCAGAGATTAGCACAAATATAAAATGAGTACTTGGGAACAGGCATAAATCTCATGAACTAATTCAAATTTCAAAAGCAGTATTATATTTGGTGACATCCTAAGATGTATATTCATGTTCCAGCAACAGTGAAGATTCCAAGATCACATTGTCACGTCAACTCTTCAGATTTTCCGGTGATACATATTTAGCGTTGAAGGTGCAAAAAGAAAAAAAAAAGTACATTACTGCAGGTTGTACCTTGTTCTGTTGTGGTGGGTTGACATGGGCTGCCCTTTCTTCAATGTGCTTCCCCCAGAGTGGCACCTTCTTGGCTAAAGGTGCCCTCTGATAGCTCTGCTGGTCTTGGCTGGACTTGCCTGTGTCTGGCACCAGAGAGCCCCGGCCTGTCTTCAAAGAGGCCACCCCTGCAGTCTATTTGCTGCCAAAATTTTGTCACCAACAGATAATACAGTTACCCATAAGCTAGTGGGAGGAAAAAAAGAAACAAGAAAGGAATAAAAGAAAAATATATGGAAAAATTGGTTGGGGAGGGGATTTTCTTTTTTGTTGCAAATTGATGCTTAGTGCTATATTGTCAAAAATAGTTAAAATAGTGAATTGAGTGTAAAGATTTGACAGGTCCAGAGGTTTGGAGTTACTTCACGTATTTTTTCACTCCATCTTGTTAGTAGTGCCATTTCTTTTGTCCATTGTGCAGTGCTAATACACCATTGATTCCTTATAAAAAGGATTTCTTTCCTTATTACAAGCTTTAATGAGCTTTAGGCAGAATTGTGCTCCCTGTCCTATGTAATTCTGGCTTGTGTTAACTGGTGGGTATGGATCCCAGAGAGCCACTGCATGGTCTGTGCTCTAACAGTCATCAGCAAATCATCAGCAAGAATAGTAAATTTGGCTTTTGCAAGTAAATTCTGCATCCTGGTTGTAATAGGCACTGTTGCTTTAATGCAGTCACAAGACCAGAGGAATAAGGACTAGAACAGTTTCTCTGGATCTTGTAAGAGAAGTTGCATATTAATTATTTATACTAGAATAGAATTGACCTCTTTCGCTTACTAGACTGCAGATATTATAACTCTTCAAATCACCTGGGGTAAGTTGAAGACTTTATCTAAGGGAAAAGGCCTTATGAAGGCCAGCCTGGATGGGCCTTCGAGCAGCCTGATCCAGCGGTCATATCATTGCCCATGGCAGGGGTGTTCGAACTAAATGTTCTTTAGGGTCCCTTCCAACCCAAATCATTCTCTGATTATATGATTCAATGACATCAGGAAAGTGTCTGCCACCTATAATTCGGAAATTTTTTCCTCATTTTCTAGATTTTAAATATAAGCCTTAGCTTTGCAAAAACATCTTTCTCCTACTTTTAATGTGTATTGCATTTCCAATTCCTTTTACCATAAAAATATATTTTGTATTACACAGCTCCTCTTTTCACCTTTATGGATCAATTAGGTTATGCCTCTTCTGTGTTCCCAGACAAGTGCCAGTGAAGCAATTTTCAAGCAAACACAGTAGTTAAGAGCTCTTGGCATTTTCCCCAAGTATTGCTAAAAAGATAGATACAGAGGACCTTAAAAGAAATTAAGCTGGGTTAAATCTTATCTGCCTACAATTAAATAGTTTGAAGATAATGAGGGGAGAAAACTGGTGTTAGAAATTTATTATTCATTATCCTAGCGGTGAATTAAGCAAAAAAAAATAAATAAATAAATAAAAATACAAAGGCTTTCTGTACTGTAGAACAAATCAAGTAATCAGAAAAATCCCAGAGGTGATACAAAGATAATAACTGATTCCAATCTACTCCAGTATTTTCTAGGACCAACCAAAAAGAGGCTTCAGCCTGGCCAATATTGAACTGCAAGAGTTTGCCAATTTAATACACTTAAGACTATTTATTAAAACCATATGGAATTTTTCAATGAAATTTCTGAAATATCTTTATTGCCCAAACTGTAGTTCCATTCCAATGGTTATTTAATTATCCATACAGAAAGGAACAAGCTAGTATAAATGGAGAGAGGATACTTACCCCCACAGCTAGTAAAACTCTGCTATAGTGTTCACTGTGCTATGGAAAAAAAAAAAAAAAGCCAAAAAAATGTCTTTAACTTTTATTTCTCACATTGTAGAAAAATAATCAGATCCTTTGATTACTGGAAATGTCAAGGTGAGTTTCTCTTACACCATAAAATCCAGCCTGTGCTGGAAGAGTTTCATGAATTTGCATTTCTTAATGGAAGCCTTTTTCACTGTGAAACTGATAGTGTATTTTAGTTCAGAGCATTAAGCAAGAACATGTGACTTGCAGCATCAAGGACTATTCATAAAGAATACATCAGTTGTTTGTGGAATACCTCAGCATTTACAGCACTAGCTTGGGTTTTGGATTCCTACTCCATATATTATCGGCACTGAGCTTCTCAGAAAAGCTCTTAAGAAGTATTTATGTGCCTAACTCCTAAATACAACCTTTCTGGATCCATTTACTATACTATTCAGAGCTTCTCAGGGCAACTTCAAGAGCAAAATAACCTCATGTTTTAACTTGTCAGTGGCAGAGTGCCCTCCAGCCTAGTTTGAGTTAATTCACTCTGGAAGGTCTCACTTAGCTGGTACCCCTGGGAGCATGTTCACTATAACCCAATCCCTCCAGATTTATTGGAGATTGGCAATACTCTCTGGACCTCCAGAAATCATGTAGTAACAGATGTTTTCAACTCATTCACTTCTTAGTGGGTACTAGTGATCTATACCTCCCATACTCAGTCGGTGGATTTATCTTCAATATGGAAAAGAAAAGAACCAGTGTAAAAGGGTTTCTTTCAGTGCAGTTTCAGAGCACCAAGCAGGTAGAAACAGCCTGAACACCATCACAGGGAGACCACAGAGCAGGCTGGGTTTGATGAAAGTTGTAGCAGCTGTTGCCAGTCAGGAGTTTGGAAGGATTGCATCAGGTGGATTGTCCTCGGTTTTGGGGGTATTGTAAGACTGCTCAGGGGAAAGCATGTCCTGGAATGATTATGCTTAATGCTAAGCCAGAGAAATCCTCTCTTCAAGCCACTGCACTGGAGTGTCCTTAGGGGCTGCATTAAGAACTGACTGTGCCTGGGTAATTTATAGATGTCGTTTGGTGTGACCTTAATACCAACAGAGAACTAGAATATGCAATCTAATTTAATTTTGAGTCTTGTAAGACTTTGCAGTAGACAAAGAAGTGTAGTATTTAGCTGGCAAATGAGGCCTAAACCTGTGGAAAATCAAGTCAGTGAATTTCTTAATGACATTTTCCACTTCCCCAGCGACCTTTATCTGATGACCTAAAAGCACTTTACAAAAACATAGCATTTCTTACAACCAAAATTAGTCGGAAGATTATGTATTTTTTGTTTCTTTCCCCATGGAAAATGTTGGCTTCTTGCTGAAAAATTAAAACTCAGAAACCTCCTGACTAAAAACTTTTGACTTGAAACAAAAACTCTAAGTTCAAAGACTTTGCTGTAGATTTTTGGTGAAGTCATATCTGCAATCCCTCATTCTCCACCTCTGTTGTGTGGACTGTGCTTGGTGTTAAAACTGTACCTTCTGTTGTGCTCCATGTTTTCCACTTCCTCAGAATAAAGCTCTAGAAGGCTCTTGGCCAACTCTGACTATGCTGCATAAGAACAGAAGTGATAAATAGTGTGGAGGTGCTATTTCATACTCAGAACCACTTTGCACTTTCACATGAGCACAGCTTCAAGACAGTTATTTAAGATACTAGAAAAATTCCTTATATAGTTGGATACCAGTGGTAGTAGTCAAGAGGATTATAGTGACTCACCCTAAATACCTCCAGAGCATCCTTGAGAAAAGGGAGGCAGTCATATAAAACATGCTATGTATGTTTCTTGGCTGATTATTATAGCACTTAATCCTGTGGCTCGGAGGGAATGAGGTGCAATGACTGCCATGAACTACCTTTTTATGTGACAAAGGTCTGCCAGCCCAATCTCTCACTTTTACCACTTTGCCACTTATGGATGTATAGTTTGGCTTATGTCTGGCCCGTGGGATTTTTGTCCAAGATCACTGCAGCTCAGTGGAGAAGAAAGAAAATAGCCTCACTACACTTATCAGATACACACATTCAACCATGCACATTTTAAGATGGCTTGTGTGTTTTGTGTAATCAAATGAAATAAAACAATAAAAAAATGCAGAATTAGAAAATGCTGATGAATAAATTATAGAATAGAACTCAATGGGACTCTTCAGTCAGAAGGAACATACAACAATCATCTAGTCTAGTCATCATGGTCAGTCTGACTGACCAATTCAGGGCTGAACAAAAATGAAAATATTTTATTAAAGGCATTGTTGAAATGTCACTTAAACACTTGACTGTCTTGGGGCATTGACCACCTCTCTAGGAATTATGTTACTGTGTCTGACTATCCTCTTGGTAAAGAAATGCTTCCTAATGTTCCATTTGAACCTCTCTTAGTGCAGCTTCGAACCATTCCCATGTATTTTGTGGGAAAAAGGGAGAAAGAATAAGATATGCCTCCTCACTTCCCCTCCTCAGAAAGCTGTAAAGAGCAAGGAGATTACCCTCAGCCTCCTTTTCCCAAACTAGACATGCCCAAAGTTTTCAGCTGCTCCTCAAAGAACATTCCTTCCAGTCATTTCACTTGCCTTGTTGCCCTTCTCTGGATATATTCCAGGACCTTCACAGCCTTCTTAAATTGTGGAACCCAGAAATGCACACAGTATTCAAACTGTGTGCTCTGACATTACCAGAATTATCTAGTATCTGAAAAAAAAAAAAAAAAAACCAAAAAAAAAAACCAACCCCAACAACAAAATTGAAGGAATCAGTAAATCAGTACAAAAGTTATTCAAAGACCACAAAGAGGCTGATGAAAGGTATTAAAAGAATGAGCATAATTGAAGAGATGATGTAACAGTAGAAAACATTGTGATTTGCTAGGAGTAGTAAAGATGTGAAATGAAAGGAAAATTGCAGAAGAGGTTAAGATAAATAACAATGGGTTTTTTTCTTCAAGAACATATTGAACAAGAGGTCACTGGAAGAATTCTAAGAGCCAGCCTGGGTAATTCACTGACTGAAGAGACAGACATAACTAAAGCACAATCAAATGAATTCTTTGCCTCTGTGTTCACACAAAAGGTTTTGGGATGGCTGTCAGAAACAGACATAAATTTCCCAGGAGAGGAAGAAAAAATATTGAAGGAGGTGCCATTCAGCCAGAACAGGTGATCAAGGAATTAGAACATCTGAAGCATAACAGATCTCCAAGACCTGGAAATATTCCCTAGAAATTTCTAAAGAGAGTTGCAAAATAATGGGAGAAACATTTCCAGGCAGAGCTGAAACCTTTTTGAAAACAAGGACAACATGACTAGACTATATGAACAAATACAATTTGGACTAAATAAGGACAAAACCTGCTTCATTCTGCTCCAGTGAGTGTGGAAAGTGCAATCACAGCTAAATCAGCATGGTATTCCCACTGCATAAACTCAGTGAAACCACTGTAGAAAGGAATTTGCTCATTCGGAATACAAAAACAATTTGAATTTTTTTAGAGTTTTTTTTATTTCTCTGTGTTTAGGAGGAGTTATGCATTCCAAGTCAGTAAGACTTACTGAGCATAGAATTCTACTGACCAAAGGCAGATTTCTTCACTTGCACTAGTTTCTTACTTCTCAGTAAATCTTTTGTTCAAACATGAAGGCAGAGAGTGTTAATCAGAATGTGCTTTAGCTGTATCTGTCTCTTCAATCAGTAAATTGCATCTTAGCTTGCTGCTGTGTCTGAAGTAGTCTACAGTCAGTGAAAAAAAAAAACACAGACACTTGTAAGGCTTGTGTCCAGTCAGTCTGGAGCAGACAGCTAAAACTGGCCAGTTGGAGCACACCTGACAAGTGTGTCTAGTTCTCTCATTTGTCACTGAATACATTTGCAAATAGTAGCTCACATGTACATATTCATGTTATAGATGTCAGAAGGTGGGTAAGATAATTCCTGTTGCAAAAATTTTGAAGCTATAAAGAGTTTCATGGGCAAATGTTAATTTAGCCAAAAGCTATTCCTCTATTCTTAGATCTTGCTGATGTGGTTCCTCATCCTATTCTATCTAGGCTGTGAAAAATCATAAATTTCATACTTGAAAATGATACTAGCATGTAAGAAAATTATTCTAGTGAAACAACTTCTCACCACAGATCAGAACTGTTAGAAGAGAAGCGGTCACAATGTTTGTTTCAGACATTTTGTGCCTATCTGGTAATGTGTTTGGGTGCTGGTCATTATCATCTATGGTATTAAATTTTAGAACATTCTCTGGCATGAGTTTGGTCTTCTTCCTCTACCAGATTTGGGAACAATTCACAATTTATTTACCTGCAACGTCTACAAATACCCCTGAATTCATGTGTACAGATAGCCAGAAAAATCAGACTACAGGATACATTATGGAATGTTACACTTTAAGCAAACAGTGACAATATTATTTTATTTGGATAGAGGCATTGGTGAAGACTATGTTTAGTTCTCATTTTATTTGAACCAGCTTGAGCAGTACATTTGGAACGCAACAATGAGAACATCCCCTTTTATTATGCAACACAAGCTGGCATCTGCTGTGCTTGTGAACTCCAGAAGGGTCACTGTTATTGGGTCACTCCAAAGGGCATATTCAATGACAAGAACAAAGGCGAAATCCAGATTATAGTGGACAAAGTTGGGAGAGTGAAGACAAAGCAGTGCGAGTCAGCAGCCAGTGTCTCTTTTTTTTGCCCCCTCCTGCAGTTTCCTTTATTATGTTTTCTGACTTGTGTATTCACCCTGATGGCTTTTCACTTCAGCCACTCTATTAAAAGGTTCTCCATTGTTCATCTTCTGTATGGAAGTGAGTGGAAAAGGATTTCCATGCTCTGTAACTCCAACTGCATCACTTCTGTGTGCGCCCCAAACAAAGATCAATGTACCACAGAATCTGCATAATTATGTCCTCTCTGACAGTAGGTTAGGGAGACAAGGCAGGCTTTCCTTGTCTCAGAGGAGCAGCTTGAGTGCAGCACACCACAAGCATGGAGACAACTGCAGGTTGTGTATCTATTTTTCATGTACACAAAATAAAATATGCAAATTAGATTTTACCTGAAGTGTCACCAAAGGAAAGAGAAAAAACATCAGAGACAAACAAAAAAATCACAGTCATGTTTTTCGTAAAATCCTATACTTCCATCCTCTGTTATTTCAGAAATTTAAGAAAGCAAAACTGTAGTTTTTACTTTTGTGAAAGCTGTCCTCTTTCTTTTCTGTATTTAAAACTTTCTCTAACAGATTAACAATTAGAAGGGAAAGGGAACAGATATATAGAGAAACTATTGTTTTTCTTCAATACCTCTTTTCAAAAACACAGATAAAGGAAGAATTTCACTCTAAACTGTCACAATAAAATGCTACAAAAAGCTCAGAAACAGGACATCCATATTGATAGGAAGGGTAGTACAGCCAAGAAGTACATCTCTATAGAATCCTGCATGTATAATTTCCATGTTGTTGCTAGCATTTACCACCAAAGTAAATTTTGAAACAAAAGTAAGTTTGTTGAATTGCCTTCAAATAGAAGCTGAAAGGTAAATACTTACCCTAAGTAGAGTCAGCCTTGTAAGGCAGAAAAATGATGCAATAAATGAGATTTTAAAATACTCAGATTCCTTCAAGATAATTGTTCAAGTATTTGCAGCGTCAATTCATCCATTATCCTTCTCAAGTATAGCTGACTTTCACGTAGCATGGGGTTACAGAACTCTGGCATGAAACCCCAACAGCTCATGGGTTCTGTTCATGAACACTGGGGAAACTACGGGATTTTTTCATAAGCAAAAGATTTTCAGTTTGCTAAAATTTGCTGTCCTATGCATCTTGTCTCATAGACTGGATGTCCTTTCCTCTTTAGTTAGGAATCCGTCTTCACCTTTTGCACGTGAAGAAAAGTTTTGTGGATCCTACAACTCCAGAGAGTTCCAATAAAATGTAACCAAAAGCCTGCATTCTCATCCTTTTTCTTACATCTCTCCTTATAAAGCAAAAGTATCCTATCCTCACCTAAGTCAATAACAAAAGTCCTTGTTGACATCACAGGGGTATGGTTTTTCCCTTTGAAAATACAAAAGTGCGTGAAACTCACTTTACATTTCTACTATTCATCTCTCATTGTATAAAAATAAATACTAATAAATATTTATTAGCATTGACTTAGAGAATAATTTCATGTTAGCTTTTGCAGGCTTTAGTTGATAGCACCAGAGTGTTGATCTTTTCCCAGCTGTTGCAGCTATTCACGATTTTGGGTACTGGAAATCAAGAGGAAATGTTTCTGGTAAATGTAATAAATAAAGGTAATGGTGCAAAGCTGTGAGAGGGCGCTAACATTAGTCTTGAGGAATGCACACCAGCAAAAAAACACTTGAAAAATCAATGGAAAGGTCTCACCTTTCTTCAGACATCTAAGTGAGCAATACTTTGAAGGGAAAGAACATAATTTGGAAAAGTCACTGTGATGGTCCTGTGGCTCTTTCAACTGGGGATATAAAATAATATACCTTATTCTGAGCAAAGCTTTCAAAATGCAAAGGCCTTTTCCTATTTTCTGCTGCTTGCAGAGTCACATTGAAGCACTTACAGCAAATGTCTGATGCATTTTGTAGTCAGAGTCTGCCATCAGTTCATATATTTTTAGCAAAAATACACTGGTGATAGCAAACTGCATAAACTACTACAAAGGAATTTTTTGCTCTCTGAGAGTGACTGCTCTCTATGCCTCACAATACTATTTTCAGGGGTTTTTTTCTGGCTTTAAGTGTAACAACAATAATGTGACAAGTATACACAGAAATTCAGGCTATATAAGAAACAATTTTATTTGGATTTTTAATAATTTTCGTTGCAATTGATTTTTTCTTGTCCTCCAAATTTACACATTTGTTGAAACATATTGGTGAGACTAAGACTGATACTACACCACTGAGCACTGAGGTGAAGTGAGATAATCCAGAATAAATCTTAGCTTCAGTGGGAAAATGTTATGCAAAATCTTTTATAAATGCAAGTTCAGAACATCTCAATTCTGAAATTTTAGCCACTTATGGCAGGAAAAAAAAAAAAAAAAGGGTTTGGGCATCTGATTTCCAAAGAAATCAAGTGGAATGGAAAGATTGGTGTTGAAATACCTTTAAATGTTTGTGCGGATTTTAAGAAAAATCAGTGAACAAGAGGACCATAAAAGGCCAGTAAAAATATTTTTACAGTGTTTATCTACCAGTTAATTTGTTCTGGTTTTTCCATCTTCTAGATTTTTTTCCCTTTTCTTTCATACCGTATCTTATAATCCTCAAATTCTTATGTCAAACTTAAAGTATTCAATAGGGATCCTACTAAATGGACTCCTGTAGGATTTGAGGTTTCAACAATCTTTAAATTATTTTCTCTCACAGCATTCTTTTGTGGGAGAAAGATATATTTTACATTTCACACGTGGAAAACTAAAACACTGAGAATCTAATGATATCGTGGGAGGAGTGGGAGCTTCAGACAAGCCCTGCCTTAGCCTCAGATTTTGGCAACAGCTTCAATTTTAAGAAATCACTCTGGCCTTCATGTTCTTATGATGGCAAATCAGGACTATTTATAAAAATGAATTTGTAATAAACTATCAAGAGATAACAGACAAAAGACCTCAATCAGAATTACTCACTACACAGTATAAAAATAAAGGAGCTACTAGCCAATTGCAGCCCAACAAACAGTGCATGACACTGAGGTACCAATATCAAAGCCAGCGAAAGAAATTGTATTGATTAGGAGTCAAATGTAACTTACCACCAAAACCACAATAACTTACACAGAGCCCTTTCACTTAAACCCTGGGCAGTAACCACAAAGCAGGTATCCCTACCCACAGGAGAAACTCCACACATTTCCAGGGAAGGTGTAGCAGATTTCTGCTTTCTGGAATTTTGGTGCTGCTCCTGTAGTTTTAAAGTGAGGTTTCTGTTGTTCAGAAATCCAGCTTACCTTTCCAGATCTCACTTCAGCTGTGAGATATTTATTGGCAGCTGGGAGATGCCAGACCAGTGTTAACCCCATGGCACCAAAATAACTCACTGTAAGACAGCTTGTCCTGTCTGAGTTATCTCACCTGTTAGCAAGCAATCAATAAGCTCTTGGTGGGGCCTGAGATACCCTGCTACAAATTAATGGACCAAAACCATAATTCAGGTATCTGACATCAAATACACATACAGTTTAGAAATCATCATCCCCACATAGTTGTCCTTAAGACTCCCACTCAGAATATCTTAAAAATTCCCAAATTTCAATGATTCTTTACTTTGTGATCTTTAAAAAAATCTTCCTAGCCGACTGAAGCTGAATTGTAGCACATGTACTTTAGGCACGCAAACTATAAGATTTTTGAGCAACACAGCACCTAGATGTTAAATAAAGCTATTTAGACACACCAGCCTTTCTTTCCCTTAAATTCCATGGGGAATTTGATCTTACAGATGCTCTAGAAGCAAGACAAATGTGCATATTAAGCTTCTAATACAGAGGACAGAACTTGAAAACAAACATAGATGGAAGACCAAAGATTAATTTTAACACTGATATGGTCAGTTCTGTGATTGGATTTGTTTGGGTTTTTTTCAGAGCTGACTCTCAAGATCTTGTTTTCTGACTTTATTAGTTCATCTAGTTAGGGAATAAATAAATACAAATTTGAAGTGTATAGTTAGGCTCACGAAGTTAAAGCATTTATATTAGCCAGGCCTTTTGTCAGTTAGAACAAAGCGTATCTCAGTATATTTCCAGTTAGGTTTTTTAACTGCAGTTTTAATTAGCTCACAATAACTTTTATTTTTTAACGGATATGTCATGAGGTAGAAATGAATGGTGGAGTAGAAGGACAACATAATAGTGGAAGATCAATGGGATTTCAGAGGCCTTTCTTCCCAGTGAGGCGACATCTATGTATTAATTTCCCAATTTTTTTCCTCTCTCTCTCTCTTTCTCAGATGATCCTAAAATTCCACATCCCACATTAATTCCTGCTTTGCCAATTATGCCTTCAGAATGTGAACATGTTGTTCTGAGAAGTTCGTTTTTTTCCTAGTAATATTAATTTACAATTACATGGGCAATAATAATGTTTCTTAAATTCTTCCATGCTTTACATATTTTCACAGCCTTTCTGAGTTAGAAACTTATACCTCATAAAATCTGAATCAGAGCTAGGGTATGCGCCTGCTTTTGCTTCACTGAAATTTGGAGTTTTTTGCTGGTTTCCACAAGAAAACAGTTTGAGGCCCAACTGTGGATAAAAGAAATTTTTCTTTAGCCAGTACATCTCAACCAGTCCATAATAACCTGTTGGGGTGAGAAAAGTTCAAGCCAAAAGCTCTTGATTTCCCTAGAGCCAATCAAAATGATAGATGCAGTGGTGGAAGATCACAGATGACTGGGTTTAGTCCTCTCATCACTAGCTGCAGATGGCATGCAATTTAGGGATGCCCATTTGGTAAAATTTACCAGTTTCTCTGGAGATCACACATATGGGTTTGCGTTTAAAAAAACAATTGTATCAGGAATAGCATTTTAAACAACAGATGTAAGTATTGACAGAGAAAGAATGCCCAAAAAGCAGAATACATCCACACCAGAGAATGGAAAGAACGTGTGTTATACTTTATAGAACTCCATTTGACATTTTAACTTAAAAAAAAAAAAAAGGACAGAAAATTGCCATAAAAATATAACACTTGACAAACTTCATAAATTAGATACAAGCTTTTTTTCTTTACAGTTTATGGCCTTTGGGCATTTGACATAATCTTTTTTTCCAACTTTGTATTTTAAAACCACAATCTCAATTCCTCACAGAGCAAAGAATTCAAGAGAATCTTGAAGAGAATTATGAGTTGGGCTGATGTCTTTCCTGGCTTTGAATTCTAGATTTAGCTAAAAGGAAACAGACAAACAGATTGTTTACTGTAATCTTTCATTAATTTGGAGCAGATCTTTTTCTAGTGTTTAGACTTTGACCAAATGACTGGTGCAGAATTTCAGACACTTGCATGACTAAAATAAAGTAAAATATATTAATAATTAATCCTGCAAAGTTATCTTATCAGTAAAACAGCTGTCAGAGTAAATTATAATACTGAACAAAGATAGTTAAAGAAATAGTTATGTTCACTGTAAAAATCCACAAAAAAAAAAAATCTCAATTTATATAATACAGCATCAAAATCACTTTCACAAGTAATCTGATATTCTTTTTTCTGTTTAAGTGTAGGTATGGATATTTCCTGATGAGAAGTAGCTGTGTCTTCAACAATGTAGGCCATTAAGTCTCTCTGCGTTAACACTACAAATGAGAAGATAACATACCTAAGAGGTTGGGTTTCACAGCAAGTACTCCTTCATTGGACACAACTGTATGTATACTCTTTCTCAGTCTCCTGATTTATATAACCTGGGCTACAAGAAGACATGGTAATTATGACATCAGAAAGCAATATTCGTAAGCTGCATAACTTTTAAAAAATTATAGGGTTTGGTTTTATTTGTAAGGTAGAAAGATGGGAAATTAATGTTGTACAGATTCAGTGAATGTGAAATTTGTTTATACAAAGGAGAAAAAATTATCTCAGTGATGAAATATTTATAACACCATTGTGAAAGGAAAACCATGAACAAGCAGCAATAAGACCTTTAGTATTCTATAATATGTAGGCAAATCTGTTGCTGTCATCCATTTCTGCTATGTTGATATGTATATTTCTACCTAAAGCATTTTCACCTTAACCTATTGCATTGACAAACTGCTAACAACTTTTGAGCATGCTAAATCCTCTAAGTAGTCTTCATGTGCCTAGGCAGAGATAAAAGCATTTCTGTGGGAAAAAAAAAAAGTCTAAAGACATTAAAAAAAATTATATTTACAGCTTTTACTGGTTTTGTTGAACCAAAGAAAAAAGAAGTGTTAGAAAAGTTTATGGCTCAAGTGGTGAAAACATACAGGCTTCTTAATGTAATACAAACCAAATTCTGAGGACCATTACAGACACTACAATATAATCTGTACTATCAAGTTAAAAAAATATAATGTTTTGAGAGAACAAATTAATTAATTTAATCTCTGATTTCAGTTATCTTCTTGTGTTGACAATAAATAAGATTAGATCATACTATGTTATTATTTTTTTTTCTTTTTTCTTTTTTTTTCTGGTTTGGCTTTTTTTTCCCCTTCTTAAATACTTTTGGCCAGATATGCAGCTGGCAAGGACTGGAGGAGACAATGCAACCTGAGCCTGACACTGGGTCACTTAATGTTAAGTCACTCTTAGACTGAGATAAAACCAAGTGTGTAAGGTTATGAATAAGTCAGGGATAAGAAAGAAAAATAATGTCACACATTACAGTTAGTCAAAACTGTTAATAAATAAAGATTGCACATTTTAATTTACACAAAAATAATTGCTTTTTATTAATTCAGAACTTTGTTATATAGACAGCCTCATAATGATTATCTATACTATTATTGCTTTTTTAATAAGCTGTTTAGAATCTTTTGCAAAATATGAAAAGAACTGATGTGCCAGTGAACTTCTGAGCCTTTTGTTAATGAAGAATGATATAATCAAAGGAAACAGACTCATTGTCTTGAAGGCACCAAGCAGTCTGGGACGCCTCAAAGGTCACAACATGTGAAGCATACCACAGACAAGGAAAGAGGATTCTTAGGCTTTAGAATCTTGCTAAAAATGCCTTTTAAGATTTGTTAGAAATGTATTCAGTTATGTCCTCAAATACATAATTTCCATGTCAGAAAGGGAGGTAATTTGCAAATCAATATTGGAGTGAGACCTTGTGGGATAATTGAAGGAGCTGAAGGGAAAGGAAGCAGAAGAGCAGTGAGAGTCTCTGTAAGCATCCCTCACTACACAAAGGTCAACATGAAATGTGCCTATAAATATCTAGGATGTTTTTGATGTGCAGCTGTTTGTGAAGGGGATGTCTTGAGCTTTTATTTGCTGAAAGTACTGGGACTACAAGTGGGATTATCCACTACAGTTGTACCATTGACTTCAGCTGAGGTTTTGTTCTACACTCTCAACTAGCCATATACAAATGAGAACTTAAGTGCTTAAAGTGGAATGTCAACAAAGTTTAGATACTAAAAATGCAATCACAGTTCAGCTTGCATCTGATCTCATAGGTGACCCAACATCCACAGATATTCCACTGTTAGATTATCAGCTTTACTATTTGTCTAGGGACAGGTTCATCCTCCCTACATCAACATGAAAATTAGGCACCTAACCACCTTAGTTATCCTCTTTAAAAACTGGTGACATATAGATATCTACAGAAAACAAGTCAGAATCCTAAGCTTTAGATTTTCTGTGTTTTTTAGAACAGATCAGTTTTGATGTGGCTGGAAAATTTATCACACCTCAGAGCTGGTATTCAGATGTTAGTCTTTCCTACTGTAGTATTTCCTACCATGTTCATATTGATGGTTCTATTGAGAAGCTTTCTACAGAGCATGTGCAACACATCCCATTAGGACTGGTTTCATCCCAAAAGATAGAGTCAGAGCTTCAACCCTAATTTATAATGGGCTAAATAGTAGTATCCCTCTTTTCCCTATAAAGCAGGGCACATGAGCTGAAATTCTTTCAAGTCTGGTAACTTTTTATCACAATTCTGTCATGACCCAACCCAAGGTCCTTAACTAATGGGATATAGTCTTTCTGAAATATTGGTACAGACATTCTTACTGTCAGCACTGATTGGGAAGAAATTCAAGATTCATTGGCACTGGCAGTATTTATTATATGTCACTTACACTTACACCACCTCTTTTCATACAATTTTTTCCAACACGAGGCACCAGTAATATGAGGCTGCTTAGCATCTTTTCATTGATGAGATCAATATCAGCATCTAGACTATTGTAGACCCTGTTAAACCAGGTGAGAGATGTTTTAAAGAGAAAAAAAGGAACAAATTTGAAAATTGTTGGTGATAGGTATAACACAAATTATTTTTTATATTAAAGATAGACTAAGGGAGATAAAACTGACAGAATTGGTTAATAAATAGAAAACATGAGGATTAAAAAAATGCCATCACATTAACAGAGAGGTGCTCCAAGGTTTCACATTAAACTCCATGTTTTTAGTAAATTTTATTAATGATCTGAAAAAGAAGATTGTGCAGTGAGTAGAAAGATAACACAAAGTTGGCAGTCAAGACCAGAAGGTATTGCAATAATTATTAGCAAAGGAAAAGCACCTGATATTCAGTTTTAGGCTTCCTGGTTTCACAGATGATAATTGTTTCAAAACTACCTAAATCAACTGCCTACACTAGAGGAAGTAGGAAGAATGTGCTGCAGTGCATTTCCATGGCTTGGGGTTTGCTTTTGTCCCAGCTGGAACACAGGAACTCTGCAGACCTAGGAAAGTCTGTAAATAAGTCAATGAAATATTTGCATCAAAAATGTCACCAAGTTATTTGGAGGAATATCATGATAATAATTAATGTGGTAAAAGCTAAGAAGTCTTTTCATAAATCAGTAGCATGGTCTAAATTCAAGCAAGTGTTGTACAAATTAGCAACCATCAGAAATATTATTTTGGAATAAAAGTGTGTAGAAGAAAGGCATCAACAACCAGAACGCAGAAACAAAAAAAAAAAAAAAAAAAGAGGTATGTTTGGCAGAGGAAGGGCAATACTGAAAACGAGCAAACAAGCAAAGAATTAGCTTGCATATTAAATTTGTGTCATCAGTGCACTAATAGGTTTTAATGCCCTGGAGCAATCTCACCTGGCTGCTCCACTACCACTTTGACCACATGCCCAGGAGCCAAATTCCATCTCAGTCTTGGGCCTCCAAATACTGTCTGGGCTGCATTATATCCTGCCTCCAGCCCTGCCACCTAGATTGACCTCATTTTCACAGATGTCTCATGGATGGATCCCTTAGATGTACTCTCTGTTTTACCTCAGAGGCTGTCTCTGTCCCATGTCTTGCTGCCCCTAGTGGGAGCCTGTGGATGTATTCTGGAGCTGATGCATTGATTGCCATGTTGGGAGCTAATGATGGACATTGCTTTAAGCCTGTAGCTCTGCCCACTATGCTCCAGCCCTGTAGGACTGCATCCCATAGTGAGAGCTCTACCTGCTCTAGGGTCACCATGGCTCCCTTCTGGGTTCCTGTTACTTCCGGAAGCAGCCTGCTGCTGCCATTCCTTAGTCATCTGGGAAATGAATTTTTGGATGTCTATCTTTAAAACATCAAAAGTAGTCTGAGATCCCTTGTTTACTCTACAAAATAACCTTATTCACATTAGTCCTGTTATGGAAAACATCTGGAACTGACACTGTCTTGGCTGACCTGAGCATCTAGATACTGCTCACCTAAACCCATTTGTTTTGCTGGACACCAGCATCGCAGTAACACAGCCTGGCAGGGGTGTAGACTTGTTGGTTGGCTAGCGTTTGAGACTGTAGAGAAGAAAGAGTCTCTGGTAAAATGAATAACTCAGTGTTCAGAGCAGGATCTGAAAAGTGTGTGACAAACAAGGCTTTACATCACTCATTTTGAATAATGACAATAGTCAATGAACATCACCCCCAACTTTGCATTAAATGAGTGAGACGGTTGATTATGTCAATAAAGACAGTGCCACAGGAGGAGTTCCAGTTGCTGTAAATGATAGATACAGATTGTGCCTTAGCTTTGGGTGTTTAGTGATTCTGTTCTCTTGAAATGAGTGGTTTTTAAATGGATAAATTGAGTGTTCTTAAGAACAGTCAGGGAAAGAAAGATTGGTTTCACCTATGTGTAGACATCTAAACATAAAACTGATTTAAAGCAACCTCATTACTGTCGTTTTGCAACTTTGTATTGTTTGATTTTTGCATCCTTTACAATTATCTCTCAGATACATTTTTTTTTCCTACAACATATTCAATATGCAGACAAACCATTATCTGTTAACATCCTGAATTGTATTGTAAAATGTGAAACAGATTTCTTCTTCCTATTATCGTACAGTAAGGAACAATCCCAGCCATTGCTAATATCCATCACATAATGCATTATATACTCTTTTCTTTTCTGGCTTCATATGCTTATCTTTTGATGAAATGTAACACTTCTTGTAAATATGATCCTCCATGGTCTCTTTTTCTGAATCGCTTGCATTTATAGCAAAACATTAAGGTCATATGAGGAGTTAAAGTGCAGAAAACAATTCATATCTTGTTTACTCCTGGATTTTTCTTTTACTTTCAGGCAACTTTATGTATCTGACACTCTTCAACTTGCTTATTTTGCAACACCATTGCATCTTTCACAGCTGTCTGTGTGGAAATCTTAATTGCAGGTTTTAAGGTTAAGTTTCTGCTTTTAAAAGCTGCATCTTTGAGTGCTCATTACCATGCAGAGTGGGCAACAAATCTCTTTGGGTATCACTCCAGTTATCAACAGACTGGCAGGATTCAACCACTCACCTTAGCTTTACTATGCTGACTACTAATTGGGAAAAAGAACAAGGCATTACAAACAACAAGGTGTATGCTTTAACTCATAGAGAAAGACAAATTATTTTCTTACTTTTTCTGTCAAAAATCTTTTATTTATTTTAATCTCTTTCTGAGTGCCTGAATCAGTTTACTGATTCAACTCAAATTGGGGTTGGGCGAAACCCTCCCTCTCATAATGTGGTGCAGATAATACTGAACTAGTCAGAGTTCCCATCCCAGTCCTTCAAAATCTCACCAATCCCAACATCTGAAAATGAACCTACTCACCAGAGGCACATCTTCACATTCACTGGCACACTTGAGGCAATGCTCCACACTCCCTCCTGGAGCCCCAACCCAACCCCAGAGTGGCCACCAGAGAGGAAGTCCCACCTGGGGAAGGTCCCAGGAAGGCCAAGGTCTACTTAAACCAAAGCATGACCCAAGTGAAAGTCTTGACCCTGCCACCTCTTGCAAGTTATATCAGCTGAACAACGCTGGAACTGGGAGTGATAGCTATGTTTGTTCTTTCCATAGCTTTTCTACCTTACTCTCTTTCTCCTTCTCCTAATTCCCTCTTTGCAGAGTTTTGAGTAGCTGAAAATTGGGCAGGCTTGGAGTTTACTAAGTTGAAGGGGCAGAGTGAATGCTTTCAGATATGTTTTATATTGATTGAATGCTGCTTTAAGCTTTTGTCAAAGTTGTCTGATTTTCTGAAGTTGCCAGTAAAGTTTCTGGGCTTTTTGACCCCTTGAGAATATCTCGTTGGTGTTTCCTCCATGAAGCTAATTCAGAATACATAAAAACCACAAAACCCTTTTAAGAGGCTCTTTGAGCAATTTTTTTGGTGGCCTTACACAAGGATAAGGAAAATAATATGTAGAAGGGACTAACACTGAAGAGTTTAGACACAAGTAACTGTACTTGGCCCTGGAAAATGGGAATCACTCCCTTGCAGTTTGTAGCTACTACTGTGTTAATATCATCTGAGCTAGACTGATAGAAATCCACCTAAATCAAATTTAATGCATTATGTTCAGTGAAAAAAAGACAGAAACTTTCATTGTGTTCAACTTAGGATAGAAAGAAGTATGCATCAAAAACATAAATCAGTATATATTTATTTATATAAAACCAGTTTCTCACCCCATCAGAAAAGGCAGTTTTCATTCAAGCAATTTGCATGGGCACTCTGGGAGAGTACATAGTTTATGAGTTCATAATTCTTGAATTAATGAATCCGTCTCAAGTAGGAGATAATTAAGTTCAGTACTGAATTCAGTTTATAAGGTGGCATATGTGAAAATCCTACATGTCTCCCAAGAACATTAGTGTCCCCATAGCAGAAAAAAAATAGATTACTCATTTAGACCAAGATCCCATAGGCTGCAGTGAACGATAGGGGAAGATTATGAACAAGACAAGGATAAGTGACATTTTCTCTGGTCTTGCTTTCCTGCTCCAGGCATCAACTGTCTAGAATTGGAAGTTTTACCCAGACCTTTGTCTTTAGTAAGTACTGAACTTTAAGTAAGTAAGGAACTTCACTTTCTGAACATTTTTGGCACTTTATGAAATTTATCAAGTTCCTATGAAAATAAAAATCACTTTTTGAGTACACACAGTTTGAAAAAAATACTTTACTGTTTCTTTACCTGCTCAGGTACTTGTTAGATCTTGAGTTATGAACAATTACAAATAAAATTCCCTATTCATTTTCTGTATGTTTCTTTTATTATTTTAGCATATTCTTTGTATATGTGTGTTTGACTGTTTGTCTTCTTTTCCTAAATCAGCTTTTCTGGATACTCATTAATTTACAATTGCCGTGGATTATATTTCCCCCACTTTCTTTTAGAGGGGCAATTATGAACCTTACATTTCAAAATCTGAGGGAGATATCCTGCAACAGGTATCTACAGGAGCTGAACTTTGATCTGATCTGAACTACTTCTCTCAAGACAGTTGCTTGCTATCTTGAGACAGCATAGCATAACAATCACAGGAACTCAGAGGATCAGTTTCATCACTTCTCTGACCCTGAAGAATTTGGGCACTGGTTTACTTTTCAGATCACTGCACACACACTCGAGGCTACAGTTCTCATTTCCAGGCCTTCTTCTGAGACTCAGGAAATGCAGCTGTGCTGGAGATTGCAGCTCCCACAGATTTTGTGGTTTCAGAATTTTTCCCAGAGTTTTCTGGGTATCCTGAAATACAGTTCTTCAAGAACTTTGTGGCTGTTAATGGAAAAGATAAATATTTTACAGAAATATTTTATAAAATAAAAATAGTTATCTATAACTTCTTCTATTATGAATAGAAAGACATGATGGTCAGGTTTCTTGTAAACCCATGTCCATCACCACTAATGAGCACTTTTAGCAGACAGATCAAAGACTTCCATAAAGTAGGGATGAAGAATGTCTTCTCTCAAATCTCCAGAAAAGAATCCCTTTGATAAGTTTTGTCACAACTGGTCAAGGCAGGGAGAAACATTTGCTGTCAGTATTGCTTAAGAAGAGTAACCTGACTGGCAGCATGACCACTGCAGGTAGCATTAGGCATAAGACTATTCACAAGGTAAAATGGAGCATAGTATCTTGAAAGGATTTAGTACAATCCTTAACAAATAAACCTTTGAAACACTAAAGGTGTTTGTTCTATAGATTGTATTCCTTCTGGTTTCTGTGAAGTATCTTGTCCTCATGATCCTCTTACTCCTTATCAGCATGGATTCAAAAATACTGTTCTTGAACTTCCAGCATGGGTTATCTGCTGAAGATATTAGTTCAAGCATTTTGCATTAAGACATTCTTCTCCCACCTACTCCCCCCTACACCCCTCTTTCACAGACAAAGACTTGTTAGCAGTGTTGTGGGATCCAAAGGGTATCACAGAGATTGTAGGAGACACCTAAGGCTAAGGGATCTGTGTCCCATGAGACCAGTATATCCTTGAAGGACATAGCTAGCTGTGAAAAAAACCCAAATGTGAGCCAACCTCTCCCTTAGGGTGTAGGACTGGCCTCAATCCTATCTTATTTAGCAATATTGATGTAGGATACATGATGTGGGTTAGAGAAATATAAATAAGTGAATTTAGAGAGGAACAAGTTTTCTGTAATACTGGATGCCAGTAGCCTCAAATGGAATCCTTTAGCCACTGTATGATACTATGCCCTACCACACAAGGAAAGATTACTTCTTTTTAAGGGTATTTTAAAATTGAATGAATGGAAAAAACAAAACACCCACAAAATGTCTAAACATTTTCTTTGACATCTGTGTGTTTATGTACTCTTTGTACAGGCTTAAACTACTGATGATAACAGACGTTCAAAACCTAAATTATACAAAGAGCACGGTACTATAAAAAGCATAACTGAAAAAAAAAATATCTCTAAGGATTAGTTTAAATAATGATGTATTTGTGTTGCATAAGCAAATATAGTGGTCAAATATTTGTGAACAGAGTAAATAAGCCCATCCAGAATCTTCGTTTAAAACAAAAAAAAAAGTGTCAAGAAGCTTTCCATGTAGCACTCTGATTATATGAATCTGTGAACCTCCTGACTTTCTGGATCAGAGCAGATGTCTGTTTAACATGATGTTCTATTCTGACATGTCCAGTGCCAAATGTTTCAGTGGAAGTAGCACTAGTTCCCTAGAGTGAAAAGTTAGTGAATAAGCTGCTCATTAAAGTTTTCCTCTTGCCTCTTATAATTTGGAAATAGCAGCATGTTCCAAGGTATGAGAGTATCATAGATTCATCAGAGCTGAGGCTGCAAAGCATTAGTAAACCAGCTAGTTTGACCTCTGCATATTGCAGAGACTTCTTCTCTAATCTTTCTATTAAGTAAATAAATAGAATAACCAAATCACCTGGTTTTTGTATTTTTGATCCTATTTAGTAGAAAGGAAAATGTTCTTTTTCTAAGTAAATGAGTTAAACTCTTCTGTTGGAGTTGACTGTAGTTTATTTTTATTATTATTATTATTTTGTTTTTAAGGAACATTGGTTGGTATGGTTGAGTAATCATGTCATTATTATTTTAAATTATAATTTCAATGTTGTCTGCTTAATGTTCACTGATTGTTCCCACTGAATGCACATGATGAACAAAATTTTTCAAAAGTGAGTGATTATTTTGCAAGACAAGAAGCTATCTATTTAGGGAAATCTCTGTCATTTACATTTCTGCACAGAAAAATTTCCAGAATCTAATTTATCTTCCCAAAAATTTTTTAAAAGACCTTATTCCTACAGTCTACAATGCCATCTGCCAGAAATAGAGATTCCTTCCTCAAATAAGGTGAAAAAATCCTATATGGCTTTAAGAGTTGTGTCAGAAGTCTGAAATGAAAGGTCAAAAGGCAGTCTGTTTCTGATAAAGCCAATGCTGAAAAATCGTTCTTCATTTGCAGACAGGATATGCTCTGAAAGCTTTATGCAAAATGAAAATGCACCTTGTGTTGTTGAGTAATAAATTTATTTTGTTCACAGTCCATTTCTTTCTGTAGTACAGTGTTAAAGGAAATAAGTGTTCCGTTCATCCCATGTGGCATGTTAGGGCCCATATTGTTCCATACAAAGGATGTATTTGTATCAGGATCAAATATTACCCAGCAAAAACCTCTGACATGCATTTTTAGCCACATTATAGATCTAATGCTAGCCTGGAAATAATTTGGTATGCAGGAAAGGCATTAAGGAAAGGAAGAAGCTTCTTGCTTTTGTGACCAAAAAGCAAACCACAGGTGGATAGAGGAAGAGGAAGGAAAAAAATTGATAAAACGTCTGAAAGTTTGATAAAAAGTTGCTGAAGGTTTTTCAGTTTTTGTCTACAGACGAAAAAAATTTGATATAGTGTGTAAGGCAGACAGTAGCTGTCAAGTTTCTAAGTACTTGAATCCCTTCTTTGAGTGCTAGATGGGAATGTAATTGAATGACTACAGAGGACCTTCTACATAATTAATACAAATAACACATATGGTACTTTATCCTTCTCTCTCTCGCACTCTTTTTTTTTTTTTTTAAAGAAATTGCTTATTCTCAGGGTGGAAAAAAGTGTCATCTTTCTGAAGTATCTTTTTCACCATAATATTAGCACATCTTTTGGACAGTTCATTAAAGTTTCAAGAAGTAGTCATGCAAATTAGCCTAAATATCTTATTTCGCCTTGCCACCATATTCCTGTTAAAATAGATCAGATTTCATTACATTAACTCATTATCATGTGGCTGTGAGGTTCTAGGATTCCAGAAATAGTAAACACTTGTGGAATCTACAATAATTGAGAGCAACAATAAATTACATTTTAAGTGCTCACAAGGTGAGAACAAGGCACTTCATGACTCTTCATACACCCTTGTTAGGAATGTTGCCAAGCTGGAAGAATGCACAGGTTGATATAGAAGTTGCTATGAGTGCTTTTGTGCTGGAGGAGCCCAGTGATTTTTTTAGAGACACCTCTCCTAGATTTTTTCAAACAAACAAACAAAAGAAGAAAGTGAAAATTTCTTTGAATAGAGAATTGGGCTAAAACCTCTAATATATAATGCACTTGTATTCCAATTTGATAATTTAAAAGGTGGCCTGGATAGTCACTTCATTTCCTTTGGGGTTCAGGCAGGATGAAATCCTACATTTAGCTGCAGCTTCCTACAAAAAAACTTCCCGCAGCAAGGCACAGCATCAATAACTTAACAATAACTTAATATTAACTTAGTGAATATTGCAAATAAAGCAGCTGTAGCTTAATTTGTCAACATACACATATGCTATAGAGCTGGTAGAAACAACATCATAGAACAACTGTCTGCTTTCAACATATTTTTTTCAGTTCCACCCTTATGCAATGCAATTCAAGGAGCTGAAAAAGTTTGCCTTTGGCTTTAACAGAACGTATTAGCAACACACAATTTTTGGAGTATTCTCTAGCTGGAAATTCCATCACTTGGTCTTGAAGAATTCAATTTGTAAAACCTACTTGATCTTCTTTTGCCATAATAAAGATATCAGTTTAATCATATGCTAAATTAATTGTGTGTTGCTCCTTTGTGTCAGCTTTGCTAGTATTCCACTGTGCCTGGAACCAGATGATTTTGACCAGCAAAGTCCCAAGGGATCAAAGGTACACCTTACCTGTGTAGTAGCCAAGATGGGAAAGACTTGATCACTCATGCCAGGAGATGATGACAGGAGACCCAGGACATGGCAGGGCCTCCTCTTTGCTTTCCCACCATTGCCCCTTCATCCTCTTCCCATGGGTTTGGCCAAATCCAGTGCCTCAGGCAGCATTGTCCTCAGCAGCTTGTCTTCCTCAAGGGTACTCTGGGCATGTGGAGGTTCAGGTCACCTTGGGAATGAGAGGGACAAAAGACTACCACCACCCTTCATCGTCCATGAAAAGCCTCCAGTTCCTTCCTTATTACCCATGGAACATTAAGAATGAAAAGGATATATCCTGTATCTAAAAATTCTTGTTCTAATACAAAGATTTGGAGTGTTTTTTTGTCTTCTGATGGTTCTTCTCTCTAACTGTATTGCTGTAGGTGGCTCCAGCTGAGTGGGCTAAGAAGCAGATAGCAATAATTATTGAAGATATTATACAGGAAGTATTAGAATAAAATGATATTTTTAAAATGTGAATGCTACACTGAATGTAAATTGCATTTCTAAGATGCACAAGTCCTTCTAGAGTGTGGTCATATATTATCAGGTGACTTAGATAAACCTTGAGAAAGCATAATATATACAGAGATCCACTTTGAGATATTCTGAGTGGAAATTGCTTCTCCTTTTATTCTCTCAGCAAAGAAGACAAACGGCTTTAGAAAAAATTTTGAAAGGTTTTATCCTATAAAGATAAAGACCTCCCACAATCCAAGGCCTCCCACATATCTTGTTTTTTCTCTTTGCAGCTGACATGGTTTGGTAAATTATTAAGTTGGCTAAATTCTGAAGCTATTGAAACAAACTCTCAGGCAAAAATATTAACACAACATGGGTTTTGGTAAGGAACTCTGGAACTGCCTCTTCCTAGAACTTCCCATCATTCTTCCTCTTATCTTAAAAAAAATGATTAATATCATGCTGTGAGAAAAAAAAAACTGACAGAGAAAAAGTTAACCATGAGATGATGGTACAGGAAGTCTGAGATTCTAGATACTCAGAATACACATGGTTCTGGATACCCATGAGTATTTAATTAAATTCACAGGTTTCTATATGTTAACTGCATTCAGTGAGACCTATTAGCAGAAACTGGACTGTATGCTCAGAGGTCTGACTTAACAAAGGCACCTTTGATTTCCTGAAAAATACAGCTAAGTGAGAAAAAAATTAAATTCAAACATGCTAAGCATATACTTGGTCTAAAGAAGAAATTCTTGAAAGTGATTACTGGATTTAAAGCAGAAATAGTTTGTTTAGTAATTTCAAGTTTAGAATAAATGTTTGTATAATTTTTGTCTGAGTTTGATTTTGGTGAGGAATTGGAAAATTCAAGAAGTTTCTGCTATTAGTTATTCTCTCTCTTTTCTTGTTGACAATGAGACTTAAATGCTGTTGTGCCCATTTGTGATGGTTTGATCTGGCTAAATGCTGGTGCCCAAGGAAGCTGCTCTACCACTCCTCAGCTTGTCAGGGGAGAGAAAATAATGAAAGGCTCCTGTTAGAAGATAAGGACAGGGAGAGATCATTTACAATTACTATCAGGGTCAAAACAGACCCAGCTTTGAGGAATTGAATTTTTTTACCAATCAAAATCAGTGTACAAGAATGAGAAGTAAAACAGGACTTAAAAGTACCTTCCCAGACTTTTTCCTGATTCTCTATCTCGTTCCCTTCAGCTCCCTTCATTGCCCCTGAGATGGGCAATGGGGGTTGAAATCAGTTCATCACATGCTATTTCTGCTGCTGCTTCGTCCTCTTGGAGAAGAGTCCTTACCCCTTCTCAAGCATGGCGTTCCTCTTATGGGAGACAGTCCTCCACAAATTTCTCCAATGGGAATTCTTCCCACGGGCTATAGCTCACTCCTCCATTAGCTCCTCCCCAATTCCATTTTTATCTGTCTTAAACTGAGTAGTCCTAAACTGGACGTAGCATTTTATATGCAGCTCAATGGTGCTAAGTAGAAGAGAAGAATAACTTCTGTTGATTTTGTGGCCACAGTTTCATATCAGTTTATATAGTATATAATAGTTGCATAAAGAAGTTTCTGCTATTAGTTATTCTCTCTCTTTTCTTGTTGACAATGAGACTTAAATGCTGTTGTGCCCATTTGTGATGGTTTGATCTGGCTAAATGCTGGTGCCCAAGGAAGCTGCTCTACCACTCCTCAGCTTGTCAGGGGAGAGAAAATAATGAAAGGCTCCTGTTAAAAGATAAGGACAGGGAGAGATCATTTACAATTACTATCAGGGTCAAAACAGACCCAACTTTGAGGAATTAATTGAATTTTTTTACCAATCAAAATCAGTGTACAAGAATGAGAAGTAAAACAGGACTTAAAAGTACCTTCCCAGACTTTTTCCTGACTCTCTATCTCCTTCCCTTCAGCTCCCTTCATTGCCCCTAAGATGGGCAATGGGGGTTGAAATCAGTTCATCACATGCTATTTCTGCTGCTGCTTCGTCCTCTTGGAGAAGAGTCCTTACCCCTTCTCAAGCATGGCGTTCCTCTTATGGGAGACAGTCCTCCACAAATTTCTCCAATGGGAATTCTTCCCACGGGCTATAGCTCACTCCTCCATTAGCTCCTCCCCAATTCCATTTTTATCTGTCTTAAACTGAGTAGTCCTAAACTGGACGTAGCATTTTATATGCAGCTCAATGGTGCTAAGTAGAAGAGAAGAATAACTTCTGTTGATTTTGTGGCCACAGTTTCATATCAGTTTATATAGTATATAATAGTTGCATACTCAGTAAGTAGTTTGTCTTTTTCAGAAAGAAAGAGTGCTGTGGAATTATCTCCAGCCTCGTGTACACCATAACCCTCAAGCTCTCTTTAGAAGGGCTTCAATTCACCTAGTCCTTTCCTAACCTCTGTTAATGTGTGGTATTCCTTTCTCCCTTGGTTCAGATAATTTTGCCTGTTCTTGTGGCACCTCAAGAGCTTTTTTTTACTCTGTTACTGAAGTTTATTGCAATCTCTTTGGGTAGAGTTATGACATTTTTCATGGTCACAGTTACTCTTCCCAGTTTATTTCATCTGCAGATGTTCTAAGTGCAGTTTGTGTTACTATCAAGGTCACTGAAGATGTTGAACTTTACAGGACCGACCATGGACTTCTATGGTACTGAACTTCTCTCTGACCTCCAGAAAGACATTTAACAATTGGTCATTGCTATGGCTGAGTCCAGATGATATTCAAACCTCAAAACAAACCCACCTAACTATTTTCTCAGCGCATACTTCATCTGTGGAGAATGACAAAAAACTCACTAAAGTCAAGAAATTTCATTCACCATTTTGTCCTATACCCAATCATTAAATTGCATACTGATAAAAGATTTTTTTTTATGTACACTTTACTCTTGAAAATTCCATGTTGAGTATTCCTGACTACTCTTGTTTTTCACTTACTGGGATGTGGATATGAATTCCAAGAGCATGTGTTTTTTGATCTTCCTAGGGACTGAGACCAGCCAAAGTTTCTTTGATTCTATGATTAACTCCCAAGCTGTCTTTAGGCTCTCCTTAAAAATCACCTAGCTTTCCTTGACATCCTTGTTCTCCATGGCAGCTACCCAAAGAATTTCCAAGCAACATCCTGAATTAGAAGAAATATTCAATTGTAAAGTTCAGAGTCCAAAATATGCTGCTTGCCTTCCCATTTCACCTCCAGGTCCTTAACTTAATCATTTTGAAGACTGCAATTCAAGCCAGATCTAAGACTGCCAGCAGGTCTTTCCTATTTGTGAGTAGAGCACTATCCCTGGTCATCCTGGCCAACACTTGCATTAGGAGATATACTAGAAGTATAAATGCACCATTCCTGGAGAGCTTTAACTTTTCCCCGAGGATATGAAATCTTTCCCTGGCTAGTATAATTACATTGTGTGTAATAAGAATTCATCGTTAATGAGAGACAAAATTCTACATGGTTATAAACTACTGTTATTCTCTATCACCAGAGTACCAAGAGATGCATTTCATGGCCAAGTATGAAGAAGTTTTTTTACCTATTAATTACATCTCACACAGGGCAGTGTGGTCACACAGGGCAGTGCATGCATTACAGCTATTTTGTGTGTTTGCTTTCTAATATTCTATAAATAATTTTCATTCATATAGTAACTGTATAAACATTTGTTGTAATGAATCCACCTGCATGAACAGAAACAGTAATTTTCCTGCAGAGCTTCAACTTATTCCTGAAGATAGGAAATCTTTTTTAGCTGATATAATAATTCAAATTGAAATCTGGCCCAAAAAAATCCACAGAAGTAAATATAGTTTATCTACAAAAACTGCCTTTGAGCCATTAATAATCAATGACATGTTGTTTTCCTTGCAATCCAAAAAGAAGCAGCTCAAGGCAAGACAAGCTCTCCACTCTTTCCCAAACCTGGATGGCAACAGAAATGTGGTTTTGGATGAACCCATTTGGAGCAGCAGTAGCAGGTTCTTCTACTTCTGGCAGCCATGTAATAGTTGCTCAAGGCTGTGGAATGCCACAGCTGACAGAATATTTGGAAAGAGCCCATATAAATTCAGAACATAATTTTCAATTCATCTTCGTATAAGAAGGAGGAGAATGAGGGGTTCCACTATAAACTCTGAAAAGGCAGGGAAATTATTGAGTGGAATAGTTTTGACTAATACTGTTTAGTTGAATGTTGACATGGAAGGAAAGGACAGTACCACCTAGTAAACAGTCTAGTTTACTTAGCAGAGTTTTACTTAGTACTGTTTTCCTTGGAGATGTCCCAAGAATTGGTTAGAGTGAGCTGCACTTAGTTGATTGGATCTGGCACAACTATATCATGTAGTAAAATATTTTTTGTATACACTGAAAATTCAGACTGTAGCTAAAATGTAAATCTCTCATGGTCATATATACTCTAAAATAATCTCAGTGTCTGTCACGACAGAAATTATAGTGCCTTAAAAAAGCAATAAAAATATAATATGTGAGAAAAATTTACAAAATAATTTGGATTAGTAATGTAGGGAGAAACAAATAGCTCTGTTATACTGAAATGGTGATTATAATCCAGACTTTTTATTGTGGTACAATAAGGGCATTTTAAATATTTATCTAGATTTCAAAAATATTTCTTCAATATGAACATACAAGCAAAAAAACATTCACAGGAAAATAAATAATGTCTAGATGCCATTTCAATATTTGTAATTTAATGGATGCTCCAAAATGTGATTAAAGATACCCAGATGAGAATGACAAACTTTTGATTAGCTAACCATGTAGTAGTACAAAATTTGTCCTTTGTTATAAGTGAATACATCTATGAAAAAGGTTTGTAGTTTAGAATGTAGTTTATCTGAATCTGTGCTACTTGGTTTTTAATCTTTTACCTTCATGTGGTTTTCCTCCTCGAGTGCATGCATGTTGCTAGATTTTAAATTTTAATTTTCACATTCCATTAAAAGATAGGCACCTTTTTCATGATGCCAGTTTCCTTAGTTACTTAGAAAGCCAGAAGAGAACATACTTCTTAATATTATTTAAAACAAAAACCTTGGCTCATATAGGGATTTTACTGTCACACTATTCATGTTCTACTGTGAGTGTCAGATGCTAGTTTTGATATGTATCTTGAGATAGAAATCAAGCATAATCAAATGGTTTTATACAGATTTTTGTGTGCAAGAGAATTATAAATGATCTTGAATATTGCACACAGAGGTCAATTAATTATCCTAAATCAAAACGAGTAGTTACAGTGATATACTACCTATTTATCTAAAATTTTATTAAAACAATATTCTTCCTGCCAGAAAATTTGACTTTGAAAAATCCATACTTTAAGCAGCTATCTGAATCATATAACAAGACTCAATTATACCAGGTGGTATTGACTGATATATTTGGTAATGTAATAGAGATGCCAACCCTGACAAAATTTGTTAGTTTGAAAACAGGGCAAAATGCCATTTTATTGCAAAGCTAATGAAAAATATTGCTTACAGAATGATGAGACCCATCAAGTAGATTTATAGCATACGATGTTTGTAAGATCTCAAATATTTCAAAGAGATTGGAAGGGCAATATTACTATTGTCTACTCACAATATATGAACCAAAGAAATTGGAGTTTTGACATTCAGACTTGCATGGTATAGGGCTAGAAACTTTCTGAATAGTAGAACCCTTAAAGGGAGCAGGTTGTTTCTTGAGCTTAAGCAGACACTGTCGTGGCTGGACCACCACCTGGATGTTTTGCAAGCTCCACAATTCAAAGAGATACTGCTTGGGGGGATTAAAGACTGTGAGTCGGATTCAGTGAACCCAAATCCCAGCAGAAGTTTGGCAGAGGAATGAGTCAGTTCCTGGGATGCCAGCATTAATGGCTGAGGTCCAGACACTAATCTCAGATGCATGGCACGTGTCGCCTCCTATCTCGATTAAGCCATGTCTGCGGCTTGCACACACAGTGCATAGCAGCAGATTTTCCAAGGCATGTGCTGCTTCCAGTGCCATACATTTTAGTTTAAAATCTGGTCCATAAGGTATGAGTATTTTGTTGGGTTTTTTTCCCTTCAGTTGTTTGATGAAGAAATAAAAACAAAAGAAAAAAAGCAAAAATTTCTTAATAGCACTCACCCTGATTTACCCCTCTGACTTCTTCATCTTCTATTCCCCTCCTTCAAAAGGATTTTGAATCAGAACCACACCAGAGATGCAAAAAAGTTAAAGTAATAATAGAAGCAGCATAGGAAGATTATTTTCCTTCATTTGTTCTTCGGTATATGTGAGACATGACAGGATTCGATAAACTCACAAGTATTTACTCTTTAAGCTAATTCTGCAGTGTTGTAAAACATGCAAACTGCAGGCTAGAGAGAAATAAGAGAGTCAGCATAGCAAAACTCGATTAGAAAGTTTGATTTGATTATCTGCTCCTTATTTGCATCACACTGCTGTTTCACTCCGAGCTACCTGACTGGAATATTTTCACTGCAATCTGATTGTGGAAACTAAAGCTATCAGCAGAATAACAGGCTGCAGGAAGCACAGTGTTTTATGCTGGAACATTCCAGAACACTAATTGCTGCTTTGAAAATCATACTCCAAACATTTTCTTGCTTCATTTAATCTCATGGTTTCAGTGGAAAATGTCCAGAAACAATGCAGCTGAGCTAGAAGATGAGAAATGGGAGACTGAGTGGCTGAAAGGTACCGTATGAGTGGATTGATGCAGTGCCTTAATGTACTGGCCTTGAACTGTACAAACTTCATGGTGAATTCAGCCAGATTAAGAAGAGTGAGAATCAATCAGTTTCAGATGGCTCTAAAAGTTGCAATAAACGGGAAGATGGTCGTCCATTCATTGTCTAAGACCTAGACAGAAGACCCTCTTGTGTAATAACAATTAAAAAGACTCAGCTAGAAAGGTTAGCTTGAAAAAAACAAGGAAGAAAACCACCTGACCCTTCTGTTCTTGGAAGAAAGCACATTAGCTAAATGATTGATTTTGTGCTTAAATTTTTTCTTCTTTTTTTTCTTTTTTTTCCTTATTCTCAGCAAGTATTGATCTCATTCTCTGTATTGCATTAAACACCCCAAAGTATTATCAATTGCATACTTAGCCCAGATTGGGAGAGTTAAGTGTGAGAGTCATTTAAAAAAGTCCAGTCATATCAATTTTCACTTTTTGATAAGCTATTTTTAATCTTTCACATTAAAGCATGACAGGCACCAGAAAACAAGCTACTTTTGGCTACTTTTAAATCAAAGAGTTTGTACAGGTTACATGCCAATTTTTAAAACCATGTGCCTGTTTTGCCTGTGTATAACCACCAAAAAAGAAATAAACAGTTGAAAGGAAAAGGACACAACTCTGCTTCTGAGGTGATGTAACAAAGAATGATCTTTACTGTCACTGTCCCTGATTTTACAGGAGTTTCTCTCTTGCATACTGGAATAATATATAATCTAGACGAGATTGGTAGGGCCAGAAATCTTAATTTATTTATTGTATAAGCATAATGCCAGCCACCTCCTGTTTTCATTATACCAATCTAATGCCAGCCATTTCCTGTTTTCATTAGACCATTGTAATGCTAGGCTCCTACTGTTCTCATTAGTGCAGGACTGTGTAATGGCAACCACCTCATGTTTTCATTATAACAGAACTGTATGGTGCCAGCTGCCACTTATTTTACTTTACAGAAGAGCATTTGAATAGTCCATATCTTTTTCAAGAGAATATATACAGAGATGTCAAGGACCCTAGGGGTCTAAGGCCCCTGAGAAAATGATGGGAAACACCCTTCCTGACAATTTTGTTGCTGGAAGAATAGCAGCATTTATACAGTATGTACATAGAAGAGGTTAAAGGTTGGGGTTAAACTGCTGTAGAACAGGTTTAAATTCTAGGAACTGCCTTTCTGATCCATAACGTATCTGATCTTCCTGAAGAAGATAAAAAGGTGGTTGCAATAGTTCAAGGTCTGGATTAGAGTAATAGGGAAATGCAAGTCAAATCCCTCCAGTGCACATCGCCTGTGCAGACCATAACCTGTAAATTCTGCCATATTACTCCAGTTGTGACTGGTCTGACAGTATAAGATTTTCACTATCGGAAATATTGTTTTGTTTTGCTTTGCTTTGCTTCTGTAATACCTTTTCAGTATGAAACACTTCTCTGCTTATCAGTAGTGCTTAAAAAGAATCTGTAACTCCTTCTCTGGGGTCTTCCAATGCTATTGTGATGATATTAAATAGTACTAAGTACTGCCTGATGACACAAAAATCTTCAATTGAGACTTCTTAAAAATACAGTCTGAAGGCTGAAAGGGTTCTGTTACTAAGGTACCGTTAAGTTGTTCTTACACTGCAAAAAACTAGGGCTATACTTACTTTTCGCAATAGGTATCAGAATAAAATTTCCTCTAATTAAGAAAAAAATATGTAAGATGCTGTAAAATATTTTTTCTAAAAAAGTTTTCTGTATTATTATAAAAAGTTTATATCTAGATGCTCAGGTTTCTGTTCATATTGGACATAATACATCAAAATATTGGACATAAGACATCAAAAATACCTCCAAAATATCCCAGTGTCATTGCTCTGTAAAAGCTATGTAATTTCTATGTGGATACCTTGTAACATCCCTGCAAAACATACCTGGTTTACATAGGGGGACTGCAGCCTCAGTTGTATAATGGATGAATGAACTGCATATTAGTCATGAGCTAGAGCTACCACATCTACTGGTACATATACATCTGCTGCCTCTATTCTATTCTATTTGACACTTGGGAGTGTCAAATGCTTGGTATCACCACCAGAAAAAGAACCACAGTGAAGGCCATTACTCTGTACCTGACCAAAATTATCACTTCTGCACAGTGACTTTGATTTTAATTATTTGTGTGATGTCAGCTTGTCATGTTTTATCGGTTGTATGTTTAAATGATTTATAGCTTCCCTGCAGCTCAGGAGAGGAGAAGAAAAGCTCCGTGGACATGTATTATGAAAATAAAATTTCTCTGTTACTAGAAATGCTGGTTGTGGTGGTTGACCTTGGCTAGAGTCCAGGTGCCCACCAAACTGCCCTAAGAGTCCCTTCTCCAGGAGGACAGGAGAAGGAGAAAATAAGATGCAAAAAACCCTCACAGGAGAAGATAAGGGCAGTTTAAAATAGCAAAAGCAAGAGCAAGTGCATTAGCAAAGGAAAACAAAAGATTTATTTTTTACTTCCCATCAGCAGGTGATGCCCAGTCCTTTTCTGGGAAGTAGGACTTCAGTACATGCAGCAGTTGCTCCAGAAGACAAATGTCATAAATAATGAATCCCTCCTGCCTTCTCCTTTCTCTTAGCTTTCATGTCTGAGAAGATATCATATAGACTACCCCTTTGGACATCTGTCCTGGCTATGTCCTGTGCCAAGGTCTTTCCCATCCCCAGAGTACTGCTGGGGGCAGGAGAGTGTGTGGAATGTTGGGCGGGCGGCGCTGATGTTGTGCCAGCCCTGCTCAGCAGCAGCCAAAACAGTGGTGTGTTACCAACACCTTTCCAGCTACCAGTGCAGAGCACAGTGCTGTGAGGGCTGCTGTGGGGAAAATGAGCTCCATCTCAGCCGGACCAAATACCCTGGAACTTCCACTGATTTGTCTGGGAGAAAAGAGCTCTTCAAAAGCGGTTTTGTTCTGTGTTTCCAGTCTTGGTGGAAAAGTTGTGTTTTCAAGAAAAGAAGAGTGTTCTTTGTCATTCTCAGATTGCTGTATTATTAACATCACTGAATAAAGTAATTGACAGATGTGTATAAGTGTTGCTAAAATGATTAAAAGCTCTGGAAATCATAACCTGTCAGTGTTCCCTGGGAAACAAAGACCTTTCCATCTGTTAGGGGGCTCTGTAAAGGATTGTAATGAGTCACCTTTAAAATGACAGCTGTCACCCTTAGGATTTGAGCCTCAAAGAAAGTGCAAAAATATAAAGAAATACATATAAACTGTTAATCAATATATCCATAATTTGTTATTATTTTGATCACCTCACTCTGGGCAGAGTGTGATAACTTGTAATTTTTCTATGATCTCTATTGTCTGGATTAGGTCCAAGTCAATAGGAAAGCAGTTATGTTTAGCAATGTTATAGTTTGATAAAGCACCACATCCCTGCATATGTCTTTGCACATTTTCTGTCACACTCTTCACAATGAATAAAATTTCACAAGGATAATGGCATGTGATAGCAGCACATTTGAAAATTACTTTTGAGTTTTGGAAACCCAATAAAATGGAAACTGAGTGATGGAACTGAAGGATGTGAGGGGGTTGGTGCACTTTTAGTTCACTTGCAAAGATGGTATACTCTACACTTACCATTACACCTTCCCCTTTTATGTTTGTTTTAATAAATGTAAGTGGTTTGTCATTTCTCTGTTTGTACCATTTTTCCTGTTTCTGATACGTTTTCTGAACTAAGGCAGGTGGAGTCATAACATTTTCTGTGAAATAAAATGCAAATTCTGTTATGCTAATGGACCACTAAGAACTGAATTAGATTAGGCAGTGGTGGTAAATCAGCAATTATACTGCTGGGTTGTTTTTTTTTTATTTTCATAGCAAGATTCAGCAGAAATAAAATTCAGTGGTAGTCACCACTAGAGGAGAAAGCCTAGGGCTGTTGATGTGCTTTACTGAATTTAGTATACATTTTACCACTACTCAGAGGCAGTCTTTAAAACCAAGGAAGCTGAGCAAAGTGCTTTGAGTCAGCTGGTAACACAGTATATTAATTACAGCTCATAATAACTTCCATTTTTACATAATTGTTGCATGGTTGTACATGTTATGCCAAATAAAATCCTCAGTCTTGACTGGTGATTGTGATTAATATTTATGCTGCTGTTAAAAATGAGCGAGCTTTTAGCTTCACCAATGCTGAAGATTTTCTGGATTATTTATAAAATGCAACAAAAATAATAATTAAAGAATTTCCCAAACTTAGGAAACAGGTGGTTCTTCAAATAGAGGTCTGATTTTTTTATCTGTCTGCAAGAAAACATTCTCTGCTAACAAACACAGGCATTGAACCAGGATTGGTCTTTCTCCAGACCACCCTTCAAGGCTTGGAAGTGTCAGCTAGCATTTACTAGTATGCCTTATAAACACTCAGGATGAAGGAATAAAGTGAATGAGGGGAGCTGGCATGCATTTACAAGAAGCTATGGGATTCAAGATTTGGCAGCTGCACCTGGTGGCTCCTTGCAGTTGCGTGTTGTCATTGCCCATGGAAGCCTGAAATTTTTCCAGGCAGGAGGTGGTGTGAACATCACCTTAGACTACAGGAATTACTGGTCATCAGCAGAGCTGTCTCAGGTTTACATTCTTGATCCCACAGTAAGCTTGGCAAATCTCCAGGAAAGCTTTTTGAAGAGTGCTTGAATCAGATGTCCTCCAATTGTTTGTACTTCTCCTCCTGTTGCCATAATATGATGGGCCCCTGACATTTCACCTCTGCTAAAGGGATAAGATGTAATAGGAACTGGATGTCTGCCTAAAGCATAGTACTCCTTTTCCTTTTCTATCTTGATTCCTACTGCCAGCCACATTAATACTGCAGCTGCAATGGTTTTACAATTTAGGAGTGCACAGAAGGTTATTAATAAGTGCAGAAGTAGGAATCTTTTAAAAGAGATGATTCATTTAGAAATTAAAGGACTGACTGTGCTTGTTATCATTATACAAGCTTTTTTTTTTTTTTTCCAAAAAGTGGGTGTTTTTTTCCTTTAGAAGGATTGCTGTGTCTTACTTGACATATCCAAAAAGATGTACTAACAAAATCGACCTTCTGTCCATATCACACCCCTAAATAAGTCTCCTAAACAGACTCTGTTAAGGTAACAACATAGCACTGAGTGGCAGTGTGGCAGTGAGCTGGTATATACCAGGAATCTTGGTTCACTTACACTGGCTGATGGAGGTGCAAAAAATTATTACGGAAGCATAATTACCAGCCTTTGGAATCTCTTCCAGAAGAAGACAGCACAAAAGAAACCTAGAGTCTGAACAGAACCCTTATTCTGGTACTGTCCACTAGTACTACAACCCTTACACTGAGGCAAAGCCACAGTGCTTTTAAGAAGCTTATCTTGTGGTCAAAGATAAGGCTTATTAACAGTTGTTAATCTCTGTTCTAAATCTCTTATAACAGTACTATAATGGTGTTAAAATAGCTTCACATGCATTCTTCTCTGCTGTATTTACTATATTCACATGGTATTCTACAAATCCTTATTAAATGATATAGGAGTGCTTATACTACTTTTGTTCTCAATTTAAAATGAGGCACAAGGGAATACAGAATCATTCATATAGCCAATGCATCTTCAAGCATAGAGACTCAAAGGGTATTCAGAGTAAATACAATTTCTCATCTGGTCTAAGATAAGTCCCTAAACATATAATGAAATACCACTACTTTGAAATGCATTATAGTTAGAGGATGTTAAATGTACTAGTTATCCAGAATACACATATCAGATTTTTTTCTCATAATTTCAGTACAAAAAAAATACCAAAATAAATGATTTTTCACTGAAGATGAAAAGGCTATATGTTTAGTTACCAAGAAAATATTCTTATTTAGAGCTGAATAGTCTATTGCAATACTCTGAATGAGATTCCCCATGGAACTCACAAAAATGAATGAAGAATTTGTTCATAAAAATATTTTAATCGGAAAATAAAAATATTGTTTTAATGTAGTTCAGCAGCTTTAATCAAATTTTAAACCAAAGAATTTAAAGCAAGAAATTGAGGTCTTATCTACAAATATTATGATCAATATTTTTATTATATGGTAAGAAGTGCGAAGACGAATAAGAAATCTACTCTAAATTGTCTACATCAGATAAATTTTCAGTGTAAAGAATTTAAAATTGACATATAAAAAGAAAGCAGTGGTGACTAATAGGGTCACTTGTTGAAATCATTACAGCATGCAGCATCATAACTGATGCCTGTTGTAAAATGCTTAAAAAATATATGCATAGAACATTTTCTTATAGACAGTAATAACAGAAATAGATGTCATTTCCTGATGGTCAGACACCTGTGGTGTTTTTATTTCAATGCTGGTGCCAGCCTAGTGATCCAATTTTATCGCTCTCAAATCAAACCATTGAAAAGACTGTGTGACTGTGTGTGATTGCCCTCAAAAAGATGGAAAATGTACAGGTATTACAAAATGTAATCACAAATTTGTTAAGGAGTATTTCTTGTTGGAGACATTTCTATACTGCTACACCAATCAATTGATTTCCAGATACAACTTCAGTGTTGCTTTTAATTTGGAAAACACTGAGGATTAGTGGCCAACTGTTCCCCTAGATCTCTGGTAGAAGTTCAGTAGGTAAACTATAATAAAATTTCCATAGAGTTAGTATTCAAAGTATTAAATAAAATATGTTTACAGAAATGGAATTTTCATTATTCCTTTCCTCAGCAGGTCAACATTTGAATCTGCTGTACAATCATCTGTGTTTCAAGCTAGTCCTATACTATTAACTCTTACCAAGAAAAATTTCAGAATGTTTACAGACATTTTGGAGTCTTGCCCAAATCAAAGGTATTTTCTCTAATGTAACGAACCTAATGGGGGAAACCATGTCAGAACACCATTTTCACAAAGTAACAAAGGGCCCAAAATATGACTAGTCTGTATTTAGGAAAAAAAAATCTTCTTAGAAATATTAAAAATAATTTGTGTCCCAGAAAAAGAAAACTGTTTCCCCAGTTTGAACTAAATAAGCCAGGCATTATTGGGAGCCATCAACAATAAATAAACCAAGATGCTGTGCTCTTTTCCCTGAATCATAACATATGTATTATGGAGTATGCATCTTGGAAAATTCTTAGATGGCTCATTAATTCCCTGATCCGTTTCTTCATGCACTACTGAAACTAAGGTGACCTTTCACAAATCAAACTATGCGAACAGCAGACAGTTGTCTTTTCTACTGGAGAAATTTCATTTTTAGGGAAACATTACTAACTGAAGGAAAAAGCTTTCAGCTGCCTTCATGTCTTAGACTCAATAAAGGATAAGGATAGGGTATTTATCCCATGAGTGAACACCCTGAAGCAGTAATACGTGGTTGGCTTAAAGGAGATCTAAGAATCTCTGTTTGACGGACTGGCCACTTTCCAAATGAGAAATCAATGACTGTATTCTGGGTAAAGAAAAGCCAGGATGGTTTATGACTTGTTCTACATATACTGTGGATCCAGCCAAGCTCTGAATCATACACAGTTGAAGACAGTAAAAGTAACATCCCATGTCCAGTGAGGTCATTTGCAACATAAGGTACATTCTGTCAGGACTCTGCACAGACAGTGACTTGATAGATTTTAGAAATTAGACTGTAGAAAGACAGATATATGTAGCTGGAAAAAGGGGAGATAACATTGTTGGGTTTCACTGCCTAAGATGGGCAGCTAACTAGATGCAAGCTGGTTTTGTTTCTGGTGAGGAGACTTGCAGAAAAAATGAAATGGGTAAAAGGTAATTCTGTCTGCAGGAATAGCACACACCTTTATAATACCTGTAGTGCTCTGAACAAACTGAAACTGTATTTAGCTGTCAAAAGCAATGCCTGTGTACTTAATTACTTAAAAAAAAACCCCCCAAACAAACAAACAAAAAACAAAAAAACAAAAAAACCAACAAAAAAAAAAAAACCAAAAACCCCAAAAACCAGAAAACAACCAAACAAAAAAAATTAAAAACCAAACCAAAACAAAACAAAACCCCCAAAAAACAACAACAGCAACAACAACAAAAACAACCACCAAAAAAACCCTAAAAATTCTGGTTTACAGGCTTTACACTATTTGGTATGTCATTGCTACAGTCGCACAGAAGCAGACAGAGAGTGCCACGCATTCTGAGGGATTGATCATCATGCTCAAATACATCAAAACACAACCAAACAAAACAAACAAAAGAGGTTAATGAAAGTGTTAAATTATAACAACAAACTCAAAAAAACCAGCCATAGGACTTAGTAATATTTTTCCCAGCAATTTGTCACATTGTTTACAGCAACATGAATAAAATTACTCACACTCTTAAGAAAGACACAATTAAAAAAGTTAGAAAGCAAAAACTAATTCCATGAATTCTTCAGGTTGTCCTCCACTTGTATACTCAAGCAGTGTTTTGATCTCTCCTGCTAGGCTGACAGTCTTTAAGAACTTACCCCCTTTATAATGTTTCTGGTGAACTCACACCAGTATACTAAACCAAAATATCCTTTATTCAGCTCCACGTTTCTATGAGCAAATAACAGCCTGTAGGGATTCAGCGCATCAGCTGCTTAAAAGATAAACCTACCCAGCTTGATGAAAACTGCTCCACTTTCCTGTTGAGAGAAAACAGTTACACATTTCTAATAAATTAAGCAGGAACTGTCATTTTTTTGGCAAACTGATAACTAGCTGTAACAGCCGCATTGCCACAAGTTGCTTTTCCAAAGTAATTACCATCAGGCTCCCTGTGGTATGCAGTGTTTAACACATTTCTTCTGTGTTAATGAATGCAAAAGCAGGCAACACCACTATTAGTAATCGCTTTTTATTCGTAGTCCTCATTTTCCAGATAGGTCACATTAAACACAGCCATTAAACAATAGCGGTTGAGAAAATCCATACAATGTATGCTGCTTTTGTTTGGTTTTTTTGTGTCATTCACCAGTCATTGGTGCAACTTTGAGCCATATGGGGAGACAGGGGCTGATAAATGAGAATGCCAACCTGTATCACAATTGGGCCAGAGAAGTCAAAACCTTAATCAGATTTCATTCAGTTACATTTCAAGTCAACAAATCTTGATAGCCAAAACTCCCATTTAAATTAATGCAATAATAACTGCTGCCTGATGTCAAAAGAAAGCAATTAAACAATAATGAGTGGGTGTATGTTATGCTAAGCTTCAGACTCCTCCTTGACCTCAGCAATTTCCCTTCTGTTTGACAGCAAGCAACATGAAAGTTTGTTTGAATGGTGTATCTTGTTCCACTATGAACAAAGTTTGACTTCTAGGGGTAACTTGGATTGGGAAACCTCTATTCTTAAGCAGCAAATCACAGTTCAGGAGAATCTGTTTCCTGATAAATATGCCAATTAAAGAAAAAAAAGGGAAAAAAGAAAGGTCTGATTTTGAGTTCTGATTTGATTGGCCAATTGTATAAGGAATTCCCAATTGCTGGCTTTTTTTTTAATTAAAAAAAAGATACAGAATGCCTTATTAGCTATTCACAGTGTACAGTACAAATTTACTAGTTGCTTTACTTGCCTCCCTTAACTCCAGCTTTCCTTTTATACTCTTTTGACAGATATTTCCTTTCAGTCTTATAAAGCATGTGTGTAAAAAATGAGAGAAATAACTCATAAACTTTATCTTTCATTGCTGCCTCTTTCTCCAATGGTGATAGTAGAGATACCATGGAGAAAAAAAAACACTTTAAAATCTTTTGTGTGCAGTACATCCTTCACACAAAATCATGTAAATTTTGACTGAACCAGCAAAACTCACATTGTATAAGCTCTGCTGGTTTACTGGTTCATTATGTGTCCATTCTAAATTGTGAAATAAATTTTTTAACCTGTGATAATTTCATACTGGGAAGCAGTATGCCAGAGTTCTACAAAACAAGGCAGTTGAAAGACAAATTAAATAAAAGCAAGGTTTCCTAAACTCTTCTATAAAGCTGTGAGTCATGAATTCTGAATTACCTCAGAGTGGTAAATAAATAATCACTACTAAATACAGATAATGTGTTAAACAGCTAAAGCTAGTAAATCACTAGTGACAGAGAGCCTTAAGGTAAATTCCTCTTACATTGGCACAGCCCTTTCTCAGAATGTTGTGGTTTTATGTCTTCAGAAACATACAATGAATTGTACAATTGGTTACTCAGTGTTAAAATCATTTATAAAATACACAAATCTCCATCACTTGACTGCATTTACATATTGGCGTAGATTTTGCTGAATAATGGATCTCACTGGCAGAGCTAAAGACTTGGTGCACAGACACTGAAGTGATGGGCACCACAGAAATACGTAGAAAAGACTGATCAAACAATAAGAATCCTCTCCACTATGGAATTTCAAGCTATCAAGCTATCAAGCAAAACCAATCTTGGGTCTCCTGGCCAAAAAAACAAAACAAAACAAAACAAAATTATATAACACAGACAACACCACGTTTTAGATACATAAATTGTCCAAAACATGGAGAGTAGCTTGATAAGACATGTACAAGATCCTTCTTTTGCATGTAATTGTAGACATTTTTTAACAGGAGCTAAAAGCAAACTGTCAGAGTTGGTGTCTCCCAAAGACAATTCATTGTAGGACTGACTAGCTAAAATCACCATTTAAATGCAAGCCCAAAACCAAAATAGGCTGTTGGGTGAACTTTCGTTTTTGAACTGATAAAAAAACTATGGCTTGTGGTATTTCAGATTGCCAACCCCTTTTATAAATGTTTTTATAGTACAGATTAAATTTAAGAAACCAAATTCATAGTTTTTAAACAATGTGCCATAGTGGTATTTCCAGGAGAGTATCCAAAGTATATAAGGGACAAATCCTGAGCTAAACATTTTATTCTTCTGCTTCTTCTTGTATTGTGGAAGTTCATTTGTTCTTTTCCAAGTTTCATTTGAAAGTAACTTTGAATTTTTCAAATGCAATAAAAACATTCTTAGGAAGCAATAATAAAAAATAGAAACTATGTCCCAAGTTATTCTAAGTTATTCTGCAAATATTATTCAGATCAAGTGAAAACCTGACTAAAAACACCCCCCAGAATAAGCAGTATTTATCTAGAACTGCAGTAAGCTATTGCACATACTAAAGAATCAGATAAATTACTGCTCATGCTAGATTGACACTGACATAAATTTTCAGCTCTATAAACTTAATATCAAAACTTTTAAAATGGTGGCATCTCTGAAGAATTCAATCAAATATCCTGCATTGAATAGGCTGGCTGCATGTGTTGCGGAAAAGAAAACCAAAACCCAAGGAGGTTCCAGATGTTGGTTCGAGTGTAATTTTTGTTATTAAACATGGGTTTGCAATAGAAGCTTCTACAAGGACTTGCACATAACCATGACTGATGGATGTACTTGTAGGCTGTTCAGTTAGCTCCATCAGCTCACTCAAACATATTTTGAACAGATTATGTACTGCAGTACTTCGTAGACCATACATTAAACAAGAGACTTTGCTCTGAGGCGCTGCTTCCCATATTCCATGGGGAAAAGGAAGCAGGAAAAAACAAAACTCATAGAGTTCGACAGCTACTGAGGCAACACTTGCCATTTACAATATAAGCCCAAATATTTTTGCAACACAACTATATATTAATTTAATAAAATACACAATATAGCTCTTATACACTCAACAATTTGGCTCATATGCACTGAATCTGCAATAAATCAATAAAAATATGTCATTTGATGTAAACACACTGAATCTTCTTACATTTGCACATTTAAATGACCATGTGATTTTCGTGGATGTCTGACATTTTCACTTTCCTGAGCTATTTTAGTGTCCACAAATGAATAAAAAAGTGTTAATAATGTTAATTTCTTTTCTGTATTACCATTAAGGTAACTCTTTCCTTCCCAAACTTTATTTCACTCCCTTTTATTTTTTTTTTTAACTTATCACTAACTATTTATAGCTTTGTTGGACACTAAAATGCTAAATAGATATTAAAATCTTTTTTTTTTTTTTCCATTTCATCAAGTGAATTAGCTTATGTGTGTGCAGGACAAGATGGACTATATAATCTTACATTTAACCTTAATATGATATGTAGTGTTTCATTAATGATGAGGATATGTTTTCTTGAATAATGATCTGGAATGGTTCTTTTTGTTCTATTGTTCTTTTTTCTTTTTTTTTTTTTTTTGTATTTCATATTTGTGGCAGATAACTTTGTACATAAATGTTTACCACAAATGAATGTTAATGTTTGGTGTCACTTGGACTACTACAAGAACTCTTTATAGGACTTTCAGTAGAAGCCTGTGGTGGCTGCTGGAAATTCACCACAGATCAGCATTATTCAACCCTGTTTTTCTTGGGGTTTATACGTAAACAGTAAAGTCAGCATCAGCTATTGAGGACAGTCTTAAAGAATCAGACGTATTTCCATTCCATCTTTCTCACACCTTCCTATGAGATTGTCAAAATGGCACTGTCTTTCCTTCTTTCATTTTGTTCTTGGTGTACTTGACTCTGTCCTAATGAAAGTTTGGTCAAAATGAAACCAGTGTTATCTGTCAAAAAGAAAGAGCAGTGAAAAGAACATACTTGTGGGCACTTCAGATGTTCACTAAAAGCCTTAAAGCAGCATTGGTCTTCCTTCATTCCTGTAATTCTGTAACAACCAGGGAATTTACTTATTTATTTACTTTCAATCAGCAGAAGAGGAATGCAACTGCCAGCCTGTCCTTATTTTCCCCCTCACTTTCTGATGGCCACAGGGTCACTTCCCCGACAGTCCTGCAAGAGCTTGTCTATTTCTCTCACAACTTCCTCGGCATCCACCGACTCCCTGCCTAGATCCCGGGCTGAACGGTCTAACTGCTCCAGAACAGAGTCCATCTCACTGGAGTCTCGGCTCACTCGGGAGTGCACGTCTGCAAAGGCCCTAGCCATCTGATCTGATGCAATGAAGGAAGCGTCCTTTGACTGTTTACTGGGCGATAGATACTGACTGTCAGTTGACAAGTACTGGCTGCTTGGTTCAGCCAAGGCTCCTGATTTCACTTCACAACCATCCAGTGGTCCTTTTGTTGAGGTGCAAGGCTCAATGCATGTCTTGGTTGGGCTGCTCGATGCTGAGGGAACCTCCTGAAGGAGAGGACTCAGGGCACGTTTGGCTTTTAAGTAAGGTTTAACATTGGCAATGAGAATAGTGTGCTCTCTCTTGTCTTTCCCAAATGTACAAAAAGTCTTTTTCCCAGTGGGATTCACAGTTTCGTATGTCTCAGTCTCAACGTTAGCTTCAACTGTGGGTACAAAGAGATTTGTGCGATAATCTGCATTCTCAGCCTGACTGGCTGCAGGGAACTGTGGCATCCAACACCTGTCAGAATGACCAAGCACTCTGCATTCATCTGTGCAGTTAACACATTCTTCTTGTTCTGCAAAACAAAGGAGAAAGAGAAAAAAACCTCTAATTATAAGTGGATTTATTTAGGCTAATGAATAGGCGATGATCATCACGTGATGGGTTTACTTGACATCTGGTTTCTTAATTATGGAGAAAAAGAAGAAGCTATAATTAAAATATTTCAGAAGGTTTGCATAAACCTGTTAGTTGAGACAATAGATTTATTTAACTCTGTTCTCCACATATTAAAGCATTCACACAACCCAATGGAAGTATAAAGGGGTCATTAGAGACTCATTCTCAGTGGAATTGAGCTTCATCTGTAAACTAATCTGCTGCAGAAATCTTTTAGGCTTTATTCTGTAAAACTCATACTAGAAAAGAGTGAACAGTACTTAGGGAACTCAAAAGGAATTATAAGGATTAATTTCTCAAATCAAATAACTGAGCAGCGACTGCCTTTCTGAAAATACAAACACTTCATAAAAATCAGCAAGATGTTTTTTCTTTTTTTGTCACCTCCATTTTATTTGTAATTGTTATGTTGTGTGACAGTCACAAAATAAAAAGGTTTTCTTGAAAAGCTTATTTTTCCTGCTGAGAACAAAGAACTAGAATCTTCCATCAGTATGCATTAAATATAAGCTTGTCAAAAAGCACATATTGCAATTTTATTAGACATGAGTATGGATCATGTAATCAGTTTTCCCCTTTTTTGTTTTGGTGCAACTAAGTGAAAATGGATTTGCTCAATACATACAATTTGGAAGAATGACAAATGGTGACACACTATTTGAACTGATGATGTTTTCAGATAGGATTTCTATATCCTTATTTCTTTCAAAGAATATAGTTAAATGAGATTCCCTTGCTACACTTTTAGAACATAGTTTTGGTACTTCCTATTCTACAATTCAAAGAAAACTTTCTGTTTTAAAAACCTTGGCTTGTGTGTAATTTGCATTAAATATATTACATTTGGGCCAATATTTACTGTCTTATAATTGTACTTGTAGCTCTAACCAACCATCAGGAACAAGAAAAACAATAAATAAATAAATAATATAATATAAATAATATAATTTAGTATAGTATATAAATAGTATAAATAGTATAAATCCTTTTATAAATAGTATAAATCCTTTTATCATCTCTAGGTTTCAGTTAACCATACATTGATCTTAATAATTTTGCTTTCACAAAATGGGCATATGGGTTCAATACTCATTTCTTTGAGGAATTTAGTATTTAAAAAGTGCATGGAATTCCAGTTAGACCAAAACTGTTAGCATATCTTTAAATGTAAGGATGTAACACTCATACAGGCATGCAGAACAAGTCTTCAGAAAAGCAGAAGAAACATGTTGACCCAAAGATGGGGAGAATTTAAGCAAACATCATCTTTCTAAATTAGAAAATAAATTCCTAGTAATCTTATATCACCACCTGATTAATGAATGATTGCACTGCAGAGATATGACAAAAGAAACATCAAAGATGATCTATGGGAATCCAAGAGTATAAACAGTTTTTCACATTTCTAAAAAGATATGAATAAATAGGACTAAAACTAAAATTGCTTTATGTCACAGTGATGTTAAACTGTGATAATTTGCTCAGAACTGATAGCTGTTAGTGATATAGTAGTAAGAAAAATCTCATTCTGTACATGAGCTCCCTTCCTTGAAGGCTTTAAAATCTACGTCTGGTGTAAACCCTGAAAAAATACTAAAAGCAAGTGAGAATTAGGTACAGGGACAACAGAACAAAGTGATTGTTGAGGAAAAGGATGTAACATAGGGGCCTTAAATATGAAATTCGTAGAGGTGAGTCAGCCTCAGCTGTGCATCTGGTAAAATCATGGAACAGATCTTCCTGGAAGATGTATCAAAACATGGAAGATGGGCAGGTGATTAGACACAAACAAGTCTTCACTGAGGACAGATTGTCTGGTGGCTTTCTAGGATGGAGCGAATGAATCAGTGGACATGGCAAAGCCTTTCGTAAGGCCTTTGAGATGGTCAAATATTGATATGGCCACAATATTCTTGGTGCTAAATTGGAGAATGATGGATTTGATGATGGATTGTCAGATCAATACGGTAGTGGCTGGATGGTCACATGCAAACAGCTGCAGTCAATGGCTCAATGTCCAAGTGGAAAGCATAATGAGAGGTGTCCCTCCAGGGTCCACACTGGGGCCAACATTATTTATGATCTGCATTTATGAGATAGACAATGGAACTGAGTACACCCTAGAATCATAACAAACTGAGTGGTACATCTGCTTTGCTGGAGGGAAGCAGAGGTTTCCATCAGAGGGACTTACAGGCTTGAGAGGTGGGGGCCATGTGAACACCCTGAAGTTCAACAAGTCCAAGTGCAAGATTCTGCACCTGAGTTGAAGTCAGTATCAATAAAGAATGGGGGATGGACAGATTGAGAGTAGGCCTGTTGAGAAGGATTGGGTCTTCTGGTGGATGAAAAGCTGGACATGAGCCAGCAGCGTGTGCTCACAACCCAGACAGCCAATTGTGTCCTGGGCTGCATAAACTAAAAGAAATCAGATTTAGATTGTACGTGAGGTGGAAGCTCTTTGACATGAAAGTAGGGAGACGCTGGAACAATTTCCTAGGCAAATTGTGCATGTCCCATCACTTGGGAGGTTTCAAAGTCAGGTTGGACAGGACCTTGAGCAACCTGATCTAGTGAGGGACATTCCTGCCCATGGTAGATATTTCAAGGTCCTTTCTGATGCAAACCATTAAATGATTCTGTGATCTCCAAAGAAAACTAATCCACATGCTGGTTTTAGTATCCAATAAAAACTAAAATTATCATGATGAAAAGCAGGAGTAAAATAACCCCTACCTTAGGACTGTAACAAAGTGACAGAACTGAAAAGATTTTGAGGAAGAAATTTAAGTTTGTGGTGTTTGATTTTATTTCACTTGACTGAGATAGCATTGGCATGCATAACCACAGAGACAACATATGTGTGGCAATTGCTTAATGAAATGGGAGCCATACAAATGAAGGACATAGCTATACACCTCATTCCACCCATTAGTTCACCTCCACTAAAGTTCTCTGTATCTAGTTTTCTGGAGCTTCTACAGCATCAAACAGCTGCTGCTTTAAAACAGCCAAGGGAAACTGCTACTCTCACACTCTCTCTCTCTAAAAAAAAAAATAAATCCCAAAGAAACCAAACTACCTCCTCCTGCTCAAAAAAAAACCCCACCTCACTCAGAAACATAAAACTCTGCAAAACAAACCAAATCTATGTATTTTTAAAGACATCTTCATCTTCCGGATTCTTCAGAGTAGACTTGTGACAAGCTCAGCCTCTAACTTTAAAAATGGACTTACAGAAATAAGAGAAATAGGTACTCTCTTCAGGATTTTCCCTAACAATATCTAAAGTTATTTTTTGTTTCATATGGAATTCACGACAATTCTGAGTAAATACTTTTTGGCACTTTTAAAAGTTTACCTAAACAACTTATCCAACTAACTTTTATGTTGTATGCTTAACTATCCTTTGTATGGATATTTGTAAACAATTTTGTTGCTTTATAACAAAAGACAAAAAAGAAAGCCCTGCTGCACATTAGCTACCATAAAATGCTCAGAATTGCACAATCAAGAGACCAGTACTCTTCTCTGCTCCTTTCTTTTCAATTACTCTATCAAAGCAAGATCCCTCTTTGCTTTTTCCTTTCTCACAAAAAATAGCCCAAACATTACAGTCTATTTCATTATACCACAAAAAAAGCAATCTGTAGCAGAAAAATTCTTTCTGTCTTTCAAGTAGTAGTTCTATGTCATATTATCTTAAAATAAATAAATATTCATAGAGATATATATATGATCCTCTGCTCTGTACATTGACAACACACACACATATATATGCATAAATATATCTATATGAAATATAGAACTAAGAAATTCTATTTTCACACTGACTTTTTTTCTAAAACTCAACTGAACTGTATTTCTTTTAAAAAATAAATATTCCCTAAACTAAGATTGAAACAAACAAGCTCAGATGAAAGGTAAAGTTCAGAGAAGTTCTCAGTCACTGGAAATAAGTACTGCAAACTTATTCAGTAGGTATTCTGTTTTGTGCCAAAAACTATGCTTTGAGACTTTCAACACTCATTAGGTTAATTTATTATTACCAAGTTATGTTTGAAGATATATATTAGCTCTCATACACATGCATACATATATATTGGTATGAGGAGGGGTCTTTCACAGTGTTTAGATTATTCATTACTGCCAAGAAAAATACAAAGTTTGCTGGCAATCTCTAACTAAAAGAGATATATGCAATAGCATATATTTGTTATGTATATAATGCATGCTCTATTGTCTTTCCCCTTCTCATTTCCTGTATTTGTTAAAGCAATTTTTATACTTGCATTCCTACTCACTGTATTGACTAACTTTCCATTTCTGCTCCATGGACATGGTAGCAGTGACTGAGTTAAATATGAAGCCAAAAAACCACCAAAAAATACATGGAATGACCTTGACTTGAAACCCACCTGCATTGCATGAGTTTTGTTCCTCTAGCATTGAAAATCTCTGCCTTTGCATTTCATTCTTTTATGTCACATCATAGGGAATGGATTTTGAGTATTGATTATCATACATTATAAGCTGCTTGTCTCACCATTAGCCTGTAATTTTGACTGCTACGGCAACCACACAGTGAAGAAAATCAAACAGGGATTTTTGTACTAGTAGCAGAAACTACAAACACACAGTGAACTATCACCACCAAGGGCCAAATTAGGACATAAGAGAAAATAGAATCAATTTAAAGGTAAATATATAAATATATATATATATATGTAAAATAGGTTATATGCTGTGCTGTACAGAAGATGTGCTGGTAGAGTGATATGCACCATCAGTCTTTATCTCTGTGCTTGTCTCCCTCCCGTTGAAAATAAACCCTTAACAGTGCATGTGTGTACAATAAACAGAAGCAGTCTAGAGGTTTTCCTAACTCTCTGGAGCTTTAAGGGTAAACAGTCAGAAGTGCTTTATGCACTTAGGGGAGAACATACACTAAAATAGGACTGCTAAATTGTCAGCCATAGAAAGAAAAGGAAACAAGATATCTGTAAACAACCATTGCCTGGATAGGAAACGTATTCTGGATGGAAATTCAGAGATGGTGTAGGATGAAAGTTATATTGGCAACATATAAAATGTAATGCAAGGTATGTATTTTGGCACAGCAGAAGATATATCTTATATATTTTATTCTATTACAAGATGAGTTATATTTAATATCTGCCTTTTATAGCAAGCTAAGAGAAAAAGATTCTTTTATTGTGGTATCTACAATTTCCTACACTTTCTTTATAAATATTGAACAAAATTAATTATGGGCACTGATTTTACCCTAAATATATTGCACTATGAAATTAATTAATTAATGTTTTAGACAGCTGGCTCCTTTCAATGGCTAAAACAGATCTCTTATTTTGACTCACTAGTTATATGAAATTTGCATAACAACAAAAAAGAAGAAGCTCAATAATTTTTTTTTTTAACAGTAAGTCAGTGGAAAAATCGAGTCAGTAAATACAATGTTTTCTGCAATTTAACTGGTCCCTAATTATTTAAATTATACATACATACAATGCAAAAAACCAAATTTAAGCTAAACCTCAGCATGTAAACAATTCCAATAAATATTTTATGTACTATACTTATAGGATGTAGAACACTATAGTCTGTATTTAAGTACTCCATACAATTTAATACTAAATGTCAAGATTCCCATGTATGGGAAATCAGACTATAAATACATGTATATACACATATGCTTATATATATTTATGTAAATAAATGAATCTATGTATATTTAAAGTCTGATTACCCCTATAAAGAAGTCTGGATATATAAATAGGCATAGACTTAGACCTACAGCTAGATCTGTGCCATCTTATTCCTCAAAAAACCTGTAAACTATTTTATCAAATTTTATTTGGAGTTAAACAAGGCAGACAGAGTAAGATCATTATAATTTATAAGATTTTAACTGATTGTCATTCAAGTGCATTCTTTCCTAAGAACTTACTCACAAAATATTTTAAAATGTAGCTTTTTATTGCCATTTGTTCATGGATAAAGACTAAATAAGAATATGGCTAGCTGATAATAAATAAATTAAATATTTTAAAATAACAGTAGCTTTTGTTATTTTTAACTGCCCTAGGAAAGCTGTCTTTCAGATATCCTTTTTTCTTTTCAGTGGGGGATGTCTAGTTTTTGCTATTGCATAAACACCTTACTTTACTATTTTTTAAATTCCTTTCTTTGAATGTAGAAGCTAAAAATAAGCCTTAATTGTCAGGGATGCTTCATAGGTTGATTCCCTTGACTGGAATGACTATCAACTAACAGGTCCGAATAAAAACTAAACCAGAGCACCCATTTCAAAATATATGCTGCCTTCTTTTTGAAAGCATTCAGTTTCACAATACCTTTACTTTTTAAATGCTATATTCTTCATTGCTTTACAGAGAATAGTAAAGCACATAAAAATGTGTGATGACCCGTTTTTCACATGACAAAGATCTGTCTATGAATGCATACACTGAGTTCACACTGACTTGTGTAGGAGATCAACATTGATGTTGTGAATTTTTGTTCATTACTGAAAGTATTTCCATTTAGAATTTACTCAGTTATGAAAAAAAGTGTAAAATTCCCTGCAGCTTATATTTCCCTGGTCTAACCAAAAACACAGTATTCTTTACTCTGAGGGTGGTGAGGCACTGGAGCAGGTTGTCCCATTCCTGGAAGTGTCCAAGGCCAGGCTGGGTTGGATTTTGAGCAACCTGGCTTAGTGGATGGTGTCCCTGCCCATGATAGGGCAGTTGGAACTAGCTGATCTTTAAGATCCTTTACAACTCAAACCATTCTATGACTTTATTTAAAAAAGCTCCAGCAACACCAGTACATGTTTTAGACTAATAAAAAAATGCTATGCTTCATATTTTTAATACCTTAAATAGATATGAAAGATCTGTATTTTCCGTACATATGTGTAAGCAGATGGACAATAAATGCCACATAATATCTAACAGAGGATGTAATTAACTCCGCTTTTCAGAACTTCAGGAATTCCTAAAATATGACCAGAAAACGTGGCTTATTTTTTTTTTTTTTTTTTTTTTTTTTTTTTAATTGAGACAGGCAATTGCCTTTACTAAAGAACTGGAAAGGCTATAAGTAGATATTTATTACAGGAGACAAATAATGTGTGCTTTGGAATGTCCTAAACACTGGGTCTATATGACATTTCTATTGAGAACAATCAGCTAAAGCACTACCTCTGTGGTTGGATTTCTGTTTAATTACAATTGATTTTGACATAAATGAGCAGAGATAAACAAATACTTCTATACTTCTCTTGCTGTTATTAAACAGAGCTGTCTCCTATCTGAGTATTTATATTGGCTTGTCTGTTTAAAGGCTCCTTTCAGTCAGGCAAAGCAATTATGTAGCTCAGATTAGCAAAACAACTGGCAGTAAAATGAGAGTGGACTGCCACATTTGTAAACCTCTTGGATCCCATGTTTTTCTCCTGATATTATAAATACAAGTTTCTGAGGTCTATAATCCTTACACAGTTTCCCACAGGTGGTGTTGGGTTTTTGTTTAGTTGATTTTGCTTGTTTTCTAGATACAGGATAAAGACAATATATATTTTATATTGTTATGACATAAAACACTTCAAAAGCCATAAAAGCATGATGACCTATGGATTTAATTCTAGTTCACATTTGTTCCAGACAATAAATATTGGAGGAATATTTCAGGATTACAGGGAGCACTATGAAAATTAAAACATTTCGTACAGAAGCATGCTTTAATTAAATTATTACAATTTAATGACAATCACATATTTTTATTAAAAACAATATAAGAGAAGAAAAATATTTGTGTTACCTGAAAATTTTCCATCCTCACAGCGGGCTGGTCCACAGATCCCAACAATGGGTCTTTGGCCTCTGCCTTGCTGTTCTGGAGGCAAATCAGACCTGTGAGTCACAGACAGGGATAGGCTCTGCTTCCAAAATTCACAACAATATCAAAACTTCTGCAGGAGAAAAACAACTTCTACCTGTGACCCAGACACAGCTCAACAGCCCTTGAAACTTTTCACTAGTTTTCTCAATGGTACAAATACACAATTCTATAGTTGGCAGTGAACTGAAAACTTCTAACTAGTAAAAAGTATGTCTCATTCCTGCCTAATAGAGGAGAAAGAAGAAAATGGATGCCTAGTCTTGATTTCCACTGTTTGCCCATGAGTTGACTGGCTCTGACTCTAATTTGCAATGAAAAGACCATACAACAGTCACAAAACAGTGATTTTGGTCTCTTCCCCATCCCACATAAGAAAGTCTTCCTAGCCCAGGGCTGCAGGTGGAAAATGTACAAAGGCTAGCTGTGCCAGCCCTTCACTTAGCTGAGAAGCTACTGGGAAATTTTAGCGACACGACACATTGATAATTTTAAACTGTAAATCTTTGTTCTAGAGCCCCAAGCTGTTTCCTGAGAAAGAAGGAAAACTAAACTGCAGTAATTAACAGAACAGGACAGCCTCGTGGATCTTTTGGAAAGCACATTTTTAATATTGCATATTTTCACTCTTGATCAAGGCAGTGCAAAAAATATTACAGTGGGATTGTTTCAGCATTAGCATCTACAAAAGCAATGATTCTTAAATCTGAAAGTTAACTGAATTTGTGTAATCATTTGCACAATTTGCATGATATTCACATTTTTTTTACTAACTTTATTGTTAGCTAGTCATAATTATAGTATCAATGATTTCCATATCTAAATTGCAGCACTTAGTAAATGCTGCATATTGTAGTGTGGCAATGCTTATAATCTAGTCATTAACCAGGACCATTGTGAGCCTGCCCATACAAATATTAGCAGATTGTATAGTTAGAGACAAAAGGTAACAAGTGATTATAACAAACAAAAGCAATGAATGGGAAGAAAAGACAACATTAATGAAAATATAATCATGCTGTTGACATTTCCTAAAAAATACGAATATAAAAGCTCCATAATTTAAAGGAGCTATCTCCATCTGTCAGACCATTGAGCCACCAGCGATGAGCTATATGTTACACCACTGAACTTTCCTTGCCAGTTGCCAATTATCTCAGCATACAAATCTTTAATTAGAAGATACCAAGCTTTTTGCTTTGCAAGCTTGCCTCAAATTGGGATATGACAACTTGTTTACAGATATTGACTGAGGAGGGTGCCACTGAGGAGAGAGACATGACAGGTTTCTGAATAAATCTCTGTATTCTTTTGATGGCTCTGTTTACATCCTGACTGCAGGTAGACTCTGTTTAATGGAAGTCTGTCAGCCTCTGTGTAGAAGCCTGTTGTAGGAAACAAAATCAATGCAGTAACACTTTTCAAATGCTACCTGTTTTCCTTTGCAAAGTCTCATAAAAATAATTACAAAGGCTGCATGGATGCTGAACCATTCAAAATCTGAATGGCCACTTTGGTGAAAGAGAGTATTTTTCCTCCACATTCCTGCCAATATGCCTGGATTTACATTCAAAATCTCTTTTAACAGCCATAATGAGACCACGTGGGTTTTATGCTGACAGATGGAAAACCCTACAGGGTATCATACTCTGCTTCAAGGGTTGATGTCTTAAGCAGGTCATATACTTTGGACTTCATGGAAGGTTTACAGTGCATCTGACAGAATAAGAGAAGAGCACTCTTCATGATGCTGCTTTCAGAAGAACCTTTAGGTTGTCTAGACATCTTAAGGAGTTCTCACTTGGACATAGAGATGCAGAAATATCTTCTTATAAAAGAAAGGAACTTTTAAGAGTTTCATGTAGAGTCCTCCCCATGCTAAGTAACAAATTCATTATCATATGATTAGAGGGTCCCTTAGACTGTTATTTAGAAGATTTCTGGTGTGTTGTTACCACTTTCCAAAGAGATTTGTAGATGGGATTACCCTTGTGTCACTTTATGAAGAACCCAAATTCTCTTAGCAATTTAAGTTTCATAATGCTATCCTACTTAACTTCCTGCCTGGATAGCGCTCCAATTAGATCAATCAGAAAGGATAATTAAGCTTGTCTTTTCCAAATCTGACTCCCTAAATATAACCAGTTTTGCAAAGAGAATTATACATGTAAACAGATTCAGGACCACATTTTCAGATTCTCCATGAACAGTGGATTAATTTCTGAAAGACACTTACTGAAGATACCTTAAGAATATTCATATCTTCCTTTACCCAGATCCTTCATCAAGAACTCTAAGTTACAGATCACCTTCTTATATTTCAAGGATTGAGGAGATTATAGATATTAACACCACTAATACAGAAGAATCTCTCCTACTAGTTACTTTTATGTGCAGCAGTTCAGCTGCTCACCTTTTTACTTGTCATCTTTTCATTTGTTATAGCTTCAATTTCTGAACTGATATCAGACTACTTTGATGCGACAAAAGACAGCTTTAAGAAAAATTGTCAATTTGGGGAATTATTTCCAAAGATGTTGTCATTATGTGTTCTTTGTTTTCACTAATATCTTCATTTTTTAAGCTTGGTAACTATTGGAAGCTATTTTTCTGGTGTCTGGCAACCTCTAATCTGAGCCATGTTCTTACAAAAAAGTGTATTCTAGTTTTGGAGATAGACTTAAAAGCTAATTACAGATATCACCAACAAGTAAGATGCAGTCAGGGTAATTTCTGTTAGCTGTGCCCTCAGCTTACTTATCTGAACACCCTACAAAGGAAACCAGCAGTGAGGCATTAGATAAGTTAAACACTGTTCTGGTAAAGCAAGTAAAAGTTGCAGCTGCTAAATTTAAAGCTATGGAAGGATTCAGAAAAAAACAGTTAACATCAATCTATTGACATTCTTTAAGAAAATCTTCACTCTGTAGAGATGATGAAGATACTGCATCCCTAGAAATGGGGAAAACCTGCTACAAAATGCAGTAAAACCTATTCTAGGTATGGATCATTGTCAATTTTCTCAGGGTATTTAAAGCAATCTTTTAATTTACTGGAACTCATCATTATGAAATTTACTTCATTTAGGGTTTCAAGTATGCTTTACAACGTTATTTTAATGGGTCCCCCTCCTCCCAGGCTTATTGTTTTATTGGAGAAAAAAGGCAAGAGACCTGCACAGTTATTATTAGCTTGAATTCTGATTATCACAGATAATGGAAAGCAGAGAAATCTGAGCCCCAATATCTACTGCATGATTCTTCAAAAAAGCCTCTGCGTTTCCTAATAAAAATGTAACTGCTTTGTTTTTCTTTAAGAAGAAGAATTTCTGTAATTCCCAAGGAGGCAAAAATAAAGCACCATATCTGAACGTAAGGCTCAGCCTGACCTTGAACAAATTCCATAAGGAATTAAGGTAAGAAAAATGTTTCTTATGGGAAAAAGAATTAAACTTTTTTGTTGTTGTTTTGTTTCCACCTGCCACACAGGTGCCTGTGCTAAGGTGTGGTATGTATACCACTTCTCAGGTACCTAAGAAACAGTCTAGCGGAGCTCTGGACTTATTTGTAAGCTCTCAAGTGACTCTGCAGTTCCAGCTGGAGATAGATACAAGGCAGCTAATTTGCTACCACCAAGGGAAAATGTTATAACATAAAAACATTCCCTCCCTTAGCTTCAAAACTGTTGAGTGCCTAGGGAGCCTGACTATTTGTAGAGCTGATACTATGCATATGCTTCCTCTGTAACTGTTACATGCATACATCTGGCATCTGTCTCTGTGTTAAACAGACTTAATTGTCCCCACTATCGCTATGTAGAAACCCTCTAACCTAGATGGGTAATGTGAAAGAAATAAATGAAAGGGTTGAGATTTTTTTTTTTTTGTGGCATTGTTTTTGCATTATTGGCAAGATTTCCAATGAACTCTGTACTACGGCTATAATAAAAATATTTTAGCTGTGCCTCCTGTGTAACTTTGGGTAGATATTATGTTCTTGTCTTAGCATGACATTTGCACTTTGAGCAGTCTTTTAATCAAATAGGGTTGTTTTAACTGGAACTCTTCTTTTCCTATTTATTCTTTTTTTGGTTTTTTTTCCTGTCTTGGTTGTTTATGACCCCTCTTTTATCCACATCAGACTTCAGAGCTTTTAATCATTTGCTAGACATAGCTGAACTGATTCTGAAGATATGCCTTTTTTTTTGGCTTTTTTTTTTTAAGGTGTTATTGGGGTACTCTACATGCTATTACATTATTCAGATCACTGTTGCCAGCACAGTCAAGACTCAGGCAAAGCACTTGATTTCAGATTTCAATATATTTTTAAAAGATCAAAGAGCATGGAAAATCTTGTTCTTTGGTTAGACAGACCATGCAGAACAGTAATACTCTGAAAGATGGAGGTAGCTGCATAGAACTAATACTAAACTGAAGGCCTTTTGAAGTTACTTTAAGCTTTGTGTCAATGTTCATGTCAAAAACCCCCAGCAAAGTAAAAAAAAAATGCTTTTAATTGAGAAAACACACAGAAATTAGTTCCTCCTGTAAAATAAGCAGGGGAAATAAAACAAAAAAAAAGTTGCTGGTTTGACATGTGAAATTAGTCATGATAGCAAAGATGAAATATCCTCAAGGTGCTTCTTCTACTAAGATTTATTTCTTTAAGCAAGACTGTAAAGCATAAGCTTTCCTAATGCAACTGTACCTGCCCAAGTCTATTTAGGACTCAGAGTAAAGCTATTCCTATAGATGAGATCTTCTGAAGAACTTGACTTCCTCCTAGCATGTGCATTAAACCCTAGGGAATAGGAAGACAGACCACAGGTTTTTCACCTCTCCTGTTAAAGTTTAATTATCATGCAACAGGGAAGCAAACTAGAGAGGGCTTCCATTTAAACTCCTGTTTAAGGGAGGGTTCTTGTCAGTCAAGGGACTGAATAAAAGCTCACAGGATGTAGATTCAGATGCTGCATATTAGTTTCATCAGTGACATAGCAGCAGCTATAAAACAGAATAATTTCATTCAACAAACAGAGAAAGTCAGATAATCTAATTTTTGACAATTCAAATTAGGCTAAAATTCTTATGTCATCTCTGGAGACAATGGAGAGGGATGGATTCAGAGAGCCATTTAGAATGCCACTGGAAGGATCCAGACCTAGAACACTTCATAGGTAGGTCTATCTATCTTCACATGCATAGAGTTTATGTTCTGAAGTTGTCATCGTCTGTGTTAGGGATATACATCAACTGGTCTGCCTTTTCCTATAAGCTAAGCTTTTCAGCACTCAGAAAATTGTCTGCTTTAAGTCTAAGAGCCTAATATTTCCTAAAGTAATGTAGGTGGGATTGAGGTGTGTAACTCAGCAACATGAGTCCCCTTTCCTACAAGGTGCTCCTAATGAACATTGTCCTATCATTGGTAAGAAAATAGTCCCTTTGCAAACTAATAGCTAAGTGATTCTATGCACATATAAATCCACAGAATATTTGTCAGATGAAGTTTCATGGTATTTTTCTACTAAGCTATTTTCAGGAAAAAAGCAAACAAATTTCCTTCTTCCTTGTACTGTGATAGCACGCTTATAACAAGCTACTGCTTTTTTTTTTACACAATTAAGACTTGTGACAAATTGCTGCATTTGAATGCCTGAAGGAACACATTGGGATCTGATGTTCTTCACTGAGGAAAACTGTAGCTGATCCAGACCCCTCTTGCAGTTGCAACCCTGACTCCAAGTTCATATAAGGCGCATAGCAGGGAGTGACTTTGCTGATGTATAGATTCTTCCACAATTACAAAAGATATTTGACAGGGTATGAAGTGGTATTTTATTTAAATTCCAGAAATTTAGCAAGAGAAATCCAGATGAGATGATCAACTCTGTCTCCAGAGGAAGCTAGCTTAACATTGCCAATTTAACCAGAACATCATCTGGTCTCCTGAAGGAAGCTGGGGGCAGAGCCAAATCTTCTGTCCAGCCATACCTTGCTTTTTGCAGTCCAGGCTCACAGATCTATCTGAATCCTAAACACAGCAGAGTACTAGGCAACTTGCAAATGTATTGATATAGAACAGCATAATTGGAATTCCCACAAGTCGCTGATTCCATTCTCAGAAAACCAATCTAAAAATTTTTATTTTAAAGGCTGAGTGGGACTGAGCTCTTTCATTCATTAAATCTGCTGCTTTCAAAATCAGCCCAAGTATTCCTTCTTTAGATAAATTCTCAGTTAACATTTGGCATGTACTTTTTCATTCAACATCGTTAAGTTGGTATTTCTCAGAGAGCCAGACTATGATGATAAAGAACTGTCAACAACTTTGTTCATAAAATACCAGCCATAGCCCTCTGAAAAACAAACACACTTAGCAGTTAATTTTTTCTTTAAACATAATCAAGTGGAAAACCAATGATGGTAATCCTGTAAGTGTATCTGCTTTATCACATGATCTTCTGAAATTTTACCACAGCTAGATTTAGGTACTACAGCTTATTGGTCTTCTTGATATCCAAATAAATTAAAATCCAGCTTGATGTTACAAGCTGTCTTCATCGAGTTCATTTGCAGCTCATTGCACCTGCACTTCAAGAGGTTTTTTTGGAGCCTTTACTTGACAGAGAAGTAAGGCTATACACAAGATACACTGGGATAGAATCTGCCAGGGTAGATATTTTCAGGTTTAGACCATGTTTTTTTTGGTAGCTAAGGGCTATTAAAAAGAAAATAATTATATTAAGAAAAAGTAGAACTAGTATGGGAAAATAAAGGGCAATTCTTTCTTAGGCTAAACTCTGAATAAAAAGAAGGTCTTATGTAAGTCTGATTTTCAAGACAAAAAAACAAAAGAGAAGAACTAATATATTAAATTTAAATGTTTATGTAAACCATCTTCCCTAAAGTTTCCTATGACTAATTCATTAGAAATTAATTTGTTTGAAATCTTTATTTGAAAAAATCTTACCTAAAGTAATATATTTTTTTTTTCCTTACTGTGAAAATCTGTTTTATAAAACAATCAGCAAATGTTGTTCTGGAATGTAATTTCCTATTAGATTTCAAGGAGATAATCAAAGAGGGCTAAAAATACAGGATAAATCATTTCACACAAAGAGGGATATCTATATTTCAGACACTTTTTATTTTCTGACTTTGGAGAGGAAAATACAGCATTTTCTATAAGCTTTCAGTGTCCCAGTTAGCCTGCTCTAACTATGATGACAACATGCATCTTTGATGACATGGATGAATACATCTAAAATTCAAGGCCTCCTCCTAGCAAAACAGTAATCCAGTACAGAAGGTCAATGACAACCTGCCTTTTAAGGCCAACTCTTTCTGAGTAGTAAAGCAGCATTTTTTTTTGTTAGGATTTTTCCCTCTGCTTTACTATCTGATTTCTGCAGGGACATGCATCTATTTACCACACTAAATCCTGTTGTTCATCTTTTGCATGTAACATATTCTTTATTCATTTGCTGGAAGTAGACAAACCAAACTGGCTTTTTCGTCGGCAGTCTCCAAAGACATAGTCAATGCGGATCTAGCTAATCCCCTCCTACTTATTATTCAGCAATCAGGGTCTGCCAATAGGATTTGGGAATCCCAAAAGACAATATTTAAAGGGAAGGGTTAAATTCAACTTCTTTAATGCCATTCTCTGTTCGTGGGATAATTCATCATATTTAAGGAATCTGTTCCATGGAGGGACCAAAGGCTGCCAATTAAAATAAATTAAACTAGATGGACTTCCATTTGAGTGAGTGAGATTTCTGCCATGATCTGAAGCAACTTTATTAATGGTGAGAAGCTGTGTTTGTAGAGACAGTTCTTTTAATCTGCTCCAAAGGCCCTCATATTCCTTGCAGAAAGTTGTGTTTGGGAGGTCTAGAGTTAAGCTCCCTGAGAAGCAAGGATATTAAGAGAAACCTGCTGGGGTACTTTATTTAACATTAAAGTGAATTTATCAGCTGCTCCCAACTTTTTGAGAGACTAATTGAATTATCAAAGGCTGCAATGGGAAATGTAAAGCCTTCTGAGAACAGATTTGTAATATAGATAAAATCCTTAACTCATGCCATGTGATTATCTTAAAACATAGAAACAGCCCGGGTGTTAAAACACACCTGAATTTTAGATTTCTTTTGCCTATCTAAAGCCTCTCTCTATCCACCAAAATTATGGGAAAAGTCAAATGTTTGGAACAGGAAAAAAGAAAAAAATATTTTAAAACCTCTATTCTGTCTCCCCTATCAATGTCTTCAGGTGTGCTACGTGGTCACTAGGGTAAGGTCTGTCAAATTTGTTGCTCAGCTGTTTATGGCATCAATTTTAATCTTTCAGTTGTTAAAGCCTTTCAGAAAAAATATACAATATTCCTTATTTTCAGTGAGACCACACATGACTAAAATCAAAGATGAATTCATCATCTGCATTAACTTGGGCATATAACAGTGATGGAATAGCTGTTATTAGCCTAGACAATGATTTCATCTGTTAAAGTTCAACCTTGCTTAAGATTTTGCAAGATAATTATCTGAAAAATTATTTTTATTTTTTAATTATGTCACTTCCATATACATATTGGTGTGGAATTGTGGAAGAGATCCTGGCAAAAGCGACTAGTGCTTGGGAGTGTGTGCGTCTAAAAAAGTTAAGGACCAAAGGCCACTTATTGTATCCCACTGACATTTTGCAAGAGTTCACTTTCATATATATAAACTAATATTCACAAGGATGTTGATGGATTTATATCATAATGCCAAAGTTTTTTCTACAATACCTGTCATACATTTCTCAAAAAAGTATGACAAGTACTTGATTACCCTACTAACAATTATAAAGATATCTATAAAAGTAGAAAAAAAGCCATGTTAAAATTGAAACTATGAGTAAAGCTTTCAATACTTGCACGGCAGAACAAAAGATATAAAACTAATTTTGCACCTGTTAGCCTCCTATGCTTCAGTCAAGTGCAGTTACAACAACCTGGAGGAAATCACTGCATAAAGAGGTGAAAAGAGATGATTCTAAGAAGTGTGAATACAATTTTACATACATAATAAATTCATTTCAAAGTTCAAGGACATTTGTTAAAATGCTTTCTCTTACCAAGCAGCTTTAGAGATATTTGAGAAAAAGCAGGTAAAGAATCACAAATAGAAGATAATTTAATAAGATGCTATAAGGCATCAGAAAGAACATATACTGTAATGTTATTCAATGATAAAAGTACATCCTGTCCCATGAATACAACTGGTGATAATTGTGAGCAATTAGTATTTATACCAAGAACCAATAGCTTATCTCTCATGCACAAAGCAAAGCAGTCCCAACACATGCTGTGTTGTTTGCATTGTGCCTTTTATGGGGACCTTTATTTATTTTTTATTTATCTCCCTTTTTATTTATCGCCCTTTTATGGAAACCCTTTTCTTTATCACCCTCTTATGGAGACCTCTTAGAGAAGTGCAGGATCCATCATTCAGTAAGGTGGACCTGGGAGCAGATTAGGAGAATATCCCTATTTTTTCTTCAAAATAGAAATATTCTGGTTTTATGAGAAGGGAAAGAGAGGTACAACAGCTCCCTGAATTCAATTCATGTGTATTCTTTCAATATATGCAAATCAAATGTCTTTCCAGAGTTCCAGGAGCCTCAGTAGTAAGTGTGCTTGTCCCTGATTTTTGGAGAGTCGTTTCACTGACAATTACAGGTTTCACAGAATATTCTGAGTTGAAAGGGACCCACAAGGATCTTTGAGTCCAACTCTTAGGTGAATGACCTGTACATGGATTGAACCCAAAACCTTTGCATTATCAGAACCATGTTCTGATCAACTTCACAAAACTTAGTGGCCCACATCTTTTGACTTTCCATCTGTCACCAAAGGGAAGTTAAACTTTTTCAAAATTTTGAATATTTTTTGCAAGGTTGGGTGGGGCTTTGAGCAACCTGGTCTAGTGCAAGGTTTCTCTGTCCATGGCAGAGGGGTTGAAAGCAGATAGATCTTCAAGGTCCCTTCCAGCACAAGGGATGTGATTCCCTGATTCTACGCTCTTTGTCCCACTAATATACCTATTTGTGACAGTTTTGTCCTCCTTGAGCTGCTCCAACGGGCTGTTAGTGTCCCTGTGCTTGGTTCTGTTCCCTAGACTGGCTTCTGTTGCACTGTATACAAAGATAATGTGGTTACAATATCACATAGTGCCATGAGCAGTGGAACTAATTAAAGCTTCACTTCTGAAAATTTTTGTATTGACTGAAGTGCCTTGGAAGACACAGTCTGCTTGAAGCTTTCTAAGTAACTGAGGTTTTGTTAATGACTCTCTTCAGTCAAGAGGCTTCAGCATCTAATAATCTGTGACATCAGTTTTCCATTGGTATTGAACACTTATATAGTCCATTACAGCTGTCAATATCCACAAAATTCGTGGAAACTTACTTTTGAGTCCTGCTTCCTTGGATAGATACTGGTTCAGAAGTTATGGGTAATCAGGGAAATGTGCAGACACAGAATGTAATTTCATAGATTTATTACTAAATACCCCTGAAAATATATCTTTAAAAAATCAGGTTATTCTTTCCATAACTGTTGAAAGACTGATTTCCCAACATAGGATTTTTTTTTTTTCCTTGAATATCTGGAACAGACTTAGGAGATCATCAATGGTACCATAAACTATTTATTGGCCAAGGTTTTCAAATATGGCTAAGCAAATCAATGTAAAATATGTTTAAATGACTGCTCATGGAGAAGCAGATTATCCTGATTATCTGAAGAAACCCACTAACTATCAGATTATCCTGAAACAATGCACCAAAACGTCCAGGTTGACTCTGAAACTGAACTAACTCAGACACTTCCACTTGATGTGCAGTACTGCTCTGTGCTGTTTACAGGTACACAAATTTACACCTTGACAAGGAATGTCAGAGGGACATAGCACCAGAGTCTGATCCTTGCATGCCTCTGAGGAAGGTCCATGAGTGAGACAGCATATGGAGTCCTACTTAGAAGAATAAACATCATGTGCATGCCAATGTAGATATTTACAGTTGATCTAAATTCCTAATTAGGTGTATGAATATGGATGAAATTGGCACTCCAAATATCTAAATATAGATGTAGGTTACTATCTTTTAGCAGAAATACTTGAAAATACTTGGTTCCCTACCCTAAATACAGTCTTCTGTAACAGACACTTTGCAAAGAATTTTGTCAGTGATTATGAGCAGAGCTGCAGAAGAGGCTTCCAATTGGTTTCTTTTTATTTCTGTGTTAGGCAAAGTCCTATTTTGATTAATCACTCTTGCTACAAAAATGTGCTATTTTTTTCATAGCAGTTTTCAAGAAAGCTGTCTTGAAATTTCTTGGAAGACATGCTCCAGCTTGTTGTGCCCATCTGTGTTACATCACGCAACAACACACTCACACATGATTAATGAAGAGCATACCATCCTACACAAGGTAATTTAATTCACTTAAAAATTCCTATCCCTTCCATAAGAAAAAAGGTCTCCTAGTGCTGCTTTAAAAAATGGAGCAGATTAGCTTCTGTACTCACACTTGGAGCAAAGGAGAAGAAAGAAGTTTCAAGAGATAACAGAACAAAACCACAAGAGGCCAACATATTTCTATCAGAGTAAAACATAAATATTAGGGGGAAGAAAAAACCAAAACCTGAAGAAATACTTCTGCTAAGAAGCAATTCCATTCTCCAGCATGAACTATATTACAAACCTCCAGCCAACAATAAATATCATTTTTGGATACAATTTTAATTAAGTACCATCCAAGATTAGTTCACCCAAGGAAGGAAAAATTATTAATATAAATGTTCAGGCCAACAATCTTTAAACCTAGCAAGCTTAAGCATGTCATTTTCTACATGAGTAGAAAAAAAATCTTTTAAAATGGAAAATTTGTAATTGGTCAATATAAACAATTCAAAGCACAAGCAATAATTTACAAGTATGTACATAATACGTGATGGCAAGCATGAAGTAAAGGGAATGTGGAATATATACCTGCTTTGTCTAAAGGCAACATCCTATTATAATCAAAATAAAATCCAAAAGGAATCTGTGATTATAAAAATCTTATAGTCTGCCTCATTTTAAAACATTTTAAACTAAACTTTTAGTTTATCTAAATGATGCTGGTTAAACTCAGCTGTGTTAGGTATGGCTTTGTTTGATTGCTTTGGATTTTTTTTCCCAAACTGATATTAAGTAAAACTAGAAAATAAAATGTTATTTGTCTAATATGCTCTACACAAGATTGCATTTCAGCACATTTTAACTTGAAGACTGTTTTACTAACATTGGTTCTGTCATAAATATATAGTGAAATTCCATGGCTGTAATCACTACCATAATCTCTAGTAAAGAAGTAATTCTTCTTGGTCAGAAGAAAAAAATGAAGCAAATTTTAATAGATGTCCAAAAGTGGGCTCTGGCTAAGGTCTAGCTGAAGTTGTTCCACGCATCCAGAGTTTTAGTCAAAAGGAGGTGAGCTGAAATAAAAACAGCAGGACTTTTTATCCTATGCACGTCTAGAGGATTTCCTTTTAGGAATTAATTTGGATATCTGGAGTAATGAACAGGAGAAATATCTTCTGAAAAGTATGTTTGCTTTAATGAAATATGAGCTATTTCCAAATATGTAAAAGAAATGTGTTATTAATAACTAATTTTATTTATATTTTATTCATCACTCTTTTGTTTCTCATCTTGATCTTCTGTTTTTTCTGCCCATATTTCTCTTATTCTGTTCCTTCTGCAAAATGTGTAATGTTCTATCAATGCTATTTAGAGAGCTGGCATATGGTTTTCTGAAGTCACCACAATTTTATTTTTTCATTGAAAATAAAAAATCCAAAACTAAAAATAAACCATAGAATTAATCTCCAAATCTGAACAAAAACCTGAATGGTTACCACCTTTAGTTACTTTAGTTTGAATATTTTAATGACTCCTGGGGGTTTCCCTCATGAAGTACAGAGTTAATAAACTCATAATTGTATACTGACTGCAGCTACATGACACCAAATGAGAGACAGTCTCACTCACAGAAGCAAAAAGCAGTAATACTGTTTCAACTTTATGTTTTTGGTCAGGTATAGAATTTCTCTCAGCATGAACAGGCAGGTTGTAAATGAAAAACTTTTCATTCTCAGCTGACATTTGTGTCTTTCAGTAAAGCAGGTAATAATAAGACAAAATATTTCATGCTTTAGCAAAAACTGCCTTTTCAATACATTTGGACTAGGTAGTAATGAGCTATATTGTTCACGGTTTAATCTGTTCTTAAAAAAACTGGGAAGTCATTCTTCTGCCCTGCTCTCAGGTATTAAGTCCGTACATATTTTATGTTGACAGTTCAGCTTCAGGCTATAAAATAGAAGAACCTATTCCACATCTACTATTTAAAATAAGAGCAGAAAAACTAAACTTCCATCAATCTGCTGTCTTTGTCTTATGGCTTATCTGTGGCAAAAAATGAATCATAAGAAAGATTTGTTCTGATTCTACAGACAGATCCATCAACCTACCAGTACTCATGAACCATGCATTCCTGAAGAGATTGGTGCTAATGCTGTAGCTGGGATTTTAAACCTAATATAACGTCAAACTACTGCTATTCACTTGCTATCTGTAATAAGAATGTATTTAGAGAAATAGCACACCCAAAGTAATATGGGTTCACAATGTCTTTTTTACACACTTTTACTTCTTCCAAATAGCATGCTTTCTTTTAGACCTCTATCAGGACCAAACTGAAGACAGTGATATCATTTTGAACAGGTTTTTTTATGTCTAAATCTCCTAAATGCAAAATTAATACAAATATGCAGATTCTTCACCAAATTACTTGTAAGATCTTCAAATAATAACTGTCTATCAAGCTATGATATGAGATTTTTTAAGTTGCAACTTTTCAAAAAACAAACCCTACAGATCTTTATAATCTCACATGTAAATTTTGGATCACAAGAGAAGACGGCTAACAGATGAAGTATTTGCTCACCTGAAAGAAGCAGATCAACAGACTGAAGTCTACTTGTGATGGTATGTAGGGTGAGGATAGCAAAGGAAAGCAAAGTCGGGAATGCTTGAAAAATAAAATATTTTTAGTTAACAAGAAGAAAATTAAACTTTGGAGAAAGGATTCATTTCACACCTGAATCCCTCTTCCAAAATGGTCTCTGATTTAATCTTAATCCTGTGAATAGCCATGTCTGAAAAAGTGTAGTAGCAGTTGCAATAAAGCACACAATTCTTTCAGTCAAGGGCCACTACAGAGTGTATTCTGGAATATTTCTCACTCTCACAGGTAACTCTAACTCTCACAAGTAATAATCAGGGTAAAACGGAGCATACAGTGTGGCAGTGATGCAAATGGTTTAGTGTAGTGCCTAAATGTAGTTTCAGCCCCCTTTTTTTAGATAGTTCTATCCAGAAATTTCTTAATGCAATCAGACCCAGTACCAGAAAATATCAACTAAGGGGAGAAAAAAAAATTGAGATGTTCTTAAAAAATTATAGTTCTGTTGGCCTTAGGACATGACACAAGTGTGAGAAAGATAAAAAACATACAAGTACAGTTTGATGGCATTTATTCTGTAAAGATTTTGAAAAATATATCTTGTATGGATTAACTGGATACTTGGAAAGGATGAGAAATACAGCTAATTACATAAGCTATCAACAACTTCCCATGAAAAGAGCTTATAGGGTTTCTGACCTGATATGATATTCATTTAATCTAATTTATGAAACTGCTTGAGGAAACATTCAGCTGCTTTCTTGAAAGACTGACTTGGGGATTATTGGAGCTGTATAATTGTTCAACTGATCAGACTTAAAAAGAAACATTTTGTTTTACATTAATCTTGCAGAAATGGGCAATGAATTTGAGAAATAGATTGCTATCTAAAAGTCTTGCCAAAAAATGTCTAGCTGTGAGCAACCACAACAATTTTTTTCTAACAGTCTCATTTTCTTATTTTCAATCTTTATTCAACATCTGTTTTCTCCCCTCCTCTGTAACATAATTATGCAGAAATCCAGCATAAAACAGGTTGAGCAGTTAATAACAGGCAGCTTAAACTTTTTTTCCCATTGATGCACTGCAGATGTTTCCTTCTTCTTCTTTTTTTGCTTGGGCTTCTCATCTAATTTGTATACATTTCTATCCTGTTCTTGAATATGCTGTTCATAACATATGGAAGCACCTGAGAGTAAGTCTGGAAAATGCACATGTTTATAAGGCTTTTATTGGATATGCAGCACATTTAGCAGGAAAGTAGAGTTTGTCCAGATAACGTTGAAGAAATTTGACTGAGATCGGCAGTTTGCCACAACAAGAAAGACTTACAGACTTTTTAAAGATTTTCGGTACAAAGGTTTGTAGTCTTTCTGTACATATCTATGTATATGTATTTTTTTTCCAAGATAAATTCACTTTGCTTTTTATTTGACATAAACTTATCCCAAAAGCAGCCATGGCTCCATGATAATTATTCCTCATTTTACAAACACTTCAGTAATTAGAACTTGACATCTAGCTTAAAAGAGATAGCAAAATCTTATACTGTCAGATATTCAAAAGTTCCACTAAATATAAGGTTTCCTCCATACAGAGGAACAGGGAAAAGATGTTTTATCCTTAATTTCCAAAGAATATTCTTATTAGGATAAAAAAAAAAAGATTCTAATTCATCTGGAATTTAAAAAAAAATGTTTAAACCTGTTGAGGTTAACTTTGGAAAAAGTACTAAAATTCTAGAAAATCTACAGTTCGCACAAAGAAAAACAAGAAGATGCAAATAACAAAAGACAATACTATGCAGAATTAGAATGGATTTCATTTTATGTGGTACATGCAAACAAAACACAGTGAGTGTAATTTAATGTACAACCTATTGTAATTAGAGAACTCTATATTCAGGTTCACATAAACTTCATAATTGGAATTATTCCTTCAGTGTTGAATGAGTTTATACAAGATGAATCCTAGCAAGCCTGGTAAAGGAAAAAGTTTTCCCTACGGGTTTAATAATGTGTAACTGCTCCTGTTTGAAAACTGAGGACTGGACAACTTGGGGTTTTTATTCATACTGTCACTGATTTAGTTCTATATTCTCAATATGGCAGAAAAAATAGTTTCCATATATTAGGGATGCTTGTGCAAAAATGTTGATTTTAACATTTTTCAGCCTGTCTGCTGCATGAATTTTTTACATTTATTTGCACTCCATATTTAATGTACTATATACAATATGGATGAGATACTACCCTTTGTTACTGACACACCATATAATCTGATGGCTGCTGCTCAAGGAAAAATATAATTTGCTTTTATTTTTCTCACAAGACACAATGAATAGTTAAAAATTAGCACAGAAAACACATGTAAATTCCTAGTTTATCTATGAAACATTTATTCTTTAAGAGGGTCACAAACCTGCAGCTTCTAAACTGTTGTTTTAAAGTAAAAGAGAAATTCTGCCATTGGTTAACAGCATACCTAGTAAAGTAAGTTTGATAAAGATGAATAAAAGGGTGTTTCTTAACTAAATGTGAGTTTTAAAGAAATCTGAAACATTAGTATCTTTTTGAGGGGCAAAATTACATTTAGGAATGTTACAGATTATGAAATTATTTCATTTTCCTTTGATTCTCTGAATGATGTCTAATTTTTCTCCAAGACAGAAATTTAACAATCATTTTCAACTTAAAAATAAACCCCAAAGAACCCCTTTTGATCAAACCCAGGAAAAAAAAATACCCAACCAAAACCAAACTCCAATTTCAAATGTCCCTTTTTCAAAAGGTAGGAAAAAACGTTTGATATTTTTTAACAGCTATCTAATGCTTGAAGCTGCTTTAATAATAAAAGATTACATGGATAGCTTTTGTAATGTGCCCAGTCAAGTTAGCCATAAATATGTGCATACAGAACAGAAAAATTCTTTTGTAATGCAAAATATTACTTTGTGAAAAAATATTATTTTCATGAAGGAGTTCTTCAGTATACTTGAAAGGCCTATCTTGATAGTTGCATTTTTAAATTATCGAAGTTGCAGAAAACTCTTGTTGTTCCACATCGTCCTCACCTGCCCCCAGCAAAGGAATCAAAGCAGAAGAGGAGGACTGGAAGCAGAAGTGTGTGGGAAGAAACTGAAAAACATCCTACATCTGGCATATCCCAAAATTTCCCTGGAAATCTGCTTAGAACCTGCAATGGAGTGTGTAGAAACTTACAGCACCCTTACACATGCCTAGAAGACTGGGATTCTTGGAATAAATCCATCCAGACTGCAATTTAATGAAGTTTATTAGATTAACTGGGGGGTGGGGAGGGAAGAAAAGTGAGAAAGAGAAAATAAAAACCATGTAGCAGCATTTTCAATACAAACACAAAGGGCTCTTTTATGTGGGATTGACAAGACTGTGCTATGGTTTATGGTAGAGTTTTTCTACACACCACCATCATACCTGAAGGAAGCCTAAAAGAAAGATGGAGAGACTATTTACAAAGGCATGTAATGACAGGATGAGGAGGAATTTCTACAAACTGAAAGAGAGTAGCTGTAGATTAGATATTTGGAAGAAAATCTTCGCTCTGAGGCTACCACAGGCTACCCAGAGTTGACAAGCCTTAGTTAAGGTTTGCTGATATTTAATTTAAATTCTTTTTAAATTTCAATATTTGTGCTGTTCTAAGTATTCTGATAACTGTCTTCATTCTCATGAGACCTGATTTTCTTACCTCCAGATTTCACCAATTTAGAGTTTTCTGACATTGTTGTCAAAGTGCCCAGGAAAAAAGTTTTATCTGTTATCTGCTGCTCTAGTCTTATAAATATAACATTCTGCACAACACTGTGTTTACAATGTTAATATTATAAAATATGCATTTATATACAGAACAAGCTGTTCTGGTATGGTAATTTAAAATAATAGTGCCTCTTTATGAATCTTTTAATAAATAATAGAAAAATAAATTAATTGATATGCTGTTTATAATTGAATCATGCAAGGGATGTGTCTACCAAAAGTCTCAAACTTCAGTATAGCTATTCACAAAAACAAAAAAAAGAAATTCATCCCTCAGTAAGTTTTAATCAAAAAAAAATCTGAATTATGCCCTTTGCAGCTCAGGAAGACAAATAATGTTGACTGGAAGGTGGCTGGTTCCAATCCTAGCTGGAACAGACATTCAAATAAGTCACTCTCTTTTCCTTGCAAAATGAGTATTCTAAAAAATGATGAGATTCACCAACTCCATTCAGTAATCCAAACCTTAACTAAGCTCAAGAAGATATTAATTAATAAAAAAAAAAATCTAAACAAGCTTAATATTTTTGGAAACTCAATCTGGACTTGGGTCATGGATTAGACTTGGCAGTACACTGGGTGTTGACCTAAAGAGTCATTAATTATTCTTATACTTCTCTACTTCTGTGTTGCTAAATATGGGCCACAATGAGATCTGTCTATCTTCTTTGATCTAGGGAGAATGTGCTACACCTTTATGTCAGAAATGAGCAATAGTACCTAACTAAGACCCACACTTGTGGTGAACAGTACAATTATCAGTGTACATTGAGGTCTTGCCTAAATATCATCATTTGATCATATATCATGTATATTACCTGATATAATTCACACAATATGGACTGAAAAGTGAACAGCTTGCATTAGACGACAGTTTTTTCTGTCTTTATCTCAGGAAAATGATCCACCTTCACCAGGGAGATACGTGAAAAACATCAGAAAACATCATCTTATGAAGGCATATTTACTAGTTCAGCAGAGCAAATGGTCCTAAAAGACTCACAGCGGTATTGTGAAACTCTCACAACCATATTCTATTCTCCTGGGCTGAAATTCTACCAGTATAAAGAATAAAATAATCTGTGTTCTGGGAGGGTTATATTGCTTAGATATGTAAATTGAGAAGTTGCCCTTTTTATGCTCCCTACCTAGTTTATGGAAAAAGAGACGCTCTGTCAGAAAGAATTTTGGTTTAAATCCTTAATATTCAAACATTATTTAAGTAAGCTCTTTTTTTTGTTTTTTTTTTTTTTTTTTTGTTGTTTTTTTTTTTTCCCTTTGGCTACCAAAACTTAGGAACAACAATCTTTAACCTCATGAACTTCAAAAAAGCAAAATGCAACAACACATCAATACTGGGAAATGCATGGATTGAGAGCAGCCCTGCTGAGAAGGACTTGGGAGTTTCTGGCGGATGAAAAAGTGGACATGACCCAGCCATGTGCATTCAGAGCACAGAAAGCCAATGGTATCCTGGGCTGCATCCTGGTAGCCTGTGGCCAGCAGGACAAGGGAGGGGATTCTGTCCCTCTATCCCACCTGGAGTGCTGTGTCCAGCTCTGTTATTCTCAGCACAAGAAAGACATGGACCTGTTAGAGAAGGTTTAGAGGTGACCCAAACAAAAAAAAGTCACAGGGCTAGAGCACCTCTCCTGTGAGGCCAGGATGAAAGAGTTGGGTCTCTGTTCAGCCTGCAGAACAGAAGGCTCTGGTGACACACCAACCTATCAGTATTCATATGGGGATTTATGAGAGAGATGGAGAAACACTTTTTACCAGAGCCTGTGGTGACAGAACCACAGTCCAATGGTTTTAAACTGAAATAAGATATGTTCAGATTAGATGGAATGAAGAATCTTTTCAAAATGGGGGTGTTGAGTCCTGCTTTTGTTAGAGAGATTAGACTAGATGATCTATAAATGTCACTTCCTGTCCAGACCATTCTATGATTCTCTGATACATATGTCATGTATCTTAACTTTTATGCTCTTTATTAGCATGAAGTTGTCGCAAAGAACAGCCTATACAGCCTTGGCTACAAAACTGTCTCAGCCAAGGAGAAAGCGGTAGGCCCTTGGTCCACTCTTCAGTTTTCTGTATGGCATGCCATAGTTCAAACACAACTACAAATTTTAATTGGAGTCCTTTGGGACATAGACAACCAAAAATACATTAATTTAATGGTGCACTCAGCTGTTTTCTCCTTCTAGAGAGAAAATGAGAGAACTTAAGTCAAGAGCTTAATATACTGCTGGGAGGCACTCAGAGACTGCTGTGATGAGTATCAACAGAATGAAGAGAAACCCCTAATACATAATAAAAGCAGTGTAGGAAAAGGTTGGCTTTCAGAGAACTACCTGCTCTTTTCATGATACCTTGGCAGTATGTGTGCAAGGCGTGCACATATATATATATTTATAGTATGATTTCTTCAGAAATAAATACGTGGCTTTCACTTCCAAATTGAAAATATGGCTGAAAGGTCTGAATGCTTTTAAGTTACTGCATTTTGCAAGAACAAACAAGAATACAAATCATGAGCATGAAATAACTAACATGAAGAAAGCCAGCAACCAACCATCCTGCTGGATGGCAGCACACTGGAATGAACACAGCATGAAGATTATTATATAAAAGATAAAGAGTGGGGTAGATCACAGGGTGCAGTTACTATTACACTTTTTTTCTTGTTGGACTCTTGTTTTGAAGAGTAAATTTAAGAAGTAATTTGAAAAAACCCCAAGAGCAAAACAAAAATGAACAAAAAACAAATCAACCAAAAACACCCCACAAAAAAACAAAACAAAACAAAACAAAAAAAAAAAAAAAAACCAAAACCAAAAAAAAAAAAAAAAACAAAAAAAAAAAACAAAAAAAAAACAACCCAACACCAAACCAAACCAAACCATTAAAAGATGGTTAGTGCAGAAAGGATTTGGGGCCATTAACCTTGATAGAGCTGTCTTTGCCCTAAGCAGTCTTTGTGCTTTTATAGCGTGAGCCACCAATGTTCATTTGGAGACTGAGATGAAAATACAACCACTTTTCACTCATGGGCTAGTACTCATGTTTTGTTAAATTACTTAGACTGACTTAGACTTGCTTTCCTGATGAACCTTAAGAGAGAGTGCAATTATTCAAATGTGAAAACACTATAGAATTTTATAACTCATGTATTCTAGCAATTTAGGCTGTTTCCAGGGTGATTATGTAATCACATTCAAGTGTATTGCCCTAATCTATACAGAACTGCCAAGAAGTTGTAAACCAGGACTTCTAAAATAAGAAACTTACATTGTTGTAAACAAGGACAATACAGTATGTAAAATACTTACTGGAAATGAAAAAAAAGGTTTAGAAGTAACGTTTCTGATCAGAGGGGAATGTCATGGCTTAACCCCACATGGCAACTAAGCACCACTCAGCTTTGCTCAGTCACTCCCCACTGCAGCAGGATGATGGAGAGAATTGGGGGAAAAAAAAATAAGTGAGAAAATGTGTGTTGAGATAAAAGCAGTTTAATGGGTCAGAAAATGAAAATAAATTGATATGTAATGCAGCTCCTCACCACTCAGTGACTGGTGCCCAGCCAGTTCCTGAGCAGCAGCCCCTGGCCAGCTTTCCCCACAGTCTATATGCTGAGCATTCTGCCATACAGCATGGAATATCCCCCCATGGCCAGTTTCGGTCACCTGTCCTGGCTATGCCCCTGCCCAGCTTCTTGTATCCCTCTAGCCTTCTCCTTTGTGAGAAGCTGAAAAGTCCTTGATTTTGGGTAAGCACGACTTAGCAAAAACTAAAAACATCAGTGTGTTATCAACATCATTCTCACACTAAAAACAAAACACAGCATAGCACCAGCTACTAGGAAGATAATTAATTCTTTCCAAGCCAAAAGCAGAATAGGGAGTCAAACTAATGGAATGAGGTTAGCTAGATAAAATAAAAATAAGAAAGGTAAAACTGTGTAGGGAAAAGTGGTGAAAAGATTAAAAATACATACCTTATGCAAAATGAGACAAAAGGTGACCAAAAGGAAAAATGCTAATTATAAGATCAGAGGTAGAAACAACATACCCTAATTAAAACGTAATTAGAGGAAAAGTCAAATAACAAGGTGAAAAACAGTATGTGACTATCAGGAATGATTTAAAATACTAAATAAGAAAGATAGAAAAGGTGATACTGTAAGAAAAAGTCATGCAACACCAAATACACAAAACAGAAGGAATGTTAAAATGCTGGGGGAGAAATGTAATGTCATGATTGGATCAAAGGATTGTGGTAAAAGTCACACAAGTGGGAATAAGAATAATGATGAAGATAACTGTACAGATTTTTTAAAAAAATCTAAAGTCAGGAACTAAGAACTGCTATGATGGAATCAAAATAAAAATCACAAAAAGAACAATTTGATCCACTTGAAAATACCACTAATATCTGTGCAATCTGACTAAATGTATATTTCTTAATACATATTTTAGTGCCCATCAATAGCAGATAAAGTATTATGCAGAAATGCATGCATAATACTAACACAAGCCTAAACCATTCAGCTGTATCACAAATAATAATTATCTGGGACACTAAAAGATCATGGCAAAAGCTAATCTAATAAGTCTTCCATTATCCTTTAATACTTTAAAACTGTGCCGTGAGCTAAACAGTTGTCAAAATTGAGTTCTGTTTACACCGAGCTGAGTATCAGTGAAACAGAGATCACTGCTGAGCTCTAATTACAAAAACAAATTGTTCTCTCTGTAATCGAGCTGCAAAGGTTAGTTTGCTTCTCCTTCTGCCCGTCCCCCACTCCCCCAACAGATTTTATGCTTATTGGAGACACAAAGATGGATGGAAGATCATGTGTCATTTGTTGATCAGATAGGAATTGTATGAGAGGGGACATAATACAACCCCACCAGATAACACTGATTAGCTGCAGCCTTGCAGGGATGAGGTCACAGAGAGCCCGGTGACTACTTTAACATGGATATTGTATTTCATTTTAACTCAGCTAATGGCATACTCCCTTTTCTCCAAAGTGCAGTGGCTACCAGATAAGTGCAGTCCTTGGCTATCCTTCTTCTGAAGGGAAGTACAGACGGCAGAATTTACCAAAGAGGCACAGGGAGTGTCCACTGCTCGAATTCACACGGACTTCCATCCTCCATGATGTATACATAAGAACTGCAGTTGTACACACTCCACCTTATGTAGACGTGAGCTAGCTAAGCATTTGTGGAAAGCTGACTGGTGTGCAAGTCTGCATCAGGACTGAGGTCAGATTTTGTATAGTGAAGTTCTGCCCATATGAATGTCCAACATGAATGAAAGTAGGAGAGCTCACTAATTATCCTGTGTTCCAAGTGTTTATTCATTCCTGCTGGGAAGAGTTAGGGTTCTATTTGTTTTGCTGCAACAAAGTCTTACATTCATAGGAGTTTGATATCTAGCTCCCCACTTCCCTCTCACCAATAATTTCCTCTATCACAATCTCAGGTTAGATAGTGTCTGGAACCAATACAGCTTTCCATGTCTGAATATAAAACACTCATTGTATACTAATAGCCATGGTTTCCTGTGCCACCACATCTCTACAACAGGCAATTCACTTGTTGAAAGAAATGCTATTACAATGCAAGTAAATATAACACTGCTCCACAGCAGGTATCATTGTGGAGAGAATAGCCCATCACAGTCAAATGGTAAAAATTTTTTTTACACAAGCCAGTCTCTGCCTGTTCACTGTCAGAGAAAATACATTTTGCATCATCACTTACGTTGTTTTCCTTATCTGGCATGATAGCTACAATCTATATTTCTCAGCTCTGCACCCCAAGGACTGAAAGTATCAAAGTAGAAGGAAATATGCTAATAAAAATGCAGTACCAACCCATCCCATGAACAGAATCAGAGTCATCTTTGATTTCCAACATGCTCACAGCCCTTTCCAAGACAGCTGCTAAATTACTACTTTAAAACACTGAAATCCAGCACGAGAAAAGCTCTTACTTTATGAATAACTGCTACCTAATGCACACAGCCTAGCTCAGGGAAGAATACTGTTTCATTATGGCTACTTCTCACATTTGCATCTAGAACTCAAATCAAAGGAAAGGTTACTGAAAAACTTTATTATGATGGCAAAGCGTACTATTCCTTTGAATGATGAATTACTAAAATGAAAACAAAAACCGAAAAAAAAGGCAATTAAATCTACTTAATTCAACATCCTACAAAACTCACCAGATCTAAAAATCTAAGGCTCATTTAAAGCAAATGGAGTGGGTCATTAACAGCTTATTGAAGACGTCAATCAACTGGAGATGTGGTAAGAATTTAAACACATGTAAGTACTGGCAGTCTTCATGCCTGTATTTTTTTCTTTTTGTTCTACTAAGGAAAAAAATTCCATCTTGCACCCTATTGGAACTAGAAATTCCTCCTAATGTAGATTTGCATTTGTAATTATTTCATAATGTATCTCCTCTAATACTACAGATGTTTAGAAACTTCATGTCTTAGGAATGGAATATCTACTTACTTTATCTAGACTAATTAAATAAAAATATTTTTAAGACATATGACTAGGAGCATTGCAATGGCATGTGTATTTCATTTGTAAAAAATTACTTTTATAGATTTAGGAATCCTTAAAATTAATTTAATTTGTTTGTGTGTAGTACAAGTCTGATTTTTCTGCTGGGAAAATAATTATTTCACAGTAGCCATTTACAGTTTGCAAGAAAAATGCATTATTGTTTGATATACCTCTAATAATTTTAAATGGTAGAATAGGAAGTCATTACTCTGAAAAAAGTAAAAACTGAGCAGAAATCTGCACTACTTTCTCAGTATGGAATCATGAATTTTTGGGTATTTACTAGCAAAATGGGACTTGTAATCTGGTTAGATCTGTAAAACAAATGTAAATCACTACATAATGAGTAAGAGTAGAATTTTTAAGATCTTATCTGTAAATACATTTTATAAATAAAATATGTACTTTTAAATGCAAAGTAATACATAATACATTCATATTAAGAGTTTTATGTCTTATCCTTTACACAATGATAGTTTCCATCTCGCTGTCTATCTGACTTGGTAACTTGAAAATCTAACCTACTGCTTAAACTTTAAGGCCTATGCTTTTGCATGCACAGAATCAACATTCATTTATTCTGTGTACCAAAGAAGTAGCTTACATGAAAAAGATAAAAAAACTCAAAATTGCAGATAATGTAATTAGTTGTATATTATCTTGCAACATTTTGCCCATACGTAGCAGAAATTATTAATCAAAGGTTGTGGTTATTTTAGAAGACATAGGGAGACTTTTTTTTTTTTCCTGTTGTAGCATCTGTGGAAAAACACATAAAAATCTCTGTGTCAAGACACGCCTAGTTTCAGAAAGCTGTTTAACCTGTAACAGGCTAAAGTGACTGCCCACTCCTTCATTTGTTCAGATGTTTCGATGATGATTTGATGAATATTTTTACTCAGATGTGGAAAAAAATCCATGGCATTTGTCATCTTTTTGTTTTGCTTCAAGCAGTTTTGCAGTGTGGATCCACACTTTTTTGGGCTAGGAAACATCCCTAGTGAGACCTACCTTCTGACTGAAGCAAGCTTCTCCTTTCTTTAGGCTGTGGTTTTACAATATGTAAAACTAAGCCAGATAATTCCTGCCTGGAATCTACTCTTTGTTTCTAGCCTGTTTCAATTTTATGGTGAGTAGGTTCAAGTGCCTAAAAGAACATATTAAAAAAAATTAGTTCACCTTCCTGAACCAGCTTGCTGAAGGAACATAAGTCCTCTGTCCTTTAAAATTCTCATCTAGAGAAAGGAGAATGCACTGTATAGAACCAGGATGGTTTAACTGATTTAAAACACATAAAATTGTGAAAGTAAGTTTCTAATGTTGGAGAGACTATGAGAGATCCCATCCCTGCACGTCAGGAGCTAACACTTATGGACAGTCACTTGTATTTTTATTTCCCCTTTTAATGTTAAAAGTTTTCTTCCTCTTTTGAACACATTAATGCCATTCAAGGAATGATCCTTCCTGGGACCACAAGTTGCAAGCTTGCTCACATGCATTACAAGACTAAGTGGAGCTGCTATGGGTCACAGACTCATGGACCCCAGTCTTATAACTTCTGGAGTAGTGTCACAAAATCTAAAGGGTAAAGAATAGCGTATTCAAGGTCAGCCAGATGAAGAAGGATGTGATGCTGAAGGAAAAAAGAACATTCTGAGTATCTGTATGTTAGGAATATTTTCTGTTTCCTTAAATTATATACCCTATGCTTACTCAAGTAGTTCAAACTCTCAAGATCTCATCAGACATCCTTCTCATCAGAGAAAGGAACTGAAATTCCCTGGTTTTACCTCAATAAGCATTGTCCTTCTTTTTTGTAATGTCATATTGGCTAGCAATCATCAATGTCATAATCTTGTCTTGCTCATACTGTTGTACTTAGCATTATGCAGAAAATAGGCAGGGATGCAAGCACAGAAAAAAAACCCTGATTGTTTAAGAGGACAAGCCACCTCAACCTGTCATATCAAGAACTCATATTTTCCATTGGTTCTCCATTTATTTCAATGCCAGTTCAAGAACCTGGCCATAATATTTACGGCTTTGCTGAGCAGGATGCATCCGAGGGTAATTCTCTGTTCACTGCACAATGAGGCAGCTGTGCCCCTCTAGGCCACTCTCACGAGTGTGAAGCTCTCAAGACTAGAAATAAAATGTTCTCAGTTGATGTCTGTCATTTGATGGCAAAGACATATCACAAGAAATAAACAGGGGCTCCAGTCAGATTCTCCTGCACTGAGGAAACAATCAAAGAATGATAACTAAAGTAAAAAAACCCAGAAGTTTAAATGCAGTAAATAAAAGCAGCCATATGTGTTTAACTACAGGTTGGAAAGCCAAGTCTCTTATTAACACCTCCGTAGCTACACCAAACTTGCATGGTGTGGATTTGCTGAGATACACCATGCCTCCTGCTCCCCATCCATATACCTAATTCCCACTCTTTTAATGCAAATCAGGGTGCAGTGAGATAAAATTATTCCAACAGATGATCCCATCCAGGATACTGTCCCAGTTGAGCACAAGCAAGTGTCACATCGATATCTAAATGTCTGAGGTAGTTGGCTCTCACGGGCTATAAGAAGAGGCACCTGGGATTGTGATTAAGGGTTAGATAAGATCTGAATCCTATGGACTTCATCATACTGTTCTTAACAAAATTAATGTCCTGTACCTTTCTTTGTCTTTTCACAAGAAATATGACTTCAATTTTTTTTTTTTAACATCCTAACGCTTTTCACAAGGAAAGAGGATGAGGATAGATTTTGTTTCCCTTCATATAACACTAGTCTTTTTTTTTTTTTTTTTTTTTTTTTTTTTTTTCCCCAAACTCACCCTCCTTGCACACTATTCCTTTAAGTATTTGGAAGAGCTCCTTTGTAATGAAACCCATTTCTGCCGGATAGAACAAATGGCAGGATATGCTTGAAGAGTAACACGGCTGGCAGTCACCGCTGAGAGTAAAGCATATAATGCTAACTCTCAGCATGCATCAGGGTGGAATTCAAGCTCAGCTGAACAGAGTACAGGTATCCTTGTCTACCTTTGAGCTGTTCAACCTGACAGAGCAGTGTACCATAACTTTACATTCAGACCTGTTTTGTTCTTTTCAGTAAGGAAACCCTGAATACAGCACTGATGGCATCACTCGTTTGAATCAGCAAGGAAGCTATTAACGGGACACGTCTGGGTCAAATATTCCACAAGTTTCTGCTGTTACTGTAACCTCTTTGTAAAACTGAAATGGAAAGAAGTTATCTTTTCCCAAGGTTCCACATGAAGGAATTTTAAATAAATATATATTGTAATTGAATGAGAATCGGAGGAAAAAAAAAAGCTAAGCCCCATAGATAAACTGTGAGACTCCTATTCTTGCCTGAGAACATGAGTGACACTCTGGGGGGCTCAAAATGTTGATTCCTTTTCTGTGGATTCTTTAAATGAATCTGGTCTAATAAGTGTAAAACTGTCACAGCAGAAAACTGTCTAGTGTAAAAGCTCTACCTGTAATTTCAATACAGCTGGAGTCATGCTGAGCCCACCTTTGGCCTGATCCAGCTCTCATGTTGCAGACATGATTCAGAAGTCAGCATAGCCAGGATTCATGACTGTCTGATCCTTCTTCTTAGCATAATGTTCTTTTTGGATTTTACCTTGAACCTTTACAGAAATTCTGTAAAATGGACTCTTGGTGGTTACACAAGGAGGTGACTTTACTGTACTGCAGAGTAAAAGAGACTACAAGCTGTGCCTGTGGCCAGGCTATTGAGCTCGGTTTCAGGGTCAGAGAACCCCTGACATCAGAGTACCATGGTTTATTTGCACAAAGTAAGAGTATGAGAGTGCTGCTGATAGGATTTGAGCAATGGGTGAATGAGGATGCATTACCAACATGCTTCTTTCATGTATAATGACCTTGTGTTTACCAGACCCAACCCAGAAGCCACAGCAATCCCCACAAAGCTATGGCAGCCTAGGCAGGAGCTACAGCAACCCAAACAGATTCCGCTGCAGTCCATAAAAGAGGTTTGGACATCAGGTGGAAAAGCATCTTAAGGAATTGCTTTGATGAAAGGCCTCCATAATGAGCACCAGAGCATGTAAAAACACACCTACTTCTGTCTGAGGCTACACACAAACAGTCTGAAAAATTAAAGAAGACAGACAAAGAAGATTTGCTCAATTACATCAAACCACTAAGCAGATATTCGTATACTCTTCTTGTTATACTCTTATTCTTTTCATTACTTTTTCTTTCTAATTCTTATTCAGATCTAAAATGTCCTGATTCTCTTTACTCTTATTCACATTGACACTTTGGATTCACCTTGGATTTAAGCTCAGGCGAAGTGACTGACTGTACTTTAAGCCTAAATAAAGATAAAAATAAATAGCTCTGCACTGTTAATTTGGACAAGTTTTCACAGCCGCCTCACTGTGGAAAAATAGAAAAAATTAAGATTTGTGCTTGATTGAGGGGAAAATGGTAATAATAATGGATGTTTGCATTCCTAAGTGGAATTCTGCAACAATAGGGTGTGAAAGATCTCTAAAAGTATTTTTCCAAGGGTGAGGAAAGTCAAAATGCCAAATTTCCAAGCTTAAAATAGATATTTGGAAAATTGTATAACAAGGGAACAATAAAAATATCATTGTTGCCTTTGATATGTGATATTACTAGTACACCAAGGAAAAAATTGACATTGTCTATATATGTACGTAAAAAGGTTATCCTTAGTTGCCAAAACTCCCAGGACGAGTGAGAATAAAAACCAGAAGGAGGTGAAAATAGGAAATTGGTGGCAGTCACCAGAGACAACCAATATATGGTGTGGGTGTTTCTTCCAGTAAAAAAGAAGTGCAACATTGAATTTTACTTGAACATTAGTTACAGGTATAACTATCAAGTCTCTCTCTCTCATAAAAATTCATTATGAAGAGGCAGACTTGAGTCAATTGAATCACAAGCAAGAGATAAAATTCAAGATGAAAAAGAGACAGCTAAGGATCTCTCTATAATTGATTTGGAATAAATGTGTCTTCTTTTTTTTCTTTCCAGTCTTACTGTAATGGCCTAAGAAAGAACTGAAAATGACATCACATTCTGCAGCATTTCCACATTTCTGTAGAGATTCTGCTTTTACTTTCTGAATTTTAGATGTTAAAGCTCATATACTCTTTTGGGTTGAAAATTGGTAAGAGGAGGGTATATTTTAAATAGCAACCAAGGAAATGTTTGCTGTGAGTGGTACATATTCAAGAAGGCTACACATTATGCAAACCAGGAGAAGAAAAAGGTTGGTGACATTTGAATTGTCTATGCTAATGTTTTTTAGATTGAAGACAAGTGACAGATATAGAAAAGCCTGTAATCGCACATAACTTATCGAGTGAAGACACAAACTGGAAAGTGAAAAAGGAAAAAAAATAGGGTAGAATAAAAGTTGGTGGTGTTCGGAGAGGAAATAGCAAAGAAAAACTTCAACAAATAAAGTCCTAATTGAACAGGGAACACAAAAATTGGTAGCCAGACCAAAATCAAGTATTTACTTGATTCTATGCCTTTTTTTTTTTTTTTTTTAAAGTCTAAAGGATAAGAACTCCAGCAGCTGATTCTAAGAGAGGAATGCAATGTAAAGGATGCCTTACAAAGGTAATATAAAGAAAACAGCCAGTGTAACCCAGCATAATTATAATTCCAAGATACAAATTACATAGGAATGATAAAGTACAATGCACTTATAACAACTAGTCAAAGAGCTCAGGAGAGGATAAACAGTGCTTACTTGATTTATTTTTTAGCATTCAACAGGTCAGGTGGAAAAAGTAACTGTAAGTTACACTGCAATGCTGGCCACTAAGCTCTCAAATTTAACATCTACAGAAAATAGAAAAAGGAAAGGAAAAAAAAAAGCTACAGTATCATTTGGCTAAAAAGAAAAAAAAAAACCTACCTTTACATGACAAAGCTTTTTGAAAAGAAATTGAAGAGGACAACTAAAAGACTAAATCCTTGCAGATAGCATGACACACTACCTAAAGATACTATATTAGGAGCTCAGAGAAACTGTATACAACTTATCAAAAACACTTTTAAAGGACAAAAAATAGCCAGCATGGTGAAATAGCAGACTGAAGAAGGTCATTAAGAGTAAAAAAAAAAATCTGAAAAAAGTAAAAATTGTGAGGAAATTAAGATGAGAAAAATGAATTAATTCCAACATATAAAATGTTACAATATTGTAGGGAAGTATGAAAAAGGTTTTGAAGACTATTTGTTCATGACACATAAATTAATGAGGATTTTTATCAAAAAAAATCAGAAAAAATGAAAATCTGCCTGAGTATCAGTGAGGCTGACAAAGAATCTACAAATACAGAATGCTGAAAGAAAATAAGGTCATAAGTACCCACTCCTAAAAAAAATAATAATTAGAAAAGTAAAGAAATGGTTTTGAACGAAGGAACCCAGGGTGATTCCTACAATGCAGATATTTTGAGGATAGAAATGAGTCATTAAAACTGCCTGGAACTAAAAGATTAACAGGGTAAAATGACTCCTAACAAATCAGCAGACCGTATGGAATGCAAATATGAAATTCGAGCATTGTAACAGTATCACTTAAATTAGCTTTGGTATCAAACAAAGTACATAGTAAAATCTGAGACTGTGAAGAGCTGCAGACAGATGTCATGCAACTGAATGACTAGTAAAAGGGCACATGAGATTCCGTGTCAACAAATGCAGGTAATATACGTGATGGAAAATAGTAACAACTCTCAATACCCAAGCAAAGGACTCTGAAACTAATTTCTGTATTAGTCTGGACAGTTAAATGAAGATGTCAGCTCATAATTCATCAACAGAGCAGTTAGAATAAGAAGGCATTTTGGAAAAGAACAAAGATTAAACCACAAAACATTACTCTTTTAATCCATAGCTGCTGTGTCTATACTTCTGTATTCAGATCTGCTCATGCCATGTTCAAAAGAATATAATAGAACTGAAAAGACAAAAAAGAGCAGCAAAGATGATCAAAGTTATGAAAAGGCTTTCATAAAAGAAGAGATTAAATAGACTAAGATTTTTCAGCTTGGAAAAGACACAACAAAGGGAAAATATGAAGATTTTTGAATCGTGATTGTCACTGAGAAGACTAATAGGAAACAATTATTTACTGTTTCTCCTAAAGCAAGAAGTAGGCACTGCCAGTGAAATTATCAGGTGGCAGGTTTCAGTCAAAGGCAGTATGTTTGTACACATGCCAAAGTTGTAGAGATTTTTGTGCAGGACAAGCTAAGAGTACACAACACCATTACACAAAATTACAGAACAAAAATTCTCACAGGTTTGACAAAAAAATATCCTTTTTTAAAAAATTTTCTTGCATTCTTTTCTTTAGACTCTTAATTGTAATTGTCATGAAGTCTTTGTGCAAACCCTGGAGCAACAGGAAATTCCACAAGGTGACTCAGATGTGGTATTTGAGTGGATGATTGAATTACCTTCACCTACTGTAAGTGAAGGACATACACATACTACTGTTGCCCTACACTGCACAATGAGTCAGAGTCTGTTACTCCATGTGTAACTTCCACATCTCAACTCTTTTTAGGTGGCTTTGTTTTCATATGCTTTTAAACCCCTATAGATTAATATCTTATGTACCAAAGAAAATGTTTAAATCAGTGTGGTAGTTGCTGAATCAGTGCTTGCACTGCACCTTCCCAGCAATTTTTATTACTCTTGCTTTCATATCCATTATTCTGAATGTCAGGGAGCTATTTTTAAGTATGAGCTTAGTTCAGTTTAATAAAAGATATTAAATTATCTGTACCAAAAAATTAAAAGAATTCCTCATTAAGATTTTAGTTTCATAAAATCAAATGCATATGTAGCTACCAGCATGACTGCTCCAGAGAAGCTACATTTTACAATCTACACTGGAATGGTGAGATAGAAAAAGAAAGATGAGACCTGAATTATGAGAAGTCACAGAAGGCATACAGTTAAAAATTTCTTATGTCCAATAGAAAAATTACCTACCTTTTCAATAATTCTTTGATATGTCCAATATTATTACTAAGTTACTGCTTTAAGCTTAAAGTCCTTCCTTTTGAAAATCGCTTCTATTTTTTTCAGGAATACAATAACCATAATATTGAATTCTTATCTTTCTCAGAGTGAAATTTTCTGATGGTAGTAAATAAAATACTTAGTTAACTTACAAAAAGCTGAGGGATCTAAAGCCCAAGTCAGAAAGAATATTAAGGATTGAATTGGCCCATATTAGCTCTATTGATACAAGGCAAGGTATAAAGATATTTAAAGCTGTGCAAAGATGTAAATTGAAGAAAATGCTACACTAATTTCAGTAATAAACAATTTGGCTTTCCTGTTCTGCAAAATAGATAAACTTAGAATATTTTGTGAACTACAAATTTAGCTGTAAATAGCAAAGCACAAAGTATTATATGGGACCTTAATCTAAATTATATCACCCATAATTTCTGAAATAGCAATCTGTAGTCATTTAAAACTCTCTAATTAATATTTTCACAAGAAATCAGTATTTTTTTATCTTGAAATGGGGGGGATTTGTTTGTTTGTCTTATAAACTACTTCTCTATTTTCTCATCATTTGTAAAAGTAGTTAAATATTGAAGAAACCAACCAACCAAATCTTTTTTTTTTGTGGGTAGAAAATAGTAAACGGAACCATCAGAACAAAATACTCAAACTTCCCAAAGTAAAGGGACTGCCTTGAGAGAGAGTCAAAAAATAATCCAGATAGGATGGTTACTCTGCTACTTGTTTTTATGTTAACAAAGTTGAAAAAGCAAACACAGAAGCAGAATACAGTTATAAGTATTTGAGTGATCTACAATATAGAGGATTTACTTTCTGAGATAGTTCTGAGAGGCTCTTACAGAGTTGAATAGTCATTATTAGGGTTAATCAGTTCATGAGAATGTGTGTAACACATTCCTGACAACAGTGCTCAGTTTGCCAAAACGCCGTTCCATCTTTCTCTGTGTGAGCCTTGCAAGAAAGCAGACTATGTTCTCTACCAATAACACTGATGCTGAATGGCAACTTGTGAGACCAGATCTATATTGTGAAGCATTGCTGGCAAAGATATGTCATCTAGAAGTGTGAAAAAATATATGACAACCCCGTTTCTCACAGCTATTTGGCAGAAAACCCTGACATTCCTACAGCTATATGAATATATATTTAGTTGAGTTTATCTCTTTCAGGGGCACAGTGCAGAAAGGTTAGAAGCATACCTCTTTGTGCCAGCATGTGCAACATCTCCAGCAGCTGGCTCTGGTGATGGAGTTGAGAGGAGAGTGGCAGGTGTACTCAGGAAGATAAACCTCACCTTGCCATCATAGTGGCACACCCCAGAGTGGGTGTGATAAAACGGGATAGATTTGAAGCTTAAGATTTGAATCTTAAACAAATATTTACTTAGATTTAATAGGATTGCTACTGTATGTTTATGAAATGCCAGTTGATTCTTAAATGTATTTGCTGGGGATTAACAGCTGTTCCAGAATCCATTGGTATTTAATGAACATACAAGAACTGTTTTAGATGTTATAAGGAGCTAGGCTTAAAAAGTTCATTAATTACTTCCATTCACCAAATGAGAGAAATTTACTGAAGATTAACATTATGTAAGGTACAGATATGTTACACAGAGATTAATCCTTAAATTAATATATTTTGTCATACTTTAATATTTAATTATCTTAAACTAAAATAGTTCCAGCAGTCAGATAAATATGTTAATTTATTTGGATTTTAAGAAGTCCATATAATCCAAGACCATGCCTTTCTTTTCTTGTGAATCATTTCAGTAAGGCATTTCAGCACATAGGGCTTTTTATAAGGTTAATCTCAGATTCGAATTTTAAACCTCCAACACACAATATTCCATTGCTTCTGGCACTACCAATTTGGCCATAGAAATCCAAACCAAAAGCCAAATAGATAAATATTTAAGTAAAGCATAAAAAATAATGCACCTTACACAGATGCCTGATTTTGTAAGGGAAAAAACCAGTTCCCATCTGCAAATATGTAGAAGAGGGAATAATAGGCATGCAAACAGAAATCATATTTCTGTCATGGAAGAGAGATTCAACACCTCTACAGTATGACTGATGAAATGGGAAAGACTTGATAAACAAATTCATGATGATGTCTCCAGAATAAACTTGGGCTGGAACAATTAATACCTATAACACAAATAAGAAACAGAGAAGCTCAAAACTGGTAATAAACAATAGCCAGTTGGCAAAAAATTCATTCCCTCAAAACCTGAGAAGAAATTCTTTCATAGGTTTAGGTATATACAGTTATTTATATCAGTTAGTCATCTTTTACTGACAGTGAAGAGGATGTGATTCATCTTAAGCAGATCAAAAGAATCATACTCTGGAAGTACCTCACATTCCTCAGCCATTCAAGAGAGCTCATCAGCTAATTAACTATAAAGAATTAGGGCAACTAGCTCAGATGTAGATGAGATAGTAGGTGAAATGATAGGGACAATGTTCCCGAGAACATGTGGCTGTTCTTTTCTTCAACAGGGTTGAAAATGTAGAGGTTTGGGAAGTGTTCTATTCTTTTTTTTTTTTTTTTTTTTTTTTTGTAACTAACAAAACCTTCAGGTCTTTCCATCTTTTTGTATTTATAGAGGACTAAATATCTAGAAGAAAACCTGTGCCACAGTTTCAAATCTATTTAAATTTAAATTTAAAATTCAGTCTAAATGAAGATGTCATTAACTAGAATATCCTGGATTTTATTAAGATGTTGAAGAGTACTTTTAGCTTTCTTAAACATTTTTCTTAATTTTTTTTCTATTTTCCAGAGTACTATGTTCACACATCTAAAGGAAAAATATCATCCAAGTTTTGTGAAAACCTTTTTTTTAATACAAATACCTGTGCAAAAAAATTATATTACCTGACATTGAATTAAAAAAACAAGGTTATATTTTATAGATTTATTACAAAACAAAACAAAAAAAAAGAACACTGTGTTGATTCAATATGGGCAAGGTGGTACAGTTCTGCTGACCATGATGAGTTTCTGCAAAAAAGCAAGCACTTGTCTGATATGAACTATTTCCAGTTTAGAAATATTTAAATGCAGTTCTACTCTAGGAAAATTACAACTTTTTATCACTCTTGGCAGCGAATTAAATCTAACTAAAGAACACTACCTCTAACAGTTGTTTACTTCTTGTGAAATCTGAATGTGTTTCGATTGCTTGTTTGGTTTTCTTTTCTTCTCTGTGTTATGCATTACATTCCCACACCCTTAACTTCTAAGTTAATACTTTTTTTCTTTTTCTTCCTCTAACTCTCACTCTGCCTTTCCATACTTCTGCATATCAGAAAAAGACATTTAATAAGTTTACAATAAATCTGAGCTTCTACTGACATCTGAATCTATGTCTTTAAAGAATTTAAAGTAATCTTTAGGTTCTAAGTCGCAATGAAGTTCTCAGGCTTTAAATACTGGCTTATTTTGAGGCTTTAAACACTGGCTTATTTTGCCATACTTATGAAAGTTACAAATCTCCTGAAATCACTGTAAAATAATGGTGAATTAGTAATTGGGGTAAGGCTTCTCAATAGCAAAAGGAAGGTGAGTTCACACTAATCAATAACTGTCCAGCCTGTGTTTGGGAGGCTCTTTTCTTGTGCCAAAATTTTAGCAACATATTTCTGCTATTCTCCATAAATAAGAAAAAAAGGTGAATGCACAGAAAATAAAACATATAAAAATAAATATGAAGGAATGAAAATATTCATTAGTAATAAAGAATGAATAAACAGACTCTAAGTGTAACAAATATATAAATATTATCAATACTTTTGTATAAACAAAAGCTATCCATTAGAAAAATTCACAATTTTACATGCCTTAGGCTATAAACACCTCTGGAATTTTATTTTCACAATCAATATAATGAAGAAAGAAAATTTTGAGAGAGGTTTTATTTTAGAAGTCCAAACTACTTGACTTATTTTTTTATTGTGAACATGAATGTCAAAAGAATTTTGTCTTTGTTTTGTCTGGGTGTTTTGTTGTTGTTGGGTTTTTTTGGGTTGTTTTATTTTTTGTTAGTTGGGGTTTTTTTTGGTTTTTGGGTTTGGTTGGTTGGTTGGTTGGTTTTGGTTTTCATTTGGTTGGCTTTTTAAAAATAATTTTTACAGTCCAGTTCAGCAATACGCCCTGGTTATTCATCTACTCTGGTACTCCTGAGAAGCAAAAAAGCAGCCACAGAACACCAGCAAGGAAAGCTGAGTTTAAAGCTTTCCTCACAGCACTAGCTTCAATGTTCACTGTAGCTTTTTGTCTCCATCCTTCTCTACTCCATGTACTTCCCCTCAAAAAGAAGTAATTTATGTGAACTTTTCTAACAACAAAATACCATAAGGACAAGGGACAGAATCCTTGTTTCAAAGCAAATTAGCAATGTTGAACAGAAATATGACTTGTTAAAACATGAAATGCAGGAATATTCCATAAAGTACAGGAATACACCACAGAGTGTAGGAATATTCATATTCAGCAGCACACACAGATCCAGTACACACTTCCCAGGGCCATGAAGATTACAGATGTGCTGAAAAAGTCTCTCCACAGGGTCAGAACAGACACACTTCTGTTTCTGCTTTCTTTTTTATGTTTGATTTGCACCTTGAAAGGTTGTTTGGGCTCTGTAGCTGTCTAGAGATCTTGTCAATGCACAACCTAAATTGCACTTTTTATGTAAGAACTGTATACATTTGTTCAAATAAAAATTGGGTCAGATAGTGCTATACATTATTAAATAGACGTCTTAAAACTTTATTTGTAAAGTACTGCTTCACAATTATATACTCTATTTTATTCTGACAGTTTTTGCCTTGGAATTATTATTCTTTCCAAAACAATCTTTATGATGAAAATTGAGTGTTTTGTGTAAACAGGTTTGTGAATTGTTCTCATAGTTGCAGTTTTAAAACAAGCAAGCATAAAATGTTGCGAAGCATTAAATTTTCTCTAATGTTAAGGTAAGTTTTCAGGAATATTAGTTAATGGTGTATTATTTTTATATTTATGAGTGTGTATGTGGACCTATATAGACACGTATACTACATATACATATACAACATTAATAATACTGCATTAATAATAAGAAGAAGATATAATAAAAGACTATGCATTTTTGATATGTAATTACATTAACATCCCCACCAATTTATATGAAACAATTTATGTGCTAAAAACCTGGAAGAACAGGGTCCTAAATTTAAAAAATACCTATACTTTTCCTAAATAAAGGGGTTTTATCTGTGCCACAGTATGACTTGGTTATACTGGGCATATGCTCTTCTCCATTTCACTCTGCAGAGGAGAGCAGATGGAATTAAATATAGCTTGGCATGCAGCACAGGGGCAGCCATGGAGCACTATTTCTTAGCACCATGCAGGCATTACCAGCTCTATGTACATTAGAGATGAAACACAAAAAAAGGGCATGTCACCTTCAGGAAAGGGTAGTAGTCAGGGAACATCTGTTATACATGCAGTGTTCCCTGTAGAAAGAACTGAAACATGATGAAATATGCATCAAAAGTTCCCTATACACTGAGGTACATTAAGTCCCTTTCAAACCATATGAAGCCCACTTGGGGAAGGGAGGTTATTTGAGTGCAGCAGCTGGAATAGGAGAAAGCAGCAGCAGGGAATGGAAACCAGCTGTTCTGCCATTCTGGAGATCCGATTGGGCAGTAGGCGCACAGAGGCTGATGCATGGCACCGTGTATCACTGAAGTACAGAGACTTTGTCTGCAGAGACACAGATTCACTAAGTTCTGTTAGCTAATCATTCCGCAGCTCTGCCTCCAAGCCAAGACCATGCTAAATGCTGCATATTATTGTTGGGAAGCACTACATAATCCACATTCTCTGCAATTCTCTAACACGGTGAGTTCTTCAAGATGAAGATGTTCACAGAGAAGAAGATGAGGAACAGATCAGAACAAATATTCTCTTTCAGTATGTTTTACTCAGGATTATACAGTGCAATATATCCCCATATTTAATTTTGACACCATAAAAAGCATGATTAGAGTGGATCCTCTGGCCCTGGACAGTTTAATAAATGCAGATTATCACCGACAAATGTGTATTTAACCTGTTTCAAAAATCTCCAGTAAAGGCTATTCTTTAACTTACAGGCATAGCCTACTTCAGTGCCTACACATCTTTATAATGAAGTTCAGTCTCAAATATAACTTAAATATTTCTCCAAGAAAATTAAACAAAAAGAAAAGAAGAAGTAAGCACTATCATATTTATAACAACTTTATATACACAAAGACCTTTATTATGCTTCGCTCCAGTCCTTGTTCATTTAAACACACACAGATTCTAAACAAACACTTCTTTCAAACTTCACCTACAGGCAATGTTGCACAAACCTTTATTTTCTGCTGTTATTATACCTCTTTTTTGAGTTTGAATCCTTCCAGATCTATCTCCAACATATGCCCACAAACTGCATACTGTAGATGTATCCCTAATTAGAGCATGCTGCAACTCTGGCCCAAATTAAATTAAACGACGTTTCCCCCTCTGGAAGCCACAGCACAGGAGAAAAGTAATATGTAAACAGAAAAAGGGCCATGAAAAGGACAGTCTCTATTAGTGTGCACAGACATTAGGAGATACTTTGTTCTAGAAGAACAAAATACAATTAGTAGTATTCCAGCTAAAGCATTGCTGAATGGAATAATTAACTCCTGTCTCTTATTTAAGACACTTCTCTTTTGTCTTCCCCAGCTGGACACAGAACTATTGATAAATACAATCATTCAGATTTCCAGCTAATATTTGTCATCTAATAATATGTGTCATCTTTATAGGACCTCCATCTGCAGAATATTGCTTCTTTTTGGTTAAAAGATTGTGACTGCAACATGCAATGGGATTTTGTTAAATCTTGTCCACTATTGTGGTTTATCATATTATTTTCTGCTTACTTAATAAGAGGAGATACATAAATCATAAAATGATGATTTAAAATTATGAAGAGAGACAATGTATTTATTTTGCCTTCTCTATATAACTGAATAAACACACGTACCTTCATATGTATGGGTTTTTCTCTAATTCTGTGTAAGCTTAATTAAAAGAAACCTGTAAGTACACTATTCACGGACATTTTCAGACACAGAGCAAGAGTCAAGAATAGACTCTCTAGTCCTGTTACAATAGTTTCCTTGATATTAAGTATTCATCCAATATATGAATATATGCCCTAAAATATTGATTAACAAAAGTAAGCACAAGTAGTGAACATCCATTTATCACCAGGGAAATGCATAAAGCCTGATACTATGGAAACTCTCTATTTTCTGATTTCCTTGTTTCAAAAGTTGTTGATCTTTCTATGCCCCCACTTTTATTTCAATTTATAAAAAAGAATCTGAAAAGAAGAAATGTTAGCTGAAGATAATGATTTTGACATAGAAGGACCTCATCTTACTGAGAACTGCAAATCCTTCTCTTGCTCTTCTGGTGGGAATAAAGTGAAAAGATAACTTATGGATTCTAAGCCTTTAAAGAACAAACTGCAGTACAATAACTGTGCTCAGCCCCAGGAAAGGCAGTGTCAAAACAGAAAGTACAGAAAGGATGTAATGAGATTTCCACTAGTGACAGGGGAGGGATATTCTGCTTTGTTGCCTCTGAAGTAAAGCAGAAAGAGATGAGCACCAACAGCTACAGCACCCAAATATTAGAATCTCAGATACGAGACTTATGGTAACAGACTTGTGATCTTGAAGTGCATGGTATGAATTAATTTGCAAATAAGCTCATCAAAGAAAACTCTTCTGAAATTTATGAATACTCTTATTGGTGCAGTCATGAACTTTTCAGATGTTAGTAAGGGCATTATCTAAATTGATTCAATAGTGAAGCGGCCAATGAAAACAAAACTGGTCAAAAATATATATAATTTTCAACCGCTGGAATATTTTTTAATTATAAAATAAGTAGAAATAATGTGGAGGAGAAATGAAATTACCTAAAAATGTGGTATGACACACCAAATGGTGCATAGATATTATTGTGCTGAATGGCTGTAATGCCTCTCTGTCACAGTGACTTGTTTGTGTGTACTGATGGAGAAAGCTCTCTCTGTATGTTTTGAAAGTCAGTTATAGAAATTTGCTCCCCTAATCTTTGGCTAAATGCATTAATTGTGGAATGTGTTGCTCACACAATTTCACAGCTACCAGATATATGATGGCAATAATCCGCCAGGTGATGAAACATGCATCTGATTAAAACCCCAGTTTGGCAGAGCACAGCACTGGTTTAAATGCAGGATAATGGGCAATTACAGGCAGCAATAATAGGCTAAGGCAATCTGATCCAAAATGTATTCACTGTCACTTCAGCTGCTAGAATGTTTGCACCACTCTTCTACTTTGTATCAACGAAATAGAAGCAGAAAAGTCATGAGGCATTAAGTGAATATATCCCTTCTCCATGAGGATGCCACTTCACTTCCTTTTCTGACTTTTCTGTTCTTTTAGGGCAAACATTTGCTTCCTCACACTTCTCATTCCTTACTTGGATAGCATTTCTTGAAAACCAAAGCTGCTTGTGTACTTCTAAGAAGAGCACACTTTGGTGAAGCTGTGCCTGGAAGTCCTCGCACCTGTAACAAGGAAGCACCAAATACACTGGATTCTGCTTTGAAGCAGTCACAGAGCTTCAATCACAAATCTTGACTTGGCATAAAAATAGCTGAAATCTAAAAGACGAACTTAAATTGACTGGTAGACTGGGAGATTGTCTAAAAATAGAACTAAATCATGTGAGATATTCAACATAATACTCTGAGCGAAGAAAAGTTGGCAGATATGAGTTTTCTCTTTATTTTGTCTAAATCTATCATATAATTTGCTGTAGACATTATACAGCAAAAGATATGTCATAGATTACTAGGTATTAACATGAGAAAAGCTGACAATCATCTGTACAGCAAAGGCAACTGACCTGCATTTTTCTCTGTAGTTCATTAACTTTGGTTAGAAGGGAGAATATAATTGTGATCTCTCAAACAAAGGGAACTATTGAACATTTGCACAGTCCAGCTTAGCCCAGGTAACAAAATCTTGCAAAAGTATTACCTAGATCATCTTAAAATGCTTGAGATCAAGACAGAACATTTGAAATTTTTATGTATCAATTTAAAAGTTTAATCCAAATCCAAGTATCACCATTCACAAGGATTTATAAGTAGTATGAGACCAATAATAATGCTGGTAATTCTCATACTTTTAGAAGTACTGTTTCACTGAACCAAGTACTCACAGCAGAAAAAAGGAAAGAAGTAATGTCAGTGGCTCCAGTGTCATATTGAACTTGTTATACACACCAGAAGTAGATATCAAAGATATTATTATTCTGCATAAAGCTCTGCACTTCTACCTACATTTTTAATCTTGAACTCTCATTATTAGAATAAGGCCAAAATCAAATATCTCCAGCTTATTGATAACTAAGTTGGTCAATCAGAAACTGTAAGAGTATATATAAGTTTTCTTTGACCTATGCTAGTCCTCCTATAGGATCATACATGTGCTTGCAGAAAACACAAAACCAAAAGAAAAGATGAGAAAAATATATAGAAAAGAACAAACAGAAGCAGAAAACGCAAGACTCAATACCTCATTTTGTGTGGGCTTTACCTAACAATTTCCAGAATTTACAGTTCTAGAAACAGATTCTACTACTGAGACATACCAAAAAGGAAAAGATACCCTCAATACAATTAAGCTGCTCTTATAGCTTTCCTGGAAATCAATTCATCAGATGAAATTGGAAAATGGATACTGTATGCAAGTAAACAGCAAGTTAGCATCTTACCTGACCATATTAGAAGTAAGCAAGTTAGAAAGGATAATAGTGCTGGACATAAAGACTATTAAGCAGTGTCAGAGCAAGAAGGGCAGTCTGACAGATATTTTGAGCACAGAGAGAATGTGATAGATGTTCTGTCCAGATGAGAAAACCTATGGGAGGAAGCATTGATGAACAAAAGTTTTCACATGTTGTGTCAGACCCTGGAGATTCCCAGCCTCCTCCAGTTTCTCAGAAAAGGTCATTACCAGTTTTGCAAACTTTGAAAAGAAATATTTCTCCACAATCTTCTTTTCCTATTATCTCATTAAGCTGGTGTATTCATAAAAGAACTCATCATCCCCAATGGCATGGAAAGCATTGGTGATGATGTCAGACAGCAGAAATGTGCTTGATGAACTTTCTGCACTTATCAGTCTAGACTGATTCTAACTCAGTTAAACAGAATGGATTTTAATTATCCAACAGACTCTAGCAAGATTATGGCGAGAAAATTAATGGATAGTGCAGAAAAATTGTGGTAAAAAAATTTTGTAATTTCTGCTCTGCTGCAGATGGATAATGCAGGATACTTGATTTCTAGGATCAGTCTTGTTTAGTAAATGGAGACTACAAATGAACAAGTTACTACAGACTTGTTTTGTGAACACATTCAGTGGACAAACACAAAAGATATGAAACAGTGCTCATAGCCTCTAGAACTGATATAATTTTTATTCCTAAGACTTACATGCAGCACTGCATCAGTTGTGATGCAAATGTATTTTTGTTGTGATGAAGAAAGAGCTATTATATTTTCAAATTACACTTTGTATCACTTTTTTCATGTAGATACATTAAATTTCTTTTATACTACTAACAATACCCTAGACTAAAATGGTGCTATTTTACAGAGAAGTCTGATGGGCAGCCTTGGTCCTAGAGGAGACTCTGACAACTATGCTGAAGAGTTTCATTTCACCCTTCCTCCAAGCAGTTGCCTCTGGATTTTTTCTTTTTCTTCTCAGGATCCACACTATTGTTAATGAGGCAACAGCATATGTAGAAATGGCTCTTCTGTGGGATGCAGGTGTGAATGGCAAGAAACTGTGTTGAAAGAAAGATGTAACGCACAGTGATAAAGCAAAAACTCAACAAAGCTACTGAATTTGAAGATATTTAATCCCTTGAAGTTTTTTTTGACAAACACATGAAAGTGTAGGTTTACAATGGAACAAGAAAACACAGGCAGAAAAGAAAAAAAAAAGCAGAAAATAAAAAGAAACTAAAAATTCCTGGGGAAATCTAAAAAAGACAATAATTTATGAGTAACTACAGAAAAGTCCATAACTTGGTATTTTTTACGGATTATAAGGTAAGCATATGCAAGATTCACTAAGAAAAGTATAAAATTAACATCTTGCTGTTTTACTGCTCCCTTGTAGATATTATTGTTTATATTTTATGGGTTATGATATAATTTTCATCTTTGGATACCTTTCAAAGAAATACAGATTATTGTTGTTATTCTTAAACCATACCAAAACAAAACAATTACTCTGCTATTTAGTGCAGAAAGTGAATATTACATGCTACAACTTCAAGTGAAATAAACAGGCAATTTGACAGATGTGCTCAAAACTAATAGTTCTTGTAAGACTTCTAAGTAGGGTGATCTCAAACTGTCCAAACTAGTGATAGCATTTAAAGTACCAGCAACAGAAGTGGTAAAAAAAAAAGACAAGTGAAGAAAACAAATTTATCGAAAACCATTCTATTAAAGGAGCAGGAAGCATATAGAACAAGTTGTTTAGTAAAGACAGCTGACTAAGGTAGCTTAAGTAAGCTTAAGTGACAGCTAGATATTCCCATGCAGAAAGTGGCTTGGATGTCACAGCAAGAGAGTATAAGGCTGAGTAAAACTCAAGTGGGATGTGCTTATTGTAACACAAGACTTACTGTCATGATAATTTTTACAGTTTGGGGGGTGTTTCTGCATTCCTTCTATTAAGGCCATTCCATAAGCATTTCATTAATTATGAAATTAATTATATCTAATTTGCATAGTCTTTCTCATTTGTGAAAATGTTTAAAATCACAACCAGAAAAAAACTTGCTATCTGGATATATTTTCCTTGAAATCAACTATTTCAATAGTAAACTGACAGGCTCTATCATTCACTGTTTCCATTAATTAAATTAAAATCATAAAGTAAGCTTAATTGCTTCCCATCTCATGCTGAAATCAGAAGACATCCTGTCTACAAAATTATTTTTTCATAAAATTTCCTACTTCTCTGTTACTTCTTCTGAGAGAAGCACAATTGCTGTAGTGCTACCAATATACTTTTTATCTCAGTATGGCCTTTTAATTTTCAACCATCTGGGGTAGAGTTACTCAAAATTGTAGTCAAAACACTGGAAAAACTAGAATTCTTATTACTGCCATGGGTAGAATTGGATGCATAACAACAGTGTTTGGAATTATGCAAAGAATGTGTCAAACTTAAACTTAACTAATTTTTAAATTATTCTCACATCAAGATCCTGACTTCACAGTTAATCCAGATACTTTTTCAATAATTTCATATGACTTAATTATAAGTGTTGTTCTAATAGCAGAAGCTAAAAGACAATAATCAAGCCTAGAACTTGGCTACAAAATAGTGAATTCCCTTCCCTGCATACAACCCAGAAGGATGACAGAACCACAACTTCTGATATTGCTTCAGGCATTGCTGGAGACAATTGTTTCTAGCAAGCTCTCCATTTCCTGTTCCCAGAAAACAATTTTTCTCTAAAGAAAAATTCAATTTTTTTTCTATCCTAATCACATATATCATATTTCTTACCCTCCTTCAACTTGGCTTATGACTAGAGAAAACAATTTTATTTATCTTCTTTCAAAAGAGAAATATTACCTTGGGCTAAGAATCCTAATCATACTAAGCTCAATGACAAGTAATCATTGATTTCATTGGGAACAACACATAGCACCACATTTATTACTGCAATGACCTGAAATCCCATAAGGTGCTTGATGCAGGTTCAGTTTTCATAATATAACAATGATTTTATTATAGCACACTAGAGATGGAAGAGTTCATTCAAGCAAACAAAATTTATATCATTACTATGTGTAATTATATTTGGAGGGAAGAAAAAATTTTTTTTTAAAAAAGGGAAAAATTTGTTTGTCTCTCTATCCCCATTATTTTATTTTATTTTCTGCAGCAAAGAAATTCGTATAAACAGCCACTGCTGTAGCTCAGTGGCTGACAATACTTAATGTTCACAATTCACTATATGTTTCATAAGAACATGAGGAATTCATCTGAGCGATTGGAAAAAAATTTCTTGATGAATTGGGCAGCTCAACTAAGTATAATGACAAATGTAAACCTGCATATAACTCTTTGCATTATAATGAAATTAAGCAATGGGAATGGTTGGCTTAATGTGCTTACTAGATTGCATATATTTTGACCAGAATTGGGTTGATACTGCTGGACAAACTGCAGTATTATGAACACTGGCCATACAATCCTTTACTGAAAAAACACGCAATTTTAATCTGAATACTAGATCGTTTCCTAGTGAAATTTTAAAAATTTTAAAGCACTTTCATGGCTGTACTTGATAGATGGAAATCCAGAATTTTTGTCTTCATATCACGCAAAACTGAGAGAATAAGACATATGCTCAAATAGTTTCTTTAAAAAAAATCCTGCACTGCATCTTTATACAGATCAATGTCCAATTATAAGCAGAGAGTTGCTGTGGCAAAAGGTCAGGAAAAAATAATCTTTCCGGCATTTATTACTTGGAAAATAAGGTCACATATGAGGTCAACCTCCAAATGTATACAGAATAAATTATACTGCAGCATTCTAAATATTCTGTACTGCAAAAAATTATACTGCAATCTCAACATAATCAGAAAAATGAAGTTGAACATGTATTTCCTGTCGACTGTACTACAGATCAGACTAAGCTAAGAGGAGAAAAACCCAGGTCCAATTAATTAACAATTAATAAAAACCTTATCATATATTTCTGCTTAATTAAAAATATAAGTTCTTATTAAGGCTGACTGATTTAATAATTTCCTAACTATCTTTAACACTGTAACATCCTCCCCACAACAAAGTAAAATAATAGAAAACACACAAAACATTTAAAACTCATTCAGTGATACACTTGTATATTGCTTACAGCATAGAAGAAAAACATAAAGGCAGAAAATGCTGGAGTGCTTTGTCTGTCTGATTCTCTAAAAAAAAAGAAGTGTATCTTTTGAAATAAAAGACCTCCTAATTAGACAAAACACATCTGAAAAAAAAATAGAATTGGACACAGTTTGAGGAAATAAATATGCTTGTTTGTCAGAATGAATGCTGACATGTCAGCATGAATGAATGCTGACGATGTTCTCTGTCAGAGAACATCGTCATTGTCCTGATCTAAGTAATTTTGCTCTTTCACAGACAGTCTTAATCTTTGCTACTTTCCTGGGATGTAAATGAAAGTATACTGAAAATAAGATTGTATTAGTATACGACACTTCTCACGGTACTCTTAATTGTGAAATCAACATTACAAATAGGAAAATGCACCCATGAAATGAAAACATCTTCTGATTCATTTTTACTCTTGTCTTTTATGCGAAGCACTTTCTTTTCCTTTTCTCCAAACTACATGAGGAATATAAATGACTGGTGTTCTTTTATCTGTTACAGTCATGTCTAGTTCGAATTTCCAAATCATGCTTTGACAGAAGGATTGTATACAATATATCACAGGCAATGCCAGTAGAGATAGAGTATATTCTAATCATTTTCAAAAGTACTATTTTTTTTTTAATCTGCTTTGGACACTTGTGGTTTCATTTCATGTTCATTCTGAAAGATACTGTGTTCTTTGCTCTGGGCTAGTGACAAGATTTACTGTTTTCTCTGATAATATTATCAGTGGGCTATTCCTCCCTGATAAACCACAACTGCAATACTAATAGGTTGATAATGACGTTATAAACTTTATGCTTTTGTAGGCATTGTAGGCATCACTCACCTTGTTCAAGTGGCTGGCTTTTAGTTGAAGTAGTTTTCATCTTGAGTGCCTCCCTAACAGACATGTCACAGCAGGAGCCTTTGTTAGTGTCTTGGTCACTGTCAGCCTGATCACTGTCCCCATGCCCGCTGTCCCTCAAGCTGGCTCTTTCTGGATCCTTGAACGTGGAGCTACTGAAATACATATTGAAAAAAAAAAATAAAAAAAAAAAAGAAAAAAGAGAGAGAGAGAGAGTGTTGTATTTACTTGTTCTAAGTTGAATTGTACTCTCTGGCAAAGCAATTTTGACAAGAATGCAAATGGGGAAGCCAAGAAAGTTATTTAATAGGCCTTACCTTTGAACAAACTGCTGCCTGCTGCCCATGTAATTGGGCTCTGCGGGAAAATTGTCTGTCTGTGAAAGAGAAGGAAAGAAATACGTATAGTTGTACACTGGACAAATCTCCTGCAGAGCAACAAGATTTCCTAGAGGAGAAATGATTAATAATTCAAAAATTCCCTTAATCTTCAGATTTGTACATTTTAATTAAATTGGAAAATGCTGGCATGTAATTATGTGCTCAGAACAATTAAATGATTCCGGTCCACAAATTACCTGCTAAAGTAAACAATGAAGCTCCAATAAGTGGCATTCTCTGTTAGTAACCTGACAGATGACACTGTTTATGTTTTTTCATTAGATAGATATTAAGACTGATGGTTATTGAAAATGAGAGAAAAAATAACTCTTGCATATTAAAAAAGTGAATTATTCAATAATACTAATTTTTAATCATAATTACATCATCTACTGGGATTCTGAAACTCTTACTGCTGTAATACAGTTTTGTGTGCTGCTATATTACACTTGACTTGAAAAAATAAACAAAAAATCAAGAAAATTTATGGCTGATTAGCTGTGGGGTTTCTCAGATGCTACTGGAAAAATGCAAGTATGAAAATATTTGGATTTTTCTCTCTTTAATTTTCATCAGTATTAATATCTATGTCAGAATAATGAGAACCACACATGCAAACGAGAATATTGAATGATCACTGCTGACAAGTAGTTTTTAAAAGAAGATACTTTCATTAAGTGTCTGTCATGTATCTTTTTAGCAGCATGAGCCAAGTAACTGTAGAAGCAGAAGTATTAAAAGGATCCAGACCAACATGGAGTCTTGCCAAAGGGAACTGAATTCCCCTTGTATCATTAGCTGAAGTTCTTTGGGAGAAAGAGAGACTGCATCATTCAGAAAACTCCGCATACTGTACATTCACGCACGTCACTTCTTCTTGCAGCTGACCTAGCGACAGAGCTTCTACTGTTTTCTGCATCACTTCACATCACACCACTCTGCTCCGCAGCAGCTCCGGCTGTCGCAGCAGCATCCATCGGATCAGTATCCGTAACATGGGCAGCACTCAATTAATGCAGCTGAGGGCCTGAGGTTTAATGTCACACAGCAAGTACTTACACAGGTGACTGGGATCTTAGATATTTGGATTTCCCTGCCACTCCCCACACCATTTTTTTATCTGTGTTTTTCTTTTATCAGTAGGAGGTAATTAGACATATTTGCTACTTCTTGTATGGGTGGAGTATTTGAGCTTGGAAAAGAGGCAAAAGGTTTTATCCAAAATTTAGGTCACTGCTGTTTGCAACAGAAATTGGGCAGACACCTGTTACTCCCAAGAGACTTGTGAAATAGATGTGCTTGTATACCACGGATGTCTTTTGTGCTTTAGAGAATGGATGGAAAATATAGAACCATCTTCTGTTCAGCATGTATGACAATGTACACTGCACTTTCTTCTGGTTTCTAAGTCTTTTCATTCAAAAAATAAGATTATAACACATACTATGTTCACATCCATCCTAGCTTTAGTATATGCAATAAGAATAAAAGTTCATCTTCACATTTAGTGTTTATCAAGTTAGAAAAACAAATATTGGAAACAACAAAAAAAGGGGGTATATTTCAGCATTCTTATGTGTATCTCTCAAATGCAGCACATCATATTTTGGAAGCAGCTCTTCTGCTGTTTCACTTCTTCTCACAAGTTTTAAGCTAGTATCTTTCTTTTGTGCAGCAAACAGAGAGATCTATATATACTCATATACAATCATTATGGCACTTACAGAACCCAGTACTTATCAATCTGAATAAAAACCTTTACAACTGCAGGACTCGTGTCTCTTTTCTATGTCTAATATCTCAAATAGAGATATCCAGGGAAACTGACCTTATGCTTTTACTTACGTAAGACATCTGTCTCCTCCTAAACACAGCTGCTACCAGAATCAACATTTCCATTTTTCGTGACATTGGCAGTCAAAATGCCTGCTATAAACTGCTTTTTTATTAATTCGCTGCCATTAAAAGTCAGACTTTTGCCCTGAAAATAATTATAACTCCTCCTTTTTGATGGTTCTAAGAACTTAACTGTAAACTGGACCACTGTAAGAACCGGTCATACTTTTTGTCTCTGCTTTTTCATAGCAAAAAAGCATTTCATACATCCTGGATGAGCTGATATACAGATATTAAAATAGAAGACATGACCACATCTTAGCTGCTGAGAAATTCTGCATTTATGGTCAACATTAAAAATCTTTAACTAGCTAATAATTTGACCAATTACCTTCATACTGTATTTTGCCTCAAGACAATGAATTGGGTGCCAGGTTACAGTAAGTTCATTATTACAAAAGAAGAAATGTAAGTACTTGATGATCATATACAGACACAGAGCTCAGAGTTGAATACTGCTCTTTCTGCACTAAAAGCATTAGCCCTTCTTCTACGACTTATGAAGGTATGATGCTTGTGTTGAGCTGTAACAGCCCTCTGAGATACAGGCAGCAAAGGGAGGATTGTTTCATGTATGAAAATATCTATTAAAATTGTGATAAATTAAAAAAAATAATTGTAAGGTTTGACAGTTTTGAGGAATCCTAGAAACGTAAATATCTACTTCACAATGGATTAGAGAGACAAATGTCTAACATGTCTAACTCCTTTAAAATCTTTTTTTTTTTGTTTTAATCCCAGTTGAAGTGAGAGGTCATATACTTAAAATTTTTACACTTTAACATTTATGGAAGTGATATTACACATTCCAGCTCATGCATTAATCATACTTCTTTAAATTGCATAGCTATAACTCAAAGAAACAAATACTACCTAAAAAATCTAAAAAACCTCTTGTTCTTCTCTGTATATTTAGCCCTTTCTAGGACAAAAAAAAATCACCAAAATACTGAGCTTCCAGTTTTAAGGTAGGTTACACTTCACCTGCTGAAAACCACCTAAAATCGAGTCGGCTACTCTAGCTAATCAGCCAAGATCCCTCAATGTGCCTTCGAGAAGTACAAACTATCTCTTTGGTCATCTAGGGTTAGGTACCTGATACTCCTGGGGAGCATTATTGGCATAGGGGAATCTTGACAACCAGCAAGATGTCCAGTGCAATAGCTAAAGCTAAGTAAGAAACATCAGGTCAGAAGTGAATTGTCTAGAATTGCAGTCTGCTGCTAAATAACAAAAAATTATTCAAATGCCAGCATCATTAACCTCCTGCAGAACAAAATAAAACAAATTCCTTCGTTCTCACCCTCCCTCCAAAAACATCTCCAGGAACAATCTGTCTCTAAAAGTCACCAGAGTTAAACAGTAAAGAAATGTGAAATTTTTTATCTCTGTGATTCAAGACTGAGGGCTGGAGTATCAATTAAATCACCAGCAGCTACCACAGCACAGGTTCTGCAGTAGCAGGAAAAATGTTATCTAAAACTAAAAAAAAAAAAGCAGGAATGTCCACTGCCATCAGAAAACTAAAGTCTGTGATATCAACCTAACTGTCCAAAGCCACCTTAGAGAAGTGGCCCTGGTTTTATGTGTCATTTTCACAGATTAGTGGAATCAGATAATTTCCAATGAAAGTATGGTATAAACCATTCAACAGATACTCTTTTTTGACAGTTGCTATAACAGACCTTTACAAATATTTTCTTCTACCTGTCTGTTCTAATATGTGACTCTGGATCAAATATGAAATTTTAGGAACACTGTCATTAGTGTAATGTTGCAGAAAAATGTCTGAGAATTTCTGTACAAGCATTTGATACATCTTTCTAAGAAGTTGAAGCTCATTTAAAAAAAAGCCATTTAAAAAGAGGTCAGAATGCAAAGGAACCTTTCAAAAGCTGCAAAAATTTTAAAAGAAAGGGTTACTTACTTTCAGAAAATATCATACAGTTTGATTTTGTTACTTTTTACTTCAGTGAATTGAGGAGAAGGAAAATAAAAGAAGAGGAAAATTCAACCTGTGCAAAATATACTTTTCACAGAATCATAGAACATTTTGGGTTGGAAGAGACCTTAAATTTCATCTAGCTCCACACATTCTCTCCCCACCATGGGTAGGGATACCTTCCACCAGTTCAGGTTGCTCAAAGACCCATCCAGCTTGGCGTTGAATACCTCCAGGAATGGGGCACCCACAACTTCCCTAGGCAACTTGAGCTGGTTGGATTTACTGGTATGAAATTTCAAATGCGACAATGCAATTGCTTAAATCCAATAAAGGGACTTTGAAAATCATTAACTGGCCAGTGTTTTCATGAACAACACATAGAATCTCTTTCCAAGTGCATTAACTGTCGACAAAACTATTCAGTTTATTGCACCTGTCAGGACTTTTATATTATGACCACGCAAGGGCCTAGATAAAATGAAATTGTTGCCAAGTATAGGTCTTGCATGGTGTATTTGGAATACTAAATTTTATAGACTCAGAAATAAAACCATTCAAAAGTTTGAAAGTCAAGTGTTAAGTTTCTACTAATTAATTCTGGAATGGTTATGGCTTCCAAAAGTTTAATTTAGAGAAAGGAAAATGAAAAATTATAGCCAAGAACAGAGTATGAGAAACAAATTCTTCATAGGATCCATTAACCTTAAATAAACTCATAAGAAAAAAAAACAGTAAAAACTTCATCACTGGAAACAGCTTGAACCAGCCTGGGCCAAGCATTACACAATGAATTATAGAGAATATTTTTAGCAATGGGCTATATTCATCTCTTATCCCTTTTTTATCTTTTCATAAATTCATATTCACAAGGTATATGTGTTTACTTCTGTTGAAATATTATGCTATTTTTTTTAAATACAAAGGAGTTCTACTGTGGCTCTGCACACACTGGTTTGTTTGTTTTTTTTTTTTAATTCAGGATTAAAATTACAGCACTGTATTAATCAATCAGGTTTCAAAAATTCTGCTATTGCTCAGTAAGAGAGTAGACAACTCCACAAATCTTCTGCTTTCAAGAAGTGCTGCAAAAAGCAAACTGTTTCTTAAAAATTAGAGGTTCCTCACTATTTTTCTCTTTCTCTTTACTTTTAAATAAAAACATTTTTATGTGACAATTTTGAAGATTTCTAGCAATATTTGGTGTATTCCATACTGTTTGAATAAAATTAGAGAAAAATTAAAAAAATAAATTGCAATTCAACAGGTTTGTCTAATAAAAAATAAAAGATCAATGCTTACAAAGAAAAAGAGGAAGTGAGAAAGAAAGAAAGAGACAGAGAGAGAAATTCAATATTTAAGCATTCTTGACAAATTATGCCTAGAAATAATTGTCATATAAGGGAAAGATGTACTCTAAAATATGAAAAAAAAAGACTTAGACATTAATCAGATTTATGATTATTAGACGACTAGAATATTCATAATTTTTCTCAGAATTACAAGGAAAAGTATCACATTTTCTGAAATTATTTAATGCAGCTCCATTTTATGTAGGTGTTCATACCTGGAACTATAATAAAGCAAAATGTCTTTGCTGACTCTAACTTCTTTTTAATTAAACATTAAATGCAAAAATGAAATGAAACTTCTCTCACCTTTATCAGACTGTCACTTAATATCTAATTCAAGCATCTTCTGTGCCTTTTCTTGAAAAGCTGAATTCCAAGTATTCACCCTTCCCCCATGAAACAAAGATCTTATACAATGGCAATCTCTTCTGGAGGCAAAAGAATTGTATTCTGCCAAATTGAGTTTTGAAAGAGCAGACAATTGTCTTCATTTTGTTAGGAACAGTGTGGGTTCAACATAGTACAATTTTTCACAACGACTTCTCAGTATAAGACTGCCAGTGAGTATGTATACATAGCCTGAAACAGTAGTTTTTGCTTCCACAAGATTTACTTCATTAAGAAAATTCACTATCCCAATAGCAAAAACAAACAACAACAAAATCAAAAATTAGCCATAAACCTCTCACAGGTTATTCTACTCCTTTCAAGGAGAAAATTAAATAGGCTATTTTTAAAAATATTATCCTACTATATGCTCTCCACTCTCATTCCTTTGAAAATGCTTTTGATATATAATTTATATGACTTGTACATATTTGGGAAATTTTACACTTGCTGCAAAATGTGTATTTTGGTGTTAAAAGTCCTACAGTGTGTTTATGTGAATTCCTGACATATATAGCATTCTTCAAAAGCACATTGAAAACACAGGGCAGTAAAACAGTCAAATGCACAAGGCAATATTGTTCACAAAGCTGTTGCACTCTTTCTTAAAGTATTGGTTGGTGGCTCGTGTCTTCTCTTCCTCTTGAATGAGAAAAGCAGAACTGTGAGAGGAACAGGTCCTGAGCTCTTCAGTCAATTGCACAGTGATGTCTGAAAAGAGAAGCTCTGAGGACAGACGCTACCATCCTCTCCCATAAGCAAAGGAATGCAAATCTCCCTGTATAAATGCCTAATCCATGCACTGTTTTCACTTAGCAAGTACCATATTTGTTACCAAAATAAATTATTGTTGATTTATTGGTTAAGGTGTCATACTAAGGCATTGTAGATTATTTCAGTTGTTTTCACTATTTGTTTAATGAACCTACCTATTTGTTAAACTTTTACAAGTGTTTATTCTGCAATGCACAAGACACTAAAGATGGCAGAAGCCTGGACTGTGGGAATTTAACACAGTGAAAGGATTAGAAATCACAAGGCCCAGACAAGGTGCTTCTCATCTCACTGATGATTGCACCAAGTCAGAAGACTGAAGAAGCTAAAAAGGTCACTACAGAATGACATAATTTTAAGTGATCCAGGTAAAAAAAGTAGACCTGAGTGACATTCAAAAGATGAGGTGAGACCAGACCTGGATCAGACTTTCTGATATGAAATAAAAGATTTAAGCATTTCAGGAACAAGCTTGTCTCTTTGTCGGCAGGGAAGTCAGCTCAACAGAAGCCTTCAGCTTCTCTACCAGTGCAGGATGTGAGTTTAAGGTCAGACTTCTCTCTCTAAGAAAGATATGACAAAGAAAAACTGTGGAAGCTGAACCCAAAACTTTCTCCAATGGAAAAGGGAATCAAGATTTACAGACCAAACTCAAATTGCTGGATTTTTTACAATTAATTCAGGTTTCTGAGCCTTATTTTATTTTGCACTGGAGAAACGCAAAATGCAATGAAATCAGCATGATCTCAAATGAGAGTGTGGAAAGTTGTCAAATGTGACTAGGAAAAAGGAATTGTAATATGAGTTCTGAAGCTGAACATTTTGGAGAAGATGCAAGATAAGAATGTTGGAAGAAGTGCCAAACATCACACCACATAAAGAGCTCAAGCTGAAAGTACAATAACGCTATCACAGCGTCAATAAATAAACATAATGAAATTCATGACACATTATTGCATTGCTCTGCACTGCCGCTATTCATTTAAAAATGATGAACACATTTAAAATAATTCGCAACTTGTCAAATGCCTGTGAGCGCTGCAGTTAGACTGGTGCCACAACAGGCATTTGTAAAGGTCTTACAAGAGAGCTTCACACAACTTACAGCAAAGTAAAGATGGAAGTACGGGAAGACAAAACAATAACTGCACCTGAATCTGCTAGTGCAGTTGCATCCAATATATTTACACTGCTCACCAATGATATGTACTTACTGAAGCTACTCTGTCAATAAAAACCACATTAAGAACCTTTTGAAAGAGCTTCCCTGTCAATTAGGATGTAGATACATTCTATCGCTCCAGTTTTCCTGTCAATTTAATATACTGGATCATATTAACAGTACTGGCTTGTCAATAAGGCAAATCCGAATCCTATTAATAGAGTTACAGTGCCAATATAATCGGCTTCCCATTTATCGAGCTTCCCAGTATTTGGGAAAGCTGTGAAATGGGATTATAAGGTTAGGTTACATACATCTGTCTCTATATTACATAAATATTTCAGGAATTGTATCCCGTTGTGTAAAGAAATACATGTAACCACTTTTTTCCATTACAAAAACTTCAGATGACAGAATAGTATAACAGTTTGCCAATGCTGAGAAAACATTAAATTATCCTCATTTATCACATTGTTTCCTGCTTTCACTAAGTAAAACTGCTATTTCATGACACAGTCTACTTGTGTGCCACACATATAGAGCTGTTAAGAGATGCAGGCACTTCACCCACCCCCCTCTCCAACCCCCCCACAAAAGATAATATCTGCTTCAGAACACAAAAGGAAAGAGATAAAACATATTTTGGAAATAAAATACAAAGCACTCCACAGTTTCAATCTGTATTTTGCCCTTATGCTGTGCTGTACGGTCTCTGTAGAAATGAAACATGCAAGTATAATTCTGGTGTAACAGAAACCCCTGGAAATAATTACTAAAAAGTATTAGTTCATGAATTAAAAAATAGCAGAAATTCAGCAAACCTTCTATTTAATAGAAGTCTTAATGAAGTTGAACATTAGTTGCTTTTAACCACATTCAATATGAAATAACTACTTTCATTGGATTAGCAGAACATACAAGAGACCGTTAAACCTGATTATGTTAAAAAAATAAAAAGAAAAAAGTAATTGCATTAAAATATACTGGGTATTCTCTTACCAAATTACCTCTCTGGGTCTGAGTTGAAAATATGGATTTAAGAAAACATGGTTCAGAAATGACAGCTAAGGGTCAATGAATCAAGCTGCCCATTATATTTTCTGGTAGCAGATGGGTGCAATGAAACCTAATGATTGAATTTGAAACGCTTTAATGGTCCTTTTATCTATGGCTCCCACCATGTTGAGTCTACCTTAGTATTCCTAACAGATACTATGTTTACTGCATAACAGACTCAATTACAATTAGCTAACTAGAATGAAATCTGTACATATCACAATATCCAGCTTATTCTATCCTACCATGAACTCAAAACAACAATACACATAAGAGTATGTCTTTGATAGTATTTGTCTGTTGGGTTTTTTTTTTTGATTTTTCATGTTAAATATGAAATCTAGAATTTAGAGGAAAATTTTAAATTAAAGGGAAAACTCTTGAAATAGTGCCTTGAAATGTAAGGATATGATCAAAATATTTGTTTAGATTTTAAAAATGTTGAGAACCCTTTTTTCTGCATGAGAACAACTGCATCCTTTCTTTCTTTCTTTCTTTCTTTCTTTCTTTCTTTCTTTCTTTCTTTCTTTCTTTCTTTCTTTCTTTCTTTCTTTCTTTCTTTCTCTTTCTTCCTTTCTTCCTTCCCTTCTTTCTTCCTTTTCTCTCTCTCTCTTTCTTTCACATTCAGTGTTGATCTCCTGGCATTTTTGTTAAATTTTGAGACACATCTGAAAGTTCTTACTTAGCAGGAATTCTCAGTGAAGCCAGAAAGCAAAGCGAAATTTATCCTATTCTTACCACTGCTTATTTCCTGTTTCTAAGAGCAACATAACTCAAATGTTTTCTGAACAGATAAAAGCTTATAAACACTGCAGTACTGGATGGTGGAGAAGGAGAACAAATTATGGCCTTTAAACACTGTTAATTTGTTTTGTACTTATCATATTTAGTAAGGAGAAAACAGAGACACTGGATATTTAAAATCTGTTAACTTTGTGTTAACATGTATCCAGTATGTTTACCTTTTTCTGTCCAACCCACACTCGCACTAAAGGCAACAATAAAACTCCCACAAGCCATGACCTGAGGTCCAGTGAAATCAATGGGTGTTTTCAAACTGGTTTCAATAGCCCTTGGATCAGTCTGCTAACTTCAATTACCAGCTAAGCGAGCCTTTACATGGCATGCTAGATTCCCACAGATACATATGTTGTATGCTGAAGAAAGTTGCATTTGAACAGATTTGTAATGGCAGTGACGGGGGAAAGGTGACTAGCTAGGCAGCAAATGCTGTATGCAGCATGAAATTCCAGTTCTGTGTTTCTTCCCTACAGAGTGAAAGAAATTAGCAACAAAGATGGAGCAGGATTTGGGTCTGAAGCCACACTCCCTGCACAGAAAACACGCACAAAGAGGAACACTGAAGCTTTCTTCCTAGGTGGCGATCAGAAAAAAAGGGGTAAATCTAGATCACCTCCTTTTCTATAAAGCTGCCATCTTATTCCCTTTCTCTTTCTAAAATCCCACACCAGAAAAGCAATGATTCCCTTAAATTCCCTAGGACTTCAGAAGAAAATCACAGATGTTAAAACTTATAATGTAAGTTTTTGTCTAATTTCTTATTTAGGTCATGCAACTCTTTATTTCAATTCTTCTTAAAAATACTCAACAAGGTATTCTCTAAATATTTTTGTGACAAGATACAAAGCCCTACTTTCACACAAATACCTTTGCATAATTATTTCCTCTAAGCACTAGGAAAGCACTAAATATGCTGCCAAAATAATGGCTGAATTTATGACAGCATAGTAGATCATCAAGCTTTACAGACTCACACGACCATGCAAGGAGATTTTCAACTGTAAAATGGTGATGAGTTGATTTATTATTTGTGACATAAGATAAATAATTTAGGCTTGCACAAATTTAGCAAGAGGTTCTGTCCCTAAATATATTTTAAAGTCATAACAGTCATATGTCTATGATGAGGTACCTCATAAAATGGGAAGTTTGATTGAATACACCATTACACCACAAGCATAGTAGCAGTGGTCAAATAGACTTGGACAGAAAAAAATAAGGCTATTCTGATACAGGGCTGTGTGCATGCATCCACAACTCTGTCACTTCAATGTTAACCTACTGCAATGTAGGTAGTCTATATTAAATTGATTCAAAACAAACAAAAGAAAAATTAGCTACCTTTCTTTATAGGATCACTTCATCAAGGACACAACACCCACTTAACCACAGGTAATTTCTAACTTTACAGGCATTTAAAAGCTGACTTTGACCTGTAAATTCTTAACAGACTGGGAAAAAATGTTCTGGATTGCCCTTCTCATTATGATTTGCCATATCCAGACTCTGAAATCAGGTCTTTCTGTAAAATTAAGAAGATCCACATAAGATAGGGTCTCTGCAAAGATTCCGGGATTAGATAAAGTCATCGTTCTGTTCCAAAGCAGTGTTGGTTTGTCAATATCTAGGACACTGCTGCAGGTTTCACCAGGGATAGAGTGACTGAACATGAATGCTAATATTTGACTCAGGGGTTTGTTAGAACACGGGGATTTAATTATGGACTTCCTCTCTATCTAATTAGCAGGATGCTCATCCAGTATGTGAGCATTTTTTCCAAAGTGGAATGCATTGAACAGCAACTGAAGGATGCATATATATTTTATTTTTTAAAATTTTATCTATGACCTCTTAAAGAAAATAGTTAATGAAATCTTTTCTAAATAACATCCACATCAGAGATGTCCCCAAGTCGACATTCAGAAGCGTGCATATGTGGAAACCTCTTTCAAAGGGGGAAATGAAAAGAAAACACTCCAGGTGCAGTGCAAGAAATTTCAAATAAAAGTCATGCAAAATGTAAAATAAATAACTTGGGATTGTTCATGCTGCTCTTCCTGGATACTCAAACCAGATAATGAGTAACACAGACTAATGCTGCTCCCTGCAGGTGGATCATGAGTCCATGTGAAGCCACACCAACTTCCAACTCCACTGGAATTCAACATGGAGTTAGGTGCTTAGCTGCAGAGTGATCTCCAGGAGCAATGCCTTTGCATGCAATTCACTTACTCATATCCTCTCAAAACTTGTTTACAGGTAGAAAAACCCACTGGAAGATGAATTATTTCCATGGGAATTTATTAATTTATATAATTTCAGGGCCATCTTTGTTTACTGGTGTTTCATGCATTGTGTTATTTGGAATAAAACAAAAGCTATAAAATATTAAGGAACTACCTGCAGCTTTATTAATGTCTTGATAAATTCCTAAGAATTATTAAACTTGAGTTTGTTTGGTGGTCTTATTTAAATCTTTTGAGGCATAAAACAATAAAATACAAAATATCCTTTTAAACAATGTTAAAATCAACAGAAAAATCATCCACTTTCCATGAAAACAGAAGTATTATCTTTCTCCTAGGATGCTGTGGTCACACTTCAGCACAGAAGCTTTGCAAGGCAGTGGTATAGCATCCTAGTCCTAAGGGCATATAGTAGCATTCCTTCTTTAAACTTAGCCACAGGATAATAAACAGCACAAATATAATGATAGTCCAAGCTACCAGTAACCTTAAGAACGTGCAAGGAATAGACTGGCAGGAATTCATCTGCCATTTTCACATATCTGCCCAAGGGAAGCATTGTAATTGCAAAAATTTACTCTTAGACTGCTGAGACTCATAGTAATTATGTTTCTTTTTTAATAGAAATAGCCACAGGTAGTATCAAATTGGGTTTTGAGATGGGGAACTGGGCATGCATTCTAACCCAAATTACTATGTAATTGTCTTTATTATAAAACACTATAGAAAACCCAAAACTTAAATCAGAACAAAAACTTTCCCTTAAAAAAGTGTTCTCCTCCCATGGCTATTCAGCATGTGTGCCTATTTCTTCATTCACAGGTATCAGTAAGACCAGTACGACTGCAAGTAATTTATCTAAATATTTTTGCTGTTGTTAACCAAAGTTCCCTAAGCTTACATTTGTTTAATAGAAACAGCTTCCTTCTGCTTTACAAGTAGGTCAAAATCTGGAAATCCAGATACTCATTCCTAAGTTTCCTTTGCCAATATCAGGGGATGAAGGAAAGACTATTTGTACTCTATATATATATTAAATGAACTGAAATTGAATTTCTCTTCAAAATTCTGGAAGGTTGTTTGAAATAAATGAGCCCAGGAAAATACTTAAAATTAGTTATTTCGTGTTTGAAGGAATTGTTATTTTGTTACATCACACTGCTGCAATAATGAGAGGTATACTTTTGGGAAAGATCATGTATGTGATGGCCAATGAATACATAACAAAATAAATTGATAAAGTTGCTTCTGCCCCTTGCAATACTATCACCTGTTACACTTGAAAAGAAGCTACATGTGGTTTAAATAGACAAAATACATGTACAGATTTAAACAAAATAAAGACTGTATATTGAAAGAAATAACAGGCAACATCTTGTTTTCACCTCCTTTTCACTCAACAGCTACAAAGCTGACTGATATATCTCTCGCCTTGGAGCTATGAGATGCAAATTATCATGTGCTTTTTAATAACTAACACAGGCTATGGAATCAGTTGAGTGCTATTTCTTTTCACATGTTGCATGAATTATACTTCCTTTTAATCATCACTCTCAATCCTGAAGTTTGATAGCAGGATTCCATCACAAAGTGGAAAATGAGGTCCTTCCTTACCAATACTCTTGCCTCAGGAAAAAAAAAGACAACATCATTTGTCTCTAAACTTGATGCTTTCTAGTTTGCAGCAAACTAGAAAGCAGGTTGACAGCATCTTCCAAAACACTGCTACACAGCTCTGTATAGATCATACATAATATTAAAAAAAATAAATTAGATGCACATTGCTCATTAATAATGCTTTTTATCCATCTAGATGGTTCTTTTGATTCCATTCTACTCTCTTTTCTGTGTATATCCACGCATACATGCATACACACAGTTACATATCTGGCCCATAGCCTAGAAATATAATAGTTTCTAAGGCTTCATGGTTGTCATTTTAAAAAGGCTTTTAATTTCATTATTTCCCAAACACTCTAAATTCCACTATGTTCTTATTGTCATTTGATCCACTGAAATGATGAAGAGATCACAAAAGAACACACTTGGTACTTTACAGCTGTGGCTGGATAATCTGGCTCACGATCATCAAAGCAGGATTGTTTTTATGATCTTCAAATCTGCATATCAAATTACTCAAGTCTGTGCAAGAAAGCAAGACATCAGAACTATCTCAACAGAATACAAGAAAATGTAGTTGGAGGCTAAGTGAAACTAACAGCTTTTGCAGCTTTGCAGTGTTCTTAAAGCAAAGGAGAGAAGCAACAGGGAGCAGTTCAGGTAACAGCCTAACAGATTCTAGGCTGAATTCTGCACACACTTATGCACATCAGCAACCCACACCTGTAAATGATCTATTTAATTTTATGGTTCTATTGACCTAAATTAAAATGATCACTGATTACGTGTTTTAAGGATCCTGCCCTGAAAGAAATAATATAATTATACATATATATGTATGTTTCCACAGGCCTCAAAATTACTCATGCACTGACTAACATCCTTTTTTTCTAGATTTGCACAAAAAGCATTTTTGACTCTGTTGGCAGTCACTCAAGTGCTGAATCTGAGGTACACCATTAAAACAATGTTCTTTTCTTTTTTACTTTTAAAATTTTATAGAATTTAAATATTTTCATTAAGAATTAATGAACATTTGTTTAGCCCACTTCAGCTTACCTTTTTTTTAAACTGATTCGTAGCTAAACAATCATAAGTGGTTGCTTAGCAATCAGGGAAGAGCGAGACAGAAATATAGTAAGTAAAGAAACTGACTGACATGTTCTGTGTTTGAATCACGGTATTCAGTAAAAACAACAGAATAGCACCAAGAGAAGTTTAGAACTAAATTCTCTTAATAAAAGAATACAAAAAAACCCCGTCTTTGGGAACAAATTATGCATTTAAAAGCTACAAATTGTTATTCACATGTCTGTCGCTATAAAAAATTCCTGTCGCTATTATTAAAAATACATTAAAATCCTTCAAATGTTCATGAAACCATTATTTACCTTTTGTTTTAATTCAATTGTCAACTGTGCTTCCAATGATTTTAAAAACAGTATATATCTACAAAGCAAGCAAGAGTTTACAGCTTTGAAGACTTGAAATTGATTTTTAATGCACCAGCTTTCAAACACTACAAAGGCTGCTCTCTGCTGATAAAGACAGTAAACAAGAAATTGTCCTTTAAATGTTCCCTTTAATGTTTTTCTTTAATTAAAAATCAATCAAAAAACATTGCCACATAAAAAAATTAAAATTAAGACATTAAAAATGTTTTATATTTTTGACACACAACACAGTCAAACCAGAATGAAAACTTATGATGTTACTTTTGTTTACTTGTATTAGTTTAGACTTTTTTTTTTCACTGTAAACATTGTAAATCAAAAAATAAAAGCATGTAAAAGTAGTTTATCACTTAAGTCTTTTTATAGAGTGGAAATGTTAAAAATATGATGAAATTAAACTAGAAATTATAAAAGTATTAAAGTAAAATTTTAAAACACTAATTTTAAAACACTTTAAGATTATTTTAATATATTCCTATCCTCTAATCACACTGAAGCTTATTTATGTAGATTAGTTACATCTAGAGTCTCATTTATCTAACCTGTATTTATTCTTTGATCACAAAGCTTGTTAACTTAAATGGTCTTTTATTGTTATGATTCGTTTTCCCATAATTATGTGGTTTAACTGCCTGATTTTTTTTTTTTGTTTTAATAAATATATGCACATGCACCAATCATATTCAACAGTATTATGCTGGATGCTCAATGAACTGTAAGAGCCATTTCAATATAATAAAAGTGCCTGGAAATATTCCAGGGAAAGGACTGGAAATATGAGTAATCAGAGTGTCACTAGAACTAGTACAGGCAATACACACACGTGGTACACAGATCAGTAGATGGTCTGAACCCCTCTCTGAAAATAGCTCTGCACGACTATCACTGCAAGAACCTACAATGCATCGATTAGAGGTCTCACCCACACAGCTGAAATGATGCATTCGCATCCCATGACAAGACTTTTCCTTTTCCCCTTTGGAGGTCTTGTTTGGCAGGTCACAGAGACTGCAACACAAAGCCACCCAGCAGGGAACAGGATGAGATTAGGAACTTTTCTGTTATGGGTTAAAGTATTTTATGAATGTGACAAACTCTGATCTGATACATATGCCACAAAGCCAGTAGAAAGGTCCATGGCTAAAATCAAATATCTTAATTTGAAGGATTTAACACACCTAGATTGCTTATACCTTAGTCTATTGAAAATAGACCAGTATGGGACTGATTGTCTTGAGGGTTGGAAAAGGAGATAGACCCTCAGTGAGCCAAAGTGAGATACAAATTGATCTTTATGCTGTTCCTCTGTACAAATGACACTAATAACTGGCTGATACTATGCAGTTTTGTCTTTGTATGTAGAGGGACCCCTCAGTTTTCAAGACAAAAAAAGAGATCTCATGTCAAGGAAGTGGATGAACTGATCTGCTATCTTTCCCTACAGGTAATACAATTACCTAGTGGAAGCAAACCGATAGGAGAAAGAGATGGTTCTTGTGTGACCTTATTAAGAAGGAAATGTATCAGTAGCCTCTGGGATTTAGCTAGAAAATATATGACTCTTCAAGAAGGTTATTTAGATATTTTATCTAATATCCTAATTAACAGGGACATTCATAAGAATTTGCTTGTAGTTAATAATAGTACTTAATACTGAGTATTTTATCAAAACTGCTTAATAATTTACTTTTTTTTTTTTTTTTTTTTTTTCTCATAGGATTTACAGTAATTAATCCAGAATCTTCTGCTGGTAAAAAAAAACCAGTCAACAGCAGACTGAAAAACAGAGGTTGCACTATGACAAATAGATTAGTAGGGCTTAGAATGTACCCTGGCTAGGAATTTTGGCAGTTGCACATTACTCTGTTTCATCTCATCAACAAAAGCAGTGACTTGTTAATAGCCTTGATGTTCTATTAAAAACTTAACAACTAAAACATTTAAACTCAAGGAACTTTTTTCCCCAGTAATTTTGCCATTCTCTTCCTAGTACTTTTTTTTCTTTCTTTTCTTTTCTTTTTTCCTTTTTTTTTTTTTTTTTCTATTAAGGCAAGAGTCTGCAGTCCCCTGAGAGTTTTACTTGTTTTCTGTATTTTTGAACACTTTAGCATTAATTTTACCACTTCTCTTACAGCTGAAGTAGTCATACAATTGAAAGCATAAAGCTTTCAGGCTGTCTGCTGCAAAAAATTGTCCCAACTGCTCTACAATGACCTTTTGGCATCAGAGGATTGCTTCTATATTTTAAAGATAAAAACACAGCTGTGTTTCTGCTCTGGTCAACAAATCCTTGTTTAAGTTCTCATCACTGAATTTTTCACCTATTGGAAAACATTAATACTAGTGTCAAAATGTCTTTTCTTCATACATGCAGGTGCTCCTCAGGCTTGAAGAAGTATCTGAAGAATTCTGCCGTGCAACATACATGTTTTCTTCAGAAAAAACCAAAAACAAATCCAAAAAACAACCCACATACATCCACTTTTTCTATGTAGAATGAGTGCCTTGCATGGCAAAACCTAAAACTAATCTAACTTGATACTTTTAACTTTTGTGGAAACAACAAAAGAAAGAAGAAATTAGGCATGATACTTAGAAACATATATGTAAATATTAACTGATATGCTAAAGCCTCCTGGGGAGGAAGATAGTGAAGAGAAAGAAAAAAAAATGCTGGGGAAAAAAAATACTCTTTTTTTTTTTTTTTTAATAAAATCACAGACAGTTCACAACCAGATGTTGTGACTTGGGAAGAAATTTTTAATAACACTTATGTCTTATCAGAGAAACCAGACTGTATCTATGCTTTCCTAATACCAAGTAATATTTGTGAATATTTCACACATAACTATTGCTAATTTGCCATGTAAAAATATTTACTGAGTTTTAATAATAATGCTGTATTATTCACAGTTTCAGAAATATATGAAAATGTGGTAACATATGTTCAGCAATACGTTCAATGGAGTATTTGATTTCTTTTCTACTGTACATGTGATTATTCTGGGTTAACCATTGGACTTGATGGCTAACCATTAGAACACTAGAAGTATTGCCCAACTTAAACCATTCTATGATGCTGTGTTACAATTCACATTATAGGTACAAAAACATCTAAATTCCAATGTCATTAATTGTTTGTAAAGATGCCATAAGAAAAAAAAAAATCACAAAACCCTCAAACCTCAAAATTAATGGCCCAATCATACAATCATACTTAGCTGCATTCCAGAGAGGTCTCAGTCATGATTCACTCTAGAACCACCAAAATCATTTATGAAGTCAAAATTATGCTATTGACTGAATTATGGGTAAGAACTGCCTTTTCATCAACATGGGGAAGGACAATAGAAACTTGAGAAAATATGTTGTTAAAGATAACTCTTCAAAGGATTGATCAGTCATTGAAATTGCACTGATAATCACAAATTTGTAGGGATCTTTCCAGCTAAGTTTAGGTAGCGACAATAAACACAAAGATGTAGAAAGCTCATACAACTTTAAGAGCAGTTGACAGCTATGACACTCAATCTTACATAAGTTCTTTCATGTCTTTTATGAAACAGCAAGTTCTACAGAGATATTATTATTCTTATTTTTTTTTGTTAACAACAATTTCTTTCTGGAAAGACTGTTTTCTTTTTCATAATATGTATATTCCACTTTAGATTCTTAAATTTTTTTTCTCTCCTTTTTTTTATTGTTCTTTATTACAGCTCTTCATCTTGGAAAGTTTTTTAGATTTCAAATAGACCTGTGTATCAAGAATGATCAATTAAAAATAATAGTGCAATAAATATCACCAGCAGGGAAATCAGATCAAGACCAGAACAGATGTAACACAAAAAAGGAGTTCAATTGTGCTTTCTCTGTCTATTTCAGCAGCCAGTGTACATACCACAGTGAGTGATGTGTTGCCAGATCTGGTCCTAAAATGTATGTGTTTTGTGCCACTATTCTATGCAGTGCATCTCGACAAAAAAAAAAAAAAAAAAAAAAAAAAAAATTAAATAAAGCTTCATGGATGCATAAGAAAGGTTTCATCCTGAAATTTTTACATAGTCAACTTCAGCATGGACTTCATCCAGTGAATGAAACTAAAGCTGCAGAACAATGTAACACATTGTTCACAAATGTACAATGTACAAAACCAGACTGTACACAAAAATGCAGACTGTATTAACAAAATGCAAGCATTCAGAGGAGTTATTTTGCAAAACATCTAGCCTTGCAAAACAATGTTAAAGCCACAATAATGATACCTAGACGGGTAGTTCAAGAGTTACACGTCACAACTTAGTGTCTTTAGATACAGCTTTAGAACATGCAGCTGGGAATCTCTGGAATATATAGAGTGCAAACCTGCAAACTTGCAAATGTTTAGTGCTCTGGTATCCTCTTGATTAAAAATGTTACCTTGTACTAGTTCTAGTGAGAACAGAGAATAATACTCCTCTGTTGAAATAGGAGATATAAAAGAATATAGATACCTCTGTTTTCAGGTAGGAATTTAAACCACTGAGGATGAGTGCAACTTCTCTGATGAAAGCTTCTTCTCCTTATATGCAGCAGCTGCAGCTTTCCTTTTGTAATCTTGAAACTTCTGGGCAGAAGTTTCTCACAGTACGAAATAGCATATTTAAAGACAGAGCAGCATTAATATGGCTCATGGGGTTTTTTTATTTCCCTTGAAGACTCTATCTTCTTAGGTATTACTAAACACCTGGAGATGAAGCTGTACTGGGACTTGACATTAATCTATTGACACATCATAAACATCAGGTGCCTGAAGTATTAAGAATGATCTGTACTTTATCTTGAAATGCTGTGGGAGTGCCTGGTACAGCAGATACAGCGATTCCCACCTTGAGAGATTCTTTCTGCACAGTCATTCATTTCTAGCTGTTGTTTAACAAAAGCTGTGACCACCTCTTTTTTTATTCACACCCACCTTATTCCTGATACATTCACAAAACTCACCAATTGCACTACAAGTACAGCCATAAATAATTTCTAGGATGATCAACACTACTCTTGCATATTGCAGATAGTTTTCTACGCTACTGATACTTCACATCGAGGTACCTATTTCTGAAACCCACTCGTGTAAAGAAACTATTTGTTTTCCTTTATCCATCTACTCTTACCTATTGAAAATCTGAAAGAAGAAGTTGTGATTTGTTCACACAGGGAAAGGCAAATTAACTAACTCAATATTTTGGTACGAAAGATACATCTATACGTATGTTTGTCCTTTTCTTGTCCTTTTCTTTTTTTTTTTTTTTTTTTTCTGATGTCTGCACTTCAAAATAAAGCAAAATTATGTTTCTTTTAGTCAGGTGAGTAGGTCACCAGAATGAGATGAACCAAATTTTCTCTAAGGTCTAGAGTGAACAGAAATCTTCTTTCAGCCATGTTGAGTTTCCATTTTCTCCTGCTTTCCTTCTTCTCAATAAAAAATTAATAGTTTGGCTCTTAGTGATTGAAAAGTGACATGGAATTTTGACCCTGGCAATGAGAATTGTACAGCACTGCCCCATATTTAAATATTTGTAGCAGACTTTTGCTTGAAAGCACTGTTTCTAAATTATCTTTAGAAAATGATTGCTGAAGTTAAGAGCAATAAAACATGGGCTGGTAAAGTGTAAATGTGTAACTTCCCAGTATGTTACCAAACACTCTTCTTAATGCACATCAATCTTAGTTGCACATCGGATCACAAATGATCAATTTTCAGAGGGCCTAAGAACTTGCAAGTCTCTCGCTCCAATAAGAGCCGAATGTATACAGCATTCTCATCTGTCCATCCAACATTTTATACATATATGTATGTATGCATGTTTAAATTATCCCATTTTTGTGGTACTGAAGAAATTAATGATTCATATATAAGTAACACATGCAACTGTGGTACATAGGTGGATGCTACAAAGCAATGAGCAAACACACAAGCTGTCAAATTGTGTGATTAGTGTGTAACAGAAGTCACTTAAAGAGAGGCAAGATTACACCACTCTTATCCATATCAGGAAGTATTTCATTCAACTGCTGGTCCTTTTGGGTCAGCTTCAAACCCCTAGTCACTAAGTAACACTTTATTCCACATGTATTTTTTGATATAAATTGGACTATCTCTATAGTAAAATACTATTAGTGAGAAATAAGGGAAGATAAGGACCATTGGATTCACTAGGTCGTACTAGTAATTGAAAGGAAAAAAAAATATGCCCTCCTAATACAAGTGAGAAAAGTTGGATCTTACTGAGAAAGAAATTATTTATTTGCTATTAAATATTTATAGAATCAATTGGATGTACTAAGTAATAATATAATATTTAGCATGTATATACATCTCCATATATATATAGTGTATATATATACATACATATATATATGTGTATATATAACATTTTAAAGAAAATTATGCCATTAAATATTTGCTGAGAAAATGAGAATGAAGAAATGCAGTTCCATTGTATGAATTACATAGTATGGGATTATCATGTTTCAAAACTAGATCTGTAAAAACTAATGGGAACATTTGTTAGAGAACCCTTACAAAATTGTTTACCTTCCCCTTACTGAGGTACTGAAGAAAACTGCTTAACTGGATTGATTAGCTAAAAGAGATGATAAAGCAGCTGGATTTTGTTTCTTTTTTTTTTTTTTTCCCCACTGCCTACACCTTTGATTCCTAACTGTGTAGGGCAGACACAGGTTTCTTGGAGTGATTCAGGGTATAGTGGATCCAGAGAGAGAGATGATCCTTTACTATTTCTCCTTAAGTCTGCAGTTTAAATTTTACATGAGGAAGAAGTACAGGACCAGACATAAAGTAGTGCCTACATTCTAAATGCAAATTTTATATAAAATTTTCTCCAGGGATATGGAGATGAAGAATACAAAATATATTTTAGTAATGCAAAAGTACAGTGAAGAGGATCAATTTTCCCCTCTAGCTACTTTAAATCTGAGCCTTTTCTAAATAGAAACCAACTACACTGTTTCTTACTGCGTCTGTTTTGCCAATACAACTACAAAACACAGTATCAGTAAGTATGTTTGAACAGGTTGTACACTAGGGAAAGCTGAATGTTTTCTAATCTACTAACTGGACCATGAAAACCTCCAAAACACTCTGTGCAGATAATGAGAGAAAACAAGATCAGCATTAGATATATGAGTATATGTTATGAGGAGTTTCAGTTAACATTTTCCATAGTTGTCATAATGAAAACTCTTATAGAAACCACAACACACTTTTTAAGGGAGGAAATTCCTCTTTTAGCTTTATATAGATTTCAGGAAAAAAAAAATCATGATTGATCTTATACAGTGAACACTGTAAAAAAGAAGGAATCATATTTTCCATAGGGAGTTTACACTACAAGTGAAACTTTACTATTCAGTAGCATCAATACATTAATTAATTGCTTTATATAGACATTACATGGTAGTAGGAAAGTATAATTTTCTGTCTTTTAGTAACTATTACACTTGTCAGTAGGAAAAAATGTGGAGTGTTTCTTTTTAGCTTTCTGACAACTCCATTTTACAGTAAAAAAAATGTTGACATTACTTAAACAAGTGTCATGGAAAGTTATTTGTTTTTTAAAGCATGAGTAATAAATCAAATTATCTCTGGTTGTGCCCTAACCTAAACTCTTTCCTAAAGTGTCACTTTTTGTTAAAATCAATTTCAGATTTTAAGTATTGCTCCACTCACCTAATTGATAGCAACACAAATTCATGATAGGCATAAAATGAAATTGTTTCTGTGACACAAGTCAATAGTGGCTTGAGAATTAGTTTACAGTGACCTTGTACAGGCAGGCTTTTTTTTTTCCTTTTTTCCCTTTTTTTTTTTTTTTTCCCAGTTATAAATGTTCAGTTTCCAGTTCATCGATTACTTGAATTTTGGTCCTTTAATCAGTCAATTATCACTGGCCATTTCTATTCAGTTTAAAACATCAGATACAGCTGGCAAGTAGAGCATTTGATGTTCACAGATCACAGGGCATGGTAACTCCAAGGTATTATGAATCTTCTTTAGGTACATCAAGTGACTACAGCCCAACTTCTTTCCCACTAGCTGCATACACAAAATGAGTCTGTGTCACTTCTGATACACTCAGCTCATTCCCCTATGACTCAGAACAGCATATCAGGAGAACCACAGGATAAAACAGATATGACATTTCAAATATATTTAATAGCCATTATCCAGAGCCTGCTTTCAATCCGAATGTTAAAAATCACTTTGGAACATACCTGTAGTGTTTGAACATTAAGCTGCATTAATCATGAAGCAATACTTTAAATTAAATCAACTGGAGCCAATTTCTGCCCTCACCTTCACTCTGCAAGTTCACTGCTCTGAAATAAATCTTATGAGTTTGGACTTTAAACTACCTGCTAAAAATTAAGTCATTCTTTGATTAGTATCCTATAGCCAATAGTCCAAATTCTGCCATTTCGCACATTCACAAAAGTCAGTAGAGGACAGTGTGGATATAACTGGCAGCAGAATGCAGCCCAGATACAATTTCTAAATGAGCTTTGGTAGAAGACAGAGCATGTAAGTCTTTCACTATAAAGCAATCACCAATGTTGACTCAGGCTACTGGAAATCTGACTAGTTGTTTTGCTGGCTTATGAGAGGATGTGAGTTTTGTTAACATTTGGAGGTAGGAGGGAGTCACCACATACATTTTTTTTTCTATTTGGCTAAGCAGAATTTTCAGCACTGAAAAATTAGTTGTTTATGGGGAGAGGAGGAGGAGGCAATGGGGCCCCAATGATACTGTCAAAAATATATTTATGGATATATATTCTGAAGAAGGAAATTAAAAAAAAAAAAAAAAACCGCATCTTGGAAGGATAGCTCATGTTTACATACAAGATTGGAGGGCTATAATACACTGTTGCAATAGATGTCCTCAGTGTGCAATTTCTTCCCTGTCCTGTTAGTTACTGCAGGTGGTAGGTCCACTTTAGAAATGCCCTCCCTCTTCTCCACCCCAAACCAAAGAGAAGTGAAACCTGGGGAAGTGCCCACCTCTTCGACAGTCTCCTGGGAAAATACCCCAGCATGCCTCAAATGAGTTAAATGCCTGCCCACACTCTCACATGCACCTCTTTGGCACTGCCGTAACGCTGTCTGTGTTTCAGTGGGCATTTTCTTTTGAAGTACATTGGAAACATCAATGAGACAGCAGAACCAGACCCACCAGATGTTGTCTGGTTCCACTTTCATTAAGTCCACCTCTCTTTAGTGACTTGTGTTGGTTCCTACAGTGGTGCCTTACAGCAGATTGCACTGCACACAAAAGGGAAAGTTAAACCAGTGTCTAAAGTGAGCTCCAGGGTATTCTAAAAGTCTCCTACCTGAATTATGGACATCCGGCTCGGGGGAGCCTCGCTGGCGTTAGTCCCTTGCCCTGTGAAGCTGGTGTGGCAGCCCACATGTCCCTGGGGTACAGTCAGGTTGTTGGAGGCGGGCTTCAGGTACATCACCTCAGACCTGGGAGAGCTGAGGGGCAGGCGGGTCTGGTAGTCAAAGTACATGGGTGAGGTGGCCAGGGATGGGCTGCTCACCACGTTCATGACATTGAGGGGACCCCGGCTGTCCTCGCCCTCACTGGGCACCAGCATAATGTCATTCTTGCTGATCTTCTTCTTCTTGCCCTTGCCCCCTCCACTGCCACTGCCTCCTCCTCCCCCGCCACTGCCTCCCCCTCCTCCCAGCTGAGGGTGGCTATACTCGGCAATGCGACAATTATAGGTGCGGATCTCCTTGTTCTCTCGCTTGCACTTCACAGCAATAGTGATCATGGCAGCCAGCAAGATGATGGAGACAGTGCTCAGTGTCACAATCAGCGGCAGCGACAAGTCCCAGTGTGGCCGCCGATGCTGCTCGCCATTCACCTGTGGCTCGCCAGCCTCGGGCAGGGGCCCCGCCAAAGCCCTGACTATGAGCTTGGCCACAGCGGAGAGGCTGGGCTTGCCATGGTCACTGACTTTTACCACTAGTTCAGCCACAGGGCTGAGCTCTTCCCAGTAGGGGTGCAAGGTGCGTATCTCACCACTGGTGGGGTCCATCTCAAAGAGGTGCTCCTCATTACCTTCCACAATCTCATACGTGAGGCGCCCACTCTCCCCAAAGTCACTGTCCAGGGCGCGGACGGTGCCCACGGGGTAGCCCACCCCAGCATTGCGTGGCACCTGCAGCTCAGCAGTGTCATTGATGAGGGCAGGCAGGACGATGAGGGGTGCGTTATCGTTGACGTCGAGCACGGTGACGCGCACTGTGGCATTGCTTTCACGGTGGGGTGAACCCGAATCTTTGGCCAGCACGCGGAACTCAAAGTGCTTTGTCTGCTCATAATTGAAGCTCCTCAAAGCATAAATAGCACCATTTGTGGGGTTGACAGAGACATAGGTGTAGATGGAGACATCTCCCACATGCCCAGGCAGAATGGAGTAAGACACTGTCCCATTTTGGCCCAAGTCAGGATCCTGGGCCAAGACTGAACCCAGGTACTCTCCAGGGATGTTGTTCTCAGGCACCTGCAACACATAAAGATTCTTGCTGAAGCGGGGTGGGTTGTCATTCTCGTCAAGGATCCGGACAGAAAATGACTTGGTGGAGTTAAGTGGGGGATTGCCCCCATCACGTGCCACGATGGTCACATTGTACTCGTCCTGCGTCTCACGGTCCAGGGGTCGGTCGGTGACCACAGTGTAGAAGTTGTCATAGTTCTCCTCCAGGGTGAAAGGAACAGCACCGGGCCCGCCACCACCACCCAGCACCCGACACTGGAGCTGCCCGTTCTTGCCTGAGTCACGGTCAGTGACCCGCACCAGGGCAATGACAGTTCCTGGTGGGGCAGCTTCACTCAGAGCTCCCTGGCGAACAGAGACAAAGCCAATTGTGGGAGCATTGTCATTGCGGTCGATGAGGCGGACAGTGACTTTACAGTGAGCAGGGATGGGATTTGGCCCCAAGTCCCGAGCTTGGACATCAATCTCAATGAGGCCACTCTCCTCATAGTCCAGGTTGCCCTTGACACGGATGAGGCCGCTCTGTGGGTCAATGCTAAACAGGTCACGGACACGCTCGGGTGCGTAACCACTGAAGGAGTAGAGCACCTCTCCATTGGTACCCTCATCGGCATCAGTGGCATTGAGGTCAATGACTGCCGTGCCTAGCGGTGCGTTCTCTGGCAGCTCTACCACGTAGGAGGCTGCCTCAAAGATGGGGCTGTTGTCATTGGAGTCAATGAGGCGCACATTGATCTGCACCGTGCCTGAGCGTGGTGGGTCACCACCATCCAGTGCCGTCAGCACCAGGGTGTGGTGACTCTGCTCCTCACGGTCTAATGGCTTCTGGATGACCAGCTCCGGAAACTTTGTGCCGTCACCACGGGACTTCACATCGAGGGAGAAGAGGCCGTAGTCATCACGAGTGAGCAGGTAGGTGCGCAGACCGTTGTCCCCAGCGTCTGGGTCATGGGCGCTGGTGAGGGGGAAGCGGGTGCCTGGTGCAGCATTTTCAGAGATGTCCATGTCCACTTGGTCAGAGGGGAATGATGGTGCATTGTCGTTCAGGTCCTGAATCTCCACTTTGATCATGCAGATCTCCTGGTCATTGGCGAACACCTCGAGGGACAGCTGGCACTTGGCGCTGCGCCGGCACAGCGCCTCACGGTCAATGCGCTGCTTGGTGTAGAGCAGCCCGCTCTCCCCGTCCACGTCCAGAAGGTGCGGGGCTGAATTCTCCAGCACCCGGAAGGTGGACTTGGGGCCGCGGCCGCCCCCGGGGCCGCCACCGGGAACGCCACGCTCCGCGGGCAGCATCCCGCCTCCCGCCGCGCCTGCCGCCAGCCGCGCATCGCGCCCGATGTTCCCGATGACCGTGCCCGCTCCCTGCTCCTCCGGCACCGAGTAATTCAGGTTCTTCAGCGACAGGGCGGGAGCCCAGCAGAAGAAGAAGCAACAAATGGAAAGGTACATCCCCGAGCAGGGGTGGGGGCGGCAGGAGCAGCAGCGACGACCAGGGCTGTCCCCGTCTTCTTTGCCTCCTGCGCTGGGGTTGTTGTTCCTCCGCTGACGGCTCTTTCTTTCCTTCCTTTTTGGTTTTGATTTTTTTTTTTTTCCCTTCTCTTTCCCCACCCCTATATTTCAAGTTCCTGAACCTGTTGCTCTAAAACATCTGCAGAGACACAGGATGAGAGGCAGCAAATAGACCATGTAGCTCAGAGGGAGGGAGCAATCGGGGGGGTCGGGGGGAGGGGAGGGAGCAGCTTCGGCAGCTTTTCAGCAAGAGCTTGCCGGGCTTGCAGTCCCCTCGCAGTTACTTCGTCTGCCCAACTTCGGCAGTGGGAGGGTCTCAAAAATCAGAAAATTTGCAAAAGATCTTCTCCTTCGGCCAGGCGATGTGTTCCCGATCCTTGAATCCCCGCAGATGTACAAAGAATAATAATAATAAAAAAAAAAAAACAATAATTAAAAAACCGGCGGCAGTGGTTGTTCTTCTAAAAACGATCCGAAATATTTTTAAATATGTATATTTATATATACATAGAAGAAGGGGATGGTCATAGGTCTGTAGCAGAGGTAAAAATGCTTATTTGCTACTCATTGCTTGTGATGCAATTGATGGAGTGGAGGGGTAGGAGAGAGACAGAAGGGAAAAAAAGTCTCAAGCTTGTTGTTGAAGCCCTCTTCGTGTGCAGTGAGCGGCAGTGAAATGTCTGATTGTACCGCGGGGTTGTTGGTTTTCAGGGAGTGTTTTGCTGCATTTAGAGATCTAATCTTGCATTGCTTGCGGCGGAGAGCTGCATCTCGCTGCCGTCGGTATTTTCCCCCCTCTCTGTCTCGTACACCCTGGGTCACTGTTTCCTTCCCGAACCAGAGGGAGAGGGAATAAGGATTGTACAGAAGAAAAAAAAAAAAAAAAAAAAAAAAAAAAAAAGAAGCCCAAAACCCAAACCACTCCGCCCCCGCCCGCAAAAACTAGTGTTCCGATTTATAGCTTCCTTTCTCCCCCTCTACTACCAGCCTCCCACCCGTTCTTTTGGGATGAAAAAATTAAGAAACCCACCAGTTGACCCCCATCACTAGCAGTAAATATATATTTTGAGAGAAAGCTCAGACCGTGCTCAATCAGCAGCACACTTGGGTTTCTTTAAGACAGGCCAGCAGCCGCCGCCACCACCACATCCTTTCTCTCAGTGTATCTATGCGTGTGTGCGTATGCGTGTCTGAGGAGCTGCACTTTTCTCGATGCAGTTTAATTCCAGTTTGCTTTTCTCTCCAGCCGAGAGGAAAGCAACAGGCAACCCATAGCTGGACGCATAGATTAAAAAAAAAAAAAAAAAAGAAAAAAAAAAGGCAAGAGAGGAGGTGGGAGGGCGGGGGGAGAAAGAAAAGCCACCACACACACACACACACACACTCTCTCTCTCTCAGTCTCTCGCTAAAAGGGAAACAGTCTCTGTATTCACAGGGCTGCGCTATCAAGTGCCTCTCTTTTCTTTCTATTCAGCGTCTCCTTCCAATGACACTGCCGCTTAGCCCTCTTCATTTAGGGGAGGTGAGAAGAGGAGGAAAAACAATCCTGGCGATGAATAAAGTGGAAGATCTTTTAATCGATTAATTCGCTTATATTAAAACCTATGCAGTTCCGCGATCAGTGTGATGCATTTTTTCAGTCCTTTCAAAGCCTTAACAGTCTCTCTGAGCATCTTGGTACAGGGGAGAAGAGCGGCAGCAATGCCAGATGCGTTCCCCCTCTCTGTTACACACCTTCCCTAGTGATACGGTGTATAGGTAAATACTGGGGAAGGGTAGCAAAATATTATTCCAGGTTCTTTTAACAACCTGAAATAAATGAATGGCAAATCCAGAAATGCAGGTGTTTCAATCTGCTTGGATGAGTCAGATCCAGCGGAACAAATCACATTCACTATCGCCTCATGTTCCTCCCTTCACAGACATTAGTTGCAGCTTCTTCCTAACGCTTCTCTGACTCACTCTATAGACAGGAAAGAAATTAATCAGATTTATATTTTGGAGAGGGAGGAGGGAAGAAAGAAGGAAAAAAAAAAAAAAAGAAAAAAAGGAGAAGGTGGGGGTGTCGGATCCAGCTACACTTTTACTATACCTCTTTCTCCGGGAGACTGAGGATCAGGAAAACAAGGCTGTTATCCACTCACTGGCACAGAGGCGCGTCTGTCTCCTGCTTTGCTGAGTGTTTTTAACCACCTTTCCTCAGTGTTATGTGTTAAATAAATCAGAGATCTTTCACATTAAAAGAAAAAAAAAGCAATAAAAACATAGGTTTCCAATACATAGCTCACAGATCTAGTTCCGAGTCTCAGTTCTGCACTGTTTTTTCTCCTTTATTTGAGTCCGGACCCAAAGTACACAGTTAATTCTGCAACGTGTGGTAGGGAGGCTTTCAAACGCAAAAGAAGAAAAAACAATTATTCTTCTCTGCCTCATTGATGGGTGGCCCCTTGCAAACAGACGGTCGCCAGTCTTAGCCAGGCAGCACGCGGAGTGAACGCCGATCCCCGATAAACCAGATCCATTTCACCAGCCGCCCGCAGGTAAGTGGAGAATTCAGTGAAAATTCAACAGTTGGAGCCGCGCTCTGCCTCGCTCTCTCTCTCTCCCTCTCTCTCTCCCCCCTCCTCGCCTCCCTCACTGCAGCACTCGCGGGGCCGCCGCGCCGCGCCGCGCTCGCCCAGCGCCGCTCTCCGACTGCCTCTATTCACCTCACGCCGCGGCTTAAACATTGATACGGATTCCCCGCCAGCCAATGGGCGGCGGCGGCGCCGGCCGGCCCCGGCGCGGCCCGGCCAATGGGAGGAGGCGGGCGGCCGGGCGCGCGGGGGGCGGGGCCGCGGCGGGCGCTGGGTGTCATTGATTAGATCGGCTCCGAGGGGGACGCGGGGTGCGCGAGCGGCTCGCGCGGGTTGCGGTGTCTGGCCGCTCGCGCACCGCAGCGCCGCGACCCCGGCCCCTGCCGCTTTCTCACCCGGCCTCTTCCTCACCCCCGCACCCCCGCCCTTATTTATTTATTTGTAAGACGTGTTAACAAGTCCTCCGCGTTGGCGGGTGGGGAAGCAGGGGGGACGCGGCGCTCCCGAACTCGCCCGAAGCACTGCGAGGGCGAGGACTTGTCTGCGCGGCGGGGCCCGCGAGTGACCGCCGGGCTGGAGATGCGCGGCGAGAGAAGGGGGGTGTGGGTGGGGGGACACCCCCGCCACCTCCGCCCCGGCCCTGCGGGAACCGCCCCGAGCGGGTCTCACCGTCCCCCAGGGGCAGTTCCCGAGGGCGGGAGCGCAACCCCTGCCGGCGGGGAGCGGGGCGCTGGCAGCCGCGCCGTGAGGGGCCGGGGGCCGCAGCAGCGCCCGCCCCCGCCCTCGGCGCGCAAGGGAGGTTCCCGGCCGGGGGCCGCGGTGGCGGGGGGAGGACTGAGGCTGGAAAGGTGCGTGCTCGGATTGCCGGAGGGCCGGTCTCGACCCGTGCGTACGGAAATGAAGCTGCCATTTGTGACGAGCGTGTAAGTAGCAAGAATCATTTAGGGGAAAAGAGGAAAAAAAAATAAAAAAAAAAAGCCAGGAAGAAAATAAACTCTGGAACACTTATAAGACGCTCCTGAATTATTTTAGGAGCGTCTCTTAAGAGTCAGTTAAGGCAGCTGCTCGTTTGCCTTGCTCAATAGAATAACCTTCAGCCCTGAGTTATTATGTCCATAAATATAATATGACTTGGAAAAAGTCTTGCAGATTTATAAATTCAAATGAGTGTTCTTTCCAGACCCATCTTCTCGTCCTGAGAACCTCTTTGTAGCTGTGAAACAGATAGTTTGCCGTCCAGAGCGAGTCTGCTGGTAACCGTTATAGAACTAATGCCGTGTTAAAATGCAGTGTATAAATAAACTGTGCATACATTAGTGGCAGCAGAAAACCACTACTCTCAGCGAGCCAACTTTCTGTGTGAGAGCGACGGACAGATGAAATAAAGGATATGTTTACAAAATGGGCTTTGCTTTCTGCATGAGGGCTTCAGATTGGCTGAGGGAATTTGGCGTGCCCGGCTAAGTCACGTATTTGGAGAAGTTCCCTATAAAAGCAGCATAGTATTGAAAGTGGAACAAACACCAGCGTAAGCCCCTGAGCTATCAGGAGGCCTCGGACGACTGCAGCTTGAGTCCTCTGCTTTCCTCTCCTTGTTCTGCTGCTTGTGCCAAACCTTTAGGATATCTCAGGATGTCCAGAGATTTTTCCACGCCAGTTCTTCTAATTGAGGGGAGAAAAAAGGGTCATTGCAATTATGTACTGGCTCCCTCTAGCGTGCCAGAGGTACTGCTGCATTTGGGGTATATCCCGTGTGCGTGCATCCTGTGGGGCGGGTGCGTGTGTGTGTGTATCTGTATACATACATACTGTGGGCTATACACTGTGCCTAAGTGTGCGCACATGTGGTAACACTAGTTTCCTTTCAGAGCATGAAAACACCAGCAGGAGTGAAAAAAAAATGGTTTGTATTATGGTGGCATATAGTATGTAATATATTTCTGACAATGTTTCTCAAGTTTACTTTAAAAAACAGCCTAAAACAGCCTCGAAACCCAGGATGAATTTTCCTTTTCCTTTTTTTTTTCTTTTTTTTTAAATTTTTTTATTATTATTATTTTTTGAGGAGGAGGAGGCCAGTGTCTTTATCACTTTTTTTTTTTTTTTTCTCCAGCCTGGTGAGAATTTTTTTTTTTTTTTAATATGACTCAGCATTACACAATAAATACTGACTCCACAATGAATTCAAGAATTTGAGGGCACTCTGCAGTTTGTGCAGAGAGTATTTGGGACTCTGAATTAAGGGAAAAACTATATAACCCTTTATACATGTAACTGGAGTCTTTGCTTGTAAAATCTGTCTTTTTTATCAAATATCTTGCAGCTTACAACAATCCATTGATACCAACGACATGCATGGAATACTTAGAGGAAAAATAAAAACTGAAACACTAGCACTGGTTCTTCAAACCTCTGACTGAGTGCCAGGTGATAATGATAAATGAAACTCCTTGCTCTACAAGTCACTTTGGTTTTGTGGTGTTAAGTTCAGAAGAGCTGCATGTTAATACTCATTCTCAGGTACGGCTGATTATTAATTATTTCTAATGATTTCTTGGAAATCATGCCATCTTCTCATCTTTGCAAATTGTGGATCTTAAACCCAATAAAACTTAGATGCCTAACTGGAAAAATACACATTAAAAATCGTGCCTGCATATGAAAATATGCCTCTGTCAGGCTGATGTTTGTTGCATCAGACAGTTTATAACAACAAAATGGCATTTATTGATTTTAATCCACCTGTGCAAGTAATGAATATTTTATTAGTTCGATGATTTTACAGTATATCTATAATACTTTTTTGTCAATTTTTTAGCACACATTACATATTTGATAGCTTAGACTGGCATCATAATTTCATATTCATTAATCAGAAATTGTTGTATTTTTCACAAAGAAGAGTTGGAAATGAAAAGTATGATGGTAATGCAAATGAATGCAAATAATACATATATGTTTTGCCATGTCACTGTATGTGGAATATATAGTTTGTATTTGTTGCTGAAAAAGCAAACAAAAAAGAAAACAAAATAAAAAAAAAGTGCTTATTAGCAGCTTGGAGAGAAAGCTGGTCTGTGGAGAGGCTAATACATAGAAAAATCACAAATCCTATCTAATAGAAATACACATATAGAAGACTTGTACTGTCTGCCAGATCAATAAAAGCACATTAAATACTCTGTGAAGAAGAAGCTCAACAGAGGAGCAAAGTCCAGTATAACAGCCCTAACAATTAACTGTGTATGGAGTTAAATTATGCTTTAGAATGCTACTTTTCAATACTTTGTTTGTTTATTGGAAGCTATAGTTTGATGTTAACCTAAATAACAAGTAGTTACAGAGCACATCTCCAAACATTTTTTTTAATTTATTGAAAATGTAACAACAGAATTCAGTCTTTTTTTGTGAAATGTTTGTGATGAAATCCAGTACTTTATTATTCTATCTTTAGCAAAGACAGGTAAACTTTTCTTCTTTCAAAAAATAAAAAAAGGAAATAAATAAGAAATACCCTCAGTCAGAAGTGTTGAAATGAAAATCTATTGTCTTGGTGTGGAGGGTGCTTAAGCATAGCACAGGAGTCTCAGAACAAATAATCCCTAAACAACGAAAAGAAAATAGGAAGGCAAGGAAAAGATCAATATAGTTAAATGTCAAGGTTCAGTATTTAAGTTATTTGAGCTTAAAATGTATCATTGGGAAAGCCCAAATCCAATCAGCTTGAGAACAATAGAAAGAAGTAAAATTAGAAAGGCCAAGGAGCAAATTTGAGGAACAAATAATCCATATATAAGACAATTAATTACCTGCTAATAAACAAACATGTGCTCTACCTGTGTGAGAAAGCCATGACAAAACTGTCCAACCAAAAAAATAGTACTACAGAGAAATTATGTTTTTGTACTCTAATACTCATAGAAAATGAAGATATCTCCTCAGGTCAGCTTCTTTTTAGTAACAAAGATGAGATGTGGGTGTGTTTAAGGTGTCAGTGGTGATATTCTTAAAGAGCAGAAAGCATCTAACTAAATTGTAGTCATCAAGCGTTCTTACAGAATCTGAAAATGAGGTAAATGAACTGTTAAAAATATGCAGTCATTAAGATCATACTTTGTCTGAGGATTAAAATGTACAAAATCTGTTTCTTTTTTAAAAAGACCAAAAGCGTGATCAACAAATTCTGGTGATCAACAAAATGTGGTGTAGCAATATTTTTTTTTTTTGTAGCAGTAGTATTAAATGGATTAAAATAACATTTAAAAATAGAAATTACCTGGCATCTAAAGAAATGTAAGAGAAGTACTGTCCAGAAATTCAATGAAATCAATAGAAACCGTTCCACCGATTTGATCCATCCCATAGTAGCAAAGTAGTACAACTTGCATAGACTAAAAGGACATTCTTTCTGTTTGTTAGTATTGTTTCAAAGTTGTAACAGAACAACAGATGAAACCCCTTTTGTTGCTCTGTATGTAAGCAGTTTTATGTCAATTTTATTGTGAGGTCACACCTCACAAGCAAGACGTTGAAGAGAGAATTGCTGAGAAAGGGAATACAAAATAACAGGGCAGTAGGTAAAAGCAAGAGAGGGTAAGTGTCTGCAAATGATGTTAGTGGGCTGATGGGAGGATAGGACCCAAGAAGAAAGAGGAGTAGGAAAAGGGCGCTGAAGCAGGGAACAGGACTATTTAAAAGGCTTCAGACAAATGGAATTAGTGACTAGGAACTAAGTGTGAAATTCTCACTGAAAGAGTTGATACCTATGGCTTCTGTGTAGCTGGGAATATTATGGTTACAGTTGTACCTGTGTCATTTTAGAAACACAAACAAACATGCACCCACTCACAGAAAGGGTGAATTTTAGGCCAGATGTGAGGCCTCAGGATGTGTATTCTTATGCCTCTTTTCAGTCACATTATTTAATGATTATTTAGTACAATATACAGAAAAATTTTTTGCTTTTTTATTACAGTGAAAACAGGGCATACTGAGATAAAACCCAGCGTGTTTCAAACAGACTAAGAAGATTTCTTAATGAGTTTTTTAAAAACAATTTCTTTAAGAGCAATTGAAATACTGAAAACTGGTTTCCTACAGGTGTGGCTTTTAATTTTCTCTCTGTCACTACTACCAGATTCCTCCTGTGTCTGATGGTTGCCCTGCAGCTATGAGTGGCTGGCTGAGAGGGACATGCTGCTGGGCCAGGCAGCAGCTGCCTGGAAAGGTACAACAGCTACCTTTACTTCTCTCAGGGTATCAATTTATATTGCATAGATACCCACTCACTGAAATGAAATTTAAACTAAAACCACCTTTAAACCATTTGCAAATTTGATTGAAATTGTCCAGTAGCTCACAGAGTTGCCGAGCAGAATGATGAAGAGACAGAGACACTCAGATAATGGTCAAGGGAGCTGGTGTTTTTACTTGCATAGCCTCCTTTAAAAAACAAAAACATTTTAAAACAAAACACTTTAGCCATTTGATTATAACATGATGCCAGTGCTGGAGTTAGGATACGGCATAGCGATAGCATCGTATGACTTGGCATGTTAACATAATGCATGCACTGCCAGTACCAATGAGATAGGAATACACTGTCAATACAGACACTATGTCTTGTGAAAAAGAAAAGGAAATATCTGTGTTTTCAAATAAAGGATATTCTCCAAAGCATTTTAAAACTTTTCTGAAGCAAATATTGTATGGATTTTTCTCAAACCTGACAATTTTTGTTTGCACAGTAAATTACATCAAACCATATAGAGATGAACAATATGCTTTACTTCACTGAATAATGAAGTACTTCACTGATGAAAATCTGTTTTGTGAATTCTTTGTGACAATTTTGTTAGAGTTTAGAACACATAGACCTGTCATTATTATAATGATTTAAATATTTGTTTAAACATTTATAAACATAATTTTATTAAATACTTGGTTTAGTAGATGGAATTAATTTGATTACAGTTATTGCTAATGGTTAATGTCTCCTATGTCTTTTAAAGATTATGTGGCAGGATGGGACAAGATTTTGTTTTCTTGTTCCCCTTTGGCTTAGGCTGCACTCTGGAAATATTGTGCCTTCCTTGGGAACGGTCAAATAAAGAAATCTATGGTAATGCAGGATAAAAAAAGGAGAAGGAGGAAGGGGGAAAGAAAACAAAATCAAGAGTGAGCAGAAACTCCTATAAATGCTGAGAAAAGCAGGGAACAGAACTACTATATAAGTCTCAGAAGGGAAGGAAAGAAAATCTTCTCTTGCGCTTGGGGAGTGGACTGCTTTTCTGCAAACCTGCAGAGCTGCCAGACTGCGACCATGCATGGACAAGAAGACCTGGCATCTTACATCAGCATGAGCCGGTGGATGTTCATCCGCACCTTTTCTATTCTGTCTAACTTTGGATGTTTTATCAAGCTTTGCTTTGGGTAGAATCTCATCTTTGAGATTTAAAACTTTCTTGGGAGTGCTGATAGTGCTAGCTTTAAGGAAAAGGTAGAAGCAGATCAAACTCAAAGATCTGGCTAAATGATTTATATTTTACAGACAGAAGTACTGATAGAGGACAAAGTTGGAGAAGCCAAAATCATAGAATCACTGAATGATTTGGGCTGGAAGGGACCTTAAAATTATCTAGTTCCAACACCCCTGCCATGGGCACAGACACCTTTCACTAGATCAGGTTGCTCAAAATCCCATCCATCCAGGCCTTGACTGCTTCAGTGAATGGGGGTCAGCAAGTTCTCTGGGCCACCTGTACCCAATGTCCCTTAACTCTTACGGTGAAGATTTTTTTCCTAATACCTAATCTGAACCTACCCTCTTTTGTTTTAATGCCATTCCCCCTTGTTCTGTCACTATAGGCCTTTGTAGTCAAAGTAATGTTTCTAGACATATCTGATTATATGAAAGATCAGGGAAATCAAAGAAAATGGAGACCCTAAACTTAAATTCTTGAAAAATAAAAGACCTTAAAATTCTTGATAAATATATTTCATGAGAGCTGTTTAAGGGCAAAGTCATGTGCTGGAACTCTAAGAAAAATATCTTACCTTTAAGGTTATTATCAGATTTAATATGGAACAAATATTTTCCTTGTCTTCATTAAAAAGAACAGTTTATCAGACAAAATTAGTGACCCAACAGCATCTAAGAAAGCTACCGGATATTTCTCATGCTTCTTATGTAGGAAGGTCCTTAAGAATATAATTATATTATATTAATATTATTAATAGTAATTAATACATTGGAATTCACTGAAATCTCAATACAGCATGTCTCTGAATCTCATCTCTCTTCTAGTATTTCAATATTACAATTTCTTAGGAGCTAATGTTTAGTAGCTGTAGCCAAGGAAGTGTGGTAAAGCTCAATGCATCACTTTTTCCTCACAAAGCACTGCTTAGAGATTGAAAACTGTAAAATCAGTCAGACATGTGAGCATCAACAATTTTCATGTGAAGGAAGACCAGTGTCTTCAGAGCTGATGCTGCCACCTTCCAGTATTGGTAGAAAGGAGAAGATTGAGGAAGACTAGAATAATTCACATGTAAAGTACTAGGTAATCCTGATCCACAGAAATTCATCTATGCCAATATTCTTACAATTACTCCCCAGGTGGGATGAAGATAAAACTTTAAAACTTTTGAATTCCAAGTGCAGCTGGAAATCAACTTCCAGTTCCCTGAAGAGAGTAAGCCTGAACTTTAAGTGCCACGTAATCTGTGTGTATCAATTCGTAGGAGATAAAGTTCATACTGGAAGCAAAACCAGTAACAACAACAGCAACAACAAAGGAATTAAGCCAGATTTCTGGTAATTAGTTATTTCTTTTTTTTTTTTTTTTTTCTTTTCATTTTGGTTTTTCTAAGCTAGCATTTTGCACCCCCTGACAAAATTTCAAACTCTTCTAAGGGTGTATGAAATTTCTTATACATTGGACACTAAAGATTCTTCAAGCTAAATTTACCTGTTATGCAACCCTTTTGTTTCCAAAGTATTCCCTTATTTAGTTATGCAGTTAGTAGCTCTACTTTAAACATGACTGATTGCAACTCTGTAAACAATTCTGTTGCTAAATCTCTCAGAGAGATGGAATCCCATTTACTCTCTCCTAGCTGCAATTTCAGAAGATTAGAAGGAAAAAATCAAAATCTAAAGTGAAAACAAAGAACCCAAAACAGGTAATGAAACTGTCTTTGCATCCCATCCCAAAAGTTCAGGGACACAACTAGGAATAAATTATGACTTAAAAAAAAAAAATCTGTTCAGTCAAGTGTTACATTTGTATGCCTTTTAAAAGGGAGCAACATCTTTAGACTTTTTGTAGTAAGAACAAAACTGGATTGTTGGTTTCAGTAGATGTGTAAGCTGGCAAAGAAACATTTCTTTGCCAGTTTACACATCTATTGAAACCAACCATCCAGTTTTGTTTCTACTAACCCTTTTCATTTGTATACTCCTGTGTGAGCTCCAACATAAACAAGACTTGTAAACAGCAGACTATAGATAAGCTTTCAAAATGTGTGGCATTTTGCCCACGTATCTGTCAAGTAAAAGGTTAGAATCTTTACTTTTTAAAGAAAAACATACCAATTAGCAGCAAGGCAAGGCTGTCTAGATCATGAGGTTTTCAAAGTTTGACACGTCTGTAGATGCAACACGAGCCATTTATTTGTACGAAGCTCCCTTTCATCTCCTGATGGCAAGAGAGAATCCAGGGAGGAGCCCACCTATGAGAAATTTGCTCTCAGGAATTGCAAAATGAGTTCTTGCCCAATGTGTCCATTATATCTACAACTGCGTAAAGAGGTAGGAGATTATTATTTTGCTTTGGTTGACTACCAAATTGAGGTTTCTATACTGGTTTCAGTGGCATAATCACCAAATAGGATTGTCAAATGCTCTTATCCCCACTGTGCAGGAAAATAAGGGAGACTTGAGGGCTTGCTTCCTGGCATGGGCCAGTGTGACTTCAGGTCACAGCAAAAGCTGAAGAGTGATGACAGCAGGCTGTGAGGGGCCACTGGTCCCTGTCCTGATGGGGCATTGGCAGCTGGTGCTCAAGGCCATGCAGGACTTTGGCTTCATCCTCTCAACACATTGGCCATCTGAGATAAGCTGAACTGACAGTTGGCTGCCAGCACAGAGCAGTAGGGGTTTCTGCCCCCCTTAGAGCCAGGGGTAAGCAAGAGAGGAAATAATGTTTCTAAAAGTCATAATTCCCTTCTCTGTTTGCTCCTGGGATGGTTCTGCTATACATCTCCCTTTCTGCAGGCAAACTGTTGTCTTACAGTCTTGTCATAAGTGATTAGTCAGAAGCCAGTGCTATAAAAAAGGCAGAACAGAATGTAATAACCAAGGTGCAAAATTAACATTTAAAATATCCTAAAACCTGCTGCAAAAACAAAAACAGATCCTAAAATTAAAATATGAAATACTGTATCCTTGAGAGCACTAAAAATGCTTAGTGATTTTTTCTATCTTTAATAAAGACATATTAAACAGGCATGATTTTTTTTTAATTGTTTAATGCCCATGTCCTGGAAGTTTGGTCCTTTAACGCATCTTAATGATGAGGACATAAAACAATTTTTTAAAACCCTTTAAAAAAATGCATTAAGACTCTTTAAAAAAATGCATTTGCTGGATGCAAAAAATAAAGTAAGACAAAGAAAGAAATCTATGCAAATATAAATCTTGAGTAGTATTTCTGTCATTAATGTTGATGTGTTAGGTACCAAAACACGTTTAGTTTTACATAAGAAAGTGTATTCATGGCTGCTGCCCTGAGGAATTTGGTGTCAGTAAATTAACATAAATGAATTGCTACAATTTTCCATTTTATTATAATTTCTAAAATTGTTAGCAGACTTAACAGTTCCACATACATCTAGAGATAACATCTGAATTGCAAATAAATCACTACGAAATATATGTTGCAGACAGTTTTATTTAATGTGCAGAGGCATTAAATATTTAAAGGGCTAACTTCTGCCATTTGCCTATTTCACTAAGTGCGTCCAGTGTGGTGTATAAAGGAGAGTCTCCTATATTGGGAGGGGTAATGTTTTAAGGTAAGATTTGTTTTACACTATAGGTATTTAATTTAGAGCTAATGAGTCAGTTATGTTACCAAAACAACATAGGTATTTTAAATACATTTATTTAGATGTAGGACTATATATTTAGGTTTTTTATCCTTGTTTTACTCTGTATTTCTTAATAACTAGTTTCTGTTTAACATGCAGTAACTTGTATCAAACCTAAATGAAATGGTTTTTGGAGGATTGTTCTTTAAATCTTTACCGAAGAAGTAAAATTTGCTTTTTTAATTAAAAACTTATTTGAAAAGACAAACTAAGCACATGTAAGCATCTCTAAGGCACAAGAGCACACCATTTAGTTATGGTGAACGATAATCAGGATCACTTATATCCTTGTTTGTGTAATGCTGTAAACACACCCTCACTGCCTGGAAAACTCTGTCTGCCTGTGTACTGCAGGGCATGCATAGTGCTGCCACCTGACGTGTGAGGGCACAAAGCCTGTTTCAGAGTGCACCAGCCAAGTTCAATATCTCACCCTTGTTTGAAGGTGCTTAATGACTCAGGGTATCAAAAAGACCAAGTCCTTTCTGATGACTGCTTGACAGTTTTGGGGTTTTGTCTCATTAGAACAGTCTGACATAAATACAGTTATCTGGAGAGGGACTGACATCTTTGGTGGACAGGCTCGATACAGTGGAATGAAATCCCATGAGAAACAATGACTGTTTTACACCTCAGCAAGTTTCTGCTTCAGTTGCAAGGCTTTCTCTTTACTTAGCTTGCTTTAAGGAAAATATATGTAAAATTTGTATGTAGGTAATTTTAATTTATAAAGATGAAGCAGGTCACACACTTCTCTTTCAAGCAAGGATGCCAGAACAAAATTAAAGTAGATTAGTTTGTAGTGCTTGGTGCACTAGTATTAGATGTTCTCATCCTACAGTGATGAATGTCTATCGAAAAACCTGTGTGTGGGAGAAGACCACATACGACCACAAGAAAGATACAGTAATTGCTAGTAAGAGGTGTCAAACTGTATGAAATGTATTAGGTCACAAAAATGTCTTAATTCAGACATTATTGAACACTTATTACAATACATAATCATATAGAAAACTGCTGAAGAAATGAATTTTCAATTGCTTTGCTATTTTCTTCTCTCATTTAGTGTTCCTTATCATTGTCTCTGATTTTTAAAGCTGTAGTCATGTTAGTATAGTACTCACTTCTTCAGCAGACATAAATTGTCTCTATGGTATTATGACTGTAGTCGTGATCCTTCTCTTGCAGACCAAGTAGCTGCTTATTGCATTTTCCTACTAAAAGTTCATCAAAGCATAACCAGATTTCAGCCTTCACCTCTGTGATCATCCTGGTATCATTTGGTTTATATGATGCGAAAATCACACAAGTCCTCATGCAACTGAATTTCTAAAGAAAAACAATTAATGAACTTTTAATCACAACTTCTTCAAAGAGTTTGTTGTTGGTTTTTTTTTTTTTTAACTAATGAGTGAGAATTTTAAAGTTTTTCATGTGACTTTTCTGAAGCATTTCATGTAGCAAGGTCTTTGGTTTACAGACTTTATGAGAAAGAATTCGCAAACAGGGGCCATTGTTTATTGCCCTGTAGTAAACAGCAACTTTCTCAAACAACTGGCTACAGTCCCAAGGGAATTGGACCCAAACCTCTGAAAAGCCACTTATCATAGAGTAAATGCATGAAAGAAGAATGTTAAAAATTCATAGGAGGATTTTGAAAGACCTCAAAGACATTGAATTATTGTCTATGCTGTCTAGCTCAAAGATTTCAAAATAAGATACAATACAAAATTACCCCTGGCAGATCCAAACAATACATCACTAAATGCCCACATACTCAAAGTGTAGGGCCTCTACTAAGTAACTAAACTTTGAATATTAATCTCTTTATTCTGTTTGGAGACATTATTCTTTTTCAATATGTTCATTTAGAGTTGGAGCTGTGGATGCTCTCTGGTAGATTCTAATACATGTTGTCCTTCCAGTCAGTGGACAAAAAAAGAAAAATGACAATAATTAGTGTTCACACCTTATCACATAAAGGGAACAAAGATGGTTAATACACAGAGTTAAACAAATACCAATATATTGGGGGACTTACTGTTGTTCATAAATGGCATGAATTTAAAATTATTAAATCTCTTATAGTTGGCTATAGTATAACCAAGGCCTAGGACTTGACTTACCCTTCTGAACAGAACAAATTCTCATTGGATTTAACAGGTCTTTTCCAGTATTAAACATATTTATGCAATTAATTAGGAAGGAAGAGATGATGAAAACATGACCTTTTTTACTTCTGTGAAGTAAATATCAGGTGTCAATATTAACAGTAATGCAGCTAACATTTCTAATGCATCAAGACAACTATTTGGAATATTGACCTATGGAATAAACAAGTATTGAGATTTTGTCATCTCTTCTAAATGTCACATCACTGAAAATCACACAGGGAGAAAATTGGAATGTTAAATGGAAAGCTGCTGTGTTCCACAGTAACAAGGAAACTGAGACCCATGGGCTAAACAACAGTGCTTGACAATTGTCATATCCTAAACAAGACCCTTCCTTCCTTCCTTCCTCCTTCCTTCCCTCCCTCCCTCTAGAATTTTTGCCAGCAAAAGTAGACACTGTGGTACTCAAAATAGGAGTGATTTTTTAAATCATTGTATAGGTGAGCACAACAATGATTTTAATTTTGGATTGCTAATTTGTAAGACTTCTGCCATACCAGCCAGTAAACAATTATCCTATTAAAAGGTAATGTAAATTATTTAAAATTAAATATGTAAATATACTTGGCTGCCACACTGAAATTCTGCTTCAATTTGGTTCAGAGATATACTGAAAAAGAAAAGATAGTATGTTTCAGTGAAATTTGAATTTTTAATTTCCTTTTTTAAATACAGTACTTGCAATCAAAATATTTAGATTTGGTCATTATCAACACTAGCTCACTAGCACCACAAAGTGGGAGTAGAGTCTCTGGTACATTTTTACTAAAACCAGTGCAATTACACCTGACATTAACAGGTGTGGTTGAATTTAACATCATGTTTTCATTATAGGTGTCAATATTTCTAGCATTGTTGGTGTATTTCAAAGGAAGAATAATTAAAAAAAAAAACCTTCTACCAACACTGTTAGAGCAGATAGATGAAGTTGGCATGTGTCTCCAGATGTGTGGAGTATGTGTCACAAATGTGAAAGCATGTTTGAGTTTAAGCAGCTATTGACGAGTGTTGCATGTTGAGCTCTCAATCAGATTAATTCCTACGTTATTTTATGACACATTTTTGTCTCTTTTGCTGTTCAAATTACTTGGATAAATTTGAGAGGGGGATTGTTTTCCCACATTTGGTAGCATCAGATACAGAATATTTTTTTTTCTCGTTTGTCTACATGTTACTGTTTAAGAATCATACTTCTAATTAATCAAGTTAATTACATATCAAGATGCAAATCTTGTGTGGCCAGGGTTTTGTTTTTTTTTTTGTTATTTCTTTTGTTAGCTCATTTCATAGCTAAACTAAAATAAATTTATCACATACACTGTATTTGCTTCAGAAAGAGTTACTGATTTGCTGCTGCAAGTTTTTTTTTCAATTTCCCACTGCTTCTATCAATAAAACTGATAGCAGTTGCCCTTAGATGCTTCTGCTATTATAATACCATCAACAGTAAAGATTTACAAACATTAATTTAACTGACAATAGATTATAGAATCTTGTTGCTTAATAGCTGAATTATGGGCAAGATTTGTGTGATAAACAAGCTGAAATGCCCCTTGGAATAAAAGGTTCTGTTGTGTCTGTGGCTTTTTCTTTTTTTTTTTTTTTTTTAAGGAGGGGAGAAATCAAACTGCTGCCATAAACTTTTGCCCAAGATTTTTAATTGTTATATGCCTTGCCTATGATTTCTTTCCATGATCCCCTTTTTTTTTTTTTTTTTTTTTTTTTTTTTTTTTTTTTGCTTTACAGATTTAGGTGTACCTGTTTGTTTTATCAGTAGGAGCTGTTTTGTTGAAAGGCAGCATATTTATTTCAAAATTAATGGTGGCTCAAGACTTGTGAGAAAGTCACAGAGCTCATATAATTTTTCAGGGGTCACATCTTAATGAGAATCAAAAGTTTACTCCACCATAAAGTCCAGGCTGTGGTTTAAATATGTACCAGCTGGTTGTGGTCAGCCTTCAAAAGAAAGGCAATCTGATGAAGGAATCAAATTTGTCAATTATATCTGACTCACACATAGTAACCACCATTCCTTTCTTTTGCTGCACTATAAATCTGGAGAAGAAGAGAAATTGGAGACATTTCTGTTGTTTACTTAGTATGAATATATTTAAATGCTACTTTGTATATTTATTTACAGTGTGGTGCAAGTGGATGAAGTAAATTTCATAATTATTTTGTCAACTTCATTGTTATACCTGCAACTTCACAAACACCTCATATTTTCAAAAACATGCCTCTTTCTCCAAAGCACTCATAAAGAAATTTACACAGAATGTGCAAAGAAACATGAAAGAGGAGTGTTACGTTGGTTGGCTGGTTAGAGCAGAGAGGATATTTTAGGCACTGTAAACAGTTCTGGGAATAGAAAAAGGAAGTCATGCATGAGATATGGATACACACAGTAAGCAGGACTGTATCAGGGCCAGGAAGGACTGAGGACTCAGTCCACTTGTGGAGTAAGGCAGACTCTTGTAAAGTCTCAAAATTGAAGAGGAGAAATTTGACCTTGTAGAGTAATGAGACAGAAAACCACTGGAGGGGCTGAGAGAAGACTTGACATGATCAAAGTTGTGAACAAGAAAGATAACCTTGGCTACAGTGTTTGGAGTGGACAGGAGGAGAGATTAGAGGGAAGAAGGTTACAGTGGCTAAGAGGTCACAGCAGGTGAGAGATAATGAAGGCATGAAGCAGGCAGGAACAGAAGATGAATAACTGAAGATACTGTAGATAAGTCAGAAGAGATGATTTGGCCAAGGAACCCAAATTCAGATATTTGAAAGTTGATTATGTAAAAAAAAAAAATGTAGTCAAAGCTCCTGCTGTGTTTATGTACTATCCTATTGACATGCTGCAGCCAACTTACTGTAGAAAAAGTCACAAAGCTTTCTTCTAGATCACTTATATGTCTGTATACATTCATGTGTATTGATAGACAGCTATTTTTATATTTTGACTGTAGAGAAGGAATATGGAAATCAGGTGATGCAAGTTTATTTTGCTGAATCTACTATTGATTAGGCCTGCGATCTTGGGTGGGTGTTTTCTGTTTGCTGTACTCCAGTTTCTCTGTCAGTACAGCAGTGAAAGCAGTTCTTTCCTTTCTTTGTAAATTTATAGATGAAAAAGAATAGATACTATTCAGAAGACTTAGAATTCTCTGTAGAACTCAACTCAGTTAGAAGATGCCATCAGACCACTCCACATGGACACCTTCACAACCACCTCTTGGGTAGCAGTGGTCCTTTTGCAGTGGCAGCATCCCAGTGCCTGATACTAGGGTGGGTCCAGATGTGTTTGGAGTTGCAAGAAAGTTAAAAACAACTGTGCCCAAGTAAGTAGTTTTGACTGGATGTGTCACAGCTCACCAGTGTCTGAAGCCATCAGAACTAAAATATATTTGCAGACACACTTCACCTACCAGTTGGCTCTGTGGATTACATGTGGCTTTGAAACATATGCTATCAAAAGACAGTGGTGGCATTTTCCCTGAGAATGCTTCATTCAACATGCCAAAGGGCTTTTTAATATATTGGTAAAATAAGACATAAAGCAGACAAAATACTTCTTGGGAATTTCACTCCAATATATTTGAAGTGTCACAATTCTAGTTCAGAAAAACTGCAGGCAACAAATGATCATGCCATAGAAGACAGAAAGAAAAAAAAAATATAGGTAGCAGATTAAACATAAGCCTAGAAAGAAAGAGCACCTCAGCAGTAAACACAAACATAATAGTGACTATAATTTTTGCTAAATCACAGTTAGACTCTTCACTGATGAGTAAAAGCAAAAAAGAGTAGAAGCTGGTAAAGAATATTCTTTCCTCTGAGGCACTTCTGCCTTAACAGCGTTCTTTGTACTGCTGGAACTGAAGCTAAGACCCCAAGAGGATGAGGAAAAGGGGCAAGGTCCTTCAATACAGTGCTGAATGTGGCTATAGCTGCCAGTTTTCACCAGCTGAAATTCTGAATTCCAGAATACCTGTGGAGATAATTCCTGTGGCTTGCTCCTTCTGGATTTCTCCCTGTAAGCTGTGAGTATAAGAACCTGTTTGCAGCATCCACTGTGCAGATAAATCAATATTCAGAAGAAAAAAGAGATTAATAGCATTTAAAACATTAACTGCACATTAAAAGAATGGTCCAGTAAATAATATCTTTTGAATTTACTATAGGAAATCATGCTGCTGGAGAGCAGAAAATTCCTAGAGGGATAAAGATCACTCAGGAAGAGATCTTTCTTATGTGGTAAAGGAATATAATACAGAAAAAAAATCTGTTTAACATGTAAGATAAACTTTTTGACTTCCTAAATTAAATCGTTGCCATTTGCTGCTAAGACAATTAGCAGGTGTCAGTTAGAAGACACAATAGATTATGTTCCCAATTACTTTCTCTTTTTAGACAACAGTTTGCAGTCACAAGAACGTGTGAGGAGTTTTAATCAAAGATTAGAACTTTTTAATTAAATACGACCGTATGTGACTCGTCATTTGACATTAATTACTGTTTTAGTTGGATTCCTTTTGATTTGTAAAAGGCCCTGAGCACTGCAAAAATTATGTCACATCATAGAAACTGCTGATTATTAAAACAAAAAGTTTTCTTCATCAGCCCATCACTCTCCTGAAAAAGAAATGAAATTTCAAAAGTGAAGCGGCTGGCTTAGAGGAGACCAATGGGTTTTGAAAGCGAAATAGCAGATGGTACTTCAGCCGACTTCCCTTAGAAGGGACAGTCTGAAGGCACTTAGTTGTAATGATTGATAAGGTCTTCTGTCAATGCTCAGCAAAACTTTCAAGGGGCTAAACAGCTGGCATGAGGTTCATGTGGAGTTTTAACTAGCTGACTACCCTTTGGGGTGTCTTAAAGCTAACTAGCATCACTGATATTAATAGAAGACATCAGTCAAAATGAAACGCTCTTGCAGAAACTGATCTGAGACTTCAAGTAATATTTTAATTTGTTGGCCTACAGAGAGGAGGATAAATGTTAGCAGTGTCCTTGTGAGATAACTTTAAATTCAAGTCCAATGGTGGCATCAGTATTTGTGAGTTCTTTTGTGATTTTGGTTTTTTCATACAGTCCATTTATTCAGAGTAGAGTGGGAGCAATGACAATTAAAAGCCTTATCTGAACAGCCTTCAGAAAGAGAAGGGGAAAAAAAAAGATATATAAAAGGAGTAGGAATAATTATTAGCTCATGTAAAGACTAAGGATGAACTTCACACAAACATATACTCAGAGTCACAGTGCCTTTTGTGGTGAACTTTTAGAAAGATCTGTCTGTCTGAAGGCGAATTAAGAAAGCCCTAACCTGTAGTGGCACAGTGCAGTTTCTGAATATGGGGCTTGAGTACATGTATCTGTAGCTCTTTTCTTAGCCTACCAAAATGGTGCTCAGTGCCGAGCTACAGGGTCTAACAGAGCTCGTTCCTGGAGATGACAACTTGCCTGAAATTCAGAGTGGGCAATTAATATCTCACAGAGAAAGTTTGGAAATTATTGAACCAGTGATAGTCTGATTGCCAGCAATGCCAAATACAAATTTGGACTTGTGTGTCCCTGTTTTGCCACAGTCTAATCATACTCACAAGTTTTAAATTGGCAAAGCAATTGAAAGCCTGTTTCGGACCCCAAATTTAAAATGTCCTGTGCACTGAGACTCTTTTGTGGGCAGAAATATTGACATGATAGAAAGAAATAATATTACTTGGAACTAGCTAATCTCCACAAATTGATACCAGATTTACATGCAAGTCTGCTCCTTCTGGCCATCAGCACAGGAGGTTAATCTACAGTTTGAGTAATAGTTAAATGGGGTACATTTACTCAATGGAAAATTGAAGTCTAGTTTATAACTTGGAACTCAACAGATCAGAGTTCATTTCTGTGGCAGTCTTCCTATATGACTGTGAAAGAAACATCTTTCAATTTCTTTGTAACTCAATTTTCTAAGTATAGAAAGATGGCAGTGCCTTTCTGCTTCACTCAGTAGATGGTAGGACTCTGAAAAGTTATCTGTTACTGGCATTGGTGCAGTGCCTGGGACAAACAGATGCTCCTAAATACTGTCGTTATTTCTACCATAAATTATATTTATGCCTATTTTTCTAGTTTAGCCTCCAGCCTGCTATAGTCTGAAAATCACTATGGAAACTGTGGTAGTAAATGTGGTATTTAGCAACCAGTCTTCATACCATGTCTAGGTTAAATTTTTTCCTAAAATGATCTGAATCACTGTGTATTTCCTATAGGAGTGCAACCTCTCCTTTCCTAGACAGAGTTCACTCTATTCAAATAAAAAGATTCCATTTAAAGTGAAAAAATCTACCAGTTGTGTATGAAGACAGGCACTGTTGGAAACTTTAGTTATAGAATGAATGAAAAAATGTGTGCTTTATTATTGAAGATATACTATTTTTCAAGAGAGAAAAAAACACTGAGGAGAAACACAAAATTATCATAGCATTTTGTATTCACTGCATCAGTTATTTCCCAAAGAAAGGCTATCAGTTAAAATGATGAATTTTAACCTTTACCAATTCTTCTAGAGAACATTCAATTTATATTCTTCAGGCACTTTGCTACTTGTTCACCATACTGATGCAAAATTATTGTTTTTGTAATATTTATAAAGATCTAGTTACAAGTTTTCAAGGACATATTTCACTTTTTTTTTTTCCCAAATCCAAACCCTTTAGTATAAGTTAATAAACAAAGGGAATGAAAGTTAACATACTCTATACTTATATGCCTTAATACATTATTATTTAAATAAAGTATTATATTGAATACAAGTCTGGTGATCAATGGAAAATACAAAGGTCATATTATCACAGAGTACAGAAAGCTTTAAGAGATGAATACCAATGAATAAACATTTCTGCATAGAATCCTTTTTCCTCATTGCTCCTATGAGATCAAATAATGCCCATATGAAATCAAATATGGTTTCAAACTCCCTTTATGAAACCAATCCTGTAACTGCTGTTGGCAGAACTAAACTTGAAAAACAAACAAGCTAGCAAACAAAGAAACAAAAAGCCCCTGGTTTGAATATAGGTTCAAATATTAAGCTTTGTATAATTTGTGTCTCAAACAATTTCTGTAGCCGTGGAGTTAATCTTTCTTTAGCCACTTTAGGACTCTGGGCACCCTTTTTAAGAGAGTAGTAGTTTTACAAATTAATACTGCAGCCCTTGATTACTGCTGCAGTGTTGCAGGATTAGATGCTATCCTTGCTCTGCAGTCTAAGGGTGTATTGGGTGATAGGCCTGGGATGGAAAACTGCCAGCACACTGAACTAGGAGTTGGTGTGTAAGAGCACCATGAAGAAATGAGATGACCTAGAAGTTTACTTGCCTTCTGTTTAGATTATTTTTGTAGAGTAAGGTTAACAATTGTAAATTCTTCAGAGAATTTTCTTTTTAGTTTTTTTCTCCTTATTTTCTATTAATTAACTTTTCAAAATTATGTTTCTGTTCCTTAAAAATGAGTGGTCCATGTGGATCTCTGTAGGAGATTTTAGACTTTTTCCGGATAGCATTTTGAGTAAGCACAGAGGTAGGAAGGGCAGGAGTTTGCCAAGGGTGAGAGAGAAGTAGGATACAGTGAGAGTTACAGCATTGAATTGGTATCCTGCAGGTCAGGAATACTGAAAGCATTGTTAGAGGCTTCAGGGATGATAGAAGCAGTGTCCCTACTAACTACAGAGGACTGTGCCATTTGCTCCAGCCGGAAAGCTTCCAGAATGACTGAAATAAAATACAGAGGCAAGGACCTACCTTTAAGATCATGGAGGAACTAAAGTAGGGGAAAATGGTTTAGTTTTTAAGTTAATTATTAATAGAACATTTTTTTTTCATCCTAGTCATTTTGAGTCTTTCTGTCCAAAAATTTAGCTATCCTAGTTGAAAGAATTGATGAAGTCTGTATTTTCAGTTTCTTTCAGAGAGGTCACTCTAACAGAAAGATCTAGACTGGTCCTCCTCAAAGATTTGGCTGATTTGGGGTCCTGCCAAAGTTTTTGTAGATATTTCAGTATATCTGAAATACTCAGAATGTGTTTCAGGCTGTGCTGTGAAGCACACCGAGTAGTCTCTGTTTCATGAAATTTTAATCTAATTATCAAGACACCTACCAGTTTAATGCTGTGAGAAGTTTGGTGTTAATATGCATGGCCTCCGGCAAGAGCTTAGTTATAAGTGGGATATTACCAGTGGAAATGTTAGTCACCTCCTAAGTGATATCAGAGATTTGCAAATGTCACTGGTACAAAACCTTCCCACATGGGTACCTAAAGCAGTAGTTGTAGCCTAAGAATAAGCTCCAGAGGAAAGCTTGTGTGCTAGTACATGTTATTTGCCATATCCCAGGAACTGAATTTTGCTGAATTAGACACCTAAGTACAGAATACATAGATACTGGAGTATTAAACAGAGAGATTTCAAGATCAGTCAACTTTAAATTATAAAAATAGATGTGTGAACACTCTTTCCCTTCCAATTTGAGAAGGTAACTCTGAGATACACTTAACTGCCTGCATGAGGCTGGACCTCATGTAGGAGTCTGCCTTTCATATGACTAGCTCAATGTTTAGAGCAATTGCCACAACAGCTGGAGATTTGCAATAAAACCTAGTTCTCCTACTCTCTAAGGCACTGCACTGAGTAGAGAAGAGTCAGATTTGCATTCTGGTCCATACTCTTGCCGTCACCATAACTTTTTTAATCTAATGGCACTTTAATGTAAATTGGGTAGGGAAGTCAGTGCCCAGTTCCTCCTGCTATTGAGTACTTCAAGCACTGTGCTGTATTCTTCCACAGCTGTTGTATGTAAGTGTAGAATTCTTGCTTGGCACCCACCTTTTGAATTCACTCCAAGCTCTTCTGAAGAAAAAGTCTGATTTAAGTATGTCTCAGTTCTTTCCTAAAGTTAGTTTGTATAAGTTTGAGAACCTGCCTTAGAATGAACAGCAGTTGATTTGACTATCAATCATTTAAATATATTTTTGAAAAAAGTTAATGTGTATTTTTTCTATATTTCATTATTGTGCAGTAGGAAAAAAAAACAACCCAACTTTCTGTGACAATGACAAAAGTGCACGGATCCATTTTAAGCTTGGCTAACTGACACAGGAAATATTCTATATCTGTAAGTAGATAGCCAGCAATTTATTCATCCACATTAGAATGAACAAGAAAATGAAATAAAAATTCCCCTGCAGAATTAACGGAAGTTCTCAGTTTGACAGAGGGGATGAAACTGTAAGACAATAACATTGAACATAGTGATTTTCTACTGCATTTATCTCAGGCAATAGCACAGTGATATTTAAACAAGTTAGTAATTATATGAAAGATGTCAAATAAAAAACATTCAAAATTTAAATTTATATAAAACTCTTTGAGATATTTTAGGGCTTCTAACTTGTATAAGTAGCTAACACAAATCCAAAGACAATTCTTTTTACAGGATATCATAAGAGTTGTGGGTTTTGCTGGTACACCTCTAGTAAAAAATGAAGAGTTCTTAGACATAGATTTACCCTGATGTCTCTCATTACATGTCAAAGTCAGTACATAGTACACCCCTTTATCCCTAGGGAGCTATTTCACCCTGTATTTTTGTCAGTCTTTGTAATTATTAAAGGGATGGATAAAGAATACATTTTAATCCCTGATATGGGGTACATTGAAGACAGGTGAAGAATTGTGCCATAGTAGCACACCCCTGCACTTCAGGAGGTGCAAGTAAGAATGGTCTGCAGCTTTTCTAAAGTACCCCATCTGAAATATTTGTACTGCAGATTGCTTGAATTAATGGTTTCACTCCACAGACTGATCCCTATTGCACTATATTGCTTCCTAACAAAGGCATGCCTTCTTATCCCGAAGGCTTCTGTCAATCCATTGCAAAGTCATTAAATTTACAAATATTGTTCATGGGCTGCTACTGGGTTTGTAACTTTTATTTAAAAATAAGAAAAAAGGAAAATGTTATATTTTCTTCTTTTCATAAGCTGCTAAATTTGTGTCAGGTGCAACTAAATAAACAGGGTCTCTCTGTGACATCCAGGCAGTGGTGTATCAGAGCTGCCACATGTTTGCACATCTGAAGAGGGTTCTTTCCTCAAGACAATCTGTTCTGCAATTTGGATCATTGTCTGAAAATGCTTCTGTGAATCAGAACAACAGATTCATGCTTTAGAAAGAAGAGTTTATGTTAGAAGGAAAAGTATTAAGGTCCAGGAACATCATTGATGGGAAATTATTGTCCTCTAAGATAATGACATTGCACTTGATACAACTATTTTTATTCTCCTTCAACACTGTAGTTATCCACAATATTCTGTTTTTCTCAGATCACAATCTTCCATTGAACTGGTGATCCCTCACAATGCTGTTTATGATGTTTCTATCAAGGTCCTCAATGAAATACCAATAAAAGTGGTAGCTAAATCAGATGCAAGAGAAAAAAAAAGAAGCATGAACTAGCTCTAATAGTCTATCAGGGAACAGCACTCCGTCTTGAAGCAATTACAAACCTACTATGTAACAGGGAAAATCACTTCAGTAGAAACAGTAGAAACAGATAAATTGCAATGTCTCCATACAAGGACCCCTAAGTTTAAAATTTTAATTTGTATTTAAATCCTACAAACTGCTGAAAATATTCTTATATTCTAAGACATTTTGCAGGATTCTTTTTTCTGAGAAGCAGATGACTTGGGAGTCTTGAGATTCTTCTTTTCTTGAAGAAGTAGAATTTCCTATGGAAATACAAATTGAATTCCTCTATTAGGGTAAAAGAATTAGGAATATAAATATTTGATGTGTAGATTGTTGAAGACAAATAAAAACCACAGATCATGTGCTGGACGCAAAGGGATAAGAAGAAAACCACTGATAGAAATTATCACTATCCTCCTTTGCTTTCCATCTGCTGGCCCAAATAATTTAAAACTGTAATAAAAAGTAAACACATATGTGCTAATTCCTTTTAGGAGAAAACCACCAAAAATGAATATAAATAGTGGTTAGGTCATCTGTCTTTGGTTGTGTATCCTTCTCCCTTCGCCTTCCTTAGACCAGGAAACCCCTGTATGCCAACTACAAGTAAACAAAAGACACAGTCAAAAGTACATGGAGTAAGAATTAATTATCAAATTAGAGCTCTCATTATTCATTTGTAAACAAAAGACTTGGAGTCAAAAAGAGCTAATGTCTGAATTTCAGTAGTGAAGACACAGCCAGTAGGAGTGACATCTTCCACCTACACAGTCTTATCAGCCTTGGTGCATCTAGAATATGTATAATTCAGAGTTCTGCAATAACATTTCTCTCCAATAGATCTCTAGTCTGTCTAACATCAAGCCAGTATCAAGAGGTTAGGAACTACTGTCGTGCATGAGGTGAGTCATTTGCTGCTGAGTTTTTGAAATTAAGACTAGTTATTAACACATATATTTTTGGCAGCCTTAACTGTTCCTGTATCACAACCCAGAACTCTAGGAGATAGAATCTCTCCATTTACCCAGCAGAAACTTCACTGTTCCCTTCATACTCACTGTGGCATTCCTCACAAGACAGAATGAATTGTGTTTGTTCAACAGAGCAAAGCCTTCAGGCCAGCCCAAATTGTCAGTGTCTCAGAGAAATTCTTTGGAGTCATCTTGCCATGAACATTTTATCTTTTAGAGGTAGGGGACTTTTTCCTCTTGTGAACAAATCTTATTGTTCCCTGATTTGGAACAAAAAGTTTCAGAAAGAGAATATGTTTCAAAGAGCTGCTGCCTGTAGGCAAGTGGACAAGCAATAAAACCCTGCTTATTCCCACCTCAACACTTGTTAACACTAGTTGAAGTCAGGCAGACACCTACCCTAAATGATTTTTTAGACAGCGTATTATGTTGCATGCAAATGATATAGCATTGCTACAAAACTTGGAAATAGTTTTCACCGCTAACTTGTGAACAGATAATCATAGAATCATATAATCTTTTGGATTAGAAAGGACCTTACAGTTAATCTGGTTCCAACTCCCCTGCAATGGGCAGGGACACCTTCCTCTAGACCAGTTGCTCAAAGCCCCATCCAACCTGGTGTGTTGCCCTAATTTGTAAAACCTGTTGCCCTTTTATGCCTCTGTTTACATTTCTTTCTCTTTCATGTCTTTTCTTCAACACAATTTTTGTTAAGTGAGTACTAGAAATACTGTACAGCAATATTTTCAACCCAAGCAAGTAAATATTTTCCAGCTTTGAAATTATAGGTATGTATATATTATGAAAGTACTTTGTCAAACATGGCATGGAGTAGAAAATACTGAATAAAAAATACATTTTGTTTGGACTCAAATGTTGTGATATTTAAGACATTCCACATTTTAGTTTATTTTATTTTGTTCTAAAATTGTCTAATACATTATTTCACAAGCATTAACGTAAAACTTTTATTGGAAGCTACTAATTACTCTTTTCAGATAACCACATGGGGCTATAATTAAAAATGGTAATCCATTTCAAAATGTACATGCATATAATGAAAACACAATTCAAATGTGTTGTCAGATAGTTGGATTTTAATACTTAAGCTTAAGGAAATAGATATATTTTCTAAAAAAAATAAAAAGCTCAGAGAGCATGATATTTCTCGATGTTACAGTTGTTCTCTGCTATCCAGCAGTGAAAACAATAATTATTATTAGTTCTTCATGTTCTTAGGGTTGGCACTGGTATTTGTTTGCCTGAAGAATGCAACCATGCAAAAGCACAGTAGCACTTTAGAGGAAGAGAGGCTGCCAAGGTCTCTGATGAGGCTTGCCAAAAAACCACTCACAGTAGGGTGTCTCTACTAGCTCTCTCTGTGTATATAGGTCCTGCTCTTAAGGATAATCACCTGCTACTGAATAGAGCTATTCATTGGGGCTGAGGGAGTGTCTGAAATAGTCTCAGACCTTTCAAAATTGCAAAGTTGCCAACACTCTCTTTTTCTCAGGAGTCTCCTGATTCCTGGTTAACTTCGTCTTGGTGCCATGTTAATGCCACCACCCAGCCTTGGAACTGGAGTGAACATATAGCCAGACAGGTAAAATTTGGGATAGATGCCATATGCATCTTTACATCTATCTATGGAGGTATGTCCTCAGTCTTTTAATGTATGTTAAAAATAAAATAAATATCCAGTCTTCACAGAAAATTCTGTTCTGCTCATGCTGTTATCCTTCTTTCTTTATTTTATTTTATATGAGACAAGGTTAATTGAGCACAGAATGAAAAGGATATGGTGAACTCAGATATATGTCATTCAGCTGAGCGTAAGTAGCTAGCTCCCATAAATAAATTCTTGTTCTGATATTAAAGAATTTAGATTAAAAGAGTGAGATGCTGATTTTGAGAGCCTACACACCTTGGGGGAATAAACACTAAAGGGAATGATTTTACAAGTGATAAATTGCACTTCCTGTCTTTTGAACTGTAGGCTGGCAGTTAAACCATTGGTCTACTAAAGAGATTTTTAAATCTTGAAGCAATTGATTCCTCCTCCATACAATAGTGGCCTAAATTGCTAAGCTTTGTGACCACCTGAGACACCACCAACAATTTGGTGAGGACAGTTGCTGAAAAATGTTTGCTTTGGCTCTTGAAATTAAGTCTTTGTAACCAGAAAATACCTTTCTGGCTGTCCTTCGAGTGGGACAGAAATTCTGAAATAGCATTTCTCTGTGTCAGAATAGAAATGTATTGCCTATGCCATTTGGTTGTGAGGACAATAGTTCTAGAAATAAAGACCTGAAAAACATCATATTTAACTCTTCCAGCTAAAAACTAGGAGGGAGTTACCCATAAACTTTCTATCTGTTTTAATACCCTGCCTCTTGCTTCATGGAGGTCCTACATCTGCAGGCAGGTGGAACATCCTCTTTCCTGTGACTGCTGTAAAATTTATGTAAAAAAAGAAAACAAACCCCCCCCCCAAAAAAAAAACAAAAAAAAAAAAACAAAAAAAAAAAAAAAAAAAAAAAAAAAAAAAAAAAAAACCAAAAAAAAAAAAGAAAAAAAAGAAAAAAAAAACCACCAACAAACAACACAGCAGTATTTTCAGACTTTTCTGGAGAAGTAGATAGCTCTGACTGACTTACTATCCCCTGATAAAACCTGGACTTTATCTGGGCAATGGGCATACATCCTCAGTAGCCAGGGCTGAACAAGTATGGCCACTTTTAGCTGTAGTAAACTTTAAGCCTCACAGGAAGGCATTTTATAGATTTAGGTGTAGTAAGGATTAACAAGTGCTGAAAAGAGATGACCTAGATCATGATCTGAGCTGTAGTCAAGTTTGGGCTTCCAAATCTTAATTTAGACTAACCTTAAGTGATCCCTAAATTCTCTCAGTTTCATTTAGGCCTAAATCTTATATTGAATCTGGCCCATAAGTTCTAGTTCTTTTTTAGATTTGGCTTGTGATATTAAGCACTTAAACAGACTTTTTTCCTTTGAGTTTTGAACCTTTTTTTTTTAAAGTTTCTGCATGGAAAACATCTGTGATGATTTATATATTTTTTTGTAGTAATCCCCTAATTCATTAGGAGCTGTTTCTCCATTCAGAGGATTACTATGTAAATATATGTGCATAAATCTACGGAAGTTTACTTTTAAAAGGGACAGACACTTGGATTTTAGAACCATTTTTATTTGTAGTGTTGTTTCCAGCTATGATAAATAAAGGTCTGAATTGCAGCAGAAAATGTGGAAATCAAGACCCTTATCCTGCTCTGAATTCCAAGTGGGCAGGAGGTTTGCTGGTGGTTCAGTGCAGGATCAGAGCCCTAAAATGTGAACTTACAAGGGCTGACTTTTTTTATTCTGCAGTGTTCAAATGGACTGCTTAAAAACCCTATAAATGCTTCATCTAGACAGCAGGGCACCATTTCAGGAACTGATTGCCCATTATAGTACTGACAATAAAACAGGAAAATACCCCAAGGGAGAAGGAGCAGGGCCTTATGACTTTCCCATTGAACTCAATGTGAAACTTATAATTTCCTGGCCCCACTTTGCAGAATGTGTCAGTTTTCAGTGGCCACTGCATTATGCTCCTAAAGCATTATGCTTTCTTTCAAGGAAATCTGAATGAGGGGACTTAATACAGTGGAAAATGAGAGAAAATCATGGCATGAATCTGAGTTCATATATATTAAAGAATACATATTTTTTTCTTTATATTGTCTTCCCTCTCCCCCAGAATTAATCAGCTAGAAGTAATACTGCTTTGTTTTAAATTTTCTGTGCTAGATTGTGAAAATGTGCTTGCAATAGAGAGAAGTGAATATGTCTGTTTAAAATACATTTTAAGGTTATTTTTGTTAGAGATATTTTTAAAGAATCTCTAAAACCATATATTCAGGGAGAACAAATCAGACCCATATACAGACTCATACATTCTCCCTTTGTACATCACAGCCAAGAAACCAATATATACACCATGCCTCCCCACACTGAATCATCTCTGTGAAACTTGCAACAATTTGGTAGCAGAGAGCACCTGTCTGGATAATGTGAAGGGATAAGGGAGTATGTTAAACAAGGGCAGAGGGAATTGGGGAGGGATGCAGGAGACACAGATCTAATTGAAGCAAAGCATTTTATTAATCTAGAGTGCTGTCTCCAGGCATGCCTAAAATCTAAATAATGATACTGAACTTCAAAGGCCCTATTCTCCATTCCTTGTGCACTCACTACTCCTGTTTAAGTCAATGGAACTTCTAAGTGTATAAAAATGCAGAATCATACTGTGAATAAGATGTTAAGAATCAATTAGCAATAAAATGCTGCTTACAAGGAAAAACAAGACAAAATCTTAATGTCTGGTCAATTCTTTCCTACTTATTAGTAGCATGAGTAGCTTGAACATCAAGGTGTGTGATTTTGACCCTCTGGAGAACCATCTAAAAGCCTGAATTGCGTTTGAGACTATTTTTTTTCAAATGATTTATTCCACCACTCTACTCTGCTGCTGTTGGACAGTCAGCTTACACAGCACATCAAGGATAGTACAAAGTTGTGACGCTTCTCAGGTGGGCTCAGGGATTTAGCTCGTGTGTTTTAAAACTCCTCTGTTGTTTCAGCATCTTTGCATATTGAATTATGTTAATTTCACTAAGTAAACATTAATTACTTGATGGTTTCAGTGGTTTCATACTTTGAAGCTGTAAGGTATTCTGAAAGTGATCATTATTAATTATAATATGTACTATTGTTATTGTATCTTTATTTTTTAAAAGTTAAAGAGATATTTATCCTCTCTTCCTTAAAGGCATGTACTTAGAGAGAGCCAACCCAGTTCTCCATGTGCCCTTTCAAGGGTTGTGCACACGGATGTCATTTACTGAGACAGGGGACATGGTGTGAAATACTGTTGCACTCAAAGCCCAGTTATTATTTTCAGAACCCCATATCCGAGACATTTCTCATTTTTGCCTTCCTCTAGCAATATCATCAAAATGGACAATCTAGCACTCGGCTCTCTGAAAAGTGGAAAAAAGTGTTCTTGTCTACTTTCATGAGTAATTTCATGTATTAGGTAGAATGTAATCACTGAATATTCTGTGGACCACCATACTGAGCATGATGTCATATGGTCTGGAATGCCCCCTTGGTCATCTGGGGTCACCTGTCCTGACTCCTCCCAACCTCCCATACACACCCAGCCCCCTTGCCAGCATGGCAGTACGAACAGATGAAAAGGCCTTGGCTCTGTGTAAGCCCTGCTCAGCAATAACAAAAACATCTCTGTATCATCAACCCTGTGTTCAGCACAAACGCAAACAACCCCGTATCAGCCACTATGAAGGAAGCTAACTACTGCAGCTAAAAACAACATAGTGTCTTTCTTAATGGCATTTAAATATTTAAATTAGCATGAAAATTCTGATAAATTTTAATTTTTTTGTGGCAGATTGTTTTAGAACCCTTTTCTGTCATTAAAGAAGCTTAGTTAGCCTGGAGAGGTTGGCATAATGCAATGCTAATAATTGGCCGCTTTTTATAAAAATAGTATTTCATGGAGAAATGGGAGTTCATCCAGATGAACAGAATTTCTGAGAAAATGCCTCTTTTAATTAAATTGGTCAGGTTTCGCAATCACAACATACAGGAGGAGAAAGCATTAAGATTTATCTACTTTGTTTTATAAGTAAACCAAATTAAACCAAAATTGCTCTCTATAAGAACCAATGTGTTTGGTGTCCAGGCACAGGCAGTGGGGTCTCCAAGGACTTCTGTGAGGACTGCCCAGGGCTGCCCCAGGCTGCACACAACTGGATTTAGGTGGCTCCAACCCACCCACGCAGGGCACAGAGCACATCTGGGCCCTGCAACCAAGGTTCTGTGGCACCTTGGGCAAGACATATTTAAGAAAGGGTAAAAAGTGTTGCACAGCAGCTGTGTGAGGGAGGAGTGAGGACATGTGAGAGGAACAACCCTGCAGACATCCAGGTCAGCGCAGAAGGAGGACATGGAGCTGCTCCAGGCACTGGAGCTGACACTCTCCTGCAGCTCCTAGTGAAGACCATGGTGAGGCAGCTGTGCCCCTGCAGCCCGTGGAGGACCACAGGGAAGAGAAGATCCACATTATAGTCAGTGGAGGACTCCATGCAAGGGCAGGTGGATGTGTCATGGAGAAAGCCAGAACTGCTGGAGAGCCACACTAGAACAGGAAAAAGCAGGAGGAGAAAGGAGTGACACAAAGGAGCTGCTATGGGCTGACCCCACCCCTCCATTCCCCGCCTCATGCACTGCTTGGCAAGAGGAGGAGGTCCAATAGTCAGGAATGAGGAAGACAATTTGAACCTGGAAGAAAAGGGGAGTGGGAGGGAAAGGGATTGGTTTGCTTTTGTTTCTGAGTAACTGAGTCTATTTTTAATTGGCAATAAATTAAACTTCTTCAAGTAAAATCTATGTCGTCTGTGATGGTGATGTCTTGTGAAGGTTGACCTAGAACAGAGACTAGACAGAGCTAAATAATAAAGTAGGTATTTATTAAGAGGCCTCAATAGATCCACCTTGGGCAGCACAACCCAGAATGGCCACAAAATGGGTGACCAGTCACAGGGTCTCACACTTTTATAAGTTTTGGTCCATTAGCATCTTTTGAGTTAATTGTCCAATTACAGCTTTAGCCCATGGAGTCCCATCCTTCTTGTTTTCTCTCTTCAGTCCTTATGGTTTATGCTCTTGGGCCTGAGATCTGGATTGGATGTCCTTGGGTCCCCAGCTAGAGGAGGAATTGTTTTGTCTACCTTTCCGTGGAGAGAGCTTACTAATATGAAGCTTTCCAAGAGAAGAGCTTACTAATATGAAGCCTAGACTTACACACTAAAGCAGAATGGGATCTGAAAAATATAGAAGCTAAAACCTGAGGCATCAGTTTCTGAGTAACTGAGTCTATTTTTAATTGGCAATAAATTAAACTTCCTCAAGTAAAATCTATGTTGGCTGTGATGGTAATTGGTGAATAATCTTGTCTTCATCTCAACCTGTGGGATTTTTCATCTTATTTTCTCCCCCATCCTGCTGAGGAGAGTAAGTCAGAAAGCGGTTGTGCACCTGGCAGCCCACAAAAAAAATCCAATATTTTTGTCTTAAAAAAAAACAAAAACAAAAACATTTGGGGATTTGTACTGATTTCTATGATTCTAGGAAACTTTTTCTTTATTAATAAAAAATTAAAATCTAAATTATTTTTTTTCTCTCTCTCTTTTTTTCTCTTTTCCTTTTTTCCCCCTGAATGTCTCTTCAGTATTCTCTAAACAGCTTGTTGTTCAATTATTCATGTGCCTGCACTTGGGAATTTCACTCTGGTTTCAGACCTCTGTTGCCTTCTACACATTAGAGTGCAGAGAATCACGTCTCCAATCTTCAAATTTCAATGATCTTCTATATACCATTGAAAGGATGAAAAAAATCCTTTCCCTTTGCTCTCAGTGACAAAAGAGCAGCTATTGTTTCACCAACCTTTCTCTTAGAGTAAAACCCACTGGAAAGATATTGGAAAGTGCTTCTTTACCAAATGCTCTTCTCTGCAAACTTTTTCTCAGGGGTGACAAGAGAAGTAAAGAAGCTGCTAATGCTAAATTTCTGAAATATTTCTGTAAGCAAAATATCTAAGAATAGTGCAGCAGTATTTGTTAGCCAAAAAGGCAATGTGGAACTAAAAGAGTTCCCTGAACTGAATATATTATTTTACTATTGCAGCTGACATTTCCATGCTTGATGCTTTTTAGTTACAACCTGACCAAATGATTTTATGCAGTAATTAATATAATTTGCACATTTAAACAATCCTGTGAAGCTAATGAGTCTATTTCAATGGATGGTCTGTGCTGCAGCTGAACCTTATTTAATAAAAAAGACACTTCTTTATCTACAGGTAACTTCAGCACCATTAATGGAGACTTATTAATATCATGTGTAGAAAACTGGGGAGGAGGAATTGAAAAAATGATCATTACCTTTTAAACTACAAAGAATGTATAAGGAATGCCAGCAGGGATGGGAAGAAGCTAATGCCACACATGGAACCAACCAGTGCATCCAAAACATTTTATCAACATTGATATATTTCCTGCCTATGTGGAGGTTACGAGAAGTTCCTGTGAGGGTCAATTGGAGAAGACTGTATGCTGGGAAAGAAGCTCCATCAGAGAAAAGTTGCCTGTGGTAGGTGAAATGCATGAGCAGAAACTGGTGTACTGAAAAGTTGTAGCTAAGGTAAGCAGTGGGATTTTTTTAAAAAGATTGTTGGAGTTTTACTCATGCAGCAGTAGGTCACAAAAATTGAGAGCAAAGCTGCTGGGGTCTGGTGCTGGGGGATAAAGTGGTAAGAGATTTTCATTGGAAAATTCTTGTGGAATCTTTCAGGGCCAGTAAGAATTCTAAACTTAGTCATTGCTGTTATTAGGCTAAAACATTCACTGCAGATTAAAAAAATAAATAAAATAAATCAGCCTATAATGCATTTCCATTCCATTGAAATTTCTCTGGTTTTGTTAAAGTTTGCTTAATGTCTAGTAGCACAGCAGATGTGTTGTAGATTAATAACTACTTAAATTATAAGACATAATAGAATGTCACAAATAGATTTTTTTAGTTATTTTTATGCTATTATTTAGATATATAAAGAAGCAATACTTATACAGTTTCTTTTTGGACATCAGACTACATTACAACAGGAAGATAACTAATTAAAGCTGGTGGTCTGTTGTTTTTGCTCTGCATTTTTCTATTAGTTTTCTTCATTGAGTTCTGGCCCAGATCTTTTTTTCACAGATTACCAGTCTGAAACAAGCATCTGCTTGGAAAAAGCAGGAAGAAACTAGATGTCAAAAAGGGAGAAGTATTTAAATGCACCCAGTGATACAAGGCACTAAATGTCTTAGTCCATATTCACAATTCTTTAAATTCATGCGAATCTGCCTCACAGGTTCTTTGAGTAGTCGCAGGTCTGCATACTCTGGCTGCACATTGACACTGAGGTCAGGGCTGAACTTCCTTATGATTGTTTTTTGCATCCAGAAATAAGAAGTTTTTCATGCAAAATCCTTTTAGATACTCAGTCAAGAAGACACAGTATACCTCCCACCATCCTGGGTAAATTGACACATTCTACAGGTATGTACAATTAGTGCTGAATATTAGATGGAGACACTGTGTCTGGAATTTTCTGGGACTTCTCACCCCACAGCAGAACATTCTAGACATTTGGATACAGAAACATACTCTGGTCCAAAGTACTTTCTACTCTGCATTATTTGAAAAAATGAAGAATACATATTTTCAGAAAGTGTATTAAAGAATCCTATTAGAGAATGGTGTTCTATTTTTCTCCCTTCTATTTTATGAAGTCATAAAATATTTAATCTAATATTCAGTTTTTGTGGCACATCTGTTTTGAATTGCTTATGATTTGCACGAAATTCCTGAGATGAAGAGTGCTCTAAAGAACATTTATTTACTCCTTATCCCAACTCAGGCCCTGAGAGACAGGAGCTCTGCATTTCTCTATAACATGTTGAGACAATGTACAGCCAATTTCAAACCCTGGAGTCTGAGCTATTTCAATGGTTCACTGTCAGCTGTTTGAGCAGTTTGCCCAGATTTGTTAGATTTCTTTGCTGTAGAATCTAAATACTGTTACAGATGGAGTAACAGGTTCCTTAATTTTTTCACTGCAAAGAAGTGGTTCTTTTATAGAAAGAGAATTTTAATAGTTTGATCTTTTCAAAACTAGCAGCAAAAATTTGAGTTTAAATTATTGGCATTTCTACAACTGGAGGTAATGATAAGATCAATCATGATAGTTGAACATGAGAATTTATGCAATATGTTTGAAGTTCTATGCATAAGCATTGCGCACTGACAAATAGTATTACTAAACAAAAACTACATGCATGACACAAAGCACTCTTTAATAAGAATGTTTCGGTTCTTTTCTTTTGTGATACAAAATATAAAAAATTACCATTAATTTAATAATTTTTCAGCCTGCTTAAATGTCTTTCCCATTTATTATTAGACCTGCTATGAAAAAGAATTCTAGATTATAAAAACATTTGTTCTGTTTTTTTATAAGGAATTCTTAATTTAGAACAGCATTTAATTCTAACTAATGTTGAATTAATACAAGTTTTTTTTTTTTTAATTATCTGGAATATGATGCCTTCTTTGTAAAGTTTTGTCACATCAGTGATAAATATTTAACTTTTTTTTCTTGTTCCTTTTATTCTTTTATTTCTTTACAAGCCCCAAAAGTTATTGAATATCATCCGTAGCTGAAAAATATGAGCAGAGTCTTCTCCTTTCCTCTGTCCATGCACATCAACCCACTGCATAGGAGCAGATGATTTTCTGTGACTCCATGGAGGATTCCATATGTCTGTCATATATCTCTTTGAGTGTTCAACTACTTAATCAGTTAGTATTATCAATAACTAGCAGTGTTTTTTATGTAATGAAGTCTTTCCCACATCCATCATGATATTGTTTGAATTAAGTCATTCATCTCCCATTCTGTTTTGTATCAGCTCTTCCTATTCACTGATCTGTTTTCTGATTTTACTCTTCCGCTGCTCACCAAAAAATAAAACATTACATTTTCAGTAATAGCAGCATTTGTCTGCATTTAAGTGTTACTATTTATTGTGTTTGCTGTAATTACTGTTGGAAGATAATACTCATTTTTAAAGTTCTTATTCCAGACTTGCTAAACTTTCTTATACATTGAGGAGTATAATTTTACAAGTATAATTGTTGTTAAGTGAGCATACATGGATTTCCAGCAATTCAGTGAATACTAAGAAAATATGGATATTATATAAAAGTAAATTGCTCAAAAGCTGGATGAAAAACAAGTATAGTTTTAAGAAACTTCTCACTGGTAGAAAATTACTGGAAAAGTTATGTTCTTGATACAATTTATTTTCAATGGAAATTGTGACATTTTGCGACCTGTTTATTAATGATCATTTAGAAAAAGAAGAAACCAGCCTTAAAATAATTGAAACAAAATGAAAAATAGAAAGTTTTCTGGGATATCACAGTATATATTTTTTTCAGTAACCTGCTGTCATCGCTTTCTTTTTAAATCTCTGTTTTCTTTAAAATCACATTTACTTTTTTTTTATTTCATTCTTTAGCTCTCTTTTTCCTAGTTTGCCAACTTACCTAAATTTAATAGAAATACAAAATCAGAGTGAACAAAAGAATTACCCCCTTCTGTCTCAGCTTGGACAGTATCTGCAGCTGTTATTATACATGTGAAAGTAAAGCATGTAAAGAGGAACTGGTTTGGTTTCCTGTATAAATAACAGGAAGCTCACCAGTAGAATTAAAATCTTTAAGAGGAAAGTATAGATTTAAGCCAGCATCATGAAATTGCAATAGACTTTTCAGTACCTTTCTATTATATTTTTTTGTCAGAATTTTAAGCCATAAATCTCGCAGCTGTTGTTATTTAAATGCAAATCCCTCAATAGGAAATTAATATGAAAACATATGAAAGAAGCAAGTGGCCATAACTGCACAAAATTAGCATAATTCTAACTGAATTCTAACTGAATTCTAAGAGAAAACACTGTTTTCTCTAAGAATCTTTTTCTTTATGAGACTTTCAGATTTCCAAGTAAAAAAATTTGAATAGGCCTTAGGTGTTTGTTTCATATCAGTGAAATTTACTGCGGGTAATTAATCAGAGAAAACCACACTATTGTCAAGAAAGATATTTGTTGTTTGCGTAGAAAAATAAAGATATGTATTTTAAGAGATTTTGATTGTCCTTTCTAGTTATTAACCAAGAGTCAGAAAATATCTGGTAAATCAGTACTTAAAGCAGATTAAGTAAGACATTAAATATACACATTAATGAAGGAGTAGGATTTTTAACTTTCCTTGTTGCAGAGATTTTTGTTACTAATCTACTTTGTCTTCCAGGTGATGAAAACAAGCAAGGTAAAGCAAGGAGTAAAGGCCTTGATAAGGAACAGTAACTTCAATTGTAGTTATAAAATAATTTCAGTATTTTCTATTATTTTGTCTATAAAGCCATGTTTTCTTGTTACAGTTTCAAAATGATTAATTAGGGAAGAATTTACTAAAATTATTAGGCCATATTTACCCTCTATTAGCTTAAGAATAAACAAGGCATTAGTTTTATTGTAAGTCAGTGCTGGCATCAAAGTAATATGAAATGAGAATATAGGATTAAATGTATTCAACTATAATGACCTATACTCCAAAATTATGAACAAGTTGTGGTGATTTATTTAATTTAAAGCATATTTGTATTTTAATTTCACCCTTTCCTTTACATTCGAGTTTAACTTTTGTTATCTTCACATTTACCCAGTCTTTAATTTTCAAAATGTCAAACCCAAGAAGACAACCCAAGATTTGACTTAGAAATAACACTGGATTGTAATTCTATATGATTACACACTGAAAATATTTCTATTAACACGACCGTTCAAATTCAGAAAAGTGTTTTTTAAACACTTTGTTATTGAGGAGTTTGTTAGTTGTTGACCTTTACAGTTTTCCTGATTGGTTCATAAATAAAACTAGTTTTCTAATGGCAATCTAAAATTCAAACTCAGATTTGAAAAAAAAAAATTTGATCAGTCACACATCCCACAGAAAAAAAATAAAATATTGCTCAGTTATTTTTTTAATTGTCTTCCTCCTAGTGTACCTGTGCATGTCAGCAGCCCAAGTGAGTCAAAGGGATGTTTCATGTAGACATACGGCAGTGTTTGATCTTGAAATGGAATCTTGTAATGGTCACATTACTGCTAATGACTTGCAGACAGAAAAACAGGCATGGCATGTTGAGGAGGAAAGAGGAAGGGTGAGATGAAGTGTAGTGAAATGAAGTGAAGAGAGAATATTCTTCACAGTTGTTTGAACTTTGAAGAAATACTCAAGTGTTTCATTAAATGTGTTATTATACTTAAATTTTGAATTAATATTTAATATATTTTCTTGCTATTTTTTTGTTTATACAGTCTACATTGCTTATTTTCTGATACTCTTTTAGAATGGAGCAACAAGACTACACTTAAAGACCTGTAATTCCACTTAAGTCAGAAAATAACCTCCAGATTAATTCTATTTTCCAAAATTGTCATTGATGCACTTGATCAGAAGCATAGAAAACCCCCAAATTTCTGCTATTTTAATGGACACTGCACACGCCTCCCACCCCCCCTCCCCCCTGCTCACCGTAGCACTTCCTTTCTATTTCTTGCTTGCCCTCGAGAGGACTTTTACTTTTCAGGATCTGGCCTTTCCACTATCATTTACGCATCATATTTAGCTGAGAGTGCAAATATTATCATCCTCTAAGGTTACCTGCATTTGCATGCCCAAGTTGTATTGTAAAATGACATTTAGCAGCATTTACTTTTTTGGCTGCCATTTCTTCATCTTGCATAATACATTTTTCTTACATCACAAGATGAGGCCCAGGAAAATTGTAAAGCTGGAATACACCTGTGGGATGACAGTGTGATAGACAGCTGTGAAATAAATGCAGACTTATGGTGAGCAGGTTCAGCTGCAGCTCCTTAAAATGGCATTTTATAATATGGCAGGCTTAAATGGTAGACTGTTGAACAACCACAGAAAAAACATAACTTCATGCAAAACTGTAGTACAGGGGGGAAAATGACAACGGTGTGCAAAGCTGCAGCTGATCCTACTTGCCATATGGGATGTCACTCACTGTAATAACACTTACATTCCCTCCATAAGTGCCCTTAAATATCAAGGAGTGAATAAGGCATTATGCAAATTGCAAAAGGAATTTGTAATCATATACATTATGAACGTTGTACTTTCAGGAATTATTTTACTCTTACACTAACAGAATACTCTTTAAAAATGTGCATATCTTAGAATATTCCCACAACTAAGTAATTTAAAATTTGCCTGTGCAAATGGCTAGAAGCAAGACTTCCTTATTCAATATAAAACAACAACAACAAAAAAAAAAAAGTCCCAAACCATGAACCCATGAACAAATAGCTGCCATAATTTCTCTCCCTCTCTCCTTTCAAGATATGGTGGTTTTCACACAAATATATTTTCCATATGTTTATGTACATTTTTGAGAGTATTCTGTTCTTGGAGATCCTGATGAGAATCCAGATAACTCAAGTTGTTTGCAGAATGATAATTTAGTCTTTTTCTCAGGTGTATGATAAACTGTTCGGCTGTTCATTATTTCTCACAATGCAAAATCTAGAGAGCCCTCAATGCAAGTTTCATACAGCAGTTTTGGAATAAACAAAGGAAGTACTTTGTCATATCACGCCTGTAATTAAATTGTGAAACTCTTTGCTGCAAGATGTTTCAGGAGCCAACAGTGTAATTAGAATCCTAAAAGGACTGTGGTCAGCCCCATTTTCTCTATTGAACACAGAACACTGGAGCCTTCATCTCAGGTGGTCCCTCGGGCTCTTACTGCTGCAATTGCACGCCAGGAGAAAGGACACTCTAGGCATGCCAGTCCCTCATACTCATGGCTGCTAAAGGAAGAATGCTGAACCTGGTGAATCCTTGTCCTGATATGATCTGCTGTTTTATGGTACCTACATTGGACTGAATTCAGGTCCAGCATTGCACTAATTATTTCCTGCATCTTTCACTGAATGCCAGAAAATGGGAAAATGAGAAGGAAAAAAAATTTACCTGATTTTGTTGCTTTTTTTTTTTTCTCTTTTTTTCTGTCCCTCAAAAAAAAAAAAAAAAAAAAAAACAAAATCAAGTTGAGTGTGAGGTAAATATAAATCATGAAGTTTCTTATTCTTTTAAGAATAGATAAATTTCTAGACATAAGCAAGTCACTTTCTGTTCTAGCAGTCTATAAGGGACAAATTCTTTATTCACTATGTGAACAAAGTTTTGTTTTGACATTGTTTTCTGGTTTTAGTATCTTCTTCATATACCTCACAATTCCTTTGTGTGGAACCAACCTTGTCCTGTGGAACCACGAACAGAGAGAGGAAGTTAAATATATTTTTTTACAGTTTGCAGTTGCTAAGATCTTCCCTGATAGGAAAGTATTTTTCCATCAGTAACTTTATGAGAAATCAACTCTTCTCCTAATTTTATAGGTAGTTTTCTGTCTGTACACTGTTACTTAAGCAGAAATCTTACTGGTTTATCTGTAAAATTCTTTAGTACCTTTGTGACATAGCTATTATGCATCACTAAGAAAATTCCTACAGCATCAGAAAAAAAAGTTACTTGACTATACAAGTTTCTTCTGTTTCTAGATTATACAGAATCATCATTCTCTAGGTGTCATTTAAGGAAGCGAAAGTGGTTTGAGGTTAGGATCTGAGATCTTATCTGAGGTCACACTGGGTGAGACATGTTCAGAACACATCATCACTTCTGAGGTGGTTCTTATAGCATGATGTCTGCTATATTTTCATTTCAGTTCTTCAGTAGATTTTGCATTTTTGTTTTTTTTTTAACTTTGCAAGTGAGTGGAATATATACCAATAAAAGGTAGATCTCAGTGTAAGAAATGTCAGTCCTATGCACAGGAGTTGGGACATTGTCTTTTTTCCTACTGACTGACAGATCAAATTCCTTATGAGACTTCTCTTAGTCAGTAAATATCCTAATGCTTCTCTTCCCACGTTTCATGTCCTTACTCTCTGTGTAGCTTATGGGAACTTCACTCATTTCAACTTCTTCCCACAGCTTTTATGACCCTGAGAATTTTCTCTGATCAGTTTGTAGGATTATATTTTTCTACAAGCTATTTCCTCTGAAATGACAGGTTTCTTCTGACAACATTTCTGTCATCACTAATAAAGCATAGCACTGGAGAATGCCCTTTTCCACAGTTTAGTACAGTATCATTTGTTGCCTCTCTCTGTTCCTCCTTGGTAATACACTGACTGAGCCAGAGCAACTGACCTGATGGTTTCCTCATCTGGGATTTCAGACCTGTCTTTTCAGTCGCAGTACTTGTAGTGTCTGAGGATCAGGGTCAATATCAGTCCTTGGCTGAGTTTTTACATTTCAGGGTACTATCTCGTCTGCCTGATTTAGGGATAGTTTCTCAGGAGCTGACAAGAGTGAGCTTCAAGTATATTTTCTTCAGCTGTAACATTGGAAGAAAATGTTAGTCAGAGCAAGCAGATTATCTAAACAGAGCCTGATGAGTCTGTGTCCCTGCTCATTGATCTTTCTTAATCCACGTTTGCTTAATTCATTCTAATCCATGACCTTTGCTCCCACTTTAGCTTTGCAGTGTCCCACATTCAGCAGCACATCAGGCCACAGCAGAGTGTCAGTGCATTCTTCAGAAAATTGTCATCCTTGGCCATTGTCAAAGAGAGGTGACCTGGGCAGCAGCCAGGTTAACTGGTGTTTCTCTGCAGAAGATTAAAATAATAACAGCTGTAAAAAGATTATACCTTGTTAAGATGAGAGTTCTCTCCCTGTGTAGGGGTGATTTCTTGTGTTTTAAAAAATTGTCTTTGAAATGATAAAATAAATGGCAATTGAATGATAGAACATAGCCAGTGCATCAGCTATTATATATTAGTATCAGAGAGTGGCTTTGTGATAACAATATCATCAGAAGTGAAAAATTTATCTCATAGCTTGTAACGGAAAATGTTTGTGAAACATGCAGAAAGCTGGAAGCTTTGGTGAAACAAAAGTATTATTTTTACTGAAAAAGTAAAAGACAGGGATGAATAAGTTTGTATTTTTTAATGGATTCCACCAGTAAACATAAAGTAGCTTTTTCATTACAAGGTTTCTTGCATATTAGAACACAACAGTAAAATATTGTATTATATAAAAGCTTTTCAGGTGACCTTCAACCTTGGAAATGCAGATAAGTTTCACTCCAGAGTAGAATTGTGAGTCACTATATACAAATGACCTAAAACAAGAAAAGTTTTGTTTGGGCTTTTTGTTTGTTTGCTTGTTTTCATACACATGCTTTGTATTCTTTAGCATCCATTTGGGATACACTCCTTGGAATCTCATTTATAAATTATATGCTCTTCTGCCTGCCTTCATTTGCATAGTGTATCATATACAAGATGATTTTGTAGCTTCGAGTCTCTCCAGTGTACTTTAAACAGGTATTAACTGGTGCATCTTTAAGCATATTGAACTTACTTAGAACGAGACGGGGCCAACATAAATTGAAATGGACAATTAGAAGAAACACAAGTAAAGCCAGAACAAAGGAACAACAAATGTAGATAAAAATGTTAGACAAAATGGTTCTGAAGAGTTACATGCAACATCTCTGCAAACCCTGGGGTAGTTGCACAGTAACTTGAACACATAGTACTTCATGTAGCAAATAGAAAATCACACTTGCCAGAATATGACCTTGACAGAAACATTTGAGTAATATTTCCAGTATGATCAAACAACTTCTTTATCATTTTAGGCAGTAAGAAGTTTTCTAGAAAGCTCTGTCTGCTAGTTTTTATTATGCTTTGTGTTTTCATAAATAGAAGAAGAGGCATGTTGGAAATATATGGCATTTAGTTTTTTACCTTTTTTATGTAGGTTCTTCTTTGGTCTGCACTACACGAGTGTCTGAGCAGTTTACAAATATGAATTTCTTTACTTTTGCAGAGAAACATAATTATTGTTGTAAGACAGAAAACAGAAAACTGAGGCACAAAGAAATTGAAATGAAGATTTTTAAAGGTATTTAAGAATCTAGAAAACAAGCTGGGCAGAACTGAGAGGTTTCAGTCTAAGAAAATGGCAGGATGGCAGACTCTCCATTCATGATAAATTAATTTTTTCAATTTAATATCCTGTTACTACACATGCCAAGGAGATTCACCAGATTGCTTGTGCTGGGCAGAAAGGATATGCAAGATTTACGAGTAATATTTAGGCTGGCAGAGATCACAGATGTAAATTCTTCTGCACTGTATCCTGTTAGTTAAATCACTTTTTCAAGAAAAAAAATTGTCTGCCATGTTAGCATAGAGGATCTCCAACTCTGTCTCTCAGAAAAGGAGTGAGTTGATGAATCTGGGGTCCCTTACCACTAAGCCTCTTTTGTATTTTATGCTCAAGAATAGAAACATCATGACACCAAAAGAAAAGTAAGGGAAAAGAAACTTGGGCATGCATTGGGCATGCATTCTTGTTTCTACTACCTACTACTATTGCCTTATTTCTATTGCCTGGGCACTGTGTTGATGAGCCTGTCTTTTAGCTTCTTTTCCCTGGACTTCTTCAGCATTCAAATCTTTGAGAGCTAATATAAAATTCATAAAAAAACCCAACCAGATCAGGTTTTATAATTACTCAGGTCTATGTCCTGGCCTTTAAACTGCTGTATCAGGTTTCCCCTTGACTCATTTTCTTCCACCATGATTCTCATAATCTTGGCTAAATATTGGGGGTATCTCAGCAGCTGATGTGGTGGGGTCCCTTTATTGTTTTGCATTCCCACATGGTCTGTAATCTGAAAGGTACATGCCTTGGTGGGATCTCTACTGCTTGGATAGAAGTCATAGTACCTCTTCCTTCCATTTCCTTCTTGTCTCCTGCCTCACCTGCTGAGTCTGGTTTTGGGATTTTTGTGGTTGATTGAGTGGATATTGTTCATTTTCTTCCCCCTGGAACACTGACATAGCTGTGAATTGTAATTGGCATGGTTATCCCTGAGATATAAAGAGAAGCAAGAGTGAGGGTTGTAGCACATAATCACCTCACTCAGGTACCGAACCATCTATAGATGTTTGAAATCAAGGACTTATTTATTAAGATTGGGGTTGCCTTAGGTTTTTCCATAGTTAATGCAGCAAAACAGGCTTCTCCAGAGACAGTGTCTCTCACTGGGAGTGAAAGAGTCTCCAGAGAGATTCTATATTCAACCTCTTAACTCAGGTTTTAAAATTCTAAAAAGAAGAAGATAATTTTGAAGTTCATTAGACATTTGAATCTAGGTGAACTGAATTCTACTCATAATAGAAAAGGACGTGACCTTTTTATATTTATTTTGTATTAATTATCCTACTATTGATCCTTATAGAAATGTCTGATTCCAGTGACTTGCTTGTAGTTCATTAGTGTTGTTTAAGTATGAGGTAATTTGTTCCTCCTGCTCAGTTTTGGTCTTAGTGTACTGACTGCCAGTGGTTTAAAAATGTTTGCTTGCAAGTTCTCTTCTGACCCAAACACTTCCTTCCTAAATTAAATCCAAGTATATTTCTCTGGATTGCACACCCCAGCAAATGTTTTTGTAGACTTTACAGATCAGAGGGCATTTTCTCCTCCTGCCCTGCCCAGTCCATTATTGTCTACCAGGCTGGGGAACTTCCTACACTCTGGTGTCCTTCATCACTGCCTCAAAATATGTGATACATGGCCACATTTTCGTGCTATGAAAAACATTCAGGTGAGCCAAAACACAATTCTCTCCTTATTTCTGACATGTCATTTAAACTTCTTTCCTCAAACCTCAAATCAATAATTATATATATATATACACACACACACTGACATAGTCAAACCAACAAAAACATAAATATGTATTTATGTACACCCTCCCTCTCTCTCGCTAGGCCCAGAAAGGATCTAAAGCCAAGAACTGCTCATGCAAATACAACTAATCTGCCCTCAAGGTGACTATTTCTGAGGCTTGCTGCTAGGCTTCCCCTCCCTGGGCCGGATGCAGTTAGGAGAGCAGATCTAGTCTGATTTACTACCCAAATTGTACCCACAACCTTTCTATATTACAATATATTGAATGTCACCAGGCTGTTATTTTGTTCTTCTTTTTCTCTTTTTTATTTCATGTACCTTTCTCATCATTTTACTGTAAGCTCTTTAGGTTACAGGTTAAGTCTTTTAGGACTTATTTCTACAAAAGACTTGTAGAGCCCCTTTCCATTAAGCAAGACCATCAAAGCAATGCATTAGTCCCAAAAAATATACTGGAAACTGCTTTAATTAGCCAAAATAAATATATTTATAGTGTATTAGACATAATTTATTTGAGGAAAAATATGTTTAAAAGATGCAAAGTCTAGAAGTTTGGGTTTTTTTGAGGGGTGGGGTTGTGTTGTTGGTAAATTTTTTTTAATAATCTCAGAAGAAAATTTATGTAATACTTCATTATTCACAATCTAATTAATAATTATTTCCTTTAAAATATCTTTATGGATGTGTACATACATTGAACATGAATGCCTGTAGGGCTGAGGAATCCAAGTTCTTTATAATGGATTTCTTTTGAGCATACTGGAACCATAACTTAAATTTTTGCATTCTTAGGGCAAGAACAAATGAAGGCAAACAATGAAATTTGCAACAAAGTTAAAAATATGAGACACCTCTTCTGTCTGCATACCCTTTGGAAAATATTAGCTAATTATATTTAACATAGAATGAGAACATAATTCCTGCTGTTTTGACAAGTAACAAATTGCATATTATCACTTTGTAAATAATATTATTAAAAACAGTTGCCCTTGTCTGTAGTCTCTTCATTGTAAGAAAAAATTAATTTGAGACCCATCATTCACAAGATGTGCATTAGAATATCAAAGCAGCAGTCTGAAGATGCTGAAAACTGAAAAGCCTGTACACCCTCTGCATAGAGGGAGAAATTTGGTGTTGTAATAAGAAGATAAAAGTAAAGTGAAGTCTATGGTAGCAGCATGATCCCTTGTGATAATCAGATTTTCAGTCATGATTAATTTGACTCAGTTATTATACTAATAATATTATCTTGACTATAATCTAAGCATAATATTAGTTTCCATTGAGGAATATAAATTGTACATTATTAAGCATTTTTAATTTTTATTAGTTTACTAATTAAACTGTATTGCTTGTCTTTTTTATTCTTAAAAATTCCATGGAGAGATTATTTTAATTCTTCATGTTTAAACACATCATCTTTCATCCAAAGATCCAAAGGTGCTTCACAGTACAAATACTAATTTGTACTCTATGCATGATCTCACAGCAGTCTAATGAGATATATTACTAACTTGTATTTTTTAAGGCTGTTTTTCTAAGTAAAATGTTCACATCCTTCTACAGGATATAATAACCATGACCATCTACATGTTTGCAGAGCTCTTTTCAAGTCAAGGGACAGCACTTGCTAGTAGCACAAAGATTCGATCCATGCAGTAACCTTACTGAAAGATAATAACTCACATTAAAAGTTGGAAGGTTTTTTTCCATTAACTTCAAAGGGGTCAGGTTTTCATTTAATAATAGATAATGGTAGGAGTGTCAGAGACATACAGAAAAGGAACAGTCAAAATCATCAGGTATTCTATCTACCAGTGAGATGCAGAATGCACTCACACAGAAATTTGATATGTAGGTTAAGTTGTTTCCCAATTGCATTGTTAATGTTTATTTTATGTTAAAAAAAAAGTATGTGTGTAAGAGCATTGCTTCATTCAAATGTGAGGCCAGACCAAATGCTGGATCAGTTTGGATTCTTAAAGCTAAGAAACAATACAGCAGTAAGAACCTACTTTCATGGGGATGGTGCAGTGGAGACCTCTTCTGATTAAATGTCATTGTTGTAACCACACTTCAGAATTGATGGGCAGTCAAATGAGTAATGACAGCCAGTGTGACTACAGGAAGTTAATAGACTGCTACCATACATGGCATTCACCTTTTTATATTCAGGTGCATTAAAAAAGCAGAGCTAAGTTTTACTTTTCTTTAAACAATCTAGAGTAATTTATTTTTTCCTTTTTTTTTTGTCCAGCTGGAATGCATAGAGCTCTACCTGGGAATGGATGAGGAACTGACTGAGACCTTATGGATCAGGATTAAAGAGAGGGGAGGGAGAGGTGATGTTGTAATGGGGATCTGCTACAGACCATATGACCAGCAAGACTGAGCAGATGAGCCCCTCTATAGATAAATAGGAGCGTCACAATTCCTGGTCTGAATGGGGAACTCCAACCAACCTAATGTCTGTTGTAGGGACAACATAGCCAGGCATAAGCAATCCAGAAGGTAACTGAAATGCATTGATGACAGCTTCCTTCTCCAAATAATAGAGGGGCTATGAGAAGAGGTGCTGTGTGGAACCTTAATCTCACTAGCAAGGGCAGGTTGCTGCGGAATGTGAAAGGAAAGGAACTTGATACAAGGAAAGCCTTGTATGGAGTGATGATGAAAAGGTGGAAATGGAGATCCTCAGGGCAATGAGCAGGGTGTGCAGCAAGCTGACTGCCTGTGAGCCTCACCTCCATGCCTAGTAAGGTGCTGGAACTATTCATCCCAGATATCCTCTATAAGCACATAGAGAAAAAGAAGGGTAGAGAAGTGGACAGTGAGGTGGATTGAGAACTGACTGAATGGTAGGTCTCAGAGGGCTGAGGTCAGTGACACAGAGTCTAGCTGAAAGCTTGGAACTACCAGTGTTCCCCAGCATTCAGTACTGGATCCAGTCTTCTTCCACTTATTCATCAAAGACATGGATGAAGGGACAGAGCACACCCTCAGAAAGTTTGCAGATGACACAGAACTGAGGGGAGTGGCTGTCACACCAGAAGGCTGTTCTGCCATTCACTGAGACCCGGACCAGCTGGAGACGAACCCACCCAAGTCCGTCAAAGGCAAATTTGGGATCCTGCACCTGATTAGCAGTAGCCCCAGGCACCAGGGCAGGCTGGGGCTGACCTGCTGGAAAGCAGATCTGTGGAAAAGGACTGGGGGCGTCCTGGAGGACAACAAACTGAAATATAGGAAGTGTCATCTGAATATAGGGAAAAGTTTTTCACTGTGAGAGTGACAGACATGTTCTCATGGAACATGCTGCCCAGAGTGGTTGTAGATTCTGCTCTTCTGGAGATATTCAAAACAAGCCTGGACACAATCCCATGCAACCTGCTCTATCAGGGAAGCTGATCTAGATGATCTCCAGAAGCCCCTTTCTATCCCAACCAGCCTGTTTGAATCAATGTAAAATACGTGACTAAGGAAAAGAAGTATGTATACCTGAAACAAGGTCCTTGGGTACAGGGCTTACCTTAGGGTATTGCTTAAGGCTCTCTCACTGGAATCAGAGATCAGGTGCTTGGCAACTCAAAGGACTGAGTCAATTATGTTAAAAAAAAGGCAGTGGAACATTCATAAAGTGCATGTAACAGCTGCATGAAATGGCAATATGCTATTATTACAAGGAAAATAAAATGGATCATTATAAATGAAACACGCAGAGGATTGTTATCAGCAGAACAATTGTTATGTATTGAGCCATCAGAAACACCCACTTGGAAATCCTTAACAAAATGCTTAACATTTTATAAATAGAATTTCCAGGGAATTTAGAGATCAATACAACTGTCTAGCCACCTTCCACCTGTCTGGAACTGCCTTCCAATAAGAGTAAAAGAGGGAAACAATTTAAGTAGTTTTAAAGTGGAGCTTAATACATTTTTGAATGGATTATAGGAATCAGGAAATGCCTGTTAGAGCAGAGAATAGGAATCAATGGCCTGGGAGGCCTTTCAGTATCATATCTTGTGCTCCAGAAACCTTTTTTTGTTGCCTTTTCTCTGGTAAGCATAGATTAATCACAGAAGACAGGTTTTAACAAAACACCCTGTTGTTACGAAGTTGTTCTAGCTAATAGCGGTGTTTCATGAGCATTTACTCTTCAAGTAATTCTAACATTAACCCTCTTGTAGTGGAATAGGAATCCATACTTCATGAGTCACTATTTGTAATCACCAGCAGAAACGTCTAAGATCAATAGCTAACATGCAGCAGGGCCTTACAGTGAACTAGGAACTGCTGAAAACAGCAGTTGCTCTTCAATGTGCCTGTGCCAACTGAAGTCAGATGAAATTTGGCCATTTATTTTCTTTGGTCGCAACTAGAATTTGCATATACACTCTCAGTAGGAAGGCCTATTAAAAACCAAATAATTTCTGGGGTTCAATCTGTGTTTATTCATCCGCCTTACATGCACCTCCAAGAAATATCTACACGCAGAAAAAGGAGACAAGGCCCTCAAGGTCAAGTGGGGATCCAAGGGAATTCTTCTTGTTCTAGCTGAAGAACAGGGAAAAAAAAAAAAAACAATCAATGCAAATTCTTCTTGGCTGATGTGCCGCAAGTTTCTCATTATGGTAATTAGTGACGCATGAACACTGTTAGACTTTGCTGCGTGTTATATCCCTTAATGCTCGCTATTTACTGTAGTGCCCAGAGGCCCTAATAGGAACACTGAGCTGATGCAGCACAGCTGGGAGGCTGACAGGGCTGCAGGAGGAGGAAATGCTGCTGCTGGTCTTGTAAAGGGACCCAGGCATCTCTTGTTCCCTCCATCTCCTCAAGGGGCTCCAGCTACTGAAATGGAGTGAGGGAGCAAAACTATCACCCCTGTTGGGCTCAAGAACTATGTGCACATGGTGCTGCACTTGGGGACTTTGACTGTGGCATGGGAGTCCTCTCCTTGCACTGTTTGTAATAAATAACCTCTCATTCTTGAAAAATACCTTATAAAGGATGTGAGGAGTAATGTCAAAAGTATTCTTTTTTTCTTGTCTGGTTCTAAACATTTCAGTTGTCGTTCAGACACAGGTCACCCACTTGTAAATGTGGCCCTTGTTTTATTGCCAGGGACAGAGAGACTTTGGACAATCTGCTGTGTAAAGGCTGATTGCACAAGCTTAATCTGCCTGAGGGCTGCTTTAACTTATCTTACCGATTTCTCTGAAACTCGAGGAGAGAGGAGGCTCTATAATAAAACTGATTCATTCTGTTTATCTTATTTTTGCCTTTGTCACTTCTGAACAGCCACCAAACCCTCTGCTTGGGTTGACCTGCTGGAAAGCAGCTCTGTGGAGGACTGGGGATCCTGGTGGACAACAAGATGTCTGTGAGCCAGCAGTGTGTCTGTTGTTGTTCTTTAGCTATTAAAAGTGTTTTACCAAAATACTTTTCTGAAATAATTGATGTATACCTCACATAGGTTAAAGAAACTATGCATCAAATGCTTGGCTGAAGATTAGAAAACTGTTTTATCTCTTAGTCTTAGTTAATTGAAACTTCACTTCTAAGCTTATGCTTGGTACTCTAATACAAGTGTTAGAAGTTAATCTTTTAAGTCTAACTATTCACCTAGTCTTTCCTAATGTCAGGGAGACAGAAGGCATCATCAAAGATTTATCTCATTCCATAACAGACATATAAGATATTTCAGATAAATTATGCTCACGAGGTTCTGTTTTGTTCTCCTAGGTCTAGGCTCAAAGGTTATTATAAAATGTGTAGTTTAGACAAAATGGATTGCACAGTAGAAAGCAGTGAAATGTGGCTTAAATGCTTCACCCAATAAGGGTGAAATAAAATGCTGGGTTTAAAGGAAAAATTTGCCTAGATGCTGTCAACCACAAGCAGATGGCTGGCATTTTAATGTAAATGTAATATAAAGAAATAGTAGCCAAAAATATTAGTATCTTGTGCAAATTTGTGATAGACTTAATGTGTCAGTAATAATAAATTATGTATCTGATAAAATGATCAGCTTAATATATGAACTAGGACAGGATGAGAGTTTTTGTGCATTATATGCTCCCAAAATGATGAAATAATTGTTATCAGGGTGTTGGTTGCACAACTACTCTTTCTGCTAAAAAAAAAAAAAACCACCAAAAAAACCCCCCCCCCAAAAAAAAAACCCAAACCAAACCCTAAAACAAAGTAACCAACCCACCAGCAAACCAAAAAAATCCCCAAAAGCCAAAACCAACCACCCACAAAAAAAACCCCTACAAGCCCAAACACACCAAATAAACAAATCTCTGGTATTACATAGTTAACACTTTACGTATTTTCACTTTCTTTTTTTTTTTAATGAACTCATTTTATCATCACATGCCTTTATGCTGTATCAATTCAGAACCAGTCATTCAAATCCAGAAAATTCTCTTTGAAATGTGCATGCCACATGGTAAACTTACCTGGACATATTTAATGAAGAAAAATGTTCAATTTTGAATGTACACTATGAAGTTGGCGGCTTTTTCTATGTTATGTAATAGCTTAAAAATGCGCCTTAACACTTCTATCTGATTAGTATGAATGATTCAATAAAAATACCTTAACTGCATAGAAACTGGAGATCATATAGCCTAACCCAGCTGTCATGCAATTTATAAATACAGAAGCAACTACCCACATCTGTTCTCGTATTTTCTTTTTTCAATTTAAGAGGGAAATTGACCTTACAATCTTCAACGTGACTTCAGGTCATTGTTATTAGTGATGAGAAAATGCTGTGCTCTTCTTTTGACTGAGTCTGGCAAACCTCCCAGATATTTTACAATCACAGAATAAAAGCTCTGAAATGCTGCACTTTTTTTTTTTTTTTTTTCTTCAGGTTTAGGCACTTGTTGTAGTAGCTTGTACATCTGGCAAATAAAAATCTTTTGCAGGAAGTCTGTGGGCTTTTTTTATTTTAAAATGAAGCTTGTCCTTTGAAACCCTGAAGTCTAAAATAACTTGGCTGGAATAAATAAATTACTAGGTGTTCCTTTTAGGCAAAGCAGTTAGTAATTTCAATGTAAGATCACGGGTAAAGGAAAAGTATTATTATTTTTCAGGTTTCAGGAATAATAAATATTTGTGTGTAAAATTAGGGTGGACTTGAAGCTCATTCTTAAGAAAGCACGGATCCACAAACACAGAAGTATGGAGATTTCTATTCTCCCTGCATGAAGGAAAGAGAAAATCCAGCTTTTTGCAGTATAATTCCCATTAACTACAGTATTATTCATGCATAATCCTGTTTAAGTTTTTTTATGTCTAAGTTAAAAAAAAACCCAACAGTTTAAGTACCCCAATAAAATAATTTTGTCATAATTCAGCAGCATCCAACAGATCTCCATAGGAACTTGTTTGACTTCTTATCTTCTATCTGCAGGAATTCAGAATCCATGCATGAGTCTTGACGTTTAATACAATAACTAGCAGACAATAAAAACTGAAATAAAAATTTGTGCTGTTTATATTCAGATGGGATACAAGGATGCTTCTCCTGGGAGCTATGTTCTTATCTCCACTTTTTTAAACTGTTCTGTTTCACATGGTATTAAGAGAGAAAGATATTTCTCCTGTATTAACTGGTTAATATAGCACACACACATGATTTTTGATCTGGGACTGGGATTAAAGTTTCCAGTTTTTCTCAACACTTAGGCAAGAGAATCATGCTTAGAAACTTTCTGGAGTAAAATGAATATTTAACAGTCCTTAAAGAAGACAAACAACAATTGCAAGAAAAAGGTACTCTTTCTCTTTCCATTAAACAGACTGCTGTTCAGGGAGAAATATGATGAATTTGAGCAGAAATACTAAATCAAATTTTCATTCAGTGATAAAGATCAGAAATTTAACAATACAAAACCACAACCTGCTTGTTTGGTGTGGGTTTTTTTTGGGTTTCTTTTTGTTTTGTTTTGTTTTTTTGGTTTTTTGGTTTTTTTTTTTTTTTGTTTGTTTGTTTTTTGTGTTTTGATTTTTTTTTGTTAAGCAAATATGTCATCTAAACTAGTTATATTACAAAGTCTTGACAATTTTGTTAGAAAACAACATAAGCTACTTCAGATGTCACAGAATTCCTGTATTTGTCCCTCAAGGAAAAGGGAGGGAGAGTAAGACATACTGTAGCTATTGAGGAAAGCAGATTGATTTGCCATGGGCAAAATTTTATGGCTCTTTAACCAACCCCCTTGGAGAAAAGCTGGATAAACAGATAGGTTTTGTGGCATAATTTTAGGACTTAACAGATTCAGTGCTGTTGAACTGTAGGGGTAGCAAGACCAAGGATTCTTTTTTGTTGAAAAAAATCCTGAAAGATTCATCACAACTAGTCATCTCCCATTATAAAATAGGTTTGCCACCTATCTAAAGTATGGAGGCATGATATCATCCAGGAACTTATTCATATAAGCTTAGGCAGGGGTGGGAGAAAGAATATTTATTATCCAGTTATTTATCAGGAAATTTCTATTATAATCATGAAATGTAGTAGTAATGTAGCATAAAGACAACCTCTTAAAATTAGAAACATAAGCATCATATTGCTTTCACTGAAGGACTCCAGATGCTGACAGTTTACCATAACAATGCCCCCACACACCCTCCAAGAAATTAAATGTGAAGTGTGAAGTAGAAGGAGGCAAAGCAACAAGTTAGAAAAGTCAGAACCAGACCTGTTCCATATGGTCTTCATTGTTCTACTACTGTTTTGACAACAGGTTTGAATATTCAGAGTCAGAAATAGAAATGTTTTTAATTTTTTTTCCTTTTAAAGTTTTTGTACTGGGAAGCAATGGGAAAAAAAAACCCAAGCTAGCATAAAAAGTGTGATGATATCACTTAACATTTTTCACAGAATCATAGACATGTAATTTTCAATTCTTTAGCCGCAGAGAACTGGTTGCTTGGGCAACACAATAGATTTGAAATTTTGATTCCTTGATTCTGCAACAAATATTCTGTGTAATCCAGGAATAGTCACAAGTATTTCATTGTCCATCTGTTAACTTTCTTTCATTCCACCGTTGGTTTTTTTTTTTTTTTCTTCAGATCTATGGCAATAGGCTTTTTTGTTTATTTGGGCTTTTTTGTGTGTGTTTTCTGTTAGGTTTTTGTTTTGTTTGTTTGTTTCTGTGGTTTTGCTTTATTTTGTGTGGGCTTGGATTTTTTTTTTTTTTTTTTTTTTTTTTTTTTTGGTACGAGACTGATCAGGATGATTTGCTGTTGATTAGCTTTAGAAAGCGCACAGAAGAAGAGTAGATGTCTGATTATCATCAGGTGTTCCATCAATACCTCTGAACCTCCTATTCAGCAACAATTCTCAAATATTTTTGCTAGTGAGCATTGCTTTTGAAAGTCAGCATTTGAAGGAAATACCTCTATTTTTCTTACATCTTCCCCAACAAGGATCTGTTTTGCCTTGAATGCAGACATGAGTTTGCTATTTCAATAATGATGGTGACAGTGAACTAAAAGATGATAAAATTTGCAACTCAAGTATTTATTACTGAACTATACTAGGACAAAGAAGACGTTTCTTAAAACAAATTAGGAAAAATAATGGTCCTTATTTTAACCAAATCTTCAAAGACAATCAAAACAAAATAAAAAGAATATTTTTATAATGCAGATCTTCAATAGGATTTTTATAGTATTTGAGATAATTAATGTCCGCTTTTTATTACCAAAAGGAAAATCAAATGCAATGTGTTCAAAGAAAGTAGAATGAAGGATCCTTCATTAAGTGGATGAGACACTTTGATTATCCGTGGGTCATTAGTTCAATATGCTTTAATGGCTCCTAAAGAGCTGTTGCACATTCTGAGAGTACTTACTGACTGACTTAGCTTATAAATGCATCAATACAGAAGAAAAAAATATCAATATCAGAAAATCATCTTGGTAGGTTTATAGCTGATTCAGAATATTTATGCCTACTTTTCAGTTATTATAGTCATAAAGGACCTATGTTTTATTCATGGCACCAGGTATTGGTCATGGTGACATGACAGAGTCATTGTTTGAAATTGTTAGCCTTTCTACATTTTTCAAAATTTGTATCACATAAAATCCAAGTTCTCAACTTGCAGAAATTAAATTGGCTCTTCTAATAGGCAGTATTTTAAATGACCATATGTAAGAAAATAGTCCAGAAAATTCCTGCTCACTAACTTGGGAACATTTGGGGGTCTTCGCTTTTCAGTGTTTTAGAGGCTTCCCTCAATTTTCTGTGGGAGGTTACTTAGATACTAACATTGATACTATTGGGAATACAAGCCAAATTTTTCCTGTAATCTTGTGTTGCTTCACATGAATGTAAAACATATTTCAATCTGGAGCTTCACTCTACTTTATTAGCTTTATCTTTTTCATCTCTTCTGACTGACCCCCAGATCCTTCTTCTACAGTTATTGCACTGGTATATATATATATATATATATATATATATATATATATACTACACACAACTCACTAAAAAATATTATTTTTTTGCTTTCCAGTTCCTTGTATGTCCATTCCTGCCCTAAAAGTTATTAAACAGGATATCTAATGAATGCAAACACCTTAGTTGGGACAAACATACATAGCTACATGCCTTGATGAAATATAAAAGATAAAATTAGCATATTTCCTAGATAAAATAAGGCAGCAATTGCACATTGAAGTGGTGGGAATGTTTTCATGGGATCATATAATTGAATTTGGAAAGGGCCTCAAGAAACCATTTATTTCAACCTCGTGCTTGGAGCAGGATCAGCTCTGAGACCAGACGAGGTTACTCAAAACTTTGTGTAGCTGAGCCTTGAAGATCTTCAGGAATGGACACATGACTTCTTTGGACAACCTGTTTCCCCACTTGACTGTCTCCATCATGAAACAGTTTTCCCTGACATGCAGCCTGAGTCTTTCTTGTTTCAAATTGCACCTACTCTCTCTTGTCTTCCTCTCCCGCACAGCTGCAAAGCGACTGACTACACAATCTTCATTTACTTCTTCACAAGAAGGGAGGACTGCTGTTGGCTCTCCCCAAAGCTCTCACTTCTCAGTAGGAACAAGCACAGTTCCCTCAGCCTGCATTATTTTGATACTATTGACTATATTTTTAAAATTTGTAAATACGTTCACTAAACCTTACTTTTAAAATCATTGGATTAGCATGCAACAGCCTTAGGCTTAGATTCAACAAATGATTTATGAGCTTACCTGCTGTGAAAGCTATTACCATCTAATGTTAGCAGTTAGAAGTTGAAAGCATAAATATTTTGTTGGATCTGGGCCACAGCATTTTCCTTGCTTGTTCTCACTTTGCCCTTAGTCATACATCTACCCCAATTACAGTTAATTTCATATTATACGCTATTCATGCAATCTTTTTCCCATATGTCCTTTTTATTCATACCGAGTAATGCGCTGGCTTCTGCAAGCATGTGTAGCCTCAATCAGCAATACATGATTTGACCTCAGCATAGTAGGCACCCATAGAACATCTATAAATTCCTTATTATGTCTCTTCTCTCCAGGTTCTGCAAACTTCCTCAGAAGTTAATCAGCTCCTTGTTCCTGTCTCAATGGAGCTATCATTTTAATACTTTTTTATTGTTAGCACTTCTCCAAGTTTCTTGTCTCTTATCCCTAAGACTATTTCCCTCAAATCTATCAGTCAAAGAGCAATTATTCCTTCTACTTTCTACCTGTGTAGCTATTACTAGATCTAGTTTCTTTCTCAATCTATACAGATTTCTCTAGGACAGTTTATCTGAAATCAGCAAGAATAAGGGGCCATCAAGTCATCTTCTGTTGTCATCAAGCGTCATGGGCCTTTCAAGAAATATGCTTTATGTCCTTCCTATTTCCTGTTGGTGAAAGGGAACTTAATTGCTCCACTTATTAGCCAGAAAAGAAAAAGGGATTGTGTGCAACAGCAGCGTGCAATTGCTGTGAGTAGAACCCTACCTTCTCTTTCCCCACAACTGAAACGGAGGTGATACTAGTTGGAAGAAGCAGGATAGAAATGGGATTTATACAGCATACAGTATAAATATCCTGGATTATTATGGTAAAGAAAGGGCAGAGGAAGGAGGGGGGAAAAGTTATGGCTTTGTTTTTTTGTTTGTTTTAAACATGGAGGTTTTTGTAATCAGACAATGTACTTTTTATGTACTTTGTACTTACAATGCACTTTCTGAATATGAAAACACATTTTAGTACCACCAGCACATCCTCCCTTTTTGATATTAAAGCTGACTTTTGTTTTCTTTCTGCATGGTTGCACAGTCCAAAATCTGAACCTTCTCTTCCAGTTTTTACTTGCTTTTAACTCCTCTGTTCTGACTTGAAGAGGAAATTATCTATGTTACTCTAGGTACCAGCTGAATTGATGTAGTAGTCCATCTCACTCCTCTTACTCCATTACTGATTACCACACTGAGGTTAGACAAGTGCCTTGGGATAACTAGCCTTTTTCTTTTTCCCAACAAAATATATAACAGTTGTCTTCTATGGAAGGAAGGATTGTGGGGTCTTCTTTTCTCTTACTTTATGACAGGGTCTGTCTGCACACAAAGAATGACCAGATCCATGAAGTAATTACATGCCCTCTTGCCCAGGTATTCAGCAGCAACTGAGAAAGGACCAGAGATGGGAAGGATCCCCATTATCCCTAAATGGAAGACAGATTTTGCACTAGCAAAGATATAATGTCAGTTATAGTCTCCTTAGAAAAATGTGGAGACAAGGCAGAGTAATAAGGTATTATCCATGGAAAAGGACATAAGTTCAATTCACAAGCTAGATTTCCAACTTTTTCACTCCTTTTTCCCAGTACATTTTTCATTTAATTTCAAACCACTTAATTGAAAGTGCATGCTTTTGTCACTCTGGCCTGTATTTTTGTGCAGGCTTTGCATGGTACAGTTGATACTAGCCCAGTGTGAACTGCTGTTGGGTCTACTAAAGAGACAAAGCGTAGTGCGATGATGTTTGTTTCTGCTGAGATTTAATGACTATTTGACTTGGCAGCTGCTTTCTAAGACATGGCTCTCACAGGGGATCTCTCCATTTCAGCAGCCACAGTATAGGCTTCCTCTCTGGTACCGAGTGTCAAACATCTGCTCTCCTCTTATCTTTCTCTTCCAGTTTCCCCTGTCTCTGGCATGGTTTACTGCAGGACAGAAATCTCCTATTTACCCCTTCAGGATTGTGACAGCAGCTTTTTCTTTGTCAGGCACACTATGACTAGGAATGTGTAGATATTTCAGAAAACACGGGGAACTACTGTGGCATGCACTTTCCATCTTTGCCATTATTGCATTCCTACTGTTGCTTTCCCCTCCAAAATGATCCTTCAAGTGCCAGGAGTGATCCTGACAGTGCCACAGGCACCATCACTGCTGAAGGGATCAGTCAGCTCCAATATTCTAATAGTACTTACTTTTGCACCCATTTGGCTGCATTTTCACTCCAGTTCACTTACCCATTTCCTAACACACCGCATTGCTCTAATCTAATTCTGTCTTCCTGCCCTATACAGCTTATTAAATTGGAGCCCAGGACAATTAGTTGTGTGTTTAGTTTTTAATTTTTGCTAGTTCAACAGAGAGTTTAATAGCAAGGGTTTACCAACTTAAACTTCTATATCTTTTCTCTAAGGATCTGTCTACAGGATCCAATTAAAATTTTGCATTACTTGGTCCCTACCTTGCTATTGATAATTTTCTCTCAACTTCTCTACCCTATTTTTGAGAAGGAATTTCATTCAATATACCTTAACTTTTGTGAGTAAACCTCTAAATGGAAATATGTCTGTGTATTTTATGAGGAGAAAAATGGGTTCAGCTGTATGTGAAGATTTTAGTTTCATATTTCTTCAGGAATTATTACAATTTCTTTCATAGCCCATACTTATTCTTCAGCTAATTAAGTCATCAAAAAAAAAAAAAAACAAAACCTTGTAAAGAAATAAAATACTGTATTTGCTTGTAATTTATGACAGTTTTTTAGGGCTTTTATAAATACTTGAGACTCCATTACATTCTATTAGCAGAAAGAACTCTGTCCTCTACTAGTTATGTTTGGGACTGGAATTTGGATCAATGGCTGTTGTCCAGTAAACCAATATCTGTGAAGGCTCCCATCTTTGATAGGCTCACGTATCTAAGCCTTCATTGAAATATAACAGGCAGACTTTCAGATCTTGAGTTTTCACAAATAAAAACTTGTATTCTGAAAAAAAAATAAATATCTGAGTAGGAGTTTAAGATACTTAAATGCTGCTATGCATGCATCCAGTCATAGAATTAGACACAAACGCTGGAGGTAATGGTGAATTGCTGAGCAGATGGGAGAAAAGGACATATGTGCCTAAGTGGGTTGTGCAGAAGGGGTTTAAGAAGTGTGTCACGGGCCAAGAGTTGATTTGAGAATAGTGGGGCATCATGCTGCCTTATTGTTTCTTAATGTCAAATTATAGTCTTGACTGATAGATACAGCAACACCTTCCAGTGTCTGGCATTTATTTTGCTGACATTTTAGAGTGTAGATACAGACAACTTTCCTGAGATCTAGTGTGGAGTCTAAACTTTTGATGAGAAATGTCATAAATCTTCAGAAGAGCTCCGGAAAGGACCCCAGATATTCTGAAGGAATCCACTTCAGCTGAATCATTCTGAGATACAACCAATTAGCTCTGTGGAAGAAAAAAGTGCACACACTCTTTTGTCTCTTTTTTTTTTAGATTTCTTCCTTTTCTGTATTGGGTTCACCTCCTGAAGAAAGAAAGGGGTGCCATGACTCTCTAGTGAGTGGTCACTGTTGCTCTCTGGCTTTCATGGGTGTCAACTCCTTAATAAATTCTGATGTTTTAAGTAGAAAAATTATAGTCTAGGAAAAGAATGCAATGGAGCTATTCCTCTGCTAACTAACCAGAGCAAGTGTAAAAGTAATAGTTAGGTAATTAGTGCTTTAATTTTATGTCAGAAATTATATTAAACATTTTGTATATTAAATTCATATGCATTTTTCTTGGTTCAGCTGAAAAATAAATTTACAGAGAATACCATTTGTTGTAGAAGTGCTTAAATGAAGCCATAAAGAATGGTCACCATGATTACAAAAGGAAAGCATTTCCCAGATATTTTGGCATCCTCCTTGATTGTGGAGGAAGATTGGTATTACCATAAATGCCTATGTGATATTACTCATGAGAAAAAGAATACGCACAGGAACTGAACTCATTCATAGAATTTGAATGCACTTTAAAATTCAATTATTTGATCTATTCTCTTCTGAAGATAGTATAGCAAAAGGGTGGGTTCACTAACATTTCAGACTTGCTGCAAATGCTCTACAGAAGCTTGCACTGTCCTTGTCCAGAGACAAGGACTAGTTTTGGACTTAATTGGAGAGCTCTGTAGTGTTTTTAGAGGCCAGATCATGGAATTTTTTTCTCTTTTATCTGAAGAAGAAGACACAGACATGGTACTTACAACAAAGTCTGTGGGAAGATCTATTGAGGCGAACTCTAAAATCCCAGCAAAGGATTTTTCATAATATCATGGCTACAAAGATCCACCAACATCTGCTGGAGAAAGAATCTCAGCAAAGAACCAGACTGCAGGGAAATGCCTGTCTCTACTTTTGCTGGCCAGATTGCACATACAATTCACATAGACACAACATATAGATAGGCAAAGGATGCATATGTACTCCAGAAGTTGGTTTGTCTATTGACATTGCCTCTGTGGCAGTCTCATCCTGACCGTATGCCAAATAGCTCCTGGCAGATGCTCAGCTCAGTGAGCCTACATTGCTTAGCAGCTACAGTTTAGCAATTCCTTGTAAGAGGCAGAGTCAGACTGTGAAGGTATTGGTTCAGAAGGGATCTGGCTTCAAAGGCAGATGATGATTACATTAAGAAAGAAAGCGACAGCTACAGGTTCAAACAAGCAAAGCCAGTCTTGTGCAAACCATGCTGATCTTTGGCACAAGAGACAACTAATTAGTCCCCAACCATGATACGACAATCAAAAATATGATACCAAAGGGAATTATAAGGGTTGTCTTTTGGGAGGAGAAGCAAGTTCTCTAAAAATGCTCAGATGCTTAGCTACACTGTAGGAATATTGCATGTTATAAATGGGATTTGGGAAAGTGATACAAAGTCATATGATGTGGAGCTCTTGGCTCCAGTTGCTGTATGTGTAACACATAGGTTATAATAAATTGTTAGTATATGGCACAGGATAACTGTCCTGGTTCTGGCCAGGACAGGGTTAATTTTTACAGTAGCCAGGAGGGGACATGGCCAGGACCCCACAGATTATTCTATAGCACCTCACATCATTTCTGGGGTTGGGGTAAGGGCTCTCTTCAGGGCCAGAATATTGTTGGGCTCCACAGTGAGCATTTGCATGTGAATTGCTCTCCTGTACACTTTTGTTGCAAAATTGTTGCTGTTAGTGTTCATTTTCTTACCTCGCTGCTGTGTATAGTAAATTGTTCTTTCATCAGCACGTGATATTTATCTTTTTTGCCTTCAATTCTTCTCTGTAGCCCACTGCAGGGGGAAGAGGGGGAGGAGGGGGAAGTGAAAAAACAGCACATGATTTGGAGTGCTTTCAGTGGGAACACCAAATTGAGAAATACCATTGCTAAACAATCACAATATTTTTACACACGATTCAGAATTTTTTAAAAGTAGACAGCTGATTTTTGGCAATGATACCAGGCTGTTCTGCAGGATGTCAATTACTGTTTTTGGAAACTTCCACTGGTAGAAATTCCACAATATTCCAAGACAAATTTCACCCTCTCTACAAACCAAAAGTTGTGCCTAAACAATAGCTTTCTACAATTTAGGAGCATAATTATTTTCTTTGGTACACAGACAAGGAATTTAGCCTTCATTTGAAACCTTTCATATATTTCAGGACTGAAATGTTTTTGGATAGCAAGTTTCCCTAGATTCTTCTTTTCTTATATTTACTCAGTCCTGGTGAGACAGCCAAATGGAGTCTTTATATCCTGTCAGGCTGGAATTCTTCTCACCTGCATAAGCCTAAATGTGTCTGTCACATCTCTGACACACAAACACACACAGCTGAAATGCTGTATTTATAGACAGTACAGTCATGGGAATCCATAAGGGTCACTGGAAATGCAACATCTGATTTAGCTGCCCACACATCGGTGCCTAATATCATCTGAAATACCCCATGTATCCAAAAGATCCAGATGGGACTGCCAGGTATGACACAACACCAGTAGGAAACCTGGGCTCTCCTGTAGTGGTGTCTGGATGTCACTGAATCCAGCCCAGTGTAGCCTGGAGGGCTGTTTGTTTGACAATGTGTATATGCCGAATTTCAGGTGAGCTGAGCAGCCCTCTGGGCTCCACTGGCTGCAATTATTTAACACTCTGTCTCTTGCCCACACACACAGATGCCAAGGGCCATTTGAGGTGCTGCAGCACACTTGAGCCATGCAGATGTGACCTCAGAATATGACACTAGGACAATGGTGACATTTTTTCTGGAGGGCAGGCATCATACTATCAGGTATGTCCAAATGTGCTAGACACCCATTACAGGTAGCTAAGCCAGGCAGGTACTTTGGTATTTGTTAGCAACAAATTGATTTCAATGACTCATTGATTTCAATGTTGTACATGTGATCATTTTTATCCACTTTAAAATGTGATTTTTTCCTTCTCCCATTTTGAATTGCACTCTATTTACTTTTTACTCTTTTCTCCTCTTGGAAATCATTGTGAATTCCAGCCCTGTGCTTCAATGTGCTTTGATCTGTTATGAGTTTGATATAATTTGTAAATTTAATAAACATTGCCTTTATTTCACTGTCCATATAATTAATGGAAATATTAAATTATTCCAGTTTTAGAGCAGACATCTGTGGAACACCAGTTGACACTACCTTCTGTTTTGACTCCAGCACACCACAATACCTGTTTTTTCAGTATGAATCTCTAGCTAATTGTATACCTAACTCACAATATTTTGATTAATTTTCAATCATTTGTAGTGAGAATATGGTGTGTGGCAGTGTCACATACACTACTCACATTATGGTATATGACAACAAAACTTTTTTCTTCCTTACTACAGATTGAAGTTTCTTTGAAATTGCATAATTAGTTCTTAAATCTGTTTTGGCTGCTACTTAACCTCTTGGTCTCTTCTGTATCCTTACCAACAGACAGTCTGTCCAAGAAGTTTTCTGAGTTTTAAAATACAATGATAACCCTATAACACTCTGGATATTCCTTCTTCTAAGCAATCTTTGTTTTTGTCTTGTTAATAATCTGGAGACTTGACTGTCCTGCATTAATTTTTTTCATTGCTTCACCAAGCTGAAGTCTCTCAGGGTAAATTTCACCAGGTCTAGATGAATAATTTACAAACTAGGAGGATATGAATTCTCAAATATTTGAACTTCATTTGAGTGTTGGTTGTTTTTTTTGTTTGTTCTTCCCAGTGTAAATACTATCATTGCACAAAACCAAGCAGAGATTGACTCTAAAGTAAGTCTGAAAGGATGGTTTATGATTTATCCTTAATTATTTATTGACAGATGTTTATCAACTTGATTAACGGTATTAATATTTTTAACAGATGAACAATGTTTCATTTTAAACATAAAACAAGGGTCCTTATATACTGCAAGCGAGGTATTGGAGGAAATAACTACCCTGCTAAAAGTATTCTCTGTAGCAACATTCTGAAATAACAAGCTTGTAAGTTGTAAGAAACATTGCATACTGAACTAATGTTAAGGCTGGGCCAGGCTTCCTTTAGTTTTTGTGGAACAAAGGAAAAAAGCACAAGAAGAAACTAAGACAGAAATGCCAAGCTGTAATAAAATGGTTTTATCAAAACAGAGCTGTCTGGTGCATACCAGATTCTCCTAAAGATGAAATACAAATAAACAAACAACTGCAGATAACACTACATCATCTAAGCAGACTGGAAAACAAACTGTTGTATGGTCTGGACAGTCTGTTATACAGATTCAAGACAGATCATAAACAAAAACAAGCTTCTGCAATTTCAAAGGATAAGCTGAGCCATTATTATGTATGTTTTAGAATTTCAATATGCAGAAAAAAAGAAATAGCTTATTAACTCTTGGTGCATAAAAACCTCTGGATGCATCTTGATAAAAGGAAACCCTTCTGTCCCACTTGGATATGAATACAGAGAAAATAAATGTAAATTAAATTTCTATTGCATATAAATATTGGGTAGAGTAATTTGAAAATGCTGCCTTTCAAGGTGAACTTTAGGGAACTGAATATTTCTTTCATAAGGAAGGAATCACCAATAGGTGATTTTTGTTCACAAGTGAATCAAGTGATTTTCACATTATATTGTCATAAACAAGCTGCTGAAGTTTCTAAAAATTTCTGGGTAAATGCAAGAGACTGTATATAAATTACTGTAAGCTGTTGGGAGAAACTGGAAGAGCTTGTTTCCCATTCTGTATGAGCCCTGTCTGTTATAATATTTAAGAACTTGCACAGATAAGCTATTCAATATGTATCAAGTTTTTAATCTCCTTGGAAAAAGGGAAGAAAAATATGTGTAATATTTTCCTGAATGAAATTTCAAATACCTATCTGCATTACAAGGTGCTGTGAATATTAAAAGAATTAGAAAATTCATTGGAAAATTCACCAAATGAATTGTTTCAGTGAAGAAGTATCAAGAAGCTTCTCTTCTTGCACTCATGTGATCATATGGTTATTTTACATTAAGTACTTTTGAGAAAGTTTTGGGCTTGAAACTATAAATTATTTTAAAATTTCATTAAAAAACTTCCCAATGTTTGCATGGTTTATTTGGTTTTAAGAGAAAGAGACTAGAACCAGTACTCAGAATACTTTTATCTCAGTTTATTTCTTTATAACATATTTTGTCATTTGAGTCATAACATAGGTGGGGAGAAAAACAGTTTGGGAAACTTTATAATGAAGGCCTCAGTTCCCAAGCTTTACAGTCATTTATGACAAAATGATGAGGAAAAATAGAAACCCAGCTCATGGAAGAGAGAGAGAAATAGAAAGATGTAAAGCTAAACTGATTCCTTGTTCTCTAAAAACATGTGGTTGGGCACACTTTTGTTTAAAGCAAACAAACAATATCTAGTTTTTAGCAAATTTTTAAAAAATTCAACACTTTTGTAAAGGAGAATTATTGTAATCCACCTTGCCCTATAACTGAGATTAGGAAATTTATTTGACCACTGTAACATAGTCCTAATACGAACCTGTGCTCTAAGAGAGAATGCAGATAAACTGAGAATGAAGTTTTTCAGATAATGTGTTATTTTTTGTGTCCCAAAAGACAAATACTTTCAAAGAGAAAGAAGCTTAAAATAGCATCTGGCTATTATTTAATATGCATTGTGTAATATAAAGTATTATTTATATTGTGTAAGTATTTTTATCATTTTATAATTTTGCTGGGTTAACATGAAAACTGTAAATCAAAAAGTGGATTATATGTTACATATGTTTATATCATCAGGGAATGTCAATAAATGTTAAAATAAGTTTAGTTTTAAGCACATGCTTTTTCTTGAATTTTTCTTTATTTTAAGGTTGTTTTCCTGTGATATTTAGTGTCTGCAAATAAAACAAACAAAAAAAATTTAACAGTATAGTGTCAGCATACAGACAAACAACTTTTAATATAATTGGTATTTAAGTAATTCAATAGCTGCTTATTTGTCTATCTTCTCGATGGCTGAACTCTGATGAACTTCTGACTGATGTTTTTTTGACTGTTTTGATCAGCATAAACCTGGACTTGATTAATGAAGATATACAAAAGAAGCACAATTTCCTGTTGGGATTCAAGATTTACTGCACTAGAAATTTAGAACAAATGTAGCACCGTATAATATGAATTGGATTCATTATTATTTTATTATTTCTTGGTACATTTTAGCATCTTATGATAAATCCATCAATTAACCTTTGCTAGGTCTAATAGGCTTCATTTAAATTTTGTAATTTCATATTTGTCTTGAAATTGCGTACTCATAAATATGTTGAAGTTTGTGATTTATCTAAACAATCTGAAATTAATGATTGCATAAGATGCATGCTACAGTTAACTGATGAATTGCCTTTATTTAGAATTTGTATTTTATACTTTACTCAGACTAGTGTTCACAGACCTTGCAGTGTTTTCACACTGCCTAGGTTTATCTGCTTTATTTGACTGCTGACAAAGTATGGAATTTTAATCTGTTATTGTAACAGTTTGAAATGAAGAGAAATTTCTGTTATACTTTTATTGCTGCCTAAGTTGCTGCCAGAAAATCTGATTGAAAGTGTTGAGAAAGCAGCCATGAAGAGGAAAGCACAAGCAATCTTCCATTCTCTGTATTATGGCCTGACACATATTAGATCAGTGTCTTTTTGTGCAACAGACAGTCTGCCATAATGAATACCAATTTCATGCATGTTACACACAGGCAAGTCTCATTGCTCACCTTTTTCCTACAGATTTCTTAAAAATCCAGCTGGATTATAAAGTATACTTCAGTTGCCACATTCCTAGCATGAAGTAAAAAGACATTTTGCTCAAACCTCCACTGGAAAAAGCTTAAACTTAGAAATATATTCCTTTGAAAAAATTAACAACTTCTCTTATGGAAAGGAAACTCAGGTGTGCAGACTGAAAAGCCACCACTTTGCACTGCTAAAAGGTCTCTGACTTGAATGATAAAGGGATCAGGACTTGCCAGCCAGCCACAGAGACACTTACCAAGCAATTTAGGTGCAGCCTTACTTACTGAACTCCACATTAAATGTAGATAGATTTTTTTTTGCTCCATATATTTTGACTGCATGTTCTCCAGAGCTATGCACAGAAATATGACAAGCAATTCAGGTACCTAACATGGGTAACTGGTGTTTTTTAGATGCCATACAGTGAATAAAACATTCTGGAGGGAGTGGCAGGTGTGACACGAGGCCTAACAGTGACTCCCATCTTTTGCAGGGGCATCAGGAGGCAAGATGAATTTTTTAAGGTGTCTGTAAGAGCATCAAGTACCTTTGTTCAGTCTCCTGTACCTCCTCACCCATGAAGAATATTAGATAACATTTTCATTTTGTGGATGTGACTGCTTCCACTTTTCCTGGTTCCAGTTACGTTTGTGATGTTACATTTGTTTGCTGTAGAGTGATCATAGTGTCACATTAGGTCACACTGTGATCCTAATGTGATCCGTAACCACAAAATATCTGAGTGGAGTTGCATTAACTCCCATCCAAATAATTTGCCTACTGCCAAGAAATTTGAGTACAAGAATGGAAGAAACAGAATTCCCCCCCTGCCTGCCCCCACTCCCAAGAAGAAAATAGAAAATACTTTGTAGCTAAGAGCCTTATTGCTGAGGTAGAGCAGCTTCTTCCACAGAAATATTTTCATCCCAAGATGCTTAGTACATGGCATGAAAGTCTGATTTGAAGCTGATCTGGGCTAGGCTTTCTCCCCGTGGTTTTAAATAGATGCATATTTATGGAGTTGTTCAGAAAAAGCAATATGTGTTGCACATATATTCTGATTCTTGTGTTTCTCCTTGCAAAGGAGAAATCCCAGTCTGACTCACTGTGTTTTCCACATATTTTGCTTAAGTGACACAGAACATATACAAGCATAGTAACTTGTGTATATAAGCATAGTAACTGCTGACTTACTTTGAAAAACAAACATTTCCAAATAGTTACCTAAACTCCTTCTTCATAGACCATGAAACTACCTTTAGGAACCCAATCTTAGCTTTTCATATCTGGTGGTTATACCCATTCCTGTGTAACTGTATTGTTACTGAAGTGCAATGAAGTAAATATTTCTTTACAAATGTCTACTTTTAACATAGAGCTGAAATTTCACGTTCAACAGGTTGAACTGTCGGACAGCTTTATCTTCTGGTCACAGACAGCTCCAGGTGCATATCCCAGAGGAGCAGTACCCAGGAGGCCTAACTTCTAGGAACATTCCTGACAGTGGTCTGTCTGGTTACCTTGGCAAGTCATTTCACCACCCCGCTTCAGTTTCTCCATTTGTTAAAAGGGCGACACACACTTTTATTGAGAGCTTTGACAAAGATTTTATTATTCTCTAGTCTAGTAGCACATCAAGACCAGTCTTTCATGTAGAAGACAAAAGTACTAAGCATTTTTTTTTTATCATCATACCTGCACTGCCTGTTATATAGAAATTTGCAAAACTGCAAAGAAATGAGGATCACTGTTTTTCTCTTTCACCCTGAACGTGGTAAAAACATCTTATTTCTCAGAACTGAGAGAAAAAGCAAAGCTAATCAACAGGAATGGTTTTAAGTTTGACATCTTGAAAGAGTACCTCAATTAAAAGGATAAATTTGCTGAATTTCTAGAATCTGAGTTACAACATAATTTAATCAAAGAAAAACTGTGTGGAAATCTTGCATTTGAATATCAGTTCAATTTTGAGATTTTTGCATGTTATCAATGTAGAATTTTTATGCTGCTATTTCTTTTGTCATATTTATAAGAAATTCCAGGAAATCGTGGTTTCATAATGAATACAAGCCAAAAATGTACATCGACCCCAAATATTTTCTGTTTTATGTGGCTTCTCCATAGCAACTCTGTATTTTACTGTTTTTCAACAAGTTTTATGTAAAAGTCTAAATTTAAGACATAAAAGTTAAGCAAACTAAAATTAAAACAATTTCTCTTTTAGCATTTTTTGTAAGTAACATAGTGCAATTTTCTAGGAAAAATAAACTACACTGTTATTTTCAATAATGTGTTTAACTCTCTCACCCGTAACTAAATTTAGATGTCACTGCTAAAATTGGTTATTCTAGATCACAGTCACTGTGCAAAGGAGTGATTTTAGTACTGGCTTCTCATAATGTTTTAGCAGAAGCTTCCTCCACAGAACATGTAACCAGATGCATTAAATTATAGTTTACACAGGATACAAATAATTCCTTCCTGACTGCAGCATGATATCAGAGTATACCCCTCAAAGAGAGATATGATTAGCCTTATCGTTAGCTACTGTAGTTAAAAATATTATTAGTGGGTATAAAATTATCTGTCTGTACTTTTAAGACCTGGTTGAAACCAATTCTTTCATGATTTTCTGCAGTACGGATTTTTTTGTTAAGATTATTTGGCGTAGAAGCATACTTTATAAAACTGCATATTTGTCTTCTATTTTCCTTTTATTATGATATTGTGGCTTTTAAATATACTCTGAGACAACCTAGATTGCAGTAACAGTTTTTTGATCTTTTCCCCTAATGTTTTATGTTGTATAGATAACCTGATTCTGTTCCTTTTCAATATTTCTCTTTTCCTGACTAAATAATTTAACCATTTCTATGCTTTCATCTCAGATACCTTTAATGACACTGGCTGGACCTATTTTACTCCCAAATGTGTCTTAATGTCTTTATGTGTAAACTAGTTTAGCATAAAAAGTCTAATGATTTCTGAGTGGCCATTGCAGGTCGTGCAGTCAATGGTCTGTGAACTCAAGTTTCTCTAAGAAAACCACAAATGGTTAGGTCATAGTAGCTGTGAATTTAAAACATTGGAACATCCATGTGAATTGTAATAGTACTGTAATTGTATATTTTTTCCTTTCAGTAAACCCACTTTGAACTTTTAAAATTCTGCATTACTTGCTGTGAGATCTCTTACAAAATTGTCAATGTCTGCTGATTCCATGATCTGCAAAAAAATGAATTTAAAGTGAGTACTGACATGGTAGCTGCTAAAACTTCCTTTCTTCAGTGATGTTTGGAGAGGAGGGTAATTCAGACCATCTTGCAAATGAAAAGTAGTACACCTTTAATCAAAGAAGCAAGAGTGCCACCACAAAAATACATTGTTTTGGGATAGTGAAGTCAGTTGTACCTGTCTAGCACTTTAAGAACAGCTTTATGGTTCTGTGATCGGGTTTTGTGGTAGCATATAAAGGGCAGAGTGAAAGACATTTATGCCTAAAATGAGAGTTGGGTAATCTGAGGCCTCTTAACTCAGAAACCATGAACTGTCAGAAACCATCTGGGTCAGCTACTGCTGGAACAGTGCAGGCTCTTCTAGGCTTGATTCTCTCATCTGCTAGAGCATTTCTGCACACACCCAACCCTGAATGGGCTTCTAGGCCTTAGCATGATAGTAATTTCCAGAACAAAGTGTATCCTACTCTTGTCCTGGCCTTCATTCTTTTCTTTTGGTCAGCAGGTAGCTCAGAAGGTTGACTTTCGGATTGTCCCTCTAAGGTTCCTGATGTTGATGTTCAACCATCAACCAGAGCAGATGAATTCCTAGTACCTTGAAAATACATATTGCAATTCAAATATCTGGTCATAAAGTGACACCTCAGCATGACAAAAATGATATTCTTCCCTTTCAAAAATACTTGCATAATTGGTATATCTTAATACTTTTCTGTGCAGGATTATAAAAGGAGAGGGTTTATTTTCTTGTTCAGTATTGAAGCTGAAAAGTTGTCACATAGATATTCAGCATTTTCAACCAATTTGCTTAGATTGTCTAAAAAAAAAAAAAAAAGAAAAAAGAAAAAGTATCGGTCTTGTGAAAAGATTGAAAAATTCTTCTGATTTAATTCTGTCTTCCCTAGCTTGTATGTTTGTATAGCAGTCTGTGCAAAATAAGAAATATTAAGGTAATAAAGTTCATCATTGAAGTTGTATCACAGAAATGACAGTCATGAGAATGAGAGAGAGAGAGAGAAAGAAAAAGAATAATTATCTAATGCTGTAATTATTATTACTAGTTAGACTGCTTTACATTCTGAGAGATTATAAAGAAACAAAGAAATAAATTATGTCTATAGAAATAATTACTACTAATTCATAAGAGGAACTCACAAGGTGAAGACAGTTACAAGGCTGATCTTTTACATTTTTCTTAAAGACAACATACCAAAAAATCCCTTTCTACCATTTCTAAGACTGACAAATACTTTTTCTCTTCTTTTCTTAAGAAGAGTTTGCCTACCACAGTTTGTCTGTCACAGTCTATTTTGGGTACTCAATATTACTCCAGAATATTTTCCAAATTATGCTACATTGCTCATTGGGAAAATTCACACTCTCTTTTCAGATAATTTCATCTGACCCAGAGTACCACAGCCTGATAGTGAATTAAAGACCTACATGAATGTTCTCTGGAAAAAAAGGGGATAAGTGCCTTGGAAATGCTCAAGTCTGAACTGCTAAGCTCTTGCTTTCTAAACTGAGGGAAAACGACCACTGCTTTTCTAGGAATGACCCTGGGTCTCTTCTAACATCCAAATATGGACCTGACATAAATGTCCCAGACTACACCACTCAAGGGACAATGTTCTCACTTTCAATAGAAGAGATGATTGAAATCTAGAACAGGGATGAGTTCTGTGGATTCTTTTAATTCATTAGGACAGACGGAATTGCTGCTGATTCTCCCTACTGTTCAGCTCAATACTTTGTGAAAAACCAATGGACACAGTTAGTTCTAAAGAACCATATAAAAGAAATAATGATCTTTCTCAAGGCACCAAAATTTTTCATGGTGCCAGGGAGGCTGGGAGGCTGCAAAAGGGGAACCTCCTTAGAGAGTTATACATTAAAGACCGTTGTCCAGTTTGAATTGTGAATGAACTACGTTATTTGTGCAAATTTCTTTTAAACTAGCAGTTCTGGGAGACTTTGTTGAACTCAGGGACATGAGCTACTATTTTTGAACTAAATTCCAATATATGCTCTCTTCTTTTTCTCATTGTAAAGATGAGAGAAGAGAGGAGGAATTAGATATACTTTTCTTCTTTTTGGAGTAGATGGTGACTGAGAAGTTAACTTCTCAGTCAAATTCCTGGTATATGAAAGCAAAAAATTAATATGTCACACAATGCAGTGATTCACCTCCTTTACACTGCTTTACTTAATCTTCAATATCCCCTCCAGACAAGCTAGGAAATTTCCCTGTTTTCATACATATGAAATCAGAAAGGGTTTTGTTTAAACCATATTTTCATAAGTTTGTTTGTTTGTTTGTTTTCCCAGTAAGAATGGAGTAGAGAGAAATAAGTCTTTAAGGATTATGATCCTTGATTTCAGCATCATTATGAGTTGGTGAATGGAAAGAGGACAGCTGGATTTAAATAAATCAGACTGACACAAAAGGCACAGAAAAAATAAAAACTCCTAAATCTTAAAAACTCTTAAAATATGCTTTAGAACTCAGTGCAATTGAAATCCAAATAAACAGAGAAACATGAACACAAATATGCTGTTGACTTACAGGTGATTTTTTTTTTTTTTCTGTAGATGGCTTTGAGAATCCTGGAATTTCCAGATCATAAATCTAATACTGGTAGATATTTTAGGAGTAAGATAAAAGTATTCTTAAGTACTATAAAATGACAAAAAACCCCTATTTTGACAAGTATATGTAGGTCTGAATTTCAGTAACCTTCACAGGTTCTAAGTGAACCTTCAGCATTCCTAATAACAAACTCTCAATTGCCCTATTAAAAATTCAAGTTCTTATGCCTTGGGAGATCTTAAGTTTGGAAATTTAAATCATGTCTAAATGATTTTCTTACAATCATTAAGCAACATTTCCTGTATTTCTTGTTGAAGGAGTATACAGCAACACCTTGAATTACCCTCTACTCCTGAACATTTAGTGAATCTTGAACTTGAGTGTGATTTAGACTTCCTGGCACTATGTGTGTCATGCTATTGTACATAAATAGCTGCTTTAACTTCACTGCTGCACAAAGTTGAATGTCAGAAAACCATATTTGCATTTATACACAGAATAATTACATGCTGATGCGAACAGTAATTAGAGATACTAATGAAAAATGTTAACCAATGGTTCATGTGTTTGCAGAAATAAAGAAGAAATCAATAAGAACAAGCAATGAAAAAGATGCTGAATGTTTGTTGTCTTTTGTGTAAGGTGAAGAACTGAAAAAACTTACAAAATATCTGTAATGCTTTTCAACCAGGTATCCAAATTAATTCTTACTTGGTGAAAATATAATATATTATCATTTTTTTAATTTTTTTTTTTTTTTAGATCACTAAAAACAAAATGAAGATCTGGAGATCTTGACTGACTTAATGTATTTAAGTTTCTCTAACAGAGAACTGGATTTGAAAGGCATGTGATTACAATCTAAATGAATTTGATAGTTCGACTCAGCCTTTAATGGATTACAGTAAGAAAGTTATCAACTTTATATTAAAGTAAAAAACTGTGATCTCCTTCCATATTTAGAAGTCCATCTTTTGATCCCAGAAAGAATGCAGAGAAGGAACTAATATTAACCTTCGTTCAGTAGAGTCTGTTTTGTGAGTGGCCACTGAAAAAACATTTACAAATATCAACTTCATAAGAAGCAAATAATAATTTTACAATGCTGAAGTGAAATGCTGATATGTAAGATGCTAGAAAAAAATGTTTCTGCTGTTGCTTGTCCCTTTTCTCCTTTTGTTTTCTCATGCTTTTAGAATCCCACATCTGTAACTGGAGCTGTGTCAAGTATGGGTGATACTGCAGCTAAAAAATGAAAACTTCCAGACAGTAACAGATACCAGTGTTAAGAAGCAGATTGGCTTCGGCAGTGCCTATGTTTTTCCTTTGTAATATGTCTTCACTATCTGTAAGTATGACATTTTCTGGCAGGAGTTTTTGTGGTAATAGATAATACTAAGCTAATAGAAGAGGATAGTCATGTAAAGTGAGTTCACTAACATAATTCACATTTTCAATCAGGCAAAAACAGCAGTGTCAACATAACTTCAATTCAGTATGATTCCTGTTTTGAATGTCAAGTACTCAACAAATGTCTCACAAGTAACTATTCTTAGAAACTGTATGTCACAGCACTACATAAAGATATATAGGGGAAAACAGTTACAGCTCTTAATTAACTCATAAACAAAAAACTGAAGCAAAACCCTTCTAATGGGATTGATAAGAACTGTGACTTCAGCTTTAATTTTTAGAAACTGGACTTTTTTTGTCTTGTTGTGATACCTATAAAATTTCAGTTTCTGTGTTTTGAAGGTACCAAGCTGACCAAACCATGAGTTTAGCCCATATATTCAGCAATGCAGCCATAGGTGCTTTTTAGTTGCTTGCAGCAAATTAGGATGCTTGATATCAGAAATCCTGGGAAACTTAGATCTGTGAGTTTTTGTTTTAAGCATTTGTTTTGGTTTTAACTTGGGGCTGATGAATAAAATGTTGTAGATTCATATCTCTGTGTACTGAAGAAAATGTTTGCATCAACCCTCACACTGTGAAACTGCAGAATGATGTACAGCTTGAGATGATGTGACTTAGGTTCACTTAGATGAATCCACCATGAAAGCTCAAAATCACTTAGAGGAGTTAAACACAAATGACATGTCAGTTTACTAGTCTCTCAAATGCTCAAAAGATTCCTGGGATGTTTTAAATTTTCTCTGAAGACATTTGCTTATTTCTCTAGCACAGCAAGTATCTGATTCGAGTATTTAAGGGTAGAATTGCAAAATCAGTGGGAGGGTTTTCCGTGTATTTGTTGATGAACTAGGGATTAGGCATACCAAAGATCAGCCTCATTGACCATATTTACAAATGAAGGTGAGGAAAAAGAATCACAGAATGGGTGAGGTTGGACCACAGTGGGTCATCTCCCTGCTCAAGCAGGGTCATGCTAAAGAACATGGAACAGGATTGCATTCAGACAGTTCTTGAATCTCTCTAGTGAGGGACACTCCACAACCTCTCTGGCAATCTGTTCCAGTGCTCAGTCACTGCACAGTGAGGAAGTTTTTCCTCATATGGAAGTGGAACTTTCTGTGCATAGGTTTCTGCCCATTGCCTCTTGCCCTATTGCTTGGCACCATGGAGAAGATTCTGGCTTCATCCTCTTGACATCTTCCCTTCAGTTACTTGGAGACATTGATGAGTTGTCTCTCAGTTGTCTCAGTTGTCTCTGACTGAACAGGCCCAACTCCCTTAGCCTTTCCTCATAAGAAGATGCAGATGGATGCAGGAGATACAGATGTAACTCTTCAGTTACACCATTTCCAAACAATAGGACTTTACAGAGCCATTGAATTGTGTTCCAGAAGAGAGCACAGAGCTGTGATGGGCCACAGGTGCATTTTTTTTATTTATATGCCCATCCTGACAGATATAGAAAATGAGAATAAAAACTGCAGCCACAAAAAATGGCCAGGGAGGTTATTACATTACTTGAAAGCATGACATGGTCTCTTTTAAGCCTGGAAAAATTTTCTGGCTTTCACATGAACTCAGTATGTTCAGATAAGGATAGACTGGAAAAGGCATGTGAAAGTCAGTATTTGATTTCCCCAGATTTCTGGATGGATATTTTTAGTTGGTGTGTTTACTTCTGATTTTGCACCTTGTATTTGAAGTCAGTTCCAGCCAACAGCAGCTTCAATGCCAGCAGATTTATGGATAGCCAGATACTGCTGGTCTTAATGTCAGTCTCTTAATCAGAATACCTTCCGAAATGAACTTTCATGGCTTTAGCTCCTGATTTTAGGACAAGCATCAGAATGGCCAGTTTTTATTCAGCAGCCACAAGTAAGCCTATATTTACAGGCTGAATTTTAGTATTCAGTGTTACTTACAACACAGACAACTTCCTAGTAAGAAAATCTGAGCTAGATTTGTTACTAAATGAACCTAGAGGACATCTTCAGTAAAAATATAGTGACAAATAAAACATGCTGTCAGCTAAATCTTCATTTTATGGGATAGAAAGAGATTATCTGTTTAGGTCCTCTGATGATGGCATTCTGTAAAAGGCCCTAGGCCTTGTGATTGCCATGAGCTTTTATAGCCACTGTAGCAGTTTAGACAGGACACAAGAATATATAGACAATGAACTACATGAACACATTTTAATGACATGAAAACCTTTTGCTGTTTTTGCATGCCTAAGAGCTCGAATCAGATTTGTCTTTCCTTGCTCCTTTGTAATGTGCATTTCTAAAACTGTAGATCACTTTCCTATTGTATAACATATCCAGGTTGGTGTCTGCTCTCAGAACATATTAACACTCTTGTTCTGAAGCAGTTTTCATGAAAACATTTTCTGACAAGCAAGCTATTTTTAAACTGGTGTGTTTTTTTCCTTCATTTATCTCCAATACAATGGACCGTATTATACCTTTTTACTTCCAGCCTGTGCTTCTACATGCCATCTTCACATCATTCTCAGACTTTCTGTGAAAATAGCGAAGTCTTTTTGAGATCTGCTATTCAAGTCTTCCACAAAATAACAAATACACCTTTGCACACTGACACGATACATCCTAAGGACGAGATTTGTGAAGGTTCTTTTCACTGATCTCAGGGTGCAAAAACAGGCATGACAAGGGGGTTTAGCAGTAAGAATCAAAACAAATGTACTTTTATTGAATAACCAGAGCAAAATGCATTAGGGAGAAGGGGAATGAAGAAAAGGGAAAGAATAAGGAAAAAAAAGAGAGGAAAAGAAAGGAGGTGTATAGCTACCAGACATGGGATCCTTCGAAGTCCAGTCAACGGAGCCTGCTGTCTTCACGTCAGGGGAGATCTCAAGGGTACCAGTCAGCTCTAACCTCTTTTATAGTCTTTTTTGATTGGGGGAAGGGCACACATTTCAAAATAGTCTATTGAAAAGGGTACAAAAAGTCCATCAGCAGTAGGCAAGAACCATTGTCTTCTTGGTCCAGTGGTCTCCTGCAAACTTGCTTTGGTTACTTGGCCTTCCCCATACACGCCTTCCCCCACCCTACAGTAGGGATTTCAGTCTCAGTCTTTTAGAGAAAAGAGGCGACTTTTCTATATAGGGGTCGCATGTCTCAGTCCTGGATGGGAGAACCTTCTCCCATCTCAGTCTATCTGTCACAGTGGTACGATGAATGGGAATGAAGGGTCCTTTAGTGGTGACCACCGAGAAGGTCATTCCAGAGAGAAAGTCCATCCAAGTCAGGAGGTTGTAGAAATTCCAGGACCAGTGTTGCTAAGTGATGCAGGCGAAGGAGAGCACACTGCCCTTTCTCGGGTGCAGTGCTCCATGGGTTGAGCAAACACACCTGTAGACAATAGTTTGGCTTGGTGGACCAGTTGGACCCAGATTTCTTTTCCTTTCCCCCGTGGTCTCGACTCTCATGATGATCAAGAGGCAAAGAATGAGGGAAATTTCGGACAGACACTCACACACACACATCGATACAAAATTCAAGCAAAAGACAATGGAAGACTGCTCGCAAATTCAGTGTTGTACAATACTGCTTCCTAAGGCCACAATTATCATGCATTTAAATTACACTTATTTATAGCAGTGATGACCATGTGAATTTTGTATTGGGTCTGTCTGAGATGGAGTTAATGTTCCTTACAGGAGCCCTTCCAGTGCTGTGCTTTGTACCAATAGCCAGAAAGGTGTTGGTAACACACCAGTGTTTTGGTTACTGCTGACCCATGCTGGCACAGCATCACTGCTGCCTCTCCCACATTTCCCACCAGCAGGTTGGTGGTGGGCAAGAACTTGGGAGGGGAAATGGCCAGGACAGCTGATCCAGATTGACTGAATGGATATTCCATATCATATGATGTCCGTTCAGCAACCAAATCTAAGGGAAAAAGGTAGGAGGGGGAAGCTTTTGTCTGTCTTCCAGAGCAACTTCCACACCTACTGAAACCCCTTTTCCTGGGAAATGGCTGGGAAGTAGAAAATAAATCTTTTATTTTTGCCTGCTTTTTCATTATTAGACTGTCTTTATCTTGATGCATGATGGTATTTTTCTATATTATTCTCTCCCTCTCCTGTCCTGCTGAGGAGAGGAGTGATAGAGCAAGCAGCTTGAAGAGCACCTGGCATCCAGTCAAGGTCAACCCACCACAAGTATGGACAAATTTTCCTCTCATTTGTTACTGTAATATGACATTATGTAATAATTCTATACATGAAGATATTTCAAATAGTCAGTTTCTCTTAATGTCATTGGACACTGGCTTTGCAATAAAGAGCTGTTGATTTCTTGTAAAATTAATCTCTGCCTAATATTGACAGTAAAATAAACAAAATTATTTGTCTTTCGAAGCTTGAGACTTTGTAGAAGACCTTCATATACTATTTGAATTCAGAGAATTTTCAGAGGCAAAGTTCTACACTGTAAAGAAGATATATTTAAATGAAAAGAAAGTATTACTTTTGATAAGCCTTCAAGGGAGTTCATTTCAGAATAAATCTGAGCAGAACTATACCTGTTACCTGCCTAAATTTCTGTCTCTCAAAAACCTTATGCATGGTAATTTTCTTGTATTGTATGCCACATAGTAAAATGTGCATTCTTCTTAACACATAATTAGTTCTCTTGGGGCTTACACAAATTGCAGTTCTTATACACCTGTGGCTAGCACAAAGTAAATTTGAGTATTGAAAGCCTTAGGATCATGTCGATCTCTACAAGCTGCCCACTTGTGATAAGCATAAACTTGCCCTTTGAATGTTTTATTGAGCTACTAAATAAATAAATTAATAAATCATCCTGCCCTGGAACTCAGCATCCAAAGATGTATTAATTCTATGTCTAAGATAAAACATGCAACCCATTGCAAACCATTTCATACAAATACGTCGATGTTTAAGATATTAATGCTAAGTTTGGAGCTGAAAGCTGCGGAATTGGGAAGTCTGATGTCTTGGGAGATTCACACAAAGATAAATGCACAGAAAATTTTTATTTATGCTCACCTGTTCACCCTTTAAGAGGAAGGCTTCTATATGTTTCCCCAGCTTGATAGGCATGAGATATTAAAGTAATTGCAGAAGCAATAGCATAAGATTGATTAAAGTTGTTTATCTGAATAATAGTGGCATTTCTTTGGTTGAACAAAACCTACCATACGTGACATTAAGTTACTACACAAAGACCTTGTAATCATTACTCAGTCCAGCCAGAAAAGATTAAATGCTGTCAAGATCTTCAAAACAGAGTATGACTAATTAATTAAAATCTCTTGTCAGTTTTGAGGTTTAATCCCCAGCGTGACTATTTTGTTCTATCTCAATAAATGACTGTTCTTGGCTAGATCTAACAATCCAATGAAAAATTTCTTCTGCGCATTCAGCACTACCAGAGTGGGCTACAGGATTCTTCTTTTCTAGATGACTGGTTTAAACCAGACCTCAGAGAGTATTGAATTGCTTTGGTCTGTGTGAAACAAGCCTTGTGATATATGGCTGTTGACTCATGAAAAGAAACATTAGACTACTTGTGTTTGCCATATCTTTTGGAAATCGCAGCCAAGTAATCTAGCACAGCTACACTCAACTGTTGAACAATTATCTTTATGGTAAGCATAATTTTGTCTGATTTTTAAATGCTGTGGTTGTATGCAAATTAAGAGACAATATCACAGGACAGTAAAATGTCACTTTGTTAAGTACCACATTTGCTTTTCAAAACCTAGATTCCTTATACACATTTTAAAAGTTGATTTATTAACTAATCATTAAAAGTACACTTCTATGTGTTTATCTTTCACCTTTTACATCATCACTATGTGAACAGTGGCATACTGTGGGATCTGTCCCCGTGTGTTAGAGTAGTGGGATCAATCAGTAGGGAAAAAAAGACCATACATGCTAAAGCATGTGGGCAGGAAGCTTTTTTAATTGTTCACACTGTTCTAAAAAGTAATTCAGTCTTTTGGAAAAATAGGAGGAAATGCCTATTTCTTAGCTGTTAGCACTATTTTGTTTTAAGAAAAGAAATATGCAGAAACAGTGGTGGGAGAGGGGTAGAAAAAGTGGGGAGAGGATGGAAAGTAGAATTTTATTGGAAGTGGACAGCTTTGTATTTCCTGGAATTCCTACAGAAATGTATAAAGCAGTAGTAGGTATTTGAAAATTTCTCTTGCTGTACTGCAGTAAGCAGATGATTTGTTTCAGCTTCTGTTTGCCCATCTTTTGGACTCTCTTCTAGAAATAAATTACATTCTATGATTTTTTTGCCCTCTTGGTCTCATTACACTGTGGGTTTGTTTTCTGGAAGGAGGAAAATGTGCGTGTCTGTGTTTGTGTATGGGGTTAGTCTGTCCTAAAATTTAACTGGAAATGCTCTTTGGATGCAATGGAGTTAGCTTTGGAATACTAAAGTCCTGAAATTAGCTTGCTTTTATAAATGTGTTTGAAATTTCTGCTGTTTTCATATATAAAGTGGAAAACCTACTGGCTGCAGAAGTAATGGAATTTAAAAACTCGCTGTACCTGCATGATGTGTGCATCTATGGGAAAGCTGTTTACTGAATAGATAAATGAGCGAGATAAAGGCCTTAGTGGAATTATGTTAATAAGAGATGATGGAACTGTTGGAGTAAATCCAAACTGAAATAATTTGACTTCCCCTAAATTGACTTGGAAAATAGTAAAAAGAAACAAAAGAATAATAATTTAGGGAAAAAAGAAAATTATTTATATTATTGTGTATATAATATATAATTATAAATATTAGAAGCAAATATTTTAAAATTTCAATTAAAAAAGAAAGGAAAAGGCACGAAAAAAGGATATGAAGTGGTTGTGGGGGAACCACTGAAATGTATAAAGCTGAAGAATGAATGAATATAAGATAATCTATCTGTGGATGGAGAGGAGAAGGGAAGAAAAACATCAAAATGCAAGTCCTTAGAAAAAGATCAAGTCTAGTAGAACTCAGCACTAATTTCTACTGGGATGTTTCTACTGATGAAAGGATTTTTTTAACTGTCTTTTGAAGTAGATCAGAATTTTACTTGTCATTTATCTGAAACTGGTACTATTTCAGATCTTTTCACTGATTACACTTGATTTTGAATCAGATTTTGAGACTCGGTGTGTTTTAATCTAGATGTCTGCCCAGGATACTCTGCAGCTCTCTAAAGCATATTATAAAAATGCCTTCTACTAAATATTCTACTTCTTGTTGTCATTAACACATATATGAATGGCTTGGACACAGTTTATCTGTCTTAATGTTGTCACTTTAAAATTTTTCACCCAAATCTGATCTAGCCTCCCAGATTTTCTTTTTAATTGATTTAAAAAAATTTGCATACAAAAAAATTCATTTAATATTGAAATGTACATTTTTAAATATGCTAGACCTATTTCCCTTCAGCTTTGCCGGTTTACAGGCTTAAAATCATGAGTTGAAACTTTGGTACAAAGCTTACTCAAAAATATCTTTCCCTTTTTGTTTAATGATAAGCAGTTCCTTTCTTTAATCAAACGTAGGTTTTCAGGAATAAGGTTGATTTGGAGCCTCATATTTTTTTACATTTAATTTCATCTATTTCCTTCCCATCTGTTATCATTTAGATGTTTTCTGCTAAATGTTTTTCATTTTGTGTTTCTTCTTATTTCCTACACTTGTAGGAAATAAAATCACTTACAATTTGAGAGAAGCTTCAAATAAAAGTCATAGCGTTTGAACCTCAGAGGTGCAGTGAAGGCAAAGAAAACTGGGATTCTAATAAAAATTATATAATACAGAGTCTGCAGGATCTTAAATTAAAAATCCCAAAGGAATAATGTTAATTTAATGTACAAAATTCCAATAGAAGCTTTGTAAGAAAAAGGTATTCTTTTCTAAATCCTGTTTCAAGGCAAACAGATCTTAAAAACTGAGAGCTGTTATATTACCTGTGGGTCTCTTTATTGATATATTGAGCTGGTATCTCAAGTTAAGTGTCCTCCTTTATGGAATATCTGGATGAGGCTGAGATCCCATGCATGGGTTGAAGTGTCCACAGTCTAATATAAGTTTCTAAGCTCTTACACTCCCAGAAGAAAGTCCATAACTCTGCATTTTCACAAGAGGCCATTTGTTTAATTTTCAATACATGTCCACTCCCATCACTCTACATGGTTTTTAATAAAATATGGTCAACAAATATTTCCATTTAACTGAAAATGTAGTTTTATATGCTGTAGTGAATGTACCAGCTCTCTTGATTTCAAAGATTTTATACTCCACCAATTTTTTAAGAATATCTCACCAATGTCCACCTCTGGTTTACTTCATCTGGGTGGTATAAAGAAGCAGGGAACAACTATTCAACTATGTTATGCTTTCTGTGATTGTGTTCTACTTTCCTATTTTTCAATAATCTCAGTGAGGAATTGATAAAACAGACTGCAATGATTGCACATCACTGTCTTATTCCCTCTTTTTTTTTTTTTTTTCTCAATAGATTGCTCATTTAAAGTTTCTATTTAATGAGATGGTACCTACTACGAGAATATGTTATATGTCATTGCTGCAATTGTTTGAATAGAGATTTTTTTTCTGAACTCCCAGCTGTGAAGGCCAGCTCTCTAATTCAAGTTTGAGACACTCATGTTTTCCATTCTATTAGTCTCTAAACTTTCAGCCATAAATTTAAGTGAAAGCACAACTGGAGTTTATAGCTCTCGAGATAAAAATCTTATGCTGTTAAATTTCTTAGGTAAAGAACCATTTTCTGCTGCTGGGGGTGTGAAACTCAGGCAAGGCTGCTGCAAGGTGTTTGTCATTCCACAGAGATGAGAAATTATTGATCTGCCCTTCATACGACAATGGAAAAGGTGCACACTAGTTTCTATTCCTTTGATTCTGCATCCCAAGCTGCAGCCTGTGTTACTGGTTCTAGTCTTGTGCTTCATACCTGAGGGACTGCAGGAATCACCAGCTGTGCAGTAAGTCACCCTTTCCTCACAAAGATACCTCGTGTGAAACTTCTTGTGCAAGAGAAATCAGCAGAAGGCAGTCAGACCACCTGAGCTTAAGCCCATAACATCTGAAAGGTCCATCCTGTTTCAATTTCCTGAAAGGGAATCATAAAACTCAGCTCCAAAAGGGATTAAGATGAATAGTATGACCATCATTCCTTTTTGCACTGTTTGAATTCAAGCTGGAAGAAATTTCTGTATTTTTCTATTTTCTCTCAGTAGCTAGCTACTACTTTCTCATTCCTAGGCAGACTTCCAGAAGCTGTGAATTGCTGTGCATCATTAAACTGTCCATAACTGCATCAGCTACAGCTAATTAATGTTATGCTGTGTACACAAAACCATAGCTAACAATACAGCATGTGCTAACAAGCAACAGAGACCACAGGCTTAAATAAGGGTTAACATCAGTCATTTGGTTCATTTTTTCCCAAAACATCTACTCCAACTTGATAACACAATCCTCTACCATGCATTGTTTTAATTTATATAGGTGAAACTAACTATAAGGGCAAATGAGGCAAGGAATTGATTTAACTTTCAATGAGCCTTCTTCTTTTACCAAAAAAAACCCCAAAAAACAAAAAAACAAAAAAAACCCAAACCAAACCAAAACAAAACAAACAAACAAACAAAAAAAAAAAACCAAAAAACAAACAAACAAAAAAAACGAAACCAAAATATGTTTGACTTCTATTATTGAAGTGTATTTTTGGCATATATCTAAAATTCTTTTGCACAGAAGGAAAATGAGACAAAAGGACAAACAGTAAAAAGTACTGCTGAGCGTGGTTCTACTGAGGCCTGGTTTGGGATACAGGGACGTAGGCTGTGTTCGCAGTTTCAAAGGGGGAAGTGTACACCTGCTTCAGGGAAATACTAACTTGCAGCTGCATTGTACTGCATTTCAATGGAATCCCACTGCTCTGATTAAAAGGTGCTGTTCCACAGCTGCGTTATCTCATTCGCTTTGAAAGGGAAAGCAGCGGACTTGATCAAAACAGGCCTCCCCATGGCTGCATTCTCAGAGCCGCTCTCGCAGCAGAAGCAGATGATGTGAGTGAGAATCGCTCTTTGCTAGAATTGTTAAATAAGTATCTGATAGAGAACATGCTTCTCACCTCTTCTTTGTTCTCCAGCCTCATGCAAGAATTAGTAGTCCTGGCAACTATCAATAATGTCCTTCAACTCTCCCTTCTCTCCACTGGGTTTCTATGAAACTGCTCACTGTGAGGACCATAATATTTTGTTCGACTTTCTTCCTGCCTTCTAGAAGTGAGTAGTACGGTTAATTATGAATTTCTTGAATATACCAGAAGTAATCTGTAGTTTTGCTTCATATTCATGAAAAGAGATGATAAATTAATTTTATTGCTATTAACAGATCATGTTTTTATTTGACTTATTTAAATCCTGTCTGTCAGAAGACCTTGTGAATTATGCCAAAATCCCTAAGTAGAAGATAAACAATGATTTCATTGAAAGTAAAATATTGTCTCAGAAATTTTGAGCCACCTCAGAAGAGGTGCCCGTCATCTTGCTGCGCTGGAGTTCAGCTTCAGAATACGTAATCATCGCATGTAATGTCAGTGAAAAATACCACAAGACTGGAAATCACTGACTTCAATATCATTATGGCAAATAGGTTATTCAAATACAAGTGAATGGCAATGTCTTAGTCCAAAAATCTGATAACAAATACACTGTATGCTACAGGTAGGCATGTCTGAAAAAGTCACAACACTTTTCATAGCCATTAAGATTTCTTCCATTGTATCTCTAAACACTTTCTCTCTTCAGGAGATTATAACATCCTCTACGTCAGCTGTCTGCCTATTCAGACTGACTGCCAGAAAATGGAATAAAGGTGGTCAAAGATATGTGAATAAGATGGAGGCTGTTTGGCTCTCATGCTGAAAATCCAAAGATATTCTTGATTTGGAGCTTCCAGGTTCCTGTTGGGAAAGTGATACAGAGTGGTTTGTTCACATGAATGCAGCTGAGCTATGGCAGAAGATGTGCTGAATGTCTTGGAAATCAAGAGGAGAGAGGTGGACAGTAACTGTGAAAGCTCTAACAAAATCTGCAGACATTTTTCTCACAGGAGCTGGAACTCATAAGTGTAGAAAATGTCATCACAGATCTAATTAACACCAGCCAATATCCTACTTGGTAGCAGTACTAACCTATACCATTACTTTCCTATTAATCAGTGTTCCTAATATATCACTCTTTGAGATCAAAAAGTTTAGGTCAAAAGCCAGAATCAAAGATTTCTAGGGTCATGGCGGATAATGTAACCTTTTCTGTAATTTCCAAAGTCAGGGAAAAATCTCTGTCAAGTTTAATTTGCTCCAGTCAACCTCATTATGTGGTCAAAAGGTGGAAATGTAAGGCAGAGACATGTAGGAAAATTTCTGACAGTGAGCAGAGGATGGAGCATTAATGTTTACACTTTCTGTTCAAATACTTGCAAGTTAGAAGCTTGTCTTCCACTGCAGTCTGACATTGTTATACTTTTTTTTTATTATTTTTAATTTTTTTTTTTATGTTCTTACACTGCCAACAAAGCAGATTGTTTATGAACTGGCTGCCTGAGTGCACAGCTCATACACTTTCACTACTGTTCTGGCTTTCATCCTGTGCATATTTTTTGAGAAAACTGCTGGCCAATTTTCACAAGCATGCCTCTCCAGTTACTGCATCCGATGCATGACTCAGGCTGTGTGATTTACACACAAGTTTATTTTTACGTTGCTGAACATCTCGTCTTTTAGGGGACAAATACAAAAATAAAAGAATTTCTTTCCACAAAAGATTGACACACCCAGAATTGTACTTAAGTTTAAATAAGTCCACAATACTTCTTAAGCAAACTTCAACATTTGAAGCTCAAGTAAATTTGTCAGGTTTTTAGGGGCTTCTAGCTACTTCTCTGCAATGAGCAGAACACCCTTATTGACTTCTGAGTTCTTGATTTATGACTTATATTAATATTTGTTTTAATTTTAAGAGATGCCAAATAAAAGGTGTAAATGGCATGTAGGTTTGAGGGCATATTACTTATAAAATCAATCTCTATTGAAATTGATTACATAGTCAGTGAAGGACTTCTCAGTAATGAGTAGCTTGCAGACATGGTTTGTACTCAGACTTCCTAGGCCAAACAGTTACATTGTAGGTAATCAATTTTGCCTCAGTTTACTCTGCTTTTCGTAACATCCAATGTGCTAAAAATATTTTATTGACTTGAGAATGTAAAAAAAAAAATTAAAAAAAAAGTTAATGTTCCATACTCCTAGAGCTGATAATGAAGTCCTTAGAAATCATTATAATCTTCATGATTAATTTCATATAACATTGGTTTTTAAGTGATATTTTCTATTTTACTCATTTATTACTCTGACACTGAATGGCTTGCTCTAACATAAAGACAAACTTTAATTTGATCAGCTATAGCTAAATTTATTTAGTCCTTCCTCCAAACACCTAAATGGGTGTAACATTTTGTGGTTAGATTGTCATATTGACAGCTGTACTGCTTCTTCAGGAGAGGGGAGGAGAGGGGGAGAGAGAGAGAGAGAGTAAGAGAGGAGAGAATGCTGACTTTACTTGTTTTAGAAGCCATGGAAAATCTTTTAGAAGATAATGATGAACTATAATGATAGGTAAGAGAGCAAGATACAAATTATCAAGCCGACTTTCAATTCAGGCTGCTTTGTAGTCTTCATCAACACAACTGTCACGATTAGGGCAGATAAAAGGTGAACACAAGTTCTCAGTGCTACCCTTTATCTCAGAAAAAAAATCTATTGCCACCATGTCAGAAAGATTATTTTTGTGTATAAGGAGCACTGAGTTATTTGCAGAGCTGATACACAGAGTGAATGACAGATTTGCATACATGGTGAGACATTTGGGGTGATTTCATTTATAATCCTGGGGGAGAGCTGGATTCGTTCTGTGAGGAACTGAGTGCCCACAAACTAAGGGTACTAAGCAATTTATAGACCCTCTGAGTCCTTGAACTGAATCTTTAATATTATGCCCAGCTACAGAAGAACAGGCAGGCTGGATTTGGGCTGAAATATATAAATGAGAAGGCACGAAAACTGCTCTGTACAGTGACCCTAACAGGACTGCTTCAGGTAGATGTTGTGAGAGGAGAAGATTCTTTCAGTAGAGGCAGACATTTTTGACCTCAGTCACAAAAGTCAGATTCCAATTGTTGTGTAGTTACCCATCCACAGCATACTGATGCATATAAAGCACCTCTGATAAAAGGACTGGTGGTTTCCCGCTAAAAAAAGAACCTGTAACCTCCCCTTCAATCCTCCCTAGTGATAATGCTCTGTTCAACCCTTTCTTGTTCCCCATTGAGGCTGTTCTCTTCTTGCTGCAGGACAAAGGTGTATTCCTTCCCGCCTTTCTCAGACCCAGACACATAAGATTTTTCTGGCTGTTCACATGAACTCTGAACTAGATGATCTTTCTATTAATCAAAAAAAAAGTATTGTTGGCTTTCCTTAGGCTTTGTCTGACCTCAGTCTTCAGCAGTAGGAGGTTATATCACAGATTTTGGAGAGAATAATCTTTACAGGGCATCCTCTTACCACCTACCTCCCACAACTCACTGATATTTTTTCTGCATGTGTATTACTTTCTAAGGGCTGCCTTTTATTTGGCTTTTGGTGAACTACTGTCTGACTAATTCAATGATCTTTAGAGTTAACCTATCAAAGCATTTAAGATAGTTAAATCAAAATTTACCAGCCCACTCAAATTTACTTGGTACATTACCTACCTAATGATTTCACATTGCATACACTGTCTTAGCTTCTAATTCAGGAAGGTCATTTGAACACCAAAGAAATGTGAAATTGTTTATTGATTTCTTAATTATTCAGTGCTTATGGTTACTTCTTCATATTCCACAATGTTGTGGTTGGGTTGTTTTTTTGGTTTTTTTTTTCACTTGAAAGTTTAATAAACCAAAATATTAAAAACTAAACAAAACAGTCTTTAGTAACACAAAGGTCAGGACCGTGAGTTTGAAACATTGCTATTCAAATAGTAAATCTGTTAAATTTTCTTTGAGGGAATATTTCCTTATTGAAGTAGTTAGTTTTAATTTTGCATATTTATGTAATATGAGCACATATACATATATATATATATATATATATACATATATATATATATATATATATGTATATATATATGTACCAGGACTCATCTCTATTGGTCTGACTGTGATTAATTTCATTTTCCCACAGCAGCCCTCACAGTGCTGTTCTTTGCTTTGGTATTTGGAAAGGTGTTTATAGCACACCTATTATAGTATTTTGGCTCCTGCTGAGCAGGGCTGGCACAGCATCATTGCTGTCTCTCCAACATTCCACCCTCAGCAACAGGCTGGGGGTGGGCAAGATCTTGGGAGAGGACATAGCCAGGACAACAGACCCAGACTGATCAAAGGAGTATTCCATACCATATAATGTCAGCTCAGATGTAAAAGCTAAGAAAAAGGAAGAGGCTTTCATTACTTGTGACATTTCCTTCTGGAGTAACAGCTATATGTGCTGAACCCTGCTTCTTGGGAAGTGGCTGGGCATCACTCACTGATGAGAAATAGAGAATAAAATGTTTTGCATTTTCTTTTGCTTTAGAAAACTGATTTTATCTTGACCAATTATTTTTCCCCATGTTACTTTTTGCCCCTGCCCCTGCTGAGGAGAGGAGTGACAGCGGCTTTGTGGGTAATCAGTGTCCAGCCAGGGTTAATGCACAGCGGGTACTGGAGTAGAGTGTAGGGATGAAAATCTTGAAGTTGAGGGTTACTGCAAAGTCAGGCTAAGACAGAAAGCATAGTGCTGAAGCAATGATGCTCCCTGTTGCTGTGTACAATTGTGAGGGAAACCTTACAATTTCTCTTATGAATGAATCTGAAGTGACTGATCTTGCTAGATACTTTTTACAGAGCAACATGCATAAGTAGTGATAGCTGTTAAAGAAAACAGAATTCCTTTTTCAAAGAGATTTCCAGCCCAAGTATGGCTTTATATTCTTTTGCTATATTGTATTCCTTACACTACTAATGGACCAATTTTATTGAAGCGTCTTTTGTGCAACTGCTGAACAACTAGATTATTATCCTAAAAATGCTTGGTTCAATTAAAAGTGTTCATTTGCTTATGTAAGCAGAAATGCTACTTTTTTCCCCCCTTCTTACATTACATTTAAGTCAGTGGAATTTCAGTCACTCATAACATTTCAAATATAAGAAATGCAACATTGGACATTTACCACATTCTTTGCTTTATTAGCACAACTAATGGAATAATTTACACCAACTAATTTATTTGACAACCTTCCTTCTACTTTGTTTTTTATTTTCCCATTTTCTTTATTATGTTAGATAAAACTGGTCACATAGAAATCAGCAAATTATTTAATTGAATTTAACTGTTTATAGTTGAATGATGTTGATGATGTTGTTTTCATTTGAACCTCTAATTACAGCTTGCCTGGTTGTTCCACTTTCTAATTATCATCATACTTTAAAAAAAATAAAGAAACAAAAAAACAAACCAGCATTGTTTTTCTGCACAATCAGTACTTATAGGAATTTTTCTCTATTACAAGTAAGATGAATCAAAGGATGTCTTGGACTGTCAGTGTCCAAAATAACATGAAACTGTACAACAATGTTTAGACAACTACATCATGCTAACTAATTTCCTGAATAGTCGTTCTCATGAAAGTAAGATATAATTTATATTGGACTGATCCAAATACCATTGCCAAAAGAAAACCTGGTCTCCAATATCCCTTCTATTCAATTTTTTGGTTCCTTACAGAATAGTCCTCTATAATTGCACTCTGCTGCCAAATTATGCACAATACTACTTTTGTGAAATGAACAAATGCATACTGAGGGCTAATTTGAGGCCATTTAGGTAATTTCACTTGGGACCCAAGACAGATTTAAGACCAGGCCCTATGAAGGTGGCAGGCAAATGTATTATCTTATGGTATTATGGTATTGCTCCAGGTCAGGAAGATTTCAATAACATTAAAAAAATAAAATCTCCTAAAATTGAAATATTAATAATTTAAAAAACAGAAACCTCAACTGATAGTCTTTGTTAATTTTCAATTCCGCTGTGACTTGTAGGCTATATTACAGAAATATGTTTTATCTGGTATAGCATTTGCAGCAATATATGTAGTAGGATACTGCTTTTCAAGAAGGCATCTGTATAATTTTGCCAGAGTTGCTATGCCTAGCAATGTCTATAATTTTTAAGTGATTTTGCCTGTTAGTCAGACATTAGAGATCTGGTCCTCTAAAGCTCCCTAGCTGAAATTCAGTGAGAGAATAGTCCACAGATGTCTCACCTTATGTGTCATTCATACACGCGTGTTGTTATGTTAAAGCAGACATTTACCTAAGGCTTTAAGATGCCATGCTGTTCAAAACCCCAAAAGTGGATATCTGGCTGAAGACTTGCAATTCCAGGCTAGCTCAGCACCTGAGTCCTACAAAACCTGTACAGCATAGTGTATGCAGTGCTTTTGCATTTAGTAACCTGTTATTAGTAGGGCATAATGGTCCTCATGTATGCATGCCTCTCTCTCAGGGCTGCAGATGAATATCTCTGTGAAATAGTTTTATATTTTGAAGATGAGTTCTGTAATAAATCTTGGAAAAGCATCATGGTGTTTTTTTCCTTGGATGGTTTCTCTCTTTGCATTCATTATTGAATGTTATGGAAATATAAAATAATCTTCTGCATGGTTATTTTAATTAAGATCAAAAAAGGTTTTTAGTTTTCCATCTTGCCACACATGGGGTTTATCATGCAGTGTTTTAAAGTTCAAGAATTAGATACATTTTGGATTTAAACTGGACTTAAAGATGAGCTACTGGAGAGTAGCTGATTAATATATAGTCTCTGCCACTAGTCTGCGTCCTGCCTCATGTAAAACCTACTGAAAAATTTACCAGTTTTTTGAACGTTTTTCTGTAAGAGCCCACTTCTATTGGACCATGCTGCTTAGAAAAATAGGCAGAGCCAAATACAGGAGAAATCTCAGGTTCTTGATGGACAATAAATGTGTAAAAATTGGGCTACAGAATCAGAATCACTTTTGCTGGCTTTGCTTGGGATTTGATGATCCTGTTTTCCACACAGAAGAGAGTTTCATTGTCAGGAAGGCACTGGGTGCTCAAAAAAGCATTGGAAAGTCTGTTGCTCAGGAGTGTTTTTAAGCTGTCATTTAAGTGCCATGTTGTAAAATCATAAATTCAAATCTGCTGTGTCAGCATTGGATTTTATGAGTTGGGTTTTGGTCTCCTAAATAAGGACCTTAACAATACATTGTCCTGTGAAAAAGCCCCAGTACTGTAATGCCTTCATTTCATAACAGAAATTTCTACCTCAGCCATGAAATCTAGATAGGATTTTTCTGAACATTTCTGATCAAAATATCTGCTAATTAAATAGCAAGAGTTCTGAGTCATATAAAATAGATTAGATTGCATGTAACTCAATCCATATCAAATTATTATTGTTTAATAGAACACTGGGTCTTAGCTAATAGCTAATAGCTAATATATTTTTGCAAGGGAAAAGCTATGGGTTTATCATTAATAAAAGCTGTTCTAGGGAAATGTTGGGAAGTATTTTTTATATGAAACAATGAAGTCACTGGGTACTTTTTTACAAAACATATTTACATAATGACTCTGTTCAGTCAATAGAAAGCTCTGTAGTGATAAAAACTCGTAGAAGCATTAATAAAATATTTAAGTTGGGTTGACTAGAACCCATAAAGAATTTTTAGTAATTCCTGTATTCTTGATGTCACCAAAGTAACATGTTTCTCATGTTTAGTTTTTTTTTTTCTTTAGGTTGTAACTGCATGCTCAGTTTAAATATGTATTCAGTAAGACTTCTCAGCAGATAGGAGAAAGATGTACTTTTAATAAAAATTATTTAAAAAACCCCAAGACATAATACAGTCTAAGGACTTTCTGATGACAGTGGCTCTTTGTAGTATGCCCATTACTTTATTCCTTTTTGTTTATTTTCTGTGCAAAGACATCAGGGCTAACATCAAGCACCTAAAATAATTGCTTAAGAAATGAAATTTCTTCTATGCTATGGGTATTGGAGAAAGAAAGTATATCCCTTGCAGAGGTTATTCAGCCCACTGTGATCTCCTTGCTTTCTCCACTTAGTGTAGAAGGAATGTACCCTGCTAAATTAATTGCTTTAATTAGTTGCCTAAAACTAAACTATGCTGTTGAGTTTTGAGGATTATTCTGGGAAGAATTTGCCAGGATAATCCTTAGGGGCTGCAATATTTCACTAATATAATACTTAGTTTAGTTAAAGAACAGTATTTAAATGTAAGAGATGCTGATTTTGCATATTTAATCTTTCTTTGATGTTAATATTCATAATTGGGGGTTTTTTTTGATTGCTGTTGTTATTTTTTATTGTTTAGATCTAGTTTTAAACCCTAAAACATTCACAAGTAAAAAACTATGGTCAGTGTACTACAGTCAGTGTAAAGTACTTTTACAAAGCTGTGGGATCAATATGACAGACTGCCCCTGAATTACTTGTAGTAATTATTAGAGTTTAATTTGAAGGAAACAAAAGATGTTGAATTTATCTTCTTGACTTAAAGACCAGTTCTCTAGTTACTTTTGAATTACAAAGATTGGCAAGAGCTGGTAATGACAGTTAGTGCTTAATTTAGGATTGTAGTGGTCAAAGTGCATGTCCAGAACACTAAATACAGTTCCTGAATTGCTAAAATGTGACTCAGCTGTATTCCAATCTTTATTCAATTTGTACTTTGGACAGGTAACTGAAATGGAGAGAAATAATGGCTCTATGCTACATGGATAGTCCTCATTTTCTGGAGCCAATGAGGGATGAGTCTGGCAACTGGGAACAGCCAGTGCTTGTGTTCAGTTATATTACATGTCCACCCATAATAATGAGTAATAGGAGTTTTAGCTAGTGTAGAACCACACTGTTGTCTTTAGTGTACTGGTACAAAAGTAACTTGTAAAAGCTATTGTCAGCATTGAAGCCCCACAGCAGCATCAGTGCTCACTCACTCACTCACTCCCTCACACTCACTCCCACTCCACTGCAGGATGGAGCAGGGACTAGGAAGGGTAAAAGTGAGAAAACTCATGTGTTGAGATAAAGACAGTTTAACAGGCAAGGCAAAAGCTGCACTGTTGTGTAAGATTCAGAGACTGTGCCACCAAATAAAACTCTGGATTAAAAACTCTCCATCGGGACCCGCTCCTTTCTTCACCTCGCCTTAAAGGAAGCTACATCTCAGGAAAGCCAGAGGAGTGAGCCCCTCACAGCAAGCTCTAGCCTGCAGGCACTGGAGCTCAGGGCATGCCTGGACATGTCTCCACATGCTCAGCTGTGACCACAGGTACTGAATAGCGTCTCTGGGGAGAAAACACCACAGGTGCCACATTTGGTCAGCAGCTGAGACCAGACAGACCAAGGCGGTCCCGTCAGTAATACTGGTAAACTCCAATACCGCACGTGCAAACGAAGCAAAACGAGGTTCATTCACTACCTCCCATGGGCAGGCAGGTGTTCAGTCACCTGCCGAAAAGCAGAGATCTGTCATGTGTAAGAGTGACTTGGGAAGACAGATGCCATCACTTCGAACATCTACCACTTCCTCCTTCTTTCCCAGCTTTATATGCTGAGCATGATGCCATATGATCTGGGATATCCCTTTGAGTTGGGGTCACCTGCTGTGGCTGTGTCTCCTCCCAGCTCCTTGAGCAACCCCAGCCTCTTCACTGGGAGCAGCAGAAAAGGTCTGTACTCTGTGCAAGCACTGCTCAGCAATAGCAAAAGCATCCCTGTGTTATCAACACTGTTTTCACCACAAATTCACAGCACAGCCCCATAACAGCTACTTCGAAGAAAATTAGTTCTACCCCAGCAGAAATCAGAATTATTTGTAACTATGGTGGCTTATTGCTCTTTACAGCAGAGCTGCTGGAGATTAAACCAGAATCCAGCACCTTGTTTCCAGCAGGTAATCTTAAGATGAAAGAAGCACACATCATTTTGCTCATCATAATGAAAGGTTATGTGGAGCAAATGAGTGTCTTTGGGACAGATGGTGTCTGTGGCTTTGTAGCTTCTCCATGTTGTTAAAGATCTATGGCATGGGAATCACAGAGGGTCCATTATAGTTTTCAGATAAATATTGTAAAATATCATAAAGCAGAATCAAACCCCACTCATATTTCCAAGGCCAGAAGTCTTAAGCAAAGGAAAATATAGATCAGTTTCATTTTTCACTTGAATAATATATAAATTTTCTGCAAAAAATGTGTGCTATTCAAGTTTGTCTGCTTTTACTTTTTTGATTTTTAGTTTGAGAGTAATAATATTTTCTTTACCTAGGGAAAATATTTGTCTTCTAACCCTTCTATGACAAGTTATTATTTCTAAAAATTGATGAAAGTTAAAATTCTGGAAAAATTAAACTTTCTTCTGTTTGAAGACATGCCAGCCTCATATAGGAAGAGAGATCACCCTGCTACCGAGAATGAAGGAAAAAAAGAGGCTAGATAAAAGATGTTTGCATAATGTTTTAATAGACAGTTTTCTTAGTGAGAATGTGGCTTTTCTTTAACCTCTTGTGCTGTATAAAGAAAAGAGGAATTCAGTGCTAGACACACTGAAAACTGATTAACATTTGACTATTTACTTCCAGTTCATAGTTAAGTATGTTGGCATTAAGCAGATAATGTACCTAATTACTTCTAGAAGGAAGTATGAATAACTTGATTCCTCCTTGGATGTTTGTACAATGTGAATTAAACAAAAAATGCTTTTATATTAATTAATGCAAATTCTGCTACTTTCATTTAAAAAGTGTACAGATACCTAAGAAAGGAATATCTTAAAGTATTTCAAAGTCAAAAAAAAGAAATTGGATGAAGACTGTGTCCAAATCTATCAAGTGCCTTTCCAGAGTATTTTTTAAAGATATAACCACATTTTCAGTTTTTATTCATTAGGAGGTTTAAGGATGTATTAATTCTTTGTCTAAACTAGACAGACTCTGCCAATTTTGATTCAAAATTAAAACTGAAATCACATTAATATACTGTGACTTTCAAATATTGCTGTTGAAATAATATCAAGAAGCAGGATATTTAAGGAGAGAAAAGGGGAAAAAATCCCTATTCACATTTTTCCTCCTCTCTGTCATAGATGGGAACATACAGGACTAGGTAAAAGTGGATACAGCTGTGACCCTGACACACACTGTCACCATAGACACGTTACAAAAATTTCTGTATGCTAAAGTCAGAAGAAGTCCTTGGAATGCATGCAGAAGCAACAGTCGCTAAAAGACATTCAAAACTTAAATTGTAACTTAAAGTGAGACTCTTTATTATTCTACTTCTTTGTCCATTGGTGTCTTGAAACTCTGAATTTCTCTGCCTAAATCTGCTTTTGAATCTGATTTGTGAAGCTTTCTGAGATGTATCCATAATGAATTAAGATGCTCAAAATTCCCCTAAAATTCTATTGCTGCTGGTTTTTTTTCTTTGAAATTTTTTTCTCCAAACAGTAGAAAAATAGATGGTAGTAAAATGTATTTTTATTTAATCTATTTTATTTCAAACCATGTGAAGACATGCACTCAGTTCACTTCTCTGCCAAAGAAAATATCTCATGTATCCTTATATTTATCTGATAAAATAACAGTGAGATTATTTACTGTTTCATCTAGGGGAACTCTCTGCCTGTTTACTGCAAAAAAAAATTGTTGAAAAAAAGAGATTAATTTTCTAAATATTGATCAGATAATCAATAACAATTACACACAAAATTTGTATTATGATTGTCAGAGACAGCTTTCCAAATTCAATAAACAGTATGATTATCTCAAGGTTGGTTTTTTTCAGACAGATTGAACACTCAAATTTTTTTATTTTAATTCATGCATTGAAAAGTATATTGTGGCTAAAAGGGACTATATTTAGAAGCAGAATTTTGTGCAGGGAATGGATAGCAAAATAGATTCCTCAGACATCCAGTCCTGAAGAACTTCAGGATTTGATTCTGCTTTATTTTTAAATGATCTCACCTAATAATTTTTTTTTTTTTTTTACCATAGTCATCAGAGATCAGACTTTGGCCAGTAATCAGTCCCAAAGAAGCATTCTCATACTGTTCTCTTTTTAACATTGCATTCTCAGGTTCCTACTTTACAAAGAACCTTGGCTTCAGTTTTGGAAATATAGACAATCTTGGGAAGAAAGTCTTGCAACTGATCTGCATTTTCAAACTTATAATTTTCATTGGTAAGTGTTTTCCTCCAGACCACAGATATCTTTATAAATTTAATGCAGGCTGGAATGTTTTAGATTCAGAAGGAAAAGAATATCTAACTGAATAAGGAAAATCTCAGGATACAAGAAACCCATGTTTAAATTATGACCAAGAATTAAGTTTCCACATCTTGGATAAGAGTTAGTAGTAGTATCTTAAAAGAAGTATTTGTTTACAAAGGGGGATAGTTACAGAACATTGTGTGGTTAAACTATCCACTTTCAGAATTTCATTTTTGTTTAATTATGTAAAATTTGTTGAGTTTCATTTTGTGTAAATGTGAAATTAAAAAAATCTAAAACCTTGAAACTATTATGCAAACAGAAGACTTGTTTTCCAGTTAACATTATCAGGAATGAGGAAGAAATAAGCCGTGTGTTTGCAGTTTTCCTTCCATTTAAGGAATGCAGGAATTTTGTGGGTTTTTCTTTTAAATAAACAAAATTATTTTTTCAGAGAGTATTTTTAGATTGCTTCAATTCTATGATTGTGACAGAAGTCAAGCGACATGTCAGCTGCTCTCTGCGTCTGAAGATGCTCCATTTGTGAGTGATCCTTTCTGCTGGGGGAAAACCAGCCTCTCATAGCCCTGAATCCTGGTACGCCATCCCAGATCATTCATGTTCAAACTCCAGCTCATCCAAAGGAAGTTTTTCTGTATTGTGGTCAATGATATGCTGATGAATGGAAAAGCTGTAGCACATAGTTTATAACAGATTTTAAAGATCCTTTGCTGTGCTGCTATAGTCACTATGTAAAATATCTAGATATCACATTTTAATTTATTGCCTAACTTTTACTCAAAAGCTGTAGTTTTCCTCTCATTTTCATTATGCTTTATAAAACAATAGAGTTCGTATATTTGACATCATTAAAATGTTTCTGTGATGATGAGAAAAAGAAAGTTAATATAAACCCATGATTCTAGAAACATTAACAAAATTTTGATTACTTTTTACTATTCAGTAACCTAATAAATTTTTTAAACTAGAACATCTTAAAAAAATGAACAGTTATTCAATAACAATTTCAATTACATTAACCCTCCAGAAAAAGGGCACCTTCTACGCGGACAGAAAGCTGTACTGGATAACTATTTTGCATATGATCACACTTTGAAAGAGTTAGATCCTGAAATATTTGAAATGCATTACTGATTGCAGACAGATGCATTCTGGCTCACAACATTTCAGAGCTAATTGAAATACTGACATGGTGTTTAGGATGACAGCATCCCTTCTAATTCTTGCAATCCTACCGGTTGGCCACAGCAACATGTCATACTGCGTTAAAATATATCAGGATTCCCAAAGCTACAGTTTCCATTGTATAAAAAGCAAAGGGAAAGAAAGGGCAGTATTTTGCAAGAGCTTTTACTGTATTGTGTTTATTGCAGTGCATATATTTCTATTTTATGCCCACTTTTATTTAGTTGTAGTGATTGAACTTGGGTTATACTACTGCCCATTAAAATGGAGTGCCATGCCCATCATTCACTTCTAAATGCTGACATAAAACTTTCAAAATATGTGAAACATTTATATTAAAAATAATAAATTGGAAAACCCCAACACAAACTGAACACCCTACACAAAGAATTGTAGGTAGAATTTAATCCAATACATATTTATAAGAATTATAAATCCTGTATATCTTACACATCTGTTAACAAATAATTATAAAGTCAGATGGCAAAAATAAGACTATTTTTTAGCATTTCTGTGATTCTCAAAAATCTTTATCTTGCTTTAATATTATCTTGTTTTCAAATGTGTTGGAAATTCAGAGCTTTAGGAGTTCACTGGACTCCTGATTTTCTGAGGGATGCACATGCATGATAGATAATTAAAAAAAAACAATTTAAGAAACATATCAGGTATTAATATATTATAAATTCAACAACTGTGAGCAAAAAATATGGCTTATTAAACATTTGTAATTATACATTAATATTGTTCTTCTTGAAGTCAAAGGTGGTTTAATAAGTCAGAGTAGTCTAACACATATACCAATATTGAAGACTTTTTAATGCTGAAGAAAGCACAGAAAGTAAGACAAAACATCAGCAGAAAGAAAATCCAAGAAGTTAGTTTAGAAGGAAGAAGTCAATTTTTTTCAATTTGCCCCCTGGTTACAGTTCTCTTATTTACACAAATATTTAATGATGATGATAATGGTAAGTGGGAACACACTATCCTTAGGAAAACTATGAAATAATAACAATAAAAAAAAGAAAAAAGCTTTCTAAAATTTTCTTGTCATTGTTATTCCAAGTTCAGTTTGTGGAAAGGAAATTATTCCTGAGAGAAAATCTACTTGCAAACTTGGTAGTTGCCTTTCACTGCCACTCAGCCATCAAAAGTTGTGTTTTAAGACTTAGTATGCCCAGTGCACAATATGTATTTTTAAATTCAGTTTCCTTCCAAGCAAAAGGTACCTGAAATTCAGGTGGGGAGAAATGGTGATTCAGTAAGCCTACTTTTGTGAAATGAATATATAAATCTTAATCTGAGTCATAATTCATAAATATTAATCTCTTTCCTTTGCACTGGAAGAATACTGAATATCAGTTTTTCTTAACTACTTAAAAACAGATGGGATACGAAGCATCAGAAATTGTTGATTTGAAGCGGTGCTTTCTCTTAGCATCAGACATCTTCTGCTGCTTTTTATTAAATTCTCCTTTTATGACCACTATAATTAAGAAAGGATGTCTCAAAAGTTGAATTCAACACTTTGAAAAAATGAAATTCCCCTTAGTGAATTGCCACAGTACTTGATTTTATGAAATAACTCCAGATCTAAAAGTTCAATTGTTTAATTAATTCCTATGTTCCTATAAATATATTTTATATTTATTTACCTAAATTGTAAATTCAGCTTTAAGATAGTAATATTCAAGTAGTTTATTTAAATACAAAAATGAACTTGGCTGATTTAGAAATAAAAGCTTATTTAATCTATGCATCATTCATAATATATAGTGTACATCTTTACCAAATAGAGGCTGTAATACTTTGAACAAAATACTTTTAAATACGAAAAAGAAAACTAACGAAATAGATTAACTTTCTCATGTGTTACTGAATTTCTCAGTTCTTGTCAGAAAAATTCAACAGCTTTTAACATCATTCCAGTTGTTACCGACCAGTTCCCACCTACTTATTCCACAGAAATCTTAACTTTTACTTAATAAAAGAATTCCTGTCTTTGTCCTAGTGATTCCAAAGCAAACCTGAAAAGTTATTCCTTTTTTTTTTTATTGTTGTTTGTTTGGGGTTGTTTTCCCCTTTTCAATACTGGGAAAACAGAATAAAAGGAGTGGGAAGTGTTTCACATTAATTTTATAGTTCTTAAATTCTGATTGTTGCTGTGTTTATCTTTAATTTCAGAACACTGGGTTAGAAGATAATCCAGATGAAGACGTATTTGCTTCATCTGTCGATCCCATTATCTGACTTCTTGAGAAATAATTAATTTGAAGGTGTATTCAGGTATTTCACTCAGCAGTGTTTGATCACTAGCAGATTATGAGTACTAGAAAGGGGTTCAATTTAGACATTTTTGGTAAAAGAAAATTAAAAAGAATTGGGAGAACTCAAAGTACGTCTGTGAAGCTAGAAATCAGACCAGAATCCTTTTCCTGTGCCATGATATCACTTGCATGATCTACTGGCAGAGCATTTATCCAAGAGAACTGTGTTTTAGGTCTTCATCAGGCTGCAGAGGTTTAAAATACACAGGTTTTGTATGTCAGTGTTATGCCTTAGCCATCAGCACTGCTGCACAGCAGTGCTCCTTCTGCATTTTACTTTAGACAGTCACTGGATAGCAAGGATAGAAATAGCTAAGGGAAAATATTCTACCCATCTTTTGCAAACTGGGGCACTTCTTCCTTGAAAAATTCCTAGATCACATCTATATTCCCTTCCCACTACGTAAAAAGAAGAGAACTGAAATAGCTTTGACTTGAGCGTGCTTATTTATTCTGCCAGTGTTTTGTGTCCCAAACTGATTATTGTCATTTCAGAAAAAAACACTTGGTCTATTGCATACATAAAGTTACCAGTTAGGAATCTGTGGACAGAACCCCTTAGTCCCCTAGAGAATCCCAAGTGCTTTGGTTTGTTGGGCAGGATTTTCCCATGCTTCTCTTTTCAATTTAAGGTTCCTAATGTCACTTCAAAAGTACTTTAGTATTATTCTCCTTCAAGTCTTTGGAAAAATAGGATTTTACAAACTTTTGTCTGCTTTGTTGTTTTGTTGAGGTATTTTTTAGAAGAAGCCTTAGAGACATATGCATAAGAAACAGCTTTGCGAAGCTATAATTATCCTTTTTTTTTTTGACATTTGAATTTGGGCATCTGTGAATCTATTTGTCCTGTGCCTTCATAGGGCTTAGAAATAACATGATTTCTTTTACTACCCTTAAAATGCTCATTAAACTAGAGCTTTGCATTCAGAAACTATAATCTCCTCTAATCAATATACTTCCATTGCATAAGCAATAGGTCACTTGTGGCGTCTTTCCAGATCTTTTCAAGTAGATCCCTACAACAATCTCCTGAACACTGACATGTTTCTGCTGATTAAATCATTGGAGTCCAAATATATAGGTGTCAGGCTGAAAGGCAACAGTGAGACTAAATGATGGTTTTCTCATATTTAAACACAGCATAACACTACTAACTGTGCTTTTTTCCCATCTGTTTTACAAGAAAGAATTAAAAAGGAAAGTATTCATTGTAGCTCCAGGTGCTTGCAATGCACCCACTTAACACAGATGGCAGAAGGCCTGCCTGTCAATGAGTAGAACTTCCTTTGCCAAGCAAACTAGAATTGCAGCTAAAATTGTATGGTTCTTGTTTTGCCTTTTTTTTCCTCCTTTTTTTTTCTTTTTTTTCTCACACTCTGCCCACGAGAGATAGGACATTTTCTTTACTGTGTATGATTTATGAAGTGCAGACTTTTTCTGATGCATGATATAGATAAAAGGCAGTCTTGAAGGAGTTGTGCCTGTCTTCCACCTTAAAAAATTCTCAAGGTTAAAATGCCTAAAAGATGACACCAAATTCTTGCAGGAATTTCACTTGTGGGAAGATACTTTACCCAGAATTTAGTTATAATCTAGGCAAACACAGAATTTTAGGTATGGAAATGACCACCCAAATTGCTAAACCAGCTTTCGTTATTACAGAAAACCCCCCAACAATTCATATAGTACCTTCATAAATTCCTACACTAATCAATCAAAGTGGATTACTCCAGAGTTTATTTGATATGATTTCTCTGAAGTGGTTCTTCTGCTCACTTAGCTGCCAAGTTGTTAATAGCCTTGAAACATTAATTCAGTATTACATAAAAACTCAAAAGGCCTACTCTGATTCCTTTCTAAGAATTCTGTTTAATTGCTCTGCTTTAGTATTGCCCCATGGTTCCGAACACTTGTCTGTTTCCTCTAACATTTTGTCAAGAAGAATGTAAAACTAAGGGCTGTTTTATCTTCTTACCAATGATGGTTTTCTCTTTCTCGTGAACAGGATTACTGCACCCTTAGCTCATCTCTTAGCAAAGATCAGACTAACAAAATAAATTAAAGCAGAAATTACATGCGCTGAAAATCCACACAATGTTTGGAAATGCACGCTTGGTGTGGGAGACTACACAAACTTTTAATATCTCTTCATACGCATTCATGTGTATGCAGCAGACTATAAATTGCCTCATTGACTATATCTAAGGCATTTTTAAGTAGGTCTGGCCTGTTGTCCTGCTGATACAGCCTAAACTGCTGAAGACATTTTTGTTTCACAGGCAAATATTCGGCACATATGTTACAGATCTCAGTCAATGTGGCTGCACACTAACAGAGGGCAGCTCTTCTGTCAGCTCTCAGGCTTCTTCTTGTCCAGTGTTCCTTTGATATATTGCTCAGGGAACAGTAATCAGAAACATACAGATTGCATAGAGGCAGCCAGATTGCAAGAAGCCAATGTGTCTGTTTTTTGGGTGATTATATGTTGTTTTGGTTTTTTTATCCTGTGATTGGCTACGTAAATGCACAGGCATTTGGGGGCAGAGTAGAAGGTAAATTTGGAACTGCACAGAGTGGGATGAATTATTGTACTGAGTAAAATATACCTATGGCAGACTCTTTCCTTGTTAGCTAAAGATATCAACTGATGTGATAAAGAAGTACTACCAGTGATAAGTAGAGATTGACAGAATGTTTGGAGAAGATGGGGGATTGGTGTCATCTGCATAAATAGCAAAGGATAGGAAGCTAAATAGCCTGTTCCAAACCAGATCATAAAAAGGAATTAGAAATATAAATTAAGGGGGAGACTGAATTTTGGATTAAAAACTTGCTTCAATTATGCCATTTTAAAAAGTGAATGATTTAGTGGTTTGGGTTTCTTGGGTGGATTTCTTTTTTCCTCAGCTAAGTCTCCAAAGGGCCCTCTACTGCAGTGTGGCGCGTGGAAATCTTTTTCACACAGATTTTCTGGTGAACACAAAACCACTTATTATATCATAAAACATAGCTTTGTGAACCCCTGGTGTGTGTCCTCTGCAAGGATAAGGTTTGGAGTGTAAATTAAAAATGATCAGTGATCAGTAGCTTTGCCCGCTGTCTTCATATTTGTAACACACTGCTTGCTTGGCAGTGCCTCTGCGACTGAAGGGAGACAGTTCTGCTTCTGCTTGAGGTCGTGTTCTGTCTGCATTATCAGTAGCTGTGTTACATTCAGCCAAACCCCTCGCTGTGGTCAGAGGTCCTCATTTCAACTAGCTTTGCTGCAACCATGCTAATTTACTCTGGACGTGAGTCCAGCCCGTTTGGTGGGTAAGGTCGAGATTCTTAGCATGTTTTTCCACTATTTGCTGAAAACTGAAAAAAGGAAATATCCTGTAATTAATCTGCACATAGATTCAGTTTTCCTCTCTCTGACAAAGCTATTTACAGTTATGATCATTATGCATACTGGTAAATGATCCGGACTGTGCAGGATCAATGACTCTAAATATAACAGGAGAATAGAAGCAATTTATAGTATAAAAATAAGAAAGTGCTCAATTTGGAAAGTTTATTAACAGAATTGAAATTATCAGATTTAGTATTAGAAACAATACCAGCTATCTTTTTTGAAAGCCACAATGTATAGGTAGAATTGTCTATAATTTTTTTAATATTTAGAAAGTTTGAATAATTAAAAATTATTTCCCCTCAGCCTTCCCCTTTTAAATGGAAACACTTAAATGGAATTAAAGAGACAACCTATTGCAAGTTTTATTCCAATCTAAAACATACACAGGATTAGTATTCTGAAAGCAAATTGGTTCATAATTGTCTGAGTGCCTTACCACAGGAAGGTATCTTTCCTTCTCACAAAAGTGTGATGTTCTTTATTCCTTTTACACAGGCATTCCATATAACCCCTGCTTAAATTAAAACCCCACGTTATCTTTCTCACAGACACCATTTTCATCCTTTGTTCTGTATTCATCCCTGATCTCTTGAAGCTACGATATTGAAAAGGATAAATTTGGCTTGATAGCAGTATGTATAAGGATGCTACTGTAGGTTGCTAGGATACCATTTGGTGGTCAACTGTCTCTGGTGCAGCTGCTCTTAATAGCCAGGCTGACGGACACATTTGCTTTTATCGCCTTTAATGCTTGGGCTTCAGAAAGTTTCTCTTCCTCTATTAAATTTTGACATTTGAGGGGAGGTAAGCTTAGAGACAAAGACATGGCAGAAGGAGAGAGATGTTGTTGTTTTATTTTGTTTTAGTAACAAATGTGTTATCCTAAAGAATTTAAAAATAAACATACCAGTCTCTGCAAGTTTGATAACTTTTGGTACATGAGCTAACACAAGATCTACTTCAATGTCCCTTACAGCAGCAGAGAATCTTTCACTGATTTATTATGACTCTGCTACCACCCCTTGTCTTTTTTCCTGAGGATTTTGAGGGCTAAAAGCAAAAGATGCAGCATATTGAATTACACACCTGTGTGATTTAGTTAGTGGGGTCTAAAAGTTCACATGCTTTGTAGGATACATGTGAAGGCAATGTGTAAGAAATTCCCACTTGACTTACTCAAGGAAAAAAATACTTTTTTTCCACAAGAACAAGTAGTTCTTACTTTTGTTTTGACAGAATTGCTTATCAAATGTTGAATTCTATTCCCAATTCCTGAGTGCTGACCACTTCTAGAAATTAGTCAGCTTTATTGAGTCACAAAGTATGAGTATTTGCTACCTCAAATTTAGATGACATTTCTCAAAACAAAATAACAAACAAAAGAACCCACAAAAAACGTCCTAAAAACAGCAAAACAACTTGCCAAAAAAAAAAAAAACACAAAAAAACCACAACAAACAAGCCAAAAAACATCCTTCCCTGCTGGTAGCTTCCATTTCCCTCCTGATCTGATTTTGTTCCTGTTTTCATTCACAAACTCTAGGTAATGGGCACTGTCATGGAAACACAAGGAAGGAACACTATACCAAGAGTATCAGGAAACTAAAAACTTGGTATTTGTATATTTAAGATGTGAAGTACCTGATTACAATATATATTTCTTCTTTTGGAAAAGAAAAAAAAAATCCACCAAAGTTCTCTATTAATGTAAATTGCTTTCCTAACTTGATTTAGGTTGATGGGAGTTTTTAATGAATTTTGGGTTGAGTGAAATCTGAAATTTCAGTCTTCAACAAGAATTTGGAGAGTAAATATTTACATGTTAAAAGTATTTCTCCCTGTAATATCTGTCCAGCGTAGGGAAAAGTAATTACATTCACAGAACAACAGTCTCACTGAAAAATGGTCTTTATGCAAAGTCCTCTTTACTAAACCTCCAGAAAAGGTGGAAAACATCTTGACAATATCTGTGGTAGTGAATTTATGTCCCTGACCATAGTCAATACAGAAGAAGGAATAGCTCTAGTGTGTGATTTAGCTCACTTGTTTTAGGCATTTAACTGTAAAATGAGATGCATTCCACGTATTTCTCCTGAAAGACTTTAAAAAGAGCCTGAGGTAACAGACAGCTATATTTAGTTAGATTAATATTAATCTTAATCTTTCTTGTAGGTTAACTTCCTAAACTAGTGTTATTTTCCTCTCTCTATATTCAGAGGAAACAGAAAATTTCCTTCAGAGAAGAGTTCACCATGAGTATTTTAGTTGTCCCAGAAAAGGATAAAACTCCCTTTAGAGATGACCAGCTTTCGTTTTCCTGTAGTGGCAACCAGTATTGCAGCCTAGACTAAGTACCAGACTTTCAGAAGCCTAAGGTGAGGAGATAGGAATACCAGCTTTAATGGGTATCTATTATTTTACAAAACAGCATATCCTGCAAAAGTAATGAGCCACGAGCAAGTATTGGTAAATGTTACAGAGGACACATGTTATTTGGGATAGCAGATGGGCATCAGGTAACAGCTGATTAGGAAGTTACTCCCCAGTGTGTTCAAATATATCTGGACAGAAGGTGCACAAACAGTATTGTGGCACACATGTGAACTCAGTGAAAAATTCTGGCCACATGCAATGCTGCTGGCCAGTCTCTGGGATTCCTCTCTCCACATTCCTTTATGCCCAACACTGAATTCATGATTACTAACATCTGCAAATTATACTGGCAGTGTATCATCGTTTTCTGTCAGCTATGGCTGCCAGTGAAGGACTGTATACTTTGCTTAAGCCATGGAAAGTTTGATGTAGTTAGGTCAATGCAGTTTATTCTGAGAATTTTCTGAGTTCTTGGCTACTACTAATACAAATAATTCTAAAACCACCTCCAACAACAACAAAAAATCAAGCTGTAGCCAGGTACCTAAAAATTTTATTGAGTTTCAGAAATTTTTTTATAACCATTCAGATACTAGTAAACAGCATCAAACAGTTTAAAAGCCAAACCTAATACTACCAGTAATAAAGAAACCAAATGGCAAATTTTGTGCAATCTATAATACCTAGCTGTTCTGTGCAGCTGATTTTTCTGTAGGATTCTCTATCTAGTTTTTCTATCTAGTTTCCCAGGGAGAGATCAAAGACAAGTTTTGGTGTCATAATCCAGTTGCTTTCAACATCACCAGCACAAAGGTAACAGTAAATCTACCTTATTTGGGTACAAACTCCTGCTAGTGCTTCATCATTAGAGGACACAAAGAAGGTATTTTGCATGAGTACACGTATGCCTGGATCTTCAGTCTTTTAAGGTGCAATGAACCTCAGCACTAACAGGTAAAACAAGGAAGGCTCTCTTTTCAGAGCACTCAAACAACACCTTGGATCGAAAGTTAATGCAATGAACACAGCCCTAAGTCTTGTTGGGAAATCTAAATGCTCTAAGTTACAAGGATGCTCGGCAATTTTTCTTGGTATTTTTCTTCCTAAACTATAAAATAGAGTTTAAATTGATGAATACTTCCATTAAAAACAAGACCAACAAGGTGGGGTGGGGCAGGGAGTCAAAGGGAGGAAAAGGGATCCCTGGAGGGTTTGACTCTTTACTTGCAATAAAGTAGAGCATTTTCACTCAACAGCTCTGAGGAGGAGGCATTGATGCAGTGTGAAGTTCTGTGGCTGCTAACTGCTGAGGTCATCTTCACTTTTGAGCTGAGACCACAGCTAGGGAAAAAGGAAAAGAGGAAGTTCTTAAGAAATTCTCTCACCTGAATTTTCTGTAAAAGTGGTTTATGTGTCTATTGCTACCTTTTTTTGGTGAAACAAGATTTATACCAATGTCACTACAAAACCAGCTACATTGTTGACTTCTGCTTTCAGTTGGACACTGATTATTACAGCATAAAGAGAGATGTATTTATATTTTTTAAATGGTCAGCAGTATATGCTGTGTAGTACAAGCATGGTTACAAGGATCTCAACATTGAAAACTATTCCTTTAGCCCAAAGTCATGTAGTTTCTATGGCAGAGGAGCCAAGAGCAGTTCACATACACAAGATATCTGTGTTCCTTAGACAGTTATTTATGAACTACTTTATTGTGGACTGAGAGTGGAATGAGCAGACAGCTGAGTCCTGAGAGACCTGCTGATGTTGGCTTAAACAGCCAGTGCTGGCTCATTTCCTCACTTCTGGTGCAGATCCAGAAGGCTTTCCACCAGGAGAGCTTGCCCACAGCCATTCACATCACAGTTTCTGCAACAGATCCACACTTGAACTGTTCAGATGCCACAGGTTTGCCCATCTGGTACTGTTAAACCAATGGCTGTCACTCCCAGCAATGACTTTCTCCACCCTTGACATCTTGCTGAGCTGGCTGTATCTGATAATGCAATATTAGCTTATAGCAAGGGAATATGGATTCTGGCGAAAGCACTGGAACTCTTCATGAATCTTCTCTGCCTGTGCCTCATTATTCAGCATTATATCACTGCTGATCTCTGGATTGCACTGCTACTGATGTTTATGTCCCAACCTGTCAAAACTAGTGTCAGTTGTCTGCTTCTGGTGTTGCACACTTGCCATTGGTTCCTCTATCCTGTGGATAAACAGCTTTTTGTGATTCAGCTGTATTAACAGAAAAGGTTTCCATTGCCAGTTTAGCCCTGCTGCTCCTTTTCCTTCTGCCTGACATTATTCTCCCCAGCAGATCCCCTTACACAAACATTGTTACAAATACTCTGTAATTTGCATCAGTCAAAACTATCTGGACTGTAGAAGATTTGGTATTTGCACATTTTAAAGTACACAGTTTGTTTCGATTAAAGTGTCTTCAGTCAGAATCAGCAACTGAGAGGAGGCAGCCTCTAACAAAATATGGTGATGGTGAGTTACAAGTGAGCTATGCACGGTAGCTTAGACACAAATTTTATGCAGAATTTCTGTCAATTGATAGCTTTAAAACAAATCCTTTGTGTGATTTCACATCACCTAAAAGTTTTCCTTGAATATTCACCACAGATATCTCTCCACTGACACATATATTTAGGAAAATACTTAATGAAAAAGTCCTGATTTAGACAGTGGTTTATTATCTATAGAAGAACAATGCCGCATTTCTTCAAAACTGCATGGTCCACCTTGGAATCCATTTCTGTTTGGCATTTGATACTTTTTTTTTTGGTGCTGTATGAAGCCTGAATATGTTAATACATGAGTTGCAGCAATAACTACATAGATTTGAATGCAGCCACCATGAACATAGGTACAATTCTAAGGAGCAATATCTGATGATCTGTTTAGCTCATAGGAACAAATACCTGTGTTACCTCTGCACAATGTTCACATGACATGAGAGTTTGGCTATTCACAATATTTTTTTTTAATCTCTGCTGAAAATAATTTTGGCTGCAGAACTCACTTGGCAATACCAAGGGATTTCTGTCTTCTTTCTCTCAGGAGTTACATGAATGGCACAGTTTACTCAGAAAGAAAACATAATTTGCTGTCTGTATAACACAACAAAAACCCCAGTTTTTCCTTTTGGAAAGTTCTTTGTAAAATACTAAGCCATAAAATGCTTCTGGAACATGGATTTGTGGTACAGTTTGTATACTCGTACATTTGGCTTCTCTCATCTTCACCAATCCAAAAATTTAGCTGTTAAACTCACGCTGCTATTGCTGGTCATTATGCCAAGTCTTCCTGTATTTAACCAGATTAAAGAATATTCTCCTAGGTAAAAAATAACATATACTTTTGGTTATTGCAGAAATTTCCACCTGACACTATGAGGTCGCTGATTTTTCTGCAATATCACATTAAGGATGCATATATACTAAATGAATAAAATTACTTTTCAGCAAGATTTTAGACTTCTTTAGAGTACCAGTCAGTTTTAGAAAGCATCAATAGAAACATTCCATGATATCTTATTAATAATTGTTTAAAACTAATTTAGAGGTGGAAAAAGAAATACAAAGGCCACGGAGAGCGAGCGGTTATTTGCACAGTAAAATGAATGTGTGTGCTTATTGCTTAGTCTAAAAATAACTGGTTCATTACCTTTAAATGTATCATTAACCTGATCATATTGTTAAAGTCAAATGTAAAAACAGATAAGGTTGTTTTTTTTTTATATTAGTTGTGCATGTATACGTGCATATTCACATTTATCACCCTTGAAAATGCAATGTGACTTCACATTCTACAGTAACCACAAGTTTTTAGATGGTGAACAATGACAGCAAACCTAGGACAGGAGAATAGGAACAATTTTATTTTCTCTCTGTTAGTAAATCTTAATATTAATTAAAAGCCAAATACCAATATAAGACTTAATAAATCTTGTGAGAAGGATTTTGCCACTTTGTGATTTATATAGTGAACTAATGAACTCCTGTGTGATCTGATGGTAAAATAACTGACTTAAAATGTTTGAGAAAATACTATATGTGTTAATAGAGGTTTAAACAGTATTTTCCTACCCTTCTCCATAACTATCAAATACCACCAAATATTTACTCTTTTTGAGGAGACACCAAGATATCTGGAAAGAGCTTGCTTTAGGGATGCTTTTGAGTTCCTGTGTCATGGAATAGACTAGATGGAAAAACTAAAGAATATCCTTGTCTTCACAGAAGGAACTTAGATCATTGATTACTTTTGCTAACCTGTTCACCAGGGCTTGAGGGAGCAGAAGGAAAGTGACCTTTGGAAAGAGGTTCTTGTCCTCCCTTGTGTAAGTAACACTGTGACATATTTTGAGGAGAACTTTCATATGAATGAAATAGTGCTGAATTTGCTAAGAGCAGGCTGGATTAGGACTCATAAACCCATGAGACTTCTCCTCTCAGTCTGCTGGCTGCTGTTGTCATTTCCAGATCCAAACAATACCTGAGAACACAAGATTGTCCTCACTCTTATCAAAGGTAAGCACAACAGAAGTGACTGGCCATGTATCAATGCACAGGCAGCATGGCCTTTTCCATCGCCAATATAAACACCAGCAGGGTGCACGTACACCTGAACACAGACAACCCAGGGTTCTTCCTCTTCTGTGTCTCACCAGGTTTGAAAATACTCAGTGAAACATGCACATACTCCCATTTTCTTGATTGATAAAAACACCTCAGCTCATGGCCTTTGAGTCTGACATCCATGCTTGGACCTTGGGATGTTTAGCAAATTGTTGTCTCAAACCTTGGGCTCTGGTCAGATGCTAGTGGCCTTCTACACATGGGCTAGTCCAACTCAACAGTCATTGGTGAATCATCCTCCAACACACACCTCATGGAGAGAAGATAGCAAGAACATACAGAAAAACTACTGCACATATTTTTCATTTCATTTAACTTCAGGGTTGGACCTTCTTTGAAGTGAATCCATGATAGGACAAGCTGTTATTGGCTTCACTTATACAAGCCTTATATCAAACTGCAGGAGTACCAGGTCACAGACACCTTGAAATTCTGGGCCATATCACACATGTGTGAAGTTCAGTGATGACTGGTGAGTTATTCTCCTCCAAACAGTGGCTGCTAGAGTAGCTGATCATGTATAACATATTGAAATTAATGAATTAATTATTTTTATTAAAAATATTTTAAGAGTGTCTCATTTTTCTATGAGGCTTTTGTGTGGACAGATAACTCTTGTGCATGCAACTTCCCTTTTCCCCATTGTTTTAGTCAATAAGTTGCTTAGAATAAATGTCATACCTCAGAATGGCCAAGAGAAAATAGTTGTGCTTTGTAAAGTTGTGCTTTGTAAAGATTTCAAAACTTGATCTCCATTACATCATGCTAAATAAGTCCTTTATGAAGCAGAATAATAGATAGAAATTCCAGATCAGAAAATTATAAACAGAATGGAAGCAACTAATGTCTATCTTTTTTTTGTGTGCATTGATGCCTTAATCAGTTCCTTCTCATTTCTATTATGAAACAAATGTCTGTGCACTTTTGTGCCCGTTCTTGCCTCCATTTATGAAAATTTTCAAAGAAAAAATGTGTTTTAACATCATCACTGTCTTGAAGATGTACATAATGAGGTCAGAAACTGTTATGAAGAAGTACATGGCATATGTAATTGAGAGTAGACTTTCTAATTCTTTCACCAACTTGCACAAGAAAAATCCATGTACAAATGCACTACAAGAAATTTTGGGGATCACCGTGGAAGTTTTTGTCAAGTATTTGATTATGATTTTTGTTTTAATATTCAATGTTAACTTGTCTAAAATACTGTTGAAGTACCATACTTTGTCCCAGCATAAAAGAGTGGTATGTCTCTGCAGTACAGGATGTTGGAACTCTTTTCCCTATCTGTGGAGCGGTATGTCATCAACACCAGGATAAGTTTCATGTTGGACTCAGTGTTTTCCTTTATGTTTATTAGAGCAATATATTTTTGATTATTTTCTGTATGTTTCTCTGAATCACTGTATTGTAGTCAAAACCTCCCTTTTGTGTTTGGGATACATCTCTTTGACTTTTAAGAAGTCACATTGGTGAAGCATATTAAGGTGAAGAAATGGTCTGTGAAGGTAAAAAGGAATTAGTCATGACACCAAGGCTAGTCAAAAGTTTGAATAGGCTTGGAGAAGGAAAGTGAGATATGCAGCATCTGTGGATCTTTATAAACCTGTACTGTGCATAAACTGCCTGACAAAGTATCAGACACTATGTACTGAATGCAAAAGAGTGAATACAAAGCAGATGGGTCCCAAACATTTAAAACTCAGATTTCTATCTTTCCAATCCCTTCTGACTATAATCTTCTTGTAAAGGTAAGATTTATTCCGCATTAGTTATTCAAAATAGCCCAGGAAAACTCTGGAGTTGGGTTGATGAATACACAACCTCGAGTTACAGATGATGAAATCATGAAATTAGCTTTCATTATTGAGTTCCAGTATTGAATCTTATGAACCTTCAAATCCACATGGTGCAGAACAGAAGGCAAATTTACATCAATTAATTGTTTTATGAAAACCTGATAAAGAAGCAGTGTCCTTGAACCACTTAGATTAATGAACCTAAATAAAATACGTGCATGTATCTGTGTATATAATTCTATGTTAGAGGATATTAATGTCTGCCATCAATCACAACTCTGGTTACAGTTGATATGTGAAATTGCTTCCCAGTGTCTAAATGAGAGAACCGTCAAATGTTTCTTTTGTGTAGAAAGAAATAAAGCAATAGAAGCCAGGTTAAAAAAAGAATAGGGAAAGCATGACTGCAATATCTAGCAGCTGAGCATCTTCCCTAAGCAGTTTCCCACTTTTTTCTGTAAAAAAGAATATAAAAGAGATTGCTCACCCAAGATATCTCACATAAGATAGCCGAGAAGAACTTCATTATTGAAGAATCTGTTTATCTCTATTGTGTCAAAGATGGGACTCCCAGCCACAGGTGGGATTCAGCTGCTCTAATGTAGATAAATGTGTAGAGTCTTTCTACATTTAAGACATTTTTATGAATAGTTAGGCCAGTTAAGTCATGAAAAAGGAGATTTCAACGGAGATAACAATAATATAATGAATTATCCTTCTATTGAAAATAATCTGACAATGACCTACTACTACTACTTTTGCACCTGTTACTAGGACAACCCTAGTAAAGGAACTGTTAGTCTTTGTCTATTGTATGAGTCAATATATGTAATTTTTTTTAAACTGGCTTTCCTCCTCAGTACTCTTACTTTCTCCTTCTGTCTTCCCACTAAAATATGAAGAAAGGTCCACCAGAAAATGATATGTCGAAGTAGCATCTGCCTAGTAACTTTGCAGTATATTCTACCTCCTGCCCTTCTGTTCAGCAGTACAAGGATCATGGCTTAAATTTAGATAGTATCAGGATATGTTTGTCCAGATCCTAATTTTTGATTAACTGCCGTAACAACAGCTAAAACAGAGAGGAGTAGACTTAAAAAAAAAAATAATTGTTTATATATTGTGTGTATGAGCGTGCCTATGTGTTTCACCCTGTCATACACATACATATGTGTGTATATATATACATTTATTTTTTAAAAATCTTTTGGTTTTTTCTTGACTGTAAGGTTCAAGCAGTGTGGTGCATAAAGTGATCAGAGCACAAAAGCAGGACACTAAATTTCTGACTTCAGAGACTTCTGTCAACCTCCTGGCTCCAAGATTGAGTTGTTTACACTGTTTCTCCCCTCATAGTGCTGTTTATTCTTTTTATTCATAACATAACTCTTTGGGTGCCAAGGACTGAATCTCACACTTACTCTAACTTTAGAAGTCCAGGTACCTACACCTGTGCCTGAGTTAGTCATTCTGACAGGAAGAAATAGGCAGCTCAGAGGTAGATGTTCACTTAGCAAACAGCTACACCTGATCATATGACCTTGAGCTTAGTTAGTAGCTCTTGAGCTTTAATTATTTATCAAAATGAGCAAACATGAGTTAACTGCTTTGATAACAAACTGCCCTTCACAGATGGCCATAAACAATGCTGTAATGCACATGTAATGAACATTACTCCTCAGATGCTGGAAAAAACATGCTCCAGAGCTGAGAGGTAACAGCAGAAAGTCAGCAAAATGTGCCCAGTGGTTAAGCAATAAACAGGTGTATATTTTGTTACTTAGAGCTTGATTTGCTGGGGTTTCAGTGAGGATTTGTTCATCCTGTATGACTAACATCCTAGATATTCATAGCCAAAAATCAGAGGAACAGCTATTCCTAAACCAGTGCTTTGAAGTAACCAAGTGGGGAATAATACTGCAAAGCTCTTTTTCTGGATATTCTTTTTGTTTAATCAATAATTTTCCAGAAATTTCAAGAAAATACTCTTCTATTCGTCACACTGTCTAGGAGCCAGTGCCATATTATGTTATTAGACATATTTCTATATTTTTCTTCTGTCTTGCCATCAATGAAAGGAAAGTTTGGACAGTGAAAAGAACTATGAATTAATGCAAATTTACAGTGGGAGTTATTTGTCTTATTTTTCCATGTACTAGGTAAGTTAGCATGGTACTACAAAATCTTATACAATTGCCTCTTTTTAACACACTAGTTTTTAACTTTCATTTTCTATACAGATTTAAGAATTAGGTGCTGACAGAAGTGATAGAGTTCCTCTAGGACTCTCAATATATTTGCTTAATCTTAGTAAATTAAGATTTTCTTGGAGTTTTCTGTGTTCGCATGTCTTCTTTTTTCAGAGGGCAATTATTCTATGTAAAAATGAGTGAGAAGTATCAGTAGTTGTGACCTCTCTGTCATTGGCACTTGCTGACAAATTTCTCAAAGGAATTCTGTCTATGGGTTTGGACTGAGGAAGGCTAAACTTGGTAGAAGGAAATCTATCACACAGAGAGCTATGCTTAGAGCTTGCCTATTATAAGACATGAAAAATAAATAGTTTTATTATGAAGCACATTTTTTTTACCTAGAGAATGACTTCGGGCATAATGGATTGCATTCAGGAATCTTCTGTTATTTCAGTCCATGTTTAATGTATTTCCTTTCATTTTTTGCCAAAATACAGTCCTAATTTTCAGGATTTGCTTTACTTTTAGTTGGAAAATAACATTTAGAAATGCAGTGCATTTCACTTCTTCCAGGTTAAGCCCTTGAACTTGTATCATGTATTTGTCCACAAGAGAAAGTCTTAAACTACCAAGAAACGTACATGATGTATTGTCAAAACACCTTTAGTACAGCTGAGTGGTAGCTCAGGATAATATGCATTGGGCTCAGCCTTAAAGGATTCAGTGTTCAAAACAGTAACATAACTTACAAGGAATAAAAGTAATGGGTAAGTAGAGAAAGCACTGGAATTGAACTACTTTGTCTGTGTAGTCCAAAATGTATTGCAGAGGAGAATGAAGGGGACACAGTAGTTATTTTATGACCCAAAAATCCCATCAAATAAATTAAATAGTAGCCATGGGAAGACAGACTAGAGTCTATGTTATGTCTGTTTATTCAGACAACTAACATGCGTTGATATTGGCACTGAAGAGACAAAAATAGGATTAAAATGTCAAATAGCTTTTTCATATAGAAAATTAGAAAACCAATTATTACTGGATATTGGGAAACTGAAATTCTAGCCACTTTAGAGAGGAATCTTTGACAAAGGAGAAAACATGTAGAAAGACAATCTACAGTTATCCGGAGCAGTAATATCAGTCATTTAGCTTCAAATACCTTTTTCAATTTCTTAGAATCCAATTAGTCATTTAATACAATTTTTACCAAGGCCTGAAGTGATAGGACAAGAATAAAAGGCTTAAATGAAAAGAGAATAGGTATAGGTTAGATGTTAGCAAGAAATTCTGTGCCAAGACACAGGTAAGGACTGGAAGAGGTTTTCAGAGAAGCTGTGGATACCCCATACCTGAAAGTGTTCAGAGCCATGTTGGATGGGTATTTGAGCAACCTGGTCTAGTGGAAGGTGTCCATGCCTATGGCAGGGGTGCTGGAACTAGATGATCTTTCATGTCTCTTTGGCCAAAATCTTTCGGCATTTGTATGATTGCAAAAATTGTGTGATTTTACATACTTGATTGCAATAATATTTTATACAAAACCTGTAGTGTGTTTCATTAGTGAACATATATGGGCATCTCAATGTGTTTATACAGTCATGGACTCCTTCAAAACATGTGACAAGATTTTCAGTAAAACTAAGTCTGATGTCTTTAGAAGTCTTATCATTTAACACTGCTTTCCGAGTAAAAGCTGACTACTTTCAGTCCTAAAGATAATGACAAAGTTTAATTTTCTTTTTAAGTTAATCTGAAGATTAACTAGGGATAAATATATGTGATATTTTTAAAATCTAAAAATACCATAGATAACTCATTGACCAATGACAAAAAATATTAACAATGTTTGACGTGATCTATTGTGCCCACAGTGTTGCAAAATACAGTGTAAAACATCTGCTATCCTCCCTAATGCTAAATAAAATCCTTTCTATTGACTTTGGCATATGGTCTTTTCTGCATCTTGATTTCAGAAAAAGCATCTCTCTAATAACCCTAGTAATCAGATCTTAACAATAGGAATGATTGGCTTGGGTAAGTTGTTGATAACAAATTGTTTATCTTTAGTATTTAAGTATGGACAGGAGAAAGTTGGGAATAATGGGGTCCATCCCCATCAGACCTTGATAAATTGCCAATGAAATCTTCCTGAGCCATATTTACCTCTTGTGCTAATGGCTGATGATGTGCCACAAGCCCGGCATTACACTATGCAGTAATAGCAGGTTTGCTTCTCAGTAGCGTGTATACTGTGCCTGCACAGTATCCTTAGTAGGGATTCCCCTGGCTGCTAGCAAGAAGTGGGCATCATGAATTCATGATGAACAAACCCAGAGGAGCTGGAACCTTGAGCAGTGTCAGAGTGAAATGTGTGTGTGTGTCTGGGCGGGTGTGTGTGTACGTCTCAGAATACAAATCTTAGATTACAAGGTTGCTCTTCAGTCACTATACCCATCCTGCTGAGCAAAAAAGGTTTTGATTGCATGTCATTAGTGGTGCAGTTTTGTTCTTACCACAACCCCACTGAAATTTCCTTGTGGCAAGCAACATACAAGACTAATTGCCCTTTTCTCTGTCTTCCAACATCCAGCACCTAAATATTCTTGTCTTCTGTTATATTAATAATGAATAACCAACAAATTTCTTGCTTCGTATAATATTGTTCTCCTAGACCTCCTCAGTGTTATATGCATGCGCATTCACATGCACACACAGAGAATAAAATATATTGCAAAATTTTCTGTTGAAATCCCTATCAGCTAAAAAAACCCATTAGAATTGCCACAGGTAATAGGATTCAATATATCACCGACTCTGTTAATTCCTTTATGCTTAATAACATGAAATTGAAGACATATCTCTTCTATACCCTTTTCTCTCACCTCCTTAGGATCTTTGCTTTGTGCCTCTGGTGACTTGTTTAAAACTTCTCCTTTTATTATTGTTGTATACATCAAGTAAGATACATCATGTAATGCATAAACTCAACAATGTTTTTTCTCTGCTAAAAATTTTATTAAAAGTTACAGGTATTAGGAGCGGTTAGCTGAATTTTGTTGTGTTGCTATTACTGGAAGCACCAAATGATGTGCTAATGTTAATGATCCAGGAAATTTGTGGGTTTCATGGGATTGGTTTCTTTCAAGGAAGTTATTCATCTGGATATACATAAGTATTTAACTGTATTCTGACAGATTCAGTTAGATTTTTATGAAATTAGATCAAGTTTAGTTTTTTTTTGTTTTTTTCCTGGCATCTATAATAATTTGATTTTGCTTAAAATTCTACACTGAAATTTTGAACACTACTTGGCCTTTACTGTAGCTTTGAATGGTTTCTCCTTGAAAACCATTACAGGTCAGTTATGAATTATCAATGTGCTTGATATCCTGAAGAGAGTGCCTGTCACCATAAAATGCATGGCTACAGCAAGAACATTAAAAGAGGAGAATGACATTGGATCAAAAGTCCATCTTTATATGATGGATGACAGTATCATGATTTTTGGCTGTGACCAGGAATAAATGTGTAGGTAAGATTATAATTACAGAGAAGCAGCCACATTCCTGAAGTGATGTGAATATGCTCCTTGCTTTCGTCTTGTTATTTTTCTAATTTCTTCACACACACATGAACATAAAAACACCAAAACAAAACACAAAAGCAAACCAAACAAACAAAGAATAATAATTAAAAAAAAAAAAAAAACTCAAAAAGCCACAACCCCCAAAAAACAACAACAACAAAAAAGAAAATAAAAAGGAGGGTACATTTAGAGACTGAGGTCAGAAGAAAAAAAAGGTATTATTTTTTTCTTTCTGAATATGCTTTTACACAACCGCATAATGATCAAACATATGTGGAGATTTTATTTTCTGTAAGTTTTGTATAAAAACTGCCTTTAGCTGAGCCTAAGGTCTTAATCTTTTATTATTTTTTTAAATAGGCTATTTTTTTAATGCAAAGAGACTCATTTTGAAAGACTAGTAAATATTTTTTCAATTAATTTCCCCATATTTTCTCTCTTTTTTCAGAAAAGAATACCAAAATACTGCGTTTTCGGATAGGTGGAGAACTCCTTTATTTTTGTCTGCTCTTGAGTGTAATTCTTCACAGAAACTATGTGTGAGTGTAAAGTGTTTTGGAATAGCCTAGTATCCTGTGAAAATTATAACTCAACATCCAAATGAAATCTTGTTGAAATCTTCCTATTCCCTCATGTTGTACATCTCGAATGCATGAAGGCAGTTTGACATTGAAATGCCACAGTACTCCCTTGTTTAGTGAAGTCGGCAACAGAGAAAATATTATGCCAGCTCTTTTAAAGACAGGAATGCTTCCCTCTCCACTTACACATGCAGTTCAAGTTGTAGTCACATAATTGGGTCTCAGAAATTGCCTCTCTTTCTCTTTCTTGAATCCCCATGCCCAAGTTAAGAACTACTATTAAAGGTCTCACTTTCATTCTCCAATTGCTTTTCTCTCTGAAAGCTTCACTGTGGATCCCTAGCAATTTGCTCCCTTTTATCTGTTGATTTTCAAGTGCATCAAGTCAAAGTCAGAGAGTACAGAGCTAACCTTTTTCTCAGGTTTTTCTTATGCATGTGGTTTGAGTATCTTATGGTATTTTAAAAATACAATTCCATATATTATGATGCGTTATCACCAATGCAATCTTGTACAATTATTATTTTTCTATCTTTGTGCATATGATAGGAATCTCTCACTTGATATACTATTGCTCACAGCACTTAAAAAACAGATATAAGTTGAAGATATTTGGGGTCATAGTCTTTTTGGGTTCTCTGGATTCATCTCAGCTGCAGCTCTGCTCTTTTCAGCAAGGTAAATATGACTGACATCTGAGTTACAAAACAGATATATAGACAGACAGATTAACGTCTTGCCTCATAAGGACTGAGCCTACAGAAGTTTTGAACTAATAATTTTTCATCCATAGTTGTTGGTATCAATATCTGTATTCATTGAACATGTGTGTGTTTGTATGTGGTCTGTGGTGAAAATACTATAATTTTTAAATATTTGTTTACATTTCATATAAGTAAGTTTTGGTTTTTTTTTCTTTTTATTTAAAAATTAAGCCAACCTTGTTACATCACTCAAATAAGTAGGTTTTATGGAAGGTGGGTATTCAGCACTCTAAAAAGCAGGTACTGGAGAAAAGTAAAAAGTCTCTAAAAGCAACAATAAGTTTTATCTCTAAATAGTAATCTAGAAGTTAGGCATAGTTTTCTGAGCTGCTTCTATATTCCTTGGAGAAAAATGAATGCTGCTAAATCTGAAATTTGTCTCAGTTATCTCAATAATGTAATGGCTTTGTGAACTCATAGAATCATAGAATGCTGAGGGGTTGCAATGAGCCTTAAAGATTGTATAGTCTCAACCCACCCTGCCATGGGCAGGGACACCTCTAGACCAAATTGCTCAGTGCCTTATCCAACCTGACTGTGAATACTGGCAAACTTTGGGAATACACAACCTCCTTTTGCAACCTGTTTTGGTGCCTCATCATCCCCGCAGTAAAAGGTTCTTCCAAAATATCTAACCCAAATTTCCTCTCTTTCAAGTTGTACCCATTGCTCCTATTCTTATCACTGCAGATGATAGAATATTACCTCAGTTCCTGAGGTAGTGTCCTTCTTTGGCCTCCCTGTGGGCTCCTTTGGAAGTCTCCATGCAACCTTCTCTTCTCCATGCTGAATAGTCCCAACTTCCTGAGCCTATCTTCACAGAGGAGGTGGTCCAATCCTCTCAACAACTTTGTGACCCTCCTCTGGACTCACTTCAGCAATTCCATGTCCTTCTTTTGTTGGGGGCACCAGAGATGAATGCAGCACTCCAGGTGGGATCTCACAAGAGCAGAGTAGAGGAGCAGAATCACCTCCTTTGACTTGCTGGCCATGCTGCTTTTTATGCAGCCCAGGATAAATTTGGCTTTCTGGGCTTCAAGCTCACATATCAAGTTTTTAGTCAACCTTCACTCACTTGCACACCTCCACTTTCTAATGCTTGTTTCCTAGACCATATATACCCTATTCTATAATTTCTGAGATCTCCCTTGTTCATCATCTTGAACCTTTGCTTTCCAGCACTATTGAACTCCTCTGCACTTTACTATGAGTTGTGTTGTTTCTAGTTTAAAGCTCTCGTCATCACTTTGAGACAACCTTTTGCAAAGATTATCTTGGCTTGACTTTGTAAGGAGCATCTCCTCTTCCTCTTCCAGTCCTCTGTCCTCAAAGTGGGTCTCATGGTTGTGAAAGCCAAATTCCTGTCAACATCACCAGCTGTACAACCAGATTGTCGACCTGCAGGTGTTGAAATTCATACAATTGTATGACTTTGGTGTGACAGGACTCAAAATCAGACAGGGTTTTGAGGGTAGGCATATCAAGATTTTCTTCAGTTCAATGAAAGACTGATATTCAAACAGAACTTCATTTTTTTTAGTAGACTAATACATAGAATATATAACTCTGAATAAAGAAAACAGAGTTTGCTTGAAGTAGTAAAATAAACCCTGCCAGAGAGATCTCCTGGCTACCAGAACTTTATTTCCTGTGCTGTTAAACGGTTAGAGAGGTCTCTAACATGCTTTAGGCCAAGCAGAATAGACAGATGCCCTGGCAGGGCCCTAGTAAAGTTTGAATATAGCACAAGTCAGACACATTTCTCAACAGAGAACATGCCTCCCGCCTACCAATTTTGGAAGCTGGAGTGCATAATAGTATATTCATGGGCCATTCCATGCCGAAGAAGAGTTTAGGGACCATTTTTTTGCCAGTTTAAATGTGGTAAACATGATTAAGAAAAACAGAATGAAATGGGGGATGGGGAGGGGCATTAGAAACTATTTTTCTTCTGCTGGCTGTGTCCTTGCAGACAGGTTCTGGCTCTTAGCCCAGCCACTGAAACTCAGGTTTTTCTAACTAACAGAAATCATATTCACTTCTTCATAGTTTTTAGGAAATTATTTTCTAGTTGTCACTTCTTCAAATTCTTTTCATAACCCATGCAAAGAATGTTAACATTCAAATCTTTCTACATTTCAAGAGTTTTCCATGCCTTTTCTCTTTGAGCATGCTCATTTATTCTCATTATGATATTTCCACCCCTTGGGGTAGTTTTTTGTTTGTTTTTGTTTTGCTGTTTGGTATTTTGCAGGTTTGTTTGGGTTTTGGTTTTCCTGTTTTCTGGATGGTTCCATGTGTCTCAATTACTTCTTAAAGTATGATAATCCAAGGACATATAAAACATATTATACCTTTCCTTAAATAGGGCAGTATGCCCAAGTTAATTGGCTGATTCTCAGCAGGGTTAGTAAACTTGGGCAGAGCTCCATGGTGAAAAATATGTTGTCTTTGGTTCCAGAGCAACAGTGTTTGGGTCAACAAGTGCTCTGCACAGTACTGTCCTCAGCAGGGTAAAACCCTTCAGCCTACCATGAGAAATATGAGCTATAGCAACCATCTTGAAAAATTTGGCTGATTTGTGTCTTCTAACCCAATTAAAATAGGTGACTTCTGCTGCATTTTCCTTTAGGCATGATATTTCCCAGTCTAATTCCATTAATCAGTTTAGAAACCAGTTTGTGTGAAAGCTGAAGCATGAAATGTGCTGGCAGGGCATTGCAGCAGGTGCATAGCCACCATTTTCTATCATGTATTACTTTGCAGAGATGAGAAACTAACTAAAGACTTTGTTAAAATGATTATCTGTAATCCTGGACAGGGGGTAGTAGGCCAAAATTTTCTCTCTGTTGAAGAAGAATCTTGTTAGAAACTTCTCCAACTTATTGATGGGTCATTTGAGGCTCATTCCCATAACTCCAGGCCTGGATTTTTGTGACAGATGGATGAGTTGACATTCTTGATAGGAGTTGTGCTCCCTGCAAATACATAGAAAGCATACATGGTATTTTGCCTCTGTGAAGTCTTGAACGTCTGTTTGGATGGCATTTTGCCTAATCACAAGCAAGTACAAAAGTCAAGCAATGGTAGGTTTATGCGGACAGTTGACATTACCCTGAAAATGTCACTTTTTTTCCAGGGATTCCTCATTCTGTGCCAAAATTACATATTGGCACCACATGCCTCTTTACACCTAATTACTTGAGTTGACATTACATGACAGAACAGAAATGGCTGATCTGTGGAGGCAAAGAAAGGTTGAAATCTATGGTTGCCCTTGCAAATACAGGTAATATGTTTTCAGACTTGTTGGAATGTCAGTATACAGGAGGAGTCATGACCCTTTCTCTCTCTCATGTTCAAGCAATTTTCCTAAAAGTTAACAATTGTCATTGTCTCATGTTTTGGCACAGATTAATGTCTGATAAGACCTTCTACTAAGAAATCTATTATGTCTATTAATCTGTTATTCATGCACTAAACTTTTAAGGGGAAAAATCAGAAAGATAATTGTTCTGTTTCCTGTAAAACCAGGATAAGAAATAGTTTTCTGTTGTAAAATCCATCTGAAATAAAAAGTGAAGGTAATACAGCTAAATGTAGCACACAGATACTTGTTTTGAGACTTCTGTAGTCATGCTCATTCTTTTCTAGTTCTATTTTCCACCTTATCTATGTACAGTACAATAGAGAAAAAAGAGAGTGTTTAAAAACAGTCCTGTGCAGTTACCACTACACTTGTTGGTACAGTAGCAGGTCAGCAGCATTAGCATGCCCTTTTCTTCCTCTTTCTTGCTAATCTCTTCTCTTCTCTTCTCTTCTCTTCTCTTCTCTTCTCTTCTCTTCTCTTCTCTTCTCTTCTCTTCTCTTCTCTTCTCTTCTCTTCTCTTCTCTTCTCTTCTCTTCTCTTCTCTTCTCTTCTCTTCTCTTCTCTTCTCTTCTCTTCTCTTCTCTTCTCTTCTCTTCTCTTCTCTTCTCTTCTCTTCTCTTCTCTTCTCTTCTCTTCTCTTCTCTTCTCTTCTCTTCTCTTCTCTTCTCTTCTCTTCTCTTCTCTTCTCTTCTCTTCTCTTCTCTTCTCTTCTCTTCTCTTCTCTTCTGTTCTCTTCTCTTCCCTTCCCTTCCCTTCCCTTCCCTGTTGACAATGTCTGCTACTTGCACTGAAAGATTATGGCTGAAGACAATGATCCAGTTAAACTGGATAATTTTGCAGAGCAATGACCAAAAATCCCAAGCAACCATCCAGCCAACAAAATGAATAGCTTGTATATACTGCTCACCAATTCAAAAGAGAGCTATTCATTTGGATGCTCATACCCTCATCGCTTCAGCTAATTCTAATTCTGCAGTGAAGATGTAGCCTTACTTAATCTACTTTAAATAATGATGACAACATTAATATAGCAACAAATACAAATAAAAGTAATTATCTTCATGATCCAGTTGCTTAAAATTGATCTCTTTCAATTTTGCTTAGCCCTTCCACTCCTCCCAAAGTCATCAAAGGAAAGTAAACAGGAGAGAGGAACATGTGTCTTACCTTTTCCCTTTTCCTAGTTTGTGGCACGGATTTATTACACAGAGGAATAGAACGACATCCTACAAAGTAGTAGCACAGTAAATGAATAGTCTTAGTTCACAAAACTCCTCCCAAAAACTTACTCTTTCGTCTGGGTATTCTCTCTAAAAGGGATGCAAACATACAAATGTATTTTCAGAGCAAGTATTTAATATGGGTAGCAAGCAGTGACAATATGACTTTGTCTTAGAGGACTATTGAAAAGTCAATATATAAGTTATAAAGAGCTTGCCTGCTACAGCTACAGTTGTTTAAGAAGGAATTACTCCTCATCCACTAAACACCTCTCATATTACTCTCATATGTGAAGCAGTCTTCAAGACTTTATTCTAACTATAGGCATCAACTTGTATGCTCTAATGATGGTTTAATCTAAACTAGTAGCTCAGACTTTCTCGATAGTTGATAAAGAGATTGAAATATTTACAGGAAGTGATTCAGATGGAAAGGATCACCTTCTAGAGGTGTTATTTTTCTCTTCTGTATCTGTATAGGAGTCCTGTGATTTTTGGTTTTGCACTGTAGTGGAATTAGATGGCATGTAAGTTTCTGGGTTCATTCTTAGTTCAGTTCAGTAAAAAAAAATTAAGTTTGGCTAAATGACTTGCACTGCTTCCTTAAAACAATCTGGTTTATTTGGCCTGAAATGGGCCAGCAATATTCATGAACGCAGTTATCACATCTCAAGTGAGGAGTGATAACTAACAGCTATGGAACTGTCATCTACTGAATAGCTCCAGCTGTTCTGTAAGACAGCATCTGGCTATATCCCAAATTAACAAAAAAGGTATGAAAAAAGTCAAGAAATATTCTAAGTTATACTCTTAGTTATTTTTAGGCATTTTTTGTTTCATATAATATGTGTAATATAAAAAGGTGTTACTTTTCTAAAATGTTTAATATTTAGTAGTTAAGTTTAAAGGTCTAAGAAGGCAAAATTAAATATGTATGATTTTGTGTAACTGACTTTTAAAGTCTCATGTATCTTGGTAAGTGAGGATAGACTACTTCCTATGCTTAAAATATTTTCTTTCCAATATATTTCTTTGCAATCATTTATTTTAAAATAACATTATTAATTTCTCCACTAATACCTTTTGCCTAAGTCTTTTGTAAAAGTAACTTTAAAAAATGACAGGAAATACCTCAAAAAACCATACTAATATTTGCTCAGATAGGTATACATGAAGTTTCTGAAGATTGTCCTCTTTTGTGAGAAATATAATTGCTAGAAAGGTAACTTCTAAACTGAAGATTTAAAGAAATCTAAAGATGAAAAGGAAAAATGCTGTTTTGTGGGAGAAATGTAGTTAGTATATCTTTTAAACTGCACAGGAGGCCAGATCAGACTGTATAAGTTGGGAAAAAATGGTGTCAAAAAGCACCATTGATGAAATGGTGATGAAATATAAACTGCATATAGCAGTGGTTCCTGTGGTTCCTCTGTGGTTCCTGTGAACTTCTAGGGAGTTCAGTGGTGTTTCTGCTCAAGGCAATGAGGATGAGAAATGAGTAATATGCTCAACTCTGTGTCCTGCATTCATTGTTCAGCTCTGAGGGCCCACATAAGACGGCAGACTGTACAGCAGCCTTCCAGTACCTAAAGGGGGCCTATAAGAGAGCTGGAGAGGGACTTTTTCCAAGGGCAGTAATTATAGGACAAGGGAAAATGTCTTTAAACTTAAAATTAATAGATTTAGATTACATTTGAGGAAGTAACTCTTCACTGTGAGGGTGGTGAGGCATGAAACAGGATGCACAAAGAAGTTCAGAATGCCTCATCCCTGGAAGTCTTCAAGGTCAGCTTGAATGGACCTTTGAGAAGCCTGGGTTAGTGTAAGGCGTTCCCTGCCTATGACAGGGAAATTGGAATTAGATGAACTTTAAGGTCTGTTCCAATCCAAACCATTCTATGATGCTACAATTTTATGAAAGTATAAAACCCCTCATTTCCAAGCCAGAGAATCACAGCTTATAAGGAGTGTTATCCTTCCTCGTTACAGTAGTGTTTTCAGTGGATGTCCTGCTCTGCCCTTAGAGCATCAAGCTGGCTTTTTTTTTTTAAAGAAATCTCAGTTGGAAAAATGTTCCTCTTGTGACCTCACACTTGGCATTACAAGTGCCCCAGAAAACTTCCAAAGTGAAGCAAATGAGCTACTGCAAGGTCTAGAGAGGAGTGAGATGAATGATATTTTGAGGGGCATGCAATTTTTTATAAAAAAGTCTAAAGGTGACAAAAGCTTCTGGGCCAGAATTAAAGAGTGTGGTTTGAGAAGTCCAGATGCATTTTTCTAGGATTTACAATTGATCAATAGTGGGTTGAGAGAAGGGAAAAAAATATTCAAAGCCACTGAAATACCATCACCTACATATTCATTAGAACATTTTCTGCTTCTTGGCATGATAATATATTGAAGCAATTCATACCTAACTTTTCCCCAAAACAGGCTATGGTCTTTAAAACCTAAAGCTGAATATGCACTAAAAAAATTATACTGCTTCACTCTTTCCCCCTGAGAGTTACACCGAATCTGTATGGGAAGCTATTTTGTTTCACCTTGATAATTATCTCCTGTTCTGGTGACACTGCTTAAATGTACTGCAAAACATCACAGTGTTTTGAAGATACCCAATATTTATACAAAACTAACAAAAAAGCATGCTTTCTTCATTTGAAGAAGAAGCGAATACTAGATCATATTCCACACACTATCAAGAACTACCAACAACTGATTTTCCTGTGGAATTTTTGCTTTTGGTGTTCATGATGTCAGTTTGTTTGAGAACCACCAGGGGTTTCGAAGGCTGACCAGACTTCAAAATGCACCCATCAATTCCTTAACACATGTGTAAGCTTTAGAAACATGGAAAGAAAATATTGGCCACCAGATCAAAGTTTCATGAAACAACACTACTTTTCCTCACTTTAAAATTTCTTTTCACTCTTACCAGATGTTCTTTCCAGGCTTCATGAAGAAAAGTCTATGTTGTAAAGTTATCTTCACATTTCAAAATTTGTAATAAACCATTTACTACCTGCTGAAACTTTCCCGGGGCATTCATGACTCACAGAGGCATTCCTTGAGTCTGGAACCTCTGTGGGTGTCTCAAAAGTAGTTCTTCTTTTATCTGTAAGTGTTAGTTTGATGTGGTCACATTCAAATGCCAGAACAAAAATATTATTTCCCTCCTGCTCATTTAATGAGTTCATCAGCTGAGTATGGAAATGGGTAACCGCCTTCAATTACCTGAAGTTTTCTGTTGTCAGCATAATCATTTACTTGGCATTAGTTTTTCTCAGTGTGATTAAGATGTCCAAATTTTATGTATATTGCTTATCTGAGCCAGCTTTCAGAATGTGATTAATTACCTTTTTACCTTTATCTTATGTAGTAAGAAACTGGGACCATGGTCCAGCCTTGCATCCAGCAATATTTTTGTCAATCTTACTTTTGGGGAACAACATATTAATCAAGATCTAAATCAACTGCTCTGATATCTGCTGTTTGCTACAGATAGGTCCTTTTCTCTAATACTGCCTTCAAACACCTAACAAATGAGGATCTTAAAGACATTAATAATGTCAGGTACTACTCTATGTTCCTGTTTCTAATTACTTATATATCCTCTGCAATCATAATGGTAGCTTTTACTCATAATTCTAATTTTTAGTCTAGGTTGAAACAAAAGTCTCATATGAGAATTTCTGGTGTCAAACAATTTGGCAAGTTAATTTTGACTGTGCTTTTTCTGGGCATCATGCTTTGCTGAAGGAAGAGTAATTTTTCACATTCACATATTAGCTATAGGAAGTGTCTTTATAACTGCAAGCATCTAAATTTCCTCACACCCATTCACTAGAAGTTTATAAATATTTATCAAAATTAAGTCTATTACCTTATCATAAGACAGGTTTTATAAATACATTTCCATTCCTCTCTCAACACAACATAAAAGTATAATTTAGCATAAGGAATAGCCATTAATATGCAAGACTCACAGCTTCTGTATGAGACAGATTTTTCTGTCATTTATGCTACCTGGCTGATGATGAGCAGTAACCTATACAATTTTTCCAGGATATGAGTTCTTCCTTTCAGCATAGCTTGTTATCCACAGACCAAAGCTCGTCAGGAGTTCAGAGTTACTTGGCTTTTCCAGCGTCAGTGGCCTCAAGCATGGGAATGGATACTGGGCAGTTCTCTTAGTTGTCAATTGTATTACTAACTTCTAATTTCTTTCCGGCTTCCACATGGCTGAGAAATTGGCTCTTCAGCACCCTTTGCCTCCACTTGATTTGCAAATGTCATCTGACTTAAGCTAGTTTAGGCACGGAAAATGGTCAAGCCACAGCATGTAGGACTCCACAGGCTAATTTCTTTTTATTTCCTTCTCCCTGAGAAGCTTGTTTACAGCTAGTCGGTGTATGGCTTTATTGTGTCTCAGCACAGAAATACTATTTGGTGTTTTCCTTTAAAAACACAAGGAGACTAAGGACTGGGGAATTAGTGCTACCATAAAGTAGAGAATGAGAATGAAAATATAACTTTGAGGATACTACTGTTTATCTTATTCCAGTAAATTTAGACGAGTAAATTCCTTGTTAGAAGAAAACAACTCTTAGTGTCTCTCTGTTGCTTTTATATCATGTGTGACTTGCCTGCAGGGGACGGAGTGAAACATAACTTTATTTACTTTGTCTTAGGGAAAAATAGAGAGCTGATTAAAGAGGAGTAAAAGAAGAAAAGTCTCTCTGGGCTCTGTTCTGCAACATAACATTTCAGTGGTTGCTGGAATCACAAACTCTTTGGGTCCCTCATGCTGTTAGTTATATATCTTCTTCTTTAGACCCAGGAGCATGGTTTAAAATCCAAGGAGCTTAGAAATGTTACCTTGAAACTGTTCCCTCAACAATGATGCAAGGAAAATGAACTTCCTTACCCTGTTTATGGCAAACCATATTCTGAAATCTTCATTTATATCTGGCAGTCATATAATTGAGCCAATTTCTGTGAATGTTTCTTATTTAGCCCCACATTCAGAGCTGGTGAGAGACAGCATTTGAAATATATCAGATGCCCAACAGCCATAAAATACTCCACTGAAAAAAAATCCTAGTCCATGCCAAAGGTTTTGACATTCAGTATACTAATTGCAATTCAGACTGATTGAAGCGCATAGAAAAGACAATAAAGAACAAGTTATTTCTATTTCACTCTGAAAACGTCTGCTTTTTACAACTAAAATAATAATGTGGAGGAGCATGCTAATTTTGCCCTCTTTTATCACATTATATACCTAGGGAAGGATACTTGTGCAATGGGATGTCTGTATATTCATACTGTTATATATTGCAGCTGGAAGTATCAATAGATGGCACAGGTCCTTCCCCAGGAGCTGGAGTCTCATCTGTGGCTGCATAAAACCTTAGCTTTACACATTAGAATTTTCTAGTTGTTTAACAAAGGGGGTGGGGGAAAAAAAAGAGTCTATCTACAGACCAATTTGTACTTTCTTGATATATTGGCTAATGAGGCTAATGTAACTGAATGACGAAAAAAATGTAATCTCAAAGAGAAATTTAATGAAACAATAGTACAAAAATCTGTGTCTTTTAAAGTTAAAGTTTTTCATAAATACCCTTGATTCTTTTTGAAAAAAATGTATTGCTCTCTTTAAGCTGCTAAAGAATTGAAGAAGTTTCTAATATTATAGAATTTAAATTTAAAAGAAAAAAAAAGTAACCTATTTTAGTACTATTTTTTAAACTTGGAAATCACCAGGGTGAAAATGGGTGCAAAGATGCTAAGACATGCATATAAAGTTTATTCCTATTTTTCCTTCCAAATTTTGAGATCTAGTTTGTCTAGAAGACAGATGGTAAAAAGTATCCTATTTCTTCTGTTTGCCTACAAAACAGATGATAGAAAATATTCTATTTCTTCAAATCTCTCCAGACCTCAAGGGGAAAAAGTGGTAGGAAACCCCAAGAAGTCATATTAAATGACAGAAGTATATTAATATGATAATCTCCACTACTAACCTCCATGTCCATAACAATTCTATTTCTAGGATAAGAAAATGATAGCATTGGTCCTCTGATAATGATCAGGTAACCAGATCTAGTCTGATATTCAAAATTACTGATAACTAGAAGGATGCTTTTTATCTTTTTATCTTTTAATACTTTTCAACATTTCTTTGCACATAATAAGAACTTACATGTTTCAGAAAAGTTTAATTTTAGTTTAAGGACCTAAGGCAGAACAGTTGACTCATCGGGGACTGTAATCATTGATTTCTGCACTAATAAGGTCAAAATACAAGATGTCACTGAACCAGCTTTCTTGTTCACTCATGTTAGTCATCAGCCTCGCAATGATAATAGCAAGAGAAATATCTGATGGATTATAATAGTAATAATAATGGTAAAATCATTAAGTGGGTATGGCTCCAAAATCAGCATCAGGTTGTGAATCCTGCACTCAAGAAACCTTCTATATAAAGGTGCTATAAACTAGTGGCTGTACACACAACCTATTATCATGAACAACCACATAGCCACGAAGTGGAATGATTTTATTTGACTTTCGGGCTTCTATACCAAATGACTGCAATGCTAAGTGGTAAAACCATTTGTGACTCAGCACCAGCCCTGTTCATGGGTACAATACTTAAATCCACTGAAATGGTTTTCTTTCACAGTATAGAATCTATCAATAGCAAATGAGTAGAAACTAAATTTTCTAGTATCTGGCTCTTTTATGCAGTATTTTCAATGTGTTCATGAGTCAGAATGATTTAGCCATTCAGAATGACAGCAGTTTACATGCTGTTAGCAAAGAATTAGATTAGTGTAGCAAGCTGCAAAGCATCAAGCATATTACTTCTATCTCTGTTTACTCTTACACGTCAGGTATTTCAGTGATTAGAAAGTTCAATTTCAAGAAGGCATCTGAAAATCCCAAGACATATTCTGTGAAATTTTCATGAGTTAGAGGTTGTGGGTAGTTTGTTGCCTAGCAAGAATCTTATATAACTGCAACCCATATCTCCAATTATCTGTTATTATAATTAGCTCCAAAATATTAATTAACTTTATCTTCATCCCATTTCTATTTTACTATAAGAATATTGGCTTAGAGATATACCACTTTAAAAAGTAGAACCATTACTTATTTTCAAGAAAGGCTTATGAAATATATATGCAGTGGAGAAACTAACCATTTTTTAGGAGAAAAATTAATAATTGAATTAAATTCATTCATCATTTACAAATACTAAATGGCTACTTAAGCTTAAAAAATAGAAGGAAAAGATGAAATCCATTTTGAATGTGTGAAGTAATTTGTTGCATTTAAACAGAGCAAGGCAGGCATGGTAACAGAGACTAACCATGTAATTTAAAAGTATATTTAGAAATTGCACATAATAAGATAAAATTTCTTTATGCTTTGTTTTATGTTTTTGGTTTTTTGGGGTTTTTTTTCCCCCTCAGTTTCAGTATTAGTGAAAACATTTCTTTTTCTTGTGCATGATATCTTTTTCTTATGGTTAAAATCCATTGCTAGGTAGTCCTATTATGGAAATAAAAAACAGCTGAATGGGGAACTTATGACCAAAGAAATATGTAAAACTTTAACTTCCACCTGAATTGAATTGGAACTTATGATAGCAATCATAGACATTCTCTTTCATTGAATAAGAATGTCATGTCAATAAAGGCTGAGAGTTACGTAGGAAAATGAAATTAAATATAAATATGTGCCTGATTTTAGCTTTGCTTCATAGCACATGAAATACAGTGGCCTGATGCCTCTATCTGAAGAAATCAGGCTACAGAAAAATAACCACCACTGTCCATTCTATGTATATTTCTGGAGAGTAAAACAAATCCAGAGAGAGTTTTAAGGCCAGCTGAAGATGAAACTGCACAACTTCTGTAAGTGGGCCATCCAAAACTGATTATTTTGTATGTCATTTACTAAAGGAAAATATATCTGTTCTGCAACTGGACAAGGTCATGCCTTGTTATGATGGATCCATGACCAATTGTTTCAGACTCAAGAAGCCACTCTTCTTCAGGACTGCAGAAGTCAGGCTCAAGTTTTGCCAAAACCTTGGTGGATGAGTACGTAAACAATTTAGGAAAGGGCAAAGAGACCTTGATAATTTTGCAAATTATACCTTACAAAGGTAATATTTGTGAAGTTCCTTTATATTAAACTGCTTCTACAAAGACGGACCTTACTAAATATTATATACTTTCAAAGAGATTTTTTTTTATCTGCTGCATGAATGTTCTATCCTTTGTATCCTATAGCAAGTGAACAATTGCTCATTAATAGCAGGCTAGAGGAACAAAATGTAACTGAGAATTCCTCTTGTTATGCAGTGTCTAAAAATTACATTTAACATAGAAAATGTTCTGCTGGCAGCTAAAAAGAGACATTATCTCTAAGTGCCTGAAAGCTCTTATCATGAAAGGACACCAGATGAGTACTGTACAAACCGGAAAAAAAAGATGGACCCTGATGATAAAACTTCAAGTATAAATTTAAGCTGAGAAGCAGAAACAACAAATCTTAAGAAAAAAAAAAAAAAAAAACCAAAAAGAAAAAAAGAGTTGATAAGTGTTCTTGTGAAGGGTCTCGAGAAAGAGGACTTGATACAGCAGGAAAATGTCTTACAGTTAGTAAGAAGGGTATACCCTTTCAACCAAAAGATATAAACAGCACAGCAGCTGGTCTGTATTAAGGAAAGCTTCATGTAAGTAGACCTAAACCATCCTTAAATTTACTGTTTAGAGGCATATGTAAAAGATATGATTCAGAAGACTGATAAATAAGCAGTTAAAACGCTTATGTGGGCTAAAGAAGTTATAATCAGCATCAACTCTTATTCAAATTTTAACTATTTTAGCTATTTTAGGACAGCATAAGCTAAAGGTGGTAGAAAACTTATATGAATGAAACATCATAGTAGCGCCATTGCAATGTACTCATGTTAAGTTTTAATCGTAGCAACATAAAGCAGGTGAATCCAGATGAATTACCATCTGAAATTATTGAAAATAAGCTTAAAAACAAGAGAGGTACAAGGCTAAATAATTAGAAATTATTCTGATTTTAACAAGAACGAGGCTAAGGGAATTTTCAAATAACAAAACATAAAGTCAGACTTCAGTTATAACAAAAGTCTAAACTCTAAGACAGCATATGTAAATTGCCTATGCTGTATTTTTTCGCATGTCTTCCACAAACTTAATAGTAAAGGGTTGCCCATGATGGTAATTTGAGGGGTTTTTTCCCCTTTTTGTCTGTTTTTCAGCTTATAAATATTTTATTTCTGTCTCGAACAAACAAAAATGTTGTTATCTTCCAAAAAATTTGTTCTTGGACTGTCATGACTGATTTGTCAATCTAATTTCAGAATTTAAGATATTTTAGAGCTACTTTCCTATATTGAAACCTAAATTGGAAGTTAAACTAAGGTGTAGGAATTAAAATAAATTTTTTTAATTAGCAATATAGATTGAAACTAGAAAATGGACAATTAACTTGATGGAGGATAAATACAGTATTTATAGAGTTATGGAAAATTCACGTCTGAAAAAACACTCATCAGAGAACTCAGCACAATGCTTTAAACTTTGTTAGCAAGTGAAAAAGGCTACAATTTTCAACAGACTGGAGTTTGAAACTGATATAAATTTTTAGCCTATGTATGGTTTATTTATCTGATTTTGGGGCAGATGTATTCAGATCAGTTCTGATCTGGGAGTCCTGTTATTCTAATGTTGAATGTTACGCTCGGCAATTTCCAATGAGATGCTCACAGGATGCTTTTTTCGGCTTATATAAATCTTAACCATATGTGAACATAATAGAGAAAGTGGGTACACTTTACATATGGAAAATATTGGCATTTCATATACCTCACATATACTTATGCAATGAATTTTGCCATATGAAAATGCAACACAGTAGCAAGCGTGGTATTTGCATTTTACAACAAAAAATCTGTTTCTGCTAAGATATTTTCAATTAAAAAATATAATCTTCATGACTCATGTTTCTGTGGCATATAAGACTAATTGCAGCTGGGATGAGATTCAGGCAGGTAAGTTCTCAAAATAAGAATAAACTAAAACACAGAAATAAGCACATCTGTTCTCCTTCACTGGTATATATAACAACAATCTTAATTTACTGGACTTGTTTTAACAGAGATATTTCCTTCTTTAATTCCAGATATTTTTTCTAGACCTAGTTGCTATCAATGGAAGGGAAAGAAGGAGAGGAAGAAAGTGGGTTTAGTGAGCATCATCTAGACTTTTGATATTACTCTCCATTGAGGTTTGTCTCTGCCCCAACTAGCTTAGATTAGAATTTCTGATGTTATAACTATATTTTTCTCTACTAATTCCTCATTTCACAAAATTAAAATTAAAGAAAAATGTGCATAATAGAGGAAGATCCTGAATAGGCTTTTTTTTTAGGCTCAGTGCAGACCCATTTTTATACACCAATTCCAGAGATTCATTAGCAATAATGATTAATAAGTTCGATAACCATATTTCTACTTCATACTATTATAACCATAGAAAGGTTAAATTTTATATCATGAAAACTTTTTGTAGAAGTTCACATTTTTGCTCTGGATGTAAATTTATCTGTCATCTCCCAAGTGGAATTTACTTTTCCTAACTTGGCATCTACTCTGTCGATATCCACCCTAGAGGTAGTTAGTGAGGTTACTTTTGTAATCACTACAGAGAAGCCTCTAATGCAATTCACTCCATCCTGAGACAAAAAAAATGTGCCTCTTTCTCTTCATTAAAGGTCTTCAGGTAGATAAGGTGCAGAATATGTGAAAATGGTATATAATTTTCGTACGTTTTGCATATGTTTTTCTATCTGAACATGCCCAGGCTACAGTGGAAGATTGGACTTATTGTGTTTCTTGCAGTCTGTGCAGCAGAAATCCTGAATTTATTACTGATAAGTAGGAAACAAAAAAAGTACTCAAAATTAATTTTTTTTCTCTGACAGAAATGTGATATTATATTTGCTTCATCTGTTTGATATTAAGGAAATAATTTAAATGTTCAGATAATATTTAAAATGTTACAATAAATGCCAGTTTTGCATCTTAAAATCAGAGTATTTCCTTGGTGCTAGTGACCCTAAGAACCTTAATGACTGGGTGAGAATCAGGGACCTGATTCCCAAAAAGCATGTGATCATATTTGTATATGTCAACTTTTAACAGCCTGATTTGTTCAATATTATTTATAGTACCTGATAATAAACAGCATAAATAAAGAGTAAATATATCCAAGCAGGAGAGAAAGAAGAAGGAAAATAAATTCTTATAAAATGTTTTAAATCAGATGAAATAACATTCTTGAAGGCCTGAGTGCATTTCCATCATGGTATTTATTTATTTGAAGGTTAATGCATAAATATATAAAGCTAAAAAGCTTTAGGCATCCTGAGTATGCTTAAACAAAATAAACCAAACGAAACAGTAAGTTTAATATAGGAGGTGAAAGTGTTTTGAAATACAGGAATCAAATTCTCCTTGCTTGGGGCAATGCAGATCTCTTTTCCTTTGGCTTATATGGGCACTAGTTGGAATCTAACTTAAAATGAGGAGTACAAACCTTAAAAGTAATCTTTAAAGTTATTTTATGAAATACGGATTGTTTTCTGCTTTAAAGGTTACTGATGAGGTATTAATTTCTATTATGATGAAACATAATGCTCATCCATATTATGACTTTTCCAATTTTATTGCATAGATCCAGAATGATCTGTACATTTATATATAACTTTCTTATACTCTGAAAAAAATAAAAAAGGCTGAGAAAATGTGCAACTACTTACTGTATTTTTTTCAATTTATTCTGGTTTTTTTTTGTCTTTTATGGTAACAAGTCAATTGAAGAAATAGGACTAACACAGCATGTATATTATTTTACTACTTCAAGTGCATACAGTAATCTACAAAAGTATTTATTCCAAACTTTGGCTGTGGAAGTGAAAATACCTGTAGAAAAAAAAATAAACAAAACCTAAAATCTGGTTATATCACAGTATTTTTCATTTAAAAGCATATTTCTTCCAGTAGACCAATATTTCCTCTGAACTACTTTTCCTTTCTCTGCTTCCTCCTGCTGTGATAAACATGTCCAGCTAACCTGTTACCTGTTTACTTATGCACTGCCTCTTTGTAAGAGTGCCCTGATGTTGTTTCAGTGAGCAGGCTTGAAAATAATTAATTGCATACATGAGAGCAGGTGACCTAAAATATCTAGTGAAGTCTCTGAAATACCAAAGAATAAGTGTCTGAGTGTCCCAGGAGGTTGATTTAGAGGTTAATAATCAACAAAGCAGTGCCAGGGATGGTTCTTCAATGCTAAAGCAACTGACTTATTTTGGTTGGATGTGCCAAACTTTTGAAATTTCTATTTGCTTCCAAAACAGGACAGGATAGAGAGGTGGAATAGTTGCATCCTCTTCTGTGATAACCATCCAACTATCCCGTGAATAATTTGAGGGAGGATAAAGTGGCCTAAACCAAGGCAATACCACACAGACATCTAACTCGGAAATGGCAGAGATTACCAAATACCTCTACACCAGAAGTGTTTGTGATTTGATTTTCTAAGACATATCTGCTCATAGAAACCCAACCTGTTCCATTAATGGAGATGACAGTGCCACTGGAAGAATTAAAAATTTAACAAAAAATGCAGAAAATCTTATTACATTTACTAGTGACTATGTAAGAAGGTCCAGTGATTTAGTGCTTCCACACATCACTGCTAATAGACAAATTATAAGGAGATTTTGTGTCTATGCACATTGTTGATTTTGTGTTTACAGAATGCAAAACTCTTATGCTGAGGAAAAATAGTCCTGTTGTCCACCCTGCTTCAGAGGGGTAAATGTAAGGCAGAATGAAAAATTTATGGATTTTGATGGAGAATTTATTTTTCCTTTTGGTTTAGAGATTTTTTTTTTTTTTTTTTTTTTTTTTTTTTTGCTGATCAGCTTTCTATGAAATGAAGAAGCCATTTGGATGAAATTTTAGCATCTAAAAAATGTGACAGTTTCAACAATTTTTTTTGACAGAATTTCAGTGTGGATGGAAAGAGTCTAAATATTTTGCACTGGAAAAATGAAATATTTTTATACTTTTTTTTCTTTTTTATAGAGAAGGAAAAAGAGTAAGAGAAGAAATACATGTATGCACTTGACATAAAAATGAACAATGTGTGAGCAAATATGCTTTTCTTTTTCATTTGAGGAAAAGTGAGTAAATTATGGGAGAAACTAAAAAGGAAGCTAATTAATTATAAAAGAAAGATGTGATAAGAGTGTAGAGGACATGAACATTCATGTCCATAGACTATTCTAGGCCTTAAATGTAAGGGAGCATGAATCAGAATTTCCCATGTGTGTGAAAATATGTATGCAACAAGTCATTGTAGATAATTATTTTTTATTTTTCCTGGATTGAATTTTCATTGCAGCCAAGTGTCAGAATGGTTGGGCTTCACTGGTAGCCATCTCAATGAATGTTTCTTAATGCCAAACTACAAGTACCTAACTGAAAATTTAATTTGTTTAGATCTACTTGGCAAGAGCACAGGCCTCTAAATCCTTTAAACTGTTAAGATTGTATTTGCTGAACTTGAAAATTTGTCCTATGGCATTTTTTAATAAGATTCAAAGTTTGTAACTGCATATTACAGCATTCTAAGCGATTTTGTCTTTTGGTGGCACCTTAGTATATGCTGATTTCTCTTCTCTGTAGGTTTACAGATCACCATTCAAATTAAACATCACTGCAAACAGAAGCCATTCTATGGGGAGTCAGCCAGTGACTGCTTCTATAAATCTTACTTCTTCCAGGGAATGTCATTATAAAGCAGCACACTTACACACTTATCTCTTGTAGAGAACATCCAGAATGTTAAAACTATTCTTTTCACCCCATGGTCATCCGTTGAAATCCTCACACTTCTTCCAGGATTAAGAAAGTCTCCTCTTTATGATCTCCATTCCCTTTAGAACACGGCTACTCAAATATCAGACTTGCAAAGACTTTAGAGAAACAAAAGGAATGGGTAAGGAAGATATTGATCAATGTAAGGGTGCACATTCATCAACAAAAGCTTTGATATCCTTGTAGCAGCAAGTGAAGTCTCTCTCTCTCTAGATATTGCACATAATTATGATATAAATTATTTCTATATGGCACAGATATATATATTTTACTGACATCATAGAATATGAACTTTTCACTGTTATATCAGACCTTAAACCATTTGATCATTGCACTGGCAGGTACTAAAGTCCGTTTATACAGAGCCATCCATCCAGACGTACTCTGCAAGTTGAATTAGGAATTTGTATCTGAATTCCAATTGAATTAGAATGACGTTATTTTGAGATTTTGAAAAATTATTCCACCATTTACTCTGATATTTACATTTATGTCTTCAGTCTTTACAAAAGTGCTTTGGTTTGTTTACATTTGTGACTGGTATTTGATAAACAAGCCAATAAAATATTTTTATAATCCTTCTGTCTTTTGTAGTTTTAGAGTTCATATCTGGTCTTCATTCACTTTAATTGTGTAATTTTTAATTTATCTGTGTTTAAAATTTCTGATTGCCTTATTTTTAAAACATATTATGTCAATGAAATCTAGAAAAAAAATTCTGTTAAGTTAAATGTTGAAGTTCATATCCTGGGAGTAAAGAAAGGATATCACTGAAGAATTAGTTGCCTTTTTTCCTCTTTCATTTTGAAAGTCTAATGAAAAGTAAATATGGTAGAAAGAGCTAATGAGTAACATCAGCATAAGGAGGCCAAAAGACTGCTGGATGAAGTTACAGAGTTCTTTCTGTAAGTTTGTGATATTTGAAAGTCCAGTGTAAGTTTCTGAACAGCTACCGTAGCCACTAAAACTCCTTCCTTGAAGCAGAAGTTTTAATGATAGATTTTGCTGTTTCCAGTTGACAACACTGCTTTCCAGTCGCTCAGAGCAGTCCTGTCAAGTACTCAGCAGTGTGATCCTCTTAGGCTAAACCTGTTTCAAATATCACAGGCTTAGAGCTGTGTAACTTCTAGTCTTGGTTCTGTTTTAGAGATGTCTTTTCTCACTGTTGCAAGAAGAGATTAATTTGTAAGCCAGCATTTTTTTTTCCTCTTTGACTAGGGAACACCTTAAATTAAGTCACTTATAAAGCCCTTTTTTGAATGCAATGGATGTCCTGGAAATATCACTATTCTATTATGGGAAAATAGAATCCAAAGATGACACAGCGGGTAAGCCTGCAAACTGATCTTTTGATGCATAACTAATACACAGAGAAAAACCAGGTGGTGTTCTTATAAGTGCAGCATGATAATGAGCTCATTACAAGGATCTTCAGTTTTGATGTCAGCACTCTAAAGATACTGATCAATAATAAACGCTTATTTTGTAGGAGTTCAAATATGATATTCAAATATGTATAACAGTGCAAATGTTTCTGAAATATCTCAGGTTCTCCACCACTCAGTTTTTAATTGTCTCACTAATCTTTGCTCTTTTAAAAGTTAAGCATCTGGTCTAGAGACTATTTAGTGAAAATGTCACTTCCCCTGACACTGATTTTAGGATGGGACGAAAAACCTTTTTACCATATTTACTTCATTCCTTTGATCATAGATAAAATCTTTTATGCATGTTTTGTCAAAATTCAGCTTAAATGAAAATCATTGTATTTCTAGATAATTTATCAAAGAAAAAGTCACATGAATTTTCTCACTAATTGTTTGCATGATGAATTTTCAGAAAGTAGAGATATTAAATCTCATTTATGTGCATATAATGAGGTCATGTGGCTGGGAGCTGAAACCAGATGTATTCAAAATGGAATGGCAAACATGACTATTGAAAATCTCAGTTAAACTAGAGATAAGTTTGTTCCATTGTTGTTCATTATTTCTGTATTATGCTCAGCTGCCTGAAGCATTCCTATGTGGTAGTTTAGGTAAATGGGAAGTACAGACTTGATGGAAATATCACATATAAAAATCTATTACCTTTTTTTTACATGGGAGGTCTGACGACATTATATGTTTAGATACTTCTAGCCTTAAGAATCCATAAAATTATTTTTAAAACCAGTTTTTCTTTCAGACAAGGAAACTTGCAGTCGAATTGTCAAAGTGATATAATTTATATCCAAATTATTCTGGCTTTTCACAGTGCTTGTATCCCTCATATCCTTTACTAAACCTTAATAATTCATAATCTACAAAAAGTGTCTTTCTCGTGCTTTACAGACATATTTAATTATTTGAAGTTGATCCGTTTAATTTACTTTATTTTATGAGATTTAACAGTGATTTCAATCAATATTCAATATTTAAGGTCCTTTAATATTATATATATATACATATATATATATACAATAGAAAGCATTATGCAGCTTTATAATGATCCAGGCAGTGAGGAAAAAATCAGCAAAATCAGCAAAATCAGCTACACTTGGTCTAAGGAGTTTTTTAATATATATATTTATTATCTGATTATGCATTTTGGATGTTCCTTCTAGAGCATTACAGGCTGGGGAGATTTGGCCACAATCTCCTTTAATCTAGAGGAATAAATATAGACTTTGAAAGCCTGGTCAGCTCCACTAATTTACTGATGACTTCTTCAGGTACATCAAATGCAAAAAGACAAACTGAAAAGCTATTGTAGGGCACATTAAAAACACCATTCTATAAAATGATGAGTGAATATGAAATAATCCTGAAGACCTCATCCATATCATGAAAGTTAAAATATAGATCTGTTTCTTGGAAAGTACCTAAGATATCTTCTTTAATATATCTGTCATTAAATTTATTTTTAAAAATTCTAGGGAAGAGTTAGGCTGTTGATTTCACTGCCTGTAACTAAGTTATTTCCTCAGTGTTTCCTAAGTGTCTTGCAATCTCTAATTGTCTTCAGCTGGAGAGGAGAGGAGAGGAGAGGAGAGGAAAAGGGCAAACACATTTGGCCTTCAACACAGAAATATTTCTGTTCTTAGTAACTCTGCTGAAAAGACTCAAAGTGATGAATTTCAAATTGCATTTTAATTCATTACTGTCATTGAGACCATGTAAAGGCAAATCATAAATCAAAGCCATGATGATCTTTCTGATAGAAATGTTTGGGTTCTGTGACATCAGTCATAACTGTTAAATGACTCTCAGATTTTTGCTTCTCTTTCTCATGGCAGTATTAACCAGAAAGATTGAAATAAAACTGACTCCAGCTGGAATATTAGTGTTTGATATGTTTCATTAGTAGAATTTATACAACTTGGGAATGCCTTCAAAGTCAGAGCCTGTCATTTTGTTTGCAAGTAATGCAAATAAAACTAAAAGAATCATCTCACACTTAACTATTTTTACAGCTCAGCTAGGGAAAGGAACATCCATTGTAGATTTATGCAAAATAAAAGAGGTGATATTGTTACTCCAGTGAGATAAGCAATCAAAAAACTCTCATGAAGTTCAAAGAAGCTAGATTTTCGGGTAATAATTATATAAATTTTTCTGGTAGTCCTAAGAATTCTCAGATTTCTGTACCGTTTTTGATATATCATTCTTATGCCTTTTATTTGCAGTTAGGCCATCCTTCATAGGATTCACCAGCCACTTTAAAAATATTATGAATACAAGATTATTTTCTATGTATGGCATTGGGACATGCCAAAAGATTTATGTCCAACATTCATAGGTTACTCATGTCTCCATTTACAGCCAGTAAAGAATCACTGGTTTTCATGTAAAATTTCCTCTGTAATATCAAATAGCTAAATGAAAAATATTACCAAAAAATATTTCACATAATGCAGAAACAAGATTTTTGTTGAAAAGGTCTTTTCCCTTTAAATTCTATTATAAAAGACAGAAAACATTGCACATAATAATAATTGAATCTTTGAACACTAATCATATAAACAGAGATTTAAACTATGTAATCCTCCATTTGGACAGAAAATGCTTATTTATTAGGAATGTATTTCTTTCCAGTTTGTTTACATCATCTTGTAATCAAGATACTTAGCTCATTTATGTTAAAACTGGCAATAATGATAAGGTTATCATCTAAAGATCTCAATCCATTATGTATCCCAAATACCTTTTTTATATTTATCTGTATTGTTTCATATAATTCTTTAGGGAACTGTCATTATTGTTTAATCACTACAATTTAAAACAGAAAAGTAGCAAAAACCCCCAAAAGTAGTAGCTCCTAAGTGCAGTTGCACATAACATCTATAAAATCTTCTCTTGCAGAGGCGGAAATTTTACCATGTACATTGTTTGGATCTCATGTAACCAAACACAGACAGTGGACTCTGAGCTAGTCATCCCAAGATCCTTTTAAAACCAGTGGAAAGAGGCACTTTTAGAGATTCCACTGGACTTGACCTTAAAATTGCACCCTTCTTCTGGCAGTAGAAAAGTAGGTTTGCTAGTTCATCTATTTTCCCACTTATCTTCTAAACAATAAGTTGGACTGGAAATGTTTGGGGTTTTTACATGAAGATAAATCTATGGCATAAACTCTGTGACCTTACTTTATAAACAAGCACAAGAGAGTATTTTTCATTCTCTGGAGGTATATTAGCTCTTGAAAATACTGTAGTTTTGTATTTTTTGTATTGTTGAGAATCACTTGAAGTTATTTGAAAGCATTGAAACATGTAGTAAGGACTCCAGTCAACTTTCTTATGCCTAGGGCTTACAGCTATTTGAGTGCTTGAGTAAAGCTATAGGCTATGAGCTACTGGCCTTTGAATTTGATTATTCGGGCCTAACATTTTTATCATTTCTGCTAGATAATTTTGTAAAATCACATAATATGATTATTAAGTAGTTCTGATCTCATGAAGATGAGAATTCCATTTTTTGTGTGAAGTCATCATTTGGGATGAGTGAGCATTTTCTTTGAATTTTCAGAAGCCATTCATATATAGAATTAATTTTTGATTGCCATTAACATAAAGAGTTTTTTAAGACTTCATATCACAGGACTCAGAAAACAAGGCTAACTATGACCCTAAAGTTGTCAGGAACAGAAAAATTTTGCCTTCTGAACTTGCTTGTGCATGCAGACACAGAAGGCAGTGGGATTGCTGTTGAAACATGCTTGTTACTCCCTGACGTGCTTGGACCACTGTAGGTCCAACAGCTGTTTATATTTTCTCTTCTGAGGAGATTAAAATGTACAGCAAGCCCTAGATATCTCAACAAAATTTGAAAAGGCAAATCGAGATGCAGTAAATGAAGGTGATTAGAATATTTTTTAAAAGCTACACAAGCTCAAACAAACTCATTCATACATAATGTCCAGCTTCTGAACCCCCTTAACTGTTAAGAGAGAGTGGGAGGTTGTGAGAGCTTTAAAAGAAAGTATAATTCATGTCTGTGTTAATCTTATTCTTCCTTAGGTATTTCCTGATAACCGTGGATGAAAATAGGCTGCATGATATGCAGTTTTTCTTTGAGTTTTAAGCAGTGACTGTAATGGGTAAGCTAAATAAAAGACCAGACAAATTCTGAAATAGATAACCAAAGATGATATTCAGTCCTTCTGGTCTTTCCTGTATATTTGGCACCACAGACAACCCCCCCTAAAATTATTAAAAACACTTAAAAATTGGCATTGACCTAAATGTTCAATAGCAAATATTCACTATTCTGGGACTGACATGAAGAGCTATCATGTAAGTTACAGATCTGACTGGATGTGATCTGACTGGATGCCTGCAGTGGGGCAGGTAAACAGCTTAGAGAACAGTATTTGTTCTCTTTGAATATTACATTAAATAATGAAACCTGCTACACGGAGCAAGGATAACACTGTGCTGATGGAATGGGCCTGAGAAATAAAAGATATATTCCTTTAGGTGCACAAGCACTTTTTTTGTTTTGTTTTATTGTTTTAAAACTTACACTGTAACACAATGGCAGATGTGAGGTAACTTAGAAATAACAACTATTAGCAAGAGTAAGGAAAAACTAATGATGCAGACAGTGTTCTTGGGTAAGTATAAGTCTGGACAAATGATCTCTCATTATAAAAGCAGGAGAGCATAACAACCTACACTTCCCAATCTTGAAACTTACTGCTAAAAAAAAAAAAAAAAAAAAAAGCAAACCCAGATATTGTTGAAAAAAAAATAATTCCGACCCATTATCAGATCTAAGATTGAACAGTTTCTTGATATTGAACCTGAGATGCTGAGATGCATTCTGAAAGATAGGAAAAGCATTCAGGTCAGCCAAGCTCCTACTCTTTCTTCAAAAGAAAATAGTCTCATTCCAGGAGAAATTCTTGGAAACAATTCTAAAAAAAAAAAAGAAAGATTGGAGTACAAATTGTGTCTCTTGCAAAAGGAGAAGCCTGTAAGAGTGAAGGACTCTGCCCTGGAACATGGATGACAAGGAAAAGAACTTTCATTAAAAAGGACGCTTTGTCTTATTACATGGACAATGATTTTGACCTAAAGATTTGATTGTTGTTTGATATCATTAAAGAGTTGATGTTCTTCTGTTTGTTTTATGGCTTATATTTAATATGCCACTTAATGGACCTGCTGATTATACCTGTATGGAATGCAGGAGGGTATTTGATGTGTACTGAAGTGCATTATGGCCACTTACTGGCACTTAGCAGTATTAGCTGCCTCACTATAACTAATATTGACCTTTAGCTTCATATTGTGAAGAACTGAGGAACTGCCAAGACTCATTTTTTTCCTTACAAAATAGAGAACAATCTGTTTCAGTAGTTGCACTTCCAAGTGCAAATTTAGCTTCAGTGTCCTCTGTTACCCCTGAAATTCACACACTGAAAAAAGTGTGTGCTTGCAAATATTGTCCAAAAGGAGATTTATAATTAACTCTCCCAAGGTGCGTATTTGGTTGTTTTAATTCCCCCCTGCATGGGTTGTTTACTACTAGTAGTAGTATGAGTAGTATTAGTACAAAAAACCTATTATCTGTGCCTCCTGAGACTTTTGAGGCCAGTCTGGTGATATATTCTTTGGCTTAGATCACAATCTGAAACATTCAGAGTAGGACCTTTCATATGCAAATCCCTCAACTTATTCTGGAGGAATGTCTTTGCTAAACAGTGGCAGCATATGGATTTTACAAAGTTCTTTGCCCTGGCTTAATTCTCTTTTTCTCTCCCTTTAAAAGCAGTGTAAAGTATCAGTAGCACAAACCACTGCAGGTTATATGTTCTAGAATTGAGATACTATGGCATAAAAGATTATATAGTATACTGCACCAAAGAAAAGATACTGGGGAGTAGAAGCCTGTCCTTTCGCTTGACATGACTCTTATGAAGTATATTTTTATTGTAAAAGCTGACTGAAATTTCTTTTTTTTTTTCTCGCACTACAGTATCCTGTTTTATTACAGCCTATCTTTTTAGACGGGTATGGATTTTACTCAATTGACTGCCCATAGTCATCTGTTGCCATTTTAGATATTTATTCTTGACGTCTTGTACTGGTTTTGTACAGTATAGAGTTATTTTATTCCTAGTAGTTTCTGTGGTGCTATGGTCTGGATTTGTTATGAAAACAGTGTTGATAATGCAGGGATGTTTTAGCTACTGCTGAACAGCTCTTTCACAATGTCAGTTTCTTGTTTATCTCATTTCCCCACCAGCAATTGGGATGGCAATACACAAGGAGTTGTGGGGGGATGCAGACACGACAGCTGACCTCGGTAAGGGTTATCCCCTACCATATGGCATCATGCTCAGTAAATAAGACTGGGGGATGAAGGAGGAAGGGCAGCTGTTGGAGTGATGACCTTTGTCTTTCCACACCATTGTTACAACCATGGAGGTCCTTTTTCCTGGGAATGACTGAATGCCTGCCTGCCTTGTCCATGGGAAAAGGTGAATGAATTCTTTGTTTTGCTTTGTTTGCGTGCATGGCTATTGCTTCACCTATTAAAATATTTTTATCTCAACCCATGAGTTTTCTAGCTTTTACCCCTCTGATCTCCTTCAACCCATTGCAGAGGATGAGCAAGCAGTTGTGTGGGGGTGAGCCGCAAGTCCAGAGTTAAGCCACAGACACATGCAGAGGACACATGATCTTCTGTAGTGGCACCTAGTGCTAGAAGTAGCACCTGGATGATTTGGGCAGCAGGACAGATTTGGGCATTTCAAGTGGAATTTCCAGGTGTGGAAAACTGAACACCCTATGTGCTTGGCCTGGATTTAGAGAAATTAAAACTTCTGGCTTGCTTTAGTCTGACCATTACATCTTTTCAGCTTCACAGAAGGCTTCATGTGAATAAATAAATAAATAAATAAATAAAAAATGTAGCAACTTATGAGGGGAAAAAAAAAACCAAACCAACAACTAATAAACAACACATAATCCCACAGTAATTCCATATGATTGTCTTTTTTGACACTTACATTGTATATTCTTTCAGGAGTGACTCATCTGCACATCATTTGGGTGAGGACATGGGTTCTCAGAGAAAAAAATTGTTTTCAAATTTAGTTTACTTACAATGAAATCCTCTTTTAGGGGCAGGGGAGGAAGGGGAAGGAGGAGTTGGTCGTGCTTGTATGCACCCAATTTGCAAATGTACACTTCTAATTGGTTTTGCACTACTACTGGGTTAGGAAAAGGTCTCAGATAGCAGGGTACTCATTAAACTGTTATTTGAAATTGCTTCCTCTGAAGAAAATAAGGAGGGGGTAAATCAAAATTGTAACCTTTGTTAGTAAATAGCAATGAACATTCTGGGAAACAGCTTTTAAAATAATTGGTACAGTATGTTGATGTTTAGAAGAGAAAGGAAGTAAAAAACTAAAGAAAAACATTAAATGCTGAAAAACATTTTTTTTTTCTTGTGGATGCTCTTGGACACTCAGAATGCAAATAGCTAGTAATTTGCATTTGTGTAGTAATTTTTCATCTGTATGTTTTTATTTTGGCAATAAAGGTCCTGGGAGACATACAGAACTAAAATCTACTAAATATCAGCAAGACTTAGGATTTACGTTTACCTCTTTTTACAAGGCAAAGAATTATTTGTGTAGGAATGTTTTTGGACTTTAAAACCTTTACAGATATCATCTTTTCACTTTGGACTGTGGGCTTAAGTTGGAAGTACCTTTGCTGGTGTTAGTTTGGTATGCTCCATTATTTGACACTTGCTGGTCATGAAGCAAAGGGTCACCAAAATATATTTATTCATATTCTCTTCGACAACTCACCCTGAAGGAATTCCACTGCATTATCAGCAAGAACACCAGAGAATCTCAGGTCAGAGATGTTACACTTGTTGTCCTGTTCATTCTTCTTCCTACATGCAGAGTATTCTAAGCTGGATTTATGCTGTTTGAACTATCAGATTAAATGGTATTCCATGGTTCTGTAGTCAGTATTTTAAGGACAAATACATCTAGAACACCCTCATAGCTTATACTCCTTGCTGTTCCAAACCAATAAGTGCAAATCTGTAATTTACCTGCCTGAATTTAAAGAGGAAAAAAAAAAAAAAAAGGAAAAACTGACAGCCAGGCATACACAATGTTTCAGAATACAAAAATAGTCTAGAGTGCCTCTGTCTTTCATTTGGTTCACCTTTACTCTTTGCTATTTGTGGTAGTCTTCCTCAGAAATAACATCAGAGGTAGTTATGTACACCAAAAAATGAAATATTAAGTAAAGGACTCTCTTAGCCATACATTCCTTTAATCCTGAGGCTGCAGAATTTCACTTAAGTTTCATATGTTTAATGCAAGTCTAACCTAAGACATATTTCACCCATCATAAATTTTCTTTAGGTGTTCTAGTGCAGTTCAATATCTAGGGTGTTCCCTATTAACAAAATTTCTTTGTCAGAAGTGCAGTTGTTCATGATATTTTGCACAGGAAAGCATATAAATATAAAACTAACTACCATTTTAGGTCTATTACTGGAGTGTTAAGATTTCAGCAGGTGCAATATGTTTCTAGGATAGATTTTATTTACAGCAATGTACAATGCTTCTCTGGGATGGCCATTATCTGTATGAATACACCTAATGGCAGCAACAGTTGAGAAGATATTCAATTACATTACTGAATTAATTGTACCAGTAAATTAATTTTTAATCCTATTCATATGTTGTATGGGCAATCAAGGGAACTGCACAGCCACTCACATAAGTCAGCTTTTGGGTTTTTTGTTTATTTGTTCTGAAGGCAGAAATTGACACTCTTTTGTAATAAAGCCAACCTGCAGGAATCTTGGATACACTGAACATTTAGTTACTATTTCTTCCATAATCTACCCTAGCAAGAAAAAACAAACTATGGTTTCATTCATAGTTTTCCTCTGGCTCTGAGGTGTCTTCACTTACATTCCAGAGAATTACTACTTTGTTTCCAGGTATTATCATCTGAGACACTGTACCAGAGCATTAGAAAAACTGACTCAAAAATTACCTCTCTTATTCAAAAGAAGAAATTGTTTTCTCTCTTCTTGACAGGAATTCCTGGAAGCCAAAGTTACCAGGGTTTTTAAAGCTTAGTCTCTGTTTATGAGACACCTAGATAACTGTAGGCATGATTAGTGATTCTCAAATGAGATATCTGTACATTAAAAATGTTGACTGTATTTACAAAGAAGATATAGCAGCAAAACTTCAATTACTAGCATTGTTTGAAAGCTGCTTTTGAAAAAGAAGTGAGGTAGATTTACCTAAAATTCATGTCTGACTATCTCTGTGTGAAGACTGCATATTATCAGACACATGTTAGTTAAATGATTGCAATTGTTCAATAAATTATGAGGATTTTTATTGAATTTCACATACTTTAGGCTATAGTAAATACTTTAAATCCACACCTTATTAGATTTCAGTCATAAAAATTGAATTTATAAGTAAAAATTTTAGAAATCTGAATGGGCATGACTCTAGAAATAGTATTTTCAAATGTTAAAACATAAACAACCATAGCCTATGACCATTCATATTACACATTGTCTAACATCTATGGTCAAGACAGCATCATGATAAGAACATGCATGCTTTATTAAAAAAAGAAACCAACAAAAAATTAAGAGTTTTCTATCTTGAATTCGTATGTCTTCATTTTATAAAATTTTTCTCAAATTAAGAAGCCTCACATCACTGGTTTTCTGTGTAAATAATTCCTCTGAGTCTGCCTGTCAGTGTATTAAAAATGTAACCTATGACCATTCCTCAGCTATTTTGGGAAATCAGTATATTTATCCAGCTTCACTAGGGTGGTTTTATCAACGATATTTATCTAGGAAAATGCCTAAACTTAAAAAATGTGAGGTTCATATTACCTTCAGAAAATAGTCTAAGCTAAAATGTCTGGGATCCCTTAAGATCAGCTACTAGGCTGTAGGTCTCTCCACTGCTTCTAGGTCCTTTCATTTTCTGGGGCTTGATACACAGCTGGGACACTCTCCTGACCTGACTCAGGCCAGGATCTCACTGTTTTCCTCTTTAACACACTGACATCCCAGCAGATCTCTCTGGCTTAAACTGGGAACCTACATTCAAAATGGCTAGAGCCAAGTAATCATTTACCAAACTACAGAACTGAGGATTATAAGGACCTCAAACACCCATCTGGTTATTTCCTTAAAAAATTAATAAGAAGAATTTGTCAAAAATCAAAAGTGCCTCAAATATCCATTAAGGTGGTTTTTTTTTTTTTCTTTTTTTTTTTTTGGGTTTTTTTTGGTTTTTTTTGGTTTTTTTTTTTTTTTTTGTGTGGTTTTTTTTTGGTACTATACTATACTTTTAAATGTCCAGAAAAGAAATCTCATTATCTTCCATGGAAGGCCATTTTTGTGCACAAAACCTTACCATTTCAAAAGTGCTAAATTCTAATTTACAATTTCTTCTCTAAAAATTAAGCCAATTTATCTGTCCCAGTGACCATGAAGCACAATGGAGACTATGGGAAAAAATGCCTTAGTGAGAAGCTACTTTTATGTATTTATATTAATTTCTTTTTTTCTTTAAAAAACGTTCCTTTTATATAAATTTTTCATGGAGACCATAGCATTCTTGTGGCTGTCCTCTGGGCTCTCTTCTGTTTTCCTTTATCCTTAAACTATCTTCCCTGAAACTGGAAAGAGTACTCTGGCTGAGGCCCTTATCAGTGCTGAAGAGAGTGGAAAAGTTTATTTCAAGTATCTCATTTACAATTTTATTTCTTTAACCGTAGAGAAAAAAGGATTTAGTACATATCAAGACAGAGCATACAGCAGGGTAATAACCTGTGTAATAGATCCACTCAGATAGGTTTCACCCAAGTCTTAAACGAGAAAATATTTTAAAGTGGCCTTAGCAGAACTTTCTACTGCACTTTCAGATGCTAAAGAATACTTTTGGGCACCTTTGCAAGACCTTTGGTTCTTTGACTAAAGTCATACCTTCCCTTTAAGGGTAGATGACCTTTGAAACAATATTTTTTTTCCACTTCAATTTCATACAGTCATAATGTTATTCTTAATTAAATTTCTGATCTACCAAAAAAAAAAAAAAAAAAAATAGACAACACGCATTTTACTGTAGAAGAGTTTCTCATTCCCTATACTTTTAGCACACATTATAAGCTTTTCATTATGTATATTTTAAGTATTTGAAACTTTCTAGTGTCCTTTGATAATGTAGGTTCATTTGTTATTTTGTTTTTCTGCACTGCTGCAAAAGCAGCAGACAACCAACCAGATAAGAGAGGGATTTCATCAAGCAATACAGACATATTAGACTTTTTTTGCACTCTCTATGGGTAGTTTTCTAAAAGTTCTTCCAAACTTTACTGCTCAGTATATAATTATTTTCAGGTGTTCATTTCTGCACAGCTTGTTCTGCAGATGTCAATAGAAAACAGGTAAGATTTTACTCATCCCAAACTGTTATTTAGATGGATATTGCTAAGTTATTATTTTTCATAAATTTCTCAATGTATTTCTTCTCTGCTTTTTACCTTCTGAAAGTCTGAGTGCTTTTCTAAAGATAATGGGTATACTGCATAGAGGACCAAGACTGTCTGTCAAAGGAAAAAGCAATTACCATAAAATGTAATCATTAAGGAACAGTGCAAACACACCAAACAAAAAAAGCCCAGATGCCAAAGAGACTGTGAAATTCTACTACCTGTGGACTAGGCAAAACATTTTCTGAAAGACAGATGAGAAATGTGTGCATACACAGAAAGTAACTTATTGCCCAAAGGTTTGGCAAATACAGAGTCAATTGTTTTACAGATGCTGATGCTTCCTTAGTCTGAATTTCCGCTGGGTCCTGCAGGTTCAAAGGGGGAATATTTGCTGCCCACAGGTATCAGAGATATGCATCTGCCACCCACCTGAGCTCAGGGTGTACATTTGGTGAGCACAGAATGAGCCACCCACATTTGAATCACTGCTGGAAGGTGAAAGTAGCACTTATCACCTCTGCAGAAGTTCTTGGGCATAAATTACCTCAGACAAGAAAATTGCATTTAAGAATACTCAGACAGAACAATCCTTGGATACTGAAAAGATAAAAACTGTATACATTCTGAATGCATATTTATAAAAATTAATTCTGGTCAGCACTTTAAAGGTTTTCTCATAGCTAGGGAAGATATTAATGCCTCTTTTTCAAAAAATGAGAGTAAACTACCTATTCCTCATTAAATAGTGGGACTGAAACTACTTGTTTGAATAAAATGAAATTTTGAAAGCTGGGATTTTAGGGTCTCCAGAAATCATTAAGCTGAGGTAGGGGTTTAAACCTAAGGTTTTGTGACAAAAACCAACTGCCTACACACAAAGGAGCTCAGGATCCCAACAGCAGGAGGGGCATCCCAAAAAATACCCTGGTGAACTATTCCAAGGTGTCTCACAAGGGGCTATTGGCTTGTCAAAGGCCCATCTGCGGAAATCAGAGAAGCAATGGAGGCACTGTGACAAGCTGGAACACAAACTTGTTTGCTCCTGAGAACAAACATTCCATGCAGGCCCCTACCAGGGCTATCCCTGGAGAATCTCAGCACCCCATTTTACAAACCTGGAAAGCATCATGAGGAGTCATTGGGAATCACAGAATTATGGAATAATTAAGGTTGGAAAAGACATCCAAAATCATTGAATTCAGCCTTTGACCATCATCTGTCAACTAGATATTGGAACAAAGTGCCACATACAATAATTTCTTGAACCTCCTGGCATGATGACCTAATCACTTCCCTGGGCAGTACATTCCAATGTTTACAAACCTTTTCCATAAATAAATTCTTCCTGAAGTCCAGCATGAACTTGCCTTGGTGCAGCTTGAGGGTGTGGCTTGTCCTCCTGTCGCTGGTTGCTTGGGAGAAGAGATTGATCTCCACGTTGTTACAGCCTCCTTTCAGGTGCTTGTAGAAAACCCATGAGTCTCCTTTCCTCCAGACTAAACAACCTTAGCTCCCTCAGCCACTCTTCATATAACTTACTCCCTTCACCTAGTTCATTGTCTTTCTCTGGATTTGCTCCATCACCTCAATGTATTTCTTGAAGTGAAGGGCCCAAAACAGAACACAGTACGCTGGTGCTGAGTACAGAAGGACATTCACTTCCCTGGTCCTTCTGGACAAACTATTTCTGATATTAAATCTAGCCAGAGCAGCTCTTTGGATAACCATTCAAACTAATGGGTTTGTTTCCTAGGAAGGTGAAACCTAGAGGTTTCCCTGTGGGTGAAAAGCAATTCAGCATGACACAGGACTTATTCTGGAATATTTAGGGAAGGAAAGGAATGAGGAGGAAGAAAAGTGAGGGATTTAAGTTACTTTGGTAGAAGAAATGTGAATAGAGAACAAAGGGAATAAAAAGGGTTGTTTGTTTGCCTAAGTCTTGCAGGTAACCACCGCGGCACATTCTCTCCTCTTATTAAAATCCTTTCTAATTTTTTTTTTGTGTGGGGGGTTCTCTACTCTCTAGTCTGTGTATGTGGGAATGGGGAAGGGGGGACAGAGGTGTATGGAGATGTGGGTTCAGAGTCAGACTAGGAGACACAAATATGTCTGATGCAGCAAGAGGATCAAGTACGGGTGTACAAGGAATGTGGGATCTCTAGAAATGATCACAGTAGCTGGGAAGAAGTGGATGGATTCTGAGGATCAGCCTTTATGTCTATGAATTAGAGCACAGGAATTGGAGCACAGGGAGACTCGCTATGGGGACCAGGGAAGTCTTCATCAATTGTGTGTTTCTGCAATGAGCTATATCAGCAAAAAGAGTGGGACTGCAGCCTCAGGAGCTTGAATGTCCAGAGGCCAGCAGCTGGTGAGACTTTATGTGGTCCATGAACATTTACTCAACAGTGTCTGAGCCTAGCTGCTGAAAAGATCCACACTGCCTCTATTTATGTATATACTGTCACCAGTGAACTTCCATCTCTCTGCCGGAGAGGAAGAAGGATGAGGCCATTGGTAGTGTCTGTTTTTTTTGTGGCTCATCTGTTTGTGTGTGTCTGATCTGTGTGCCTGTTTGTGTATATATGGGTATACAAGGTGTATATGTGTGTGCTTGCTGAGAACACATCTGCAGCCTCACTGCTGGTCAGACCTGAGGATATTGGAGTACATCTGCCCCACTTCTCTTCAGCTGTTGAATATATTTTCTTCTGAGAGACACTATACTCTGCAGATAAATCAGAGAAAAACAACAGAGGGAAAGAAAAAGCATCAGGAACTAAAGCCTTTGATGCCCTTTCACCCAACCCTGACTCATATGTCCCTATTCTCTACCAAGGATTTTATTCTTGCATTTACATTTGTCAGAAATGACAGATGACACAGTATGTCAGGTCTCAATGATCCCCTTTGTTGTGGTAGCTCTTGTAGCTTACACAAAATTGTTTTGTAGAGAAATGTTAGGACAGAAATCTTCCACATGCATCTGTGAAAAAAAAAACCAAAAACCAAACAGTATTTAGCTTTCCATTGCTAAGTTACTGAAGAAATTCCAAACAGAAAGAAACAAGCAAAAATTACATATGTAAAGAAAGATACCCTTAAGTTTTTTAAAGTTTCAGATGACTTGTCTCTACTAGGAAGAAAGTGTGTTTAGATATTAAGAATTTCCATTCCCCACCTTACCACTTGCCTGCAGTCTAGACTTTGTTTAAATCATCTAACAGCCTAATTTAACTGATTTTTTGTCAGAATTAGGAAAGACTTATTTGGGTGAATAGGAGTCTTAGAGACAAGGCATGAGCACTAGAATTTGATTTTCTCTTCTACTTGATCTCTTCTTTGCCATGTTCTGGTCATTGCAACACACCACTTGAAAAACTCATAGGACATCTCACGACATGCAGCATGTAGTCACAGATGTTAAAATGTTATAGCAGCACTCAGAGGCAAACAGATGTATTATAGACTTCGTTTTTTAAACTCTTTGAACTGAAAATTCATAGAAGTAGTAATTACACGTTGTGTTTGTAGCAGCAACACAGGGATCCTCCAGACGTGCTGGGCGTAGAGCTGTGCTGTGCGGGCAGTAGGAGTGCACTGCAGAGCAAGCTCGCTTTCACCTGCACAGCTGCAAGGCACTTTGTGTCCCTTCATCTCAGGACCTTCATCAGTGTAGCTGCTGCATGACAGAGGCACCCTGTTCCTCTGTCATGCAGCAGCTACACTGATACTGCTAATCACTGTCAGGGCACAGGCTCTCACTCACAGACATTGTGTGCAGCAGCACAGTTCTAGATGGTTATGGGTGGTAAACCCGTGCTAAGCCTCGTGCATTCAGCTAAATTCTCTTTAACCTTTTTGCCCTCCTCAACAACAAAGTTAAAAATTTATCTCTTTGGGGAGTATTTCAGTGTTTCCTAGACTAGGAATCAGCAGGGGCATATTACAAAAGGAAACTGAAGTGTCTGCTGTTACCTATCTCAGACAATACAGCTTTTTTTGTGTGGTCTTAGAAAGAATTTATATTCCTCTAAATGAAAATAATAGATGAGATGAAGAGGTCATTCAGCTGCAGGATTGCTGAAGATTGTTTCAGCTATAATAAAATTATGAAGTCTGTGTCTTTTGGCTTACTTATAAACCTTTTCTGAGCACAAGAAGAACAAGAGGTAGTAAAGTCAGATCCATGGCTGCAGAACAAAGTCTACTAAATGCAGCCTCAATGTGTTGCCTTCCTTTATCGGAGTTGTAGAAAGAACCTTTTTGCTTTTGATAAGAAATAGTACTTACACAAGTTAACTTACCATGTGAAGGGACAAGACAGGCATGGGAAAATACTAACTCTGTTTTATACGTAGAAAATCCAGAAAAAGTAACTTTTTTCCTATCTGTATACCACACCTAAGACAAAAATCTCATTTACTTCAGCCTGCAGATTTGTCTGTTTTGTCCAGAGACAGAAGGGTATAGAGGTTTTTGTCATCTTATCCAATTCTTCTGATTTGACCCAGAATAGTTCCATGAACTCCTTTCTGGAACAGTACATCTCCAGCATATGTCTCACATGCCAGACAGAAACTCAAAAGTACTGTTCAGCCAGAATAATTGCTGAGAAAAAATAACAGATTGGAAAATAGTCATTGGAGTGCATTAAGGATTTTGTAAAATGAAACTGCAATCCCAACTAAAACTCTGCAAAATAAAGTCCAATATATTACTGTTCTGGAGAATAATGACTCTATATCTACTAGAGCTAAGAGTGTAATTTATCAACATTAGCCTTGATGGGGCATCCAGTGCAGTGTGATTGATTTAAATGTGTAGATTTTTAATGTTTTGAACAGGTGGCTAACTTAAAACAACAGTTTAAACTTTTATAGCATCTTATCATGCTGAGGCAGCTCATGGTGTTTTACAATGACATTAAAATTAAAATTTAATCTATCCTGCAGAGTTAATAATTAGCTAATGTCAGTTAAAAGTCAATGAAAACAAATCAGTCTTAAACATAGGCTGAAAAAAGGAGAAAATGGGGATCTCCTGATGTCAAGAGGCAATGAGTTCTGCCAAGCAGATGCATGGCAGTGGAAAGATCAAGCACTCTAAGTGACATTTCAGAGGGGGCTAAAATTTTAAAAGATTAGTTTTGATCTTGGCTCCTAAGCCTTTCTGTGGCTTCATTCACTTTTGATTTATATAGCACTGCAACAGTCCTCGGGGATGGGGTCAAGAGGTAGATGGCCTATCTTTCAGCAGTCACTGGGATTCCACTTTTACTCTCTAGCCCAGTGCATTCCACATTTGTTTCTGCAAAGTAACACAGTGACAAAAAATGTAAAGATTCTGCAGCATCTCACAGCCAGTTATTTGGATTTGAATTCCTTCAGTCTAAATCCCACTTAAACAGTAGAAAACCAATCCCCTGACCTCTATGTTTTACAAGGAACAAGTGCCTGTTATTTTGAAAGGAGGGACATGTTGCATTAGTGCAGGAGAGGTTTCTGAGTTGTAAACCTGGTCTGACGTAAGTACAGGATTTAAGTCTTGACCTTCTCTATTATATAAATCTTGCACAGCATGCTGTCTGTTCTGAATCCCATCTAATCCTCCCTGTGCATTGTATAGAGAGTCAAGGAATTTTACTAAAGGCTATGGATTGTACTTAAGAAATGAGTTTTGTTTCTGCTTTGAACTAATCATTGGTGATTCATTTCATTCTCTGTAAACTACTGAGAGGTCCTAGGAAACTAGTTTACTTTAGATCCCCCAAGAACGTGTTGTGAGAGTTAGTGTTACAAGGTCTCCTTGCAATGTAGTCTTCAGATCAACTGTCTTTTCCGCTTTCACCTGTAAAAAAAAGGGAAATCATAGTGTTTTCATGCCTTACTAGTCTGATTCTTACACTCATCACAACAACTACCTATTACATGCATGAAGCCACTTAATTACCTTCAGACTTGGTTGAACTTCAAGGAAAAGATAAGAATATAGTGTGTTATCCTGGATTTGGTATCTCAATCCAGCTAACAGATGTAATGAAAGATGACAGTATGGTTACTCACATGTATATTCCCAGAACATCTGGAGAATTTGCTTTTTCTCCTTGTAGTTATGTGTGCTAACCCAATTAAGCCATCAGAGGTGTGGTGCAGATTTGCCAATTCTCAAACATTGCAGGTGTAGCTCACAGAATTGACTTGCACTCTCATATTCTTCTGTGGCTCTGGCTGCAGCTTCTCGCGGATAGCAGGGTGAAGCACCACCTGATGCTGCTGATCACTGAGCAAAACAGAGGCAGCCAGATAAATAAGGATGCTGCCAACTCATGGAGGTTCATGTTTACAGCCCCCCATGTCCCCCTGCTGCAGGTTACTACCATCTATTCTTTTCCAGAAAGAAGAGTATGTTTCAAGCACATGTAGAGAGAAATCTGGGAAATGCTCTGTTATTTACAAATTCTAAAATCCCACCACAAATCATCACATAGGTGTAAGTTAAACCAGAAACATCTGTGAAAAAAAAAAAAAAAACCCAGTGATTTCTGTTTGTTCAGCAAAGTTGCTGAGTATCTTATGGGTTAGTGCATATATTAGCAGGAAAATGCATGCAAAAGTATGTGCTGAAGAAACAGCTCTCTGATTCTTGTCAAGCTGCCAATATTAACATTAGTCTTGTAAAATTTGGGCACCCTGTAGAGTTTTTATATGTCATCCCAAATACCTAGTTAGTATTATAAAATTTAACTAATAATAAGTTCAATTAGGTCAAGAGAGAGATTGTATCTGTGAAGTGCCTGATGGCAAGATCTTAGCAAAAGGAGACAGCTATTCAAGGGAATATCAAACAGGATACATGCATGCATAATTAAGAGGTGACAGAGGTCAGCAATTCACACGTGGACATTTGTATTTCTTTCCTCAGGACAGGACAGTATAATCAGAGGAGAAATTAAGTTCAAATCTGACACAGGAAAAGGACAAAGGTACAGTTAATTTCAATTGTGCTTTAAAACCAATTTTAATATGCATGTTATGCATTTTATTCCTTTTATGTCATTCATTAGTGAACTGAAAAGATACAGATATGTATTTATTACTAAAGCATACACAGAGCAGATGATCTTTCTATGTGATAATTACAAGGACAATATAAGTTTTAACTTATTAAATGACTTAAGTACTATTTGCAGGTACTTATAGTTTGGAAAGATATGTAGAGCAGGAGAGTTTGTTATAATTTAAAATGCTTATTAAATGTCAGTAGTTCTAATAAGTGATTGATATCTAATTAATGTGTCATATGTGATAATTTTTAAATGTTAATTAATGCCTAAAGACTTAATAAGTGCTGCTTGACCTATTAATTATGTTAGACAAAAAACTTACAGTAATTGTTTCCTAAATGAAATGCTTAAATAAAGTGTTTAAAGTGTTACCATATGATGCTAACATGGTGGCAGGCTGATTTTATCTCAGCCTGTGATTCAGGGATAACCTTTGAACTTCTACTTCACACATTCGTGCAGAAGAGAGCTGCGCTGTTTCCAGTTTCATTGAAAGATTTACTGCCCTCTTCATTCTTTTGGAAGTGAGAAATTAATACTGTGGGCCAGACCCTGCTGTAATTTAGCCAGGCACAGCAGAAGTGTTGCCTTTTGTGCCTATCAGCGTGGATCCGTCCCCGGCGGCGCTCAGCCTGACGTCTGGCTCTTGTTATCTCCTGAGCAGGCTGGCAGTGGCGATATATTCTGAGGTCCATCCTCCCCTCACAGAGAGACGGGGTCTAAGAAAGATGCAGTCATTAAGCAAAGAGAAGGAGACAAAGTGTGATCCAGTGATTACTTGTTATAAAGGATGAAGTGCTGCTTCAAGGATTTCCAGGTGGCCAGAACAAAGCCTTGCCCCTTTTTTTAAGATGCTATGCACTATTGTTTCTTGATCCCTCTGTAACAAAAACGTAGCATTTTCTTCTTAAATCATTAAGCATTGTAATGTGTTAATATGAGCTGAGAGCTGGGAGCCATAAAAGACATCACAGTTTCTTTATAACTGTTTAGGAATAGAGTGATTACTGATAGAAGAGTATTCATGGAAAGTTTGTGAGTTTTCTCAGATTTATATTTATAATTATTATATATGCATGTATGTTTTATCAGCTTGATTAATAAACAATATCATTTGTATCTAAATATATATTTAATTTACTTGGTGCATAACTTATGAACATCTTCATCTTTGTATCTAAAGTTGAATAGAGAAAAAAATTCTAATTTTTAAATTTCATTTTAAAACAACTTTATTTGGAATTTTTATTTTAATATTAAAATTGAGAGCAATTTTTAAAGAACAGTACCTGGGTTCTGGAGGACTATATTTTTCAGGTACTTGTTTGGTCAGTTGGTGCTTTAAATGAAAAAATAATGTAAATATTTGGAAGGTATTTGTCTTTTATGTCTGCTGTTCAACATAAATTCCATGTTACGTTTTTTTCTTTTAATCTCTCCTAGCATGTGTGTTCCCTATCATTCCCATGATGTTTTATGGAGCCACGTCAATTAACTCTTTACAAAGGCTCTATATGCTTTCTCAAAAAGTACTTTGCAGAAAAACATTCCTATGAGCTACCAAGAAGTTTCTCTTTCTCAAGGTTTAAGCTCAAAGATGAGCACTTTCCTGTATGGATGCTGTCCTTCATTATTTATGGAATGTACTAAAAAGAATGTACCCGTTGAAGCCAATATTCTGGTATTCTGACTTGTGTTTTCAGGTATCATGTCCCTGTTTATAATGCTTTGACCCTGAATATCCACCAGTGGTCAGCATGAGTGCTAGAAAGTCAGGCTGGAACTGTAGTCTGATATAGAATGGCAATTTCTCACGTTTTGTAGCATAACATGACCTATATTGGGTGATGATGAGGACGGATTAGGTATAAAAGTTTTCTAAGTGTATGAAAGATGTTTATTTACCCTATTATGGTACTGCAAGATAGTACTTTATGATCACAGCTCTTTGAAAATATTTTGTCTCCTGGAGTGCTATTGTACATTGGCTTTCATACAAATTTCCCTTTAATTGTCTATAATTTCTTTATAATTACTCTTGATATAATACCCCTTGGCATTGAGAATACCTTATTGCTGAGGACAGTATTGTAAAGAGAGGAAGGAAGGAAGGAAGGAAGGAAGGAAGGAAGGAAGGAAGGAAGGAAGGAAGGAAGGAAGGAAGGAAGGAAGGAAAACTGAAGTATTTTCAGCCGAAAAGTAGTAGAGCTGAAATTCAACCAGACATAAAACTTGAGCGATTGACTAGAGACAGACTCATGAATAAAGCTATCTAAGTTAAAAACTAACAGCTCTGAACATTTTTTTATTCTTTGACCCACTAATCATATTTTTTAGAGAGAGCAATGAAATTTATTCCTGTCACGTGTTCAGAATGATCAGAACTTTTGCAACATTAGCAGAGACTAGGTTTCTCGCATGTACTGTCTCCCTGAAAGAAATGTAGAGGTATCAGTGACTTTCATGGCAAAGTATTGCAATCAGGAATCTCTAGTAGGATCATCAGCAGCTACAACAGTTACTAATGGAAGAAAACTATTCCCCGGGTCACTGAAGAAAAAAAAAAAAAAAGTGTTTATTTAAGGTATGAATGATTTATGATCTTGAGGTTCCTGGGGTCCCTGTGAGTTGCACAAATAAGAAGTAGCTCCATTAAAAACCCTGTTTACTTTGGATGGTATTGATCTAAATTAGGTAAGAATTAGAACCCTTAAAAAGTATTCTCTGTGGTGATATGGACTGAAAGAGGGTTTTCCTGGCATCCCTGCTTAGTGAATATACAGACTACTCCAGGTGTTGGAAGAGTGTAAAATATGAATATAGTCTGTGAAAGGAGAACAAAGATCATGTGTTTTTCCCACAGCTATCTAGAAACCAGTAATATAAAGAATTTATCAAGCTTCTGTTTCTGCCCTCTGTGGTTTTCTGCAGCCTGGAACTGCCACAAAGGTTGGATGCAGACATGTAGTGCCACCTCTCTGCAAAAATAACTTGCCCCTGATGTCTTTGTGCTACGGTGTGCAGATGTTTGGGTTAACTTGCACCCTCACACTGCATTCCAGGAGGCAGCAGTTACACGGGCCGGGGTGTGAGTTGGTTTGTTAGGAAACTACATAAGTACAGTGGAGCCAAGATAATGCAAGCCACTGTGTATCTCAAAAGAAGGTGAGGAAATACCATGGGATATCTGGGTATTAAAACCTTCACAAAGGATCTGATATACGAATGGAAGTAACAGTAACATAGTGGGCAAAAAAAAAAATGCTACTATGAGAAAGGGTGAACTGTTCTTTTTCCCTTCCTTATTAGGTTTCCCTCCTTCAATGAAAACCAACAGCATGTTTAACAACTATAACACTGGTTCAAATTTGCACCCATAGGTGTATTTTTAAAAAATAACTAATTTAATTGAAATGCTATGCACAACTTAAAATGACATACATTTTTGCTCGTGATTGAAATAAATAATAATTATTGGTTTGTTTCCACTGTTCTTAGTGGGACACTAGTATTGGAATACATTTTTGGGCCGAACTTTTTGATAAGAACACTGTTAAGTGATTTTGCTGATGACTGTTTTGGTGTTCACCATTTTTCAAGTGTGCTGTGTGATAAAGCTGGTCTGGAAGCCTTGTGTGCTTATTGGACGCATGTGAAGTTATTTGAAAATAGGTCAGATTATGTTCAGTTTATGGCCTACAAAGAGTGGAAGGGTGAAGACAGCTGCTCTGGTGTTCCCAGTTCAACTGTGCAGCCTATTTAAAAGGTACTATATGTGCAACAACTTAAAGATGAGTTAGTTGGTAAACTTAGCAGATTTCACTCAGCGTGAACTATCAGAATCAGGTAAATGAGTCCATAATATTTGACTGTTGGCAGGCAAGATATTATGATTTAGGAAGTCATAATGAAACATATTTCCAGGCTTCCTTTGGCTGTTTGGGACTCCTCAAGTCATTTTGGGGGAAAATAAAACTGCTTGAGGGTTATAGAAGAGGTGCAAATATTATTTTCAAAATGGTAGAACTAAATAAATTTGAAGTGGAAATATTGGAAATCAATGGAATAACTGTTTGTATGTAGATGATCTAAGGATTTAGTCTTTCATAAAATAAGCAAAAAAATGCATAATTGGGTAAAAGTATCTACCAGCAAAGTGGGTAAGCAAAAAGATAGCCAGGTTTCTTTGATTACACTGGTTGATCTAGCACATCTAACTGGCAAATAAGTAATGAACAGTGACTAGCTTAAGCTTAATATGGTTTGGTTTAGTTTGGGTTTTTTTAAATTCAATTTAAAGCCTGAGAGATGTAGCACAGAAATATCTCCATATGCTTTCTGCTGACTAAACTGCTTGGGATAATGTACAAAGCATGATGAGCCCAGACTGACACATATAAAGCTTTAAAACACATAAATTTTCTGTACAATTCTTTGTACAGCAGGTGACCAAACTCCATCTGGATGGATGTATTTTTCTATGTTATAGAAGGCACATGACAAATATTGAGTTCAAGACATAAAAGTTTTAGACCTCCTTTTCTAATTTACTGTACCTAGTATGAATAAGGAGTCATAGAAAGGAGCTTGCTCCTCATAGTTCTAAATGAGGTTAAAATACACAACATAAAATTAAGCATCTTATTCCTGAATTTTTTTTACAAATATTTATGTTTTGCCATCCTAAGCGATTCAGATGTATTTTCATTGCTGAATTCACCAAAGAGATTAGGAAGCTTTAGCATCAGCTTTGGGATCTTAAAAATACTAATGCAAAATGAAATTCTGAAACATCCTTTTACTGAGAGTTGGTTTTTTTCCCACCATCAATACATGCAACTGGCTAGTAGTAAAAAAAAAAAAAATTCTAGAAAGAGAAGAGGGCATCTTAAGAAAAAAAAAAAAAAAAAAAAAAAAAAATCTAGAAAGAGAAGAGGGCATCTTAAATAACAGTAGTTTTTATTTAGAAAACTAAGTTTTCAACACCAGAGTTACATGTATAAAAGCATTGATATTATAGGAAGGAGACAGAGGGAAAGAATGAGGAGATTAGGACATCCATAGATAGTGCAGAAAATATATATATTAAAATATAAAAAAAACCCAAAAAACTTCATTTAATAGTTGTTTCCTTTACAGCTCTACCCTCTTGTGAAATACATTCTTGAACACGACATGCCGCTGATTCTAACCTCTGTGGAAATCATGCAGGTCATTGCTTCACATATATAGAAACCTACCAGCATCTAATACAATTTCAGAATCAGAAAACCTGCTTCTGCGCACCTGGTTCAGCATCATATTTCTGGCCCACCTGCAGTTCACCAGATGTTCTGCTATTTCATTGCTTGCATGTCTCTACGTGTACTTGATCGTGTTTACCTAAGAAAATGCTTTGAATAAAGTTATTGGAGCCATTTATGTATTTCCCTGCTGAGTGACAAACCAGAGTAGAGATTTGAAACAGATTTTCATCATACTCCTTCCTAGAAGTGATAAAAAGAAAAACTTCACATTAATAAGGGAATAAATAAGTCAATATTGTGTGCAATGTAATACAAAAATTTACCAGTATTCTGTGGCTTCACAAAATTAATATTTAATTTCTTTTACATAAAGTAATAAATCAATAAAGAACGAAATAAAAATTATATAGACGCTTACAATTTGGAACTGTGGAAAGAGTTATAGTCCCGAAAATTTCCTGAAAGAATAGAGAAAATGCCAATGAGATACTATATGAAAATGGAACAAATAGAAAAAAGAGTCTGGTATGCCTTAGGGTGGTGGAAAATGTATGATGAACTAGTTATATCAATATGCATGTGATTTTCTAAGGAGGTTAGTGTTGCTCTTTTAAAAAACCTTCTGGCTAGTAATTTTAATTTAGATTGCTGCCTTAAAGGGAATATTATAAATAATTACAGATCACAGTTAGATCCCAGATAAGTGCTGTACCACTAGGCATAAATATATTGTATAAAAGAGTATAAAGAACTTTTTAAGTCAATAAGGTCCAGATTGTCAATTACTGGCATTGTAAGCACATTGGAACTCAGTATACACTGAAACTGTGTTACTTGTGTTCATTTCTTGCTAGCTGCCACCCTTTCACAAAAGAAAATACAGAAATCTCACTTACGTTAATATATCCTTTTCTTCTAGATGACATTTTCTCTGTACCCACTGAGTACTGATTAAAAAAAAAAATCTCAAGGAATCTGTTCATATATTTGAGATTTAAATTTGCTCAGCAATTACAAAATATCCTTATTTCACCATGAGTATATCAGATAGAGCTTTCTAAACAAAACTGGTTACGTCGATACATGGATAGACTACTACTAGCACTGCCATACTAATCAGGGTCACATCTGTATTCACATCTGTATCTATTCCTGAAAGACAAAGTCCAGAAAGAACATATGAGATAATGTACCTCACCTCAAGAATTGTATTGTTGAAAATATCAAAAATATTTCCACAGCAACTCTATGCTTGGGTTTGTTTGCAAATTGACCTGAAGGCTCCATGCAATGGAATAAACAATCCTGCATCCTATATTCATTATGCATATTTGCTGGCTTGTCCAGCCCAAGGCAAGAGCAGACAATTCTTGGTGCAGATTCTTCTGAAAACTTTGCCCACCTATTCAAGCAGTGTAAATTTTGGGGTTTACTCTCAGTGTTTTTTTTGTTACTAAGAGCAGATTTATTTACTAGATACTGCATATTTAATATCTGCCAAAGGTACCTGAAGTGTCTTCTGTCAATTTCTTTTGTCACTCTTTCTGTATCATCATGCTGTTTCTGCCAGCATGCTGACAAGAAAAATAATTTCCGATTTATTGCAAAACAGAAATCACTGAAACAATCACTTTAGTCAGTATGTGGTGAAAGTGAAAACAAAAACAAGGCACTGTCATTGTTGACATGCACGTGATAGAGAGTGAAATTATACACAAAATGACAAAAAAAAAAAAAAAAGCCTTAAGAATAAATATATAGACTGCATTGGTCAGGCAGAGGGCTCGGGCAAATGAGTACTTATAATAGAAACCCTTTTTTTCCTTTCTTCTACTCCTCCCTGCCTTTTTCCTTTCCTGATGCTTTCCTTTCTCTCATACAGGATTCTCCCCCTATGAATTCTCTAATGATTGTGTATAGTCCCCCTGATCCCCCTGAAATATCCATCCTCTTTATTTTGTTTCCCTCTTCTCATGAGTTACAATGCCTGTATTCTCCTTCTGCAAAGTTTTACTTGTATTTTTAATGACTCATCAATTAATGCTTGAGAAGTTTTGTTATAATTTATCATCTCCCTTACTTGTTTGCTTATCATGTGTTTGTATGCCTTTATTGTTTTCTTTATTATTATTCCCTGAAAAATTTCTTTATCTGATGACCTTAATGAATCTCTATTGGATTTGCACAGCAAGATTTTGGTAGTAAGGGGTACAGGGTAGCTTCTGTAAGAAGATGGCAGAAGCTGCCTCTGTCTGAGAGCTAGTCCCAGGTGGGTCAAAGACAAATCTGTCAGTGGCCAAGGCCAAGCCCATCAGCAATGATGGTAGTGCCACTCAGATAACAGAGTTAACAAGGGGAAAACAAACTCTGGAACACCAACTGAGGCCTCTGACAGAGAAGTGAGAACATTTGAGAGGAACAAGCCTGCAGACACCCAGGTCAGTGAAGGAGGAGAAGGATGGAGAAGGAGAAAGAAGGAGAAGGAGAAAGAAGGAGAAGAAGGAGAAGGAGAAGGAGAAGGAGAAGGAGAAGGAGAAGGAGAAGGAGAAGGAGAAGGAGAAGAAGAAGGAGAAGGAGAAGGAGAAGGAGCTGCTCCAGGCTCTGGAGCAGAGATTCCCTAGCAGCACATGGTGAAGGCCATGGAGATCCATAACAGAGCAGAAATGCACCTGTAGACCATCCACATGTAGACCCTACACCGCAGCATGTGGGCGCCTGAAGGAGGCTATGTCTCTATGTCGTCCTGAAAGGACCTGTGGACCCTGGCAGACCTGAACCCACAGGAGAGCAGCAGCCTGTTCCTCAGGGACTGCACCCCATGGGAGAGACCCACACAGGGACAGTTTTTGGAGAACTTCAGCCCATGGAAAGGACTCGCGTTGGAGAGTTTTGTGAAGGATTGTCTCATGCAGGGGGCATCCCATGCTGAAGTAGGGGAAGAGGGTGACAAGTCCTCCCTCTGAAGAGAAAGGATCAGCAGAGACGAAATGTGATGAACGGCCCTCCTTCCTTCTCCCCCTGTAGTGCTGCGAGGAAGGAGGTGATAGAGATTTCAATAATGGATTTCAGAAAGGAGGGGTGAGGGAAAAGCATTTTAACCTTTAGTTTTTTATTTCTCATTGCCCTACTCTGATTTGATTTGTAATAAATTAAACTGATTTCCCCGGGTTGAGTGTGGTTTGGTGAGTAGTAAGACTGAGAGTGCATAGAGTAGAACAAACATTGATTTTCTGTGATTGTGTGTATGAAACCTGATTGTCTTTACCTCTTCTTGTACTTTTTTATACTAATTCATTTTTGGTGGCTCTCCTCTGGATTTATTTAAGCATGTCAATATCATCTGGTAATGCTAGCAGATAATTTTGACCTTGTGATTCAAATGTGCATGGAAATCCTCTTAGTTATTTTAACACTATTTAAATAATTTCTAATCCATTTTATTGAATTACACAGCACATGGGCCATAGTGTCGACTCTAAACTTTGTTGTTTTTCATCCAGAGAGGCTTCTTTTTTTTTTTTTTCTTTTCCATATCTGGCTTTTGCACATAAAAATTCATTTAAAATCTTTCACTGTATATTTTTTTAAAATCCCGTGGTTTTTGTTGTTGTTGACATGAGCATCAGTAACATCTCAGAAAACATCTGTTTTCCCCATCTCTGTTCTGCTGCTTACATCACGGAAAGGGAACTATGCTGGCTGCAGATTCAAGGTGATTTATAGTGTCAATGCATTACCCAAAGCTTTCACTGCATTGAACTACTATTTCCAAGTAGCCTAGTGTTCACTTGGGCTTTGAAAGCAATTTAGATGACAGGTGCAGGCTCTCTGCATGTGTCCCATACTGTGTGCAAACATAGCCTTAGGAAAAAATTCCCATAGTTCTGAAAAGAATATAGTACAAGGATCCGAAGATGCATAGCAAGTCTCATTCTGTCCTCATCACTCATTTAAACATAAAAAATAATTATGTTAGAAAAATCCATATTAAAGAATATTTAGTATACAAAAAGCTTTTAGGTATTTGGGATTTGACTCCACTATATGACTACTGCCGTAATGAGACCTTAATCCACTGAAAATTCTGTGATTAAACTTCACTTAGAGGCAGCTCAAGTAAATGAATAGATGCAGGTGTTCAAATGTATAAAAAGATGTCTAATCTCTGGTTATCATTCATATAAACTACAGTTTGATTTATTACAGTTTGGGTAAACATGGGTGAGTAGTACAAGGTATCTAAGGCATAGAACCAGCAGACAGGATTGTTGAAGAGCTGTGCCTGTCTGGATCATGGTAAGATGCCAGCTGGAAAAGCCTACAACATCTAAATAGCCCTACAAGTTTAGACACATGACACAAGATTTTTTTGTTTGTTTGTTTGTTTATTTTGTTGATCATCTGAAACACTTTTTCAGTTCTGTTGGCACAAAATCTATTCAAGGCCTATAATTTGATCTTTTTTTGTGACAGTATGATTATAGCTGATTATTTTGTATGAAAAAATGTCAGGAAGCTGGCATAATTTATTCAGGACCAAGCTGCGAATACCCCTGAAGATGTATTAGGAACAGAGTAATGACATACCTGAAACGTTGAAGAGAACTGAGAAACTTGACAACTTTACAGAAGGTGGGATCTTCATAGGATCATAGCATAATTTGGGTTGGAAGGAACCTCAGGAGTTCTCTATTAAAGCCTACTGTTCCAAGAAGGGTCATCTTTGAAATCTGATCATGTAGTACTGCATTTAATTCTTAAAAATGTCCAAGGATGGAGACTGCTCAACCTCTGAGCAACCTGCACCATGGCTGGGTTCTCCTTGGGGTGAAAAGGTTTCCCTTTACATCCAGTTGAAACACTTTTTCTTTCAACTTGTCTCTTGGCTCTCATCACAGAGCACTGTGAAGAGCCTGTCTTTGTGTTCTGAAAATCCTACCCATGTGTGTGGAAGGGGAGCTGTTAGATCTGCTCCAAAGCCATCTCCCCAAGGCTGAAAGAGGAAGAATGTGCTTCTGCAAGAGTTATTACTTCCCGAATATGTGACTTTGCATTTGTTTTGTTTAATCTCAGGAGATTATTATCAACCCAGTCCTCTCATAATTTGTTTAGGTCCTTTCAAATATCCCTTCTGTTGTCAAATGTATCAGCTTGTTCTCCATGGTTTGGTGCCAAGGTTGAGAAGTCCACCACATTGTCTCTTCTATAGTATGTTCAAAAGAAGGTGGTATGTACAAAAGGTCTAGAGGGTAAACTCTTACAATACTCCACTTGTTACTACTCTTCATGAATAATCCAGCTTCTAATAAATTTTAATCAAATCAAATTTTTATCCACCTATTTGAATATCCATTACAACTATAAAGTCTCAATTTTGACTTAGGAAAATAGTGCTTAAAACCTTGCTAAAGTCAACATGAATGAAATCAACTTTCTATTCATTTAAAAATTCATGCATTTTATCAGACAGACCTTTTGTAAATCCTTGCTGAATGTTCCCAGTTACTTTTATGTCCTCACAAATATACTCCATGGTTTTCCCCAGGATGGAAATGAGGTTGACCAGAATGCTGTTTTCTGTATCGACTCTTTGGCAAGAAATTTTTTTTTACAACCATTTACTCTTATTTCTTAATATTTAGGCATCTGAATCACCTGAAGTTACAAAATTATGTCTTCTAAAGAGGACAAGCTGTGTTGATTGGCCAGTGGAATAATAGCAAGCACAGAATGATCAAAAGTTTAGGCAGAGGAACAACTACTAGCTATGATACTTTAAAGGAAAATATCTAGTTGTTCAGCTCCAGGCACAAGCAGGACATTCAATCTGGTTACAGGGCCTTGAAAATCATTGTGAAGAAGCCAGTATTGAGTACTTTAAAATACCTGCAGTGAATATCAGCAAAACTCCAGCAAGAGAATATTTTGTGTTCAGGTAAATAATTTCTGGTGGAAAAAAAAAAATCAGACAGGGATGAAAGCAACTGATAACCTAAGAGAACAGAGAGTCTGTCAACATCCTACAGGGTTTTTTGCCTCTCTGAAGGGGTGCCAAATGCTTCATCAGGGTTCCAAATATATCACAAAGAAAGAGGTGAAACATGGCCAAAAAGAGACCTAATCCTATACTGGTCAAATAACAAGGGAAAAATGCCTGACTTTGACGCATAAACTGAACTTTATGTCAGGACAATTTTTTGCTGATTTCAGTGCATCAGAGTGGAATATCAAGAAAATATTCTTCACCCAGGTTCACCTGTAGAAAGTCAAAAATATAATCTCCTAGTCAGAAAATAATGCCCAGCTGTTAGTATGATTGGAATAATATTAAATACTTCAAGATTGAAGTTATTCAAAATAGAGGATTTTATGGCTTAAGAAAGCCCATCTTGCTTCTGAGACAGAATGAAATCATCAGTTGTATTTGCACTCAGAGAATGATGTGGTCAAGTAAGCTCCTTCAGTTTTCAAGAAGGAAACTGAATGCATTAAGGATATTGAAAATGAGTATGACAATTTGTTTCTCTTGCTATGATGGATGAGTGTAAGAAGCTACAAACTGTTTAAGCATCATTTAAAAACCGCCATAGTGGTTGGGAATTTGAATGCATGGTACCTGTCCTTGAATATTTGGAAAGCAGTAATTTAGCTGTGTTACAAGGGTGGGTGGCAAAGGAAGAACAAAGGTTTCTACACAGAAATATTTATGACGCATCTTCTCTGGCATTATGTTATATAACATATTTCAGGGCTTGATGAATTGGAGAATGTAGGCTGCATTTCTACAAAGTGCACAGGTGCCTGGATAAAAGTGACAAATCAAAAGTCAATTGAAAGAACATCAAACAATGTTCATAAGCCTTGGAAGAAGTGGTCAGCATTAATCAGACTTGGACAGCATGTATGCAAATGATAAAATGCCAGCTAAATTTTGTAATTAGTTTTCTTAGCAAAGAGTGAGGTTTATTTATTTATTCATTTATTTATTTATATTTTATTACTAGCCAGCATGAACTGCATGAAACCAGAAAAATCTCAACAGGACTTTGAGATCAGATTTCTTGACCTTCAGAAAAAAAAAGAACATATCATGACTTTAAAAAAAAAAAAAAAAAAAGCCAGTTTCTGGAATTTCTGAAAACTGATTTTAAAAATAAACTGCAGAAAAAAATGTATAATTAAATAAGGGAATATGCTGATTTATCCCATCCCTCATACCAGTAGTCAGGAGTTATTCAAAGAATTTCCATGTTCCTCTCTGTTACTATCCATGAACCTCCATATCTCTGTGAGAAAACCAAGCCCTCAAATTATGTTAGGTATTCAAAAATTATATTCTGCTTTTAGAAATAATAGAGGCATGATGTAACACGGAAAAATGTACCCTACAACTTCCTCATTAGAATTTCATGCTTTTACCTCAATCTTTAATTAGAATTTAAAGCTGACATCTAAAGCAGTAGTTAGAGTAAATTACAGCTAGATTTTCTGACCTTTTGCTGAAATTTCCCTTTCACCTGAATGTTTGGCAACTTTTTTTTTACTTTCAGGAAAGAAAGAATTTGCTCTGGGTTAATGTAATTTTCTGCCTTGAGGCAAATTTTCAAAACATATATAAGTGTAAATATTCCAGTTTTAAGACTCTGCATTTCTACAGGCAAATTGACATTTGAAGGTTCAAATTGGATGGCCAAAAAAGGAGTTATCCAGTTTACACATTCAAAAGTTGAGAGTTCACTTGGACAGACACCTGGCATAGAACTAGAAAAGCATTCTGGGGATAGTAGTTTACAGATCATCCCCATCAAATTATGTATCGGGCTGCTTGAAGTGATAAGAAAATAAATATAGACTGTTTCCTTGTAGGTGAGAGGAAGAAGAAATCAAAGTACTTTAAAGTTCACAAGAAGAAAAAAAGAAGATGTAATTACTAGAAATAGGACCAGCAGGTCCTATTTATTTAATCACTATTTATTAGAGAAGAGGAAAAAATGGCCAAAAACAAAGCCAGGATTTTTTTTTCCAATACAGAAAGAGCAGGAGAAGGAGTCTGTATTAATCTAGCCTGTGGTTTATTTAAGAAATAATTTATCATTAAGTTAGTAAAAGCCTAAAAGCAGAGAGCTTTGAGAGCTTTTTTCTTCTGAAAATAGTCAAAATTAATTGGTTACAATGACTGTTGAGGCACTTTTGCCCTGAATGTATACAAGTAAATTGTAGTAATCTACATCTAAGCTACTCTCATGGTCTGTGTTACATAACTACTTCAAGAGGAGATAAGTAGCCCACTGGGACTATCTTCTAATTGATAATAAAAAGTGATTGAAGAGGTAAGGTAGGGTTTTATTATTAAATTTAAAATTTAGATTATCTAACTACTAAATATCTAGAGCCAGGCAGATGAACCCCACCCTAGTCTGCAAGTAGACATCTGGAGAACAACAGTTGCACCAGATGCTGCAGAATTCTGCTTTACAAGCCAAATGAGGAAGCTTTGGCTCCAGACTTTGCTAGATCTGAAACCGTTGCAAAAGTCTGTATGAGATTGAGGCCTGAACCTGCATTAATATCTGAGGGTAGACTGAGACTATTTTTTGGTATTATTTTTCTTTTTTTATTCTCCTATAAGTGAGTTATGTTTGTCTACAGTTACACCATTTTTTTCTTTTTAAAGAGGTACAAGGAGAAAGAAGCCTGATTAAACCAATTTTCTCTGAATAATGGTTCTTGCAACTGTGGAGTGTGTCTCCTGATGTCTGCTAGAAATTTTTCAAGTCCTCTCTATTTTCCCCTCCTTTTTATTATACTGTTATGGTCTTTTGCAGTAATGCAGAATAATTTAATGAGGTTGTTCATGGTCACTATTCTTCATTGTAGAGGTATATCTTGATATATGTTGTAATAAAATATAATTATTTCTCTTTCAAAAAGAGTACTCTGGTAGAAACCATGTTTCTCCTGTACCATTGTCAAAAAATTAGCAATTAACCAGACTGCAAAGAACTCGCTCTTTGTACTTGTGCCATTTCTTAACATATTTTTTTCTCACAGGTTTTAATACTTTTATTCTTAGTAATTTTAATCACTATATTCATGTCTGCTTTTTCGTAAATTCCTGTCTGTTTTCCCAAGCAATACTCTGAGAAATGCTCATTATGGATTTTTTTCACTAGCATTTATTTTCGAGCATCCTACAGAAAAGGTTTCCAAAGCAAAGTGCAGATATTACTGCCATGCTCTTTACTATTTATCAAGTTCCATTTTTCCTCTCCTTTGCTGTGAGGACAACCACAGGGGTATCCCTCTTGTATATTTTATAACCTGTCTGTCTGATGGACTACTGAGGGAAGTGCCTCAAAACTATGTGGCAAATCAACCAGATAATATAACCTGTGGTGTTGCAGTCAAGTTTTCCTGTAAAATTCCTGAGCTTCAGAGACCCAGTGTAATGTGAACCTAAAATTAATTTATCACATCCTCTCATCTGATTTACAGTTCATTTAAATTTACAGTATTCAATGCAAGGAATTTTTCCATAAAAATATGTCTTCAGAGGTTTACCTAAAAGGAATGGGTTGAAAAATCTTCCTTATTATGTTAACCCTGGGAGCATAAGAGGCCCTGTGACTTTATTCCAAATAGTTTGATTGAGTTCTCCCTTCCTCTGCTTCCTGACCCATCACAGTGCATCTCTAGGCAAAAAATTGATGGGACTGTATCTTTCTTCTGGATTTCCAGTATTGATGGCTTACAGTGATTCAAGACCTTTGGGTTTTATCCTTTGTTTGTATATTTAAGGTGAAGTTATGAAAATGGAATAAACCTCAAAACATATATTTATTGTTGCTTCATTCTTGTGTGATTCCTGTTTTCTTTTGCCATTTGTGAGCACCTCCTAATTTTATAAAATAGGTAAAAGGTAACAGATAAAACTCTAAAAACTGTCAAAAGCAAATAGAAATCTAAAGGGTCTCACCTCTGTTCTAAATAATTCCACATTCCTTTTATTCTTCAGGTCTTGTTTTTTTTTTTCTACTTAAATGTTACTGTTAAGAGGGTCTAGAAGGTTAACATTTTACTAACCTGTGAAAAAATGTCTTCCTATCCCAAAAAAAGGGAAGTTTTCCAGCTGATAGTAATGGGTTTTGACAACTGTATCTCTGGATATCCTACTCATTGCAGACACAAGAAACAAACTTCTGTATGCCCTTTTAACGATCACTTTTTGGATCTGTCTGTTAATAGCTCCTGAATTGTATTCTGTTTCAGGCTTGACACTTTTTTCTTTTCTTCTTGCCTCCTGAAATGACCTCCAATTTCAAATTATTGTGGGTTTTTTTTTCTGTTCTGGGTTATCGAAATGAAGTTCTCTATGTCTATTTAATTTACTTCAGTTTTCCTTAATTTTAGCTTGCCTATCAGAGACAGTTTCATCAGTGCATCCTAGTTCAAGATACTGTTCTCGTTCCTTCTCCAGTATGAACTACTACTGTTTTCTGGATGTTGTTACCTTCTGCACCTACCATCTTTTACCTTTATTATCTGACAGAATTTATTTGAAAAAGGAGAAGGATCAGGAAAGGCCTTTTCAGCTTTCACATTTTCGGCATCATGTCTCATTTTTCATTTGGCTGGAAGGTTTCTTTGGTCCCTCTTTAGGAAATAATTTATCTTTATGCTTCTGAGAGGTAGCTTGTGAAACTGTCCACTGTTATATGTTGCTACAATGGCCTTAGGTCTTCTGTCTTTGCTCTATGTCCATACAGTGTCTCATCCTGTGGGATGTCATCAGCCTTCAGAAGCTAATAAAGGCAATGGAAAAAAAGTCCTATATAGTATTTCCATCCTTTTAGTGATGGATGAAGTCAGAAACACCCTTTGTTAGTCCACATAAATACTGATCTCCCTACCTGCATCCACTAAAATTATGTGGTTGCGGGTATTTAAGTGCAACATGCCACTGCAATCCAGCCTGGAGGTCACCAAGCTCCACTATCATTCAGCCGTTAGGGGACTCTTAGTTATAATTGTTACATGAAGAATCTTTTATTTTCAAGTTACATTTGTTCAGTCTTTCCAACCTCTCTCCTCAATCTTCTTACCTTCCTGCAGTGGCTAATCATGGTCTCTTTGCAGGCAGAACTTTATGTCCGTTTACATCCCATGTAGCATGAGATAAACATCATCTGTACCCCATGCAGCATGAGATAAACATCATCAAACTTCTTCTGTATAACTGCAAAAAGAGAGACAGGACTGTGGTCCCAGTGTCATTGAACTTCCAGTTTCATGGTGAGCTGCATGCTAAATTAATTCCAAAAATAATTTTCTTAGAATTCAGCTCTGGCTTCCTTTCCCTTTACAATCATTATGGTTCAGTGAGAAAAATCCAAGGGAGCTTGAGTAATCATGAGAACGAGAATTTTAAACTTCTGTGCCCTCTATATAGCTCTAGCCCTTCACCATTGATGTTCCACCAAGGACCATTCTTAGCATCACCTCACTAATCTTGCACTGATGAAATGCATTTTAGGTTCTACATCTGCATTAGACAAGTTCATTACATTTTGTGCAATGCTCAGACAGTGTGCTAATAGAGGGCACGTAAATATGCAGATAGAGTGAAATACCTGCTGATTGCCTGAAAGAAGCCTGATCAGCCTAATTCTGGCATAGTAGAATTTCTGTTCTGTCAGGCTGGCTCCTTTCCTGAAGTAACCAAAAGAAGCTGAACTACTGCTACTTTTGTGCCTCCTCTAGTCTTCAAAGTACCTAATACAGTGTTTTTCTTAGGATATTGCTCCTATTTCTGAGAACAAGAATATAGTGTTTGGCTCTGTATGTGAAGACATGAGCTATAAAATTTGGGGGTTTTATTTAATTTCTCAAGATTTAGTCTTAGTTATGTATTGCATATGTTACACTTAGTCACATTTGTAAAATTATGTGCACTCCATCCATCATGTGAGGTTTGATTTGAAGAGATTTGAACAGTTTGAGGTAGAGCAGCTATTTGGAGTGTAATTAAATTATCTCACTTTGCTTCCCTGGAAACCTCAATTAGAAGAGAGATAATTCTGTTGCAAATGAAGTGTGTTTTGTTTATATGTAGAAGAAAGAAGAATAAATATGGAAGGGAAGCAGTTAGTGGTGTCTAATGATGGGTGGGGGGGGAGCATGTAGCGTTCAAAACAGAATTAAGAAGAGGGTGTTTTGTCTCAAATAATGGCTGTAATAGACATAATCCTTGAGGAATTACTCTTATTGTTAATTTATAAGAAATAAGTGGATAACACTTCAGTTCCTTCTAGCAATTCTGCTATACTTACCTGATTTAAGTGTCAAGCAATAGTGATGGGATATATCAGAGATCATGGTGTCACATTCCAGGGAACAGCTTCTTGTGGAAGGACTAACATGAGAGGATCTTTGTCATAGATCAGGTCTCTTTCTGTCCTATTCTCTTAATATTAAAATGATTATTCCTGTCATTGTAAGAGGAAAAATGAAATTATTCTTCCTCAGGCAAGAGTCTTCTGAATTCCAGCAAACCGGCAACACAACACCATTTTGAGGAGGTGTGAGAAGAATCCAAGCTATTCATCCCATTTTGAAACATAGCAGCTTCAGGACATTTAGTGCTCTTGAGCTACTTTCTTAATCTTTGTGTTCTCAAATTCTGTCACGTGACTAGAGGAGTGAGCACTTTATAATGAGATGATGTAGTTGAAAACTCCTGCTACTGATGGGAGACCCACAGAAACAGTTATCAGCAGTGATGACTGTAAAAAATGTGTCATTTCAATCTGAGCTGTGTCTACACTGTGTGGTTAGTGCAAGCTGAATTTGCTTTCCATCACTCTGCCCACCGCTGCCCTCCTACGAGTACCTGGAAACCATCTCTGGCAAAGAGACAAACTGGAGTGAAAGTGTGTGAAAAGATGCACAAGCAGCTGAAGACCCAGCAGTACATTTGTACTGTACATGGTACCGTACTTGGCTGTCTAAGACCTGTGTGAATGTTTTCTAACCTTCTGTGCCAATTTAAAGGCAAATAGAGCTTGCTTAATCCACAGGTATTCTAAAACGACTTGTGCTTTTCAGAGTTCCAAAGTTCTGTGTTCATCAGATGAATATTTAATATAGGAGTAAAACAGAAAGGAAATATCCGTAGATGTAGTGGTTTACAATTATCTGTTTGACTTGAAACTGGAATGGCATGTGCTGAAGCCTTATATTGGTCCAGATGTAAAGTAAATTCCAGCGTGGATTCATCCTCAGTAGACAACCCCCAACATATGTGCATATAGACTGCCTTCTCTTACTTCTCCAGAACTGCACCCACAGAGTAGATAATGAAAAAACTTCTGATTTCACCAATCTCAAGTCTGAATTTTATTCTTGATATCTGGCTTTAGTAAAAGTCAGTCCTTGGCTGACTTTTGATACTTGATATACATTAAATATGTATATCTTTATATACATATATAATACTTGATATACATTAAAGAATGATCTGTAAATCATCTGTTTGGTTTGCTACCAAACTTTATTATGATCAGACACAATTGTCAGACTATCACCAAGAAATGGATCTGAATTCAGTGTTTGCCAGATTTAGTTTTATGGTTCAAAAATTTCTGATGACTCGAAGAAAATAGACTCATCCTGGTTACTTTGGCAATGTCTTTCTTATAATACAAATAGATACAAACGTTACTGCTCTGCATGCAGACTGTTGACTACTTGCGTACTTCTTTATAATAGTTTTAATGCCTCACAAGCTAGAAATATATTTGAGCTCTGAAATGAAATCATAACCCTTTCTTAAGATTGTCAGAGCAAGGCCAAAATAAGAGACAAAGACATGAGATGTAAAGGCTCCAGAAAGCTTTCAAAGAGGCTGAGATCTGCCTGACAGTCATTTTTATAACAAGGGCAGCAATAGGCATAATATTTGATAATTTTTGTCTCTTTTGAATGCATAGAAGTGTAACACTTACAAAGATGCCTTTTATGAGTTCAGATCCTCTCTTTTTTCAATGTATTTTTTTCTGAATGGTAGCACTATCACTTTTGAGACAATGCTAAACTTTTGTTTTTAAACACCTTTGATTTTAACACATCTTTCACAGTAAAGCTGCTCTAGGTTGAAATATGAACATGATTGTAGAATGTATGAATTTGGAAATTCTATGTGTTACAGTAGAAGTCTTTATCTGGTGTGTTAACACAGTAACTGTATGATTCAGTCAGTGAAATATCTGAAGACAGTTTATTTACTTTAAATTCCAGTGTTGCCTTCATTTCATAAACATTCTAACTACCAAATATGTGTATTCCTGTAAGCAGAGAAGGTTTTTATCTTCAATTGTAGAATACCCATTAATAGTACAGTGTAAAAATTATTGTATGTTTTTATATGAAAAATGCACCAGGTATAGGTTTTCAGGGAAAAAATCCAAAAGTTTATTTGAGTTGACAGTAATAGAATTACTTTAACAAAGTGGGTCCAGATTTTATTGTGCATTTCTGGCAGGGCTAGATTTGTAAAACAAGATCATGATCTACTGTGAATCTGATACAATTTGGAAGGAGTTTATTACCCTCCATGCTGAGCTTTCTTTCTTTATTTGGGCCCTCATTTGTGTGCTGGACAACATTTTCAAATCTTGAACATTTTTAGCTCTGATAATTACCTTATAAAGGCAATCATCTGTCCCTCAGAATATATCCTTCACATAGCCCAGATGAAACTTTCTCTCTTTTTACCCCTCCCCAAGTCTTTTAAAAAATCATTATAAAGCTAAGAATAACAGATGTACATAAAATTCCATTTAACCATTGCACCAGTAATGATAAAAGCCAGGCTATTTGCTTTGTTCCCCTTAAACCCTTCCAGAATGCTGCTGTGAAAGTCAGTTTTATCTCCTGAAACTCAAGCCATGAAATTCCCCAATTAAAATTCTTTCACTGCCTACCATCCCTTTGGTTGTGTTCAAGGTCCTTGTCTTCCCCATCAAGGCTGTACTTTCATTTCTGCTTAGTGTACTACTTTTCTTGACTGCCCCCAAGATTCCCACCTAAGTGCCGCTTTCAACCCCTCCTTCTACTTTTATCTTTGCATTTTGTTCCCGCTTGCCTATGTTGGAACTGGATCTGAAATTATTCCTTAGCAGAGGCACCTACAGTGCTTGTATGTCCCCAGTCCTCAGGTGTGGTCTCCACCCTTGCCTGCCTGTTCCTCTGGGAGAAGTTTTACAGCCCCTTGCTTTTGCCACAGTGCATACCGGGGGGACTTTGAGAGCTGGAAGTACAATTCTCTGCAGCCTAATTTAAGAAGGCTCTGTGGTTGGGAGTGAGAATTTCTCACATTCTTTTTGGATTGAGTTTAGGAAAAGATCATAGCACAAAAAGTCTCATGGACTACACAGACACTGCTTTAACTTCCATCAGATATTCCTTCAAGGTTTCACACAGTGCTCTGGACCATTGAGGATTGCATGAGCTTTTAAAGTTCTGGGGATTTCATACAGTTTCAGCAGCAAATATTCATCATTCCCACATCTTCATTAAAAAAAAAAAAATCTTCAATTAAAATAGGCAATTTGCTTCAGTGAAATGTTGGGTTTTCGTGGTTTGCTGGAGCTTCAGATCAGGATGTAGCTTGCACATATTCCATATGTGGCATAATTTCAAAGAGGCGCTATGTGAATTGAAGATGAAAGTTTGTGTTTTAAATGTCTATCCCATGCTTGCTATCTATTGAAATAGGAGATATAAAGAGATGAACATTAGAGGAAAAAAAACCTCTCTGGTTTGATAGCTTATATTGAATTTATATTGCAGTACTCGAAGGGTAATTTTGTGCTTTCAGGTCACATCACAGCAAGATGATCCATCTCTATCGACATACATATGGACATAGGAGAAATGTATACAAATTAAGGATCAGATATAGCCAGGTTAAAATAGCCAGTTTGATCCTAAGTGGAATTAAAAATCTACCCATTGCCTTTAATTTAAAGTTAAATATGAGAGGCAGATGCAAACTCTACCTGCTGTGAGCACGTTGTAGCAATTTGTCCAATATAATGAAGTTTTTCACTTGCTTATTGCAAAGTTTTAGTAATCTGGAAAACATTCATGAGGTACTGTAATTCCTTATTAATTAGAATAAATTTGATATGAGTGGTATTGCTGGAATCTGGAGAGAGGATGTGAGTGATTGAAATGTTTAGGTCATGAATTACAACTTTTTTTCAGCAAGCCTGAGAGGATGACAAAAAGAAGTAATGATTTTTTACATAGGAACAAGATCATGGATTGATTTTTAAACACAAGGTAATCTACTCACGTATATCTACTTTGCTTTTCAGAAGTTTTAATTCACCAGAATTAATCAAGATAAAAATAAATTACTGAAATATACAAAACCAAAAAATGTTCATTACTTAAAATAAATTTTTGTATTGCCAAAAATGGATACTTCCAATGTAAGGACAACAACTTTGGCTAAAGTCTGCCTTACTGTCAGAGACTAAAAGAAGTTAACCTAAAGACATCTGCAGGTTGTCTATCTTTATTCTGTATATATCTGAGTATATCAAGGAAATTATAGAGATGCTTTATTAGGTCAATTAAAACCAAATGAAACAAACAGGTAAGTATAACATTTAGTCTGAGAACAATCCAAAGGAAAACAACTAAAAGGAGTCAGTGAATTAAATTCATTGGGGAATAAAGTACATGGGTATAATAATGTACTAATGCATTTTTATAGGAAATGGCCCTTGTCAAACTTTATTTCATTCCTTGATGCTAGAAAAAATGTTGTTGCTAAAATTAGACGTGTATATTTAATAATACCGGACATTTATCAGATGTTTGAAAGCATAATATTCTGGTTTAAAATACTGTATAACATCAGTATAGCATATGATATATGAATGAATGAATGAATGAATGAATGAATGAGTGAAATAGCACTTCTCAAAAAAGTAGTTTCAAATGGGGTAACATCCTTGAACTCCTTCCCAACTGAGATCTGTAGCAAAATCCAATTACCTTTTAATAAATGTATCTGCGACAAACACAAGAAAACAAATACTTCTAAGGCAGATGTTAATGATGTTTTCTCTGGTTAGCAACCTCTGAGTTGTTTAGAAGCTGCCCACTTGAAATGTCCTCACACACTAGGGATGGATACTGTTTTCCATTTCATGTATGTTTCTTCAGTTTTAATCAACATAAGAACGGTAATGCATATTCTCAGGTTAATATTTTCATTGCATGAAACTGAAGGTATATATGACCAGGAGAACACAAGAGAGAGTTAATGGATGCTATAGTGTTGCACAGGACAAAACAGCCAGCTGTGCAGTTCCATCTACACCACCCCTGAAGATGGTTTCTAGAGCAAACTTTGAAGAATCAGACACAAGTTTTGCTTTGGAGGCAGCACATTAGTTTACTCCAGGAAGATCCTGACAGCCTTTTAATTTTATTATGGAACACGGAAAGCCTAATTATTTATACTAAACAACTCAATGAGTAGGAGTTGTACTGGGAAAGTGCAATCCTGAAAATACTTTCAAAGGTGTTTTTGGTGGATTGACCCTGGCTGGATGCCAGGGGCCCACTAAAGCCACTCTTTCACTCCCCTATTCAGCAGGACAGAGGGGAGAAAATATAATTCTCTTGACTCTTGTGGGTTGAGGTAGGGGCAGGGAGAGACCACTCACCAGTTACTGTCATGGGCAGAACAGACTTGACCTGGGGAACTTAATCTAATTTATCACCTATCAGATCAGACTAAGGAGAAATAAAACCTAAATCTTAAAACAGTTTCCACCCACTGCTCCCCCCAGCCCCTCCCTTCTTCCCAGGCTCAACATTTTGCCCAAATTCTCTACTCCTCCTCATCAAGCAACACAATGGAATGGGGGTTGCAGTCTGTTTATCCCACAACAGATTTTTTCTCTTTGAATTCTGTTCTCTGAGAGGCACTACCATCATTGCTAAGGAGCTCAGTCTTGGCCAGTAAGGGGTCAGTCTTGGACCCAAATGCCATTGTCTTTGTTGGCCACAGGGGAAGCTTCAGTCATCTTCTCACAGAAGCCACTGCTGTACCACCCTGCAACCTACACCTTGCTGCACCTACCCAATACCCAATAGAGGTATTGTGCAAAGATTTGAAAATTAATAACCACGATAATGCTGTGCTAGCTTTTTCCTTATGAATAAAAAATTTAAGAAGTAATAAAAACAAATAGAAATTAGCACCACATTTTTTAACTTAAAACCTTTTTTTTTTGAAAGAAAGAACAATCTGAAAAAAATCAAAACCAGCATGGTTTTGGAGATAGGAGATAGAAAACACTGCTTCATTAATATCATGTTAACCTTTTGCACATTCTTTGATGGCATTCAAATGCAGTCCCAGCATTAAGGCTTTCATTATTTATTTTCTCTTACTTTCCAAGAAATAGAGGAACAAGGATCCATAATAGCTTTCTAACAGCAGCAGTGCAAAACAGACAGACTTCTAATTATTCTTAAAATTGTTTTATAAATGGATTATGGGTGACAATTTTCTGTGATAGCAGGGATCCGAAACTGTTAAGCCAGACCCTTTTCAGTTCTGTGTGTTTGTCCCAAAAGGTAAAGCACCAGGTAGAGATAAACCCTATTATGTCCAAGAATGGCTTTATGCTTCAATTAATAGAGATTAAAGAAAAAGAAGCAAGGAAAATGTGGGTTTTTTCTCACAATCTCACTTAATGGTAAAAAATAAATTACCCTGGTATGTGAAATGTTGTCAGCTCTATTGCTTCACATTGGAGAAGCAACATGTTTGAAAATATCCTGTATAGAGCTCTTTAATTCATTGATTAACAGTGAATTTTTTTGGTTTCAAATATTTTCAGAACTGCTCATTTCTGGTACTTCTGCTTATAAGATAATGATGCTAAAGCTTTTTTACCTTTTGCAAAGGAATTTTCAATATTTCTTGAATAGAACACTGAAACTAGCTTTGGAGAAGAAACACTCCACATGAAATGAAAATTCATTGTGAATCGTTTGAATCTAGATTTATACACTTCATAAAGACGTGTACACAGGGCAAAATAACAGAGACAGTTTCTAATTGCTCATTGAAATCAGCATGGTCCCATAACTACAGGCTGCAGGGCTCCAGCTCTTGACTTTTTAATCTGTTTCCTAAAGGTATATATTTCTCATTGGAGGTGAGAGATGAATGTGTACCTGCTAAGTGTGAGGAGGATGGTAATGGAAATCAGTAGTGTTAATTAAATTACAAGAATTAACATATCCAGTGTTTCTTCATCCTCTAAGCTTTTGCAACAGTTAATGAGAGTGAAGTGTTTTATGATTCCTTCCTTCTAACAGAATAATCTCTATCCAAAATCTTTGTCAAGTCAAAGATGAAATTTTAACTAATTGTTCATTTGTTTGGGGCTCCTCCCTCTTTTTCAAAAGAATCAGTGGTTTACGAAACACAAACTGAAGAGCAGACAAGAAAAATAAAATAAAAAGAACAAACTCCTTTTTATTAATCATAATGGAATCAAGCTTGGACCCTGCATTTTTGACCATCAAAAAACCATCATTCCAGTCCCCAGAACATAAGAGAATTAGTGGAAAATTTGTTCAAGAAAATAAGCAGAAAGAAAATATTTGTGTTTTGGGGTACTTTTGGAGGGATATTTTGTTTCTTTATTTGTTTGTGTTTTTTCCTCATAATTTTAAAAATACATTAATATTTCTCCTCACTGGTTTGGTTGTTTAACACTGTATCTGTAGCTGCAAAATTGATGAAATTTGGAAAATTTTTTTAATACTTTAGAAACAACAGTTGCTGAGAATTATGACGAATATGTTCATGTTCAAATATTGATGAATAAGAGATTGATAGATATGATAGGCTTGTCATAATGAGGTACAGCATTTTCTTCTATCATATTTTATCCTCATTTCAGCAACACACTTGAGGTACCTTCTAGGTTTCTTTACTTTTGGGGCCTTATCTACTTGGACAAATTACATTGTTTTACTACTGTGGTACTTGGTGAAATTTTGTTTATATTTGTAACATAGCATTTTGAAATGTCTTTAAGGTAAAACAGACAAACAAAAAAGAGAATCTGAAATTTGAGGTCTTAGAGAGTACTCTTCACATTTACGTTTTACTTAGCATATGTTCCTCCATCTGTTTATATTTGACTTTTCTTATTGAGGTTAATTATTGTTTTCCATCATAGCTAGAGTTTTGATTTGTCTTTTTTTAAACAATTTTCTAACTGAGGCAGCTTTTACATTTTGGAACAAAATTTATACATTTATAAATACCCAACTAAAACTATTAGTCACTGATCTTACAGCAGGATTTAATATTTTATTAAGCTGTAATTGTCTTTGGCAATTTTTAATTCTGATAAAATTTCCATCTTTCACTGAATTCTATTAACATGAAATTTGTAAGAACAAAGTTCACGCCGATAGTAGTGGGATACACTAGAGAAGAGAGGATTGAAATTACAGGTGCAAAATCACCTGTTATTGCATTATTTTTAAACCAAACCAGTAATCCTAACTACTTGCAAAATGCCAGCATGTTTCAAGAAGAACATCAGTTTCTGAATCGCTGGAATACCTACTATCCAAAGATATAATATAATAAATTAATATAAAAATCAGTGGGTGAAACTTTTGAGCTGTATCCAAATTAGCATACAAGTGAGCTTTATTTCCTTCAATAGTCTGTCCTTTCTGTTGTGTTATATACGAAAAGCAGCTATGGTTGATAAAACATATAATAAAAAATCAATATTTTCAAATATCAGTGATGAGTTGTTAATTTGCAGTTTCAAACCAAATGAAACATTTTGTGTTTCTCACTCAATTTGTTATATGAAGAAGTAAAGCCCTTAGATAAGGGATTTTTTTTCTTCCTGCTTGTTGCACATTTTTATTTTTGACAGCAATCCATCTTCCAGATGGAAACAATTGTTGTCTTAGTTGTTTTAGGACCAATGTGAAATGAGAACTGACACAAGAAACATAAATGCACAATGAGATAATTACATTTTATCAATCTTTTCTTTCTCTTTTTTAAAGCTTTCTGGGGCTTTAAATTATCAGCAAAATCTTTTTTGCTCACCATCAGGCAATCTTTTTCCATCTCATTCATAAATGTTATTTTATGTGCTGATCTCACAGCTTAAATACATGCATTTACCCAATGCTCATCTTCTGACTGTTATAATTTTTATGCCAGTCTATCTTTTTTTTTCATCATCACAAAAAAACCCAATCTTGCTCTACTTGCATAATCAACTATTTGACCTTCAGTGACTTTTTCCACATTCACACAGGAATTTTATTATTCCCATTGTTAAAATATATTTGCTTTTATGATTCTTTGAAATGATGCTAAAGTGAATTCTGTCTGGTGGTATATTTGTTTCTTAATCATTAAGCTGTGAATACTAAGAGAATTCAGCAAACAGGATAAATTTCTGTGACTGTGAGTATTTGAAATTGAACTTTTTAATTCCGCAACAAAAGTCTTCTATTTGCTAGATGAAACTGGTATGGACTGGATGCAGATTTTTGAAACACCTGATCTAAACAGACTTAGCACATCCTAAATCCTTCAGTTAATTAAAAAAAAATGTGAAAGAGGAACACCAATTGCAAAGCTGTGTTTTTGTACACAGGCTGTTTAGTCAGGAAACAACTGGAGGCTTAGGATACAAAACAGAGGGGCTGTTCTGAAAAAAATTTGATTCACAAGCAGAAAATGGCCTTGGAAAGAAGTAGCATCAGAAAGGACATGGTGAAGTCCTTAGTTTCGCTGTGGTTAGAGGAAACAACCTGAAAATGAGGAAACACCTCAGAGGTAACAAACATGCATTAAGATGAAAGATGGGAGACTCCAGAGAGGCACCCTGATGGATGACACCCAAGATTGGTAACTGTGAGCAGAACTATGGCATAAGCTTGTATAACTTGCTGCCTAACTTTCCCAGCTCTCCCTGTGGGGTAGAGCAGCTCAGGCCACTGAATGTAAAACTGTGGGCTAGTGAGTCTCTCAGGCAATCAAGTACCTCTAATCTCACTGTTTTTTAAATAAATCACAGTATTGAGATCGACTAGCTGTTACTTACTCTTTCTCTGCTGGGACAAGAATGAAATACACAAGAGTCTCTTAGAGTTCACTGTGTCCAAAAGTGGTGAGTAAATAGTCCAGAAATCAGATTTTCAACAGGCAATTTCCATAAAATTTTCAGCCATCATCAGGTAGATGACCATTTCTTAAAAGAATGACAGAAAAAGAATTGGTTTGTCTATCTCAAACCCCTAGCATCTGACAATGTTTTAGATTGCTGTTTAATCCATTTTTCTATAGTGAATACCTCCTATATTATTAAGTAGGAGGAGACAACTATCCATATATCCCTAAAATCAGGTCCTTAGTTAGGTAAAATCCACACTGGATTTACCCCAATCCAACTACTTCTCTCTGTAGAATATTTGGAGAAATTTGGCAAATGCAGGAATGGTTCACTAACCATTAGTTTTGACTAAATCCTCAGCAGCAAAATACAAATAAAATGGTCATTTGATGTTCAAAAAACTACTTTTTTTTTTCCTTTGAGCTTTAGAACTGGTCAGTGCAGAAAAAAAAAAATCAGAAAATCCAAGCCCAAAATGGAAAACAACCAGCTACAGTCACAGCTTTCTGTAGAAACACCAGTTTCTTTTTGACAGACTGATCAGAACCTGGTGAATAAAATGTGGGAGAACAATGGGTGTGAAGTAGTTGTCAGTAAGCTTCTCACTCTGCTGAAAGTCTGTTATTTTCTATGATGTTCCTACTTTTTATGCCCTTGTCTTAAATGCCCCTCACAGATACTTAGAAGAATCAAAATATTACAATTAGTGAAGGGTCTCTTAGTTTTAAGGTGCTGCATTTCAGCCTAAATTTTGAGATTGTTCATACAGCATTCAAATAATGTATGAAGTATTATTTTGCTGTTGCTGATGATTAATAATGAGAGAAATGTTTTCAAAGATACATTACTTTTTTCGATATCTTTGTTTTTAATGCATTTGTCTGGGACTCAGTACTCAGTGATGAGAAAGCAAAACTTTTATCTACATTACAAATATGACAATGTAATCAGCAAATTTTGAAAAAAAAAATAACCCTACATGTAAAGCACTACTTTAAATAGTCTCTAGTTTTGTCTTCATAAAAACATAGTTTTATAGGATGGTTTAGGTTGGGAAGGGACCTTGAAAGGTCATCTAGTCCAACCCACCTTCCATGAGCAGGGGCATCTTTCATTAGATTAGATTACTCAAAACACTATCTCACCCATCTTGAACACTCCAGGGATGGGGTATTCACAGCCTGTGTCAATGTCTTCACCACCCTCTTGATAAAAAACATCTTCTGACCTATATCTTCCACATTTGGTTTTAAAACTGTCACCCTTTGTTCTGTCACTACAGACCCTTGCAAAGACTCTATCTTTCTCCTAAGCCTCCCATGTATATTTAAAGACTTCAATATGGTCTTCCCAGAGCCTTGTCTTCTGCAGAAGGCTGAACAATCCTGCCTCCATAGGAGAAGTGTTCCATGGAAAATTTCCATGGCTCTTCTTTAGACCCCGTCTAACAAGTCCTTGTCCTTCTTGGGCTGAGCACTTCTGAGTTGGATGCAGCACTCCAAGGGGGGCCTCATGAGGGCAGAGAAGTGGGGCAGAATTCCCTCCCTTGCCCTGCGGGTCATGCTGCTTTTAAAGCAGGCCAGGATAAGGTTGGTTTTCCGAGGTGTAAGTTCATAGTCATGGTCCTTATTAAAATTTTTCATCTAACAGTATCTGCAGGTCCCTTTCCACACAGATACTGTCAATCCACCCAAGCCTCAGCCTCTACTGATACTAGCGACTGCCTCATTCCAACTGGAGTTCTTTGCACTGATTGTCTCTAATCATTTCGCTTCTTCTAAGTTTTGATATATCTTCCAGGGCAATCTGTTCCATGATCTCACTGGACACAGAGGTAAGAATGATTGATCAAGATCCATCTTTTAACCCTTTTAAACAATGGGTTGCAGTGTTTTCTTTTTTTCAGTTACTGAAGACTTTTCCTGACAGAAGTGAAAGATTTGGAATTAACACACACTGGACAAAATTCCGCTGTGCAGACTGTGGGAAAACCACAGACAATGACAACAGGAAGATGCCAGGCCTGGACAGGCGAATCTGGGTAACCTGGACAGACAAAAAATCATACCATGGCAAACCGTGAGAAGGGAAGCAACTGCTTACACACATGCTATCCTGAGTTGTGGGAATGGCATGAACACCTTGAGGATACTCAGGACATGGACTGTATAAAAGTGGTACCTCCAGCAGAACAACCCAGAGACCCCCAACACTGAGAGGAACAGAAGAAGAGTGGCCAGCAGGATGTCACAGAGAGCTATGTGGTGGTGACTCTCTTTCTTCTTAATCAGTCTGTCTCGCTGTATCTTTTTCTTTTACCCTCAGCCCCCTGTTTTTCAGCTAAATAAAATCTGCACTATTGACTTTGTCATACAGTCTCCTTTGCACCTTAATTTGGGCAGAGGCATCTTTTAAAAATCAGATCCTAGCATTATTTCAGAAGAGCCTAACATTATTCCAGTGTATCATAACAACCAGAAGTGATTTCTGACCATAATCACACAAAAGTAATTAAAACAAAAATATAACATTATTCCTGTTTGTTATTTCTCCTGTAAATGCTGGAGAGGAAGCTGTGACCGGAAATCCCCTTTATAAGGCACAAGCCTTAATATATTTGGGATGTGGACAGGACACTTACTTATCCACAAGAATGTTGCTAAAAATAATTATTAGAGAAGAAGGTGTATAAAGTACAGACTGGAAGGAAAAAAAATAAAAATAAGAAGAAAAAAGATTAAAAAATATTTTTATAATCTGCATTTTGTAGACGGGACACTGCAACATAGAAATGGTAAGCATGGTAACCCAAAGGACAGAGATCGGTCTCACACACAGATATTTTAAAGGAACAGGTTGTGGTATTGTGTGTGCCAAGCAACAGAGACATAGAAAACAGGAAAGAGAGTTGTTCTGTCAGTATAGGTTTCTCTTGGGTTAATAAACTCTCTTAAAAACTTGGATCTCTTTATATACTTGCACCCTCATTATGAGAGCGACAGGACTATATCATCACATTAAATAGACAAAAGCAGAGGGTTAAATTTTGTCTGTTAAACTCAATTTCTTTAGTTCCAAGTTGGTAGTAGTTGATAGCTTTGCACCTGGTTTCATGGAAAATAATTACAGGAAAGGATTACACCAATAAATCTGTCTACAAAAGGCCCCAGATTACTGACAGGGTAAACTGAGGTCTTGGCTATTAGTACTCTTCACTGTCTCTAAGAAGTTAAAAAAATTAATTAATTAAAAATAATTTTTTAAAAACAGTTAAAATTGGGTATAAATAGCATATCTAAAATTCACTAAAATATGATACCTCTTTTTCATATTTTATTTTTATTTACATTAAAGGAAGAAAAAGAAATTTGTGAAAGGAAATATGCTTTAAAGTAAACTTTGATAGAACATGGTTTTTTAGGCAAAATAGGTTTTTTAGCAAAAATCTCAATTCAAACATTTCCATTGAGAACATTGGATGCAAAAGAAAAAAAGCTATTTAAAAATTCTTATTTAAATGAGAGAAAGAGAAAGCCAGAACAAACCATATATCTTTGTTACAAAGATATATTTTTGTTAGGGGATATATTTGAAAACTTACATTGATTATATTTTAATACCTATGCAAATTTTAATAGGGTGAAAATAAAAGTAATTTTTTCCTACTGTTGCTTCCTCTAGCATCCTTCCAGTCAGGGTGTTTGTCCAGCATGGGAGAAGTGCAGAATGAATGCGGGCAAGAATCTAAGTAATTCCTAACTCAGATTAAAAGTTCATCCATTTTGAACTCTGCAGGAAATATTATGAGCTTAATTGGGGAGGAAGGAAAGTCTCTGCTTCTTTTTATGGAAAGATTTTCATTATATTTGAGGATTGAAAACTAGTGTAAAGAACTAAAAGATATATTGATGATAGCATTTTAATTATTTTACTTATATAAAAGTTGGACTTGAAGTACTTACAGTTTATGCATTTATATGTTTTTTTATACACTTATTCTTACTAACTAAAAAAGGAAATCTCTCTTGCTGAAAAACAAACAAGTAAACAAACACAATAATTTAAATTATTTAAATAAATAAATTTAAAAGACATTGACTAAAAATTCAAATCAAATCGTACCAAACCTAAATGTTTAAGAACTTTAGGGAAAAATTGGCTGAATTTTCCTATATACACTGAAGTCAGCTCTAAAGTCTGTTGCTATTTCACTTACTCCTTGCGTAAATGACTGAAGAGTATGGAATCATTCACTAATGCTCCCATTAAACAAGAAAAGCTGAAGAATGCTAAAAAAAAAAAAAATTGCTTTCAATATTTTTAAAGATCAATTAATGTCTTCCTTTCACTTTTTTCATCTACCCCAACTTGGAGTTTGTGAACTGTGGGTAAGCCCCAACCTATAAAATAGCATCTGGAAATGAATAAATTAAAGTAGTCTGTCTCTTGCTACTGAGAGTGGCAAGGGCATATTTGAAAAAACTAAACAGGAGAATAACAAGCATCAGACCTGCAGCAATCTTGACAGCACACTACAAACCTGATAGGCAGCCTGTGCAGAGGGGAGAGTACAAAGACAGCTACAAATGGCAAGGTGCACATTTATGAATGCCAATAAAATTCCCCTTCTGCTCTATCATCACTTTAAAGTGCTGTTTTTCAAATAACCATTTCAGAAGTAGCTTTATAATTGCTTTCATTTTAAATACCTAAATTAAATATACATACATAAAGAAAGGAACATTTGTCTTTCACCTTTTTTTCAGAAGCATGGCACTTTTAAAAGTAGCGTTGCTGATTTATAAGCAATATGACTGATTTTTAGTCATATCCATGATTTATAAGTCAGGACTTCATATACTCTGGTTATTAAGATCTATTTTATGAAACCCAGTTTATTTGTTAAAAAAGACTGATTTACTAGGTAGATTTATTGATCATGGCTTTGGAATATAAACCAAAGTCTTGGTTCAATGTTATATTTATAAATTAGATGCTTAAATCAAATTCCAATTTTTATGTAATGGGATTGGTTCTAGAGATGTGCAAATAGTAATATATATCCAATCCCACTACTACCTGAAGATAATGATCTTGCTTTCACTAGTAATTTAGTTACTCACATCGATGAAAAAATCCTATCGTTAATCAGATGGATACAATTCAGAAAGTAACTCCATATCAAGCAGTGAGATAGACAGAAATACTGACTTTCAGGCAGGAAATGAATAGTCTAATATGAAATATTGTAATACACAGATTTTGGACTCTCCTTTTTCAGAGTTTTAAAGTTGTTGAATCTGCTGGGACTATTGTTACCACTTCAGCAAGAGAAACAGCTTTCATTTGCTGTCATTTGTCTCTTTCTTATTCTGAAAGAAAATACAGAAGTGATATTAAATTCCCCCTCTCCAACTTCCACTCCTAACAATTATTCACTTTCTTTTGGAAATATTTATATATTCAGGTTTCTTACATGCCCAGAAATACTAAACATCCGATGGAAAGATGTACCCAATGCTTGAAAAGTGCAAACAGTAAACTCCAAGATGTTGTATAATTGAAGATTTTATGTTTTAGTCAAACTCATCTATCTGAAACAAATTAATAAAATTCTAGAAGTACTTTTCTGCCTCATTATGCAAAGCCATAGCTTGGAGTGTCACATTTAGATATGCTGAAAGCAGTATGGCTGAAAGGTGTATTTTCCAAACAGCTTTTGAGATAATCTTTGACTCCAGACATAGTAATATATGTAATCAAAAATGAAACCTACCATGCTAGTTTGTCCAAAACAGTGGAAACTGGTCTTTTTCTCTTTAGCTATGTCTTTCTATGTTAACCTTGTCCTGTTACTTCTTGTTAATTTCCTTAGTTCTGAAGGTATGTTGCTTGCAAAAAACAAAAATAAAAATGATTCCATCCTTCAGCTTGACAGAGGAAGACTTGAGAAATTCTGTGAGCTTATTCTATACCCTCTGCATACACAGTTTCTTTTTAACTTGTGACATGCTTCATAAAATCTAGCTGATCTACTTATATCCAGACTAAACAGAAATCTACCGTCAGAATGAAGTCTGTGTGTCATGTGCCAAAATCAGAGATAAAAAAATTCTTAAAATATTGGAACCCAGGCTGCTTTTCCTTTTGCTTTGTAGATGGACTTGATACACAGAGGGATAAAATGCCTTCTGTTGTGACATTCCTCACATACTCTGTACCTTGTGCCAAAGAGAAAAACATGAGGAGGTAATGTCCTAGAGACAGCTTGACTGGATATTTTGAGTGGCGTAGCAGAGTTCTCAGCCCATCTACTCTCAAGATGTCCTTAGTGGAGCATGCTTTCCTTTTGTGTTCCTCCAGGTTCTTTCGCCTTTCTCCGCAGAAATCCCAACACATCTGTTCAACAGCCCCACCTCCAGCTGAGAAGAAGGTAGTGATGGATTGCAGAATCCTGTCTCACATTCTGTTAATTTTGGCATTGCCTTCCTCTTCACATTTAGAGTACAGCAATTTCAGATTACATTTCTTCCACCATTTCATCCTCTTGTAGTATAAACCAAAACTGGAATACTTTGGTTTGACTTGAAGTAGCAGTAAGGCCCATGAATCCCTCTTTTTTAAGGTGATATGTTGAATTTTTCTACAGCCTAAATAGGAGGCAATACAGAGGCATAGATTTGAGCAGGCCCCCTTTAGAAGTTCAAAATTTTGGTGGCAAGTACACACTTGTGACTTATGGCAAAATTTAGTCAGGCTCATTATGTGAAACACACTATGAATGTTTTCAGGAAAATTTCCCTCTGACACCTGAAAAAGGAAAACGGAGTTGCTTTTGAAAGAGGAATATGCAAAGTGGGACAGAACATAGTTCCAGCTGTTCTGTGTTCTACTCTGTAAATAAAAAGTCTTTGTACAAGAACTGGCTCAAATATCAGGTTTCTCCATAACCTCCAGCTGTTATCTCCAGTAAAAATACTCTTATACTTCTTCAGCTTGTAATAACTCCTTTTCTTAAATGCAGAGTTCTTTATTTAAAATGTTCTTGGAACTGGTGATATTTGGATATGTGGTGGTGACCTCCTTAGTCATTGTGAAGAGGTAGAAAACTTTGCCTGATTGATGCAGAGTTCTGAACCTATTAACAGTCTGACAATCCTCCCACAGTAGTGAGATTTCTATTTGCATGCTGAAAATAGAGAAAGAAAATTAAGAAACCAGGTGACAGTGAAGTGTGACTTAATGAAAGAAAAAGAAGAATAGGAAAGGAGAACATATATGGTCTTTTGCCTGTTACATAAATGAGGAATTATTCCTTAACCACATCAAGGCATGTAATGTCAAAGAAGTAAGCACTATTTTGCAATGATAACAGTAGGGATACAAGACCTATTAAAAGAAAAAAAAAATACTCCACCCCTCCTCTACAGGTTAGGGAAATGCTGCACATTATTGTGTTTCAGCTATGGAGAAAACTAACTCTATCTCAGCCAGACCCAATACATGATATATATCTCTACAAGTGGACCACTCACTGAGCTTTAGCAGTTAATTAATGGAATTGGTTTACTTGCAGTAGTCATGAGAACGCATTTCTTTATCCAGTCAGAACAATGTCCACAGAGCTTGCCACACTGTTTATGAAGGAGGGCTTCTATTCTATTTTTATAGGACTGGAAGAGAATAGGGGCAACAGGAGAGGATATTGCAGAAGGACCTGCTGTCAAGGAGTGAATTTCCGAGTTTCTAACAGAGCTGCTTCTTCTCCTCCCTGAATGCACCCACCTTGTCACTTTTCCACTTGTACTGGCATAGAAGAGGGTCACTCTTGGCAAGACCTGTGGTTTCAGGTGTGCCTAAAAACAGCAGTACTGAAGATAGCACTTTTGTGGTAGACACTTTCCTCTTTTGTCTCTGAAGCCTTTAACACTGTCACCGTTTGAGTTGAAAAGGAGCAGTGAGTTTGAAGTACTAGTTGTCATGTCATCATTGTAAACTTCTTATATTACTGCAGAGATGCATTTTAATATGAGAAGCTGAGACTTTATTACATTTATCATGAGGAAAAACACAAGACAATATAAATATTAAAACCAACACATAAAACAGAAAAATAGTGAGGGTGATGTAAATACCTAGCAAGACCAATAAGGTAAATCCCACAGGAGAAAAATATAAACAAAGAAAATGAAGTGAAATTCTGTTGAAAGAAACTAGTAACAGAAGAATTATATAAGTGCATAAGGTAAAAACTGGAGAGAAGAAGTCAAAATAGCAAATAACTAGTGAGGGAATAGGAAGATAATAAAGTTAGGTACACCAACTGGAAATAATAGAACAAATCACTAAAGTAAGACAAATATTATTCTGAAAGAAAAGGAAAACTATGACAGCTGCTGGGAATAAAGGAGCAACTTTAAATAAGACATGTTTATTGAAAATGGAGCAAACAGACTACTACATGAGGCTTAATGCAGGCAAAGTGAAAAGAAAAGCAGAGACATATTTTTAATTAGATAAGTGAAGCTGGAAGAGGTTTGACTGACAGACATTTGATTATACAAGTGAGACAATATCTAAACTTTAGACCAAGAGAATGTTTCAAGAGCAGTTTGAGATTTCTTCAAGTTAGCTCAGTGTTTTCGAACAGTGATAGTGTGACTACTACAAAAAAAAACCCACAAAAAATAAAATAAACCAAAACAACAACCCCTACCCCCCCCGCACCCCCCAGTTTGCCTATTTATAATATTAGAAAGGGAATAAAACAAAGCATGTGTGATCTGAAGGGTTTCACTGAAATGTTCTTTCCTATGCTGAGTATGACTCCCACAGTGGACTCATAAATCCTTAGCCTACTGTTGCAGTGGGTTATTTATTTTACATTAGTGTCCAAAAGGGACTGTAAGGTCAGAGCTCTTATTGCTCCACAGACTATTTACAGGCTTCTGAATGTGTGTGGGGTGAGGGGAGTCCCAAAAGCACCAGAAGACTGGCTGGGCATTGAAGCCAGCTGGAAAGGAGTTTAATAAACCAGGAAAAGTGTCTAACCACAGTATGGGTACATACTATGCAAAAGAACAGCTGTACAATTTAATGGTGCCAAGATTCCTAAAATTCGTAGTATGTTCTGATCTGGTTTAGGGTGCTTTTAAATCCCTTGGTGTTTCTAGGAACCTAACAAAAGAAAATAGCCACAGAAGATCAAATGTGGACAATCACAGCAGCCATACAAAAGTTCTTGGAGCTCACCCAGCTGAGCCTGATCCTTTTTACTGGGAGAAAAAGCCAAGAACAAGATCTTTCCTGCAGTCAAGCGGCATGCCCAAAACATACACAATTTCTCCTAGCAAGAACTCATCTTCGTCCAAACCTTCCAGGAGAAAGTCAGTTTTGAAGTGACAAAGAGAAGGACATAATCCTTCAAAATATCAGAGCTAAGAGGAATGGCTTACACAATTGGAGGCTAAGGAAAGATCAAAGCATGAGTTAATGCTTCTCCCCTTTCTCCCTTTGAGCTACCAAATACAATTGTACAGCAAGCTGCCTGCCAATTGTGCTTACAATGAATACATTCAAAACATTGTCTGGTTCACTAATTTTTTGTGTATTATTTGTTTTAATCCAAAGGATAATGAATTTAAACTTGTTCTATGCAGTCATTACATAACACAGAATAGAATGCAATTCTGAATAAGTGCTGGGGATGGTGCTGACTTTGAGAAAACCGCCTAAGAGATCTCACAGCTACTTTGGTTTTGTCCAGTAATATTTTCATGGCCTGAATGCTTCCCAGTTCAATCTGTTTTTCATTCTGTTTTTCATTTAAAATTCTTAAAACCAACCAAAGACCTGTTTGCCTCTCTGAATATATGTTGCTTCATATTATTGCTACTCAAACAGCTGAGACCCAGCCTGCAGGCCAAAAGCCTCAGAATCTGTGCTTCATTGCAGGTCCTGGTGAACCTCATCACACTGAGGGAGAGCAGATCCAAATCACCTTTTATCCAGAATGGGTCAGGAGATGCACAGAGTGAGCAATAAACATAGTATCATATGTTTTCATTACATACGTGTGTTATTATGCGCAACTCGCCCCCAATCATCCTTCATATTAAAATGGTGCACCAAACTGAAAGGACCCTGCTCCTCCTTTTTGTGAGAATATTCCAAAAGCTTAGAAGTTGAGACTCTTAGCTAAAATGTAAAATTGGGTATTTTCTTCCTACTGTTTGTAGCAAGGTCTTAAACTTGAGTCTCACCTCATGCATTAATGTTATGACTACTAATCTTTGTTTCCTACCCATTTGCCTGTATACAAAATGTGCACCCCCTGACCACCCCCCTCACCTGACATATTCTGGAGGACTAGCTTTTTATACTTTGTCTGCCTTAGGTAAGCTCACCTGCAAACACCAGCCCACCTGCCATCTCTGTATTAATATTCAGTACATACATACTTGCTCACGTCCTGTGCATCTCACTGGAATCATCCTACTGAATTTTAGTTGTCTACAAAGTACAAATGTATATCTTAGTGCATATCTTCAGAGTCTTCTTTAATAACCAATGAAGACAAATAGACCTTTCTAGGGTTTAATTTGTCTCTCTTTTGACATCTATCTACACCGTGAATCTATACTCACTAGTTCAGATTTTGACAGACATATGGTTTTATGTTTTCTCTTCCTTTCATCCAAACTAAACAAACTCAGCTTGCATCTTCTGCTCTGTGTCTCCAGACATGAGCCTGAACCTAGCGTGACAGATTTTTTGCATTGTGGCAAAGCAAGGCTCTGAATTACTCCTGTCTTTCTCTTCTATTTTTATTTTTTTTCCTTTCTTGGGCATATATTGTGTTTTGTCTGTCAAAACGCTATACAGTTAAACCCATAACTTTGTATCACTGTTACATTATCCCATCTTTTGGGTTTCCATACACAGGTGAGGCCAAGGTTTTACCTACTAAACCTATCAGGTAGTTTGCTAATATGGTATGTAATCATCTGGTTTTCATTGCAAATATGATGTCTTATGAATAAATAAATTATTCCTAGTGATAATTTGTTTTTACTATGGATTTTTCATATGGGGAAAATTACTTTGGATAGAAACCAACGTAATTGAAAACCCAGTTAGGCTGGTACTATGGAAAGACAGCACTGTTTTAATGTCAAAAAAAAAAAAAAAGAGAAAGAAACATTTTAGCTGTGCAACAGCACAATAATTGAAAGAAGTCTGTAAAAACTTAAATAGAATCACTATCAAGGATTTTCTATATCTGTCCTAATATCATCAATACTGAATATTCCTGTAATACAGAATATTGACTAAATTTATTGTTGTGATACCTAGGTGACTTTCATTTCCTATGGAGTTCCTTATTTAATTTTTTTATGTGGAGTGTACTAGAATAGAAATGTTTTGTCAGGAAATAAAAATAATATAGCAATCACATATGTTGATGCAAGAAGCACCAAAATACTGATTTCCCTTCCCTTCCCTTCCCTCCCCTCCCCTCCCTGCTGACAACATCATCCCTCTGTTCATCACTCAGACTCATAACCTGGTATTCATCTTCAACTTTTTCCTCTTCCAGTTTACAGATTGCAACCATTTTTTTATTCCATTCATATTTTTGTATGATGTTTTGGGCACTTAGCCTTTCCTTTTCTTCTGACTCTTTGAACCCTCACTCTGATGAACTACTGAAAAATCTTTTGTTCTACCACTGAACATGAGCAGTGCACCCAAGTGGCCAAGAAATGCTCTGGACACCAAATCAGAGATTTCCCTGCTGCTTGTGTTGAAGACCATGGCAAGGCAGGCTTTTCCCCTGCAGCCCATGGAAGTATGTTGTGGAACAGGTAAGCACTAAGCACTGCCCAAGGCAAACCCCATGCCAGAGCAGGTGGATGTGCCTTGAAGAAAGATATGATGCCATGGGAGCAAGATTCTGGCAAGACTGTTGGCCCCATAGAAAGAGGAGCCCATGCTGGAGCAGGCTGGTGACCCTGAGAGGGACTTACAGTTTGTTCCTGACTGATTGCAGCCTATGCAAGTGACCCACACTGGGGTACTTTGAGAAATAGCAACAACCCATGGGAAGGACTTACACTGGACAAGTTCTTGGAGGACTGTCTCCCATGAGAGGGACACCACACTGGAACAGAGGAAGTGTGTGAAGAGTCCTTCCCCTGAGGAGGAAAGAGCATCAGACACAACATGTGATGAACTGACCACAACTCCCATTCTCTGTGCCCCTGCACCACTTGGGAAAAAGAGGTAGAGACAATTGGGAGTGAAGTTGAACCTGGGAAGAAAGAAGGGGTCAGGGGAGAGTTAAGATTTAGTTTTTATTCCTCATTGCCCTACTCTATTTGATTGGTAATAAACTAAATTAATTTCCCCAGGATAGTTAATTTTGCCTGTCGTGGTAATTCATGAGTGACATTTCTGTGCCCTTACTTTGATCCACAAGCCTTTCGTTATACTTTCTTTCTGTCCAGCTGGAAGAGGGGAGTCATGAGCAGCTTTGGTGGGCACCTGGCATCCAGCCAGGGTCAACACACCACATCTCCACTGTTAGAAATAGGACAGAGTATTTGCTTTTAGTATCACATCTCCTGGTTTTTATCTGGAGAAAGTTCAAGTAACTTTATAGAAAGAGTTTGAAGGCTTGTAGAGAAAGCCCCAAACAATGGTAACAAATCCCTAAAGATACTGGAAAAAAAAATCTCTTCTTGTTGTATACAGATCATATTGGAAATTAGGAATTCTTCCTATGAATTTTTGTCAGAATAAGGAAAAAACTGTTAAAATGGCATTATATGAATAATAGTCTATGAAACCATATGGAGAAAGACAAAATGTCAGTATATCCAGAAAGGGAAGCAGAAATCTAGAACAGACAATGCTATGTCTGAATACATTTAAGCTTGAAAATAGAAACGGTTTTGCTATTTGAATAGTGCCATTGTAGAACAGGATGGGTGGGAAAACCTATACTTAAGATTGAGATTGTGAAGTATATGAAAGACATTAGATGTTACATAAAACCTGAAGGAGACAGGAATGAAGACTAATACTCAATTGTTTAGTTCTACTAGAATATTATAATATTCCTATATGAGGTTGCTGAGTAAAAGCCAGTCATGTTGGCAGAGAACCTGAATTTCATCTGAGCCACTCTAAATATCCTCCACCAGGAGACCCGTTTTCCCTCATCTGTTTTGTTTGAGGGGGGTCTGTCTTCTCTGTTTCTGTGGGGTGCAGAGTCACAGAAAATTCTAGTTCTGTCTTGTGGCATAAATCCAACAGTTGCAGATGGCCGAAAACTCTGATCCACTAAGTGCTGTATTGTTGTTTTTTCTAAGGGCTTGGTCCATTGTGACCATAACAAACAATCAGAAAAAATTCTCTGAGGTGTTAAATTTATTATAGACACTACTATGGTCTATTATTCAGATAATAATATTTACTATGTGTCCAATTGAAAAACGAATCACCTTAATTAAAATAGGAGTATTCTGAAAAGTGAATGCTATGATGAACTATATTGCCTTCTCTCATTACTGAGACAAGCTGTGATGGTCCACTTTTCCACCATGTCATAGGTACTTAAAGAAGAACAGTCTCCATCTTATATTTTTGTAGGACTCCATCTTCTATTCGAGGGTCTACCAAGATAATGGGGAAATCGATACTATTTTTGTCTTAGATTTTTATATATTTATTTTCTGCATTTTCTTTTACTTACTTTAATAAATATAAAGCATTATAGAAACTTGTATTGTCATGTGTTTTTGGAAGTTTAATTAATAAAATTTTATGTTTTTCCATTAAACAGGGTGTAGAAATATTAATTATTAAATACTCTATCACACTTGAAAGACAGCCTCTTATTTCTTATGCTGATGCTTTACATTACACATGAGCACTTAAATGACTTTGCCAAGTGTTGAAAGGCATGCAAAAGTAACTGCTCAGTGCTTGGAACTTATTAAAAAGGTATGGTGAATATAATTTTAAATGTTTTATCAGTTACTGGGAGGTCTGAAAAGCAAATTCAATAGACTCACCTGTGCCCCTAACAACAATAACAAAGAAAGAAGCCACTGTAGTTGTTCACAGAATAATAAAAATTGTAAGTGTATATTCTTTAGGAAATTTCTCATCTGGAACCATGATGTTCATATTAATATATGCTTGTGAGTAAATATGCAGCAAATTTACTGAAATATGCTCTTTTACTCTGGACTGTGTTAGGGAAGGCATATATATCAAAGACCATTTCACTCCTTCTGCAGAGATCATAGCTTGGAGCAAAGCCACAAAAAGAAATCCAAACTTTTTTTTATTTTTTTAATGAAGAAAGACAGTAGAACTAAACATTCTCATCTAAAACATACTAAAAAATCACTTTTACAAAAAGTGAAAATGGAGCTTGAGATAACTTCAGAAGTGATAATATTTAAGATTTGGAAGGCAAGTGGTAGAAATACATCCCATTAGAGTAAAAAAATGTCTAGTGTAACAAGACAGTAGACTCTGCCAACTTAGTCCTCTCTGAAGTCAAAAGTCTTTAATGATTTCCACAACATGTCTATGTCTCTAACTTTTCTCTGTTTTCTATTTATAGTCAAAGATATTTTTTAACACAATTTATCTACCCTTTTTTGTGTTATGTGATAAATAGCTCATCTACACATCCAGAAAGAAGCTCAGGGAGACAATGGCACCTGGAGGATGACAAATACTGTCCCACACAATCCAACAAATCCAGAGGAGCATAATGATATGTGGCACAAGAAAAGGTGAAGAGAATCAAAATCATGGACACGTCCCACCCAGGGCTGTCCCAAGAAAATCTCACTTCCAGAGTCCAGACATGCAACCCATCAAGATAAGTCATCAGGGACAACTCTCCAGAGAACCTGTTCATAGTGGGTTTTGATATACAAAACACTATACAGATATGCAGTACATACACTGTGTATGGGACACTAAGGAATCCAGGGAGAAAACATTCAGGATTACATCAATATTATGGGAAGAAACCAGGTAAAAAAGGAAATAGAGGTGAATTTGGAAATAACAAGAGTGGGAAAGTGGATAAGGGGATGGAAAGGGCTGATTATGGCAAACAGATTTCTGTTTGATACCTTTGTCGGGCTTAAGCCTGATCAGTGCAGTCATCCTGTCTCCTCATTATACTAAATTTCTCACTCTTCTTCTGTGTGTGGCCTGAGAGCCAGGGAGTGCTGATCAGCTCCTGCAGAGCTCTGGACTCCTGTGTGTTTGCATGTGTGTCTGATCTGATCTGTACCAGCACCTGGAGCAGGGCAGCTGCCTTGAGAACTCAGAGGTGTACAAATCTGCAAATTTCTAGGCAAAGATTTTTCTAGGGGGTTTTTGGTGTTTATTGTTTTGCTTTGTTTTGAAGAGCTAGATTCAACAAAACCCACTACTAATCAAGCTCTGCTTCTGAGCTGCCTGTGACAGAAGAATTTTCAGAGATCTTAAAATTTGGAAAAAAAGTCCATCTTTTTGCACACTGAAGAGAATACTGCACAGGTCACAACCAGATTGACATGTCTACCTCATGCTCTTCAGAGTACCAACTCTTTGATAGCAATTTTATACCTACCCTATTAGTACTAGAGAAGTTGCCTTCCTTATCAAATCTGAATGCAATTTCCTCATGGAAGAAGATTCATGACACACGGCCAGCACTGTGACTTGCAAAGTATTTTTATGTAATTGTTGTGGTTTAGGAATAGAATTTCCCAATTTAGTATTCTCACTGAAACACCCCAGACCATGGCCTGCTTTCTCACTTCCTCCCCTCCTCCCCTGGCACAGAATGGAAGGGAGAATTTGAGTCACAAAAAGGTAAAGTTCATGAGTTTGGGTAAGAACAATTCACTAGAAACAGCAATAAAATGAGAAGCACTACCCCACTGCACACAGAACCAAAACAGACAAGACATGACCTGTCCTGGTCATGGCATAAGGTCCTATAGAATAACCTAAGGGTTCTGGCTGTCCCCCTCCTGGGGCTGGAAATGTTAACTCTGTTCTGGCTGGAACCATGACAGTGGCGCACCAGGGCTTAGAGAGCATATGCATTACAGGACAGTGAAAACATAAGACATCTTTAGAAAGCTGAAAAATAGAAAAACAAAATAGCTTTTACTGATTTTTCCAGTGGTCTTTTATTTCAGAAATAAACAGTTTAATTGTTCAGAAACAATTAAAACTTGCAGGACAGATAGAATCTCTCAACTGTCTTTATATTTTGTGCTTTTCCCTACTAACTCCATGCCTGAAGGTTCTGCAGTGTTTCTTCGAAATCTATGTTCTAAATTTAAGCATAATAATGATTGCAGAATCATAGAATCATAGAATAGTTTGTGTTGGAAGGGAAAATTTAAGGTCATCTAGTCCAACTCCCTGGCAGTTAGCAGGGACATCTTCAACCAGATCTGGTTTCTCAGAGTCATGTCCAACCCAATCTTGAATATTTCTAGTGTTGAGGCATCTACCATCTCTCTGGGCAATGCATTCCAGTATCTCACCATCCTCACTGTAAAACAATTCATATGTAGTCCAAAATCACCCTGGTTTAGATTAAAACCATTACCCCTTGCCCTATCACAACAGATGCTGCTAAAATCTGTCCCCATCTGTCATGTATCCCCCTTCAAGTACTGAAGGGGTGCTATACAATATCTATGAAGCCTTCTCTTATCCAAGCTAACACTTCATCTCTCTCAGCCTCCAACCCTCTGAATGAACAGGTTCACATCTCTTATACTGAGGACTCCAAACCTGGACATGATTCTCCAGGTTGGGGGGTCTCAAGAGAGCAAAGTAATGGTGGACAATCCCCTCCCTCTTCCTGCTAGCCACACTGGTTTTGATGCAGGCCAGAATACCATTGGCTTTCTGGGCTGGGAACCCCCCACTGCTGTGTCATGTCCAGCTTTTTATTCACCAGCATCTGATGTCCTTCTCAGCAAGGTTGCTCTCAATCTGTTCATCCTCCAGCCTGCATTTGTGAATAGCCTCCAGATGGACTTCTAGCCTCTGGTCACCTTCCTTTCTCTTGTATCTGAACTTCTACTGCCTTCCACCCTTGCAAAGTCCTTCTGTCCTAGGTTCAAAATTTGGAGCTCAATAGAGAACCAACTGTTAAAAAGGAATCTAGATGAACACCTAAAAGTCACTATGGTCAAAATCATTGCTGGCAGTAACATGACCACATTTATTGGTAGTGTTGTACTTAAAATACATCAGTAAAAGGGCAGTAAATAGTTTGGAGAAATGATTTTGGAAAAACCATAGTGATATCTTTTAAGTGATCTAGCCATGACAGAGACTGCTAGAGATTATATGAACTAATCACAGCATGGCACCAAGTTTTTCTCTCCTTATCAGTGATTTCAGGAAATTATACTTACTTTTTATTTGTTAGGCACAGATCTCACAAGATATCATTCAGTAATCACTGCAAAGTGATCCAACATTCATGAAATAAAAATATGCTGTGATTAAGAAGAAGAAATACTTGGTCATGGGTGTAGTCAAACCGTACAAAACTTAGAGGCAGCTTTTCCCTTGTTTTGCAGAACCTTAAATTCTGTCAAGTGGTTTAAATCTACATTTACAAAATGCAGCTCTCAAGCTGTCTCATTTCTAAGCAGTGCTGCTTTATGTGCTTGTCCAATTGACTTGGGAGGACAGCAGGGCAATGTCACAGCAAAACCTTTCAATGTTTGGTCTGGTAGAAAACAACTGTAAGTGGCACTGAGTCAGGTGAAGACAGAAGACAAAGGAAAGACAAGGAAGAAGGAAGCTTTTCCCTGTTTTAAGAGGGATGCTGTACTCTGAATCAGATTAGGACCACAACTTCAGTGTAACAGCAATTGACAGGTGAAAGCATAAGAAAGGTGTAGATGGTTTTGCAGTGAGAACTCTCAGAAGCCAGATGTCAAAGTGAAAAGATCAGCATTCACAGTTGCATAGCTCTTTGATCTTTGTAAATCAGTAATTTACAAATATAGGTCAAACTTGTAAAATAAAAGCTTTCTCCTTCCTTCTGGGTCAATCTTGTAGAAAGAGCAGTTTAAGTACAACGCTATTCTGTTTGTTAAGCCATGTATTATTTATCAGTAATAAATTAGGAATTTTAAACCGGCTACATTTACAACTCTTCAGTACCAGTCACATTTAACACATGTATCTTGAGAAAATTATATTTATAAAATCAGTTTTAATAATGTTGCTGCAGGAGTAAGGACAGGGTGTAACAACAGAAATGAATTAGAAATGCTCATGTATTATTGATACTGAATATATAATGCCTATCAGGAAAGGAACTGCAATAGTTTAATAAGATACTATTCTATGGATATTGATGTGTCAATAATTCTCAAGTGATTGGTATATTCATTCATACCTCATTAAAGATTTACTGATGTTTAATTCCATGCAGTATGAGACACATCTGGAAAAACTTTTAATATTTCCTCCTTTGTTTATTTTTGTTATAATATATCTATAATACTTTTTTAGGAAAGTGTTGCTCAGACTGAAATGTTGTTCATAGTTTATTAAAGATTTATTGCTGTTTCATCCCAGAGGAACTCTTGCATGATACGCATTATAGAATTCTGAAGAGTGTAAAGAAACAACAAAGAATAACCCAATTCATTACTATGCTATTGTGTGATTTTATAGTATAACACTAACTACGGGACATGGCATTTATTCACTGAAAATGGGATAAAAGCTTTTCATATTTTATTAAGTTTTCTGGGGAATTTAATTTCTAAGTATTATTGAGCCTGGCATTACTGACTGAAGATCCTCTATGCCCATTCATTTCGGATAGAGTACCAAAGCAGCAGGGTGGTTAATGCCACACAAAAAAATCTGGTTTGCTTGTAGCCCTCTAGCCTTACTTCATCGATGACAGTCAAAGAAAGATTGTCAGTATGCAGGAGAAGAAAGGGTAAAACTAAAAGGAGAGAGATCTAAGTTAATTGGATTCCTTTTGTGAAAATTTGCAAGTGCTAAAGACAATGATACCAGGTACAGTGCACTAATGCAAAGGAAAGTGCCCAAATCTGCAGTTCAGAGGCTCTCAGGATGCAGTAGTGTGGCACAAAGCTTTTCAGGGGTTCTGAGAAGAAAATATAGGTTTGGTATAGCTGTGAAATGAGAGGCTTTTTGTACTGAAATGTGCTTTCCGTAGTGTGCTTTTAATAGTTTGTCATATATAAGAGTTTTGTAAATCTATGAAAAATGAATATCGAATACTGATATCTTGATGTGGTTATATTATAAATCTAATTTTTATTAAGTTCTCAAACACAAAAAATCCCTGTACCAGGTGTAAGTTGGTTAGAAATCAACCTACTAGTGTTTCACTGCATATTTTATTAAACATGCCAGATAAACCTCTTCCCTGCTCTCAACAGCCTTATTTGAATCTCTGCCTACACAAAAGGAAATGCAGTATTTCTGTATGTTTAAGATCCAAAGAAAGAATTAATATATCCCTAGATACCTTTGTGACTATGCAAAAACTTAGCATCCTTCAATGACAACAAATAATATTTGTCCTTCACTTACTTTTTGTAATCCATTTTAGCCATGAACCTTTGTAGGTTTATGCAGATTTAATGCTTTTTTTCAGCTACCATGTATTAATTTCCAAAACAGTAAGCAATTGAGTCTTCTCACAGATCTCCATATATTCTAAAGACTGAAGCTAATAAAAAAAAAAAAAAGCATTGAAGAATTGTAAGCATCAAAAGTTAAGACTGAAAAAAGCAATTTTACACAGTTTAGTAGTCTATAAAAATATGAGTAAGCAGATATCATAAATAACTAATAGAATACTGAAACTTTTTTAGAACATAATGTATCTAGGCTAAAAAGTACTGCAGATATAACTCTTAGCAAATCTTTCAAAGCAACCTCAATTAATCTTAATTTTTACTGTAACATTTATCAGAATTAACTCAAGAAAGATTATATATGTGAGCTATTTATATGATAATGAAATTGTATAAAATCTGCACTATGCACGAATCAAGCATTTATATTTGCCTATTTTCTTAGTGTGTTTATTTTGCAATATTGTAATTTATTTTTGTATGCCATATTTATAAATTAGGAAAAGCAATCTATAGAAGTTTTTATGTGTAAAAAGGTCCATACCATTAGGACTTTTATAGTTCTCTGTGTAACCACACATCAGATGTGTCAGTCTAGGTAAGTTATAGTATACTTTGTTCTTCTTTGTTTTCATTTCTGAAATGGGAAGGTTACTTCTATCCTTGTTTATTTCATCCAAGAGACATTATGGGGATAAAAAAAAATTCTTAATGGCTTTATAGTTTTCAGATAGTATGCCAATGACTACATATCTTGGTTTAGATAGGTAAAGCACTAATTTACATATCTTATTTTTCATTTTAAAAAGTTGCATGTGTTATCCTAGGTGAAAACACTTCTATTTTAAAACAATATCCAGAACACCAGGCTAAGGTCAACAAAGGACCATTATTGGACTACTCAGTACAAGGCCAAAATTTTTGGTTTTATTAATGATATGCATTATTGACTACTTGAATAAATCTAGTTTGGTCATAGCTGCGAAATATAAAATTTAGAGGGCACAAATCCTTTACTTCAGACACTTAAGACATTTATAGTCTTAATATTTTAAACTTTATAATCAATGTCACACCATTTTTAATAGAGGAAAAGTATTACCTACAGTAATTACATATAATATTATTTACAGTGTGATAAGTCCTTTCCTTTTCCTCTACCAATAGCCAAAGTTTTGTTTGCCAAGACCAAATGTTTTGTACAGGTATTTTGTAAGTTTATCCTGGTGTAAAATTTTACAGTTATGTGAATATCTTAAACCATGGTAGAGGTAATCATGATAGTCTTACTTCAGGCAGTGTCCTGATACTTAAGTGACTGCATAATCTGAAACACTCATATTTAAGAATTTTTCTTTTCACTAGCACCTGGCAGTGGAGTATCATCATAACTAATATAATTAAAAAACCTCAATAAAATTACATATCTGTATAGTTCTATGTATTATATATAATATTTATATTCTCTTTAAGCTTTTGGTTAGCTTTCTTCTTAATATTCATGTGACCAATGCATTCATATACAAAGAAAGAAGTTTTGCAAAAATATTTAATTTGATGTCTCTGCAGGAGATTATCTAAGTCATAGTCATCACTATGCTTCTGACATTCTCATTCCAATGTATGTGTCTTTACAAAAATAGACACAGCTTATTCTTTAGCCATACTTAATTGAAGGACTCCGATTTGAAGACAACTTGCTGAATTTACTGCATCATAAAACCATTTTCTTATTCATATCTTCTGTGTAGATGATTTCGAAAATTCTTTACATTTCTCTTACCTTCTAAACCACTATGGACAGATTGTAAGTGCCTGTTTTAATCCATTAAATTTAATTGCATTATTCCCGTTTTATATTGGTGTCAGGATTCATCCTGGCTTTGGTTTTGTCTTTTTTTTAATGTATTAACCTGTTCCTTGGTCTTTGACAAGTTCAGTCACAGGTCAACTCTACCAGAACCTGGTAGTAAGAATAAAGAAAATGCTTCCCTCAAAATTGTGCAAATTCAAGGCCTGACACTCTTTAAGTTATCCTCTTGAATTAAATGCAGCTGTGCCTAATGCAGAAGATTTGTAGACTGCAAACTTATAATTTTACAGAATTTAACAAGCACAAAAAAAAGTGGTCTTATGCTAATAATGTAACTGGACTATCAGCTTTGGTGTATTGAGCCTTAGTTGAAATTATTTCATTGCTTTTTGTCAATTCCAAGAAATAGTGAACAGTGTTCCTGAGAGACTGAAAATCTGAATATTTATGAATATGGGAACAATTATTAAGATAAAAGCATCTCTGTGCTGATCACAGACTGCTCTCTTCGGGTAAAATAATAAAACAAAATAATGTTGCAACATAAAAAAGGCAGAGCTTTCTGAAGGTCAGCAAATGTGCTGCAGGCATAGAATTTGATAGTCACATCTGTCCACAGGGCAGACCGTTTCCAAACAGAATTTAAAAAGGCAGATACTCTACCATGGGGCATATGTATAATAATACCACACACCTTCATTGGTATTAATTAATGTTTTCATAGTTCTTTAAAATTGAAACATTAATCAATTTTATATAATTATGGATTGCTTAATATTCTTGGGAATCCATGGGTAAATATTTTAATCTTGTTCAGAAAAGCTACTCTAAAATTGCAAGGTAAAGATGTCCATGATTTACCTGGCTCACGCATGTCTGCTGTCTTGAAAAAGGAAGCTGTTTTAGTCTTCTCCTAATATTTTCATAGGCCAAGTAACCATGAGTGGGCTGTTGTACATATTTAGTTTTAAATTTTTCCTCCCGCTCCATTTTAGTACAAAATGAAGACACAGAACTGTGCCAAAGTAATACCTCTGATGACTTTTTAATGGTGAGGAGAGCCTGACACAAAGACTTTCTCAAAAAGACTTTATGGTTATTTCCAGTGGGTAAAATTTGACTTACTACTGAACACATATTATTATCTAGGGCTTCTGGTTTTTCTTTTTTTTTTCTTTTTATCTACTCATTCTACACATTTTATAAGATCCCTTTGCTCTGTTATTAGATTTCCACCATTATTTTTTACTGTATTAGTCACTGCAAAATTGTTTAAGAGTTTAAATCCATGTAGGAAACTTCAAGTTCAATACACGCAAAAAAACTGTCTTCAGATCATTTGCCCACATCTCCTGCCACGTGAATAGGTGGATATGTACGTGAGAGAGGCTCCTCCATATTCTGTTGATCATCACTCTATTTGAGAACTTGCCCTGTGCATTGTATTATTAATGATTATGTGAAGAATTATAGTGCCCACCAGTAGGGTAAAAAAGTATGCCTCAGACAATAATGTATGGATTTTCCCAGTATTCCTCTGAAAGATTTGTCTGTGTTACCCCATCTTACAAATGTAGTTGAACCAGCGAAAGGCAGAAACTTTCTAATTTGTAGTGCCTTATTATGTATGTTGACAACACAGTTTTTTGAATTCTTCATAGAATCATAGAATATGGTAAGTTGGAAGGGACACACAAGGATCATCCAAGTTCAGCTCCTGGCCCTGCACAGTGCCATCCTCAAGAGTCACACCATGTGCCTGAGAGCATTGTCCAATGCTCCTTGAGCTGTCCCAGGCTTGGTGCTGTGGCCACTTCACTGGGGAGGTTGTTCCAGTGCCCAACCACCCTCTGGGTGAAGAATGTTTTCTTGATATCCATTCTAATAATCTCCCATGACACAACTTCATGCCTTTTGCTTGGGTCCTGTCACTGGTCATGGGAGAGAAGAGATCAGCATCTGCTCCTCCACTTCCCCTCTTCTTCACTACAGTTCAGTTTGTTGTGTTCCAAGTTCAACAGTTGTGGACTTCAGCTGTTGATACATGATCTCAGCAAACAACAATTTTGCAAATCACTCCCTGCTGGTTCCCCTGGTAATATGTGAACTATCAGGCAATGCTGTTTGTTTGGGGGTTTTTTTGTTTTGTTTTTTGTTTTTTTGTGGTTTTTTTTCTATGTAATTGCTTGATTTGGTCCTCATGGAAGAAGATAGACATAGCAAGAGGAAAAAAATATTAACACGAACAAACAACCTAATTTAAAAGCTTTCTGAACAAATGTTTTCTTCCATTTCCTTTCTGCCTGTTGTGTTGATAGATTATTCTTTTTATCAAAAAGCAAAATATTCCATTATAAGCCATTAGAAGTATTTTATAAATACAGTGTGAAAACAGTTGATATTCTAAATTCATCAGTCATAAATGCGTACCCAACCAGCCAGAAATGAAGCAAGACTAAATAAAAAAGGTGATAAATAGCTAAAAAGTTCTTAATAATAGCTTCCCTTTATTTCTTCTTTCAGTCTTTTTTCTGTACTGATGATATTAGGAGAATTGTCCTGTATACCTACTGATATTAATTTAAAAAAATCTTACTAATTTGTGCAGCCAATTTCGTTTCCCATTCTGACCTTCCATTCACAATTCTTACAATCCCCTATAAGTTCTCTGTGCTGGTGAACATAGTGGAGGAGGCAGGGGAGGAAAGAGGGTTCAGAAAAGGAGGAGAAATGGTGTTTCTGGATTTAGACAGTTTCAAAAAGAATATTTGACTTTTGTTGTTCATCTTTTTTCCCTGTTCAGTTTTCTTGAGGAGGTGACTCATGAGTGCTTTATTTGCTGCTTCGTGAGAAAAGTGGCATTAGTATTTTACTCTTCACATGATCAAAACAAACAAAAATATGCATAATGTCCTACATAAAAGAATCAATGCTCTGCAGAGGATAAGTGTGACAACTTGCAACTTTAAGCAAAAATGTTTGAGAAGGTGACATAAACAATGCATAAAAAATATAAGAACTTCCTTTTCCAGGTAAAAAGAGAACTTCTTAGGAGTAGTTGTCTTTTTAAGAGGGTTATAAAACCATTAATTCTGAAATATTTGCTTAGAATTCAAAGGCAGTTGTTATATTTTTTTTTTTCAATTGCTAGTGGTGTCCTGGTTTGTCAAAGGAGTTTCATTTCAGTATAAGGCAGTTTAGAGATTACACAAAACCCAGCAGTAACATCTATTCGTCACTATCCAAATATGTAGGCAGTATAAGCATGTCTGTCCAGATGGATACTCTTTCCCTAGGAGCATAAAATTTCTCAGAGACATCATCTCTGTTCCACACTTGTAAGGTTCTGTGAAGAGAAACCACAAGAGAGTGTATCCAAGGTTTTAGGTTCCACAACAAATTGTTTATTGGATGAGGCAGAAAAGAGACTTTATTTCCTTGCAGAAATTATGACACTAACTGTTATGTCCTGTAGCTATTTATAGAAGCCATTATGTTCTGAACACACAAGTTCTTTACCTGTTCAAGGATTTAAAAGACATAATTTGTGCCTCATCTCAGCAGGCAGACAAATCAGGGAATAGAACAGCCTGGGACAGGCTTTCCCAGTTACAGCTTAAGCACCTGGTAGCCTGCATTTGATGTGAAAGGATCACTTAGGTGGAGTGTATGCCACTGAAAATCATATAGTATTCTTGACATGTTCATTTTACAGTTTCATTGCAGTAATTTAGGGAGAGAGAAGGTCATTTGAAAGTCTGCCTTTCTGTGACCTTCATCAACAATACATGAAAGAGACTTATGAGTCTTGTCTGACACTTATATGATAAATGAGTAGCTCAAGCATTAATATATTTGTAAAGAATTTTGTTTTGGAGCTGCCAGTTGATATATGCAGAAAACCTACAAAATATAATTTAAGGTATTTTTCATTGGATCTCCTAGAATTTCTTATCTTTTTTTTTAAGCATATGTCAAAAGATCAATACATTTAAATAAAATATTCTGCACATGCTGCCTCTTCCTATTACAGTGAGCAATACATTAAAGTTTCTATGAGTTGCTGATCCATCCTGTAGAAGAACAAATTCTTCCATAAGCAAAATGATTTTTTTTTCTTATTTATGATCCAAGCAATCTGTCAGTTTGAAAACTATGGAGCTAAGTCAGCTATAAAATTGTATAAATATATATTAATTTCTGTATCTGTTTAATATGGCCATTATTTTTTGTAGGATTTTTCAGTTATTAATTCTAAATCAGTTAGAGTCAAGAACTGAGAATAAAAGTAAGAGCAGAATAGAGGAAGGGAAAGAAGGATGTAAATGTTTATAAAGCAATGAATAAAAATGTGATGGAGAGAAAGTATAGAAGAGCACATGAAGGACAAGAACAAACATTTCTGGGAATATCCTGCTGACTGGGAATGTCAAAATCTTATATAGAACATCTATATGGGTAAGCAATTCTTCATTACATTTAGTACATGTTAATTTTCTTTTTCTTTAGATAAAGTGATGACACCTTGATTGCTTTAATTTAAAATGTTCATTTTTTTCCTTTTCTTTCCTTAATCTGAAAGTCCTTTGCTGTGTGTAATCACCCTGCCATACAAAAGACACAAACTCTGAAGCCACTTCAGTACTTTTCTTTAGCAGAAAATGGTGCAAATTAAACTGGTACAGATCAGTTGCAGAGCTCAAACAGGATTAATTTAGACCCACTGAGAGCCTGGGAGAAGGTTTAGAGGTGTCAGTTGATCTCTATCAAAAAATATTTTGGACTCATGTAAAATCTAATTCAGAACTAAATATAAGGAAGAGTATGAAATAAAATATCTTGTAAAAAGAATTTTTCTTGTATTCATTTACACTTAAAGATGTGCTGAAAGGGAAGAATACACTCTGATTTTAACCATGGCCCTGTATTTCTGGTTGATATAGAGGAAAAACAGAACAAAATAACTCCAATAAGTTGTCTGGAAAGAAGTATATTAGTCATGGATTCAAATGAAAGCTATGACTTATAACACACTGCTTAATGTTATTTTTATAACAGTTTTAGGATTTCTAATCTTTTGGGTTAATGGAAAAGGAATTCAAAAATCTGTAGATTTTATTTGTAATTGGTTATTCACACAATGCACTCAGTAATACACAGCTATGTCTTGCACCCAAGAAGAAAAGTAGAGCTCCTTGAATAATTTTCCTGCCAGTGTGACCTATTACACCTATCTATGACATTAACTGTCTGAAAACACTGATAATTTTCTATATAAGAGATATTTATATAGTTGGAGATGGTATTTGGAAACTTAGAATATTTGCCTGAGGGTAGATCTCATCTTAAGATAAATATGCAGATAGAGCAAGTATGGTTTTATTCCCTCAGTCAATAAATATGTATTTCCATAAATCAAGGGCACTGAAACATTGGGTCTGTGCCCTAGAGCTCACAGGCAGTTTGGAGCTCCTACACTGCAGTCTGGAGGCCAGTATTGTAGAATTATGGAAAAATATGTTGTTAGTCTAGTCAAGTCCTTTGGCTCTGCCTGTGAGCAACAACACATGGAAAAATGCTGCAGATCACCTAGGGATGGTCAATCACTTCACAGTTATTTCTATTGCTCACTATAGTTAAGTCCAGCTCATCATCTTAAGTGAAGGTTTTTTCTCTGCCTTCCCCCGGCCCCCCCATCCCCCCAAGTTGCTCATATCTATGTATTTTAACATGAGGAAGGACTATCGGGACCTACTCTGAAATTTTTCCTAAATCAAAAGACCTGCAGATGTCAAGCCATGTTACTTTGAGTCAAAACAAAATGTTTAGAAACTCTTTCAACCTTGAAGGAAGTTAGATGAAATGGAGAATGTACAGTCTGATCTAACCTTTTACTACAATACTGAAAGATAACTCATGTAATCATTTCTAATGTCAGTGCTCAGTTTTGACTGGTTGTGTTTCTTACCTGGCAGGTGGAAGAGCGTACTGCTGAACGGCAGTGTCCTGGCAGCCAGGAGGGCCAACCCTGTCCTGGGAGCATCAGGCAGAGAATCACCAGCAGGCAAGGGAAGGGATTGCCCTGCTCTGCTCCGAGCTGGGGCAGCCTCAGCTCAAGAGTTGTGTGCAGTTTTGGGTGTCACAATGTAAGAAAGACATTAAACTGTTAGACAGTGTCCAAAGGAGGGCAATAGATGATGAAGGACTTTGAGGGAAAACTGTATGAGGACCACTTGAGGTCACTTGGTCTGTTCCGCCTGGAGAAGAAGAGCTGAGGGGTGACCTCACTGATGTCTGCAACTTCCTCATGAAGGGAAGAGGAAGGCCAGGCACTGATTTTCTCTCTGTGGTTACAGTGATAGGAACCAAAGCAAAAGGCATGAAGCTGAGTCAGAGGTTTAGGTTGGATATTACAAAAAGGTTCTTCACCCAGAGGGTGCTTGGGCACTGGAACAGGCTCCCCAGTGAAATGGTCACAGCACCAGCCTGACAGAGCTCAAGTGTTTGGATAATTCTCTCAGGCACATGGTGTGACTCTTGGGGATGGTGCTGTGCAGCGCCAGGAGCTGAAATTTGGTGATCCTTGTGGGTCCCTTCCAACTCACCATTTCCTGTGATTCTCTCACTGTGTCAACAAATAAACTTCTTAAACACTGGATTAATTTTAAATACAATTCTTTAACAAGTATAACTGAGAAAAAATTCTGACAGGCAGACCATTGGTGGTAGAAGCTGGCATGTTTTCTCTACTTCCATAACAGTAGGGAGATGTACAATACCCTGGGGATCATTTCCATGTTTGCACAGAATTCCTGAAAGTTTAAGACTATGTAATGTTTAATGATAAACCAAATCAGACACTTACAAATCACGTGTATATCACTGCATCACTAGATTCTACCCGAGCACAACAAAAACTGTGTAAACTTCATTTATCATGCAGTGAAAGTACAAGTCTGTGAGTGCTGCTGACAGAATGGTAATATGTTTGAATGCAGCCATTCTCTAATCAAACAGTGGAGAAACCCTGGGGAAAAAATTAGATTGAACATTTTCCATTTCAAACTGGTTTTATACACTTGTCTCACAGAATACCACATGAGGATGGGAGCCCTTAGAATTTATTATTATTGCAAACACTATTACAGATGTTTTAAAAAAGCCAGAAATGTGATGGCTGCATATAATATGAAAATGACCCTTTCCTCATTTTATGCCTAAATTTCTAATTGGCACTTTTCAGTCACAATAAATTAAAATTGCTAAATCCATTCCTGATTCATGGACTTCATTATTTATCTTTTACCATTTGGATTTATGGGGAAAGAAGAATATGTTTTTCTGCACATATTAACCTAATTTAACCAACTAGCCAGAAATTAATTTGTTATAGTCATCAAGCCTTGACAATGTACCAAGTATAGAATATTCCCATGTCACTTGCTTTAATGGCACAGACTTGTAACTTTTAGCACTGTCAAAATACTGATGGAGAAAGATTAAACCATAATAAATGCATTCTGCATCTTTTAAAGAGAGTATTCTTTCAGGATGGATGCTAAATCTCACTGATATTGTGCATTCTGGCATTAAATTTTTTGATTTAATGGTTTTCTTGGGAAGGCACTCAACTGCCTTTAATTATTTTTAGTTGATCACCTCCCTGCAAGTGCTGATAGACATTTCTTGAAGACAAATGCTGTTGGCTTGGCACTGTGGTAACAAATGCAGGGGTTTTATAATGTTTTCAGGCAGAACTGCTAATACATAGAGTTACAAAATCATCATTCGATGTCGGTGTATTGCCATGTAGCAAAAGGCCCTCCCAGACACATTAAACAGATCTTTCTTCTTAGTTTCTTCTTTTCTTGGTAGTCTTCACGCTCTTTCTTGCACATTTATGTAAACATTTTTCTTTTGCATAGCTACACTTCAATATAGTCTAAATCTTTTTTGGTAATTCAACCACAAACAAACCTTCTAGATCTCTTTTGAGGGAAGGGTTATATCTAGCAGCAGATAGAAGACGAATCCAGTCCTGGAAGAATTTAGAAATCTTTTTTACAATGAAGAAGTAATAGAAATTCATGAAACAATGAGTGAATTTTCAGTCCCATTCTTTCGGGAAGTTAGAGCCAGAGAGCATATTCACTTTTCATGTTTGGTAAAGGAAAAATCATGCTTCTATTGTGAACTCTATGGAAGAATAAAAAAAAATTTAAAAACCCCACTTTTTGCTCTCAAAAAGCACAATTCTCCTATTCTCCTTATTTAATACCTAGTTACATTTAAGCTGTGAACAGTGTCCTTTTCAGTGGATCAGGAGTGAATTATATTTTGGAAGCCCACAATAACTTCCTGTAGTTAAGTTATGGTTTTGGAATATATTTGAAATTAAAATCTCGTAATGGAAAACTCTGTGAAGCTCAGTTGTCATTGAAGTTTTCCTATGGAGAATGAAAACCATTGATGGGATACCAGAAACATGTAGGAGTTTAATGTTTCTTCACAGTGAACACTGAATGGTTAAGGAATCAAGAAACAATAGTGATGTGATGCAGAAGGAATGCTGAGAGATGTCTTCTGCTTGCTCTTATCCCAACTCTTTATCTTAATTCTATCAATAAAACATATATTTGCCAATGATGACACAGCTTAATCTTTAATGTGTTATTTAACAAAAAAGTTACAAATAAACTCACATTTTTAAAAGCTGTGATATAGCTTTTTGTGTAGCTTAGAAATTAAAAGTCTAGGACAGATTTACAATGTAATGTATATTCCATTTAGGAGTACAACTGTGATTTAGAATTATTTCTCATTAATTCCTCTATACATTAGTACAGTACTTGTTTTTTATCTTTTTTTTTTCTATGTCAAGATTTTTTATCCTAGCCTGCAGACTTCTCAGCATGGTTCATATAATACCGATGGTTGAAGATTTGTTTTGTTTCGCTTTTGCCTCTGGATGTTTTTATTAATTGTAAAAGCTGTAAAGATGTTCTGGAAGCTAGTTACCCAAGCTGATAGAAAGTATTTTGTTCAGTTATATTATTATTAGTAGTAATAGTAGTAGGATTAAACATATAATAATTCATACCACATCCTTCTGTACTGGTGTCACTGTCTATAAACTGGCCATATTTCATTATAGGTTTGGGATCAGCCAGAATTTCTAAGAACGAGGTCTTATTGTAATACAAAAGATGTTTTTAAAATGAGAGATGTTTTGAAGACTCAGAACACAAAGAATTATTTAATTGTTCTTTCCTGATGTTTTCCAAGCAGATTCGTAGGATTCAAAGGCAAGAGGATCTCATCTCATATCACTCTGTTGGTGCTGTAAATTTCCTTGGAAAGTACAATTAGAAGTTATCTCAGGTAACTTTAAAACTAGAGTGTGTGTTTAGCTATAGCATCTAGTACAGTATGACACATTTTGTATACAGAAGATATACAGAAATACTGACATGGAGAGAACTTCTGGATAATAGGAATAATCCAGAGTTTCTGGGACATGAGAGATGAAGTATTGTTTCTTTTTTATAAGCTTTTTTAAGGTTCTACATTAGGACTAAATCTAGATGTGAATATTTATAGCAAAACTTTCAATAGAGGACAAATCCTATGGAAATGTCTCTTTTTGAAAGATAATTCTGTCATCTGTTTAAAAAAATTCTATTTGATAAGTTCCATTTAGGCAGAAATTAAATTAATTAGTGGAGCACAGTCGAAACTATTCAGGTATCTTTCCTGTCAATTACCTTTTATTATGAATGTTTTTCATTAGATTATCTGAGAAGTAAAAACAAAGTTAAAATAAAATAAAAACTGTGAGATCCATTCCCTGATTTAATCACAATGAAACAAATCAAGTTAATTCACCAGTCTAGGTCTCAGTAAACTGGGATATGGGTTGAATCTTATCTTACCTCACCTGCTGGCTACAATACTAATCAATGCATATGAATTGCATTGAAATGCATTGTATTCCCGATATCTTTTATTTACAGGACACTTCCAGAGTGTTAGAATGGCTTTAAAAGAGGGAGAAAAACTGCTATTCTGCTATGAGGAATTGGCAAATGAATTTGACAATGACTGACTGAGGAAAGTGTGGATGAAATGGAATTCAAGGCAATGACTGAGATGATGTTTGCTAACTATTTAAACCTTCCTTTTCTCAAAAACACTTCGTTCTGGCTTTTTCTACCACTGCTAAATTTGACAGGAAGGAAGAGTCAACTAAGTTCAATGGGCTCTGAAGAAGTAAATGTTGAAAGAGTTATCTTAACTTAGAAGAGCTGAGGTAAATTCCTAAATGTTAGTTATTCTGCAAGAGGATATAGAGAAAAAATGAAGTTGAAAAGAATAAAAATGGAATCAACTGATTTAATTGCCTGAAACAGCAAAGAAATATGGGGAAAATGATATGAGATCCTGTATGAACTGTGAGAGAGAGAGAGAGATGATATAAAACGGTTTGCAAAAAACCATAGATGGTCTTAAATCTCTAGCAAAGCTTAAATTGAAGCAGTGAAAATACCTAACATGCACACCTTCCAAGGGAGCAAAAAGTAGAGGATGACTACTAAACTGTGTTTCAGATAACTGATCAGTATTGAAGTTGCTCAGCAACTGGCATTTGCTATTTGGATAAACTTCTGTGAATTTAGGAAGAGGAATCAAATCAGCATCGTAAGTCATCCTAAGAACTTTGTATTTGTGTCAGTTCAAAATGTGTAAGATGGATGTGCTTCAAGCTCAGACACAGAGTGCATGTGAATATACATAATTCATAAAACATAATATTATGTATTATGTTGTGTATATATTCATATATAACCTGACATTGCAGCAGTATTCCCTTTGAATATTTTTGTATATTCTACCTCCAACAGTGATTGCCACTTTCAGATTGTGCTTAAATTTGTCTGATATGTTTACCCTTAATAAGATTTACTTATTACATAGTTTTAGCATCAAAAGCTCCTAATACAAGCCAAAGTGTCTGACTGAGAATTAAGAGTGAAGGAAAAGTTTGTGCTACTCAGTTTCTATTTCTTGAAATCGCTCTCATCTTTTGGTAATTTACCTGACATTTAACTGTGTACTTCTAGTCTGGCATGTGCTTAAATGCCTTCTTAAATGGGTATCTTCAAAGGTATACCTAATCCAATAACAATGGTCATGCAAAAACTGTTTCTTTGATTCCTTTTTTTTTTAATTATTTTTCTGTTCTTCACAAATATAACCTCTCCTTTATGTTATAGCAATTCTCTTGACTACAGGCACCCTTCCTGCTTTTCATGAGAGAATTCAGAGAGCACTAGTCTCTTATACTGTCTATTACACCCTCCTATTGTGTTTAAAATTAATATAATATAAATTTAACAACACATCCATAATTCCCCAGTCTAACAGATGGTCCCCAAAGCTAACAGATGTCATCTTATTTCTTCACTACCTGATATAATATTTGTGACACAATGATTAGCTTCTATGCAAATAACTTTGATGTCAAAAAAGAGAATAAAGATTTAACAACAGGAAGAAGAAAAAACCTTACACCCACAAATATATTATTTCATCAGAGAATCATAGAATGGACATGAGCTGGCAATGTGCACTTGCAGCCAAGAGAGCCAATATTTTCCTGGACTCTCCTCTGAGGAAATGCTGAGAGATTTAAGTTGGTTTAGCTTGGAGAAGTGAAGGCTTCTGTGTGACCTAATGGCAGCCTTCCAGTACCTGAAGGGACCCTATGAGAAAGGAGAGACGAGCATGTTGTGACAAGACAGAGAGGAATGCTTTGAAACTGAAAGACAGTAGGTTTATATTGGATATTAGGAGGAAATTTTTTTCTGTGGGTGTGGCAAGGCACTGGAACTTATGTGGGCACAGGTTGCCCACATAATTTATGGATGCTCCATCCCTGATAGTGTTCAAGGACAGATTGGATGGGTCTTTGCCTGGTCTAGTGAAAGGTAGGTATCCCTGCCCATGGCAGAGAGGTTGGAACTAGATGGTCTTTAAGGTCATTTCCAAGTCATATTAAAATAAAATCCATGTTCTTCTTCATGTATATTAAAGAATAAGAACTGATTCGGGAACTTATTCTAGTTTAGACAATTCATGCCAACACATCATGAAAGTTAAGTCCTGTTGAATTAAAATTTCAGCTTTACTGAAAGGAGGGCTAAAAATGAAGTAAAAAAAGAATTGAAAATACAAAGGAGAAATTAGTTGTCAAGAATGCTTTTCTTTTCTTCTGTTCCACTTGTCTTTGGCATCCATTTTCAGGGCTAATTTTAGCAAGTCATTTTAAGTTACAATTCTTTAAAATGTTCAGTATGTATATAGTACTTTTAAAGTGCAATCATTTGGAAGTTATTTTCTTTGACACTATGGACAGAAACAGAAATAATGTATTTTTAAGTAGACAAATGATATTAAATCTATATAAAATACTAAATATTTATTTAATGTTCAAATTCACATCTTTTGTCCTGCAAGAGACTTCTGTCCTTGTTGAACCTCTCCTGGGTAGTTATGGGATTGAACAGGAAATGCAAAACCCTTATGCAATAAGCTGGCAATGGCTTTTTTTTCTTTTCTTTTCTTTTTTTTTTTCTTTTTTTTTTTTTAATCAGTGAAATTGTCTGTTACTAAAAAAATATTTGTTACTAAAAAATATTTGTAGGGAAGTTATGTTACAGGTGTTTTGGATAAAATTATTTTCAGAAGAGAATAATTATGATGTATTATTTTCTTACTATTTTAATTAAGTTATTTTTGCATTTACCCAAAAAATATTTATTCTAAGAAAGGGATGATCCAAGGAATGTAGCTGTACTTAGGCTCTACACATGCTAGGCTATAATACTATGGATGGGGTTTTTATTTTCTTGTCCTGTAAAATCTTACCTTTTTGTTTCTGTTTGCCTGTTACATGTTCTCTGGTCTGGGTCCTGAGATTGTCATGGCTTTCATGAATGAAACTTGCAATTTTGGAGAAACATTGGACTATCCTACACAATGTACCCAGAGAGACACCAGGAATTTTGAGGAGATTTATGAATAAATTCAAAAAGTAAACCTTCATTAAGTAGGAATTTTTGATTAGAAGTTGCACACACAGCACCATAGGTACTTATATAGAAAAATGGAACAACATAAAGATGAAACTAATATAACACAATTTAATGTGTATGTCACAATTTGACTTGGAACGATCCAGATCCTTTAATGGGTTAACCAACACCTTCTTGACTTTTTTCCTTTCTCTGGCTCCATTAATCTAATGATTTTTAGCATTCTTCCTTTCTCCTTTATGTGCTTCATACACTGTATTAATCTTTTATCCAAAATAACTACTTTACCCTTCACTAGTCTATGTTTTAAACTCTAAGATATTGCTGGTAAATACAGGGGTAATATCCTTTATTCAGACAAATTCCCTCACAAACCACCTTAATTTGGTCCTACCCCACAGAATGACAATAATAATTATGATAATAACAATAGCACTTCGTATTGCTCTCACTTTATCAGATAATCTTTATTGCTTGGTGTTGTATGCTGAGTGCTGACAGACATCAGGAACAGGGCTTAGAAAATGTGTGAAATCACTTTGACACCTATGTGGACAGACATTTATTCAGAATGTTTCTTTGCTGTATAAAACCTTCTTTTTATGAAACATCAAGTATTTGAATATTTTTCTATATAATAATTTGTTTCCTGGTATAGCATGGTGTACTCTGTATACTTATTTTCTTGCACAAGAGTGAATGCACTGAGAAGTAATCTGTTAATGCCAGAAAGATATGTCATAGCTCAGTGAAATTTACAGAGCTAACATAGGGAAACAGTGCAAGGTTGAAGAATACAGCAGAAAGATCTGGTAGATCTGCAGACACTTGACATACATGGCCTTTAAACACTGAAATCACACTTTTCTCCTATTGCCACCAGCTTCAGTAATCACTGAACCAGGGCCTACTTTTAGTGACTTTGGTTTTCATATGCACGTGTTATTTGAATGTCCTCTTAGACAGCTTATCAGTTAGAGTACAGGTAGTCTGGACAATTGGTATTGACGTTTTTTATTGTGTTTTCTTTTAGAGATTTTAGAAATGCATATTAATTTGGTCCTTTTTTAGTCCTCCATTAATATAATTTTCTCTCTTGCTTATAAACTTTGATTAAAAAAAAAAGACTAATTTTACTAAGCAGGTTTTCTTCTGATGCAAAAACTAATACCTGTCTTGATTTTTAATATTTTCCTTAATCTGAAAAATGCCTAATCAGGACTGAAGGTTCAATTCTATTCTCTGTCCTCATCAATTTTAAAGCTGTTGCAGTGCCTTAAAATGATATGTCTTACTTAGTGAATTAAAACCTTCAATTCTCTGTGTCATGTCTGCAGAGTTGAGTGACTCACAATAGCCCTTAGGAAATACTGAGTGTTTCTTATAAGCTAGGTAACAGGAAATTTTGAATAGAAGGTTATGACTGAAGTCCCCAGCTCATAATCTCTAGCCTTCACCTATATGTAGGTACATGGTGCTCTTCTCACTAACTAAAATCTGGCATAGAACTTAGTGGACATAATACTAGCAAGGTCAGTATCTCCACACAAAGGGGGAAACTCCTTGTGGTAGAAAAACTTTGTGGTAGAAAATCTTCTTTGAAGAAGGCTTTCTACATCCTTTTTGTCCACCCTTCTCTGAAAGTAGAGGCTTTGATCTTGCTTTAAAAGAATATCTTGGGACACCAATCACTCAAATCTTCCTGTTTAATAAATTGTATTTTCAGCAGAGTAATTAGTTATTTGGCTTCTAGTATATCTGTAGCTCTACATCAAATACACAGGAATATCTAGTTCATGAATGTCTAGATATGTCCAGGTAGACTTAGAATCAGGCAGGTTTTAGTCATGCCCAGAGATAAATACATGGGGTACCAAAGGGACCTTATTAGCAAGGGAATTCATAATGTGAGTTTTGAGGACTTATCCTTTGTTTCTTAATTCATTGCATCTACACCTTCAGATTTTAATACCCTTTAGCTAATCATCATTAAATAGGATTTTGTTGAGGTGTTTTGAAAATTACTGCCAGTTTCCAATCACATTATTTAGTCTATTTGGGTGAAAAAAATCCATAGCATTAAAAATGTATCATAGCATATATATATATATATATATATATATATTTATGCTACAAGGACCAGGGAGACACATGTGTGTGAAAATTTCAGACACCAGTAGAGTCAAACAGAATTTTCTTGTATTCTGATGCAATAGTGATTCAAATAGGAAAAGAGGTAAGAGTAATGTTAAAACCTCCAATATATGAAGAATGAAGGCAAAAGGTAACTGAAAAAAGTCCAGGAGTCAATAAGAAAATTGTCAGACACCAAATAGGAAAAGAGGAGGCAAAAGGTAACTGAAAAAAGTCCAGGAGTCAACAAGAAAATTGTCAGGCACTCATAAAATTTAAAAAAAAAAAAGGAATTTCTAATGAAATTCTTATAAAATTAAGAGGGGATGAACAGAAGAGCTGGTACAAAACATATATGTTATAATACTACTAAAAAGAAAAGATAGGAAGAGTGATACAATGAAAAAAATAAGTAACAGCAGAAAGACAGAAAATGAGATGCATAACAGAAATAGCAATAGAAACAGGTGGTAAGGAAATGTTGTGCCAGCTTGATAGCCGGCAAAGTCTGGTAGAGCAAATATTGTTACCACGGAAAAGTGCTGTCATACCAGCACATACTTAAAAAGAATATATGCTTGTGAAACAGAATTTATTACATTCTTGGTTTAAACAGGCACTTTACTGGGAATTGTGTTGTTCTTAACTTTCAAATATAAAATATAATTGATTGAGAGGGAACTAATTGATGTCTGTATGTATCTGAAGGGAGGGTGCCAGAAGGATGAATCCAGGCTCTTCATGGTGCCAAGCAATAGGATAGGAGGCAATGGACAGAAAAGGATGGACAGGAAGTTGCACCTGGATATCAGGAAGAAATTCTACACTGTGTGAGTGGCCATGCACTAGAACAGGTTGCCCAGAGAGGTTGTGGAGTATCCCTCTCTGGAGAATTCAAGAACCATCTGGACAAAATCTTATGCCACATGCTCTGGAATGGCCCTGCTTGAGCAGGGAGGTTGGACCAGATGATCCACCGTGGTGCTTTCCAACCTGACCCATTCTGTGATTCTGTGATAATAAATACAAAAAAACCCCAGCTGATAACTGTGCAAGGTGTGAAAAAGCACAAGACTAAAGCTCTCACCAACAACTGATGCGCTGTTTGAGCCTAGCTCAAGGTGTGCATCTTCATGTAGTGTATTTACACAGAGGCAGGATGTCAACCAGAACCGTGGGTGATAGCCTCAGGAACTACAGTTAGGGCAAGTCCCATGCAAGTTTCATCCAAATGGAGCTTCAGGGAAGGAGAGTGAGGACAGAGCTAGCAATGCCTTGGCCCAGTAAGCTGGGATATTCTTTTCTAGGGGCCTTTGACGGGACAGAAAAATTTCTGTGGAAGGACAATCTGTATTACTCTCTAGAAGTAGTTACAGCCATTGAGTAGGTAAGAACTTCAGATTACTTTCCTAAAAGTTCATGGTGACAATGAACCATCTGTGGGGAAAAAAATATATGACAGAGGACAGAGAAAGACTGAACAAAATTTTCAGGCATAGTAGCATGATCAGAGAGAGGCTTTTAATGGTTATCCCAGTGAAACACAAAAGGAAAAAAAAGTACATTCTTTTTAGGACTACCTTCACCTAACCTTGGATCTTAATAATGGTTATGGTTTCATACGGGCTTGCCATTTTAACTCTTTTACAGTGACAAGAGTAACAGCTTTTTTTTAAAGTACGTTTTATTTCATCCTAAGGTACATTTCTAAAATAGATATCCAAAGATGCCTTTTTGTTATGTAAATTGTTTAATAATAATAAAATTATTATTAATAAGAATAATAATAACTATTATTATTATTATACCCCTTAACAATCTTTTCAACAAGTTGCACTCTGAAAATGTAGTAGAATAACACTTTGATATTTCCTAATAATAAAATTATTGTTTTTAATGTAAAATAAATTTTAAAAATCTTAAAAGTCAAGAATGTCACTATGCAGAGCCTATGGATTTCACAAATGCTGACAAAAGCTGTTAATTTTTAAGACAGAGAGCATGCTTTCAGAAAATTGCTATTTCAATTAATGTAAAGGTTGTTCTATAGAGTTTATATTTTCTGGTTGCCTACCTAAGGAGTAGTTCAAAACACTTTAGAATATACAGTCTTGTTCACTGTATAGATACAACTAATTTACAGTAAATCTATTTCCAAAAGATACAGTATCTTTCTGTTCAGTCTGGACATTTCCTGTTTGGTAGAAAGATGTTTTTATTTCCCTGCTGATGTTTATGTACCTGTTCTGTAACTGTATTACATCTTCATTGCTGTAATCCATTGACTTTAATGGAGTTATTCTTTTCATGTAGTCATTCCCAGAGTTATTCTTACAAAAGTATAGTCTGTAAAGTCTGTATGATTTCTCTTTATATATAACCTAAAGAAATCTTTGTATTCATTGTGTGTATTAAGAAAAGAAAAAAGAATTTGTGTGCAAAAGAGAAGGAAATCATACTATACATAGCAAATTTGAAGGCGTGAATGGGTAATCAACTTTAAATCAAATGACATAGCTGCAGGAGGCACGAGTTTACATTCATGGATACAGTCTTCTTGCTCTGCACTCTTCCAGCATGCCAAAGTAGCTACAAACTTGGCACAGGAAGCTGGCTTTCTAACTGCTTTGCATCACTGCACAGCAGTTGGAACACTCTGGCACATCTGCCCCTTATATGATGCAAATTGATGCAGGAAGTGAAACTTCATAAAAATGTCTCAGACTTCCATTGGGAAGACCAGACACAGAGTTGATATAAATACTTTGCCTGTGTAAATCATGAGTTCAGTGGAGCTGGACTGACTTACATATCACTCACATAAATTTCAGATCTAGACTCAAATCATGGGTTGTGAAATTATGAATAGGGGTAATGTATTGATGAAAATCAACAGCAATCTCCAGTAGGAAGATAACTCAAATATAATCTAGGTAATGATAAATAATGACTGTTCTTCTGGACTGCCAAGACAAGGTGAGCTATGCCATGAAAAACAAGCATAACACATGGCAGCCATGAAGGTTCCATCAAAAAGGTCATCCTTTTTGTTACCTCCTGGTTATGTATTTTGCTAGCAGTATGCAAAAAGCATAATTGCAGCCACACTATGTAAATATTCAGCTAAGAAATGCTACTCAAAGTTGCCTGGCATAGCATTCTCAAACACTGTATTGCAAATGTTGTTAGTTTTGATTTAACATATTTTTTACTCAACTTACACTATAGTACTTAAAATGTTTATATAATGCCTGATCTTTTTGATGTCCACATTTAACATCTTCATGATTCACTTGCACAATTTCATTGTTTGGGATTTTTTTCCTCTTCTGATAAACTGTATTTTATTGATTCAGCTGCAGATTTTAATGCCTCAAAATGTACAAATATTGCCTATGTGTTACAGTGTGTACTTTGATGTTCCAATTAGATATTTTATGGATCCAGCTGCATACTTTGGTGATCCAGTTGGATTCTTGATTTTCAATAAAATTTGTAGTCACACCATGCTCTATGTTAATTAAGTGAATACAGTATTTTTGATAACCATTTTGAGGAAACAAACTGAAAAAAATGCTCCAACAAACTAAAATCTACGTTTTGGTTTTTTCTTAATGATATGCAATCCTACACCAGAATTCTAATTCAAGCAAATTTGCTTAGTTATAATGAAAATTAAAAGAAAAATAAGGCATCAGATTTTCATAAATAATCTGGGACACTTATGAATTCAAGCAGGCCATTCAGTGTACTGCACTTTGCTAAGTATTTTGTAGGTAGTTCACGATACCAAAAGACCTTCTGGTCTATCTTAAGCACAGAATTTACAAGACTTACGGATTTATTTAATGTGTCCAAGATATATCAATGCTGTCTCTTAAATATTCCATTAATGAAAAAATTCCCTCTTCTGTTTAGGAATTCTACTATATTGAGCTACTGTGCACATCAGTCATCTAAAGGTTTCTATTTTAAGAATTACCATGCCTTAAATTTGAATACATATTTACAGTTTGCTGTATGTTGTTGCAATTTACCTTCAGTCTACATCAGTGTAAATGTTATATGAGATATATATATATATAGATATATATATATATATATATATATAAAGATAGAAAAGAGAACCAGAGGCATGGATGTTTCTCTGCTTTTGTCACACTCAAGAATGGATTGTGTATATCCATTTCAGCTCCAGAGAACCGATCCTTGATAAAAAGAAACAAGTCCTTTTCTTCTTCTGAAATATATTTACCTCAGTCAGTCGTTTATTTCACTCTGCCTATTAGACTAGCAAAAATGTGTCTTAAACTAATCATAACTTTTCTATAGCCCAAGAGAACCTGTGGAAGGTAGGTGTGCTTTGGCTCAGCTCAGTGCTTAGCACATACAATCTGTGGATTGCCACCGGCAACACAACTTCTGTCATGTGGGTGTTTCCCTACAGACTCCTGTTTTCAAAGAGGAGTTTCTTTAATATACTTTATGCAAAAAATATGAAATAGATTAATAAGAATAATTTTATGAGGTGGGATTCATCAGGTGCTGTCACTTATTATATATCTTTTTTTTACTGTCTCACTAAATGTATGAAGCTCATAAACTTTTTGTTTTCTTCCTAATTTCTTCCAGAACTTCTTTCCTCTTTATCCTAATAGCAAGATTTTAATTGAATATTTCTGTCACTGCAGATTATGAAATTCACATTATCATGACAGTAATTTACCACACCACACAGGCCACAGTCAGTTTTCTTTGAAGGGGCATTTCCTACCTTCTTGATATATTAGTTAGTACTGACACTTGTATTTATTTTACAGCAACTCTTACTATTTGACCTGGGATTATGACCTGTCTCCTTTGATAAGAAGTACCTGTCTCCCTTCACCTTAAGCATACATATAATTTATTGTTTCTTTTGTGCATTTCCCTGGAGAATCTGAGATTCAGGTTTACTCTTTACCAGCACAGGATGTCATGGGTGCAGAAGCTTTGCTGATCCACAGGAAAACTGGGTATTATATGAGCTTGAAGATGAAAGCTAAGCTCATTTCTGATTTGTTTCAGTTTTCTTCTCTTTCTTTATGCATGATGAAGGTCAAAATCACTCAGAAAGAAAACAGTGAGCATGTGGGAACTACCTGGAGTATTTAAAAAGAACATCATGAACCAGGGATTAGTGGTTTCTATTTTTTGCCCTTTTTTCTGTTGCTGAAAAGTAGTTTTCAAATGCTTATGGGTAAGACAGGCTTTGTATTTATTTATTCAATCTCTGTGAGTTTCTTGAAGTTCTCTCATTTTTTGCCACAGCAACACTACCTAAGAGGTAAAAAAAAAAAAGTCACTAATGCATCATTGACCAAGGATTCCTTGCTTTTATCACATCAAAGTATATAATTCATAGATATTTTCCTAAAACTCCTTCCCTTCTTGCTTCAGCAAGTTTCATAATTACTGGTGGTAAAATATCATAATGATACTGAACTTCCTAGATAAAGTTTTTCCTATGCAGCTTGTATTGTAAAATGTTCATTTGAAAATAAGGTGCTGAGAAAAAATAGTCTTTGTCCTACCTGCTTGGACAGTTAAAGGAATGCTTTACAGAGTTTTGCTACCTTATGCCAGCTGTACAGATTTTCAGTAGGCATAGAATTACTCAGATATGAAAGTTATTCCACAGGTGCTGTTCTACAGATGCAATAATATAGCTACAAGTTATTCTACAGATGCAATTAACCAAAGATGGTGATTGCAGCTGGTGGAGGCTCTTGGGATATTGCTCACTACCTCTCCTCCATAGCAGTTCAAGAACATTTTCCACTTTAATCAGTTTTGACTGCCTCTGGGTCTCCATTTCAGGCATTTTTCTTTTTTGGCCATCTTTTATTCTGTTTCTTCAGCTTTAATTCCAGTTGTTTCTGTTATGCTGTGATTTTTGCTAACAGCCCTCAGGTATCCAGATTGCTACTGACTGGGCCAGCCTTGGGCTGCCCATCTGGGACTGAATTTGTATCAGCAACCTCTTTTTCCCCCTAGTCACGCTGGTTCAGCTACAGTATAAATTCCTTGAGGTTTTCTCCAATACAATGTATGATTCCCTCTCAAAGCTCTTCATATTCCCTTTCACTAAACTCTCAAAAAGCTCACCACAGGCCAGCTTGTCACATTCATATGGGCTTGCAGTGTCTCCTTCACAGTTTATACTGCTCCCTACAAAACATAATTCTCAGAGTATAGATGTTCAAAACCAAAGTGGATTCTCAAACTGAACAAATTGGAAACTTCAGCATGGCTTTCTTCTGTAAATTTTCACCTAATTCCCAAAAGAGACACTAGCTTGCATTTCTCTATTTGAACAGAAAAGCAAATTCTCACAGTCCTGATGATAGGCCATGATTCAAATTGATGAAAGGGAGAAATATCATCAACAATGTCATAACTGACACAAAGGGTCATTCTTACACTTAGTGGTAGACGGTCTATGGCTCTCCTGGCCCAGGCATCTCCCTAGCATTTATGATTCCCCCACAAGAGTCAATTTTAGGACTTGCTGCAGGATAGCTCTGCATAGGTCAGGAGGCTGACAGATGACACTTTGAAGATAACACAAAGTAGTCTTGGACCTAGCTCCATGATCTAGTCTTGAGGCAATCAACCAAATCCCTGCACTCAGAGCTGCTCTGAGTTGCTTAGAACATGACTTGTTGCCCTTACAGAATCACAGAATAGGTAATTCTGGTCCAAATCTCTGCTCAGACAGGGACATCTGAAAGCATATTGCACAGGACTGCAATCTGGTCATTGCCTTCAGATGCACCGAGAATCTGGTTCATGATGTTCTCTTTAAGTACTCTAGGTAGTTCCCACATGCTCATTGTTTTCTTTCTGAGTGATTTTGACCTTCACCATCAAGAAGTGAGTCTTCACTTCCTAAGTGACAAATAGCAGGGGGGGAAAAAAAAAAAAAAGAGGGAATTGTTTTATTTGTTTTGAGAATAGAAATTTTTGAACACTTCATTCTTTGGTTATAGGAAAATGAGAAAAGAAGTTAAAAAAGTGTTTTGAGGATGAAATAGTTATTTTGTAAAAAAGTCACTCCCTGACAGAGCCACAAAGAGTGGTTTGGATATAGCCCTTGACAAAAATGTCTTCTTTGGTTTTATATTTTTGTCCCAGAAAGATGGAGACCACAATAACAGGGAGTGTGCTGTTGTAGTGCTTTCTGTGAGGAGTGCTGACAGAAAGCTGCTTTCTTTCTGTAGTGCTTTCTTTTCAGGTGAGCACTGTGTAGTTATTTATGAACAAACAAGTTGTAAGGGATACTTCATTCAGCTCTTTTAATCTCAAAATGTGTCACTATTCCCATGTAATGGGAAGCATTTTGGGAACCAGTGCTCATAGAAGTGAATCAGACATGCATGGAATGGTAAGAACAGCAGGTCTGTTTTCCTGATCCTTGGAACTGATTTTGCTGATTTTACAACCTTGACAATTTTGGGCTTGGTGTTTTTGCATCCTTCACTACAGGACTAGATATAGTCTGTGGTAAATACGGATATTGTTTGTTTATTATCTGTGTGGATTATTTTGATTTTCCATTCAGTGAACTTGAGGGAGGAAGAGAAGGAGCACCAACAAACAGCAATGAGACAGCGCGCTGATAGTTTAAATGAATTTTCTAAGGGCTAAGTAAGCTTTGAGATGGCTGCTCTGTTCAGTAAAATCTGCACATTGATTACATCTCTGTAAATGTAGGATAAATACAGTGTAAAGGTCAACAGATTAAACATGTAGTTTAATCAGCAAATTATGCAAATGAACATAAATGAAATATACCATTCAACTGTTAAGATCAGTAAAGCATGCAACTCTATTAGTGAAGTGTTTGAGTGCTGGCCATCTTAAATCTATACCCAATTAACTAAACTTTAAGAAAATTCAATTGCTGGAGGAAAAGAGTTTATCAGCCAAATGTTTGGTCTAACAAACATTTATTGTAATGTACCTCCCTAAAATATGGTGACAAAAATTTAGCAAAATTGGTAAAAAATTGACAATAGTAACAACACAACTGCACTTAAGCTTTTTTCTCCATCACTGGAGGGTGAATATCAATTAGCAAGTGGTGAAATAATATGACTACTTGAAATATGATGATCAATGAGGTGGAATTTACAGACATTCAACAACTACTGTACACGGCTCAAGTAGCAAGTTCCCTCCCAGCTCCTCATCTAGGTCAAAAACAGCTAAGCACTTCAGTATATCCATAACTTTAGGTGTAGAAGTAGTACCATAGAAATCTTTTGCTTGCCTGCTACTGCTGATGTTATGGAAGTGGAGACCTGAGGTCAGGGTTCAGTTGTGCTAATTGCACTTCATAGGTTTAAAAAGATACAGCCTCTGTAAGACTAGCAATCTGGAAAGAAAAAGGGTGGGGGGAAAACATAGTTTTCATTCTCTCCTCTCCATTTTGCATATTTTTTTTTAATCATAATTACAATAATTAGGTTAGAAATTTTGGATTACATCCCAGACACCATTACATATATTAATGGGTTTCAGAAGTTCATAGTTCTAGCAACAGTGAACAGTGTTGAAGGATGAAAAACTGTTTATATATCTAGAAACAATAATCAAAATTTTCAAATAAATAGAGTTCTTAAATGTCATGAAATAGACAATTTTTGTGTCTCTCTGCCTTTTTGTGATATTTTAGTCAGTGTAACGTTATTTTGCATGTTGATAAGTAAACAGCTTTTATTTAATGTAAGTAGCTAGAACTATTTTACAGGTTGAGCTTGCAATGGTATTTAGTTTGGAACAGAAACGTGGTTTTCAATTAATTTCTCAATGGTTTCTGTTCATTTTGATTCAGCTCGTATTAGGGAAATTTTTGGAGCACTGTTGGATTTTTTTCAGATGGAACTGTTAGAGGATGCCCTTCAGGGACACACCTAATGCCCTAATGCTTTCCAGCTGCAGATGATGAGTATTCCCAGTGAGAGAAAAGACTAAATATAGCTTTTATTCAACTAAAAAAACATGGGGAGGGAACCCATCCTGTATGAACATTGCATAAACATTACTTTCTCAGCAATTCTTTGGCAATAGAGATAATTTCCTATTAGTCTTTGCTTGGTGCTAACAATATGTATAATTACAGTTTATCAAAGTTTCCAATTCCTCTCCCCATCTTACTTTCCTTTATCTTTTTGTTGTGAAATTTTTGAGGTGATAAATGATGCAACTTGATAAAGGATTTGTGATATGCAATGAGCAAAATTAGGACTCCTAAATGTCAACACATACAGTTAGTATAAATGTTTAAATCATTTGCATTTTATTGACTGACCTTTGCTAGTCAGCAATTTCTGTTTGATGAAACAACTGAAAAAAAATGTTACAGCTTTCCATTGCACATATATCTAGAAAATATCTAGAAAAAAATATGCTTTTTACAACTACAGATCACTTGGCTTGGGTGAAAAGTCACAGGGAAGTTTTTATTGCATCCATGACTTGTATATCTCCCTCTGTCAGAGCAAAGTTTAAGAATTAATTTACTTCTCTCTTCTACCTTTACCATAGAAGCATCAAATTTCCTATCTACTGACACAGTTCTAGTCCTCCCTTTCTACCTCTTGAACGATTTCTCACTTTTAAGAATGTTTACTGCCACTTCATTCACTTCTACACCTAGCTTATGGCATCTGTCATGGTGAAGCAGAGTAGAGAGAATTCAGGGAAAATACTTTTTAATTTGAAACAGCAGAAAACCTTTTCTTGAAAAATAGAAATAAAATGCACATACATCAATTTTTATTGAAGAACCCTTTAAAATATGCTTTGTCAGATTGAAGATTCTGTTTCTTATTTTGCATTTTAGGATTTTTCCCATAGAGGTGTAGTTAGACAAATTGACCCATCCAGCTTTCACCATTCCTTTAAAAAAATGTCATCAGGAGTCATGAAGGTGGTTAAAAATGAATTCTTTGAAGGATCAATTGTTTATTGGATGAACGGTTAAAATGGACATTAGTAGCTCATCACCCATAGTACAGCCTTGTTTTGAATAGGAGACATTAGGTAGTTTTTCAAGAGCCTAGGTTTGTTGATATGTTCTAGAAACCACATTCCATTGTGCAAAAAAAGTACAGAAAGGAGATAAGCACAAAAGAGTGACACTATCATCATCATATCACAAAATAAATGGAATTTCAGTTTTGGAACAGATACAGACAAATAAAAACTAATCCATCAAAATATCCCTGTACTGTTGCACTGCTGGGATTAGTTAGAGATGCTTGTGAGATGATTTGTGCCTTAAGTGTCAAGGAGGAAACCCTCAAAACAGGAAATATTTTTTTTTACATGAAAGAGAGTAGAATACACCAAGGAGAAAATAGTGTTTTATTTCACCTTGTTAAAATGGAAAGAAAAAATCTTTGAAGATCTAGACCCAGGTTAATCTAACCCTTTATGCATGAAGATAGAAGCAAAATTGAATGCTATATAAGGATTGTTTCAAACTCAGACTAAAGTTAAACTGACAAAATATCCATATATATACTTACATGCATATGTATATGTAGACATGATGAAAAGGATTTTCAGTAAATTAATGGTAATTCATCATATTTTGAGTTGTTAGATTTCAAGAAGTTTGAAAATATAAATCTAGTTCATGATCAGACATTTGGTGAACGCTTAGCCCCCTTATATATACTTTATACATAAAATTTCTACTGGTCACTCTTCTCAATTTATTTCTGTCTGCTTTTTACTCCAATTTCATATAGTACAACTCTATCTAGGACTGAACTTTTGAGGAGGTTTAAAGCCTCTCTAAGACAAAACATAGCATAATGAAATGCCATTCTTTCAGAGACCACAGAGAAAAAATGACAGCATTTACCTGTGATTCAAACAGAGGTTGGTATTTTCCATCAATTGCAGCCTACAGACAGGAAATAGGTGTGCCTTATGGAGCCATATTTCCTACTGAACAGTCCAATGAACAGGGGAACATTTGGATGAAATAACCTTTGACTTTGTTGCCTTAACCCACTTGTGACTGTGTGTGCTTCTGGACATACTGCAAAGCACTCGTGCAGCATCCAGACTACAAATGAGGCACGTCCAGTGCAAGCTCAGTGAATGCCTTTTCTGCTTCACACAGATCTGGCCCCTCATCACGGTGTGTGCTGTCCCTCTGAGCAGCCTGGGACATCCCTTGCACACATCAGCCAAGGAGGCTTTGTAGCAATGTTCTCTACGGGAGGAAGGTTAGTGTTCACATTTGTCCATGCGTGAGTATGTCTCTTTCCTGCTCCTGTAGTTTTTGAATCTATTGATTTTAGCCAAATTTGGCAGAGTAGTAGAGGTATCAAAGATAACTAAATGCTAGTTCCAGTTTCTTGCACTTTTCTCTGTTAGCAGCTGGTGTGCCTTTGCTCTCTACTCTAATTTTCAATCTGAACCATGCTGACTGCTTTGATACTCAGAGAAGCTCATGAGCAGTCACGTCTGAACAGAAATTCTTGTTGGTTGATTTTACTGATAGCCCCCATTACTATCTCCAAAACACCATGTTGAAGAGGACTAGAAGGAAAAAAAAAGAGACAACATGCATTGCTCTAGTGTTTGAGGTGACTGGTATAAAATATGCTGTGGGTCTTGAGAATTATCAATATTTTTCCTGTGTTGTATGTGACAGCTTTTCTCCTGCTACACCATATGATGCAGAGACAAGACGAGGAGAAGAAACCTTTTATTTTGCTCAGATAAGGACTATATTTGATCATAAATTGACTGTGTTTATAAGACTATTAATCTATGTAATGCAATATTATTGTACAAAACCAATTTCAAAGTCACAATATCTCATTTTGTGTTTCTCCAGAAAAAGAAAACAACCTTATATTAGAGAGAGTGATATGAGAGGGTTATACAACATTGAAGTCTAGAGTGTACTAAGGAAGAAAGAAAAGAAATGGCAGGCTTTAAAGAGAGACATATACCTGATCAAGGAAAGAGCAACACAGATTCCTGCACACGGTGGCAGGGGCGTATGTCAATATAATGTCCTCATTCTGGGAAACACTTTAGGATTAAAACAAGCATTTAAAATTTTGGTCACTTCTAGACATAAGTAATTAATGTATAACTATTTATTTATTACTTAGGGAAGTATTTAGGCATATTTCTGGATGAAAAATTTGGACAGTGGGTGGCTGATGCCAACATAAATATTTCTGAGTCTTTCAGAAGGATGTAAAGGAACCACAATGCAAACATATCTACAGATATTTTCATAACTCTTATACTAAGCTTTTATAAGAATTTGATGGAGTTTGATAGAGGGATAGATCAAAAATTACTGATACCTAGAAAAAGAAACCATGGAAAAAAGTATAATATAGCACAGCATGACAGAATTCTCAAATCTGTAAGAGAAATATGACAGTTGCAGAATTTTTTCAGAATTATACAAATGGTGCTTTCTACTTTAAGTGAGGTTATAAAAGTAAGGTATGTTCGATGAAAATATTTCTAGAAAGGAAGCAGTACAAATCCAAAGGGAGGGAAAAAAAAAAATTACCTTCTTACTCCGAGAAGGTAATGACTGCAAGTCACTTCCTAAAAGACCATTTTGATGGATATGGTTGATGTTGTAGTCGTTTATTGGTACCTTTCCCAGCAGCATAGATAGGATTTTCTGAAATGGGGAGGGATTCTGGTGCAAGGGGAAGGGAAGTGTAGATTCTGGGTCAAAAGGCAGAAAGTAGGTCTGCCATAACATCCTTTTATGTAAGCTCAGGAAATGTGGATTAAATGAATGTCATGCCTTGGGCTGGCTACCTAGAACGGAGGCTAGACAGGGTTAAAAGAATAAAGGAGAAATTTATTAAAGGCCTTTAAAAGATACACCTTGGGCAGTGCAGGAGCCTCGCAGAGGCTACGCCCGAACTGGACGACAGTTGTGAGTTTTTCAGGCAGATATAAGTTTTGTCTATTTGCATATCATAGGTTAATTGTCCAATTACAGCTTCAGGGAATGAAGTCACATTCCCCCAGTTTGTGCCTCCCCAATTTACTTTTGTTTGTACTTTTTGATCCTGCGGCTTATCCTTTTGATAATGGCTTTGGTTGTCAGGCATGGAAGGATTGTTTTGTCTGACAAAATGTGATGAGAGCTTACTAACACTCTGTATGGAGTTCAGACTTATACACTAATGCAGTACAGGATTTGAAAAATATCATAGATATATTAATATCTAGCACTGAAACTAGAAACAGAAAATCACTGCCATTTAGTCACTTCATATATAAATAAATATTTGGTTAACCCAATTTGAATGATTTCCTAGTGATCCAGTGATTACTTTTATAGAAAATCAATTTAGAGTTACAAAAATTAATAAGAAATTAGAGTCTTTCTAACAAGTTTGTAAGCAGTTCAGTACAAATTCTATAGGATATCTTACTAAAACCCATAGGAAAGCTATAGCTTTCTATTTAATTAGTTCTATTTGTTGGGAAAAAAAACCACTCTGAATGTGCCCACTATGGGGTTTTTCAAATGAATCATAATTATCTGTGGTGTGCATGTTCCATAGACTTTTTATTTTTTGCTTAGAACATGCATTCCTGAGTCAGTGATGTATTTAGTGTTAGAATTCTTACTTTTCTAACCTCAGCAGTGTATATTACAGGGCCATCAGAAGGACAGACTGAAGAAATATTGCTATGATCATTTACCAATGGCTGCAAGTTATTGTACATGAGACTGCATTTATTTTTTCAGTCTGAAGGGAGCATTAAATTGATAACAGTGCAATTTAAAAATTGGTTGTTTCTTGCCTACCATTCTCTTAAACATATTCTTTATTTTCTGGAGTCTCTTATCTTTTCTGTGTCTTTCTACAAAAGGCTGCGGTGCACGTCACAGCAAAGATTCCTTCTCTCTCTAACAATGTCCTGATTTATCAGTGAGATGTTGTTTATGAGACCAGAAATATATATACTCATTTTATGTATGCATATATTTACTTTTTAAGTAGAAATACCATTTATGTCTTCAACATTTGGTGTCAGGTCTTTTTTCTCTCAGCTGCCTCATAATGACAAAAAGAAGGAGTATACAAATATCTCTGCTCCTTCTACAAGAAAATAAAACCAGAGGACTTGTATTTGAAGATCAAAACTGTAAAAGAAATTATTTAAACTATTGAAAAAAAATTCTTCCTCCATCCTCTTTTAGAGCAAAACACCATGCAAATATTTGCACTTTTTCTGAGCTATCTTTCTGCATAATATTACACACCCTAATTTTTAATTTTTTTTTGTCATTTCAGTCAGTACTGATACAGTGTTATACTGTCCAGATCATGTTAAGGGATCCACCTTCATTGTTTTCTCTCTTCATTGTTTGCTCTCTTCTAAAACTGAAGACTAAATCCACACCACAGATAAGGTCTTCCACGCTACAAGTTTAATTTCCCCAACTCTACAAGCATGTTATCAATTGTAAAATATTAATTTATATTAATCCTGAGCTACATATTTCCTTTTAACTACAGGGGCGGGAGAAGATATCTAGATCTACTGTTTGTTTTTTAATTTTTTGAGAAATATCAAACAGTAGAAAGACAACAAGCAAGTAGAAATGTGAAAAAAACTGTATTTTTATTTTAATATAAACATTTTTGTTCATATAAACAATCTTTCTCCAGTAGTAGGATTTTTTTTACAAAGTTCTTTTTCTTGACTGGATTCAGATAAAAATGTTGTTATTCAGACAAAAGTGTTGTTATGATAAAATCACTATAACTCTGACCATGGGCCAGAAAGATGCTCTTTTGAGAAAATTATAAGCTCCTAAATACATTTTAAATTTAGTTCAAAATTAAAAGGACCTATTGCTTCTAACTCATGGAAATGGCTTATTGTGCATTGATATTAAAGTCTAAAAACAAAAGTGATAGAATATGAAACTTAGATTTTAATATCTAGCACTGGAACTAGAAACAGAAAATCACTGCCATTTAGTCACTTCATATATAAATAAATATTTGGTTAACCCAATTTGAATGATTTCCTAATGGTCCAGTGATGTTAGCAAGATTACAGAAGAGATGTGTATGTTTGGGAACATGACACTGACCCTACTTGTCAATATATTTTTTTTCTTTTTTCATCACTGAAACATGCCAGGTTAATATAATTGTCACTTAGTTTTATATACATTGTCACAAATAACGTGTATACAAATATAAGCCTATACTATTTGGCTTTGAGTGAAACTCCTTTCCTTTCCTGGCAAGCCAGTGAAATCAATACTATTCATGATCTAATCCAATAAAGCACATGATTCATTTCATTCACACCAAAGGCAGCACTCACATGTTTCAAGTTAATTAGTGTTTCTCTTGACTTCTGAATTAACAAGGATAAAAATTTAAGTACTGATTTAAAAAATATAAGAATCTTCAGATTTTTTTTTATTATTCACCCCATCAAGCTTACCTATGAAAAAAGAAATTTTGTAATCCTTTTTGTTTTATAAATATTGCCAAATTGAGGAAAAAAAAATCTCATCAGCAAATAATGTGTGAAGAAATTGTTAATTTATTATAAGTCAATATTAATGCATTGAAATACTTAAATTGCTCTTTCCTTGCCAATGTAATTAGTCCTTCATTGTCTGTTTTGTCTACAGTTTTCCTTTGTGCCTACATACAGGGCTGGAAAGGGTAAATTTATGGGTATCATTCTTTTATGGACATTCCTCATGCATTACATTAGAAAACAGCAGTATGAAACCACATGTAACCACAAACCTTCATGAAAAGTAATAAAAATTGAGAACATTCCTCCTGGCATACATGCCCAGTCACAAATCAGTGATAATTGCATTTCAAATAAACTACTATCAGATCTCTAATATTCAAACTATGTTTTTCAAAAGAAAGAAATCCTTGTCTGTAATTCCAGGAAGAGTAAGTACCTTGATGGATCAGATTAAATTCAGAACAGAACATCTTGATATGTTTTCTTTTTTTTTTTTTTTCCATCTCTGAGATTCTTCTTTACATTAAACCCTGAGAAGGTGCCATTTCTGAAAACTCCCCCTTCAGTTTTGCTTCCAGTGTACATCAACAGGCAGGAATACCACGACCTTTTGTACTACATGCTCCATAAACACTTGCTCTCCTGTCACTTCTTTTGTCAAGTTTAAATTTGTTTGTATTTTCTAGGCATTGACATACAATAAAGGTTCTATCAAACCTCTGTAATTTGGGCTGGATTCTCATTAAAAAGTTTTTGTTTTCATCAGTGTTTAACTTCATCAGCTTTAATAGTATTGCTTTTGATCTACAACAACTTGTGAAAAGAAAAAGAAGCCTGCTTTCTATCATACATTGAATAATGTTCAAAGCAATTATCTCTTTCTTTCTGGCAGAATACTGAACATCAGAATATCTGTGACCTGACTATTTCAGAAAACCTCCTGTTAATTTCATATGCATGTGGTTTTAATGTTCTTTATCTTGAAGACTCTCTTTGGTGATCTCAGTGGTGTTAACACTACCTGAGTCTATAATGTAATGTACTATTTTATCTCACTTTCACAGACTTGTTCCATTTGTACCTCCACTGCCTTGCAACAAACCTTTCTTCAGCAATTATCAGCTTATATGCTTAAATAAACATTTTCAAGACTTTTTGAAGCTTCCAACAGTTCAGGCAATGTCAGGCTTAATAGATGCATTTTTTGTCATGTTTACATAGCAATGCTTCTCATGCTAACTGCTTGCAGAGGATTGCTGTACATCATATTGACCTGTGGGACCCTCCCTCATAGCTGGGATTCACCCATTTAACCAGCTGGTGCTGCGACATTTTCCCAAACTTTTGGAATAGAAGTACCACAGTGGTTGCCTTGAGAAAGAAAGTGATCAGCTTAATCTCTTTCCTACATGTTAGAAACACAGAGGTAGTAACAACAGTACTCATATAAATGTCCATTTCAAATAACATCATACCTAGCCTTTGCCTACCTCATAAATTCTTTGCAAATAGGTTTTTAAGGGCAAATTAACCAGAATGCATATAATGTACTGGTGAGTCACAAAAATATTATTTTCTTGAAGAAAGAGAAAAGGTATTTTATTTAAATTCTTTTAAAGGACTTGCAAGAGGAGGTTTGGGAGACTCATTGCATTTCCAGGCACTTCTTGAAGCTGTCTGCAGCTTGCCTATAAAGGAGATACATAGAAAAATGAATTTATGCCAAGCTCATGGCTGTTCTTACAGTCTTCAAGGACTTCCAAACGTCACTGAAGTACTCTTTGAGTCAAAGAGATTTCACATCTGTCATAACCTAAACATATTAATTTGAAAGGTGTAAAAAATGCCTTAGAAAAATACTTTTGTAGATGTTTCCTGAGTGCTGTTTCACAATAATAGTCGCAGTTATAAAACTATCTGCTATGAATTTCTAACTTCTAGTCTGTTCTGACCATGTTTGATTTGATACATATGAAAAGGCAATCCAGACATATCAAGGCATATTTTCAGAGGACTTTTCTCATAAAGAAGTTTCACCTGAGTACACAACTTACAGATAACTAGGCAAGGGTAACTCAGCACTAAGTATTTAATAGTGTTAAAAATACCTATAATTGATTCATCTTGCAATTGATTTTGAGGCCAAATGAAAGTTTATTATTAAAACTTGGGCTAGATGGGTATATTGTAATATAAAGTGTTTGTAATGGATAATAATAGTAACAATAATAATAATAATAATAATAATAACAATAGTAATAGAGGTATTTGAAAGTGGTTTAAGCTGCTTTTATTCAATTGTGGGTAAAGATATTGACAAGTTGTTAGGAATTTACATGTAGTAAAAATAACTAGACTGATTTTGAGTGAAGATTAAAAGAACTAAATCTGTACATTTTGACTAAATATTGACTAAGATCTCTAATAGTCTAGCTGGTGTTAAGCTCTTTTGGCACAAAAATGCTCCCAAGAGCACAGCAGATCTATGGTACATCAGAAAGAATTTCAGAAGGGCTTTTAACTTTAAGGACATTCAGTTCTTTCTGACTGTACAGAAGAACAGTGTGAACTGAAAGATATCAGCCCACACAATTTCATGTCTTCACTTCTCCCATCAGTTCTTTAAGAACATTGTCTCCAAATATCACTGGCACAAAGAGTTGGGGATAAATGGTCTTCATGTATTTTCCACATTTTTGATGAAACATGATCAAACAGGACATTTAGTTTGGAAGATAGAAGCAAATGTTGGGGCTTTTAAAGCTAATCTGGACATTACTGATAGTTGAATTCACATCTATCCCAACTGTCTTTTTTTTTTTTTTTTTTTTTAATTATTTCTATGATTCTAGGAAGATCAGTGCATAATGATTTTAGCATGAAGTTTTGATACTTGTACAAAAAGTGTATTCACAGATTTAAAGATCTATGGAAAAAACACCCAAATCATTAAAGCATATAAAAATATGAATTTAGCATAAACAGGTAAATTTAATCTAAGAATGGAGTAAATCAGAGTGAAATGTGGAAGCTGAAACAAAATAATCCAATTTCAATTCGGTTGGAAAGTTAACTACATTCATGACAATGTTGGTTATAATTCTCAGTTTGTAAAAATTCCTGCAATAGAAATAGCTGTGTGATGCAGAAACTTGGTTTTGAAACTCTATTTAATTATTTGTTTTCTCGTCTTATAAGCTTCTTAAATATTGATGGGGGAGATGAGGAGAAGAAGAGAACTAGGAGCAGAGTCAGAGAATGTCAAGAAATTATATATTGCTCCTGATTTTCAATTTCTATTAGAACTCAAAACAGTTTTGACTATGGGTCTTTTAATAGAAAAAGTGACAAAGAAGCTGAAGAATTTTTTTAAAAACTAAAACATAAAAAAAATTCTTAGAACTTTTGCATAATAGGAAATATTTTCAATGACAGTTCCAAATAGCAAAAAAACCCACCCTAAAACACTGTAACATACCCTCTACCATTTTTTTCCTCTCTACATGGAAATTAGGTTATCCAAATATATTTTCAAAACATAAGAAAACAGGAGGTAGAAAATTAAAAAAAAAAACAAAACCAAGACCAAACTCCAAAAAAAAAAAAAAAAACCGAAAAATATTTCCTGAGTAACCTTAATAGAATAATATATCAAGTATAGACTTGCTATTATGCAAGATTTTAAAAGAATATTTTAAAGAATCAGAATTTAAAACTTGCCTAGAATTTCTTGGTATTTCTATTTTCTATTATGAGAGAAATTGAGGAGAAGATATCTTCAAACCTGAAGAAACAGTGAGCTTTTTGATAAAGAGTTCAAAGATAGGAAAGAAATGATCACAGACCCCTATACCCTACTTATTTTTTGTAGTTGCTGATCTAGCTTAAGAGAAGCCACATCCTGCATATTTTCTCTATCTTACGTTATCTTTATAATTTTCTGTCAATAGGCAACACTCTTCTATCTCTTTGAATGAAATTTCTGAAAATGAAGATGGAAAAATATTGTGTTGACAACAGTTGTTATCTTTTTGGCCCATCATAATTCCCATAAAGTTCCTGTGTTTGTTATAAGCAGCCTATTAAAGTTAATGAAAAACAAAAACCCAAACAACTAAATCTTGGATCAGGGTTGTTGCTATTATCAAAGTGTGTCTTCTGCACCACTGACAAACTGGAACATGCAGGTCTTTAAAACAAACTTTATATGTCTGGTTGAGTCTTGCACTATTTAGGAATGTTTATTATCTTGAAATATAGAAAATAATTTTTTTTTTCAGTCCATGGGGTACCATAATAGGGATAGATTATATATGCTGGGATACGTACTGCACAGTAAAAACTCTTTGTCATCAAGAAATTTTGCTGGTTGTGACTCTCCACCATTTCAACTTCCTTTAGCAGATTCCTGGCAGATTACCAGTCTGTGTTTCAGATTATCTAGCCCTTAGGCCATTTCTTTGTGCATAATGCTCTTTTTTTTTCTGTACTCATTCCTTCCAAAACAATTTCAGCAGGACCTTTCAAAACTTCTACTTCTTCATCCAGGAACCTGGTGACCTCACAGAATTGCAGAATCACAGAATGGATATGGTTGGAAAGAACCACAGTGGATCAGCGGGTGCAGCCTCTCTGCTCCAGCAGGGTCATCCCAGAGGACATGGCACAGGATTGTGTCCAGAGGGTTCTTGAATGTCTCCAGTGCAGGAGACTCCACTACATCTGGACAATCTGTTCCAGTGCTCAGTCACCTGCATAGTAAAGTTCTTCCTCATGTTCAGGTGGAACTTCCTGTGCATTAGTTTCTGACCACTGCTTCTTGTCCTATTGCTTGGCACTTTGGAAAAGAGCCTTGCTCCCTCATCTTCACACCCTCCCTTGTAGACATTGGTAAGACCCTGTCTCAGTCATCTCTTTTCAAGATTGAACAGGCCCGCCTCCCTCAGCCATTCCTCCTAAGAGGGATGCTCCCCTCCCACAGTCATCTTCTGTGCCCTCATCTGGATCCACTCCAGGAGCTCCAAGTCTCTCTTATACTGAAGAGCCCAGAACTGGACACAGCACTCCAGATGTGGCCTCACCAGGGCTGACAAGAGGGGCAGGATCATCTCCCTCGGTCTCCTGGGAATGCTCCTCCTAATGCAACCCAGGATATCGTTGGTTTTCCAGATCACAAAGACATACTGCTGCCTTGTAGACAGGTTGTTCTCTTCTCACAGAAACTCATGGAGAGACTAACTTTTCCCACCAGTTCAACACCAGTGTATTGATTAGGAGAACTTTCCACTAATTCTAGGAATTTCACTAATTTCTAGGCATTTCAGAGCTCTTTTCAATGTAGGTGATGAATTTAAAGTAGTCTTGAAACATAAGTAGAAACATACAATGTATTGTTGAAAAAATCACTTCTTTTGCCGTCCTTATTATAGGTGTCAAAACTATCTTAAGTGAACCTAGGTAAGTCTTGTAGGTAAACCAGAAAATAACTATAGTATCATTCATATAATTCCATTACACCAAGCAGTGACAAATTTCATAAATAATACCTTGAGGTGCTTTGATCCAAAACAAATAACATTTACAAACTAGGCTGGTGCTGTGCTTCTCAGATTTTTCAGATCTCTAACCACCATGGCATTCCTTGGATTGATTTATTGGATTTCTGCATAACATTTAGTGCACAGCCTGATATTCCTCCTCCTCTGTCCTTGCAATACCAATGGGAAATACTGGGAAAGCAAATGCTTCAGTCTGCCTTCAACTAAATACATACTTCATTCAGCCTGCTCCCTCAGGGGATTTTCAACCTGGTTGTAAAAATAGAAAGCTCTTTGGAAGAAATATACTTAAGTATGAGTTGCTTAAAACTTTTTTATTTTTCTCCTCTGACTATACTTGATAAATAGCAGTTGCTGAAACTGTGTAGACAGTTTCTGACTCCTCCATGCTCCTCCAACTATTCTGCATCATTATTTTAAGTGAAGCTTGCATGGAGAGTAGAAAATTAAGAGAGAATGGGTGGGTGAGCTTGGGAGAAAGATTCAACGATTGTTTTTTTTTTCCCTTATAAAGGACTGTGGGTAAAAAATTGCAGGACCATTTTAGTCTGCCACAAATAAGAAAAAATCACCCCCAGAGAACCACATTGTATATGAGGCAGTGTGTTCAGAGAACAGAAGACAACAATAAATAATTATTTCCTCTCAGAATGTTTGTTTTTTCTATGATTTCAGGAAAAAATGAGGTCACCATAGTGTTTCAGCATTATTCAACCAGCTTGCAAGCTCAGACTTTATTTATTTATTAATTCATCACTGTTATAGATGAATTTTTAACTTAACTAAATTGAAAGTTTACAGTGATCTTGGCTGAGTGATTTGATTATTGCAATTATTTTTAGGATCTCTGTCACTGTATGTACATAGCAATTTATAAAACTGTATCTTATCATACAATCATAGAATCATAGAATAGTTAGTGTTGGAAGGGATCCTTAAAGGCCACCTAGTATAACCCCTGGCAATGAGCAGGGACATTTTTGACTCTATCAGGTGGCTTAGAGTCCTTGAATATTTTCAGCCATGGGAAATCCACCATCTCTCTGGGTAACCTGCTCTAGTGTTTTACTACTCTAATTGTAAAGAATTTCTTTCTTATATATAATCTAAATGGACCTTCATTCAGTAAAAACCCATTATCCCTCGTCCTGTCCCAACAGGCCCTGCTAAAAAGTCTCTCCTTGTCTTTTCTATAGAAATTACTCCTTTTAACTGCTGAAACATCACAGTAATATGTCCCTGGAGCCTTCTATTCTCCAGGATGAACAATCCTGATTCTCTCAACATTCATTCCCTTCTTGCCCTTTAGTTTGACCAGCAGGTCTTGCTTGACTCAACCATACTGATCTCTTGGTTTCCTTGACTGATTTTTTACTCCTGGGGATTGGGAGCTCTTACACACTATGGGAAGCATCCTTAGAGTCTGTCAGCTTTGTTCTACTCCCTTGCCCCTGAGGGCAGTTTAGCAGAGGGTGCTAATAACTCCTGGAAGAGTTGGAATTTTCTTTTCCCAAAATTCAGAGTCCTGACTATACTCTTTGACTAGCCCATATCCTTCAGGGCTGCAAAATCCACCAGTGCATAATCATCACAGCCCAGGCTGCCTCCAAACTTGACACCACTGATCGAATTGACATCCACTTATGTTGAATATGTATGTGACCAAGAGGTCCAGTGCTGCAGCCTTTCTGGTAGGGCTGTCTATTACCTTGCTTAAGAAGTTATCCTTCATGCATTCCAGGAGTCTTCTGGACTGCCTACAGCTTCTTGTACTTTTCCAGCAGATGTTGATGTGGTTGAAGTTCTCCCTCAGCAGAAGAGCCTGTGAGAACAGAACCTCCTGTAGCGAGAGCAAGTCAATAGTCCTGGATCAGCTGGCCAGACATCAGTGACAAGGTTCTCTTGTTACCTTGGTCTCTGATTCTTACCTAGTTTTTGACCTGCTAGTGGCTATTCTTTGGAGACAACTCTTCACAAACTATTTAGTTTTGTGGAGGACAACACATCCACCATTCCATTCTCACCTTAAATTGATTAACTAATTTTCTTAGCATGCATGGATAATCTGAAACAAAATTTCTGTGGAAAAGGGATGAACATAAGAGCCTTTATGTCATCTCAGGATCTATCTGCAGGTATTCCCAGAAAGCCAATAAAATTCTGGAGCACCATGATGTTTCCCTAATAGAGAAATGCCATCTCTCCCTCTATATTTTAAAGGAGGGTCTAGGACAAAAATACCCACTAACTCAAACTAAGATGCTGTTAAATAAAAAATATATATAATGGCTGATGGGGCAATATAACTCAGAGTTTAGTTTATTTGTGTAAAAAGAAAAATGCCAGTTATGGATCACCATAGATTAGACAAAGACAATATTTTGACCTTAAGATATAGTTTCAGAGGTTTATATTTCCAGCTCATGAGTAAATTTATATGTACTAACTTTGACAGTCCTATTAAAAACTAAGTAAATGGCAAATGTGTAAAGTTTCTATATGGAGGAAAACTGTTCCCTTCAATGAACTATGGAGCAATAGCAGTAATTTACCTCTTTAGAAGCAGATAAAGACCTAAATGAAATTTTTCTTGCTGACTTTAAAGATTAGTTACTGCTTGATACAGCTAAACAAATTTTAAAATTTAAAATGTGAACTCTGAACATGTTTATATCCATCTATATTATATTTTAATTTAAAATAATTGTTCTTGCAGTCATATTTGACATGTGCAAAACCTATGATTCTATAAGAAAACATGAATGAAAGAGGACTGTTTCTGATGAGAGGTGCGCAAGACTTTTAAACATCAGTGCTTGAAAGCTAGACACACGAATTCTACATACAGGCATACTGTTCTATATAGTCTGTATATATAAAAAGCTATAATTAAAGAATCCAAATCCCAACTGCTGCAAAAACAAACAAACAAACAAACAAACAAACACACATTAACCAAATAAAAAGTCCCAAGACAATGCAGCCAGCCAGAGCCAAAAGGAGTTGAAGTAATTAATTTGCTTTCTATTTACATATTTAAAAGCCTAACTTTAGCAACTCAGGATGACACATTTGATAATAAAATTGGTGAATGTGTTTATTTTTTTTTCAGTCTAAGATGATATTATTGCATGAGACAATCCCAAACACTGAAGAAAAGAGTTTCTTGTTCCAATGTTTGTGGTAAATAATCTCTTCTAAAAGGGATCATAACTTTGGATTACGTCTCCTTGAAGAGCTGTTACTTAAAGAGGAGTCTATAGGGTTCATAAAGATTAGCACCAATGACTAAGCCTGTCAGTTTGGGATCTTCAGTTGACTTACTCATTTACTTCTGCTGTTCTCTGAATAAAAGAGAACTGGGAGGAATATTCAGGAATGAAGCACTCACTTGGGAAGTTGAGGAGAAATTTATTGCAGTAATAAGACTCAAAGTAACTTAACACTAGTGATTCCTGATGCACCTTCTGGCAAAGTGTCTTCTTGCTATGGAAAGTCTTTTCCAACCTGAAACCTTTTATAGCTCGTACAGTAAAGAGGGGAAGTCCCTTACTCTACTGCAATGACTGATGACAAGCAGGCAAAGGTGTGCGTCTTGGAAAAAATGCTAAATGGATGGAAGGTATTTTTTCACTATAAAAGTGTTGCTAAAAGCAAAGAAAAGTTACATCCTTCAAAACTGTATCAGGACCATTTAAATAAACAACCCTCCCCCCGCTTTTATTATACTGATCATCACTCAGGTGATGGAGGAGCCAAAGAGCAGATGCCCTGATGCACATCATGCTCACAAAAAAGAAAGGGCTTGTTGGGGTTGTCTAGGTTGAAAACCTAGGTTACCATTAATATGAGATGGTACTGAGAGCAGGGAGAAGTGTGAAGAGCAAGCTCAGCCCTGGAATTCAGGACAGCAGACTTTATCTGGTTCAAAGGTATGCTTGGAAGACTCCTAAAGGGTAAGGCCTGGGGAGGAAAAGGCACACATAAAAGTCCTGATTTAGTATTCAAGGACGACCTAGTCCAATTTCAAGTGGCCCATGCCAACAAATAATCAGGGAGTGATCCTTCCCCTTTACTCAGCCCTAGTAAGGTCACATCTGGAGTCCTTGTCTGATCCTCCTGCCTGGAGGCATGAACATGCTGGAGAGGATCCAAAGAAGGGCCACAAAGAGGATGAAAGAACTGAAACTGCTCACATATGAGGAAAGACTGAGGTGGCAAGGCCAGTTCAGCCTGCAGAAGAGAAGGCTAAGGAAGAATTTTATCAGTGTACATAAATTCAGGGAGATTGCAAAGGCAGAAGCAGGCTCTTTTCAGTGATGCCTAGTGACAGGGCCAGAGGCAATGGCCACAAACTGAAACAGAGGATGCCCTTTCAGGAATGTCAGGAAACAGTTTTACTGTGAGGGTGACTGTTTACTGACATCGGTTATCCAGAGAGTCTGTGGAATCTTTCACTTTGAAGATAGTCAGAAGCATTTTAGACATGGTTCTGGGCACCCTGTTCTAGGTGCTTGAACAGGAGGACTGAACTAGATGGCTTCTAGGAGTACCTTCCAAACTCAACAATTCTGTGATTCTGTAACTTTTACCCCTAAAGTTCAAAGGTGATATGAGACAAGTGTACACTCTCATTTCACCACACTTTGATAATTCAGAATAGCAGAAGCTCCCCAAGATCCAGAAAACTGTAATTTCCACTGGTCCCAAATTCCAGGACAGGAGTCACTAAAGAAACATGCTCCTCTCAGCCCTTGACTTCACCCAACTACACTCTGTGCTAAGAGAGAAGATCAAGGTGACTGCAATGAAGTGGGTTAATTCCCTTTAAAAAGAAGAAAAAAATATTTTGATCCATACAATAATCTCATTAGTGACAGGAGGTGTGGCTTTTATTGATTATATATTCAAGGATTCTTTCTGAATTGTATTACCCCTCAAGACATTGGCTAAGCCCTTGGTGTCACATCAGTGAAAAATAATGAGAAGGGCAAGGATCTGTTCCTTTTTCCTGTTATGGGAGAAAGACTATTTCTCATTTTTCAACTTTTATTTGCTGGATTTCTCATTTTGCAGTTAAAAATACATGAAACTTTCTAATATAGGCATTTCATGTTCCATTACTTAGGAAAAAAATAGGTAATTTATAATTTAGTTATATAGCACTGTAACTATGCATATTGTTATAAGACAGTTCTAAAATGCTCAGCATTAAATAAGAAATCCCAAAATCTTAAATATCTAAAGAAATAGATTAAAATAAAGGAACTCTGAAATTGAAACTCATACAGCTTCTTTTTATATATCTGCTACTTTGTGCTCTAAAAACTGTTCAATGCATATATCCAGAAGTAATATTTTGTGAACCCCTTAATTTTCACTCCATGAACTGATTTACTCAAAAAGCAAAGAATTTCACACGTCTATGTAACTAAAACATCTGAAATAAATGTTTCATCTGAGTGTCTCATGCAGATTATTATTTATTTTAATGTTAATAAAGCTTTTCTTAGAATTTGTGGCTGTGTGTATATTTCTAATGCTATTTTGATATAATTAATTAAATATTATTTATATGCTAACTCATAATTTTATTCTATATTCTGTATTAATCTGATGCCATCATCTGCTTTACTGCAAAAAATTAGGTTATGATAAGGCTGCTAAATTTTACTAAGGAATATATAATTTCATATGTCACATTTCTGGCTCCTTGCAAGGTATCACTACACATGACATAGATTATATAGGCAAAAAAAATAAAAACATAAAATGAATTGCACCTAAATGCAAGACTTCTATTCTAACAGACAAACTAGATAAATTGATTAGTTCTCATTTTGGGCCAGTGTGGATCAATAGTTGAAGAAAAGTTTTTAAGGCTGAACTGAGATTGATACAGTGTAAACAAAGAAGCTGTCTGGAACTGGTAGATAGTAATATCATCACATTCAGGGTCATATATATAATTATATATATTTATATGCAGATGCATTTTCAATGTTTTTCAAAAGCTATTTGGATCTTTCCTCACAGTGCTTCATAATTTAATAACACAATTTAGGACATTTTGTCTATCAAAGCAGAATCACTTTCTTCAACCTCTTATAAATCTTCAGTACCTGTCACTTGCAAGCCTAGCCACTCTATTTCTTGCTTTATAATTTCAGCATTACATACACTACTCAATGTGACATATAAATACTGCAGTATACAAATATGCCACCTTTTTGGATTTATATACTATTTCTTTAACAACACAGTCTATCATCTTCACCTTGTTCATTGTAACCTTGGTACTGCATACAGGTATTCATAGATATTTTTCCAGCAATAAAACTCAAGTCTTGTTATATCACTATGACAAAGATTTGCTTACTCTAACACATACTGATTTATTATTTTTAATAGAATCATAGAATGATTTGGGTTGGAAGAGACCTTTAAGATTGTCTGTTTCCAGCCCCTTTACCATGTGCCATTCATGAGGTCAGGTTGCTCAGGGTTTCACCCACCCTGACCTTGAACATTTCCAGAGATGGGACAGCCACAGTCTCACTGGGCAACCTAGTCCAGTGCTTCATCATAGTAAGGAATTCCTTCCTAATATGTAACCTAAGCCTGCCCTGTTTCAACTTCAAGGCATTGCCCCTTGTCCTGTCACTTTCTACCCATTAAAAAAAAAAAAAAAAAAAAAAAGTGCTTCTTTCTCCTTTTCATAATCCCCCTTTAGGTAGTGAAAGACCCTAATAAGGTCTTTTTCACAGGAGAGGTGCTCCAGGCTTCAGATAATCTTGGAGGCCTTCTTCTGGACCGACTCTAACAGATGCACATCTTTCTTGTGCTGGAGAACCCAGACCTGGAACCAGAACAGAGAGAGAGAATTGCCTTCCTGATCTGCTGTCCCTGTGTCTTTTCATGAAGCCCAGGATGTGGCTGACCTTCTGCTCTGTGAGTGTGCACTGTTGACTTGTTGGTTTATGTTCTGCTTTTCATCCACAATTCCCAAGTCCTCCTCCACAGGACTGCTCTCAATGGTACTTCTTCTCCCAGTCTGTATTCACACCTGGTATTGCCTCAACCCAAGTGCAGCACCTGCACCTGGGCTTGTTGAACCTACGAGGTTCTTGTAGGCCCACTTCCAAAGTTTGTCCAGGTCTGTTTGGATGTCATCCCATCCTTATATTGTGTCAACTGCATTACTTGGCTTGGAGTCATCTGCAAACCTGCTGAGGGTGTATTTGATCATGCTGTCTGTGTTATTGGTTTAGGTATTGAAGAGCATCAGCCCCAGGACAGAGATTTGAGGGATAACACACATCACCAGCCTCCACCTGGACACAGAATCATTGACCACAACTCTGTCTTCATTCATCCAATCAATTCCTTACCCACTGTTTGACTTCTCATATTATTAATTTCTAAAATTGTACTTAACAATACATACCTAATGGCCAGTGTTTTTACCTTCAGTCTTATTACTTTTAGATTTTCAAACTGACCAAAGAGAAATTACATCATTATAAAACAGAGTTAGTAAAATATGAGTGCAGAAAAACACATAAGCAAGTTCTACCGTATTTCAAAAGGAAAATATAGGAAGGAAAAAAACTCCAATGCAATGTAATAGGAGAGAAAAAGAGAGAAAAAGAAAGTTTCCATCAACATTTATTGATATAGGCTGTGCAACAGAAACCTGTTGTTAATCGACCACACTGAGTTTCTCAGCAGAAGGAATTGAAATATGGATCTTGTTCATTGGAAATCTATTGAACTATCTGTGTAAATGTACTCAATATACACTCTCTTAAAGTTTATAGTTTTAAGAAATTTCATTTTTTAGGCAAGTAAGGATATGTTATCATTACATTAAAAGTTATTTAAATATTTTGATGAAAATTGTCAACGCACTGTCGATTTCTCTGTAGCTTTTCTATGAGAATGATGGCTGTATTGTTATAGTGGTGATTTAGATTATTTCAATCAATCACCTGGTTTGGACCAATATTATGAAACTAATTTCTGTACAGAAATAAAGTACATGTTTTGCATATTTCTCAAACTTTTATTGTCTAAATGTGTTAGATATATTTTGCTCTGAATTTGAACTGCATTTTCATTAATAACCCCTTTTTTATTGGTTTACATTTCCAAAATAAATTGAAAATCCTATAATTCATAATATAGTAAGTGAATTCATTAGTGTGAGAAGGAATTAATGATATTTTGATATTTACATATTTATTCTGTTTCTGGATTAAGACACCCACCATTTTCCTTGTACCTTCCTCTGATGTACCAGATGAAAGCTGGACTATGACATTCTAACAAGTTGATCTATCTTTTCAAATAAAACTGAACTTTTCCCAAGGTTGAAATCATATCAGCTAGGAAAGACTAATCTGGAAAGCCACCCAAACATTTTGTAATTTCATCGCCCAGTTTCTAAAGAGCATTGAATAACAGACTGTCTCGAGGGGCAAAACTGAAATAAAGCTCTAATGGAATCAGGGAGCTGGCCATCTAATTTTCTAAACATAGAAGTTACCTTATATATGCATTGTTGCCTCAAAAATTACACTATAAGATTTAAAAAATCAGATTTCAGACAACTAGGCTGTCATCATCAGGAGAATTAATACAACCTGTTTCTTTCAGATGTATCCTTTCATACACAAAGTACTGCTGATGATTTTTTATTATGTCTGTATTTTATTTTCATACTTTGTGGTAATATTTAAATGTTGAGCCTTTTCTTCCCCAGTGAAAGTCAAATATTAATATTATTCCTATCCTCATGCAAAATAAAGAAAATTATGCAGTCATATGCATGTATTGTCATTTTATTCTTACAAAAAAAGAGAAAAGAAACACTGAATTTCACAAGTGGACTTTTGATTTTGTTAGACTAAATGAAAAGTGATTGGATTATGCTGCTTTCTTTTCTTTTGACATGCAGTTGTCATCTTCTCTTAACAGAAACAGTTTTTTTCCTTCCTAATTTGTATGCTTTGTTATTCCTATTGAAAATGCTCAGCGATACTTGATCCTTGTTATTCATTTATGTATACTTAATGCTTAAATTTCTCAAGAATCATTATAAGCTACCAATCCTTTGCATCCTTCTTTTCTCATTGCTTTTTTAAAATTATTTCTTGATTGTTCATGAGAACATTCGTTACCTGTGTTCTACAAATGAAGATCTATTCTTTGTGACACTCTAGGAAAAGGTCAATCAATTGCAATAAAGTAATTTTCTTTTTTTTAATAGAACAGAGTCATGAAAATAATTTATGCTGCTTTGCTTGATTAGGGACAGTTTGCTACATAAAAGATTTTGAGTACCTTGATTGCACACTCCATTAAGCACTCTACTCTAAATGTGTTATATTCTGCTTAATGACATTTACAAACAGGTGAGAGAGTTTTAGACATTTCAGAATCTGTGACCTTTCCCAGTTTATTCCTGCTTCCTTGGGTTAGTGAGGCTCTCATTGGGGAACAAGATGGGAAAAGTTGATAGTGGGGAGGAATAGTCATGTGAAGTTTTTCTTCTCTGCATCTATCTCACCTTCTACATGAGTTTTCATGGGTGTTTTTCTATTTTTTGGGGAGTTTTTTCGTTTGTTGTGGGGTTTTGTGATTGGTTTTTTGGGGGGTTTTTTTGGAAATATTTTTCCATTCTTTCCTGACTGGGTGGATTTGGAAATCACTAGTAGATATTTTCAATATATAATTTTTTTTCTCTTAATCTATTTTACTCCATAGGTGAAAATTTTTATGACAGAAATTTATCGCTTAGTACAATAAGTAATGTGAATTTTTTATCCCAATACAAGTGTACTGAGGCAAGCACTGGCAGATATGAAACATCTGAATGGTATGGAGACACTGAATTCAGAATTAGTAATCATTCCTACTTGTCAATGAAAGAGAAGTCGACACTTCTAAGTTTTGCAAGCAACAATATTTAAAGAAATAAAAATGTGTGAAAATAGTCTGACATTGACAAAGAGCATTGTGCAAATTATAAATTTAAAATACAATTTTTCAAGGAGAAGTTGTGCAAAATCACACACAGTATGTTAATAAGTATGTTCATTGGTGGCTAAATATGATGAGTTTGAAGAACCCATTGACACAGAAATCTTTGTGCTGCTTCCTTCAGATGTACTGTATAGTTTTCTTGAACTACTTCCTTTTTAATGCCCTGTGTATCTGTTCTTATCTGGTTCTGGAGCAGAAGATGATTGCAGAGATGAAACATCTCATCCACTATGCTCATTCTCCCAGTGACTGTGCATAAAAATTTATGTAAAGAAAACTTACAGAGAGCTGCACACTTAGAGAAAAGGACATGATATTGTTAGTAATAACTGAATACTAAATCTTTATTTATTTATTTACTTGCTTACTTATTTTTCCTCACTAGAACCAAATTATCTCTTGTTGTTAGCACCTTGGAAAAAAACATCTGATCAAAAGCATTGACAATAACTGTCAATTTCTTTTCATAAATAGGTGATCAGAAAAAAAACTGTGGATCTGTATAAGGGTAAAGCTCCGCAGCTGTTAGAAAATGGCAGACTCTGTTATCTTCCAAGCCCAGCTAAAGAAATGAGCAAAAACTTTTGTAAGATATGCATTTTCCAACATATATTTTTTCATAAGAAGAAATTATTTTGCAGTGGATTCTACCTTAGATAACAAAATTGAAGCCTAGGAGTGAATATTTTAATTGAGTTAATAGTAACTTCTTTTTTTCCTAAAAAAAAAAAAAATTACCTTCATTATCTCACTGGAAGCAAAACTGCCTAGATCTGTGATATTTTTTTTTTATTTAGCTGAAATATAATGTAAACTGGCTAGAATGCTCAAACTATGAATCTCTGGACTTCACACTCTTATTAGAAATTATTCCCTATAACCTTCCTGAATTATGAGAGAAAACAAATATACAAGAAACACACAAAACCATTTCTATGTGTAAAGCCCAGTACTTTTCCTAACTAGTAAGAAAAGCTGATAATTACATCCTACTTTAAAATTAATCTTGTTCAATTACATGTCTATATCTGAAAGACTTTTTCTATTCTTTGTGAAAGGAATGAAAATCTTTAAATTATTTCCATGTGTCTTATTCTAAAGGTAGCCTTTACAAAAGAAAAAAACCCCAATATAGTAAAGGAATTTGTCTATCATTATTGATCTTCTCAGAAACAACATTACCTAGCTCAGATATACACAAAAGAAAATAGAATGTTCTGTTCCAGTTTCTACATATTTGTGTTTTTCTGCAATTGATCCCTCTGGGGAAAACAAAAACAAAAACAACAGTTAAACCCCAGGTTTTTAAAGAAGTTAAAAAGCCCATATGAAGGTTCAGACAGTGAATTCAGTGGAAAAAGTTATTGTAAGCATTTGTGGAACATGTCATCAAGTTATATTGTCTAATGTATTTAACTGATCAATAACATCAATATGTAATAAGTATGGCAATTAGACATACTAATAATCAGAAAAAGAAGTGACAGAAACAAACCCATCAAACATAGAAGGTTGATATAAAATCCCATGCAAATCAACATCTCTCAGAAACAAAAGCATGTCCTTGCATATCTTTAAACACTGACATTAATAATACTTCTTGTAATTCTAGTAAAAGAAGGCAACATTTATTTCTTCATAGCAAATTATTACATTTATATTATCTAATTAAATGCATTTATTTGCTATTTGCAGAAAATAAATAATCATAATAATTTTTAAACACTTATATAGCACATCATTCCCTAAATACAAAATATAAATCCTCTATTTTCATACAATTTTGCACTGATCACACATGGAGTATTAGTATAAGAATTTTTATTGCTTATGTAACACAATGCTTTTCTGTATTGGAGTCCTTGAAAATGGTTACCATATTTCCCATTCTATAGACAAAAATAAAAGTTCACCTAGAAATCAAGAGATTTCCCAAGACTGTACAAGTATCCTGAGACAATGAGTTTTGCTTTTGAATCAGGTACAAAAACTAATTTCAAATATTTTATTATTGAAATCTGCATTTTTCTTAAGGTGAAATTATTGAAAGACAAAAGGGGTTTCTTTGCACTATTACTCAATCAGAGAGAGGGGGAGTAATAGGAGAAGTTGCTATAACCTCCTGACCATGCACATTTACTACATGTAAATATTTTACTCAGGTTTTTGTTTGATTTGAGAGATCTACTGAGGACCAAACTCTCTTCTCACAGTTCACCTCAGCTAGTGTAACTCTATTGCCAGCCTTAAGATGGGTTTGGTACAACAGGAGGAACACATCTTGAATCTGCCACTCTTGAACTGGAATATTATGGTGTTTCGGGTCTTTGGATTGATGTTCAGTGTGTTGCTACCACACTCAGCACCTGACATTTGACCTTTCCGTCAGTTTTCTCCCAGTCAGAAAAATAAATTGTTGACTTTAAATCATTGCTATGTGATAGCCTCGAAACTGATGCTGGAAGTTAAAAAATATTTCTTAGTTGAATGAATAATGGGAAAAAAATTAAAAAAGGAGGGAAATATTTAAGCAGACAAAATGTCAGGAATGCTAGCAGCGGATGTTACGCAAACAATAGAAAGACTGTTTTATGTGTTTGTATAAGGGGAAAAAGTCCTCACTAACAGGAACAGTCTCTCAAAAACTTCTTGTAACTTTTCAGAAGACTTATTTTAAACTTGAAATAACATTCAGTCAAAATGAGGGAAGGCAGACTCCAAAAACCTTCCTTTAAAGCTGATTGAGACAGAATACAGACAGGATGCAGACATTAAGATAGAACTCAATCTTCTGGAAAAATGTAAAGAAAATTTTTGCATGTAATTTTTTTTTTGCTTTCACATACACAGAAAAAAAAAATCCTACATCCTGGGTTCTTTTTTTCTTTTCCCCAGACCAATTTTGCAAATATCTATGAAAACATGTCCTCAGACAAAAGCACTGTTAGGATGTTGAGCATAAGTAACTATTAATTTTTTGGGCAGTGAGTCAGAATTTTCTGTTTAATGTCAATAAATTCCCTATGTTACCATGTGGAGATGAGCTAAGAGTTTTCTACAGTAATACTGCCAATATTATTTTAACAGTATTTTTGCAGATTGGAGGGAATGAAGGTAGTCTTTGCATCACAAATCCTGTTATATAGCTTTGAGTTGTCTTGGATGAAAAAAATTCTCTTTCATTAAACAGTAATGTAATATATCTTTAATCACTCTCGTAGATGCCAGAGGTTACTCCTCCCTGTCGCTGCCAGTTCAGGTGTCCTACAGGTTCTGTGTCACTCTGTCCTTTAGCCCTCTTGGGTCCTCTGGGGTACTCAGATGTCTCTGGAAATTACTTCCTCAGCCTGGTACAAGTTTTGACCTAGGAGAAAGTTGCCCAGAACACGACATCTAAGAGCTGCAGGGGGTCAGGCCAGGATGGCCGAATTACAAGAATATCTCTCATTCTTTTTACTTCAGACTCTCCTACTCTGGGTGATGTCTTTACTTACCAACTTAGTTTTTCTGGCTACTGTCTTTGACACTAGGAATTATGATTTGTCCAGGGATCCTAAGTATGTAAGTCTGGGTGACAGATTCCATTAAATGATAGAAAATCTAAAAGATCTTAGTTGTGTTCTAAAAGATTTGTTGACGCTAACTCAGCTGATATAGGGATGATAAATCTGCTCCCTGAAAGGACTAACTGTTAGACTTTTGAGAAATACAATGCTCTGCACTTCAGTGTGACAGTCCTGGCTGGAATGCTTTAAATCACATGCAAATATAAATGTGATTTCTAGAGTAATTAGGCTTTTATGTCAAAAGCTAAGATCTTATCTTAAACAAGGTGAAGGAAATAAGAGACCTATGCCATCCATGAAGATTTTTGCTGTTGTTCAAAATCTAAAGATAAATTTACATGAAAATACTTGAAACATCAGCGGATAACAGCTGAAATACTGTTTATGAGCAGAGGAGTTACATTTTTTCACCTTTATCTTCCAAAATTAAACCATGAATTTCACGTAGCCACACTGAAATATTTTCAGCACGATTTGTTGCAAAAACCCACTAAGCCACTCTGAAGACAACAGCTGCTGTCTGCAGCCACAATAATTGTTCCTAATAGCAAAGTACTAGAATTTAGAAATGCTTCAGAAAGATTTGGCAAGAGTGGTGTGGTGCAAAACATGAGGTCTGTTGGTTGGTGGGGTTTGGGGGATTTTTTTGTTAGCTATTATTTACATTAAGTACTTAATGGTGAAAGGATTTTTTTCCTTTGCAAGACTCTCTTGGCAAGTTGACTGGATCAAACCACAAGAGAATAAAATGTGGAACCTCAGGATTCATAAATTCAAGCTGAATATTGTCTAATTCACACAATAAAGAGGTATAGAGTATGAAGATATGCATCTTTACAAAAACATCTTAAGATAGAAACTAGTAATGTGGTTTTAGTTTCAATGCAAATATTTCTGCACCTTTTCATGCTGAGAATTTTATATGTCTGATTCCTACCCTCTCTCTGCTTCCTACCCATTTGTCTTTCTGCTTGCTGAAAGATGAGACATTTTAGGAACCTTACAGTAGATGTCTGTATTGGAAAGGATTGGTGTGGTGAAACCAGTAAATTTTAAGCACAATTTAAATATTTACACAAAGCACCATCTTTATCCTATTTTAAGAAAGATTCTTTTAATATAAAATCAAATTCTGTAAGAAGAATTTAAATTCTGGGTCCTGTAGACCTAATGAACTTGAACAGGAGTCCAAAAGTGAAAACATAAACCAGATTTTTAAAAGAAGCACCCCCTTTATCTTTGGAAGAAATTAAATGAAATTTTAAGTGTAATTTTTTTCTTAACTGTAGATTTTAAAACTATGTTCTTGACTTTTGGAACAGATATCACTTTTCACTGACTTTTTATGTTTAAATTTTTATTGGTAATAATTTTGGTTATAATTTTTATTAGCTTTGAGAAGCAGTGAAAAAATTTGGTTGACATTTTTTCTTTTGTAGACATATTTTGGAGTAGAAACATCTTTTTGAAATATTAAAACTTTGATATAAAGGAATTTTCCTTTTGTGTGGTTCTGAGACATTAAGGCAAAATGCTGGTAAATAATCATGGACTCATCTACCCGTGTTTAACATTGCAGACCAAGCTATTGTTAGCACAGTGAAAATCTACTCTCTGTACAGTCTGATGCTTGGTAGACCATTGCTATCACCATCAAATGTCATCAAAATTCCAACCTGTGACAGTGAAATGGCCCACGAGTTCCTTTTCCTCTCAAGAATTGTTCTGAAGTGGGGAAAAGGAAATGAGGAGCATGAGGAACTTCTCTCATTTGTGGCTGAACAAAATACAGGCACAAAGTATTATTATATCAAATTTTCCTGTAAGGAAAATTAAAGCTAGAGTGGCTGTAGAGTTGAATGAAAGGGCAGCAAAAGATGTGCCTTTACAAATGCTCATGAAATTATCTTCTTCTCAAGGAAAATTAAGTGGTATTAATACTGCATTGATATAGGGAACTGTGTTATCACGTTTACACAATGCTGAACTATGTAAATATAATTACACCACCCTATCAAAAGTCCCAGCACTATACACCATTTTTGTAATGGAAAAACATGACAGTGAATGATGTCTCTGTGTAACACTAATTTTAGGCAAACCTCAAGAAGGTTTCATCAATGGAGTTTTAGCTTGATTTCTAGTTCATGCTTAGCTTGATTTCTAGTTTGTGATCTGAAGTTTTTTAGGTGGTCATAGTCATGTTGTCTTTTACCTGGGCATTATTAAACTTTTTTTCTTCCCTTGCTTCTTCCTTTTTTTTTTTTTTAGTTTTAGTTCAAAGTAATTTATTTACACATGATGTACAAGACCTTCTTTCACTTTGTTTTTTAAAATTGCTATTTCTTGACAGGTTGTGCTCCATCTTTGATATTCTGGCTGGACCTAATGCTATACCTTATTCAATTTACTATTAAAGGGGTTTTTTTGCTTTTTTCTTAAATACTGATATGGAAATATGGTGAAAATGATCAAATACTCCCTCTAACCTGGAAAAGCTGAGAGATTGAAAAGCTGAAGGTAGCCTAAGATAGTATAAAGTTAAAATATTGCTGGGATACATATTTCACTTAGGCTTGCTTGCTGTATGCTGGCCAACCTTGATTAAGTGTCAAGAATATTGAGTAATCTGGATCCTGGAGAGAATGTTTTAACAGGGTGAAACAGCCATCTGAAAGCTGATTTGCCCTTGATGTAAAATTTATTGCATCTATATGCTAATGACCTTATTTCTGCACCTTCAGCCATAACACAACTTTATACTCTCATTGAATTCCAGCAACTAAAATCATGTTGTTTCAAATTAGAAGTTCCCCAGAAAGGGAGAATTTGGGTATGAAAATAATGGCATTGGTAATTTAGAGGATGACAGGTTTTTTTTTTCCTCTGTGTCCCACTCCAGTGACAAGAATAATGATGCAGCTTGACAATAGATGAAGTCAGACGCCATGTATGTCCTTTTGCATCTACTGGTATCAGTAAAGAAAGCAGTAAAGAAAGTTTACTTAAATGTAAGGAAAGAATTTTGATTTGCAGCTTGGAAAGAAACTTTTCAAGTGATGACAAACTCAATGGCGAGGGATTTTATGCTTGGCACAGAAAGTGTTTGGATTTTTTGCTAATGAGTTATTGGGATGAAAATGTGATGTATGTATTTTCTAGGACTGAAATGCATTTTGACTAAGTAGAGGAAAAGGTTGTTTTAGTACTTGGAATGCATAAGTTATTTTATAAGTATAGTTCTTTAAGCATTAGAATTTTTTAAAGTGTGCTTGTTGAATGCTGGTGTAATTTAATGCCACTTTAGTGTAAATACTAATAAAAAAACCTCTTAATGTAATATGGCATCCTAAGTTAATTGCAGGGGATGTGCACTATCTATACCTAATTAAATAATATGTAAACAAGACATTTTAAAGATAAAAAGCCTATTAAAGAATTACTTGTTTGACTTCTTTCTCAAGGTCTTATCAGAAGAACTGACATTCACCTTGTTTCTGTCTTGCAGAATGGCAAGTGTGAGAATGTTTGCCTAACTTTAGAATTAATTATGATTCTAGTAATAAAGATAGCTCATTTCTTGGTTTTTGATGGATTTTTCACTTGCGGATTTGTTACCAGCTTTAAATTTAAGTTTGGAATTTCAGGGAACAACCCTAAGAAATCAACATCTTAGCAAACATTTGCAATCATAGATTTCATGCACACTTAGAGTAAGTTTTTCTGATAAATTTGTAAATGATAAGTCCACATAAATAGAACATTCTACTAGCCACTCAGCTGAGATGCAATTTTTACCAAACTAGCATATTTTCATTTTATAATCATTAATCTTCTTTATTACCTGCAACAACATTTCTAAGTAGTCTCTAGCTCTATTTAATAAGTTATGAATAATTAATTTTGAAGCTATGTACCCAGAATTTTGATAACTTCTCCTAATGTTGTCACAATTAATTTCTACTTCAATAATTAAAAAAATATTTTAACTCTATACATAGACTAGACTAGACTACAACAAAATAGAGTAGAATATCTCAGTTTTGAAGGGACTCATAATGATCATTAAGCTTAACTAAAAAATATTTCTACCTGCCTTCATTTTAGCTTCTATATTTCCTAAGGAACCATTAGCCAAATTCAATACTTCTTTAAGCTGTGACATCTGTGGTTTTCAATAATTTTTTCATTATTATATTTTGTCATGATATTTTAAAGCCAGGTTTAATAATGTGTTATTTTGTTGGTTTTTTTTTTCCCTATGTGTTTTGATGTCAGTAAAGGTAGCAGTTGCCACAACAGAAGATCTCATTTCAGTGATTTTAAAAGGAATGAGTTCTGAAGAGGAAAACTATATGTTAATATTTTGGGGTTTTTTTAGAAACTGACCCATGGCATCAAAAATAAATACATTGAATTATTGGCTGTAGCTGAATCATGACTCTGGATATATGTGTGCATGTATGGGTGTGTGAGTGTGCACCTACAGAGGAATTCCTGGGAGGGGACAAAAAAAAAAAAAACCAAGCAAAAATTTGTAAAAGGTTCTTTTCCTGACCTAATTTTTAACATCTGTAACTCTAAGTGAACTCTAGTTTTCAGCCCTTACATGTCCTGAAGCACAAATTACTTTTATATTTTAAGATGATTTCTAAATTATATACTTTAAGAAAAATTAATATTATAGATCTTCTTTTCTAATCTATAATTATTTTAAATTAAGAAATCCAGAACTTGTTTCTATATTTTAAATACTATCAGCTAATACCTCTAAAATATTGGTAGTTTGGGCTCTTCATCTCAGTTTTAGACCTCAAATAGTTAAAACATTTTTTTTTCTCTTTTAATATTAAATTGTTACAGCAGTAATAAACATGCACATTGCCAAATCAGTACCTAAGAATGGCATGGATATTCTGGAGCCAGATATGCTTTCAATATTGTTCAAAGGTTTACTTATTAACATGCCTTATGATTGATACCTGTGTGTTCAACAGGTATTTATTCTAATTTTTGGTTTATTTCTTCCTATTACTTTTATTTTTCCCTTATGAAACAAACTAAAAATTTATAACTATATTTTCTTACTGTCAGATGCACTCATAAAAGAAGTAAGAAGACTTAGTGGAACCAATTTTAGTCAGACAAATGTAGCTGCTTTGACAGTCAAATCCACTATTTACATTAGTTTCCTTCTAAATGATTGTAGAAATCCTCAGTAAGAAAAAAAAATCTGCTTTCTTGTTTGGATTTCTATATTTCCAAACCAGAAAAGAAAAAAATAGAAAAAAATTATGAGCTCACAGGAAGTAAAAACAAAACAAAACAAAATAAAACAAAATAAAACAAAGCAACCAAAAAAAGGCAGAAAAAGCAAAGCAAAACAAAAGAGACACCCACCTTCCAAGAGTTTTTAAACCTGAGAATAACTTCTTCCTAAAAAATTGAAAAAGCCAACATAATTTCATTGAAAATAAAAATTTGGGGTTTTAATGGGTTTTTAAAAATTGTTTTGATGGTCAATATTCTAAGAGTTATGAGATAGTGAGAATAATCAACTTTGACCCATCTTTTTTGATCCATCTGTGTGTGCTGGTTTTGACTGGAGTAGAGTTAGTATTCTTTACAGTAGCTGTTATGGGACCATGTTTTGGATTCGGGCTGAAAATTCTGGGACCTTCTAGATATTGCTGAGTAGTGCTGACAAGAGTCAAGGCTGTTTTTCTCTTCTCCTGCTGCCCTGGCAGTGAGAAGGCTGGGGGTCACAAGAGGCTGGGAGGGGCCAAAGCCTGGACAGCTGACCCCAAGTGATCAGAGGGATATCCCAGACTGTGAGCTCTCCTGTCCAGCATTGAAAACTGGGTGAAGAAGAAGGAAGCAGGGGACATTTGGAATGATGGCATTTGTCTTCTCAAGACACTATTACAAGCAACTGAGTCCTGCTCTCTGAGATGGCTGAACACTGCCCACTCATAAGAAGCAGTGAGTTCATTCCTTGTTTTGCTTTGCTTGTGTGTGTGCCTTTTTGCTCTACCATTAAACTGTCTTTATCTCAACTTAAGAGCTTTCTCACTTTTACAAATCTCTCCTCCATTGCTCAGGTGGGCGAGTGAGGTAGATCATTTACCAGGTAAGGGTAGACCATGACACTATGCCACAAATAGTGATGGCCATGACATTTTCAACTCTCTTTGGATTCCTTATATATTTATGGAGTTTTCAGTCTCTCATGTTTCTCACATTACAAGTTAAATAGAAAAGAATAACCAATCCATAGATTTGTTTTAAGAAAAAGAAATGTCACAAATTATTAATTCATATCACCTGAGAAAAAGCAATGACGAGGCTTCATAAACATTGTGTTGTAAGAAAGTAAGAAAGAGAAGAATAAGGGGAAGCAAAAGCTGAGATCCACCTCCTTTCAAATGTTTTATGAATCAGTGACAGTTGTGGAGGATTTAATAGTGAGTAAAATTGTCCAGCATATCATTGCAAGTCAGGAAAGATCAAACTGATTCTTTCTTAAAAGGGAGTAAGAGGCTTTCTTTGTCACATGCAGGAAATGTTATGTCCCTATCAACTGCAAAGTTCAAAACAATCATTAGGTGCTTCATAAATTTATCATCACTAGTGAAAATAATATATTCCTAAACTTGATGCGGACTAAGACCATTCCTCTCTGAAGGCAGCATATAAAAATATATTAATAAAATTTTAATGCAAATAATAAACAGTAAAGAGTTTTTTCATTTATCTCCCTTCTTACCCTCTGCCTTCAACAATTGAAAATTAATTACAGTACCATTGTCCAAGGATTTTCAGAGGGGTAGCCGGGAGGAAAAAAAAAAACAACTAGACTGGTTGCATTTATTCTCCACACTACATCTGATACCTCAAAACTTTGATTTAAGCATCTCTGATTTTGTAACATAGGAACATTCTGGAAATTTTGGTTAGCTCTGCAATCTTTGTAACAGAGATCATTCCATGCATTATTAAAGAATCTTGGTAAAGGACTGCCTAATATATTGTACAGTTCATGTCTGTACTAATACTGAGACTATAGGAAACATGAGATGAAATGCATCACTTTCATTTGTAATAGTAATCCACTGTCTCACTCTCCTAAGATTTGACTCTCCAAAGCATCACTCTAGGCAAATTATTTATGTCATTCAGATTAATGTTAGTGGATGCAAACTACAAAATATGCATCCTAGAATAGGAGAAAAAAATCATTATTTATGCATTACTTTAGATCATTACTTCAGCACAGTGCCAATACGTTTGGAGTGCTGCTGTCTATCAATAATCCATCCCACTATGTGAATAAAAGATTTGACACTGAGTAAAATGGAATTCTTTTCAAGGAAGTTGAAACTGTAAGGCTATAACCATTTAAAATATGGGTTCACTGAAAGACATTCATTCTTTTATATAGTGAGAAAAAATATGTGTATACATTATGTGTTTATGGCTGAGATTTCAAAACTTCACAGGATGGTTGTTTTTGGAAGAATACTGCTGGAAGTCATCTCTAACCTCTCAGCTCAATCAGGACAGCCTAGAACTGGGTGCCCAGGACCGTTTCCAAAGAAATTGTGCATATCCACACATATTTAATGGATTCCAGAGATTCCACAGCTTCCTTGGACAACCTGTATCAGTAATGAGTCACCCTCACAATGTTTCATTCACATGGAGTGTCCTCTGTTTCAGTTCGTGCTCATTGCCTCTGGTCCTATCACTGGACACCACTGAAAAGAGCCTGGCTCCACCTTCGTTTCACACTCTTTGCAGGTATTTATGGTCATTGATAAGGTCTCCCCATGAACATTCTGTTCTCCAGGCTTAACAGGCCCAACCACCTCAGTCTTTTCTCATATGTGTAATGCTTCAGTCCCTTTATAATTTTTGTGGACTATCTTTAGTATGTCTTTGTCTCTCTTTTACTGGGGCAGCCCAGTATTGGTCACAATATGCCAGCTGTGGCCTCACCAGTGCTGAACAGAGAGGCAGGATCATTCCTTGTGACCTGTGGGCAGCACTCCTGCTGCAGTCTGGAACAACAGACTCTGTACTGCAAGAGGACACTTCTGGCTCCTTTAAACTTAGTGTCCAACAGGACACCCAGGTACTGATTTCCGGTTGTGGGAAAGCAGGAGGGTAGGGGTAGGCCCTACGCCTGGGTTAAGCCCCAGCATTTTCACGAGCCTTTTTCACATTCTCTGTAACCAGATTCCCCATCTTGTGGAGCAATGGGTCCATATTTTCCCTAATCCTCCTTCTGTCACCTATGCACTCACAGAAATCCCTCTTGGTTTTTTGACACTCCTGTGCAGTGAATTCCATGGGGGCTTTAGCTTTCCCAATTCATCTCTGGAATCTCAATCAGTATTTCCATATTTCTCCCAAGTTATGGCTCCTTGCTTCCACACCCTGTGTACATCCTTTAAGCCTGGCCAGGAACTCCTTGTCCATTGACACAGGTATTCTGCTTGTTTTTTGCCTGATTTATTTGTTGGGATGGACCACTCTTAAGCATGGAGTGAATGATTCTTGAACATTAGTGTGCTGTCACTCCCACATATCTTGGCGTGGTTGGCATCCCCCATGAGGACCATGGCCTGTGAATGTAAATCAGAGGGCCTGATCCACTTGTTCCTGGTCAGCAGGCCTACAGCACGCACCCATTACAACATCAACTTTGTCTGGGCTCACCAGGAGATACAAGCTGCTTTACATTAATATTTCATGATATATAGATTTTCAAAGGAGTTTACAGATGTGCTTTTATATGTCTGTTGAATATTTCACCCTAACGTTTACAAGTAGACCAAAAAACCCCAAGTGGAATGACAGATTATAGACAATAAGTCACACCACTGCAGGAAAATGAAGGGTAAAGACTAAATTGTATAATACAGTAATACAGTATCAGACTTCTGCTAGGGTAGTGCAGCAAAACCCCTACATTTTTTGGACCACACTCTTCAATGTTAAAGTAAATCATTATTAAAATTGATTATTCATTTAGGGCTACAACAGTCCAATATCCTGCAGACTAGCTGACAAGGCATTTAGAGAGTCAGTGTAAAATTTCAAATCTAGTGAAATGTGGAGGTAGGACCTTCATGCTGACATTGAGAGGAGATGAAAAACTGATTCTTTAAACATTGAATTGGAAGGTGACAAAAGTAATGCTGTTCTTTTATCTTGACAAATATTTGTCATAGAAAAAAAAATAATTAAAAGAGAGAAGTGTCCTTCTTTCCCATATAAAGTCTATAACAAGATAAGTATCTGGGATAGTTTTTGCTAGGGTTTTGTTAAGCAGCAGTACTTTTAAAATATAATTCTCCATTATAAATTTGGTAACTAAATGAGTAATGCAGGATTATTTATATTTGATAAAACCTGAGTTTATAGGTTTTTTGTTATTCATCCTAGTAAGGGAGTTAAATTCTCCTCTATAAATTTACTAGTGCCTCTGTGATCAGCAGTTTTGGTTTTGAAGTCCTTGGCTATGTATAGGCCATTAAAGACTGTGGTCCAAAGCTTGACACATTGATCAAGCTCTTCCTAAAATGGATTGGCCTTATCTTTCTGTCCTAGGTGTTCTGACTCTAATGGGATTTCCCTATCTCCTGGCTGTTTACGCTACTTCATCTGCTCTGCATGTCTGTAATAAAAATAAATAAATAAAAGGTTACACTGTTTCCCTCAAATGTGGCAGGATGAAACTGGAAGTGTATGTGCTGCATGCACTTGGAAGCACATGAAAGACCATTGAAAGAATGAGGCTGCAGAGATTGTTTTCTGAAGGAGCATCAAATCAGTGTAGATGCTGCAGCTCACCAAATGGTGGCATGGTTTCCACCTCACTGCCCTTCGAGAGGTTTAGAAAGCAAACTATTCCATGGAAATGTAGAAATAATATCTTAATGAATGTAAGTAGATGCAGTAGTAAACAGGTTTACGCAGTGAGCTGACAACAAGGAGTGTGGACTTCGGGAGCCAAGCTTATTTCATATTTCTTTTATTGAACAGCACAGATATACCTGCTGAAGCCCAGGCAACATGATCCCAGGAATAGGTCTCAGCAAGGATAGAGGATATACCTGACTTTATACTTTCTATCCAACTTGCTTCTGAACCAGAATTACTGGGTCAAATATTAATTTGCATATAAATAACTCCTTCTAGACAGAGGGGAACAGCATTACTGTCATCTTCTAGATTAAGTACTTATTACTTTTGTTTTGGAAGACACTGATTTTTGACTTGTTGGTTGTTGTTCAGACAGTTGTTCTACCTTACTTGTCAAAGCACATAATGATATTTAATACTTCCTGAAGTAATTTAAAAAAGATAATAAATAAGTATTTATCAGGATTCTGACAGGCTGAATATTTTTATCTGAAGGTTTCACAAAATCGTATAAGTCAAAATGATGATTGAACACCTGGATATGAACAATTTCATGAAGTTACAACTGATGAGTAATTTAATGTGCTTAAACAGATATAGGCATATATCAGCAATTATGGACAGAAATTTGGGTGATATTAGTACATACAGTGTAAAATAGCTCTAGTCTATTTATTAAGTATATATCTCAGACCAATAACACAGAATTTATTTGTTTGTATGCTTGATGGGTTGATTTTGGTTGTTGGGTTTTATCTGGGGAGAAGAGTTTTGTGTGTATGCATTTACAGTAATTCTCTATAGATTTAAAACAGTAATATCATATCTGATTGGTTTTACTGGTATTTCACCAATTATCAAATATTATTCAGCAAATTCACTAGGTACTGTTTAGAATTTAGCTTTTCTGAAAATGGGTGCTACTCAGTAAATTTTCTGGATATAAAAATCTAAGTTTAGATTTTACAGACTGAGATTCAGCCCATCTGAAAGTCACCTCCATTCCCACAGCCCATCTGAAAGTCACCTCCATTCCCACAGCTAGAGTTTCCTTCTAGTTAGATACCTTTAAAGGCCTAAGATCACAGAAAGAATCACTGGTCATGGGTTGTATAAAAAATTTGTCAGTATTATTTTTTAACAGCAAAACACTGCAGGGAAGAAAATGTGATAAATTTTAAATGTTTTTTCAAATATTGCAAATTCTTCCATGTGGAGCTAAGCACAGAACAAAGAACGAGGTAATGAAAAAATCTATATGTACTGTAACAAGGGATCAGATTTTATGCCATGGCAATGGCTATATACTCAGCTACATGTTGGTGAGAAAATGAAAAGTACTCTCTAATGTTGATTTTTATCTCTTCAGCCACATCTGGAAAAAGTCTAAGTGCCATTATAGACCAAGTCAACTTTGCATAACTTTAGGCAAGTGCAGACGTCTAAATGATGAGAATATTTTCCTAACTCTTTATTATACCCATGTATAATTTTTTATTTATATTTATTATACCCATGTAGAGACTTGGATAATTCCAAAATTCAATTCACACATGAGACAGATTTTTCTAGCCACTAGCAAATATTTGGAAAAAAGTTTGCCGCAACTCATACTGTCCATGAGAAAAAATTCTGTCACAAAGTATATTTAAATATTTATTTAAACAAAAATAATAAGTGGCTATGGCTGCAGTTTCAACTGCTTAGAGAGCTACCTTGGGACCTGAAAAATTTGAGTGGTGTATTGTTTTCTTCAGGTAGGTTTCTTTTACTATGATCAATGTACTTTACATCCCTGTTGAATTCTGACTTCTTGTAGGGGTCATTGTTTCTTATTCCCTAATAATTCTACTAGGGATGTACAAACTTAATATATTTCTACCATTTACTGAGTTTGCCGAATCACAAGGAACAAGCACATGTTTTATGAACTCTCAGGTGGGTTCCAATGTAAAGAAATGAAAAAAAAAAAAAGTTATATTTGTAGAGTCAGCTAGCAGCAAAAAAGAAGGGGGAAAGCATTAAAAAAATCCTTGTTTGGTTTTTTATGGTGACTCTCCTAGGAATAAATTGACTATGGTATGGGATTTTTTACAGCTTGTAAAGTTATAGTCCTGACTGATGCTAAAGGTACCTTTTCCCAAAGGGATGGATTAAAAAAACTACAATCAAAGAGAAAATAGAGGGTGCTACGTTGCATATTACATTTCTATTTCCATACTGTATAGCAAGACTTATTTAAATATGTTATTGATTGACAGACGTAGACAAAATGAAGTCATTTCTAGTTTCCAAATATTATCTTATTTAAAAACACATAACTATTTTAGAACAGAGCAATGTTGATTAAATTGTCTCCTTTTGTTCAGAGGAATGTCAGACGTTAATTTGTCTGAAAATTAGTCAAGAACAAGAGTGTGGAGCTCAGTTATTGTTATTTAAGTATGGGGTTGAAATAATTATTATTTCCACTAAATAAGAACTTTCAAAAGTACCACAACACCAATCTTTCTTTAATGATCAATTTTAAAGCTTTTTGTTTGTTTGTTTATTTGGTTTTTTTTGTTATATTCTAGTACTGAAAACGTTGAATAGATCCAGTAGTTTATTTCAATTCCATCAACTCTCAGCTCTAAGACACACTTTAAATAATCAAACCACAAAATAAGAACGCAGAACCTGGGCATGACTGAAGACCACAGCTTCTCTAGATGGTTTCTTTGACGGCCCTAGAGGTACATTAGGGCACCAGTATGCAGTTAGCTGGGTAGTTTACCACAAGGCACCCAAACACAGACTGCCTGCAGCTTCTGTGTGGAAAAGATCTGAGTGGATTATGGGAAATGCCAGGTTTATGACTTCTTGGGTCTTTGGTTCCTTAAGTACCAGAAAAACTGCACATAGGAAAGCTAAGGACCCATAAGGACGTGAGTGTTCAGTAAAAATGATGACCTCCACAGTATTTCTGGTAGGTTAGAAATAAAAACTAGTTTGTGTCTAGATTTATGTTCAGGGTGGTAAAGTATTAGAGACAGAGTTACTGTAAGCATCCAGGTTTTCACTGGATACGTTTATATTATCAAATAAAATAGGCTCATTCTCCAGCATTAAGGACTGCTGGCACATCACAGCTCCAGAATATATACAATATATAGTATATACAGATTATATGGCTTTTTCTATCCTGCCTCCTGGGAACTATCAATGGTCTAAATATTACCTGGAAGAGTGCTAGTTCACAGAAGTCAAAACAATGCCAGAGGCAAGAGCTCTCTATTAAAGAGTAAAGAAAATGTCCTGAGTTTAAATGTGTCCCAGTTCCATTTGTTTTACTGATAATAACAGAGTCATTAGGTTCAAACTGGAAGAGTTTGTGGATTTTGGTAAATCAGAGTTGACAGGAACTGATAGTTCTGATTTATTAAAACAATAGCAAAAATTGTACCTGAACACAGCTTCTGGGAAATAAATCCAAAAGAGTGGGAGACAGGATATCTTTTATGAACTCTCAACACTTGCAATATGTCTTTTTTTTCTTATTTCCTTGATAACAGGATCTAAATTTCTTTTATATTTTTTTGTTGTTGTTGTTTGTTTTTTTTCTCCTTTTTTATCTTTTTTTTTTTTTTTTAATGAATCAGAGATTTATTCTCCTAAATTGGGGCTAGTCTGCTATTAAATTAATCTTTACAAGTGAACCAGTCATCCTTTGACGAAAATGAGTAATATTTTCTTTGCAGTACTTTGTTAGTATTTGTTTTGCTGGTAGATAGGGTCAGAGATTGACACAGACCCCAACTGCAATTCAGTAAAATGTACAACTTCAATGAATCACAGCAGGATAAGCTAAACAACACACATAATCATTACTATGAAAGAATGCTTACAATGATTAAGAAAGATACGTCACCAGTTACCCCAATAAAGATCCAAGTCCGACAGACAATGAAGGACTGGAAAGCCATGACTGGTAACTGGGAACTGTACATCACCAGCTGGGAACTGTGCATCGCCATTTTCCCCACTACTTTAGAATCGTCCAAGTGTAAGAACATCAGCCATGGGAAGAAGCTGTTGCAGTGAAGAACTGGAGAACCATGCACAGTGCTTGGGAAATGCAGGGGTGCATCCACCTTTGCAGGTTGTGAGGCTTCCCCACTTTGCTGTGACTATAGCCAAGCTTTTATAATGTTAAACAAAGAAGCTGACATAATTTCTAATTTCATTCTCCCGTTGGATTTATCCCAAAGCCTGTCCAGGGCTCAATGAGGTACAGAGGGAGATGTCTTTGAACCTATACCCTGCTGATAAGGTCAGGAGTGGTCTTATCCAGTTTCTAGATACAGAAAGGTAAACACATGTTTTGCCTGTAAACGAACACATATGACAGTACTTTGTTAATAAGTGAATATATATATATAAATATATATACATATATATATTTTTATATATATATATATATATAAAATTTGATTGAAAGGTTCATCTATAGGGCAAATTTGTTTGAGGCCTTAGTACTTCAGTATTAGATGAAGAAACACAAATTTAAGTATAAATGTTGAGTAGTGTACCCTGCTCTGGGATCCCCAGCACAGAAAGGGCATGAAGCTGTTAGATTGTGTACAAAGTAGGGCCACCAAGTTGATCAGATGGATGGAACACCTTGCCTATGAGGAAAGGCTCAGAGAACAGGGTTTGTTCAGCCTGGAAAAAAGAAGGCTTCTGGGTGACCTACTTGTGGCCTTCCAGTACCTGAAGGGAGCCTGCAAGAAAGATGGAGAGAGAACTTTCACAAGGGCATGTAGTGATAGGACAAGGGGGAATGGCTTCACACTGAAAATTGGTAGATTTAAATTAGTTATTAGGAAGAAATTCTTTATTGCAAGGATGGTGAAACACTGGAACAGGTTCCCCAGAAAAGTTGTGGACACCCTATCCCTGGAAATGTTTCAGGCCAGACTGGATGGGGCTCTGAGCAACATGGTATAGTAGAAAGTGTCCCTGCCCACTGCAGGGGTTTGGCACTAAATGATCTTTAGGGTGCCTTCCAAGCCAAATCATTCTATGATAATCATTAGATACAGACTTTTTTGACATGTATTCTCTTTTCTAAAATTTTGATTCTAGAGAATATCTAACATGGATGGACATGTCTGCATGGGAGTATGTCTCTGTTGAAATCAATTCTTTTTATAACATGCTGCTTTCTTTCTATAATCTATGATAATGTCCAATAAAACCCCAGGTTTTTTACTATTTTTATTATATCCTTGCCTTGCTCTTTCCACTAAAGAAGTGTTTTAATACATTAGAGAAAGAAAATTAAAAACAAGAAATCCCACTACAATTCAAATTCTCATGAGAGGGAGATAGATGACAGAACTGTCCATACCCACATTATTTGAGATTTTGGAAGTCTTTGAGATTTTGGAAGCCTTTTTTTTTTAGGACTTTCTATAAAATTTAGCCAAAATTTTAAGCCTTTTTTTTTTTTTCACATCTGTCTTATACTATTATCAGTTGTTTGGGTTTGCATTTTGACAGACAGGCAAGGATAAATTTCAGAATGAGTGTAGAAAAAAACCCAAAACATTGTTTTCTTTGTGTTAATCATACAGTCATTTGACAGAAAGCCGTAGCTTGTCCATACCTCGGAGAGATAATTTTAAATTTGGCAGCATGTTTGCCCTGCTATCTGGAATAGACCTTTTGACATCTCTTAGAAAGCTCTCTGGAATTCAGCTAAGCTGCAAAACTCAGAAAACTGTGGGTTGCGCGTGTTCAGGAGGGGCTCAGTCAGTATTACTAAACTTGCACTTATTTTAATAAGCAGAATAGCAAAATAAGCAAAATCTGGGCTTCTCAAGGGAGTGGAAGAAAGTTTTTTACAATGATGAAGCTGTAGATGTAAGCAACAAACAGACCTACAGCTGCTAGCAAGACAAAGCATTCGGCTTCTGACACACTGGTGGCTGAAACCAAAGCACAGCTCAGCCTTTGCCTGCTACGGCTGTTAATTGGCTCCTGCTGCAGTCAGAGAGATGCCTGTAAGTCTGAGTTAGTGCCTACAGTGTAAAACTGACTGACTTTTTGTTTCCTTGACCCGATGCATGTGCATGATTGCACTTGATTTTACTCAGTAAGCAAGGGGAGAGGTCTAGAGTAGGCATTTTATATTTCAAATCTCACCCTGTTCGGCTTCCAGAATGCAGCAGACATTGTGCGTGTGTGTATGTGTTGTATTTACAGCTTCACAGGAATAATGTATCTCAATATTCTTCTAAAAATCGTAAAGAAATTATGCTAGTTCTAGTCTTAGAAGGAGAAAACGATTATTTGATTTATAAAGTTTTGTATAAAGGGAGGAAATTATATTACTCCATTCAATATTTTAGATGTCTGAAGCTAGAAATACTCTAAAGACTTCAGGGTGATGAATCATTGTTTCAGAACCTAAAGGTTTGGTAAAATTGCAATTCATGGGGGAAAAAAATCTTAATTAGTGATTCAAATGATAAAGGATGTTTGTTCTCATACATATGTCATAGCACATGGCTTCTCATAAAATGGAACTTTTCAACTTTTTCAATATAGACTGTGACAGCAAGAATTTATGATTCAGGGACAAACACTCATTCAGTCATAATTTATCATAGAAGATTATAATACTTGGCACTTTGTGTCACCTTTTGCATTTAGATTGCTCACTTATATGTGGCACTTTTACTGTACAACATGTTGGTCAATGTATTCTTTAATACTAAAATTGAGAAAAAAGGATCAAACAGAAAACATTATTGTGTTTCAAGGTGTATTGGTAAAAATTAATATTGATGTGAAACTTATCTGAAGTACTTTCACTCCTGAGTCTCTGGCCACTGAAATTGGAGAGAAAATCATAGGAAAATAGATTTTCAGATATTTCCTACTATGCCAGTAGTACTTTTAAGCCAAAATCCCTGAAGAACAACTTATATCAAAATACTCTGGCACTTCCAATTTGAGCTTCCTGAAAATGAAAGAAAATAAATATAAGTGTTTAGACACCACAGAAAAATTTAAACAGAATGTGACACTAAAAGTAGGCAAAGGTTAGAAAAGTCTCATTTGTGACTCAACTGGTTCACTGATACAAGAAAAAAGAGGTTTCAAAGAATTATTTTGTGCCATTCAGAAATAACTTGGGACATGAATTGCATATATATTTCACCAAAAAACCCTCCAAAAAACAACAAAACCACTAACCACTCTTTTTCTTTAATCTCATTCTGAAAGTATACCATCTTCTTATGATATATGTAGTCACATGAACTCTGTTCAGATTCTTAACACAGTGAAAGTGGATTGACCAGGAATGTCCTGCTTACTGACTTATAATTAAATGCAACTTGTCATAGATATTTATTGCTTCAAGAAGCATATTTGAATATAAGTTCCCACTTTCTTGAAGTACCCTCACAGCAAAATATCAATTTTTCCTTCAATATTTAACAGGAAACTAAATGATGACAAAGAATAATAATGAAAATATTCCATCATTTTAAAAATATTTTCAAAGGAAAAAAAAAGATCAAACCTTCCCCATTCCCATTTTCATTAACTTTTTTTACAGGAATTGAAATTTTGCAATGCAGAGTAAGAGGTGTCTGAATTTTAGCTGCTGATAAAAATGAAGAATGTATTCCTTGTCTGGTAGAGTCAGCTCAAGAATTTTAAATATAAGTTGTGAATTCACTTGGATTTTTACTAAGCATTGGGAACATTTTAGCAGCTCTATATCAAGTCTGGTTGAGAAAAGCTGGGTGAGAACACCTCTCAACAGTGGAGGTGTGTCCAGGTTATCTGTCCACAGGACTGAACCATTTAAATAATATCCCTTTGTGAAGAAAGAGACCAGAAAAACATTAATACACATCAAGTTCCAGTAGGAAGGTGCGAGCTGGAATTTGGGGGGGATGTAGCTAACCTTTCAGCTTCATCCAGCTGTGCAACTGTTTCTGGAATGAACATCTATTTCATTATGTAAAAATAAACTACATCAAGAACAGTTTTGTCTCTGTTGCATGTTAAACTTCTATAATAGCTCCATTGAGGGGTAGGACAGTGTACCATCACAAAGAGTCATGTCCACAATCAAAGTAGAAATGTTGATATAAAGGGCATGAATTCATGAGGTCTCAATCTCATGAGGACTAGGTAGATTTCTCGAGTCAATGATGTAAAATGTGTGCTACCAGAGCAATTCAGATGTTACTCTTTTCAGCACACCCTGACACCCATAGTACAGGAGATGGTGTTTGAAACTGATGCAGAAATTAGATGATGCAATCAAGATATAAAGTAAAACTGTGCTTATCTGAATATTTCACTTACACAGTGAATAATAATATAAATATTTAGATATTTCCTCAGAAGCATTCAATATTTTATTCAAAACAAATTTTATATTGTCTTAGTACCACTTCATAGAATTTCTCTAAAGAGATTTAAAGTTTGTTTAAACAAAAAATGTTAGATATTCCCAGAGCTGACATGATTATGCTGTCTTCTATTTTTACAATGTTCTAGCAATAGTATTCTTACTGCTCAATCCACTCACTGTAGCTGTTCTTAAAGGTATTCTTCCGCTTTTTTTTTCCTTTTGTTGTTCTATTATGTAGCTGATACAAGTGTGATTTTAACATGAAATTTGTTAACTGTGTTACTTTGTAGACTAATAGATTTTCAGAATAGATGTGTAGAATGTAATGAATTGTATTGAAGCTAGTTTTACAATGGTCACAGTCTATCAAACTGCTGAAGGAAGGCAGCAAAAATTATTTCATGCCTCTTTACAAATATCAAAACACTTAATCTAGTCATCTTTTCCCTGAACTGCTATATTTTATTCCTGTGTTCCTGTATTTCTTTCCAGAAACATAAGCACTAATATAATTTCCAGTGCAGCAGAGATTCTAGTGCTTGAGGATTTTATCATTTATGGGTGGGGTATGTGCTTAGAGCACTGATACATTATGCTGTTTGAAGTTCTACTGAATTCCTGGTTCCATTTCGTATTTTCCCAAATATTAATTTAGCCTGTGTTAGCTGTTCAAATTTTGCTGGACCTCTGCAACATATTAACACACATAAAGGCAGCAGGAAGAGCAAACAGCTTGCCATGGCTTGGGCACTTTACAGGAACACCTTTAAGGAAGTTCAAGTGTGTTCCAAAGTGCTGGATTCACCTAATGACTACACTTCTGTTAACCAATTAGCTTGCTGTAATTGGACAAGGCACTTTGCACATGGGTAAAACTGGCATGAAATTCTCACCTTGAAGAGGTGAATGTTAGCAGCGACTTCCAAAGGAAGAAAGATTATTTATCCTGAAGAGCAGCTTGCAGGCAATGTGACGAGTTTGTAGACTTGACCAGGGACACACTGGAATGTTCCAGCCCTCAGGAACCCCACAGTGCAAACCTCAGTGGGTAGTGTGGATGCTTTTAAATTGTGCTAAGGGTCTGTCGCTGTACCACCCCTTCTCCCCTTTCTAATCAGGGCCAGAAGAAACAGCAAATACCGCAGCAGAAAGTGCCTAAAACTGCTTCATCCCATTGTTGAAACCATTGCTCAGAAGAGAATATAAACATACTCTAGGACAATTTTTGCACAACTTAACTGCTAAAATGCACTTTCTCTTGATAGTCCCTCTATGTGAGTGTGCAAGAGACAGGATAATATGCTGAGGAGGGGAAAGAGCGTAACCTAGAGGTAACTTGGCAAGAAAGGAGACAGATGGCTGAACTGAAAGCATCAGAGGCTTGCTCCCAAAGTACCTCCCAAAATAGAGTTGGTTGTAAATTAGAATTGCCCTTTATAAACAAGGTGTATTGCTCTAAAATCTGGCCATCTGATTATGGGTGCAGATGGTCTGTCACTGTGGGGATTTAAAGGTAAAGGTAAAGGGATACATGACAGGTAAGTGCCCCAGGCTCATGTCTCAGTGGCCTAAGGTTATACAGACTAGATTCAGTTTGTAATTCTTTTTGAAAAAGTTGTTTGTTTTTTTGTGGTTTTTTTTTGTTTGTTTGGTTGTTTGTTTGTTTTTTTTTTTAATAAGATTACTAACAAAAGTGTCAATGCTGTTGCTTCTTTGAGTGTGAAAGTTATGGACACTGCTTCAGTACATTAAGACAAAGACCATAAACTATTTTTATATGGACCACAGAGCAATCTAAGATATTCTGAAAGAGCATGTTTGCTGTAGATCTAGAATATTTAAATATTTGCAGTGAGTTATGCATGTATATGAATCTAGTTATTGATATACTTCTGCTCACATATATAGCTGTATACAGAAGTTTACAAATACATAGTGAAATACACAGATTTATAAATACATATATACTCCTATGTAATCAGCATATACATAAATATGAACACTGGCAAAGGAGGGCTTACTTCTTCAGGCAGAATTGCTGTGTGCTGTTGTTAGAGCACTACAAAGTAAACTGACCAAACAGCTCATAATCAAAACAAAATTGATAATAACCTAGACTTATAAAAACAGTGCTCATTAAAGTATATTAATAATATATGTTTAGTTATGATACCAAAAAAACCCCTCCATCAATACATGAAATTAATTTATGTTTGCTGCTTATTTAGGAACTTGTTGTCTTAGTATTAAAGAGTTGGCTTGTAATGCAAATAATCATGTTGTTTTATCACATTATCAGAAAATTTACAGGTCCTTCTGAGCTGTGGACATCTGTGTCCACAGATACTGTGGCACCTGGCTTAACACGTGGGGAACAAAAAGAAACTGTTCCACTAAAATACTTAAGATGCTTAAACCAGGCTCTAAATAGCTCTCCATTAATTTATGAGGCACATAAAGTATACAGTACATTTCAAAGCATTCCTTATTCTATCCTAATCCCAAATTCAGGGTGAATAAGTTTAACTAAAAGCACATATTGTTTGCCCATTTATGCATGTTTTCATATGCACATTATACACAGAGTTTTTATTGGGTATTGAGATAGTCCTGGGCTGGACCTCTAAATAGTTGCTAAGAGTCAGTGCTGGTAAATTTCAATGCAATATGTGGGATGCTGTCACATTGTTGTGTCCTTATGGACTCAGGTGAGGCACTTTGTGTAACTTGATTCCCTTCTAATCCTCAGTTTCTTATGTCTATCTAAAATTAAATAAGAAGTATAATAACAAATTGAAGGTCAAGGACCATCTCCTATGACTTTCTGTATTTAATATTGAAAATACAATATAGCAAAAATAATACTTTACTACCACGGAGAAGATTAAATGTGGTACAATTTTATTTCTGAAAAATACTTTTTCATCTTCAAAACAGCCTGGTTTTCATCTCATGTTAAAATTTTACAGTTATACTGATATTGTTAAGTTTGGACACTAAAAGTCTGAGATGGAGGGGGATATTAAAAGTCTGAGAAATATTATTGTTTACTTTTCCATATTTATTTTTTAATTGTTCATTCTTCTAATTTGGATTTATTTGAGATAGTAGGAATTATTTTCAAAAAGGACATTAACGACCTCTGGATATTATTAATGTGTAACATTCCAAAAATATTTCCTAAAATATTTCTTTGATAGCAGACTAATCCTTTAAATTCTTTTCTTATTTAGTTCAATTACCTTCAAGAAAAAAAAATTTGAATATCAAGCAGACAAATACAAGGACAGAATACACTACTGGAATTAATATCTATGCAGCCTGAGAAGAAGTACAGACATATCAGGGGTCTCAAAAGGATAAAAAACATACACTTCAGTAACCTCTTAGCCACCAAGGGAATGTCCTTACATCTCTGTATGCCTTTCTGGAATCCTTTAGGATGAATTATTCTTTATAACAAAGACAGAAAAAAGCTTGCAAGTAGGGTTTGCATGCTCAAAAAAGACTGTATAATATTTTTGGTAATTCCAAGTGGCTAATGGAAAACAGTACCTCTCCCTATAGACTTTATATCACCTGCCATAATTAAAAAATGCCATTGTCCAACAGGGTGACAATATATGTAGGTTAGCCTGGTGACAATATGTAGGTTAGTTGTTTCAATAAGTTTCAGTTTTCCTATGAAGACTGGCAGTTTAATACAACCTCATGTAGTTAAAAGTAATTGTTAGGACAGAAAGCAAAGGTGTTTTTTTTTTCTCCTTAACTAAAATTTCTAGAAAGAGGGACAGTTTTATATCAGTAGTGCCTTTTTAAACTGAGATGCAACTCTGCTCTTAGCGTCTTATATGGAATTGCTGGTCAACCAAGAGAAATGTATATTTTATCTGGAGAAATGTAAGGGAACCTTAAGGATGCTGTGAACCAGCACAATGACTTTCACAGCTGGAGCCTGTATGGAAATGCTAAGACAGTGCTTTAATTCCTGTTGCACACTAAAGGCAATATTCCTGATCTTGCACTATTTAGAGCTATGGCAAAACTTTCATTTGTTTAACTGACAGTTGGACTAGACCCTGAATCACTTGCTCACTCAATAAGTGTAATTTTCTATATCTATGGACAAGTTTAAAAAAACCCAAAACAACGAAAACCTGAACCCAAACTGTTTCAGTAGAATTCTCCTTACTAATGGAAAATGGTTAGAAGTATTTAATCCTCCTTGAATCTTAGAGGATTAACTCCCAAAGTTACTTACAATTCAGAGGATAGCTCATATTTTCACACAAATACAGTTTTAATACTTGGTCAGGATTTCCTCTCTTTGAAATTCAGCCCTGTGGTCTTGTAATGAACTAAACTAGTTTTCTATCTGTCATACATTTATACCAGATGCAATATTTGTATCTGTACCTAGTGCTTAAATGGATATTGTCAATAATGTAATTTTAAATTTATTTAAGACTGGTCACTACAACAGAAATTCCTAAAGTGGTTGCAGAGTCTCAATTGATTAAGCTGCCACAATTTGTTATATGTTTGTGAGAAAAGTACTTGGGAATAGTGGGGGAGTGGTGCTGCCTTATTTGTTTAAATGCTATGGAAGTTTTAGCCCTAACTCTTCATGCATAACCAATATAACAACCAGAAAATATTGTGCTCTTGAACAGACAGGTGGTACTTAATGTTATCTCATATGCTGATAATAGGTATATTCAGTCTCTTAATTTTATTCTTTTTATTAACTATACGTATATTTATGTCATCTATACATTAGAAAATCTGTTGCTAACACATGTTCAGAAGGCAAATTCATTATCTGCACTAGCTTGCTTACATTGTTTTAGAGCTATTAGGTCTAAATATGCTACAGCCTACAGGTGTATTCTGAATCCCAAGCTACCCTTTCCAGACATAATTTTAAAACATTGCTTTAAAAGCCCTGGGAGGCCCCTGAGCCATTCGAGCTTGGTTTAATTCTTTTTTTTCTGTACCTTTTGTAGCACATTTGTAAGAGTGTGCCCCAGAGCAGTAAGCAAAATCTATCAATAAAATCATCTGAAATTTGTCCTTCTATTCACCCTTAGACTTGTTTGGATTTTTTTTAAACTTTATTATTATTATTTAAATTACTTAACAAATGGTGAATACAGTTTTGTGTGTTCTCTTACAGTTGGCTGCAGTCATTCTTGGTAATCAGTTACTGGTGTTACATCTTCTTAATTGTACAACAGATACAGAACTGGAACAATGCATGCATAAGCGCACTCTGGTTTCATTTAATACTTGAATGACTCTGAAAGGAGGGGGGTGATAATATTCTACAGAGTCAAATAAAATTCAAGATTCTTCATTGCTGTTTTAGTGCTGTGTTGCAATCTGGACAAACAGAAATCCTTCTGTCCTTGTCCTTAGTAATATCAGCTGTTACCAGATGTCTGAAAAGCCACATGGAGCCTTTACCAATGCAGACAAACACCTATAAAAGAGGAGAGACCACAACTGCATCATCAGTCATCTCTTTCTGATCATGGTGGCTTCATGTTGGGGTTATAATCAAACTGTTGAAAACTTTTTTGTGTTAAGCCAAGATTAAACACAGCAAGCTTGTCATTCTGCGAGGCGCATATGAGTCTAAAGCATAATTACTTTCTGTATTGCTTATATATAAGCTTGGGCTCTGTTTAAGGCATAGGGTTGAGTCTTAGAAGGCATACCTTTTAGAAGGCAGATTCTCAGCATATTCACCAACTTAATATGCATCCAGGTGCTCAGTCTTGCAGTCTGCTAGGTCAGTAAAAAGATTCACTGTGATATGCAGCAGTGTGTCAGTTTGATTTTTTGTAAGCATACTGTGAACACTTTAGGCCAAGCTACAAGCAATTAAATAAAAAACAATGCAGGTAAAGATTTCATGGGTGTCTGTATATCCATATTGCTAAATGTAGAAGGGGAAGGATAAATCTAGAGTGTCAAATCTGCAAGGCTATACCAATTCCAGGAAAGTTAAAAGAGATGTATTATGGGTACATGCACATAGTTGTTAAACCCATCACGTTAAAGTGTTAAGAAAGCACATCCCATCATTTAATTTGTGCCAGCCACCACTCTAAACAGTGCTTGACCCCGATTTGCCATTCCCATGTGCTCAGGGCTGTTTGCAAAAAGCAATGTATTGTGGCAAGCCTGACTGGAGGGTTAGGTCTGTGTCTATAAGCCATGCCACACTACCCAGGCTTAGGGCCAAACCCAGACCATGGCACACAATCATGCAGTACATGAAGTGCTATTGTTCCCTCTGCTCATTTGTATTTTGGGTCCATATCTCAGGTTTGGTTTATTCCAAGTAGATCTCTCCAAGACAAATCTGACTTATTGAGTCAATTTGGGTTTATAACAAGTTTCTTTCAGATGACTCCAGGGTCAGGCATTAGTCCCTGGCCTGTCCTTATATATCAACTTAAACAGAGACAAAATTTAACTATTGTAAACCTGTTTTGAAGCCTACTTCATGTATCATAGGTACAACTGGAGAAATTTGAAGACACAATATCATCTGTCATCTGACATGTTTCTACAAGGTTTTGCCGGAATTTCTTCTGTTAATGGAATGTTTAATAAATGCTTATTTCATTACTTACTTGCGACAAGAGGATTAAAAAGGTAGACAAGAACAATATAAAACCATGCCTGCTGTCCTTTTATAGCAGTGAGCTTTGAAAGATGTATTCCACATCTGCTAAGCCATTTACCCCAAGACAATTCACAGGAAATTCAATAAGGAAATTTCTCCTGAGCTGTCCAATATCCATCATTACAGATTCAGTAGTCTTAACACAATACAGTTTTCTGCTTCTTGCTTAAGGCATTAAAAAATACATTGACAAAACAGCACAAGATTTCCTATTAAATGACACACATTAGGAGAAAAAAACCCCAACAACATATGTTGGGAGGTTTTTTATTATGTAAAAGCACTTTACACACATAAGAAATAAGAAAACCATTCTTTTGAACCATATTCTCACCCCATACTGTGGCATCTTTACTGATTAATTGATATAAATTTTAAAAATATTACCATGCTTAAATTTGAATAAGCTGTACAAATGGGTTTCACAACCTGTCAGATACACACTGCTTAGGAAATCAAGAAACCAATCAAACAAACCAACAAAACAAAGAAAGCTAATGTCTCTAAGGCATCTGTAATAGACATCTCAAAGTCTCCCTTATTCTGGTATTAGACACAGCCCAGGACAGCAGCAGTCTTGCTTGTTTTTCTACTTTCCATGCTCAGAAAAATGGAGTGTTTTAAATTCCATACTCTGGGTATATCTTCCTCTTTAATGAATGGTTTTAAATCCATTCTTGAATGCTAAATTCATTTATTTCTTTTAAAGGCAAAAGAAAAATAAAATTGAATTTTTTTTTTTGTACTAGATGATGTTTCATGCATCTAAAATTAGTGCCACATATGAGGTAATACTTCTTTCTCTGCAAATACTGTAATTCTGTGACCTATGATACATTATACCCAGAACTAGTAAGGGCCACAGGCTTTGCAATAAGGTTGCAAGGTCTTAGGACTGAGGTTTGTTAGGATTCCCTTTTCTGAACTTTTTTTGACCTGCCTGCAGTTTTGTTTTATTTGGTTTACCTTGAAAAGCAATTTTTCTTCTGATGAGGTGGTTATGGTTAATTTTTTTTTTGGCTATCATTACACAGTGCAACCACAGTATAATAGAGATAGTAGTGACAAGTAGGGAGGGGTTTTTATGAATAATGAGGTGTTTATGGTTCTAATATAATGATGCAGAAAAATGCAGACATGGTCTGATAGCAGAAGCTTAGAGTAGTGGGGATGTAGCACAGGAAAGCACAGGAATGGAGTGATATAGGCTGGATACAGGAAGGCACTGGAGACACACGAGCAGTTACAGAAATTCATATCTGGAGCTGAACAAATCTAGCTTGAGAGGTAGCAAAAAAAAAAATAAAAAGGAGTATCTAACATGCCAAAAAGCTGTCATAGATATTATATTGAGATATAATATGCAGTTGCAGACCAATGAAGAAAAAGAAAGTTGTAAAATTATTTTAGAAAACACATTACAATTATTCTTATTGAATACTAGAATGAGGAAAAAGAAAATCTCAACATTAACATCAACAATATTCTTCCTGGTGAATTGCTGCTAACAATTCACTGTAGCAACTCCTACACCAGCGCCAGGATGAAATTGATCCCAGACCTAGAGAAGAATGAGAAGGGATAATAACAGAAAAAGCATGAAAATTAAACGTGTCTAAAACGGTTTTAATTTTATTACTGCTATCATTGAAAACTTTTTCGGTAGAGAAGCATTATTTCCTTTTCTGTAATAATTTGACCTAAACTAATAATACTTCCTAGATTAGATTGTTAAAATAGCCACTACACTAACAACAAATTATTTTCTTTATACAGGAGTGCTCTTTCCTCTTTCGCCATAAACAAGATTTTAACTTGGGAATATTGAATAAAGTCTGAACTGAAAGGAAAAGGAGTGGTCTAAAAGCTGTCTCGGTTACTAGAACTGCTTATTGCTCAAATGTGTTTTGCTTCCTTTTTCAAGCCTGATTAGAGAGAGAAAAGCAATAAGGGTCATCTTAGCTCCCCTGACGCAAAAACATTTAATGACATCCGAGAAGCCCTGAGGTACCCAAGATATCTATAAGAAGCTGTCAAGTGTGACATAAAACCTATGAATGATCCATATTCCCTTCTGGACTGTCAGTAGCAGGTTACTTGAGATAATCTAGGGAATCTCAAATGGCATTAGAGGTCTCTGTTCTGGCAATTTACACCAGAAAAATGCTACTAGATCTGGCTTAGAGGACATTGTCTGAGTTTTGAGTAGTTTTCCTTATAAAATATGACATTTTACCTCCATATGGAATATTGCCTTGACAAAGAGGGCATTCTGATACCAGGTCAAATTCAGCAAAAACCTTGAGGAATACCTTCAGTGCAGGTAGCTCGGGGTGCAGATGCAGTGGGAGCTGCAGGCTGTGCTCTGGGCAGCTGGAGCCCTGAGGCAAGGGTCTGGGAACTGTCAACCCTCTGCAGAACAAAGGGCATGGAACACCCAGGTTATTTTGTTATTTAGTTATTGCACCAGGACTAAATTATTTTAATTATCTGGGTCTCTCAGACTCTGCTGTAAAAACCTGGGGTCGAGCCAGTGAGGAAACTCGGTGTGACTGTGTGAGTTTTGGGGGTGTGGCTGCAAAGGGCCTGGCTCCCAGCTCAGGTGGTGTGAGAGGGCTGACAGAGTGGATCCAGGATGGCTGGACAGGAAAGCTTCCTTACTAATCCTCGCAGGAATGTCTTACTGACAATTATGATCTCATCCCTCTGTGGCACTCATGTTATTTATTTGTAATAGTGATGCTTAAAGTTTGCAAAACACAAACTCCTTGACAGAACCATGATTTACTTGAATACTAGCCCAAACTTTTCAAATTTGTATGTGAACTCTGAGTTCCTAATTTCATGCCAGATTCAGAAGCATCTTTGTTTCTCTCTTTAAATTGGTTTTCCACAAGTATGAGAAACACTACTTAAAGAAACTGACTACCTATAACACAAATTGCAAAGGATGTCTCTGAGGCAATTGTTATACAGAATCACATTGCTGATAATGACATCATATATGGTACTAATATCTTTAAAATTCAAAAAGAAAATACTTTAAAAAATTCAGAAGAAAACCTTTAAATGCTTTATTTTTTGGACAAGTTCTTAAATTTTTAAACATTAAAATTCCTATTTTGATTATAAATTTACATAACTGCTGGATAAAAAAAAAAGCTTTATCACTTCTTTCTTTCACATTATGTTAGTTCTGCAGGGACATGACAGAATTTGCAGGATGATTACCACAAGCAAGTAATTCAGAAATATCGGTTTAAAAAAATCCAAAAGTTCAGTTTGAAATAGTATTCAAAGCCACTGCTTTGTAATGTTTTCCTCCATGTGAGCATTCAATTTGTTTTGGTGAGGAACAAATAAAAGGAATAGTTTTTCTCTTAAAAAGTTTTTTTTCATATTTTCAGATCAATCCTATTTTAGTCCATTGACTGACATTTTATCTCCATAGCATAAAAAATATTTTTAATAGATGTCAGGAACTCTTTTCAGGAGCATGACAATGATAGTTGCCTGATTTGGTACTGGAGTAGAAGACAGATGCAGAAGCCTAGATACAAACAACCTTAAATAAGAATTGGTATTATTGAAGATGATCTTGCAACAAAAAACATCCTGTATCCCAGTCCCTCATACAAAACAGATTTTAATCAACAGCTGTTACTTGCAGGTAAAGGGCACATTTAGTTAGTACTTTCTGGGGTTGAGTAAGTTCCAAATGGAGTGAAGAGAAACAGGACAATCTGGCACAGACCTTGCTGTGTACCAGCCCATCAGCAACACACTGAAAAATTTTGCTATAAAGACACTAGAAATATAGCAAATGACATAAGCAGGTGCTGATCTTGGCATTGTAAAGAGAGTTATTCTTTTAAGGCTTCCTGTTTCTCCACTCTACTAGGTATATTATTTATTTTCTTTTGTAACAGGGAGACATATTCTTGTTTTCCTTAGACCTAATGAGGTGGATCCTTACATCCTTTCTCTTTTCTTATTTCCCTGGTCTCCACAAGGAGACCTTTAAGTTGGAAAAGGCAATTAGGGATGTAAAGGTTTGATGTTAATGCTTTGGTCAATGCTTCCTTTTTTTTCTTTGGAGACTTGACTTTATATATGGATAACAAAGAAGCAATTAATTGCTTGAACTTTATTTAAAAAAAAAAAGGCGGATCAGATTTTTAGGACAAGCATTTTACTAGGGTTTAATGTATCTACCTTCAGTGCTTATTAATTACAGGATTTATTTTCCGATACATGTGACATTTTTACATGTTCATTTGCCTTCAAGTAAATCATAAAATGTGTTTTCACATCCTATATCTTTCCATTTTCTGACATTGTTTTTGCCTTTCTGTTGACAGAACTAATTGATTCTCCTTCAATTTTTTTCCAAAGAAAATACTATTTCCATAACCTCTTTTGAAGGTTTTATCTTCAAAAAATTGAGCAGCTCGACGCAAAAGGTCTTTATGTGGCAACTACAAAAATTTAAGTCTTAATGCTTCATAAAATTTAAGTCCATGTTTAAATTTGGGCCTATGAGGTCTATCAATCAATTATGAGTCTTACTCTTTGATATCATGGGTGAGTTGGAAATGTCCCTTTATCCATACATTACTGTATCCAAGATTCTAGCATTTTAGCCTGTATCAGTGAACGGTTTGTGTATTCACTGTCCCTTTTTAAACATTCCCCAGTTACATTATGAACATTTAAAAAGTTAAACACATGTAAAGATTTCATGCCATGTTAAAAATCGAAAAATGTATGATATGAACAATGTCATTTTTCTTAATTGTTCCTCACTGTTTTGCATCCTATCTCTACAGTTTGCAGGCTGTATCAATTTTTGAGGGTATTTTGGAGTAGATGGACATTGATCTGTTTTAGTACGACAGTGAGGCACAGCAGCTTGATGCACAACTGTATGTCTAGGCTATCTTCCCTACACATTTTCACATTTTGTCTTTATAAAAAAACCCCACCCAAACAAAGAAAAAGTCAACCTAGAAAACTTTTCAGTCTATTCTAATATTATTGCTCACAAGTTAAGTTTTTGTCTGCTCTAATGCTACACGTTTTCATCAGAGCACTGATGATTTTTGATCCTATTTAATCTGTGTGATGAAAATGCTCTTGCTGATTTTATATTAAAATACACTGCTTTTATAGATAGCTGAGTGTCATTAACTTACCCGTTTTAGACTTCAAACTTTTTTCTGTGTTACTGGAATTTTAAATTTATTTTTCCTAAAATCGTTTCAAGCCAGTTACTTCATTTTCTCATAAGATTACTGTTAATTTTTATGTGCTTTCTTCAGCCTTCCTCATGAAACTAAACTGTGATGAAATCATTCCTCTTTGGATCGAAGAAGTATTTTTCACATGAGTTACCCAGCTTGACAAGAACTTTAATACATTTTCCAGTGATGATTACAAGTGTGCTATTAGAATAAATGCTTACAGTTTTTATATGATTCTGATCAAATAATCTTTATGAAGGATTAAAAGGCATAAGTCTGTAGAGAGAGGAAAAGAAAAGTCTGGCAGATGAATCCTCTGACTTGTAAGCTGTGTGAAATCCTTCTTTAAATTCTACTTTAATAACTCCCTTCTGACTTTTTCAAATCATTATATTTCATTAAAGAAAGAGTTCATACAGGTGTGTCTAAACATGCTTTAACAGTCTAAACCAGCAGGAGCAGTATAGATGCAAATATATAGAAATTACCCTGAAAGGAATGCAAAGAGAGAAATTCTAAGAATCTCAAAGAGGAATATGAAACTATGAGTAGTCTATATCTCAACTCCTTTCTGGACAGAAATTGATTTCTTTCAGAAAGACGTGAATAACTATAGTGAGCATCCTTCCCAAGTTTAAGCTCATGGTACTAAAGCTGAGACGATGTTTTGGACAATAGAAAAGGCATAATCAGATCCATCAGGTCAATGTGAGACTCTGAAGTTGTTGTAATCAGAAAAATTTTGGATTGTCTGACTATGGGATGACCTACTCAAAACCTGGTCTACTGACATCTGACCAGAATACACCTATCTCAGAGGGGAAAAAGGTTCTAGCAGAGGTGTTAGTGGGGTTTGCTGATTGAGTCTTGCACTACCTTGGATAGGGGAAAGGGACAAAACCAGGCTAGCCAGTGATGAGCAACACCATGGCTTGCCAGCACTTGAGGAAATGAACACTAATGGAGCCCCTCAATCTGCTTCATGAGGTTTTGGCTGCCGTGTACCAAACCTGAAATGTTCTTACACTAATGCAACCAGCATGAGAAACAAATGCCACCAGTTCAAAACTTTGGCCCAGTCCCTGAGATCTGACATTGCTGACATTAATACATGAAATCTAGTGGGATGTGTCCTGTGCTTGGATGGTCTATTGGATGTTTACAGGCTTTACAGGAGGGATAGACAGCAGAAGAGGCAGAAGAGTGGCACTCTATGCAATAAAAGGGGTAGAATGTATGGAGCTCACAACTGGCAGTAGCAGAATTGAGAACCTCTGGGTGAGAATCAAGGGACAAACAAATAATACAGATATTGTCATGGGAGTCAACTGTAGACCTTCTATCCAGGGCAGTGACACTGATTAATTACTCATTGAGGAACTAATGGACACTTGCCAGAAATTGACTGGAAGAATAACACAACTGGTACCACCTGAGCCAGAAGATTCCTTAAAAATCTAGATGACAGTTTTATGGAACAGCTCCTTAGGGAACTGACTCAGAAAGATACCTTCCTTTACTGCTCATCAACAGTGTGGATCTCAAGAGCAAAGTGGAGATTGGTGGCCGTCTTGGCCACAGTGACCACAACGGGAATGAATTTAAAATCTCTGTCTGACAGGAAGAAAAGTGCCAGCAAAATCTCAACTCTGAACAGAACAGGAGACTTGAGGCTGCTCTGGGAATTAGTGAATTATGTCCCCTGGGAAAATATTTTTGCAGTTGTTTGTGTCCATCACTGCTGGTCACTTTTTAAACATCACCTCCTAAGGGCGTAGGAACAAGCAATTACCAAATATTAGAAGTGAAGCAGATGAGGCAGAAGACTGGCTTAGGTGAACCGGAGTATTGTCTTGGACACATAGCAAAAAATGAACGTGTATGCTCTATGGAAGCAAGGTCAAGTGACATAGGAAGAATACAGAGATGCTCCTTACCACTGTAGGGGGAAAATTCATGTAGCCAAAGGTCAAATAGAGTTGAAGCTTCCAGAAATGTGAGTGACAATATAAAGGAGGTGTTTTTCAAATATATTAATGGCAATAGGCAGTGTAAAAATGACATCAGACCATTACAGGACAAGGATGGTCACCTCACAAACAGGGACAGGGACAAGACAGAGGTGTTTAAGGCATCCTTTGCCTCCATCTTCAACATGGGTGATGGACCAAGGGTGTCTCAGTGCCCTGAGCTGGAGAACCATGACTGCTAGAATCATCAACTCACAGTTGAGTCTGGAATTGTGTGGGATCTGCATGTCCAGCTGGATCCCTATAAACTAAAACCACACCACTGTACATGCTGCTATGGATAAATATAAATCACATCCCAGCAAGACAGTTTCAAATATATTAATGGCAATAGGCAGTGTAAAAATAACATCAGACCATTACAGGACAAGGATGGTCACCTCACAAACAGGGACAGGGACAAGGCAGAGGTGTTTAAGGCATTCTTTGCCTCCATCTTCAACATGGGTGATGGACCAAGGGTGTCTCAGTGCCCTGAGCTGGAGAACCATGACTGCTAGAATCATCAACTCACAGTTGAGTCTGGAATTGTGTGGGATCTGCATGTCCAGCTGGATCCCTATAAACTAAAACCACACCACTGTACATGCTGCTATGGATAAATATAAATCACATCCCAGCAAGACAGATTACAGATTGCAGGTTAAAAAAAAAACAAAAAAAAAACCAAAAACAACACAACTTTTTAGGCTGGTGCGATAGACCCAAAATGCTTAGACTTTGTGACATCTAAGAAATTAAAGTAAATTTTTTATTACAATTAAAAAAGTGCACACTTTAAAGGATTGAACAGCAAGACAAGGATAAAACATCCTGTCCAGAATCCAGCTGATTCAAATACATTTTTTTTCCTTCCCTCCCCTTAAGATCCAGTTATTAAACTTGTTAGAGAGATGCCTCTGACCAAATTAAGGTGCAAATGAGACCATATGCTGAAGTTGATAGTATAAATTTTATTTAACAATAAATGAGAAATATAGAGGGGAGAGGGAGGGCAGGACAGAAAGCAAGTGACAAAGATTAAGTAGAAAATGTCAACGCTCCATGGATCCTGACAGTCTCCCTTTGATGCTCTTTTCATGGTCTTCCCAGTGGTGAGGGTCCTGAAGGAAAAAAAATTCAATGTGTTATCATATGTTCAGGCCAGATGGGAATGTCCAAGTAGCTCCCCTGCATGGCGAGGAGGGAGCTTGACACAGTCTCTTCCAAGAGCCTCTGGATCGGCTGCATCACTCTGCATCACGTGCAGTGCTCTGGTGGAAGGCCTCAGGCAAGAGTCTGTGGGCTGTGCCTTGCCCCCATTGAACCCAGCCAGAGCTGATTTTCAGAACAGATGCTGGGTTTGGCTTCCTTGGGGGTATATTCTTCTCCTTAAGCCAAAGATAACTAGAGAATAGTACCACCTTTATCACAGTCCAGCTTCTGTCAGGAAGCATATTTGAGTGGGAAGCGGGCTTTGGTGGTAGCAACAGCTTTATACAGTTTTGACTGTATAATTTTGTATAATTTTGTATAATGAGCAAAGTCCTTTTTTAACAACATTTAAGCCATTAACCATTATTTTTCAGACTCTCACACCTCTCCCACAGACTTAGTAGCTCTCCACACAAATACCCAACATGCAAATTTACATGGATCATCTCAGACATCAGAATGTCTTCTTTTGATACAGATGAAAACTGTAATGTGGGAGAGAGTAGATTGTAATTTACATTTTGCATGTAAATTTACTGATGCCCTCAGAGTCTACAGCACAGATTCACAGATGTTCCTTCATGGGTGAAGATTTAAGCATCTAACCAGTCTGGACAGAAATGACTACAAAAGATCCCAGGGGAAGCCTGTGACATAGCCAGGGACAACACTCCCCATTCCTGAGCTATGGACTGAGCTGTAAGATCATACCTGTCTTGTTTTTGTATCGTTAGAGGGAGAAGATAAAGTTGTTCTCAGTGTCTTTTTCTGGAACCATCTCTTTTTCTGATCAAGATTAATAGCCCAATGGTCTCTCATGTACAGGTAGGACACCCTTGAGCTATAATAATGCTTCAGTTTTTTCTTGAGATTTTTTTTACCTGAGCTTTACAAGGCAAGATGATACCTTCTAATGTGTTAAATGAGCTGTTCACAGTGAAAGATGGAAGGTTTTGCTCACCCAAGAGGAACTAAGAATTGCATGATACCCTGCGGGATTTGGATCAGACAGTGGTCTGACCATTATTTCAGTTTTAAAATATTCTTCAGTCATATTGCTAAATCTACTTGCTATGTCAGAAGGTGAGAGGTAGGTCAGCAGGCCAGACACAGAACATATTTATATAAAGATGAGGAATTTATTAAAGACCAGTGAAGGGAAGACCACATTTCAGTTTATTGAACACAAAAAGAGGACCTTTACAAGAGGGGAGGAATAGGTTAGCTCCCAAGAGCAGTTTCATAGTCATATTCAGAAGTATTGTAAGAAACAGTTTTGATTTTGTGTGAAAATAAATCTTTCTGAAACTTCAGAAAAGTTTGGGGATTTTCTTGCTTTCTCAATTTTTCGTTATCTTGCCTATATGTAGCTTTGTCGGCATTCTATGCCTCATGAGATACTGGTCTTTTTTCATGTCTTTTAAGAAAGACCTTCTGCTCAGGAAATATGGAGGTAAGGCATGCTGTAGCAGCTGCCACCCTCTCTCTAGTGCATCCCATTCTGCTGACTGATAAGACAAGCTCTAAGGCCATGTTGGTTTGCTTTGCTGCATAGATCCAGTGGATTTCTGAGCCCTGCAGTTTAGAAACCTTGAGATTGTTGTAACTTACGTTTTTTTTCCCCCCAAATTTCTCAGTATTGCAGACTTTATAGTTTGATCCCTCGGGTTTCCCTTTTTTCTCCCATTCCTTGGTCTACAAGCTAGCAGAACTCCAAAGCCATCCAAAAACATGTTTGCCAAACAGAGTTTTTGGTAAATAATCCAGTACCACTTCTAAATAAATTAATGTTACCAGCTAGCTCATATTTTGTATGCCAGTAATACTGAAAAATACATTTGTATATTTGAGGATTTGAAATCAAACATATTTGTCTTGGAAATCTAAAGGATTAATTTTTAAAGAACTATCTTCTGGCTTACCATATAAGCATTCCTAATTTCCTTGATCAGCAGTCATTGGACAGTCAGTGGCACTTATTGCATATTTAACAATATTTTGCACTGATTTCTCACACTAGAAGTAGAGGCTAGTTGTTTCAGCAGTGACATACTAATCCTATTACTAGACAAATACAAGTTTTGGTCAGGTTGGAAGAAGCAAGTTCCAAACTGTCAAAATTCAAATATTTGTGCCATCTGAGGAGAGGAAACCAAAGCCTTTGTCTAAATGCTGAGGTGGTGTGGTATTGTAATGCTGCTTGTTACATAAGACCTGACTCCTGATGATATTCATCATCCAGCTCTACTGAAACATCTGCAGAGCTCATACCTATGGTGCATCTTTTGCCTCTGGAGGATAAAGCAATCAAACATGATTGCACAAGAGTTAATACTGTTGGTTTAGTCCTTGATTTTGCTTAGTTATGTAGCATTTTCTTCAATTTACTTTTCATGATGGTGAGTAATAATACATGTAGGGAAGAGAAAAACAAGGGTTTTTTTTATTTTTTCCCCTGGGACTTTGGTGTTTGGTTTTGTTTGTCCAGGTTAGCAGACCTTGAGGGATCTCAGATGATTGAAAGATCATGAACTGAAATTTAATCCATTTTAGGAAAGTGGAGGAAAGTAAGAAAAAAAGGAAAGATAGAAAATTTTGAAGGAAACTGAAAACATTTAATTTTCTGTTTTTCAGGATATGTTAAAAATAAGGCTGCTAGGAATAAACAGCTGATTTCAATAGAAAAAATGCTGTTATTTCCGCCAGATGACCCACCATAAGAAAATAAAAAATTATTGCGAACTATAGTCATATTTCTAACTGAAGTCTAGCCTCCTACAAATGACCATTTGCAGTTACTGACATTCAAAATCCAGGTTTACTACTATGTGGATCAAACAAAAAAATCATGCAGCTTGTTAACTTTATAAAGAACATAATGTCTACTCAATTTTGACTACAAAACATGGCAAGTTTTCCACATGTAATCATAACTCAAATAGAAAAAAATCAATGCAGCCCAGATTTTAAATAGAGTGTCACACACACTAGCTAGCAAAAAAAAAAAAAAAAAAAAAAAAAAAAAAAAAAAAAAAACAAAAAAAAAAAAAAAAGCAACACAGCATAAATATTTCATACAGTCATGTAGTCTGGATTACAAAGTATTTGAAAGATTTTAGATTTCAAATAGTGCACAAACCTGTATAGGATATCTTTCATTCCACAGTAAGCTCAGGCATAATATATGTATGCTGACATGTAGCATTGATTTTTTTCTTATGTACGACTGTATTAATTTTTAAAGTTGATGCAGAAAAATGTGCACCTTTCAGAAACAGAAGTAAGAAAATGAATAAGCTCTGCAACAGAATCCTCCATTATGAAACTTTTTCTAATGGATATGGGCATTTAAAGAATACAAATTATCTTTTCAGTTTTTTAAAAATAGTTTTTTAACAGATAGCATTGTCTTTTATACTTTCTTATTTACAGATTTTATTTGCACAATCTTGCTTTAAAATTTAGCTCTTGTTCAAAAAAAAAAGTTGATTTCTACAAGTGATGTTGTATAAAGTCAATAGCTGGAAGCAATCAGCATTCAATGAAATTTTTTTCAGTGAAACAACAAATAAATAAAATAAATAAACAAACAAATTCAACCCTATAGCAAGCTCATTACGTGCCAGTTTAAAACTAGTGTCTACTGTGTATTTCTGAAAGCACCAAAAGCAAAATAATATATTTTATGCAAATTATTTAGAAGTATTCATCACAACATAGGAAATGCTGTACGGGAATATGCTTGTATGTAAACTTAAAATGCATTGCATTCCTCATCCATCTCTCTGGCTCGCCCAGCCTGACACCAGACTTTCATCAAGTTCTACAAAACAGCCAAGATTTTATATCTTGGAGTTTTCATTGTCATTGCATATATTGCTGCAGTGATACAGTACTGCAGAAATAAATGATAGAAATGTCATTTTAGCAGTGGGATTTCTAATTGGCATTCTCTTTACGACCTCTACATCAAACATAGGCACACACAGATTTTCCTCCCAAGTGATATCCACTCACTTTGGATATGTTTATTTATTCTGTGAAAGGGATATTTCCTCCAGGCCCATCCAATTTTGTTTACAAAAGAGTAGGAATGCCTCATATCATTCATGAAGAAAGCCCACAGATTGACAATCGACTGTTTACTTGATGGGGTGGGTATTTGTTTGTTTGGTTTGGGGGGTTTGGGTTGTTCTATTGGGTTGTTATTTTCTGAAACTAATAATCCTATTAAAGAACTTCAGGCAAAGATTAATGACAGTTTGAAAGCATCCACCTCATTAAGGTTTCATCAGTTGCTTTTGGAATTAGAAAATGAAATAATGGAAATGCCAGCTCCGATTCCACTGACTCTCTTGTTAAGGGGAAAACAGCTTCATTTACTAACCAATACAAATAAATCTACTTGTAATTAGACTAGTGTCCTATTAAGATACAAAAATAAGGCCAAATATCGACAATGTAAGTGAACAGATTTGGTGTTATATACTATCTGTGTCTTTTCTGATCAGCAGTTGATTAAGTTAATGACTAGTAGAGTAAGCTTTGGACTACTTCAGATGTTTTATGGTGCATTGATTTGCTGGAAAGGTTTGGAGTGAATGCACAAAATGTCCTGTAGACTTTCTCACACATAACTGAGTAGCAAACCTAAAATGAAAATGGAGTAATGGTTACAAGGCTGTTTATTTCAGCTACTGTGTGGCTGAATATATAATGCAGGTGTGACAGCTAAATCTCCTCAACCAAGCTGTGAATTTGAGAACTGAAATTCAGTTTCAAAGAAGTGATTCACTCTTACTCATAACAAAAGGGTAAGTTTTGTGACAGCATTTGACAGAGAGAGGGATTAGGTAAAGATGGTAAAGAAGGAAGTTTCCCTGTAGATGTACACTGTATAAAATAAGCTGCAAAACAGAACAAAATTGTCATACTTTTAAGAAGATGGATTAAAGGTGGTAGCCACAGAACATCTTTTCTACAATTACACTTCGTGCTGATGGCAGTATTTGACTAGCTAAGTAGCTGATCTCCTTCCCCTGGAGACTGTAGCAGATTGCTGATCCTGTGAATGAAACCAGAATAAGTATATTTTACTGTTAGATGTGTCACAAGGCAAAGCATGAAGCTGTTAGTTGTCAGAAGCAGAATGACATTGCCTACAAGCAGTTTTGAAATTGCAAAATCAAAACGGTTTTGCAGAAAAATTATAATAATAATAATAATAATGATAATAATGATAATAGTAATAATAATACCAATAACAATGACAACAACCATGATAATTATCAAGTTGTGAGCACCTACAGCATGAAAAACAAAGTGAAAATCAGCTGTTTAGCCAAAAATTGTATTGATGAATGTTTTAGAATTAAAAATACAGAGAGAAAATGTCACATCAGAAGCAATTGTTTTCCTTGTTTTTTGCAGTCATATTTTCTCTTGCATTATTTGGTTGTGCTAATGTTAACCACCTACTTCTATCAATGAAAATTTTCAGATGCAATTTTGTTGACTGTAATAACAAGGCATCTACATAATCACTCAATTCACCAGATAGAAGTGGAAATATTGATTGATCACTCTTCCACACTTACTGATGTCCTGGTTATAATGTGAAACTCAAAAGCAGAGAAAACTCACCTGCTAAGCTTACCTAATGTATTAGCCATTGTCCGTGTAAAACGTGATTCAACTGAAAAAGCATTATGTGCCCTTATTTTAAAAGCATCTTACGTGTATAAAACATTCTTTATAAAGAAGCCATCTGGTTTAAAAGTCAATTTCCTTTCTGGACCTAGGTGTTGGACATGCCATAGAATCATAGAACAATTTAAGCTGAAAAAGACCCTTAATATGACCAAGTCTAGCTATTAAACTAACACTGCCAAGTTCACCACTAAGCCATGTCCTTAAGCACAATGTTTACAGGTCTTTTCAATATCTCCAGGACTGATGACAGAAGAGAGAGCCTCATCCACAGATGAACTCTGAGGATATAAAAACCCAGGGGTTCCATGGTGGGATCCTTCTTGGGGGCAATGGCTCGGGCTGTTCCTGGGTTATTGTGCCATGAATAAATGGCTTTATGGCATGAGTTGTACAGAAAATCATTCTATGAAAAGCCAGTGTCCATAAAGGAGACAGAAGACTCCTGCAGCTTTATTCAACTGAAGTGAGAGAGTCCTCTGGGGCATATCACTGTGGGGTTTTTTTCTCAGGTTTCAGAGGGTGCAGCCTCCTTTATCCTAAATTCCTGACCTCACATTGTCCCCTTCCTTTCCCCACTGGCTGAGGTACTAGGAAGGTACAGCCTTCCCAAACTACCTACCACATACTCTCCCCTTGAACCTGTCATTTTACCCCAAAGTTCGGAAACTCTGGATCATGCTATTTGTCTGTTTCAGGAGTCAAACTCTCTGGGTTCTGTAACAAACGTGTGTCTTGAATTCGGTAGAGACATTAAGACCCATTTCAAAGATATTAACAACCATACCCTCACCCACTGAATTGTTTGTATAGACATTAGCACACATCTTTCCTATCTGAGACATCTGAGACTGCTGTGGGAAACACAGGGCTGAACCAGTGAGGAAATTTGGTCTGACTGTGGAGTGGGTGTGTGAGGAGCCAAGTGGGATATATCAGCCACTGGAGCCTCGTGCCATGAAGGGCCTTTGGTCCCAGTACAGTCTCTGGTGGTGGGAATGTGATTGCCAGGGAGTCTCATGAATGTTCAGATGAAGAAGTTTTCCATAACACTGTTCTAAAGCTCAACAACCATTTTGGTACGTGAAAGACTTTCCTTTGTGTGTAAAGACAGTGCCTCTCGAAAGACACTTTTAAGCTTTTTTATTTTGACTTTCTTAATTTTCTGGTGGCTGGGAGTTAGTTGTTGGCTTCATGCCTGTGGATGGAATGCTTCAGTCAGCCACATCTCAGCTCATCTGTTCTCACCATCACATGTGGGACATGACTGACATCACCTCCTCACCCACACCATCCACTGACAACCAGGGGAGCAGCAGAGCAGCATCCATCTCAGCCTCTACAGCCAGGCACATGGATTATTTAGGACGACATCATCAGGACATTGTGTATTTTTATGCCTTATTACTCCTTTTCTAGGAGAATGTGATCCATTCCTTACCTCTGGCAAAACACCTGTGTAATTGAAGTGTCCTAAAGCCTTCCTACCTATAACTTTTAGCTAACCATGCTTTGGATAAAGGTCCACACATGTAGTAGTGAAAAACTGTCAACACTGATGTATTGTCCAGAAAGTTCATTGCTGTGTGAACAAGACATGCTCTTTATCCCAGGAGCTCTCTGCAGTTTCCTCAGGTCTTACCAGTTCAGGAAACAACAGATTAGTTTTGGTAGTTTTAGTGTAAGTAATTTTTTATTTCTTTTTTCCTTTGTTTTATTTTGTTTGGTTTTGTTTTGTTTTTCTGTCTGAATCCTTAATAACATTTAAACACATTGCCTTAAGGCTTGGTACCCAGTTCAGATACTAAAGTCTCGCTAGAAGGATAATATTCACTGGTCTAGCAAACAGATAGATTCTCATTTTAGTTTGAGGTTATGCTCATCCAGCCTAATCTTCTATGATAGATAAAGCACAGAATTTTCCCTTCTAACACCTGCCTACTGCTCAGAAACTTGTACTTAGACACACAAAGTCTGTGTAAGAAAAGTTGCACAGGCTCTTTTCTACATCTGCTTCCTCTTCTTATCTCAAAACCAGCTTGGTCTAGAAACTTACATGTTATTTGCCTTAAGCCCAAAGGTGAACTGTGCACATGAGCATATGCTATGTGGCTAATTTCAAATGTACTTACTGAGGAAAAAAATATTAACTTCTAGATGCTGTGCAAAATCCCTACAAAGATAATGGCTTTAATGAAGACAGCCTGCAGGATTCACAGTCTCTTCTTACAGTTTCATAGCAGACCATGTTAGCACAAGTGCCTCTGCGGAAAATCACTCCATGAAAAGCCAGTGTCCAGAAAGATAGAGGAGTCCTGCAACTTTATTTAAATAAAACAAGAGAGTCCTCTGGGGCATACCATGTGGGGTTTTTCTTTCCAGATTTCTGAGGACACAGTGTCCCTTTGTCCTAAACCCCCAGCCGCACATTGCCATATTCCTTTCCCCATTGGTTGAGGTACTAGAGAGGTACAACCTTCCTGGACTGCCTACCACATACACTCCCCTTGCACGTGTCATGTTCAAGTTCAGAAGTTCGGGCTATCTGGGTTCTGCAATAGACTTTGTGTTGACCCATTTGTCTATTACCCTAAAGTTCAGGTGTCAAATTGTCTGGGTTCTGTTGCAAACTTGGACTCGAGCTTGGTAGAGATATTAAGACTCATTTCAAAGACGTTAAAACCCATATCCTCACCCATCAAAGTGTTTGTAAAGGCATTAGCACACATCTTTTCCTATGATGCCCAATTGTTCACTACTTAGCCACCACCAATTCTCAATATTCAGCATTTTTCCACTTTGTGGTCACACAGATGTGTCCCAAGACAGCATATATCAAAGGATTTAATAGTTCGTGTCATGGCCTCACTTCCTAAATTCCCTGACAGCGCTTTCAAATTTTGGCAACCATTTTGCCTAAAACTTGAAGAAGTGCAAGTACATTGGTTTAGATGGTTTTTGTCCTGAAGCTTACTTTTTGTAAGGTCTTAACAACTACTAGAGTAGCAAACACAGTAGCAGTTTTCCTTGAGGCATTTATTCAGCAAAACTCTTATACGTTTATTATTTTCTATATGCGTATCTGCATTCACAACACTACTTGGAGTTTGTGTATCTTATGGAAAAGAACTGACTTTTTTTTTTCTTTTTTTTTTTCCTTTTTTTTTTTTTTTTGGTAATGCTAGTTGCAAAAGGGAAAAGTCTGTAAGATGTATTTATTCACATCCACATAGAATCACATCATATCAGAGTAATAGTTGATCTAGCGCTCAGCATGACAGCTTGTTCATCTATCTGACCAAGGATGTTTTGGAAGAAAATACAAGGAAACTGGTAATGGAAAAATCTCTCCATGCAGAAATTTTTTCTCATTTCAGCTACATACCTCAAAGCATGAAAGTCTATTCATTTTAAAGGTAACCATGCATTTTCTCATGGTTCATGTAGAAAGCTAGTTTTGCCAGTTCATCCTCCCTACTGTACTGGTTTTTTACTTTGAATATCAGCATCTTGTGCAAATCTTTATTTCTGAATTGTGCTGAAGGTATTTCATGTTCTGAATTAAACAAGAGGTATCAAGTTCAACAAGAACCAGAAAAACAGGCCTAAATTTCTTCACAAATATCTTAGGTTTCAATATTAATCTGAGTATTATTGCTTTTTTTGTTTTCTACGAAGTCTTAAATACTAATCCAAACTCATGTACACTGTGATAAGAAAATATTTAAATCTTGGTCTCAGCTATAAAATTTTGGTTCTGATTTGCATAGTGAAATTCAATTACAATGAAGATTTACTCCACTTAAGAAAGTACACTCACTGCAAATAAGTTGAGTGCCATTATTCTAAATTCTATTGCATTAGAGAAAGGAAGTAGGTAACCTATGTCGTCTTCTTAGGTAGGGGGGACCAATAAAATGGCAGGGCTCCTTAAGTAAGCTTTTATTTAGATACCTAAACTTATATGTGTTCATTCAGGGCATTTGTTTTCCCTGTTGAAATTTGATATATTCTGATCCAAATAAATGGGATTAATAATAAACTCAAAATCCTGTATTAACAGATTATAAATAAACTGATCTGGGCATATAAGTCTCACAGAATTTCCCAAAGAGTTGAGCTTGAGACACATCTAGGTTTCCTGTAAAAAGATTTCATAGGTTTGTTAGTTTATGTTTCTCTTTAAGTACACTCTTTGATTAGACAGTTAATGGGCTGCTTCCTTTTATTTAAAAACTGGTAGCCATCCTATTTCTTTTTTTATCTGGTTCCTCTTCTCACCTTCTAAAAATTACTACATGATTTACAGCAAAGTGCTGTATGCATCCTTCATAATTTAAGAATACTGTTGTTTAGTTTCATACACCTAATATAGGGGTTTTTCTTCTTCCTAATTAAAACATTCATATACAATAATTTACTGAACCATAAGCTATGACAGTTCATATGAAAAAGTTCTAAGTTATTACATTTGCAACAGGCATTTAGTTATCAAAAGTGCAAAAAATTCTCTTGCCCCAACTCATCATAAATGTATTTTAAGCCATTTTTCCCTACACATTTAGCTAAAGATCAGTAATACTTACCTATGACCATAATGAATAAATAAAGTATTCAGGACGCTAGTTATTTTTCTTTTAAAAGATTAGTTTATTTAAACAGAAAATTATGCTTTTAACAAATCATTAATTTATTTAGTTTCCCCTAAGTATGACTCTAGAAAACCTGCTGCTGTTCTATCACATCTCCCACTGGATCTGTATTTTGGAAAGGTCTGTTGGTAGTAAACAGCTTCATGAATATGTATGTCCTTGTATAGACACTAAGTGATAGTAAAATGTGCATAAAAGTTCCAACCAGAACCCCATGACTCACTGAGTCTGCAAGTTTGACTTTTGACAGTTGTCAAATAGAAGGATCCTGCTTTGGTCTGAAATGGATACGAAACTTGCCATGTAGTTAATGATGGAATCTTCAATTTTTGTACTTCCACTTCTGTTTCTAGTTTATGTTTTTTCATGCTTCTTTTACAGAAACTCTTGCTTACTGAAAACTGAAGGTGATATCTTCCTTCCTTCCTTCCTTCCTTCCTTCCTTCCTTCCTTCCTTCCTTCCTTCTTCCCTCCCTCCCTCCCTCCCTCCCTTCCTTCTCTTCTTCCTCCCTCCTCGTCTTCATCCTGCCCTCCCTTACTCCCTTCTCTCTCTGCATTCTGAATATAATAATTAACAGATTATAAATAAATATGTCATATAAGATTATTTTTCTTTATTTTCTGAGTCTCAACACAAAAATTCAGATATATCATTCTCATGAAAATATTTTGAGATGTGAAGTAATATATAAATGCCTTTAGACTGAAATGCATCCATATGGATGACAATAACTCTAAAGAGAATAGATCTACTTTTGTCAACAATCTTACAATTTCTATTCATGAATAACTTATGCTCCATTTATGCTCAATTTCTGCCTAAGTTCCACTGCAAAGTTATACAACACACCTTTTGCATATAACATTGTGGTAGAATAAAACCTCACACATAGTCCAAAGCTGAAAAAAAAAATATTTGAGGATATCCCAAATATTCATGAGCAGCCTGTTTTATCTGACAACTGAAAAACTAAGTCAAGTGTGTGTTGTTCAGACTAATGTCCCTGCAATGCCTTTCACTGGACTGGCAGTTACTTCATTAGGATTTAGCAGCTATTGCGACTTGGAAGAACAATGATAAACCAGAAAAAAGGGAAACATGCTGTTCCTTAATTGTGCTATGGCCTTCTTGTGGAAATTATAACCCTCAAAATAAAACAAATTATAACTAAAAGATTTATATCATTAACAGTAATGCTAACTTTAAAAATAACCAATTTAATGTTTGTTAGCTATCATAGGACATAGCTGAACAAAAGAACAGAGCTGAGAAGAGGCAGAAAAGAAAGAAGGAAGAACTGCAAATAACCAGGGAGAAACCAGAACACAGATAGCAGAAAAACAGTTATGGCTAATTGTACAGAGTGTGAGGAAGGGAAGAAATAAGCTGCAAAAAAGTAATCAACAAATAGAAACACTTACAGCCAAAATCCTAATACGATAGTAGATATTAAAAAAATAATGCTTTCCTGTACTAAATAACAGCTACCAGAATTGGAATTCTCTTTCAGAAATAGGACTGGTTTATCATGACAACAAATTGCTGCCACACATGCAGAACTTTGAGCTGCTTTTTTCCCCAATAACTAAATAAGGTGATGTTATTCCTCATATTGTGTATTTTTCTATTAACTTATTTTTGTTCAGGTCTGGAATATGAAGCTGTCTTGTGTAATACTACTTAAGCAACATTTTTCTAACCATTTTCTGAGGTGAAAAAATAATTATATATATATGTATATTTGTAGAATAAATAATGTATATTTGTCCCTAATAATTTTCAGAATGAAATGAAATGTTAAAACTGAACTTCTGCCTGATATTACATAGCATGCTGTGTTCTGCATGACACTTAATTGCACTATGCACTTCCAACACAAAAGTGTTAGCAATTGTTTCAATAGAAATTGTTATCTAGCTATTTTTGCAGGAAAGTAATTAATGTATGCCAGTGAAACCTGTAGCTTTGCAAAAAAATCAATGTAATTTTCTTCTAGCAAGTATATTACTCATAATGCATAATTCGGTATTGCTTAAAAAAACCTATGACTCTAATCATCTTTATCATACCTTAACAAGAAAAAAACAGCAGAATCTCACATTGAGATCTTGCTCTTCTTCCTTCAGAGCAATGTCTTAAGGTTGTAAGGAAAAAAGCCAAATCACATACAAATTTCAAAAAGCAGAAGCCAGTCTAGAGAATTTGTATGGAAGCCTCTGTATTAACCTTCTGATTCAGAAGATTTAATGTAAAGAAATCCATAAAACCCCTAAAAACTCAAAAAACCCTGCAGAAACCAAAAATAATACAAATCAACAAACAAATAAACCAACAAAAAAGCCACACAGAGAATATACCTGTATTTCACAGTAGTTACTAAAGTCAGGGCAGGGTGATGAAAGAGTAAAGGCAGGGCCAACTCCAGCCACTTGTGGTGGAATTCCAGTCCTGTGCTGCTCAGGATAGTGGCTCACAGATGTACAGCACAGCAGCACCTGCATAAGTATTCCTGTCTGGATATACTTCTTCATCCAAGAATGTGGAAGCCCTGGAAGGAAGATGCAGAAGGCTCCAAGGCCAAGTTGGGCTGGGCTGAGCTTAACTGTGCTGGCAGAGATGCTCCTGGAACTCCACACACTTTCCTGGTTATTTGCATCTGGATAATTTGAAGATCTTTTTACCTAGCCCAAGCTGCATAAAGTTGCCAGATCTGCATGACTGATAAAGAAATCGTGCTGATTTCGACTGTGATAAGAGTCAATTTTATTCACAGTAGCTACTGTGGGGTTGTGTCTTGGATTTGTGCTGCAAATAGCGTTGATTAACAAAGTGGTGCTGTCTTTGTTGCTGAGCGGTGTTTGCACAGTGCTAAGGCCTTTTCTGCCTCTTCCCCCATCCCACCATCAAGAAGCCTGGCATTACACAAGGAGCTGGGAGGGGATGCAGCCACTACATTTGACTCCATTTGATCCAAGGTTTATCCCAGACTTTATGACATCATGCTCAGAATAAAGCTGGGGGAAGAAGGAGTAAGGGGGGAACATTCAAAGTAATAGCATTTGTCTTCCCAAGTCACTGTTACCGGTGATGGAGCTCTGCTCTCCTGGAGATGGCTGAACACCTGCCTGCCCATGGGAAGCGGTGAATGAGTTCTTTGATTTGTTTTTCTTGCATGTGAGGCTTTTTCTTTATCTCACCCCATGAATCTTCCCACTTTTACTCACCTGATTCTCAGCCCCATCTAACCCGGAGGGAGGCAGTGAGAGGCTGTGTGGTGCTTAGTTGCTGGCTGGGGTTAAACCACAATAGAGAAGTATAATTTTTTAATAGCTTGGCACTTATTTGAAGTAAGGGCAGGATTTTCAGACTTTTAAGAAGTCTTTTGTTTTTTTTTAAAGGACTCTGTCACAACAGCTGATACTGTGATTTTTTTTTTTTTTTTTTTTTTTTTGTGTACCATGATATTTCACTGTGCTTGCTCAGATTTTTGTATATGTAATAGTTGAACTTGAATGCACATATTTTTAACCATTTTAGCCAAAGTGGATCAAGGTAAAGTTTATATTACTAAAGGAATAGCCACAGGCTTGTCTTTCTTTTTCCTAACATCAGGTAGGCTATGTCATTTTAATATTATGAAATGATAAAAAAGAGTAATTTACATAGAGAAGTCATATTTCAATTCTTATTTAGGTTGTAAAAGATGGATTTTCATTATCTATAAAAAATTCAAGGATTAAAAAAGTATCAACAATACCTAAACTGTATCAACAGAATTCACACAAGTTGAAAGGTAAGAAATGTTTTAATTATGCCTACAAGGCAATGTTTTAGTTTTATGAAGCTATATTCATTGCCATGAATCTTTTCTCTAAAGCAGAGAAGTCCATTTCTCACATAGTTTATTGTTATGTGCATTGATAAGACATGGCAAACAAAGAAGTTATCCTCTACGTTTATGAATCCACCATAATATTTGCAAGATTTCTGATGGAAAACAGAATAAGGATTAACTGGAATAATTTAGCTCATGCTAAGGTAATATTTTCATAGGTTGAAATAAGGTTTTTAAAAGAGGAATAAGCACCTGGAATAGGTGTAGCGGAATAAAAGCAAAAAAAATCTTGCAGAAAATATTACAAAGTAATTCTCTGTATGATAAAAAATTCTAAATTTGTCTAAAATAATATTGTGAATTCCTGCAGAATTACCTTTAAATACCTTCTTTTGTATTGCAATGCTGGACATTTTATAAAGAATATTGGCTATTGTCAAATTTTATTTTTAATTTTTTTTTGTTTTAGGGACTTCAACTCTTCTAAATATACAAAAGGAGACACTTTAAAAACATTACCCTGTAAAGGTATAGAAGTAAAGCATTTCAATACTGCTAGTAAGAGTTACAGGGTTTGAAAAAAAAAAAACCAGAAACACAGGAATCTTCAAAAGGAAAAGATAGATTTCACGGGGCATCTGTTTAGCCCACTCTAGTTAAAAATGGCATTCAGCTGTGAAACATCAATATGTCAGGCACATTACTAATATAATTTTTATGACAGCATAACACATTGTGAGGATATTATCCCTTTCCATCTTCTTCAGCCCCATTCAGCAGACTATCTTATTCACAAATCCTCTTTCAATTGACAATTTTTTTGGTGAAAAACTAAAGCCTCTATAGTAGTAATTTAGGTTAACTAGCATCTTTGCCTTATATATGCAATTACCATTTGACTGTTAAGTATTCTACAAAACTCATATCCCAGTGTAGCCTAGATGGCAGCATGCATTACAGGGCACTTTTGTCATCCCACAATTTCAGTGTCATTGCTACCTGTAGGAATTTAGACTGCAGCATGCAGAATGTTGTGGACTAATGAGTTTATTTGAGCTGCATATTGTATATAAGTGTGATTTAGTATAGGCAGGTATAATTAAATCATCTACAATTCATTTCATTTCACTAAAAAATCTAATTGTCCTTCTATGCATCCCACCACATTAATGTAATAACATTAGTATTAATTACAGCAATATGTATATGTGCCTAGGCAACACAAAATTAACATTTTTTTCCTTATAGGATTCCTGCTTCATGTCTCTCATAATTCCTTTAAATCACTCAAACATTTTCTTGTTGGCACTTCTCTGTCTTTCCAGAATGTCTTTGAAAGTACAAAACTTCCCCAGAAAAGGAAGGCAGCCAAGCCTGCACTCTCTGTGTTTCTACGATAACAGCAGGTTTTCTTTGGTGCTCAGATGTGGTGGGCATCTTACAGTGACGTCTGCTAAGGAAACAATCACACTGGCATCCTCACCAGATGCCTTGGCAGACCTTCCATCTTGTCTCATTCATACAAACCGGGTAGCTCTAAGCACCACAGCAGAATTCCACAATCTAATGGAAAATCTCCTTTCAATGATAGCATTATTAAAGCCCAAGCTGCTTTTTCATGTCATAATGAACTGACCTGGGCAGAAACAAAGTGTACACAACTTGAGATTGGAGCCTCTCAAACACCACCACTGTGGAGGTCTGGAGGTCTTCCTCTGCCCACTGGTTTCACTAAGAATTATGTCCTGTAAAAAAAAAAAAAAAAAAGAAAAAAGCAGAGATATTTTTTTCTACCCTGTCTTTGAGATACTCTGCCTATACTGTGAGTCGATTCATGGCAAAATGCAATAATGTTGTCAAGTAGAACAAATAATTCTACTCTAATGTTTTATTATATTAGGCAGCATTATAGAAATAGATCTTTTGTAGAAAAGTCAGGAGGATAATGAGTATTAAAGAGACGAAAATCATCAAGAAGAAAAATTTACATTTTAGCTTCAGTTGTTTCTCAGTTTTTACCTAGACTGTTGGAAACAGAAACTCAAAAATTCCTACCATCTTCTCTTTTAATTTTCATTCTTCTCTCCTCACAAACAATCGCTTCTGGTAGACTTGCCAATTTCCATTTTAATGATTTTTAAAAAGCATCAGAGGAACTTTTTTTTTTTTAAACAATCTATTGTTTCATTGCTGTGGTAGGTTGACCTTGTCAGCTGCCAGATGCCCACCCAGATGCTCTGTCACTCCCACTCCTCAACAGGGCAGAAAGAGAAAATAAGATGGGAAAGCTCAGGGACTGAGATAAAAATAGAGAGACAAAACAAACTCAAACTGGTGAAAAGATAATTTAATTTATTGTCAATTAAAATATATTTGGATAGTGAGAAACAAAGATAAAAGCTAAAGCCCTCTTCTTCCATTTTTCCTTTTTCCCATGTTCAACTTCACTCTTTCATTTTTGATTCCTCTATATCCTCTTCTGAAGAAGAAAGAAAAAGATTAAAAAAGAGACAAAAACCAAAAAAACTAAAAAATAAGATTATATTCTTTATAAATTCTCATGCTTCTGAAATAATTTCAGGAGTTTTGAATGCTGCTGGTTAACTATCCTAGCAGAGTTTTATAGCTCATGTTGAGTCCATGAATTACCTTGAGTGTTATTCCTGGGAAATTCTCCATTGTCCAGATCCCTTGGTTGGAAACCAGACACTTCCACAGTTATTTCTAAACCACATATGGTTCATAAATTTTCCAGTTCTGGCTTCAGTTTTTCTTCTTTCCTTTTGAATCCATGATAAATAAAATAAGTGATGTGCAGGCATAATATAAAACATACACTACACAATCTAAAATCTAATAACTGAAAGTAGCTTCCCTAGGAATTAAAGATCATGCAAAGTTTTATCAAAATTATTATTGCCTCTGGGTAACTTTGTTTCAAAAAATTTAGTTAAAAAATTCAAAACATTTATTAGGAGCTTCTCATTTTCCTTTTAATGGGAGATATTAGGGAAATATTGAATCAATTAAATCTTCATATACAAATATATTGATTTCACAACTACTGCACCATAGCCACTGTCTGATAGCAGAAAAATATTCTATATGAATTAAACCAAACTATCTATTGAACATTAGAACTTTTCTGCTCAATATTTTAACATATTAATTCAAGTTCCTCAAACTGGCAACTATTCAAGTACCTCAAATCTATTTTAAAACTAATAAACTTGTAATGAAACGTTAAACTGAGAAGTTATGTAAATGTATAACACACCACTTATTTTCAGAAAGAATTGATGGAAATTAGAAATAGGTAAATCCTTGGCCGGGAGAGGCAAAAGAAAATATTCAGAAAATGTTTGTAGAATTTCAGTATTGAATATTCTTACTCCTGTATTGATTGCTCAGATTAATATTTAATCCTCAATAACTTCAGTGGAAGTTAGATTTCACAGTTGTGGTTTAGGAATGATATTCCTATATTCTCCAATTTGGTATTTCCACTGAAACACTCCAAGCCCAATACTTCTCACTTCCCCCTGCTCCTCCCCTTCCCCTGCCACAGGATGGAGAGAAGAATTGGAAGCACAAAAGGAAAAGATCATGGGTTGGGATAAGAACAATTTATTGGAAACTACAATGAGATAAGAAAATTAACACAACAACAGTAATGACAGAGTGTAGGAGAAAATAAATGTTTTTACTCACTCCACAGAAACCCTCAACAATACCTGGCAATTCTGACCATCCAGCTGCCCTGATTGGGAAGCAAACTTTGCCTCTCCTCAAAGAATGATATAAGGTGGTACAAAGTATCCTCTGGGTCCTACAATGCCCTGCCTACTTCAAAAATCAACCCTGTCCTGGCTGGATCCTGGACAAGAGTTTTCCTCCGTGACTGTCCTCACCTCAGCTCAATGGACTTCTGCTTTTTGGTGGAACTGTCAGGTGTATCACAACACCAGGAATAAAACTCATGACACTAATGCTTAAAGTATATATGGTTTAAGTATCAAAATAGATGAAGGGAGGGAAGTTATATTTATTTTTTCGGAAATTCTATGCGTGAGCTAAAGGAATACAAAAATCAAGGCTACCACACATGATAATTGGGGTTGTGCAGTCTGGAGAAGAGAAGACAGTGAGAGAAGACACTGGGAAGACCTTATAGCAGCTGTCCAGTATCTAAAGGGGGTCACCAGAGAGCTGGAAAAGGGCATGTAGTGACAGGACAAGGGGGAATGTCTTCAAACTGAAAGATTGCAGATTTAAATTAGATATTAGGAAGAAATTCTTCACTGTGAATGAAGAATGCTGGAACAGATAAGCCAGACAAGTTGTGGATTCCCCAAACCTCAGTCAGGTTGAGCGGGGCTTTGAGGAACCTGATCTAGTGACAGACGTTCCAGCTGATGGCAGGGGAGCTGGAACAAGATGATCTTTAAGGTTCCTTCCAACCCAGGCCATTCTATGATTTTGTGATTATTTCATTGTAGTTCATATGTAGTTGAATTCAAACTGAAGATACAGAGGGAATGGAATAGAGATGAGGAGAGACAACATTCTGGAGTTCTTTAATTTTTAAAGAGTTTGGGAGCACAGACATGTTTAAATAAGTAGGAATAGGTTCTTGGGGATTATGAAATAAATTCCACAGCACTTCTCACTCAGCTCTGTGTGAGGATAAAGGGGTGCTACTGCATCCACAGGCAAAGCAAGACCCCTGTAATATTTTTAGTCTATCTAACTTTAAATCTTTGGAATCAGTAAATGTTAAATAAGCAAAATCAACAAAAACTCTGAAAGGTTTTCCAACAGGCTGCATGGTACTTGTGCTTTACAGAAAAAGATAAAATTAAATATTCTTAAAGAATTCACATTAAAATTATAGGCAATAAATAACTAAAGTAATTCCTCTGTACATTTCCTTCTCTCATGGCATTAAAAGAGATACTTTAAAATATGATCATTTAGCAAAAAATGGAGATTATAACTTGAAAATGTCATCACCTCTGCGTGTTCTGTCCCAATGGATGCTGTTCTTGTTACACGTCTATCAATTCAGTGAAAACTCTGCACTGTTCTAAAAGACAGTGTAATCCTTTTTTCTTCCATTTTTCATACACTATTCAATATTTAGCAACAGATACTAAGAAAGAAAGGAATAATTTAAGAATGTCTCAGAGAAGCCAAAAGAATAAGCTCGCAATATATCTTTAAGATATAGTATTTAACGTAAGATGCCTTTTTTTTTTTTTTTTTTTTTTTCAGTTCCTTTTCAAAAAGGTGATTTTTATTTCTATTTGTCAAAGTATCACTCCATAAATTTACCCCTGATACTGGAGGATTTCTGGATGAATTATCTTGGTGAATAAGGATGGATACTCCTCTTAGTTTTGCGTAGAAGCAAAGGTAGAAACTTTTTTAGAGGTTTTGGCACTTCTGAAAGCAGAGGACATCTAGTTCCCTAACAAAGGAATAATTCAATTTTGAGAGTTGCAATATTGTTGCACATTTATTCATGAGATAAAGGTTAATGATCTAAGCAAGTTACTAAAACACTGGAATTTATATGTCAGGAGGTGGGCAGCCTTGTTTATAATTGGAAGCACTTGAAGTACATTTTAATTTAGAAATGTGATTCTGTTGATAGATATTTTACACTTTAAAAAATATCATGTTTTTATTTGTTAAATAAGATGTAAAAAGTTAAAAATTGGAACAACCATATGTGCTTATTATACAAAATATTTCATAATATCCCTATAAGCTGTGGAAAATGTAGTATTGATTCAAAGAATAAATTTCATTCAGGTTTTAATGTGATTCAATGCATGCCAAAGCAAGATTGTACCTGAAGATACAGTGAACTATCCAGAAGTTATTTAGGTGGTGACAGAAAGAATACCTTGCTGACTGTGTGTCACATATACAACGTGCTCTGGTAGTTGATGGGAAAACTAACCTATCCATATGAATTCCCTAGTGCAGAAATCAGGATATCAATTCATTTTTTTCCTGTTTGTTTTCCTCTCTCTGGGAGAAGCAGTCTTGCAAGCTCCACTTCCTATCTGTAAATATAAAATTTTGAACAGGGCCCTGACTTAACACAGTTACTGTGAAAACCAGTCATGTCCTATTAATTTTGTTGGCTTGCACTGAAGACATACTTTGAACTCTCTTTTTCTTTCTTTCTCTTTCATCTGTGACAATGATAATTGATAAAATTCTATCCACTGGACTAAAAAAATACCTCTAAATTTGATAACTCAAATATCTGAAACACAGTGTGTTAATGCATTGGTAATTTTTTTTTTTTCCTAGCAGTGTACTGTTGAATACAAATATTTACTTATGAGTCTGTAAAAAGTCAGAACAGAAAAGGTGACAGTCCAATGAATATCAATTTTTTTTTTATTTATTTTTAACTACTAAAACTGAAGGGAATCATTACTGTTGTGGCAGTGCAAGATATGCAAATCACTTGCAATTGCTTTGTGACAGATGGTAGAAATATTTAATATGTCTGTTTCCAGTTTGGTTTCTAAGTCCAATATATGTTGTTAAAAGATTGGAGGTGAGCCAGGAAGGAGTAAAGCTGCTTGTTTGTCTTGAAGTAGCTGCTTCACTTTGGGTTGGTAGGGGCTCTTTGGAGGCAGAAGTAAACAGCTTTGTCTGTGAAATCTTTTGATCACGACAAGGCTCGGAGAACCTGGGAGTAGATGTCTGGCAGCACAAATGCATGTTGAAAGACCCTGCAATTTGCCAGGGACACTCCTATGGCACGAAGTTAATTCATCCATGAAGAAACCTCTGTGGTAACACAGGGCAGAAAACTTTGTGAGGGCACTTGGTGAGAAGCACCTAATACACAAAGGCCCTAGAAGGTGTTGGTCTGCAGCAAAATATTTCTTCTTCAGGAGCCAGGATCTTCCTTTGTTCTCAGATCTTTAAACCTTTGTCACCAACAGATTGCCCTTCTCTCTGCTGAAAGTCTAAGCTTGTATATTATTTTAGAATTTCAGACTCATGGTGGTGTGAGAGATAATAATGTTTTCACTTTCAAGACGTTTTCACTTTAAAGTAAAAAAAAAAGAAAAAAAAGGCAGAAGGGACAGGTGAGGAGTTGCAGTCAAAAGAACACTTTTTCTTTATTTTTCATGACAATATTTGGAGAAAAAACAATAGAAAAGGACATAACAATAGCCATGAAAAAACTTTTAGTACAGACAAAAATATGGCCTCATTCTGTTTTCATCCACACCTGCTATTCTAATTATAATCTTTTATTTGGGGAGGATAACCAGACCTATTTACCTCTCTATTGTGGACTTATCTGCTTAAATAAAAATGTGTTTGAAGAAGATGTCTTCAGACTTGAGAATCACTATAAATGTGCCATATATTCAATAGGAAAGAAAAAATAAAATCAGCAGTGGGAAGGTCAGGTTTCAAATACAGCACTGCTTTAACTTGGAGGAGATAAACCTCACTGAGAAAACACAGAGGAAATTTTCCAAATGTACATCCTTAACGCTTGTACAAATCTGTTTCTCTTTTAGGAAATTGTCTCAGCAAACAATTCTGGAGAAAACATAGTTTTGCTACAGGGCAAAATAGTTACAAACTGAATTAAAATATTAATTTTGCAATTTCATGGACTAAATCATTAAGAAGGGAAAACATTCAGATAACTACACTATATGCTTTCATGTCTGACTTTAAGAAGGAAAATAATTCTTAATAGAGATGCCAATTCAAAACCTTAGCAATATATTAAATTGCCTAAGTCCTCAGCAAAAGGCTTGTATACTATCTTACTGGTCTCATACAACTTATTTTCTTAAATAAAATAGGAAGTTAATGGTTTTCATATATATGGAATTGTTCTAAGAGAAATTAAAATGGTGAGGTTTTTGCTTCGTTGGGTTTTCTGTGATTTTTCCAGTGTTATTAATTTTTAGGAAAGGTTAACCCTTCCTGATCTAATTAATTATAAATCCTTTCTGCTCTAATTAATTATTTAATTATAAGAATCATCAAAGATAATAATTTTGAAGTTTTATTGCTCTCATTGTCGTCATATAAATTCACTTTTGTTAGCATAAAACAACAATAATATTATCATAAGCTCTAACATTTGCAACATGTAATAACTGTTTTATAATTTATTATATTACTTTCCAGTACAAACAGAGAATGTAAATTTACAAGGGCAATATCATATTTTAGTACTGAAAAAACATTATTTTTTCTCATTCTAGTGATGTGTTTGTGCAATTATAGTTAGGTTTCCCAAAGTTTTGATCATAATCCATGATTTTCAGGGATTTAAAACTAGTTTACCAAATTGCTGCAGTCTTGAATTTCACACAGGGTACACAGTGTGAGACTTACTGCATGCATACATGAGATGCCACTAAAAAATTCCTGATAATGAAGTTAGAGAATGAAACCAGACTACAGTTCACTAAAACATCCTGGGCAGGCAGGATTCACCAATTTGCCTCCAGATTCGTTTGATTTATACACAGGAAATCTGAATGTATTTGGTTTAGTGCACATGGAAACTTATAGTGGTTGTGCATGTGGTGCAGCCTAGAAGTGCCTTTCATCTCACTGAGAAAAATTTTGGATGAGAAAAAGCGCCTATTTGGTTAGGCACTCAGTGCCTCAGAGAGGCATTTTGCAGAGGTGAGATCACTGACTACATGGATAGAAAGTGAGAGGAGGCTTAACTGGGGGAGAAAAAAATTCAGTTGACATAGACTTTATGGTTTAACTAAAGCTACAGACTATTAAGAGAAACCTTAATTACCTATCAAATAGTTCAAATGTTCAAACAAGACCAAGGGAGCTGCTGACATCCTAGCAATGCCCAGCTAAATACCATGAGCATTAGTGTTGAATTGGCATTTGCAGAGCAATTGTGAGACTGCAAGTGAAAAGAATGTTGTACCTTTTAAAGCACAGCCATTTCTGTACAAAGAACTTTTATCTGATTAAATTTAGGAATATTGAAAGGCTGTCCCGAATGAATTAGTTTAAAAATGTGTTTGGCTCACTTTATTTAAGGCACTTTGCCTTAGATCTCTGGCAGTCTGGTACAAAGGAAACCTCAAAAGCAACTGCAGATGACTAGGAAGGCTGCTTTTAAACAGGTGTTATCAAACATGCCTTAAATTTTGTTAAGGGTTTCCATGCTCTAATTAGATCACTGAGTTGTGATACAGACTGCTCTCCAAGTTGAAAGCTTATTCATGTAACAACGTAATTGGAAATGTTAGCATAAATTTACTGGAGGAACATATATTTCTGATTTTATAAATCTGTGGATTTGGGAGACTAAAAAAGAAATTAAAGGAGCCTTCATCCTTTGTAGATGTATAAATACTCAGGGGACTGAAATATGGCAGTATAACTGGTAGGAAGTCAAACTAATTCCTGCCAACTACAGTAGGTAGTACAGAAGTAAAGAAGTATAGAGATCTATTTATTTCCCTTAATTATCTATCTGGTGGTAAAATGCTACTGTTTTATTTTTGCTAATTTAAAAACCGTTTGCAGGTGATGGAATTCTCAGGATTGTCATCACTTATTCATAGCTTTATATGTACTTGAATGTACTTGAATATACACTTGAATGAAATTAAAATATTTAATTAGTTCTCTGACAAAATAGTGACTTTTTTCTGTCCCATTCTCTATCCAGCTATGTCTAAGGCCATACTTCAGTCAACTGAATCTGGCATCTTAACTTTTAAGATCTATTCATTGGAAGGATTAAAAACAAACAAGTGATATATTTGTGACATAAATTATCATTCAATTAACTTAATATGATTCTGAGGAAATATTTTTAACATTTCATTCTTTTTCACAGTTAGCTGCTTATTCCTGAGCTCACAATTCTGGAAGAGTATTTGTTTTTCTAAATGAAATCTGGTTCACTAAAGTAGAGGCAAGTTTGCATTTGCCTTCTGGTTTGCATATAGAATACGTAATTTTTTATATTTTTTATTTTGCTGTTGAAAAAGAGGCACTTGATATTATTTAATTTTAATTGTCTTTTTCAATTTGACAGTATATGTAATACAAGTGAACTGTGAAATACTGTTCAAAACATCTCTATCAATTCAAATCCCTTTGTTTAAAAATAAGATATACTCAAAATTAAGGTACTTAGTTCTTAAACACGTAAAAATCGTACTTCAAAATTCTGGAGTTTTTTTCCTCTTTCCCATGCACATGAGGTTTCTACTCTAAAATAAAGACAAACTATGGAAAGAGTAATTAATGCACCATTTGAAGAACTACAAATACAAGGCAATAATTTAAAAAATAAATATTTGCATTCATTGTTTCATTGTAATTTCATGATTTCATTAATTTTATATAGATATAGATAAAAAGTATTTATTTATTTTTAATAATATTTTATGCAAGGGAAACATGTCTTTTACATTACTTGGAAAAAGCCCCAAAATTAAAAATACTGGAGCTTCTACTTTTCTGTAAGATCTCATTCAGTTCAGCTCTTGGCTTCATGCTGTGAAGTACTTTTATCAATGACCAAAAAGAAATCATAAAATCATTACTGATGAAATTTGTAAATGGTCTGAAAATTGAGAGAGTAGTAAATAATAAAGAGGATATATTACTCTACAAATTTATCTGGATCACTTGACAAGCTGAACATAATCAAACAATATCTGGTTCAATATAGCAGAAAGGGAAGTCATGCATTTAGATGCAAATAAATTAAATTGTATTTACAAAGTGAAACACTCCAGTCTGGAAAACAGTGACACATAGCAAGAGCTGGGCTAAGATCCATCTAACTAAGCTAGAGATGAATCCTGGAAATTCAGCCTGAGTAGAATCAATCTTTAAATAAACACACAAGACCTACTTTTCAATTGTGCCTTATATTCAGACACAGAAACTGCCAAGCCCTTTTACGGCTAAAGAGAGACCTGTTTTTTACATAGTAGCCTTCTCACTGAAACACTCACCCAGAACTGCAAACTTATTTGAGGCTCTTTTTATTCCAAGGGGGTTTGAAGTTGTGGACCTGATCAACGGTCTGTGAAGTATCCTAGATGGGACTGAGATCTTAAATAATGAGATCTTAAATAATATCAGACAAGATTATAGTTGCTAAAACTTAAAGAAGTTTCCTGGTTCCAGATCTCATGATTGGCTGGGCTTTTTTTTTTTGTTTTGTTTTCGGTTTTTTTGTTCGCTTGTTTGTTTTTTTTTTTTTTTTTTTTTTTTTGGTTTTTTTTTTCGCTTTTTTTTTTTTTTTTTTTTTTTGGTTTTTTTGTTTGCACAATATATGTAATGCATTGAATTTCCAGGCAATAAATTTTAAAATCCAGTTCTTAAACTTATGGAATAAAGGTGGGTGCTTTCTTCTTCCTATCTGGCATATGGGGGAAAATTGTGTAAGGACATAGAGGCCATGTTTTTTAGGTTTTTTTCTCTGCTCGTGCTAGTGAAATGGAAAGGACTGAGAAGTAATTAAGAGATTCTGTGGGTCAAAATCAGTTTACTGGACTGGTGTTGATAGCAGGGGATGGCTTCCACAGTCACGGATCCATCTCTGAGTGTTAAGGACTACTTAGAACAGGTGAGATTCAGTTGACAAAAGTGTAAATGGGTTTCCAAACTAACACAGCAACAGGGAGAAGGGCTAGTGATCACTGTTTGCCTTTTCCTTAGAAAAAGAAATATGCATAGGTTTTGGGAAAGTACAGATTCTGAAAGGTGTGCTGTTCCTGCCACACAGGAAATTTCACTAGATAACAAACTGCTCCTCTCTTCAGAAAGTTGCTCACTCTATAGATTTTTCCCTGTGGTTTTCTAAGGCAGCTCCAGAAACATAAATTGTTTGAATTAATTTGAAAAATAAACTTGAATTAACTCATTTTGCAAACATTTCCTCTATGGATGTGGGAGATGGAGTTTTCCAGAGAATGGCAATCCCAGAGTGAACATTTACCACAGAGGCACTTTAAAATATTTCTCTTTCACTGTAAAGAAAAATGAATAGCTATGAAATGCTTTTAATAGCTATGAAATGCTTTTAATATTTTCCAGCAACTCAAATATTTAATGAAATTTTTTGAAAAGCAGGTCACTGCTTTACAAACTGCATATAATCTAAGAGACATCAAAGACCTTTTTTTATGTTCTTGTTTTAATTTGGTAACTATGAGTACAATATTGAATTATTTGAAAGAGGTAGCTTGGAGGTTTTGCCTTACCTAGCCTCCAAATCAACCTTCTGGTTGAATTCCAGTAGATTAATTCAATCCTCACATTTTATTGTAATCTTTTCACAGGGGTAATTAGGACCTAAAATGGGATAATTTATTTAAACATAACCAATTCACTCCCACAGTTGGTAAACTGATATTTAGAAAATGTAGACATTGTATTTGAAAAATATAAAGTTGTGACTTCAGATTGAAAATTAATATTATATTTATCATAATATGCTCTGTTTTTTTTACTCTGAAAAAAAATCTTTTTCTATTCTGTTTTGTAGTGTTTGCTTACTTGTGAGCAAACAAGTGAGGTAAATAAAAAACTAAAAGACAATAAACTTTCCTGTTATAGATCAGACACAAGTGTGTAAACCATTCATTATTATTTACCCAAAAGTACAATAAATCTTTTCCCTATCCAAGACGTAGGCTTATTATGTCATACAATAGTGATAAAATATTTTATGAGGCATTGGGAGTAAAAACTTATGGCTGTTGCTGCAATTAGCATTGATTATGCTATACATTGTGTAGATTTGTATAAAGTTGAAGATAATCTAAATATTGAGATTCATATTACAATGATTTATTTTAAAATAATATTGTACTGATTTTCAGCTCTGTAAACTAGTGGATCTCGGTAGCTTTTAGTAAAACTTACTGAATTTTTCTACCTAAGACTGTGGTGTTTGTTCTTTGTGGAAGTCTGTAAAATTTCTTTTTAAAAAAACCCAAACCAACAGAATAATGCATCACACTGTCTTTTTTATGTTCTAACCTTCATAACTTTTCATGGGTTTCTATTGTTTCCTTTTTCTATATAACACCATTAAAAAAATTAAATACATTTACTGCAAAATAAAATTTAAGTAGTTTGGTTTTGTGAGAATTATACAGGAAAATATAAATATCATTAAAATATTTATAATAATATAAAAAGATAAAATTATTATTAATATTTTTAGACAAACATAATTTATTTTTTATAACCATGACAAGCTATCTATATAAAAGGCAAACTGTTAATATTAAAATTAGACACCATACTCCCTCTGACTTTGTTATACTCCTTTGGACTGACATATTGACTACACTGGCTGTAACTTTTGCTTTTTCACCAAAAATAAATTTTTAAAAGTCATAACAGTGTAGATTTTATTTCTGCATTTTTATTTTCTTTTTTTTTTTTTTTTTTGTCTGAATTTTCTTGATGTTTTAAATGTTTGTATACGCCTAGGTACCTATTAGCAAGAGCATAATATTTTGGTGCTGAATGGACCTTAGCACAGGTCCATTGGATAGATATTAATAAGAACTAGCAGGTAACTAAAGATAGTGGTGCCTTTAAATTACTTGCCTCTGTATGCCACTGTAACAAGGGGGTCATTTTGCTACAATTTAAGCAAATGTTTAAATAAAATAAATGTAGGCCACATATTTAAAAGCCAAGAAAGTTAAAATACATTATTCTGGCAAACAGTACCTGTTTAGAAATTCAGTTACTTTTAAATAAATCTTGCTTAACTTACACACCTCAAGGTCAAATAGTGTTTGAAGATGGGGGCTGTGAGAGACTGCAGGGAAAGTAGTCAGATGTAAACTTTCACACCTGGGCACTTTGCTTAAACAGATTTTTTACTGGTAGACTACAAGTTCTGTGAATAAAAGTATGAAATGGCCAGAGAGATAGAGATCAGGTTGTTAATATACTATTGCAAATTCTGTAGAATAGGTATTTGAACTATTAGTAGTGTTTTGATCTTTATATTGTTATTAGAAAAATTTTACTACATGGAACGATGGAAACTATCTCTACGTCTGATTGGAATTCAATTAATAATTTCAGCTAAAATATTAGCAATAATCTAATTCAGGATTCAAAACACGCTGACAAACTTTATTTCCAAAATTCTCTAATAGATGGTGTAGAATCTCCAATTTTTTTTCACCTTACAAAAATGTCAGGGTTTTTTAAAAAATATTTTGCATTCTCAAGTTCACTTACACTTCAGCAAAAACTATCCAAAACTGAGAAAAAGGAGTCTGAAAATTAAACAGACTTTCATATTGAGCAGGAAAATATGTTCAAAGCACCTATTCTTGCATCTTTGTTCTTGTTTCTTTATTGTCCAAACCCTGATATATATCTTTCAGTTCTCCTGGCAATTTTCCTTTAATTTGGCCTGAGCAGTGAATTTTAAATGAATCCATTGTTTACACCACTCTATCCTGGAACCCAAACATTCACTTTCAGACTTGCTGCTTGTCATAAATGTTTATTCCATGCTATTTTCTTTGCTACAGTCATATTTCATTTCCAAAGATTTATAGGAAGATTTCTTTTTTAAGTATTCACAAATACTGCAGTTGTAATCACACCTGATTAGTTAGTTGAGTGCCAACTACTTTATGTGGGAACAACTGTATAATGTGAGAGCAATTATGTGATTAGTTTATTTCTTCTAAGCTTAAGCATTATCAAGAGACCAAAAACTTCAGGTTATGAGGTAATTGTTTTTCAGCAACTTTATATGTTGCCACCATGTGATATTAATTATTTTACCATATTGTTATGCAATTGTGCTGGATTCTGAAATAGAAGTCCAATTTTTTTTGAAATGCCATAATTTTTTTTCCTGATGTGTGCTGGTCTTATGGAATATCTTATGGCTGTCTGTGCCGCAAGTGGTGCAGAGCTTTCCCAGTACATCAGAGAAAGAGTTAGCTGTAGACCTATAATGAGTACAGTCATTTTAGCAGAGCTGCAGCAAGCCAATTCCTCCTATCTTTGAGATGATTTCTTATGGTGTTGTATAAGGCTGACACTTCAATGTTGTTTCAGGATCTGAGCTAGCATCTCCCTATGACAGTGTGTCACTTCAGATAGAGGTTTAGGCTGGCTGAGAGCTGGTTAGGGGATTTCCTACACTGTGTTACATTACACAGTGTATTCATGACCATCAGTTTCATTAATATTTTATTTTGGCAGCATGCATACTGATACCCACTGGTGTCAGGGAAAGTTTTGGTAAAACTTTAAAGCAGATTATTGCCTTTAAGAACCCATATAACATTTCTGCTTTTTTTTTTTTTTTTCTTTTTCAAGTGTTACCTTTACCATGCTACTTAACTAGGTAAATCAAGGGGAAAAAAAACAAACCAAAAACAAAAAAAAAAAACAAAAACAAAAAACAAAACAAAAAAACAAACAAACAAAAAACCCAAAAACAACAAACCAAAAAAAACACCAACAGAGTATCGCACAAATGAATCTCTGTGATTCCATGTCACTGTGTCTGAAAGTTATAACAAAAAAATAGGTGCAGCTCTAATTACAGTACTTTAAAAAGCAGACAGATTTTCAAAAGCTACTCATGTGGGATCCTCATTATAACTGAACTCTTGAAAAAACCACATTTAGTTTCTGAGATATGAGCTATTAAGAACTAGCTCAAATTTCCCAGTTCTCACTCGTAGTATCCATCTCAAAAAGCCTTTTGCATTATTGTGGATTGGTTGAGTCATGTTGTTCAGTTGAAAAAAACCCACCCCAACTAATTTTCTGTTCAGCTTTAGTGGCAAACACATATTTGAAGTACATATCAGACTGAAAATATGTTATTGATTTGAATTAACAAGGCTTGTACTATTTTCCAAGAATTTATAAATAGCACAGGACTGCTCTTTTGGGTCAATATAGAAACAATTTTGGTACAGTAAATGCTACAGCTACCAGTCATAATGTGTTGCTGGGCTTGCAGTTGCGTTATTTTCTGTCTATGTTGCTGACATTAGCAATTTCATTAGATGTAACTGAACAAACTTTCATGAATGGGGAAGGAATTTAAGCTTCACTTAAGCTTGTAGCACTGCTATCACAAAAAAGATGAAACCTCCATAAGAAAAATCCGGTCCATTCAGTGAGTGTTCTACAACAATATGAAAAATTAGGCTGTTTGAAATACTGTTTGGTAGTCTTTATTTCACTAACACTTTTGAAACATTTTGACCGTTTCCTTGTCAGGGTAACTTGCGGCAGGTACAAATCTACTCAAGGTTCAATGAAATAAGATTAATCGATACCAAAAGCTAAGGAAAACAGTTATCTATTGCAATTTGCAGCAAAATTCAATTTCCAGTGATCATATAATTTTACCCAATATATGAATTACCCTTTAATTAACATAGTAACAATCAACATAGTAACAACGGTTCCAATGAATAGTAATGATTCATCTCAGCTTTTGGTTAGTCTATATATTTGTAGCAATTTATTTATGTATTGTGGAGAAGTTTTTGCTTTTGCTTTTATTAAATTTGGTAACAGTAAATGGATTTAAAAACATAAATTATAATAAAACTGCTTGACTCTTAGTGGTTCCTCTACTCCATTTCTGGGGTTCAAAATTCATATTTAAGAATGAGTTAGTAGTCTAGATGTTAATGATAAGCTATAAAAAGAAATACCTACAACAATTTTAAGATGATAATCTAAGGACACACAAATGCCACGGTTTAGTTGAGGTGCTGGGACATGGGTTGGACTCAATGATCTTGGAGGTCTCTTCCAACCTAGTGATTCTGTGAAATGTTTTCTTCATTTCTTTTTTTTCTATATATTTTCAAAATATATGGAAAAAGCTGACAAAAGGAAAGGATACCTATAATTATTGCTTATTCAGAGTCACAGGGAGACCAGTGACTTCTTTCTCAGAAGTCTGTATCAGATTCAGAGCTATTTGGAATCTCTGTTGGTGATGTGGACAGTGGGATTGAATGCAGCCTCATCAAGTTTGTTGACAACACCAAGCTGTGCCATATTACTGAATTTTCTATCATCTCTTTTCCAGGACGGAGATAAACCAAGCATGCACCAGTCACTGTAGCTTTTCCCAACTAGAGCTGAAATTCAGCAGTGTCTTGTCACTTGTTTTATCAGTAGTCAACAGAAATTAATGTTAATGTTGACATTTAAAAACTGACATTGTGAGAAAAAAAGATCAAATGCCATTTCATTTATAGTTGTGTTCTTTGTTTCCATATGAGTGTATGTAATTGTTTTACACAACTGAAAAAACAGAATGGAGGGAATAAAATCCACCAAACAGCTTAAAGTCCATAGGTTTTATATAAAAGCTTTGTCCATGACAAATATTCACACATATAAAGTTTTCTTAAATTTATATTAATCATCAATGAGAATAATTCAGTAGTCAAAGAAGTTATATTGATACTTGGCTAAATAGAAAAAAAATAATTTCTCGTGTCAGTAACTCCTACACCCATTCATTGTATCAGCTGAAGACAGGCAACAGACTTGGTATATATTTAATAAACAAATGCTCTAGTGTTTGTGTGCTATTACATTTCTAGGGTAGGAGAGATAAGACAGAGCATGAAACAGTTTAATGCAAATATGTGACCAGTCAGGTTTGCAATAAAGAAGGACTGAAACAAATAGTATTTCATTGTACCTTGTGTTTCATTGAACCTTCTCATAGTAACTTTAATGCAAAAATCTATAAATAATAAAAAATCTAAAGGACATGTACTGTGCTTGATCTCAAATTAAGAGATATTGCCACCACTACAGAAGACTGTCAAAAAACAGTGGTCTCCTGCTACCAAACACTGTAAACACTGAGGTGAAGCCAAGAAATTAATTTTCTAACATTGATCTTATGACAAATTTCTATTGCAATGACTTTGTTTCTAATAAACCAAATAATAGATGCATATATAATAACTTTATGTGATGGATGTTGATGCTGTAAATTGACAGCAGCTTGCACAGCTATCATTGCCCTACTATGTATGGATTGACTACAATTCAAATAACAGGTACACGGTGCCTTTCATGCATTGAAAGACCGATGTACTAAGAGAAGCAGTTTTTTATTGCTATTATTATCCCTTGTATTGACAATTCATACAATTTTTTTCCATTATATAAAGTAATTTTTTAATATTTCTGTTTAAAGGTTGAAGGGCGTAGGTTAATCAGCTACCTCTTTCAAGATACCTTCCTTCTATCTTTATCAGCTGTTCAATAACTGAACATAGAGTGAGAAGGTGAGAAAACCACAAACTGAAATGCACGTTTTTTGGAACAAAAAAGCCGACAATGAGAAGAGGAACGACAATTATCTAGGTAGACTCCAAATCAACTCATTGCATATGTCCTTTTGTGTAGGATTACTGGTAGGAAAGAACTTTATTACCTTGCATTACCAGAGTACAGGAATATCAGACTGTGATGTGGAGAAAAACAATTCCGGTTTTTTCTCTTTGACTGCAGATTCTGAGGCTAGTGTGTAGTGGAACAAAAGGTACTCACCATTTGTTTAATCTCAGTGTAATCATCACTGATTTCAGTGAGATTTTGCATTCATGAAAGAAATCTAAACCATGAAAACCAAACCAGAACTGGCAGGGGGGAGGGTGGGACATGTCAATTTTTGCTTCAGTTTTAATCCTGCAGACTGCCATAAGATGAAATAGAAAGTGATGGCACAATGTGTGATGACAGTAATTTTTAATTGAAGATTTTTAAGAAAAATATGAAGTTTTTTATAAAATACACATTCCATTCTAAGGAGTAGAAATTCAGGACAGACAGCACTGAAATGTTATGGTAAACTTGAGAATAATGAGAATTGTATTAAACACATTTTTTAGTTTTTAGTGGTACTTAAGCCAGTATCCCATTTTCTAACAGGCGCTAATTAATTTATGATCACAATATTTTGTAAATATAAACTTCTGCACACATTTCATAAAAGGAAATGAACACCAGTTATTAATATCACTTAACTTCACCCATCTTAATACAATGACTAAAATAAAACTTTTAAATCAGAGATAAGTACCAGCAGTGGCACAATAGCTGCAGTTTCTACTAGACAATTTAAACATCTAATATCCTCTTAGCAAACATTTCAGACAGAAGTGTAGACTGAGTATCTTGGCATGTGGCTTCTGGCAAATCTCATCATGGGAATCCCTTCCACAAGTTTCACGGGATGTCTTATTTCATTTTTGGACATTGTAATTATCCAGAAAAAAAGACGGTTTTTACCTGATTGCGTTTAAGTGTATGTATCCTTTTGTACATCTCCATAGCTACAAATAGTGACTGTTCTCTACTCAACAATCTCCTGAACCAAAAAAGAGAATTTTTTTTTTTTTTTCCTCTTCTTGTCTCTGTGGGGAGCCCTTAGTGTTAGGTTTTAGTCCCTAAGTTGGACAGACATAGATCAGCTTTGTTAGGCTCTATGGAATCCTAATTACTTTTATGAAAGGTTTACTTAATGGACCTCATAAAGAGTGATAGCAAGAAATATACTTTTGACTGGTGTATGTAGTGTATGGTATCAATGTGGTGAATTTCTATATGGGGCGCCTCATTGTTTATTTCCTGGTCTTACTACTTACAAATTGAATATGTTGAATACTATAAAGGCACTTAAATCCAGCAGTGTAACCAAAAGAAATGTTAAGAAATAAAGGCATATTCAAAGGGATATATTGAAGTCTTTCAGCATATAAAACACCCACAGCGACTTCAACAGCAGTCGTCTGTGTTGAATAGCTGCTTGTTACAAATCACAGAATTTCTCTGGCCTATAATCATTTTTCTTCCTGGCTATAGCAGTGGATGTTGAAAGCTCAGTTCTCCTACTTGTGTCATTTTCTGTTAATTTTAGTAGTAGTATATCTTATATTTAGACTCAGAACTACTATAATAAATATAACTGATGTGAGCAGTAAGTAGTTAGCACTTCTTCAACTAGTACACATATATACATTATTGCACCTATAACCAAGAAGAATGTTTTTAATAGATTACTTTTAATTGTGTCTGGAATATTTGCTACCATAATCATCTCTGAGCCTTTGTAGATGCAGTCTAGAAGAATTCGTGCCACACATGAGACTCCTTAAACACCGAGAACCTGCAAATAAAACTTTTTATTTATTATGGTTTATATGCAGAGAGCAGAGGATAGGTCAAGTAAACTTTGGCGCTGAGGTTTGGAAGGAAATGCATGGTAGGAACATTGATATGAGTGATGTGGTATGATAACACAGAATGGACTGAAAGAAACAGTTTGGGGATTCAAAGGTGAAATGAAACTGAGGGTCAGAAGACAGATTACTTTTTGCAAAATGTCATGGCTGGGGACACTCTTGGATTTCTATGGATCTGAGGAACTTAATCTGTATGTTAACAAAGTCAATGATAACAACCACCATTGCATTCAGTGGATGCAGGAATAAGTGTCATGAGAAGAAGCAAAATCTTGTCATTCACTCCAGCTGTAACTAGCACAGACGGACCAGGTAAATATTCACAAGGAGACCTGTTCTATCTTTAAAAGACATAAATTTATAAGCAAAATTTCACAGTTAGCTCCATAGTTTATCTGCTGCAGCCATTTACAGCTCCATCCTGAAAGATACACTGAGCAAAACAATGACCAGAGTACTAATATTTTAGAGAAAATATTGCTCTTGAATGACCACATATTCTTAACAAGGTTGGGATTTTTTTACTCAACACTACTCAACCTACATGCTGTTGTCTTTTGCTGATTTCACAATCGGTAACAGAACTTTTAGAATTTGTTATGGAAATCCTATGAAAGAACACAAAAAAGAAATGCCTAAAAGTTGGCTTCTTATAGTGGAATTCTATTTTGAGTTCCAAATGTAGCTCTGAAGTGTATTTAACTAAACATATATTGACCATTGATCAATTTAGACCCAAATAATTTAAAAAGAATGCATGAAATTTTAAAACAAAAAATCACAATATTTTGGTACAGTATAATGATTAATATACCACTCAGTGTGCCACCTAAAACTATAGATATGACAACCAAAAATCAGAGAAAGGAAGGATTAACACAGAGATATAAATACTTAAGTCTATATCTTGCCTGATTATTTCTCTGGATTGGTTTTAAGAATATTTCATACCTTATAAACAGATATTTAAAAATGAACACAAAAACCAAAGCTACTATAATAACTGATTTAATTCACAAAAACTGTCATAAATTTTAAATATTCAGAGTGTTTTGCATATTTGAAATAGATGTATTGAAGATGGACATCAGGTATCACTGCATCTGGGTATGCTGGGTGTTTGAACTAGAGTGGAAATGTAAGATGCTGATTCTGTAAAAGGACTTTGATATGCCATAAATCTGATAGCAAGTGCAATAAAAGTACAAGCTTATGTGAAATTTAATTATTAATTTAAAGGAGAAGAATGAGTAATTAATTCCAAATCTGTATTTTAAATCCAAAATTACACTAATTTTAAATAAGTTAACTATTTTTACTGGAATAATTTATTGCACTTGAAGGAGCGTGTGTGACTAACTTTTTATTAGAAATATAAAAATCATGATGTCAAATATGATCACCACTCGATACAGGTTGGAGTACTGATTTTGAAGAATATCTCTTAATGGTAAGTGAGGTTGAAAGAGTAAGTGATCTTTCAATTAAATAACTGAAATTAATTATTAAAGACTTTCAGAAAAAATATTCTATTTTTTTCTATAAACAAACAATAATTAACTCTCCACATGGAATCTTGCATACTGCCCATATTTGTTATTCAGAGTTAGTTATGGGAGAATAGGAGAGAAATAGCATACTAATTTCTGAAAAATTATGATGTTGGTCTTATTTTGTATACAGAACCCTGAGACAAATTTGGATAAAGTCTTCATCCTGTTTTAAGATTACATTTCTCTTCAAAACCACGTATCAATGTTGAGCATAAGTACGTATGATGGCAGAACAAAAAAGTGAATATTGGGAAATCAAGACAGTTCTATTATTTATGTCAACAGTTTTTCACATTTTTCATGGAGGAGCAGATACAATTGGCAGAGGTAGTCAGAACTCTTTTTTTCTACCCTTTTTACGTGGGTATTTGAATCTTCAAGCTAAAGAATATCTCCTGTGTGCTTCCTCTCTGGATAAATTAGTATTTCAGCTTTTATAATAACTGAAGTGAAGAAGTTCTATCATAAAGAAATGGTAATTCAAAATGCTCTTTCCTACATTAGTGAGCCAATTTTTGTGCAGGTTGAGAAACCTAAAACTTAAAAAGACCTTTGCAGCTGAATCAAAGGCAGAAATTGGCTTATATTGTCTCATATCTCTGCAAAGCATCTTGTAGTGTACTCTGGACACAGTCTGAGTTGTTGGACAAAAGAAGCAGACCAATACAATAATTCCTTCCTCCAGCTCTGTGAATTCAATTTTGGAGTAGGATCAGAGAAATCCAGCTTAACCAAATTGAATTTGCTGAATTCAATTGGAATTAGAAAACAGTTTAAAGTTTGTACACACAACAGCAATTTCTACACATATTTGAAATCTGGCATTGGTAGACCTTGCCTGCCCTTTCCAATTTTGCTTCCTCTTTCTGAAATGTCAAAGACAGCTCTGTGAAAGTCCTATGACTTAAGCATGCTCATGAAAGTAGTCTCAAATTAAAGTATATTTCCTTTGCAGTTGCAGCTGAAAATAATATTCTTTTTTGTTTGTTCTTTGACATTCTACAATGCTGTATGTTGTTATTAAAAATTTAAAAAAATAAATATTATTTCCTCAAAACATTCATAGCTACATTTTTTCAAAGAGCTTTAATTAGCAATACAGTACTAATGAAACAAAAATGTGACCCCTCCCATAAGAAAGTGAAACCAAGACTTTTTTACTGTTCTTTTCCACAAGAACAAAGTTTACTTTACAAAAAAACCCACAGTATAAAAGAGTGCTTTTGTTGTTTGTACTCTATCCATCATTATATAGTAGTGCAAGTACATATAGCTATTCAAAATATCAGTATTGAACTAGTTTTAATTAATGTTCTTGTTAAACAAAGCATCAAACAATAGCTCTTTTGCTTCACAAGCATTAGATTAGTTTCAAAGGGAATTACTGGTGTACTTATAATTTAAAGGTGAATTCACAGTTTACAGTGTATTAGTACAACTATTCAGTATGAGCATGGGTTTGTTTTTTTCTCTGTAATGTAAATCTTTCTTCTCTTGGGCTGAATTTTGTTTTAATTATTAAAAAAATAGAGGTTGCTCAACATAGACTTCCTCAGAAAACAAATAACATTGCAACCTTTGGATAATTCTTTATGTCCTTAGTGGGGTTTCATTTCCTTTGAAGTCTATTCAGTTCAAGTTTTGCTGCTGACAGTTAAAACATGGTACCGCTCTGATCAGAACAGATTACCAGCCAACCTCTCACATTCTGTTCCCCTTATTATCCTGATACTTGTCATCATGTTTTTCCCACATCCTTTTCACAGTTGCCTATTCTGTGTGCAGCTACGCACGTTGTTACCTCACTGTGCTTCATTCAGCAGCCGAGCTGCAATAGTTTGGCCCTCAAAGGGAAAATAATGGTAGCAACATTTACGTCCATTTGGTTAAGCCATTTACTATTATGTTTTGTGGTTTAGAGAAGAGATGAAAGCCAGAGGAAAATGGTATTAAGATGGAATAGACAAAATGTCCATGTGCTGTGACAGGCCTTCAAAGGAAGGCTACAAACCAGAAGGATCATTTTGCTGATTATAGTGTACTCCAAATGTCAGTGTGGAACACCTCTAACCACTAACTACAGTACCTTACACCTATCAAAGTGATAAAAATATCTCTTATTATAAGATTAGATAAAAGCACAGGAAGCAAAAGTACAGTATTTTATTAGGTTTATTAAGTTTACCTATACTAGAAGCTTTAAAAATTCTTTTCATAAAAGCTTATTAGTCTTCAGTTCCCATTTTGCCTTTCATTACAAGGAACAATGTCTCTTTGGAGAAAGAATGATTGCTCCTGGCAGTGCACTGGCACATCCCATCTCATAGCACTTGGTCCAATCCCGTACATGCAAGAAAACGTAAGTGAAAAGAAATCCAGGATTGCATGTGTTTAAATAAGTGTAGGTAAGTAAAAAGGGCACCAATGTGACTAGTACTTAAAAATCTCAGAAAACACAACAATCTGTTGCTATCATGCAGCTATAAACATATATTTCAATGAAATAAAACTATCTTTAAAAATATTTATTATAGAATAAATCAGAGGGAAAGTAATATTTATCCACTGTCTCCTAAAATTGAGAACTTCCCACAAATTTATAATCCATTTTCATTATCTGCTGGAGGTCTTTATGTTTCAAGAGATGGGATTAAAAACAGAAGAATGTTACAGTGAGTAAAGGTGTTTTGTTTTTCACAGACACAAGTCTTTAATGACGTTTGTGGCCCTCTGCTGGACTCGCTCCTGCAGGTTCACATTGTTCTTATCTTGGGGGTCTGCAGAGCTGAATGGCATAATCCAGATGGGATTTCATGAGAGCAGAGGGGAGGCAGGGAGACACAATCATCTCCCTTTACCTGATGGTCTTTTTACTTTGGAGACAGGACATTTTTGGCTCTCTGAGCACATGTTGTCAGCTCTTACTGAGATTCTTGTTCACCAACAATCCTAAGTACTTCTCAGGGCTGCTCTCAGCCCATTCCTTTATTATCAAAACACGTTAAGGTATAACTAGAAAGGTTACTTTACATCTGGAACTTCTGAGAGATAGTGAAACTATTTAAATTATATTATTCAGAGTATGCTGTGGTTTTTCTATGGTGTAATTCAGGACAGAATAGCAACAGTGGCTGGACCAAAAAATAGCTTTGTTGAAGAAACAAGAGCATTACCAGGAGATTTTTGGACAAATTTGTTTAGTTTGTCCTTCTATAGGATGGTCTTTGATACTATTTCCATTGCAAGTCTAGATTTTAGGGTGTGTCTCTTCTGATTATATTTCTTTGTGTAGAAATAGCTTCCTTGTGCAACATGCAGAAACTAGGATTCATCCTTTTAAAGGAGATAAAGGTTAAATGCTTATGAATAGAAACTACTGAAAAAGTATCCTGAAGTGCTCCTTTTTTTTTTTTGTATTGTGTTCCAAGCAATGATTTCAAACAGGGAAATATTATTTTCTTATGCCTGATATGTGGATAAGTTATGCAGCTAATATTTAAATACCAGTCTTAAGATCTTTATACTATAGAAATTATAGGAAAAGATACCATAAGGAAAAAAGTACAAGACTTGCCTCGCCTTGCCTTGTCTGCACATTGTTTTGCCTTGGTTTTTCTTCACACTAGGTCTTCTGGGAATAAAAATCACCAATAACAGCAGAAACAAGCTGAACATCCCTGAAAAGACAAGAATGAAACCTTTTGAGTTGACTGAAATAATTATGCCAGCAACTACCCATTTTGCTTTTGCTTGAAATAATGTTTGTAGAGCTGTATGTTTACAGCAATCCAGTAAGTCTCCCAGCTACCACCTCTGAACATGCCCCTTGAAACAAAAGCAATTCTGTTTTAACTGAGTTCAGTGGGCTGCAGGTCATGCTAAATATCAATAGAAACCTGTTGAAACTTGTTCTTGCAAGAATGCTCAGCACATAGCAGAAGTGAGTTCTAACTTCCTGTCTGGAAAAATAAGGTACCAAGTAAATAATACCATTGTGTTATTTGGCCTATCAAGCGCTTAAGGCAAGTACAGCAAAAATTTTTTTGGAGTGCAAAGATCCACGAGTCCAGCATTTTTGTTCTTTTGCTTTATTTAATTGCCTCCACCTTGCTAGTTGGTAAAGAATAAATGGCAATTAGAGAAAAATGGTTTATCTCCACAGGTTTTCTGGTAAGAATAATGGTCTCCAACCCACATCATGTGGCTTTGCACAAATTTGCTATCCATTCCAAGAAATCCTATCATTTGTGTGAGATGTGTAGCATTTCAGAAATATGCCTTCATGTCCTGCAGTCTCTATGGAAACCTTGTCATTCAAACAAAGCCCCTGCTTAATAAATAAGATTATATCAAAATAAAAGCTAAATTAAACATTATGAAGAGTTGCAACAAGATATACGAAATGAAATAAATGTGTGTAATTTTCTCCATCTTCAAAGGATAACTCTGGAAGCAGGAGTTGTCAGTCTGCCAAAATCACTTCTAGTTTCCCTGCTATCCATTTGCAAGGGTTTTATTTCTTCATAGAATCAATTAATGTGACATTATACAATGTGTATGTTGTGGCCTGAATTAAAAAATATTTATTCCTGTGCATACTTCAGAGAATATGAACTTGAGGAGAGTTGTCTTTTAACACCAACATGCCACTGACTATGCAAGAATCAGAATTATTTAGGATGGAACAGACCTCTATGATCATGGAGGTCAACCGTAAACCTAACACTGCCAAGTCCACCTCCAAACCATATCCTGAAGTGTCTAGTCTGCATGTCTGCTAAATCCCTTCAGCAATGATGAATCCACCACTGCCCTGGGCAGCCTGTTTTAAAGCTTGACAGCCCTTTCAATGAAGAAATGTTTCTTGTGGAATATTTTGACCTTGGGATTCATCATAACTGATCAAAGGTATTCAGCAAGAAATACTAAGAAACTCATATTTTGTGACTAAATGCAATGAAGATGGGAATCACACCTGGAAGGCTGTGTCCTGCCCTGGGTTCCTTAGCACAAAAGAGACATGGACATACTGGATGCAGCTCAAAGAATGGCCACAAGGATGGTTGAGGGTTTGGAATAGCTGACTTATAAAGGAAGGCGAACAGTACTGGGACTGTTTAACCTGCAGGAGAGCAGGTTTAGCAAGGATTTCATCCACATAAATACCCTCAGGTGGTGTGCAAAGATAGAGCCAGGCCCTTTACAGTAGTGTCCAATGACAGACAGGACCAGAGGCTCTGCGCACAGACTGGAACACAGGAAGCTCCTTCTGAATGTCAGGAAACATTGTGTGGGTGACTGATCACTGGCATGATCCAGAGTGTCCAGAGTGGCTGAACAAATTCACACCTTGGAAATATACAAAACCTGTTTAGACATTGTCCTGAGTTTTCAGCTCTGCTTTAGCAGAGGAGCTAGAGCAGATGACCTCAGAAGTATCTTCAAACCTCAAACACTCTCTCTGTGAAAGCATCAAAGCTAGCTTTGTCCCTCCTGACATTCTGGAAGACATCTATTATTTTCACCTGTGATTTTAGTGTTTAAGGTTTGGTGCTCTTTAAATCCTTACAGATAGAGTCCTAGAAGATCAGAAAATCAGGACTGTGTAACATGTATCAAATTTCAGAGCATAAAACCAAAGCATGAAATGTGACTCACTATTGTGAACTGTAAAACATTATATTATTGAATTAGAAAATGTCTGCCCCAATGAAAAATGTTTCTTGGTGAGAAATCTTTGAAGTGAAAGCCTCCCCCATCTATGTAATCTTTGAAATCATGTACCCACTTCAGCAAAATCTCTAATTATATAGTATGAATTCCTTCATCAAAAAGCCAAGCAATTAATCAAGTCTATTACGAACTCTTCAAGCCACTCCAGCTGTATGTGAAGGAGGTGTGAAAAATTAAAGTTCAGTAATCTAAAAAAAATACTCCAGCTTTATTTCTTTCTTTGTTGGCTGTGAGTAGTTCTGGAGGATTCACAGTAGTATTCACTCTGTGGGTGATTTTTGAGATGGGTTTTCTGTTCTAAACCCAAATTATATTCTAAAATTAAAACACAGGTTGGATTTCACATTTTCTGTGCCAAGAATTTTCTGAGTCAGACATACTAAGTAAGCTCCAGTGATTTTCTGAGTCACTTGTTTTTTTAGTATTTTTTATAATTAAAGTTTTTGAGATACACAGTTCTAAGCAGCTGCACTAGACTAACTAGCAGGTGCGCAAGCCTCCACTTGAATTAGTTTCTGTCCTACTGTCATAGCTATATGGGCTGGAGCAAAAATAGCATCTGTGAGTGAACATGAGACAGATTATGATCTTTTATGATCCCTCTACCAAAGAATGTATACTCTCAATGAAAAATGAAATGTGTACTAGGAAAAAAAGAAGAAAGCAGAGATGTCAGAGAACACGCAAAATACGTTTACTTGTGGGAACTAAATATTTTATTTTAAAGTGTCCTGTTGTTTCTTTTTAAGTATACATAGACATAAAGTTCTGAGGTCTTAACCTGCCATAACAACTTTGGAAAATACCTCAAATATTCAAGGGAAAGCAGATAAGGGAGCAGTACAAAAAAATCCTGAAATACAAGCAAAAAATAAAGTGCCGATAAGCAAGATAATGAACTGAGGAAAAGCATTTGAGTAACAAGAATGAAACAAAGGGATGACTGGAAAATAAAAGGGACAAAGAGTCCTTTGGAGTGCATTGTGTAAGTAAGAATATAATAATTTTAGCACTGATCAACTGATTCTGAGAAATAAAAGGATGAGGAGAAGGGAGAAAAGGATTTTAGAAGAATATTTAGACAAAAGTTAAGGGAAAAAAATTAACAGCAAAACTAATATTGGAAGAGATTGAACACCAAAATCATAAGAGGGCATATTCTGCATATGAGAGAAAAAAATATATGAAGCAGATGAAAGTTAAGAAAAAGTTTAAGAGAGAAAACAGCACAGAAAAAAAGGGAATGAGAAACATGGATGAGAGTAATTGTGAGAAAAAGATGACATTTCTTTCAATATAACATTGAAAAAATATAGGTGTATAAATTAGGAAAATGTTGACTATAGTCTCTACATCATCTATTATTGCATTTAAGACATTCACCTTTTTATCCAGAATGAGCGTCTCTGATCATCTTTTTTACTTGAAGTCTCATATCCCCAAGCTATCAGAAGACATTTAATACTTAGGATCTGGTAAAGATGTTTCTCATCATTATATCTAATTTCTATTTTGTCTTTCTCAACAAATCTGTTGACCTAGATTGTAAGGAAAAATTTAGCACAACTGTCTTAGTTTCCTATTCTTTCTTTCTTCAATCAAGTTGGTTCTTTCCCTCACCTACTCATGAAACTGATGATCATTCAAGCCTTTCTCTGAGCATGACCACTTTATACTTTTTTGTTGCAAAAGAGAATCTCATAATCATTGCTATTCTCTCTGCAACATATTATACAAAAAAAGATTTTCTAAACACTTAATATATTGCATATAGGCTGTTCTGCTTCATCTTTCCCTCATGTATTAGACAACTTTATAATAAATTGACTAATTAGAGCAAACAAAAAGAATGAACCCATATTTCAAGCACCAGACAATTCATCACAATTGATGAAAGTTTCTTCAACCATTTTTAAAGACTCCCACTGAGGAAAACTCCACAACTTCCGCAGGAACATACTGACTAAATTTAGGATATGAACATGAAAATAAGTTGGCTGAAGAATTGTATTTTGGGATTGTCTGCCCTCAGCAGTTTTGGAGAGCTTTGTTACTTTTTGCAATAGTGATTTTGGTGTGTAAACACTGAGGTGCTAAATTTGCAAGTCTGAATATTGTCAAAATTTTAGGAAATGGTCATACATCACAATGAAAAACTAAGACTCCCTTAAGTTATCTAAATTTTGGCATAGAGAACTGAAACAATAAAAATAGCCAATAATTTTGAATTAGTATTGACAGCATTGAAAATACATCCCCCCAAAAAGCAGAAAACAAACAAACAAATTAAAATATCTCCCAGGAGAAAATGGTTATTGATGACAAAGCTTTGGCCACCAAAATAATTTATCTACTCAGTGGAAACTCTAGTTATTAACTGTACAGCACACGTACATGGAAAACCCACACAATTAATCAAGCCTGTTTCTATAACCTCAAACTGTTCCAGCTGCATGTGAAGGAGTATCACTACTTGTAACATTAAAATGTTTGTGCCTAACCAGACTCTTTCTTCCAGCAACTCCAGTTTCTATCTTCTTTCCTTAAATCCTAAACTTGAGAAACAAATTTTCTCCTTCCTCTCCATATCAGCTTTCTATGGATATGAATGTGGTTCACCATGTCCTTTCTTGATTTTCTAGGGAAGATAATTCCAGTCCTTTCCACCTTTTTTTTTTTTGTACCTTTTTTCTAGATCATTCCTGTGCTTTTTGGGGGTTTATATTTTCTTTATATCTCTCATAAAATACAATTACTAAAATGTTAGAAGTTTTACTCCTATGTTTTGAATGTTAAAACACTGTTCATACTTCCCAAGAGATACTCTAGAATGTTTGCCTCTTTCTGCTAGCTACCTAATCAAAGCCTGGCATGTGAATAGATAATTATTCTGTCTAAGCTTACAAAACTGTAGATGTCCCTACATAATTTTATCCCAATTTTCTTCAATTTATTGCAATAATTTGAAATGCAGTCCTGTTCTTTCAACATCTTAACTGTCTATCCACGTTTCATGTCATCTGCAATAAAATCCTACTCTCTAGTTTATCAGAAAGGTCATTACTGAAACATTGGATACTTTAGTATTATGTCTGTTAGGGCATCATTATTTATCATTATTTTGAAACTAGGGAAGGAATGTTTTATTAGTATTGCTCTTTCAGACTTTCATGCCAGACTACTTCAGACAAAGTACACAGACAAAGCATATACTTGATGTGGATCTACAAATTAGAACAGGTTACATGCATACCTGAAAACTATCAAGGTTTCTTCTGTCACCTGAAACAACTGGTGTTCTTCAGAGGCCACAAAACTTGATGTAATATAATAATCTTTTAGTCTTCTCAGGAAAAAAAAAAAAAAAGAAAAAAACAGAAGAATATATAATGATGAAAATATAACAACACATATTAGTTAGATTAGTTAGATAAAGAAAACCTTATGCTGGAAGTCTATTACATTGAGCAGTCTGAGAATGAACCTGTAAATTTCCTAGAGCATCTCCTGTATTTATTGCTTTGTTTTACTGCAATACTTTCACCAAAAAATTATTTGGTTGGGACAGATTGAGTAAAGAAAGAGGCTTATAATCAGTTTATTTTATTGAATATTTACATGTGGAAATTTTCCTGCAGTCTTTTACTCTAAAAAAAAATTGTGGGTGCTTCAACCAACATACTGTACACTAACACCTCTCGGTCTTGGAGAAAATAATTTTGTCACATTAGATTTGATCGTGCATTTTTTCTTCTATTCTTAGATATGTCTTAGACTCTTAGTCATTCAAACTAGTTGTACATATCTGTAAAGTCATGTATATATCTCGATTAGTCACCCTGAACTCTATATTCAGTCAGTGGAAAGAAACAGATATTAACAGACTGAATCATAAAACTATTTTGATGTCTACCTTAAGACATTATGACTCTTTTTTCCTGTTTTTCTGGAAAATGAGTCCTTATTATTAGTTCTGTATCACAGATATCTGCACTTCTTCTGATCAAATCCTTTATTTTTCCATCAAGTTTCCTATTTCCAACCCCCTCCCCCTACCCTTATCTCCCCACCTTCATTGTCTCCTTCCCTCAACTCTAGAACCACCTCCTGGATGAGTATTCCCAGATGATGTCAGGGGAGAGAATATTTCTTCTCTCTTCTGGGACTTCACATGATCCAAAAAGATTCGGTCAGACAAAAAATCAGGTATGTTTTTTCTTGTCACGTTTTCTCTAACATTTACAGAATCCATACAGTAAACTTTCAGCAAATAAATAAAGCAAGCAGATACTTTGCCACAAGGCTCTTAACTAGAAATGACTACTACCTATTTTTTGCATTTTTTTTTCCATTTGGAATATAAGAACAAAATGGGAATAAAACAAAATAAATTCAGAAATTATTTCATTTTAACTGAAGTAATTAAATTGGAGGAGAGTATCTAATAAAAATCATGACAGTGACTTTACAGTCATAATAGCTTACTTTTGCCACAGTAAATGATTTTATGCCTTTGAGTTTGGACACTGACAAGAGCATCCAAGATATCACTAGTTTCTGTAATGTATCACCTTATGGTGGTGATATTCTTTTATTGGCAATCACAGGATTTAAACAACTCTCACTAATTTTATGATGATGACTTAAGCATATTGGTTTATGTCAGATATAGCTAATAAGTGCAACAATAATAATAAAATCTGTTATTTTTCTCCCTCTCAGAGTATGCTTTTTACAGTGTCTTTTGAAACAAAGCGAAACCTTACAATATTAAGTAAAAAAGTTCAAAATAATAAGGAAAAGCAAACACCACCCAGTTCTAGCAATACAGTATATTCTGGAAACATAAACTTTCACTATTCCTTTGTTTCTTTATCACATAGAAAAGACAAGCAGTTTTGAAACAGTTTTATCACAGGAAAGACAAGCAGTTTTGAAATATTTTTAGGCTGCAGACCATTATATTTTGCACTGCACAGACAGCTCAGCTAATGAAATTCCTTTTAAAATTAGATTGTTTAACAAAAAAAACCAAACAAAAACCAAACCCCAAAACCTGCAGTAGTTATAGTTGCTGGCTTAGAATCAGTTCAGGATCCATGATCTATAGAAATTATCGAAATAATTGGTAATGGCAGTAGCTGGTTCTTCAGCAATATAAAAAGTACAAAAGATGCTATTCACTCAGTCACCCAAAATTATAAAATCTGAACTCCTTATGTAATTGATGACGAGGAAGATAAAGTTGATGTACACAGAGCCCAGAGGAAGAGATGTTCTCAAGAAAATGTAAATTAAAATACTTGAACAGCATCCATTATCAGCAAGAAAATTTTATAAATATATCTTACTCAATGTAACTGATAGCATAAAGTTCAGCATTCAATCAAGTTTTGAGAAGTGCCTCTAAAATTATGGAAAATCTTAACACACTCATAGCTCCAAACATGTCTGAAATGCAAGTTCAAGATGTGTTTCAGGTGTAGTGCTCCTATTTCAAACATGAGTGGCTGATTACTCAGCTTCATTCATTGCAAGCTAGCTGTCAAAAAGAAGAATTGTTGAAGTCAGTTTAGAAATATCTTCGTTCTCTCAGCCAGATTGAATGTCAGCTGTTTTCCAAAGCAATGAAATTAATAAAAACTACTGCGTGGTGAAGGCAAGCAATGCAGTAAGCTTGGATGTCTTCTCATTCACCAATCACTCAGTGTCAAAGAGACAAATAAAAGTCTGTGTCATTGGGTGTCTACAGTCCAGCTGAACACTCGTACATAATTTGTACTTACCTAGCTTGGCTGTCTTTAGTTGCCAAAAGCTTATTAGAAAACTTTGTGCAGAACATGATTCCCAACACGTTAGTTCTTGGTAAAGCTAGTTATAATAAATTAACAATAAACACTCTTCTGTACTGAACTTAATTACATTCAGTTATTAAATCAAAACAAATTATTAAATGTAATGTCAGTCCAGCATCTGAAGTAATTAGCCATGTTCTGTTTATTATGGAACTTGCTTATGCTGCTAGATGTGTTGTGTGAAAGATAGTAATTTTCAGACTTTGACAGAAACACCACAAATTTTGACTGTATTATTTAGTTTCTTGAATATATCAGCGATGAATGAAGTTTTGGGAAATAGGACACCACTGTTAGAGCCCTTTAAATATATTTTGTTTCCTGATTTCTTGCAAAGCCTATGATTGCCTCTGATACCTTAGTATTCCTATTTTTTTTCGTTCTGGAACAAATGTATGGGACAGAGCTTTCTTTTTCATACTTCAGAATCCAAAGCATTCTTATATTTTTTCCCCATTTTCTGAATCCAACTTTTTCAGCAGCTGCTGTTTACTGCTTTATATCTATTTATTCTGATAATTTATCTTTGATGTTTGATTTATCTATGATGTTTTCTTCCTTTTGCTTTGTGGTTTTTTATTTGTTTTCTTCATTCAAATGTTTTTCTGGTAATGCTCTTCCACAGTTTTTTTCCTCAGATCAAAATGTCACCTGTGCAGAAATCAGTAACCTATATGACATCAGAAATGTGTTGCATTTTTTTTTGTAAAACACTTTGTGTACTGAACACAGCCCAAATGGCAGTTTGAGAAATGGTGTTTCCCAAAGGGGCTGTTGAATGAGCACAAATATATCCTCTGTTTTTCTAAGGGCAGCTAGCATAACCCTGGTGACGTATGAAGCATAAAAAATAAACAAACTTGGCATCGTCCATCACCTCCTGAACACCTCCCCTTTGAAACAAGAAGAAAATATTAGCAAACTAAGTTAATTTTAGGAGTGGGGAGGTGTGTTTACAAGCTGACAAGTCTGTCAAAGATGTTAATTCTGACAATTTTCCTACAATGGCCAGTAACTATATGCACTCTAGTAGACTGATATACAGTGATTTCAAGAGCAGTATTCTCATTCTAACTTTATATAGCAGAACTGTGACAATGAAATGGGAGACATTTGGCCTTCTTCACTAATTTTCTAAATTTTGGTATTTCTCAGGTTTTAGAAGACCTATTCAGAGAACTTTTCAGGTTTGAAGTTACCTGATTTTTGTGATTAATTTACTCTTGATTAGGCACAGGGGATAAGAAATTTTCATTTCAAGAAAAAAAATAAGTATTTCAATGAAAAAAAAAGTCTAATATTGCCACATTAGGTCATACACATATATTTTCTCATATGTGTAATTCATAGTGAAATGAACCTCATAACTCTCAGTTCTTTCTCCTCCTCCCCTGCCATTCTGTCTATCACTGGTGATACACAGACCTCATTTTTCCCTTGGATTTACACCTTAATATTACGAATGTTTAATTTACTTCGGTCAGTACCACATTCATCTTCTTCCTGTAGTATTGGTCTTAGTTCAAATTAAAAAATTCTCTAAGCTAATTGAACTGCTATATTATGAGATTGCTGGTCTTTGCAAATGTGTCATAATAATCTAATAAATTCTCATGCTTATGTTGTGTTTCACAATGTTTGTATTTAATTTCCAAATAATGAGTTATCATGTTAGGGATGATTAAGTAAGTGTCATTTCTTAGGATTTGTAAGTTCTTTTGTGGGCTTTACTTGCCTGACATCCTCTTTTCTTACATTATGTTCTTTATGGTTTCACATGAATACATTTTAAAAGCTAGATTGCAACCTTTGGTTTAAAATGGGTGATCTTTAGTGATTGGGAAATCATCATTGTCCTCTGCAACACCTTTCTCTCTCTCTTTCTCACTGAGTTACCTGTGACAAAGAGAGTCATAGTTTGGTATCAACTTTTAATGTTATAGTATTAGTGTTACCTTTCTTGTCACTGTCCACTGCTGACATTATTGTATAAAATAGTCCTCACAGGTCTCTTTGCTTCTGGAGTTGCAAAACTACTGGAGATTGTAGATGATCTGTATTTTCAATAAAGCTGGTTTTGTAATTGATCCTCTCAGTGCTCCAAATCAAGGAAAGCAGTTTCAGTTTCAGTTAGCGTTTGACTTTCAGCTTATTATTATAGCAACATCTTAGCTATGGTAATACTGAAAACATTTCTATCTAGTTCATGCCAGAGATATCAAAATGATGCCACAAATTTTCTCACTGCTTCTTATTACTTTCAAATGCTGCTGTGATGCTGATAGCTGAAACAGCTTCCATTATTTCACACACAGGCGACATGCTGCTGTCACATAGGAGACAATTTGAAGGAATTCACATGAAAGACATTCTCAGATATGTGAATTTTGTTTAGATTTACAATAAATTTTGGTATTGTAATTAGAAACAAAGGAGTGGGTTTTTTTTGTTTGTTTGTTTCCCACCCTTTGTTTATTTTCTCTGAAAATAAATTGAAAACAGATAATAATGAGTGACATGCTGGCAGCACATTGCCTAAAGCAGTCCAGGACACCATTTTCATGCTTTACACCGACAGCACACTGTTGATCCTGATCACCTCTAAGCATACTAGACCCTACAGGTCTTCTGCCAAGAAATTTTCCAGCAGGACAATGCCCTGGTGTGTGTGTGTGGTATGTGTGACTTTTCCTTCCCATGTGCAAGACTTTTTATTTCTTCTTGGTGACCTTCATCAGCTTTCCATCAGCCCATTTCTCCTGCCTTTTGATGCTGCTCTGAGTGGCACCACAACCCTCCAGAGTATCAGCCACTTCTCCCATTTTTATGTCATCATCAGGCTTGCTGGAAGTGCACTCTGCACCATCATCTGGCTCATTAATGAGCACGCTGGGCAGGACTGGACCCACTATTGTCCCATGGGCTGCCCTGCTGCTTACTGGCCTCCAGCCAGACTCTGTGCCACTGAGCACCACCCTCTGGCCTGGCCGTTCAACCAGTTTTCAATCCAGTTCGCTGTCTGCCCATCTAGCCCATACATCAACTTTTCTACTGAGGACTTCAGAAGAGACAAGGTCAAGGGTTTTATTTTAAGTTGGTCAAGCACATCTTGCCCTTGGTGATTCTGTGCTTGCTGCTCATGATGATTTTTTCATCAGGTTTTCAGGATTAGCCACTCATGGGTTTTGCGTCCTCAGTGGTTTTTGAGGACCCTTATGGCTTAAGGCTATAAGATGCACCTTTCTGCATGCCCTACATGCCATTGGCCTTTCCCCTCCAGTATCTTATTTTCAGGACTGGCAAAAGGAGAGGGAGTTTAGTGTGATCACAGAAACTTGATGATCTTCACTGCATAGTACCCCAGACTCTGGAATTGCTCAAATAACGAGGGTAGAGCATTCTTCCTTGTTTAGCCATTTAGTAAACCTGTAAAACCTCAATTAAATTTTATTTAACCCTCTGTTTGACCCCTTCCCAGATATTTTCCAGAGTATAGATAAAAAGGCTGTTCAAACACCAATGATATCTCCATGATGAAACTCTGTTGCTACAACTAAACACCAGAAAATATTGCCTGCTAGATGTGTGACACGGAGTTTGGATACTCCTGATGGCTTCCAGCTATGCAAAAAGCCATTACAGCATGAAAATTACCCAGAAATAAAAGTATCTCTAAAAGAGAGAAATCAGCACCAGTCTTTGGTTTAAGATTACCTCCTCTGTATGTGAGAGAGATAGAGAGTCTCTCTTACTGAGAGTCTATGTATCAACTTAATACCGATATGAAAACATTTTTGCCTAGCATGGAATATTTTCTGGAAATTCAAGTACTTCAAATAGAAAGTTAAGTTTGTGGATGAAGTGCAAAAGGTAAAGATTTCAATCTGTTTTGTTGTTATCTTCTCTATAAAAACAAACAAACCAAATAAAAAACCAGAACATTTTCTTCATGCTGTTCATCTTTGTCATTGTTTTCTTTCATAATTTTGGGGCATTTTTTCTTCCATTATAAAGTTCAAGGGTAGAAGGTAGTAAGAACATTAATCTCTTATAAGTAGAGTTGTGGGGCCAAATTGGTCAATTAAATTTCTACTAATGTAAGCTCAGCATTTAACTGTGAATTTAGCATGTGAGATTTCTTCCCCTTTACATCACAGGTGAGAGAAGAATGCAGCTGAAGAAATTGCTTCTTTTTTATTTTCCCAAAATCCATCTTTTAAAACTTTTATTTATAACACCAAATAGAAAAAAAACCCCAGCATTGAAAAAATTGTAAAATATGGTGAAAAAGGTAAAACACTGTATTTGAAATGGTAGGTCCTTTCTGAATTTTTAATCCCCATTGGGGAATAAGTCAATAAATTAGCACACCCATTGAATTAATAATAATCAATGAGACTACAAAGAAGGAATCTTTATCACATGAAAATGATAAAATAAAATCTTCTACTCAGTAATTTACAATTCATATGATACTACTGATGGTATCTGGTATAGAAGTTGTAATTAAAAGGCTTTTTCCTGAATTATTTATTCAGTTAGTTATTAGTTCAAATTATGTTTTGAACTAATTTATTCTCTTTTAGAAACAAAATTAAAACATTGATTGTTTATATGCAATTTAGTTCCTTACATTACAAAATAATTTCCTTTCCATATTCTGTTATATTACTTAATTGCAAAAGGTGTGTTTTGAAAAAATATTTGGGGATATATTTAAAAATATTATTAGTAAAAATGTACAGTAATTTATTTCAGATATTGCTGTAAAATAATAATGATTATTCTACTGATCTGTTGCTGAAGAAATAAGTCATGCTTAGTAGCTTTAGTGATGTGTTTATTCACTTAGAATTGTGTATTTCTCTTTCTATGTCAGCTCCATAATATTTATGGAAAAATTATGGGAACTTTTAGCATTCTAGTGGAAATCAGCCTGTGAAATCTCTAGGTTCCCTGGCAAGAACAGTTTATCTTAAATATTAGTGCCTTAGTGTCTTAAAGAAAGAAACTCTTATTAGCTCAATTAAAGAGGCCATTTTTTTCAGAGCAGCATATCTTATCAACCTTTTGCATTCTTCTATCACAGAATAAGTTTTTTTAAACTTTTGCACATTTTTTCAAAGCCCCACCCCACTTTCTGATAGGACCTGTTGTTTCTAAGTGTCATTATCAAGAGATTAACTGTTTTACATCTTCTCTAAATGTTCTCTGAAGCTTTTAAGGCCATAAGAGGCCTCAGTTCCACTTGCAGAGCCTTGTCCATGCTGTGCCAGGGTGTCTAGGAAGGTGGGGTAGTCACAGAGATGTGCCTGCTGTGCCTTGCAGGAACCCATCACCATTGCCCCCTATCCCTTAAGTCAACACATTCTGCTAGGTGGAGAGAGGATAGGGAATCCTCCATAGACCATGGCCTGTCTCCCTGACTCGGGAAAGTTAGGGAGCAATTCCCTTAGTGTCTCTCCCTGGTAACCCTCAGCCTACTCACCCCTGCTTTGTCACTATGTGGAGCAGTTCCTCCTGGGTGCAGCTCCCACGGGTTTGCTCACTGATGCTCTCTGGTACTGGCACAGGAGCAGGGCATGCCCTGCAGCCCAACAACTGGGTGGCAGTGTGTTCCCATCACAGCTCTGTCTGGGAAGCTGCATCAGAGTTTACACAGGATGAGGTTTTCTGCCAGTTTGATACCCTTACTCCCTGATCAAGCTGCTGAGTTTCAGCCAGCCCCTTCTGCACACACTTCCACACAACTGCAATGACATGTCCTTGCTGATGTGCCATTAAAAATACCACACATTATCTCAGATTTCTCAGGCAGAGACCATTGTTGAAGGAGTTTTTAAACTTTGCTTCATGTGATGCGAGCTACTTCCCCTTACTCCCTCTTCCCAACTAGATCACACACTAGGGGCTCTTCAAGAAGTACAGAGGGAGAGAAGGGCACTGCAAGAATGAAGTGATACAGACAAGCTGTTCTTCAAGGTTGTTCTGAGGTTTTACTGTAAAAAGCTATACACTTTTAAGAAACTGAGACAATATCCATTTTCTTCCATTTTTCCTTATAGAATACTCTAGAAGTAAAAGTCCCACATTTGTAATAGGAACGAAGGTTTATTTTCCTGACATCTTTGATCCCTTAGTGCAGACTGGTGAACACTTACCTCCCATGTAGAAATGAATTCTGATAGTCAGAAATAGGCTCTTAATATTGCAGATAAGTTCAGTTAGATTACTGGAGTGTTTCCTCTTCAGCAGAAAAAAATAGTCTCAGATTTTTTCACATACTTAAGAAGTGTTTGACTTCGTTTCAGCATATACAAAGTAAAGATTTCTGTTTAAGATTAGCTGAAAAGAGCTAAAAATCTCCTAGCACTCCTAACATCCATATGTTTTTTTTTTTTAATTATCCACAAGTCTCCTATGAACAGTGAATTCTTAATTCTCTTGATCTTTAAATTTACCTTTAAATGTACCTTGCCTTCTGTGAGGGCAGAATTGGAACTCAAGCAAATGAAATTAAGTGTCAATAATGTTACATTTATTACATAAAACTGATAACAGACTTCTAAATTCAAATCAAAGTTGTGCAATTCACCAGACCTGGTAGCTTGCAATACCATTGTACACTCAAAATATTACCCCATTTGAATTGATAAGATACCTTTAAATCAAAACAGTGATTTCTACAGAAAATATAGTAGAATATTTGGGGGTTTTTATTCTTCTTGGCTTCTTTTTGCTTTTAAAATTTTTGTAATGTTATAATTATGACCGTTGCAGATAACTTGCAGGCTGCTTAGCTATTTAATCCTTTTTTTCTTCTTTTTTTTTTCCCATGTAACTGCATTAGATAGCAAGCTTTCAAAGAGAACAACTCTATGCAATTAAGCTGCAGCATAAGATAGAAATCTCATTAGCTATTACCCATAGTGAGACGCTGACGGAAGTTTATTCTACATTAGTTTAGCTAAACAGTAAGCTAACATTTATCATCATTTCCCTGTGGTTCACACTATTTATAACACTCAGGAAGAATTAATATTTTGATGTAAGTGGTGCCAGAAAATGAAGCAATTTATATTGGAAATCAGAAGCACAGAAGAAAAAAAGTTTTTAAACTGAAGGGGATCTGTTTTTAAAATAATTATACATGAATGGAATTTTAATGGAATACCTTCCTGTCAAAACAGAGTCTTTTCTTAATGAAAATAATAGGCAAACTTTCAAAATCCTGTAATATTGTATTCTATACTCAATAATCCTTGTTTTCAAAAGATAGCCTTGTTGGCAAAATTTTTCTAATTAGCTCTTATATAAGAGCCCAATTTGTCACAGAAGTTGAGACAATGATATGATTTGAAATTAATCATATAACACACTGAGCTCGAAGGGACCCACAAAGATCGAGTCCAACTCCTGGCCCTGGACAGGACCACTGTAGTTACAACACTACATGCTGGATTGCATTGCCTCATTCAGGAAAACTTTTCCCTTGTTGGTATAAGGAAGGTGAATCCCATAAAAAATTTGCATGATTCAATTACTTAGGCATATGCATCCAGTACCATGTCGTGCAACCTTGATGCCTCAGACACTTATTCATACATGTCTGTCAAGCCTTGAAAGAACCCTATATCTGAAGCAGTTTTTGGGAGCCAGTCCTCAAGACAAATAAATGACATCAGAGTCTGTGTTTATGCCCAGATTCAGGACATGTTAAGAAGGAATATCAGAATTAATGCATGCCTTCCTTATAGGATAGCCCTTAGCACCACTGCAATGATTATTCTCAACATGCAGCAGCAGATGACTTCAAAGAAGAAATAGAGTGACTCTTTTTTTTATCTGCAATGTGGAACACAGACTACCAATTTAAACAACAAGCTGCAATTTTTTTCCCTGTTTTTTCTCCCTGTCAGATACCATTTGCTCTTTCAATTCTCAGCATGCATGCCCTTTACTTTTTCTAGCTGTGTGTGAGGACAAAACTTTAAGTTTTCCAGAAAGTAGGCATGATTTTGGTCTCTGTAGGATTTTACTCCATCCTCCATCTTCCTTCCAGTACTTACTGAAAAAAAGCATAGTTTTTTTACTTTTTCTTAGCAGAAAGTGCTTTGAACAACACAGCGCAAGGCCAGAGCCCCAGAGAATAAAATTTTACAATACCTTAAATGTCAGCATGTGTAATCTGTAAGATCTTCATTGTTTCCTTTCATCTGCTTTTGCAGGCATGTTGCTTTATGCAGGAGAGAAAGCTTATTAATAATGATATACAAGAAAGTAAATGAGACAAGAAAATAAATGAGTATTTACCAGTGAGGGAGGGGAACAGCACAATCCTTACTAATTGGTTATGATTTAAGTTTAATAAACCATTCAAATAACTGCATGCCTTGGATTTGCCTTGTCAGCTGAGCTCTAGAAGTCGAGTGGCTCTTCAATTCCCAGGATGGACTAATGTTTAAAATGCAGTAGAATTGCTCAGAAATTTATAAACTTCTTTATAGCAATATAAGTGCAACATAGCAAATGAGCTATTACAAAGTACACTGAATACATGGACTGATTATAGTTATTTTAGCTTTTAAAGTATGTCATGCAAAGGCTCAGCCAGTCCTTTAAATAGCTGGAGTGAAATAAATATGTCTGTGCAGTACAGCTTCTTAATACTCTAAAATAATGCCCTCACTCTCCTATTGCATCTGCAACTTAAATCTGCAACTGATGTTATAAGTGAGAATATTAATAATACCACCAAGAAATGGTAGAAGTTAGATTTCATTTTCTCTGTCTTCTTAAGCTGGAAGGTCTTTCTGAATCAGCATGTGTCCTTTATGCAGCTTTACTTTTCAACATGCACAAACCACACTGTCTCACTGACTACTGTGAGTTTGTGGAATCGCAAATTAGTTACCCTAACTGGAATAAAGGCTTTCTAACTTACAGAAAGGCATCAATATTAAATGTCTAGAAAAAATTTTTACAAATCATATACTGGAACTGATATTCTTAAATCTATCAATTTATGATATGTATTATAAAAACACCCAAGACAATGAATTAAAAAGACATCAAAAGTCTCCTCTCTGAATGCTATTTTGCAGACTACTGTCTATGGGTCTTAAGAAGATGAAGGATTCCAGCCAGTGCTAACCCTACGATGCAAAGAGCAAAGATTGTTACCATCATTACGTCTTAAATACTATCTTAATGTGTTCCAAAATAAGGATTCTTTCTGTTTCACGTAACTGACTCATAACTGGTTTCAAATCTATTATAAGGTCAACGTCCATGTTTGCCTTTAAAAATAAAAAAAAGTTCTAGTCAGCTAGCGCTCATTAGCACCTTAGTTTTGATTTAACCACTGAATTTCTGTGTATTCTCTGATTGAAATTCTCTGAATGTTAACTCACTCATAGCAGACACTGAAACAATAAGTTTTGTGCATATTAAAAAGTAAAATGAAACTTGAAATTCTCTGAATTTAAATTTGTTGAAATTTGTAGGAATTTTTCAAGTCATATTATAGTCTCGAACTGTCCTTGAAAATGCCTGCCATCTCTTCTACTATAATGTAACCAATTCAGGAAGGACACTGAAGTGCTGGAACATGTCCAGAGAAGGGCAATGGAAATGGGGAAGAGTCTGAAACACAAATCCTACGAGAAGCGGCTGAAGGAGCCGGGGAGAAAATGGGGGTCAGGAATGACCTTATGACTCCCGACAACTGCCTGAAAGGAGGTTGTAGCCAACTGGGACTCAGTCTCTTCTCCCAGGCAAAAAGTGACAGGGCAAGAGGATGTTGTTTTAAACCAAATCAGGAGAGGTTTAGGTTGGATATTAGGAAGAATTTCTTCACAGAAAGCATGATTAGATATCGGAGTGGGCTGCCCAGGGGGGTGATGGAGGTGTTTAAAGAAAAAGTGGATGTAGCACTGAGTGCCATGGTCTAGTTGACAGAGTGGTGTTGGGTGATTGGTTGGATCGGTGATCTCAGAAGTCTTTTTCAACTAATTGATTCTGTGATTCTGTAGATGTCTTTAAATATTTTATCCATTCCAACTATTAATGAAAACAAGGCAGGGGTAGGTAGATCCATGAGGAATGACACTTGAAACACCTTCCTAGATAGGTAAGCCTTTATTAACTACTTCTCCAAAGTAAATTTTAAGTGCGTGATTATAACTTAACTGCATTTTCTTAGCTTGCTTATAAGAATGTAATGCATTGCAGTGTCAAAAAAACCATGATAAAGTCAAGCTGTACCTAACCTCCTGCCTCTTTATTCACTTGGCCTGTTAGACTGTCAGGGAAAGAAATTAGATTAGTTTGACATGATCAGTTCTTGACAAACTCATGCTGTCCTTTTTTTATCACCTTATTATCTTTGAGGTACTTATAAATTGATTTCTTAATAATTTTTTTTACAGAATGCTGCCAAAAATTTGAGTTACACTAACATAACTGCAATGCTCTGGGCGCCTTTTTTTCCCCCCCTTTTTATTATTTTTATTCAATATATTTATTAAGGTTCAATGTTAAGCTTATTCATGTTAGAACTCTGGATACCAGAACTCCAAAACATTATTTTCCAGGAGCCCGAACATTTTAAAAAATTAAATCCTTATGTAAAAAGATTCATTTAAGGTTAATTTAGTCAAGATGCACAAATCAAATTTTACCACTCTACTTTATAAAAGATAGTGTGTTCTTTCTTTTTTTTTTTCTGTATAAAAATTAATAAATTTTATTTCTTTGTATCTGTAAGTAAAGGAAAGATGGGGAGTTGTTTATTTATTTGGTTTTTTGTTTTGGTTTTTTTTTTTTTTAAGCAAAGAAGGTAGCATTTGTCTTGATCTTTACCTAATCCAAATTTTTTTATGTATCTTTGCTTCTTTTTTACTTTTTAAAAATTTCCTTCTCCTGGGGCTCATCTAATTAGTTCTTTGCTAATGGAAAATCTTTTTTGCAGCTCAGTTTCTTTGATTTTATCTGATTTTTTCCCCTTATTCTTAGAAATCTACCTTTGTTTCTATTTTTATTTATTTATCTATTATTTATTTTTATGTCATTGAAGAATTTCTGGTCCTGTATTGCTTTCTTAATAATTGGCTTCTTATCTTAGCTGTAGGATGGTATATTCTGCCATTACGAGTATAATCTCAGCTTTTCCATTTCTGCCACATCCATCACATTTCTTCGTGCACTGCACTCTCTCTCTTTCTCTGAAGCACCTTGTCTCTTAGTTTCCTGAGTTGGCCATGTTGGATTTTCTGAATTGTATTATCTTTACTCCTTTTCTTCTACCATCAATTCCTTAGAGAATTAATCAGTATTCACCTTTAAGTACTTTTTATTCAACTCACGTTATACCTGTAGTATCTGAGTCAGTATTTCTGTATGGGTTAGAACAAATTCTAAAATAGCATATTCCCTTCCAGCTTTACAAAGCAAAAGGAACTTTTAATAGAATACCGTTGTGACCAAGAAATCTGAAATTGTTAATGCTGTCTTTTACTGCAGTACATTTGTTCCCTGTTCATTAGTATCTGGGTGAGCCTAAACTTTCAGCTGAGAGATATGAGAGCAGCCAAGAACTGATACTCTTTCCCTTATTACCCTGAGCATTATGGCATCTTCTGATTAGACCATGGCATGGTGAATTGTCAATACCCTCATGGGAAAACAGCAGGAAAACTGTCAGGCCCTTGGGTGAGACTCACACACCTACATGCAAACCCAGATTTTGTCCCAGGAAAGGAATCAGTGCAGATTAGTACTTTTTTCCTCATAAGAAATCTTCTGACAGCCAAGACATTTTGTGTTCTATTCTGGGAAATATGTGCTGTTAGATTTCCTAGATGGGAATTCAAGTAAACCCTTGTGGTGTGTTGTTTAGTTCCGTTAGAGTTGATTTGTCCTGTTACCCCTACCTGTTAAATGGTTCGGTCCTGGGATTCCCCTTCCTCCCCTGGCAACCCCTCCCCCTGTGAGAGCTGTCAGTTTGTGGTCTCCTCCCATGTTTCCCTGGATACCTTCTGTTAATCCCTCCCTGAGCTCCTGTCCGTCACCCACTGACCTCTTCCCTTTTTCCAGAAAGTTCTCTGCTCTGCAGTGGGTGATTGGATCAGGAACAAGAGTCCCTCCCTACTACCTTCCCTATTTGCTAGCTGGTGTGTCCCTCACAAGCCCCCCCCCCAAGTTCTCCCTCACTGGTTACTGTATTGTCCCCACCCAATTGTTCCACCCCCTTTATATACTGTTGTATCCCTCTTGCTCCTTGTCTTTTCTGGCCTGGGTTCCGTGGAGAAAATAAACCTTTGGAGTTTGCTCCCAAGAAGAGTCCCTCTTTTCATTTCTTGCTTCGCCTTCCTGCTGCCCACCACTGCCTCCTGCTGAGGCGCTCCCCGGATGCCCCCAGCGCATCTGGGAAGTGCCCCCCCGCTGTCAGCTGCTGTGCCACAGCTGGGCCGGTGTGATCTCCTCCCCTATCCGGGGGAGTAGAAAATTTGGATAGCAGCGCGGCAGTAAACTTTCCTCTGTTGGCTTTTTTTTTTTTTATTTCCCTGTAACGATTGCCATATAACGCATGTTAGCAAAAAGGTAAATTTCAGCATTAGTCTGACTCTGTAGTATTTTGGATCTAAAACCAGATGACACTTGTTCAGCTTCTATATATATTCTCCAGAGATTCGGTGAAAAAGGTAAGATTATCCCAAAATGAAACTGATGCTTTCTATATGGTGGCAAAATCTGATTAGGGTAGCTCAAAAGATTTGCCATCAAAGAATTTCAAAAGGTAATATGAACCCTTTTTGGAACTGCCTCTTCACTCATCTCTAAAGTGTAAACGTAGTTAATATATGGGCAGCCTAGTTTGCTGTTACATATCCTAATGTTACATTCCAAGAAAATAGTTTTGTAAACTCACATGATGATTTCAGTGAATGAGCTCAGATTTGTACTTTAAGACAGACTGCCTTACAGTGTTCATACAGCTATTATATGTCATATGTCTGTGTTAAAGTTAAAAAAAAAATTACAGGTGTAAGTGGAATGAACAGGGAATCAATTGCAAGCCATGCAAATTATTTCATCGTCTGAGTCTAATTATATTAATTATGGACAAATGCAAAATTAAAAAGTGTTATTTTTAATAATCAAATGACATTTGTTTTCTAAAAAACTCAGTTAAGATAGTTAAGCATGTATACTTTTTAAGAAGTTAGTTATAATGTCAGAGTTCAAAACACAATTGTCACTTGTTGACTACTTCAAATTTTTACTTGTTTCATTATTAGTTATAGATCCATAATTTGTATAACATAACCCAATTTATTAGAAGGAGCTGTTTTCAAGTTGCTATAAATACAACTACATGGCTGCTTGTACCCCATTTCGGTCTATCAGTTTATAGATTTTTGTGAATTTAGTAGCATGGGCCTAACTTTAAAACTGCAAATAAGATTATTGACTCCAAATCATTGACTTCCTATAAGATATGTTCACAAAGACAAGCCTTTGAGGAAGACAGAGAGAGTGTAGAAAGAATAGACTCATGCCCATATTCTCATAAATGTGTTCTTGTACTTTTATGTTATACTGATGTGACAGAAAGCTTGTGCACTTTTACTGTAAAAAGAAAATGATCCTCCAAATGCTCCTAATCTACAAAATAATATGTCCACAAATGTATGTATGTGGATACAAGGTTGATGTAAAACGGTTTGTGAATATTGCTTATATGTTTTACATATCAGACTAGACAAACAACTTTGTATTTATTTGCTTGTGACACACAAACAGTCTGTGATTATAGATTGTCCAGACTCTGAAAAATATGGCAGATTTCTTTCATCAAGTCAACAACTTATTTTAAAAAATAACAAGGAAAAAACCAAAAACAACACAGAAAGAAAAGAAAAAAAAATAAAATCTGTAAGAAATGTGCAAGAATTGTAAGCATTGAAGACAGCCAGTTTACAGAGAGATTAAGTCTCCCTTTTATGCTTGAAATAGGCCTAAAAATTCAATCTTTCTTTTACTGTCAAAGGGTTTGAATCAAACACAAGGAGGGCCCTTTTGGATAACGTAAGACATTATATATTCTGTATCAAAACCCGAACCTTTACAGTGTACCAATTTGACAGCAATCAGCCTGTCTGTTTTCTTAAGACTAACGGCATAAAGATTCAGCTGTAAATATGGATCAGCTGTACATTCCACAGTGCAGATCATTTTGTGCAGATCTGCTGGTCGTGTAGTGTGTGTACATACATACTCTAGATCACTACTGCTTTATAGCCCCTCTGCTGAGAAAAAAACAGACACAACCAAAAAAAAATTGCGCAACCAAAAACTGCAACATTTTTAAGAGGATTATGCAGTAGCTTTAAATTGTTGCAGGTTATCACTGAAACCTACTTGAAGAATATACGTATCTATTATATTAATTTGGGTGTCCTTGAATGTAGAACCATGTATCTGAACTCGCAATACTAATGTGCATTACATCATATTCTGCGCAATTTACCTGACAAACACAGTGCATCTCCTTCCAAAAAAAGGTATGGATTCCAAATTCTAATCCAAGTAGAGATACTACACACTATTCCAAGAGGCAGCAAAATCAACTAGCAGTAATGCCATGGATAATTTAGGTCAGGTGATTTTGCAAAGCTTAGTTATATTAACTACTAAAATTAATAGGTTTTATTTATCCACAGTGGAGTTAACTCTAAAAACAGGGAGAAAAAATATATATAAATGAGAAGCAGTTGAGCTGGGATAATCTGTGTGCTTCAAAATTGTTCCATTCTTATAAATTCTTCCCTCTACAAAATATAAAATATTGAAAATAATGAAAAATGTTGTGTGCCGTTTTGGTCATTAGTTCGTTTCTGTTCTCCTTCTGGTATATTTTAACTAATGGAAATCCCCCAAAACTCCAACTAAAAGCAAGCAACATTTGTTATATAAAAATATACATCTATTGTGTATATATAATTGTACATTTAGTCATATTTATGTGTATATGTGTGTGTATGAATACATATATTTACAAGTAACCTACAAGGGAATGTTTCTAAGGAAACAGAGTTTGGTGTTAAGAAGGTACAGACATGCCGGCCCAGATTTTCTTTCTGTGCAAACACCTTCATGACGGATAAAATGCATTTAAGAAAATAAACAAAAAAGCTTAAAATATTTAAATTTGTGTTGGCTCTACATTTTTTTAAAATAGGATTTTCCCAGGCAGGAACCTAGGTCAGCTGTATAATGGGACTCCAAGAAGAGTGAGAATCATGTTAGATTAGCTTGCTTTGTTTGAGGTGTTATTACGGTGCTGTGTTTTAAATTTGTGCCAAGGCTTTATGTTTTTCTCACTCTGATCGCACCACTAAGACAGACTGGGAGTACACAAGAAATTGCTAGGTGACACAGCCAGGGCAGCAGCCCCCATCTGGCCAGAGGGAAAATCCCCATCATATGAAATGGTGCTGAGAAATAAAAGCTCAGGTAAAGGTGGAGGGAGGGATGTTTGTGTTTACAGTGTTTGTCTTCCCAAGAACTTCTGTGCATACTGAAGCCAGTACTGAGGCGTTTCAGCAAGTGGCTAAACTTCTACCTGATGAAGGGGAGTAGCAAATTAATTCCTTATTTTGTCTTGCTTGCATGAGAAACTTTTCTTCACCTATTTAACTGCCTTAATCTTGACCCATATGCTTTTTAGCTTTTGCTCTTCCATTTCTCTCTTCCATCTCTCTGGGGCAGCAGTCTGAGCAAGTTGCCAGGTGAGTGCTTAGCTGTTGGTTGGGCTCAACTGCCCGCACACAGATAGTGTGGATACCTAGGGAGAGAGAATGAAAACATTTTTGAAATTATTTGCTCCAGGAATTACATGCTTCACGACACAATCCATCAACAAATTGAAAATCACTAAGATGTTTAAGCAATTAATTTGTAATAGTATTTCATAAAACTCATAATGCATGGTTGTAATGAATTTGTGAGGAGTTTTTCTTGGAGAAGAGACTGCTGAAGTACCTGCAAGGAGAGGGTTCATTTTACTCTGTTTTAGCACTTTTAGCATACATGCTACTTTGAACAAAAGTTGTGGAAATACAGACAACACGTCAGTAAAAGATTTTTGGTTAAGGAGAAGGTGCACATCCCCAGGGAAGAAATTTTGCCACATTTTTAGATACACGTCACAGTACCCATATACTTCTATGCATTGTTCCTTTTTCTCCAACAGCTCTTCAGATTAATAATGAAGATGTATACTCAGGAAGAAAATGGGGAAGTCAAATTCTACCATTGTTAATCACTGAAAATCTGTTTTGATGTTTTTTTCTTACTAGGATGAAGATGGAGAAGAGCACATTCAAAATACATTAACACATAGTAATTCTTAAAAGAATAAAAGGAATTGAAAACATCTTTGTGTAGCAACATTCTGCAATACAGCCATATGGCACATGGATAGTGTTCTCATTCCTTGTGCTTAGGCAGTTCACAGATGCAAACCCATTATTTCTGGAAAAGTGTTTGGACAGATCTCTGTTGTACAGATTTTGGATATCCCCTATGAGTTGTCTCAAACCGACAACATTCTGAGGGACAATTTTTAATGAATTCTACTGTTGTGCTTCACTCTTCCAATCTTAGGAAAAATGCTCCCAGCATGGCTACAGAAAGATTGCTCTACTGAAAGAACAGGAGATTGCATGAGATTATGAAGTGATATATTTTAAATATCTTGATTTCTCCAGATCAGATCTCTTAATTGTGAAATTCAACACCTTGCATTCACATGTAGAACTGTACATTAGGAAAATATTGCTACTTTTTATTAAAAACATAACCCAAGATTTAAAATTAGATGTTAGAAATTTAAGGCTGTGTTAGAAATGTTTGAGTTTAAATGATTTGGTTTTAGAATTAAATTTGATGGGTAATAATTTTTTAAGAATGATAGCCACTCTAATTACTTTTTTTGTTTTGGAAAAATAAAAAAAAAGATACACCCTAGAACACGATGAGCTATTTCATTTTAAAAAGATGTTGAATATTAATTGTGTACTATAGTCACCAAAACAGCCAGGGGAAGTTTTATATTTGAATTTGCTTGAGGAAAGTAGGTGGCTTTGCAGCAGTTGTGACTATGGAGCAATGTGTCAACATTACTGTTGAGATACATTAGTAATCAGCATTTCACATCAATGTATTGTCTCAACAGTTAATGGTTTAATAGGTAATTTATTCTCTATAGTAAGAAAGAGTGACTTAATATATTGTACATATTTCTGTTATCATCATTGACACAAATTAATTTAATTGGAAAACTCAAATATACTATTGCAGGACATCTTTTACATCTGGCCGTGTCAAGTAAACCCATGGCAGGAGTTAGATATATACATGAAAGATACATTTTCTTATGGTACTTAAGAAGCAGCTGAAACACTTCAAGGACATGTAAAATGATGGCTGCAGTAAACTCTACCACCGAGTCTGCAATGCACAGAATAAAGCCTATGTATCAAGAAATTGATGTAAAAAGACCATAAATGCCACACAGGGCTATTAAATCCTCAGGGTGAAAATCATTGGCAGTATATACTATGAAAATTCAAGAGCTTTTTACAGTATACTCAGTAAAACCAAAATTCTGCAGCTCTTACTGTGACAGAACTAATATTGCCCTCTAAATGTGTCTTTTAAAACACACTTTAGCCAAGAATTTAGAAGTTTTTAAACATACATTCAGATTAATAAACACGTTCTAGTAAAGTATTTTATGTAAATATACTAACAAAGAACATTATTTAAATGCTGAGAAATTTGTGAAAATTTTGACTTTTTTCAAAAAATGCAATATTACAATATAATATTGTTCACATATATAATTACATAATATAAATATGTTTATAATGGATTATATTAATATAATTGTAAAACACATATTTTTTTCTATAATTGTAAACAGTTGTGAATGTGCATAAGTATAAGTAAAGATTTTACGTAAACCAAATAATTGTTAATTGCTTGCACTTCAGTATTCCATAGGAAGTTTTCCCAGTATGGAAAAATATTCTTTAGTTTACATTTTTGACTAAGCAATTCCTTAGTCCTCTAGGATCACTTTTCTCCTCTAGGATCACTTTTCTCCATTCAAAATACAAAACTAAAAATAAGAGCAGGACCAAATCCCTCTTTTTACTGCTACTTTGTCTTATTGTAAAAACCTGCAGGAAATTTAGGTGAGCTTGATGTTTCCTAAATCTGCCCTGACTTCCAGAAAAATTTGTTTTGACAGCATTGTTAGAGCAAGTTGTCAACAGAGGAGGCATCACTGCTCTAATGAAACTTTGTATTTAATGAAAAAATACAAAACAAATAAATAGGCAAAGATCTAGCAAATTAAAAGCTCTTCATTGCAAGTAGATTTTTTTTTAATTCAGTCAATAAACTTTTACTAACTTGAGAAATTTTTTTTTCCTTCCTTCTTAGGTGATGCTCTTTCTTTGCCTGTTTAAAAAGTGGGTGGTCCATTTCCTCCTCAGCTTGATGTGTTTTAGAAACACATAAGCTAACCCCAAAGCAAGGGGTGTTCTTGGTTTTGTGAAAAAAGTGTTCAGTGGAATTATAGGTAAAAAGGTCTAATTGGGAGTAACCTCCACAGTCAAGACTACAGAATATTTAGCTGCTAACTTCATCTAAGTCAAGGATAGTGCTGTTCAGAGGCTTCAAGTAATCTCAAAACGCAGCAAAACTTCCAACTTTTAAGTCTGGTTTTCAGCCCTACTCCAATTCCTGCTCAAGCGTCACTCCAGTGACCAAGCTAGGGTATACAAATGTGATATAATAGTGGGCAACTGGTCCTTCTGATATCACAGTACTGGTATTTCTTGTGTTGGATTTCCTTCAGCCTGATGATCTCAATATCTTGTTTTGCACAATGAAGATGCATTCCTGTTGAGCAACAGACTTTAAAATAGATGTTACCCCATCAGGAATATTGGTGATATTGGAGTCCACATAGATGTGAAATGATGAGCATGATCTATGGATCATCCTCCAGAGTCTGTTCTGTACTCAGATAAAACAAAGGAAAAACAATATCAGAGTTATTAACCAAGGCTCTGAAGCAAGTAGGAAACTTAATTGCACTGCATTATACGCCCAAAACTTTAATGATATATTTTTTTATGATCATCCCAACTTAAATGTACTTAGCTGGATTACAAAAGTATCAGAGTAAGTGAATCAGATGGGCAGTTTTCCAGAATCCACAAATGTTTTGATTTCTATGTGGTTCTTTGCAATAAGGTCACTCCTCCCATTGTGACTGCCCTTATGTCACTTTTCATTTCAATCTTCATTTAAAACATGAATGGCATCCATCCTGATCTCTTCCCCCTGCCATTTTTAGGTACTGGTCTCTGTATAGAGAAACATTAAGCAGCCTGGGAACTCTTTAGTTTGAAAAAGGTATGACTAAGGAGAGCTATGAGAAGGGCCTATATAATCATTATTGGAATGGTACAGATTATGAATAAGAGATGATTTTTCAGCATTTGTCATTAAAAAAAGGAACAAGAGAATATCTAGTCATAGGAATAGTCAAAATATTTTAAATAATGCATGATTAAATTATGGAACCTGCTTCCAGAGTATTATTAAGATCGATAGATTTGAAAAGAAAATTGATAGAAAATAGTTATGTTAATGTTGGTTAAATATGGTTATTTGAACCCAATCTCCCAGAGACATGCTGAAGAAAAGCCAGTTTTAATGTTACATTCAGAGATGCCTAAATATGATCTCTACTGTAGCCTATTCATTAACAGTGTGTTTCCCCAGGGTGTTTCAGCTAAATGCAGTACAGAATAAGGTGAATTTCTAAGGAACTGGCCCACCACAAGCTCCAATATAATTTATATATACAAAATGACATAACTGATTATTTTCAAAGAATTGCAATACATCTAGGTTTTAAAAAGGAGACTCCATTTTGGTTTAGTTTTTCTTTCTTTAAAAATTTTCTCTTTTTTTTTTTAATTCCTTTTTTTCCCTTTTTTTTAATTTTTGGTAGAATACACTGCCTTCCTTCCCTTTGTACAGTTTTGCCTGTAATGCATTTTGAGTTTGCTGTCTTTCCTATTAACAGCAATGAGTATTTTCTGTTACATTCAATGGTTTTCTATAAAGAACTTACTAAGAGTGTAAGATTTTTTTTTAAATTATTTATTTTGTTTTCAGAATCCCAGAATAATGAAATGATCTTTCAGTTCTTATCTGCTACTACTGATAATTTTGGGTTATTCATCAATCAATGAATAAATAATGTCTCTGAAAGCAGGAAAAGTAATACGTGGTACTTGGCATGCATCTAAGTTAGGAACAGATATAGTCATACATTCAGTATGAAAACTAAATAGAAAATATATGCAAACATTAATTTAAGGACCCTGGCTAATGTTTATTCAAGCTGTAAAAATATTTGTCGTTGAGAAACAATACAAAAATAAAGAGAAGGAAGAAATGTTTAAATATTAATTACATGCTGAATGGAATGTAGAGAGATGGAAACTAGTTGCTTAATAAATCATACATTAATTTTCCACAAAGGCTTTATACATACCAATGAAATAGTAATAGCCATGACAAAGGTAGGTATCTTAGAGATTATTTTTTCAATCTCACCTCACAGTAGTAATAACAACCTTCAGGCATTTCTAAGATGCTTATCATCCTGATATGCATGTACTTGTTATCCAACCTTGTCATAAATCATTTACAAGTGTGTAGAAAAGAAAAAAATCATAGAACAGTTTCCTGATAATAAAGACTAGCTGCATTTATTTCCTTCCTTGTGATCAGTGAGCCCCAGGAAATACCTTGTTACTCAATTACTATTGTTTAATTTGCAAATTAATTTACTCTATCCTGTCTCCCACCAAGACCCTGATGTCCTAGAGGGGCTGTTGTTGTATCAAGTAGCTATATTAAATTTTAATGGAGTCATAAGAAAAATCCTGGGTTTGTCCCTGGACAATTAGTCTCAGATAATGATCCACCCTCTCTGCCAGATTGACAAACACATGCTGACCTGGTCCTGGACCTTATATAGCTTGTAGGTACAGAACTCTTCTTCCTTCTCTCAATTACTCCACTTGTTCACAGATATGTGTCATCCAGAAGTACAGAGTAGGTCCATGTGTTACAGCTGTACATGATATAATACAGTGAATTTAGCAGAAAAAAATTCCCTGCTGTGATATGAACTGGTATGTTTCTGTTCAGCTGGTGTTTTGTGTGCGCAGATGTGCCAAGAAGGCAGCAATGCTGTGCCACGTATTTGGGATCCATAAATACACATGTACTTGTGAACCTGGCCAGTGAGGGGTGTGTGCACTTGTTACCTTCTGCCTCTGCAGCCCAAGAGGAGGAGATATGTCCCTGTGTGCCTGTGCCTGCTGTGAGTCCTAAATGTGGGGCCAGAGCCTTGCCTGTGGCCCTCCATTCCTCTGTGTGTGCGTGAGATACACATTCAGCCTCACTGCTGGCTGACCTGATATGCAGGAAAGTATCAGCTGCATCCATTGGCCTTGGATGGAGACCTCGAGGTCTCAGGGCTGGACACAGAGGCAGGAGAAATCCCAAGAATGAGAGCTGTTGGAGGCAGAAGATGCTTCTAACATCTGCTAACACATACTTATTGAAAGTACAACATTTATATTTATTATTACCTTATCCTGGATTGACACATACTGTGTGTTAGTGTCATTGGTTATAAGTGCTGATTGCACCTAGAAGTTGTAGGATATGTATACTGCATATTGAAAACTTCAGAAAACATTCTACCTATGCAAAACTAGATTACAAATTTAATAAAGACTATATGCAATTATAGATTGCAAACCAAAAGATTTTTTTTAGATTGTACTTAATGGAAAATTCCATTTGAAGTGATCAGAAGATTTTTATTACACAATAATTTGATGAGGAACTGCAATGTTATCTGTCTTACAGAGGGTTAAAAGAGAGATTATAAATTATGACTTTCATCTCCTTTCTAAGCTACTGTTAACAATTTCAATGTTAATTATTTTTTTCTCTTGTGTTCATCTGAAATATACACTTACCATTCCACAGTCTAAAACAGGCAGCTTTTTGGTATGTTTGGTTAACTGGAATCAAATATTTTGTATAAAGCAAATATGTCGTATTGATACTCATCTCCACAAGCCTTTTTTATTTCTTTGTGAGACTTTGCTAAGTAGCAATCATTTTCTTTACCAGTCAACTATTTATTGCTACAAGTCTAAAAAATTAGCAAATAGATTTGACTACTTTACTACAGTAGGCTAATTGAGTTATATTAGGTTCAGTCTAATGAGGATAAAATAATTTAGCTCTTTCTCTTCTGTCTGTGTAAGCACTTGATACAGACACTTCTATATTGATAAAAATTGACACATTGCTCTTTCAAAACTCAAATGATTTAACACATGATAAGCCGTGTTCATTATCTGAAAATGCTATTTCTAAATATAGAGTGCATAAATAAACTCGAAAATTAAATTTTAATAATGTATCCACCCTGAAATTACCTTAGGTAAATCACATATGCTGGTTGTGAAGAAAATAACATTTTACTTTCTGAGGTGGCAAACATTTGCCAGACATTGGTGTTGAATTCACACTATCATGGGAAGCAGAACCAAGGACTATTCCTCATTTGTACATGAAGGACAAGTGTCCTGCTGCACCTGCACTGGTTGTCATGCGTTGTATCCTTCCCAAGAGGAACCCTCTTGATACATACTCCTTCTATCAAAATGCCATTTGCAAAGGGCATATTTCTCTGCCAACACAGCACTTTCATCCTTCACCTTCCTAAATTCCTACCCTGCTCTTTACATGAGTGCAGATAAACTTCATCTTACGTAATTGATTTTATGCTACAAGAACATCCAGGAATGGACTTATATAAATAATCTTAAGATAAATATAATAACTAGTCAATTAATTTTTTGGTTTTTATTTGTAACTTGAAAAGCTGTCTATACATACTCTGAAAGGTGTAGTTATGTTTTGTGGTGTCTCTACAATTGACTTTACCTGAATCTAAAATAGTCTTCTTTTTTTTCCTTTATTGGGTGAAATTTGTTTCACCTTTTAAGAGACAGTTAAGCAATGAATCTTAGGAAAGCATTTTAATAAGTGGAGGGATACTGGCAAGCAGAAATAGCAATTAATCCTACCCAGATATATATTTTTCTTTGATAAATGATCCACTTGGAATTATATGATATTTATGATGCTGCAATCACTCATACAGAGATTCTGATCCAGACACTGGTGTTTACCTCATTGCAAATGTAGCATGGTAAAAAGCAGGGGATTGTTTAGGTGTCAGTGAAAGAGAAACTGGTTACCTCAAGTTGCTCTGCTTGTGTGTTGCACCCCTGCTGGCAATGCCAAATCCTTTACAACGTACCAGAATTATCCTTTATTCATACCAAATCCTTTACAAAATATCAGATTTATCCATTGCTCTCATGTAGTTTGTTAAGGCACAGAACTGTAAAAAAATACCCCAAAGATTCAACCATGAAGAGCTGTGAAAAGTTGAGGAAAATAAAGAAAATTAGGCTTTTGTTTAGAATACTTTTTTCTTTTGTACTCTGAAAATTAATAGAGTCATTTTACAATTTTCTTGCATGTGGGTAAATGCAATAACTATTGTAAATGGTGACTGCTCATTTTGATGTTCAAATCAGTATCTGTCTGAAAATATTTCAATGTATTGTAAGTCATTTTACAAGCAGTGTAGATCACTAATTTTCTTTGTAAGAGAATCAGCCAATATATTATTCAGGACACACCTGGAGGGCAATTTGCTTGACTCAAGTTTTGTGAAACGGAAATGACACAACGTTAATTTGCTTTTAAACTCCTTGCCATGTATAGGAATTAAATAAGCAATTGGATGAGACCAAACTGAATGCATTGAGATATCAGCGATGCAGTCCGCTTATTTTGCCTGATTGTGATGGAAAAGTCTTTTATATCAGCAGTTAACATGTTCATATTTTCCACACTGAATATTTTCAGAAAACTAGTGACAAATTCTTTGCAGATTTATGTTCTGCTTACATTTCAAGAAAATATGTCCCTGCAGTTACCTTTAAATGTTTCTCATTTTTTGTCTCTGTATTGTAACTGTTTTTACTACTTTACATCTTGACTTTTTCTGTATGAGGTATTGGAAGAATATGCAGTTTTATAGAGGTATATTTGCAAAAAAAGCCTATAAGAACACTCAGGCTCAGGATCTGATTAATTTATGTGTTTACAAATATTTCTATTCAAATATTAATATGCAATTTATGCTATTAATTTATTAATTGATCAATTACTACATTGCAGCTATTTGCATAAATAGGATCTCAGTCTCTATCACCAGTAATGTTAGCAACAGCTATAATCATAATATTTAATTCACATTTTGGTTCACCTTGCCGCTGATTGATTCAGGTGTTTGGAAGAACCTCTGGAATCCTGGCTTTTATCATAGGAGGTTTCGCTGCAAAAGTTAGTAGTTAAATTTAACTGAGATGCCCCCTTACTAGATTATCTTTCACAAACTACTATCTTAATGCTAAAGGATTTTTGGCTACCACCACCAGCAGATTCAGGCCAGAACTCTTTCTCCACACTCCTGCTCACTCTGGCTGCCTGGAGACCTGTAGACTCTGGTCAGACCAGGGATGTGGCTGCTGTTATCACTTCAACCAGTGGTGAGCCTCACCCAAACATAGAGAGGACACAGACACAGCTGGTCACACAGAGAGCCACAGACAAGGCACAGCCCCCAGCAGCTTCCCATTCAGGACTCACACCAGACACAGACAAGGGACATGGCCTCTCCTCTTTTTGCACTGCAGAGGCAGAGGGTGACAAGTGCAGCACACACACCACACTCCCTGGGCTGACAATCACACACACACTGGCAGATCCCCTGAGCACCAGCATGGTCCCTCTGCCCACCCTGCAGCCCTGTCGAGATCCTGGCCCTCCTCACTCATCCCATGGGTCCCTGACTCACAGCCTGGTCTCGCTGGGTGCTCACTACACACACAGAACCCACAAACCCTGGGCACCCTGTCTGTGGGTGTTCCTGAAAACCTGCAGAGACTCTCCAATTCCTGACAGTCCTGCTTACACCTAAGGCCCCTACTCTGCAGCTGGTCTCAGCTTGGAGTTTGTCAGCAACTCCACACTCACAATCCCACACAGAGCAAGTTTGAGGAAGGAGCAGACACGCCCCCAGAAGATGGCACCTGGCCCACTTGCTGTAACTCACAACCCCAGTACAGCTGCCGCTGCTAAGCCACTCACTCTCCTCACTCATCCCCACCTCAGCAGATGGTTTTGGGACACACATCACACCCACCTCTGTGGCTGGAGGTTAATGACCCCACTGACTCCAGTAGTTGACACCACAGGCCAAGGGCATCCACTGTCAGACGAGGGTATCTGTCTGCAGAGGTTGGCACTCAGTCACCTCTTATCTGTCCCCCTAGCAACTGGCACTGACACACATGAGATAGGGACTGAGATTGCTTAGAGAATTTGTTAAAAGAAGATTTAATAAGAAAAAAAGGACAGAATAAAATGTTCAGGTACAGGGTTCTGCTGCATAAGCATGCTGACTAGCCCTGTTGAACACCTGACCTGCTTCTTCTACACTACTTTCCTCCTGTTCATTTCTCCTCAATCTTCTCCCCTTAAACTTTCTTTAATAAATTTTGCATAGTTCCACAATCTATATGTGTGTTATCACGGTTGCTCATATTCCTCCTCTTTCTTCCCTTTGCACCAGTTTCCATGGTCAGGTTGGCCTTCTCCAAAGCTATGCCTGTAGTTAACGACTTTCCAATTAATGATGGGAAGTCTTGGTAGACTTTGCCTCCATTAGCCCTTGTCTACTGCTTGTCTATCTATTTGTGTTATTTATCTCCTCCTCCGTTACTCATTATCTCTCTTTAAATGGAAATGTCCTTTATCAGATAACCTGATTGGAGCTGATGCTCACAAATTCCATACACCCTTACAGTATGAATTAAATATTTTATTCAAGGCAGAAAAAATCTATCCGTAAATATAGAAAAATAATCCAATACCATCAAGAATATATGTATTTATGAAATATTTTGCCACACATATCATGGGGCAATATATTTTCCATTGTCCGGATCACTAGTTACATGCTGCTTCTGTTAGTAAAAACTCTGTTTGTACAACCTGAGAAAATGTTATAGAATACATCTAAAGTAGAAAATGGTAAGTCAATATACTTCACCTCTTGTTTCATTTAAGGTCACTTTGACTTTCTCATTATAGCAGGTAGGTGGTTAACTTAATGGATCTGAAAATGAATAACTTTATTACTGCTGCAGTATAAGACCTGTCAGATTAAATTTGTAATTATACTGTGTCAAAAGCATTTAGGAAATAATTATTTAAAACATATATATAATAGAAACATACTATTATGCTATATTTCTTATTATTACATGTTTTACTGAGTTTCCTGATTGAAAATTTTTAAGTTGAAGAAAATGTGTAGAAGTAGTACTTCTGGTTATACATTGTACCAGCCTTTAGTAGGACAATAACTGCTGTGACATAATGCAATTTAACGTTTGACATAGTGCTGTATCACTAAAAGGTAGTCTAAGTGTAATGTAGTGTAATGTTACCAGCAATCTGCAGGCAAAAAAACAGGCTGTAAAAAAATTACACACCCACAAGTCCTGCCAGAAGATAAACCACTTAAAATTATAGACTACATCTTCTGGTTGAACCTCATTGATTAATCCTGGCTACACCCTCTGTATATTTAAAAATCTTCTCAAGAGGTTTTTTAAATAACATTCAGCTTTATGTAGATTTTAAGTTACTCACACAAAACTAAGAATTTATCAGCACACCAGCTTGGTTTCTCTGAGGCAGACATATCTGACATGACGGTGGGTTTTAAACCTTGTTAATGTGGTGTCTCTAGATATCTGACCAGCTCTTATTTGCACAGTCGTTGGTTCAGCACTCTAATTCCTATTTTTATTTGCATTCATTATAAAAGATCTGAAGCCATTAAGATAAACTTTTAGTTTAACACTTCTAATTCTATTGCATCCTATATTGCCACTACTGAAAATAAACACTATGGTTTTCTAACACAGGATTTATAGTACTGGGAAATTTTATAGACAACAGGGAAATAATTTATATATATGAGACAAGTTCATGGAGGGAGGAATGCTTCATTCACATATTGTAATGTGGTATTAGATTATTGAAGTAAATTCAGATAGATTTCCCATGCAAAGGTATGAGAATGCAAATCAATGTATCATGATATTGGGAAAAATGAATTCCAGTCTACTACCTAAGTACCTGCACAGCAGTTAAATAAGACAAAAGACCAGCTGTAATAAAGTATATGCATATCATAAATGCATGTTAATTTGAGATAATAATAAATAATTACTTAGTTACACAGCTGCATTCAGTAGCATGGCAAGATAGAGAGAGCTATAGTTCATTATTAGATGAAACTACAATCAGGGCCAACCCTGCTTATGTCTTCCTAGAACAAGACATACATTTGTAAATAGCTTTGAACAAAGTCAAAATAGTGAATGTAAGAAAACAAAATTCTTTCCAGTGAATGTCCTGGAAAGTTGTGTAGAAAGAACCAATCTGTATGTCCCAGGAAAAAAAAGATATATAATGTACGATTATTTGTGAGTAAAATATTTAAATCTATGTGAACATATATATGTGTATATTCATATAAGGATCATGTATGTAATATGTATACAGGGATCAAATAATACATGATTTGTGTTTTAGTGTATAATGAAAAGATAGATGATAGAGAGATAGACACATACATACATATATGCATACATACACAGGCAGGTAGTAGTTAGGTGGATAGATACATAGCTAGATATAAAGATAGAGGTATTTACAGTTATAAGGTTCAGTAATTGATAGAATCTCAACTGGGGATCCAAATATGTTAATTTCAACATTATACAGGTCTTGAAAGAAAGACTATGTTTCTTCCAGCATGCATCATTGCAAAGAGAGGAAATGATGCCTAGCAATACTTGTCATGTTATTAATTTTTTAAATCTCTGGTTACTCAGCATGCTACTTATCCTGCTCAGTAACTGTAATCTTAAACAAGAAGAGACTTTAGGGTTGCAACAGAAAGAGAAATTAAAGTATGAATATATATGGCTAGAAGAAGACCAAGAGAGAAAAAAAGCCCAGGAAGGATTTTTTTTTTTTGTTTAAGGAATTGTGAAATGCAATAGATAGAACAGCCACAAGTCCTCAGCAAGTACTACACAGAGAACAGGTAGATTATTAGAAGAGTAAGCCTAGGTTCTTTATTGTAAAGGGAACAATTTCCTGACAGCTTATATCTGAACTGGCATTTCTCTTGAGGATTAGTGGCACATCATTTTCTTTTTCTATTCAGTCTAGCTGTCTCATATACTGAACATAAACATAGACAAAATTTTTATTATTCTCTCTACATCCAGTCTGTCAGCCTGCTGTGAGCAAGAACAGTAACATTCTGAGAAGAAATGTACTTCTTGAATGACCGCAGTAATATTACCTATAATCTACTTCTAACTGCTTTTTCTTACTTATAAAAACCTTACTTTCTAATTCGACTTGACAATGTCATTTAATTAGCAGCTTTTTCCTGCTGGTAAAAACACGACAAGTTCCTGCTGAGTCTTATACACACCCATTTAGGTTAAAGTTAAAGAAGCAAAAATATATAAGCCACATTAACTTCTGTTTAGGTTTCCCATAGCAGGAAGCCAATTAAAAACACTTATTGCAACCAGAGTACAACAAAACAAAACAAAAAAAAAAAACCAAAAAAAAACAAAAAAACCCAAAAAAATTATTACTCTTCCATCGAAAATAGATGCAATAACAACAAAGTAGATTTTCTGTTAACAGAAGAATTGGAGACTGAACTGTCATCCTCTTCTCCACTTATCCAGTTTACATGGGTAATCAGATGGGCAGTTATTCTGTTTTTCTTCATTTAATTTTCCAATGTGGATACTAAAGAAAAAAAAAAAAATCACCTGAAACACTTCTTTTCCTACTTATCCTCGTGGTAAACTGGACTAGTGATCACCCTGAAACCCAAACTTTTTTTTAATCCATTGTATGCTTTGCCTTATTTCTTATTTACATTTAAGAGGAAAAAAAGAGGGAGGAAGAAAGGAGAAAAACTTCAGATGTTACATTTCCCCTAAATGTATTGCAAACTGAACTGGCTGAAATAATTATCTTTTGGACCTCAGGAAGAACATGCATGTATCAGAGACAGTTCAGCAGTGGCTTGTGATCTTCATATCAACTAGTTTTGTGATATCTCAGGTCAGAAAGGTTCCTCAGATTTCACCAGCTGTTTTTTTACAAGCAAATTATCTAGATGTTGGCTTTTTAATCTCATTATCTATATTAGACTTTTCTTTTTTTCCATACTTTACCTGTTTATATATATACATATAAAATATCTGTATTACTGTTAGAGTTTTACCCAGCGTCATCAAATGTGTGCTCTAATCCATATAATAATTTTTAGTTATTTATGGTAGCTGAATTTACTAATATGAAGGAAATTTGGAAGAAAAGCCTCTCAATACCACTCTTGTTCCAATTCTTTTCTAAAGGAAGACAAAAATCTCAGTGAGAGCTTGATGTTTCAAGCTGCCTGGAGAGACAAAACAGGTGATGGGCCAAGGCTAGAGTCAAATCAGCTATCTGTTTTGACCCTATCAGACATTTTAAAGATTCTTGGAATTTGCTGCAGCTGGGCAGCTGAGCATTTTGACTTCTGTCAGGAAAAAGAAAGAGGCAAAACAGTAAGAAAAAGTAAATAACACCAAGGGACAGAAACTATATTTAAGATAAATAAAAAAACCAAAACATTAGTGACAGGTATTCTTGTTGCAGTACAGATAACTGTGGAAAATAGTAGAAAAACACACAAAATGAATGAACTTAAGTTTCATATCCCTGAAAACAGTCAGTAATACAGCTACCACGATAAAGGGAAAACATAAATTTATCACTAAAAAGCCTAGATTATCCTTTAAATAAGAAAGAGGAAAAAATAGAGTGGTTTCCTGAATCCATGTGTTGTCACTGACTATGAAATGGCACATTTAGTTTGCCTTTAAAAACAATTTATTTTAAATAACTGAAAGGAACCAAAGGCTCAAAATTAGTTAATTTCATTTTCATGGAATCATAGAATTATTTGGGCTGGAAGGGACCTTAAAGACTATTTCCCAATCCCCTACCATTTACAGGGACACCTCTGATCCATCCCAGTTTCTCAGAGGCCCATCCAACCTGGCCATGAACACTGCCAGGGGTGGGGCATCCACAGATTCTCTGGGCAACCTGTTCCAGTGACTTGCCACTCGCACTGAAAATATTACCTTCCTAACATCTAAACCAAAGCTACTTTCTTTTGATTTCACTGTGGGGATGAGTAAGGAGGTTGAGGTTTTTATTTCAAAGAAAAGGTGTTTTACGTTATTACAGGTTATGAAAATGAGAAGAAGAAGAAGAAGAATTTAAAAAGGGTAAATACTTCATTCTTCTACTAAATAACTTTGGAAATTAAGGAACAGAAATAATCTTTCTAACTCATATTGTAAGTTTCCAACCAGCTCTTAAATAATATTTCCACAATACTGTCTGATACATATTTACCATTTTCCTTATAAAAGAGTCATTTGAGAATATCTATTTAAGAAAAAACCAAAACTTAAAAAACATATGTCACATTTACTTCTTCCCTTATCCATTGTACTTGTTGCCCTTGAAAAGATGGTAAGCTAGTTTTATACAGGCTGTTCTTCACAAATCCACATCAGATGGTTTTGCATATTTTATATATGCTATATAGATGTTTACAACAGTCTCTTGCTTAATAATTTCCTGTATTATTCTTTTGGAAATCAGAGTTAGACTCTTTGTTTTACACCCTTCTAAGTCCTTTCTCCTGCTCTTTCTGTAGACGGATGCTATGTTTGCATTTTATGTTTCTGTGACTTCTTCAATCTTCAACACTCTTAATCACTAGATGCTGCTTCAACTTTTTTCCTAAATACTTTGGGAAAATTTCTCTCAATTTTTACAGCAAATTTCTAATGCTTGTTTAGATCATATTTTTCCTGCCAGAGAATTCCTTGAGTCTCTTTTGACTTATGCACCCACTCTGTACTAGTCTTCCTTTTTAGCACTTTGCAAATATAATTATTTTATTATCTATCATAACTACTATTTTTAGGTTAAGAAAATGTAAAGTGTCCATATGAAAATGATTTTATAATTTTGACTATGTTGTCCTCAATATATTTATAGAACCATTATGTATTCAATTATCTTGTTTGATATTTGTATTTCTTGCCTTTATTGTGATGATTTTACATCTAAGCTTTCTGTCATTTCTACTAGTGTGTACAGATCCTCTTTTTAATTTTTTTTTTTTTTTGGCTTCTCACTTAGTAAAGTTGTCCAACTGTAGTTTTCTTCTATTTCTATCTTTTTCTGTCCTTACAAAGTGCCAGGACAACTGTTCCTGTGCTTTTAGTATAGTCTCTTTTAGGAGTTGGTAGGTCTTTTTTCCACTTAAAAATAGTTTTCAATGGTCATTGCTTGTCAATGCATTGAATTGCTTGAAACTTGCATTTTGGGCCCATTCTCATGAATATGTACTTTTCTTTCCTCCTTTCTTTTAGATAATTTAATTTACTGGCTTGTAAATGATTCTCTCTAACTTGTTTTCTGTATGCAAAATCTGAAATAATTATGTGACTCAAATTCAATCTAGTCAAACCTCCACTTTTGTGCTTCTGTTTCCTTCGAAAGAGAGTCAGTCTGGCTATTTTGCCATCAACCATCTGTTTCTTCTGGGTATTTTAATTGTGGGCATCTAAGTCCTTGTGATATTCCTTCCCAGATACTGAGATCTGATTTACTCCCTTGGTTCGGGAGCAGGCCAATGTAATAGATACAGGTAGTATTCAGAATTGAAACTACTATGTAGACAGCAATTGTTTCTTTAAAGTATACATGCTAATTCAATGAATGTCTATGCATATATATATATACATACATTTATTAAATGCCTGAAAACTAAACAAGAACATAGGCTACTTAGTATGGAATAATATCTGGTGTCCTGGTTCGCGGGGACCGGTGGGCAGGAGTTTAGTACCATTTTTATTCTATGCCACCCAGTCATCACTGGGGCAGGGGTGCCAGGAGAAATATCCAAATATCAGACTTTTTTTTCTTTTTTAGCTGGAGGTTGTTGGGATAGCATCTGCAGACTCATCCTCTGCACCCTGTCCTTTTTTCTCCCTGTCCCTTCTCTGTGATGCCTTTGTGGGACGTGTTGCTGAGAAGAGGTGGCGATGTGCCTTTGGGGCGTGGTGCTGAAGGTGGGGGGGGGAAGAGGAGTGGCTTATTTGGCTTATTTGGCTTTTTCTCCCTTCCATCTTGCTTTCTTTCTTTTTTCTTGCTTTCTTTTTTCCCCCTTTCCTTCTCATTCTCAAAGAATAATAAGGACTTTGAGACTTTAAGTATCATTCTTACAACAAAACAGTGTAAAGGAAACAGAGGTGTGTAGGTATAGGCAGAAGACTAGGAGTTCTTCAGTTGTCAGTAATGGCAACTTCTTTTATGTGAAAACAGTGCAAGCATTATATCTCAGAACTTTAGCAGATAGCACCTGATAAATCTAGCCATGGCATTTCAATACATTGATCTCTAAGATATTGCCATCCTTTTAGAACAGTTAACGGACCAAGGACACATATGTAATTTATTTCTGTTCCTTACTCTCAGTGAAAATATACTTTTATAATTCAGTTCATATTCTAGAATATTAAAATTCATATTTCAAACTATCAAGTGCAAAGATTAATAACAGCTTATGATTTAATTTTTGTATTTTTCATCTGTCTGTCATATTTTGGAAGTGTGATAATGAAACTTGGTGTAGTCAATAGCAACCATATAAAAAGCTGTGTCATCAGAAGCAATTTTTAAAATTTATTACTTTTATTCTATTACTATTTAGTTGAATGGCAAAGTTAAGGATAATTTTTAAATTTTCATTATTAATAGGTGTTTTATTTTTTCAGACTGTTCTACTAATTAGAAAACAATGGGCTATATAACTACACTTAAAAATACATTTTAAAGTATAAGAATATATGGTCGTGTTTTGTGGTTAATCTAATAACTTAGAAGTCAAAATACTAAATTAAAAACCCTGAATATTCTGGAAAACATTTATTTTGATGTTAATTTATGTTAACATTAAAGATTATATAAAGAGTACAATATGGGGTGTTCTCAACAATTTCATCTCCTCACCTTTCCCTTTCTTCTTCTTGGTCCTCCTACATACCAGTTAGAAGATCATTATTGAGAGCACTGAATTTCAGCTTCCACCTGTCAGATGTGGTATTCATCGTTAGTCTACTCTGTAAAGATAGAAACTACACTTTAAAGAAAAGATTATTTACCCTCACAAGTAGTACATAGGCAGTGCACCTTGTGCTTTAAATAATGTTCCAGTAAGCCAACAAGAACAGATTATTATAATAATAATTATTTGTCTGATCATAGTCAGTTCAAATTCTAACTGGCAGAATTCAGTTTAACATCATTTTGCTGAAGTGCCAAGGAAATAAATTTAGTTTGATCATTCATCTGATACCTAGCAACTATTTACAACACAAAAACTTTACTGTGTGTCTGAGACTTTTGGCTTTGGTTTCATTCCCTCTAAGTTTAAAAATTCAGTATTGCTCCTAAATTGAGGAGCAATGTTAGACTTACCATGTTAGACTTTCCCTAATATCACTAGATATAAAAGATTTTATTAGAAGTTTTGGAGTGGAAAAAATATATTTGTCAACAAATTCCATAGGATTTTACATTACTTTAAATTTGCAGAAATCAGACAAAAAATCCACACTCAGCATGAAGTCATCTTTGTTAGGAAATGCCAAACAATATTAAGCAACTGAAAAACATTCTTGAGAATCTCTTAGTGCATAGAATTCAAAGATCTTAAGAACAGCTGAGAAGTATGAATAGCTGAAATAGCAGAAAGATAATCCTCCTCAGAAACACTGGGTAATGTTAGTGAGGGTCTGTTATCACTTTAGCAATGCAACATGAATCTTAAGGTTAATACAGCAAATGCCACATATTGTTATACATTATCTGCCTGAAAATCAAAAATTACTTCTCATAAGAAGTCATAAGCATCTCAAAATTATGTTCACTTCCATTACATTTTATCTTATTAAGGTAGTAAAACCAGAAAGACAACAGGCAAAACCCTACTGATACAACTGTTTATGTTAATTAATAAATATTACTAAAAATAACCAAACTAATTATCAATTTTTATAAGCATAATGTAATGTTACTTAGAGAAATTTAATGTGTTCTAGCAAAATATTTGAGGATAAATTATTTTGTAGAACCAGAAGAACAGACAATTCTCTTGTCAGTAAGAATAAAGTGTGTTACATGTCTCTTATTTTTTATCAGTGACAAAGTTTTATTAACATTCCTCATCTTTTGCTCTACTTAATAGAGAAGATTCAAGTAAAAAAGAGCATTTACTACTAACATAGGAATATTGCTAAGTTACCTTGCTCTGTGTATTACTCAGAACATCCAGATGCATTGCTCAAGGACACAGATCCCATTCCAGATCAGGCCACTGGAAATGAAAACTGGTAAGATGAAATACGTCTCACTTGTATAACATAAAAAAATATCTGTATTTCTCTGTAATTTAGTATTTTACTTTATTATTCAAAGTGCTTGAGAAATTGAGAAGGTTTTTTCCTCTTGGATTGCATTATAGTGACCCAATACATCCACAGTTTTTAGCCATCAGACTAATGAGAACTTCTTGCGATTTTAATTTTTCACTTCTCCTATTTCCCTTATGTTCAAGGAATCATGTCATACTGATTAATATTGTGCCAGTTTCTGTTCTCATTAAAATCTGTGTCAAAAAATGAGGTATTGGAATTTTTCAATGCCTAGTCCATTATGTTAAATCAGGTACTATGTTCATGTATTGCACTACTGTGAGCTATTTTGAATTTTAATTGCTTAGCCAATTTTGGTTTTTCCCCCAACAGGTTACCGAAGTATAAGCAAGAATTGTCCAGGTAATGAAAATGTATCCAGTTACCAGGGATGGTGTACACTTGTGGGTCACAGCAATTCAGTTTAAATATTATGCAAAAGTAGAAATGCTACCTATTTCATATGAAGGGCTTCTAATGAGAATTGATAGCAGGGCACAGTTATTTTCTTCTTATGCAAAATTCTGAAATAATAAGGATTAGTTAAAATCTAGCAATATCATTATGGTCTTCTTCTGGAATTATGTGAGTGATTTTAGTATTTTGTTTTCCTGATTTTTAAATGAAAAAAATTGTTCCACACATAAAAAGAGGACAAACAATACTCTGAATTTAATTACTGTCCATTTCAATGAACATATCTGACAGAATTTTGAAATGAGGTGATGAAAAGATATATTTTAAGGGTGAAATTTTAATAATAAAATGACACATATATTCCTTTATGTCTACACTCTTAAATTAAAATTGTATTACTCATAGCAATATTTTACAGTAAATTTACATAATCTCCTTCATGCTAACACAAAGTGGATAGAAATATTTTGTATTTATTATTGCCACAATAAAATTGTGTTTAGGGCTAAAAGGGACCTCTGGAGGTCATCTTATCCAACTCCCCTGCTCAAGCAAGGTTAACTAGAACTGTATGTCCAGGACCATGTCTAAATTGCTTCTGAATATCTCCAAGGTGGAGTGAATGTCTCCACAGTCTCTCTGGGCTCCCTGTGCCAATGATCAGTCACCTTCACAGGAAACACATTTCTGATGTTCAGGCGGGACCTTCTGTCCTTGTTTCTTCCATCCATATAGTCTTTGTTGGACACTCTCCACCATATCCATGTTTTATCCATTTGTCTTGTACTGAGAATCCCAAAACTGCACACAGGCTCCACGTGTGTCCTGACAAATTCTGATTAAAGAAGAACCACCTACCTCAACCTGCTGGCAACAATTTGCCTACTGCAGCCCAGGATTCCTTTTGCATTCTTTGAGGTAAGGGCACATTGCTGGTTCCTCTTTCAGTTGGTATTCCCCAACTTTTCTCCAGGGTGTAGTCTGCCAAGCTCTTTCTCTCTAGCAGCCCCAAGCATATATTATTGCATGAGGTTGTTCCTTGCCAGGTGTAGGACTTTGCAGTTCCCTTTATTGAACTCCATGAACTTCTTGCTGGCTAATTTCTCCAGTCTGTTGAGGTCCTTCTGGACATAATCATGACCATTTGGCAGATTAACCATTCCTCAGAGTTTTATGTCATCAGGAAACTTGCTGAGGGGTACACTCTGGCCCATTATCTGAATCATTAATCAAAATATTAAACAGGACTTGACCCAGTACTGACCCATGGGTACACTGCTGCTTACCAGACTCTGACTAGTCTTCAGGACTTTAATCTTTAATTAACATACTCGTTTGTGAGGATCTTATAGGAGACAATGCCAATGGCCTTCCTGAAGTCTGGGTAAGAAATATCCACTGCTCTTCCCCCTCTGCCAGTTATTTCATCATAGAGGTCTATCCAGACAATCAAGTATGATTTCCCCTGGTTGGATCTGTGATGATTACTCCTGATGACTAACTTGTCCTTTACGAGCTTGTGCTCAATGTAATCTGTGGAAGGTCTGTTGAAGTGAATAAAACCACTTCCATTGACTTAAAAAAGCCAATAAGAACCAATCATCAAGGGAAAATTTGGCATAAAATGAAATTGTACATATATGATATCCAGATAGCAAGCAATATCAGGGAAAGTAGACCTTCACATACATGGAAGATTGGGGCTACCATGAGGGACAGTTACATTTCATAGTATTGAAGCCTACCAACCTTCGCTGGTTGCCTTTTGTTCTTTTTACTTTCCAAAGGCGCCTTACAAAAGAGCAATTAGAATATTAAAATGTGGATACCTTTTTTTATGATAAAGATATAACTGTTACAGCTGAACCCCAAATGAATGGATGGTTCTTGAAGTGGGCAGCTTGGCAAAACTGCTGTCTGTTTCACTGGGGCTGATTCATAATTAATTTAGTTACACAAAGAAAGAAGTAGCTAGACAGTGCATTTAAGTTATTTTCAATATGTCCTTAATATTCAGGCCATATATGAAAATCATTGTGGCTGATATAAAGTACTATGCCAATAACTCTGTACTTCAAAAAAGGGAGCAGGGTAGACCTCACGCAGGCCTGTTGAACACAAGAGATAAATTGCTAGACATGAAACCTGGCTAATTTCTGCAACCTAAAAGCAGTATTTTGGATCCTTCATCTTGAAACATCACTGTATATTACACCATCATCATGTTACAACTTTTCATGCTACAGCATGCAACTCTATCACCATGTCTCATATTTCATGAATCTTGGCATGTGAGAAGAGAGAATGCCTTTAGGAAAACAAACAAGTAAAACAAAGAAAACAAAACAAACAAACCAAAAAAAAACAAACAATCTTTCTCTGTACCAAGACAAGATCAACATACTGAAAAGGCAAGCACCAAACATGAATAAGAAATAGTATATGAAAAAGTCCAATTTTTCCCACTCATAACATTTTCCTAATAAAGGATATTATCTTTCTGTACAGACCTTGTTTCACATCCTTCAGCTGTCTTGCTTACAGCAGTATTAGCATTTGCATTTGAGGGAATACATCATAGCAGCTAATATATGAATATTTTATGGTTTAAAGCTCAGAATCCATTTTCTAAAAAAAAAAAATAAAAATATTTTCAGGCTTATAATATTATCTGTATGTAGAAAATCCTGACTCAGTTATATGATATAAATTTTCAAAGCTAGCCATAGAGAAGACTCTTAAACTCACTGAAATTGCATATTCTACTAGTAGATGGTGACATGAACTTCTTATATAATGGCCTTATCTAATGAAGAATCCAAAGAAGCGAGTAATCAATGCAGTTCAAATGTTTGACAGCAGTCAAACTTATGTCATCAGATGAATCTTAAATCATAGACTCATAGAATGCTTTGGGTTGAAAGGGGCCTTCGAAGGTCAGCTAATCCAACATCTCTGCAATGAGCAGGGGTGTCTTCAACTAGATCAGGTTCCTCAGAGCCACATCTGACCTGACCTTGAATATTGACCATCTCTCTGAGCAACCTGTGCCAATGTTTCACCACTCTCATAGTAAAGATTTTTTATTTTAATATATCTAGTGTGAATCATCACTCTTTAGTCTCTTTTTCCATCACAAGGGGCACTGCTAAAATCTTTATTCCTATCTTTCTTTTAGGTGTACTTGACCCAATGCTAGTCAGGAAAGTGTGAGTCAGCATGTATAGGAGTGTATCTTTTACATATCAGGTGAATAAAACAAAGGATAAGTATGAGCTGTTTAATAAATTAGGGAGTATTAATTCATTTTTCTGGAGGTATTAGCAAGGTCAGAATATAATACCAGCTCATCAGAAAAGAAAAACTTCTAGATAACATTTCCATAAATTAAGTCTTTCAGGATCCCTTCAGGTTATAAAGTTACAAAAAGTAGTGCAAGACAACAAGTAGTCACTTAGTTCTTTATATCAAATGCAACTAATTGTTGCAGTAAAAATTTTCAAAGCACTCAAAGTGTCTTGCAGGCATCAGTTGTCTTTCTTTTTAAGCTCGTGTGTGTCCCTATTGATGACAATTCATGACCCCATAAGAACAATTTAAAAACCAACTCAAAACCTACTTTAGAGCAACCAGAATTTGTCCTCAGTAGAGCTAAAAGACAGTATACAATCAAGTAGCTCAGTGCCATAGGCCAACAAATGGACTCCAGAGAACCCAAAAAAGCATGCTGACCTTTGATGCACGCTCTCTAGACCAGTACACTTGCTGAACTCAAAAAGAATAACATAATTAATTCAGTTCAGCTAACTGTACTAGCTGAAGGATAGCTATCATTATTTAATCAGCTCCTCTCCATATATACTCCCTGATCAGCCATTTAGGAATGATTACAAAGAAAATTTGTTGAATGTCATTATCTGCAATATAATGTGCTTTGGTTTAACTATCCCACTCTCTAAGAACTTGTTTTATTTTCTAAGAGAGAAGCTCTTTGGAGTAAGGAACAGGAGGGAGCTAAGACTGAAAGAGTTGTTTCACAAAGCATGAAAAAGGAACATTAATTAAGAGGTGTGACAGTTAAATTCTCCATTTCACACTTTTGGTTTATATTTAAAAGAAATATGTAAACAAGTAAGGGTTTTAGATTTAAAAAGAGAGAATATACAGACAATAGTCACCAAACAGAAGGGTTATTTCTGGAACAGATCACAGACAAATAGACTTACTAGCATGGTGTTGGGCCATGTTAACAAGCCTTGCCAGTTTAGCATGGACATGTGAATTCAGAAACAGAGAAGTGTCTCATCTTGAAGTGTTGTAATAGTGATTGAGCAAACACATAATCAAGGATCACTCAAAAATTTGCTGCTATTACAGCATGACTGGTTATTTATTCTATTTTGACTTTGCTCTCTGAAATTTAGGTTTCTAAGTTTAAGGTAGCTGTGTATTTACCCTTTGTAGTCATAAGAGAGAATCCTGTCACAGGTCACTTCCTCACATTAAATCTGTCTTTGGTTGGGATGAATTGGCACCTCAGAAAGCTTTCTTAATTGATTGTATATACAACAAGTTTGACATAAGCATTTTATGCCATCCTATCTGCCTTAAAGCATCTCTCCTTGGCCACCAGTTTCCTCTCCAGAGCATGTAACTTATGCAGACTGTGTCATATGTGTCATCAGCTGGTCTCCAAATCTCCATTTTCCTACGTCCTAGGGCATCTAATACCAAGATCTGGAGGAAGGCAGGATGTTAATTTGTACATGAGCAGCACTACATTTCAATACCCTATGGCTCAAGGTATGGCATTGACATTGCTAGTAACAGGGCACATGTTTTGCACAAAGCCTCAGGACTCAGGCTTGTTGGACCTTCTCTCTCTGATCCTTTATTAACCTGACTTCAGCTCTGTTTCACTTGGTTTAACTGAGACAGTAATTCTTCTAATTAACCAGCCAATTTGGTTTGCTTTTGAATAACTTATGAACAGTGTCATCAACGTTTTAGGATGAGAACTTAATGATAGCATAGAGAAAGCTTTCTGGTACCAGAGTACAGGCCTTGTGTCCATGGGGACACAGGATGTGGGCTAGAGATGCATAACTGTGGGATAAAAAGGGATGGGATATAAGCTAACACTGAAACCCCATAACTGTAAACCATGTGCCTTTATTATGACTTTTTCCTCTGTAGAACTATTCCTTCTTTTTCAGTAGCAATCGGATCTGAACCAATAATGATTATTGGGTTAAACTGCTAAAATTTCAACTATATTAATGACAAATTATTGATTGTGTATATAAGGTGATGCCTCCTTGCCTGTAAAGAAGATTTTGGTCGTTAATGGTTTTTAAAGTTAAATTCTTTTCCTGTGGACAACCAAGATCAGGTGCCTGACTGCAGATGGTAATCTTCGGGTAAAACAGACTGTTTCCTATGCAGATTGATTTACAGATATTTACAGAGATCTATAATGTGGGGCTGGCAAACATGGTAAGTGTAAATAAGTCTGCAGATTTCAAAAGCAGCAGCTGGAAGCCACAAGAATTTCTAAACAGTCATTAATAACCTTACAAAAATATGACTGAAAAGAGCCCACCTGGTATTCACTGTGACAACTAGGCTAAAAATATTTTTGTGGGGATTAGAGATGAACAAACCAGCACCTAGGTTTTCTCTTTTCCACAGCATTTTCTAACATAATGAATGAAGTTCTCAAACATTTGGAGGCAAGTCAGATTCTGAATTAAAGTTTCATTTTCTACTGATAGTTTTATATTCCTTTTTTTCCTGGAAACTTTAAAAGGTTGCTTCTGTATAAATCATGTTTCAAAGTTTTTGATATCCACACTGAGTGGTTAATCAATGGTTCTTTACTATTCTAGTACACTCAAATATCATGGTGATATCTTCTAGATCGACATAGACTCTGAGAAAAATATTATATAGATAACAGAAGAGAAAAAAAGCCCAAACACTGATACCTGACCAGTTAATCAAATAAGTCAGTTCTTTGGAAAATGTGGCATACCAAGTGTTCTTGGAGTATCTGTTGAAATCAGTATTACTTTGTCTGTTGTAAATGTGAATTAGGTTACGTGACTAAGCATATGACGTATTCTTATGTTAGTGTTGTGGACACAACTCTGTAAGTTTAAACTGCCATTTTATTCAGTCTGAGATACTGTATAAGTGTTAAATAAATATTAATTTGCTTTACTATCATATTGTCATATTTGCCTTTTCACAAAGTCTGAGTGTATGTGTGAATGTGTTTGTGTGATTTCTTTCAATTTTTGAGATTTTCTAGAGACAGGCAAGCAGCTTTGCTAACTTCATTAAGATTTGTTCATTTAGGTCTGTTCATCTCCACTGAAATCCTTCCGTCTTGTTACTACTTTTAAACATTCTTGAAAATAGGATCTGACTAGATATATGGAAAACAGTGCAAATGTATTACAGAAATTTGATGAGTTATATGGAACATCCACATTGCAGACATTGGCATGAGACAGTCTTATGTACGTGCCCTTTCTAACTAGTGGGAAAAAGAACACTCTTTTAGGGCCCAGCTGACCTGACTGATCTCAGGCATTTCATTTAGGATGAAATAAATCATCCCTGGAAATGTTTATTTTTCTTCATTGTCTTTGAACAGAGTAACAGGTTCTATCAGGATGAACTCAGGCATAGCCAACCACTAAAATTATTATTTTTTCGGTTTTTTTTTCTTTTTTTCCTTTTTATCAGATCAGTGTCACCCTTTTACATGATTTTTGGGTAGATTATTATGTTCCACTATTGCACTATTATTTCCTTATTTCTTTCTTGAATGAAAAATTCATCTTACATTTTTTCAGCTGCAATATGGTTAGCACAGAGACTAACTTTCATTTAACTTTATCTGTGATTGCTTAGATGTAGTTACTTTACTTATTTATTTATTGTAGTTAATGTTTTAGGGAAAGAGAGATGAAAGATTTTCAAGAAATTCAGTATTTATTTCCTGTGGTTTGGATGTCATAAATGACACAATTTGGGCATGGGGCCTTCTAAAGTTACAAGATAGGCTGGATTTCAAATATAAGTAATAGTTTTATTCTGAAAAGTCTATCTTAATTATTCACCCTGAAATTCATAAGGATGTTCTTAGTCTTGTTGCAGAAAGCTAAAATTATGCTTCAATTATAGAAAATAGGTAATTCTCGTAGAATATATTTAAGAAAATTATTTTTAAAAAATCACTGGTTGAGACTGTTATCTGGGTTTTCCACAGAATTAATATTCCCTGAAAGTGCCTGGTGTTAATATTCATAATCAATAATGAGTGCATCTTTCCAGGTTTGCAAAATATGGTTAGTGTGACTTAAAATGTATTCAACTAAAAATAATAATATGCACCTTATAGAGAGAAATCTAAGCCTAGGATCTGTAGAATTGCAACTAAAACACCCAGTGCTACAAAGAAAAGAAAATGTGAGAATCATACAAGGCCCTTGAACTTGAAAAAGCTGGACTACAAAAATCTTGAGGAAATACCTTGTGTGAGTTTTTTTTTTTTTTGCAACAAGGTTTTGACAATAATGAAAACAGCATTTTTAGGAGAATATACAAATATTTTTGCGGTAAGTGGGACTAGGTGTGAAAGTATAATACCAGATTTCACATACACATATGCAAAATATATATTTGTATAGACTGATATAAATATACATATATATATAGATAGATATGTGTGCATATATCTGTATATACATATATATACATGTATGTTCATATGAAAGTATACTTGGATGAAGAGAAGTTTGAGATACCCGATATATTTCATATCAGGTATTACACATGACATACCTATACATGTCACAAATACTAATCTTTGTTTTAAAGACCATGACAGCATGATCTAGATTTCTTCTGGGAAGATGGCAAAACAAACAGTCTCAGTCAGTACTTGCTTTTCAGAAAACCTTGTGTTGAACAAGAATAAAACACGAATAAGCACCACCATATAATTTACTGAAACTTGACTTCTGTAAATATTTCAGATTAAACAAATAAATGGACAATAAAAAATAATTTGTTGGAGTAATTTTGACCAAAATATTTTTTTATGGACAAAGATGTCCACAAAACATACATACTACCTGCTACTATACATACAACATACATGCTACCAATCCATATACATACAACATAAACATAAAATTAAAGATTTATTAGTAGGACAATTTGAATTTTATATTTTATAATGATCAATAGTGTCAGGTTGATCTTGAGTTTTGATTGTTAATGGCTGTGGAGAAAACATTTATCATGTTTATCATTATTGCATGACTTTTATTTTTTCTTTGATGAAACTATGTTGTATGTGGAGGATTATCAATCCGAAAATAGTATTCTTGAATGTTTGAATATGAAAAAAATTTAGTACCTTTCTAAAGACTGAGGTTTTGTAACAGCAAATATGATCTGTTAATAATATTTTTTTTATTCTCTGCTTCTGCATTAGGATTTTTTTAATATTTTCCTCATATATTAGTCCTCTTAGACACTTTTTACTATTTCTTACTCTTAGAGAGACTACAGATTTTCCCTGTTCAATCATGTATTATGTGATATAATGATAGTAATTTTTATAGTGCTTTTCATGATATTTCTGTAAAAAATACAAAATCTAAGAATCCTGTTCTGTAACCTACACTCAAATGGAATTACCTAAATAATTTAATTTAAGTAAGACTGAGATGCCAAGGAAAATGTTGATAACTGTAAGACTTCTGTTCCTTACAGTTGGGAGTCCTGATCTTTTCTTATTCTGAAAAAAAAAAAAAAGGAAGTGAAAATTACAGATAACTATAATACTCAGGTAATGAAGATAAGGAATATTAAGTCAGCCTTCTGTTAGAGGTTCTGGAAATGTACAAATATATCAACTGCAAATTCTTGTCTGAAAATGTAACATTTGATTGCTCTGAGGAGAGAAAAAATATCCTGAAAGAGAACAGGATCTTAAAGAGGACAAGGAAAGGACAATATAACAGTCATAACAGAAAATTCGAGGAGCTCTAAATTTTAAATAGAGGACAGGAAATGCTTGTTGAAATCAGAAATCCTTGCAATTTTTCCTCTTCTTAAGGAATAATTATTACAATAATAATTCTGATCAAATCCTTCCAGATTTCAGGAAAGGAGACCACATCTGGATTACTGTGTCCAGCTGTGGAATCCCCATCCCTGGAGATACTTAAGAATTGTCTGCGTGCAATCCTGTGCAATGTGCTCCAGGATGACCCTGCTTGAGCAACAAGTTTGGACCAGGTGGATCACTGTGTCACTTCTAACCTGACACATTCAGTGAGTCTCTGAAAGACACATTGATTTTATTTGTTTGTTTTTACTAAAACACACATTAATAAGAAAAACTGGGCGAGAAACATAAAAAAGAAGGCAAGGGTAATTTCAGCCTCTTTCCTGCAATTTTATTTTTTGACATCTAGGCATCTAGCAGGATGAATACAGAAACTCTTAGGCTTCATGTGCTATTTGTGTATTCTTTTACCACTGTGTAGGAGGTGAATATTCCAATTTGTCCCAGGAAAGGGCATTTAACAAACATATTTACCATATCATTTAACATTCATTAGTTAAGTATTAGTCACCAACTAAATATCAGAACTGCTAAATGTGTGTTTAATTTGTATAATTATGTGCTATGTTTGATAGATATTGCTTGAGATGGCAATATATCTACTACAAATTAGAATACTAGCACAAAACAATAATAAGCAAGCTGAGGAAATCTACTTTAGTCTCCCTAATATTAATGGTTACAATTTTGTTCTTCCTTTTGCATAAATGACAGCAGTTTCTATTTCTAGAGATAAACACAATTTCATTCTGCATCTCTAGTTACCTTAGTGACTAAGAAATTTTTAATTCAGGACCAATAAGGACCACAGTTAGAAGAGTCCATTTTAATCTGTGGCCACGTAAATTATTTGGTTTTTTGGTTTCTTGGGTTTTTTTGTTGGGGGTAATTGATAAGATACTGTTATTATAATGTTTAAATGACCCACTTATGCTGTTCTTAAAGCCTGTTGTATTTTCAGCAAAATTAAGACTCTTTTGGCTTACTGAAAGCATCAAAAGGATAAATTGTTGATGACAATAGCTAGTACAGAAAAAAGACAAACTTTGAAATGCATGCATTAAAAAATATATATATGTATCAATATGATTCCATTCAGATTCACAGTAGTGGTAGAACAAAAAGACAGAAATTAATTCTTTAACTAGGGAGCAGATGAGGATAGTCATTTGAATTTTGTTTGATAATGAGATCCATATTCTGGTCTCTAGGCAGAATCAGTGTAGTTGGATGTTAGCCTAAGTACAGATTTTTCGAAGATCATGAAAGTTAAGATTCAGAGAGTATAGGAGGGAGTTAAAGAACTACATACTAAGTCTCAGGTTATGAGCGGGTGCTCAGAATTTACCTCCTGTAGCGTAAAAATGCATAAAGATTCAATAAATTCCTTATACGATTTAGATTGTAAGGTCATTAGTTTCTTTCTGAAATGGGTTCTAATTTTTGTCAAAACAGGAAAACATGGCATTTTCACCTATTTTTTCCTATTGCCACATAATTTTTAATGCTGTCATTTTATATTCAGTCCCAGAGATACATTAGTAGTTTATGTAGGTGTTTGGAAAATTAGCCTCTGAAAAATTTCTGAACTTGATTTTGGCTTGATTCCAATTCAGATCATAGTCATGTAAAATGAATAGCTCTTAAAAGAGATTTTATTCCTTTAAAATTCAATATATACTCTAAATAACTGGAAAAATATCAGAGAAGTGCATGAAGGGTCTTTGCAAAGAGATGAAACAGTAGATCTTGCTGCCATGAAACTTGAGTTCCATTGGCAGCATATACCAAATATAGTTAAACATTAAAATTCATTTTTAACATTAAATATCTTGTATGTCTGGAACTTATGCACTTTACATATAAAACATTTTAAAGGTCAGGAAATCAATCACCTGTGTTTTACTTGTCGTCTCTATTAGTTTAAGCCAATATAAAATAATGAATACTTCTTTGTTTTACAGTTCTGTCTTGGCCTGATTGATCCTCTATAAAGCTATTATAAAGGTCACATTATGATAAGTCAAAGACTACTGAGGAATAGGAGGGCATGAGGTAAGATAAACATGTCACCTCTTCAGGAAGAGAGTCAGGTTATTTCCTATATTTGGAGGTAAATGTTAGCTAAACCCAAACCACTTTGGTGTTAAAGGTCTTCCTGTATTTCCATTGTGTAACTTTATTTTTCATGATTTAAACATGTGTATAGCAATATTATCATTGGGTTGGTCCTTCTAAAATGTTAGATAGATTTTTAAAAGTTAATATTCTTTCTTGCAAAATTACTTACACAATATTACTTCATATTAAATGCTTATGCAATCATTCGTCTTAAGTTCATAGTAGGTTTTTTTAATCATTTGGAATAAGAGTAATTTAATTTAATTTGAAATCAAATAATTTAATTACTTATAGTGCACAAGAGCTAAGTCCAATATACTGAATTTTTTTAAAAAGTTACATACATACACACACATGTTTCTGTAAAGACAGTGTATAAACACATGAACATATTATTTACATTAGTTGTATATAAAAAAGAGATTGGGTAAAGAGATGGAGTGAGAGTAACAGATATATTATAAATGGGATTGCAACATAAAGAAGGTAGAAAAAAGTTAGACTTTATGGTGTTACTTTAAAATTGCTAATTAAATTTATGTCAATAACCACAAGTTATGTCAGTAATCACAGAAAACTTTTACTATTTTTCATTGCACTCCCTATGAATTAGTTTAGCAATCTATTAATGCAGTTGTTTCATGTAATTAATTGCTATGAATTATGCTATAATATAACAGGTGGGGATTTTTTTCCCCTGAGACTTATAATGTGATCAAAGTTGTGTACTCAATAATAAATATAAAAATAATTTATTAGCATTGCAGCTGACTGTGCAATGACAAAATTTCATTTCAGGTCACATCTATTCCAAAAATTAATATAAAAAATGATTTTATGACCAAAATGAAATACCGAAATAAAAAATAGATTATATGAAAATTACATTTTGAAATTTTTTTCAGAGGTTTTTTGGATGCTGTGAATGAAGAATATGGACATAAATAAGCATGCACACTTGTCATTGTGTGGTTTTACTGAGCAGTTTAAAGTTTTAATACTCTCTTCAAAAATAATCAAAATAATCTTAGAGCAGAGGGAGCAAGAGGAAAGGAGAGACAGAGATTTGTGCAAAGAAGTTTGTTAGACAACTGCTTGGATTTTTAATTAACTGAATTTTTTCATGTCCCTATTGAACTTATCATCTTCAATAGAACTTACGTTCAAGTGAAAGCAAAGCTTTGTTTTGTGAATAAACACCTTAAAATAATTTAATGTAAGAAAATAATAATCTGAAAGTACTGAAATCTGAAATATGGACCTATTCTGAAATGCTGTGTTATCTTTTAAATGATATACAAAATTAGAAACTATGTGAGAAAGTTCAAAAATAATTTAAAAAAAGTTATTACTTTAATTCCTGAGTTGTTATTTCCTCAATTCTATGGAAAATGTCATTAATACATACAATGAATAGCATAAAATATTTTAGAACAAAACAAAACACCCTACAGCTCAAACCTCATCAAAAAAATTAAATAAAAATGTCTCCTGGAATTAAAGTAAAACTGAAGAGCTCAGGCAGAGGTAAAGTTGTTAACCCTTTATTATTAACATACACAGTTACAACTGCTCTCTTGTTTCAACTGGAAATGGCACTAGACAAAAGAATTGCTACAAATTTTACTTTCTAATGTCAGAGGTGTGAAAAAAAGTAGGCAGGTACAGACTGGAATTTCAAAAGGCTGTTTAATAATAATGGCCTCTCCATAAAACACACTAAGTATACATGAACATGTGACACAAACTAGAAGAAGAAAAGCTTAATAGTTTTTTCCTCCTTGAGTTAGGTTTTCTATCTCTTAGAGGACCTTAATTATATAAAATGTCTCTTTCTTGATTTATACAATAAAGAGAAAATATTTTGTTTTGCATGTGTGTATTCCAGGTATTTTTCAATGTTTGTAGAAATTTATTGGAAAAAACTTATATTTCATTTACACTTTAAAATGCTTGATTTCACTATTTATTATATGAGTTATTATATTAATTGAGCTATTTTTTGCATAGTTTTTATGTTTTAATGGTTTTCTGAGGGATTTAGTTTTGTCAGATACTTTCTCTAAGGGGAAGAGATACATTTTTTACTGAAGAATATCTAGTTTGGTTTTGGACAAAAAATCTAGAACCCCTCCATATTTGTTGCATTTGGTTTATAATACATTTTACTATTATAAGTTTTCACTACTTCCATTATAATTTATTTCAAATTAATGAATATCTGGGCATTAATAAAATAAGAAGAACTAGGCCACTTTACAAAGAAAAGTAATATAGATACTTTTTTTTTTTTTTCTCATTAAGGTCCTCCTTTGCAGTGTTCAAAAGGCTTCCAGAACGACTTCCCTACATTTTGAATAAAATGCCATGTGGAGAGTTGACATTTTAATTGTATCAATGTTATTACTAGGTACTAAGAGAAGACAGCTTGAGAACTTGCTTGGACACTGTCATTGGGCAAAATGGACGTGAGTAACTTGTGGACAGAAGCAGTAGAACAGTATGAGAAGCAGTTTTACTCCCACATTCTTACCATGCTGCAATTATATCTTGGTATTTTACAGCCAGACTTGTGGGAATCTGCTCATGCCTGTGAAAGCAGAGCAGAGGTAACAGACATAAAAACTGAAGGGAATGTATTCCTGAGATTCTGAGTACTTAATCAAAATCAAACAGGCAAATCCAAAAACATACCCAGAGGAATACCTTGAAAATTTTAGGGGGATACATGGATGCACAATACAACTATGCTATTGTTATTACTCAGTGCTTGGTGTTTTGGCGCTCCTCTTATTCTACAAACAAATAAACTGCCAGAGGGCCTGATAATAATTCAAAACAGATTGAGACTTTAAACTAGCAATATAACTTTTTTGAGGAGATATTAATCACTTGATTAAATAATTTTCTAGTCTATTAAACAATCAAAATTACATATTTAGAATTATGGTGTTAAATAATAATTAATATAACATATACAAATATATTATGTTAATTTTGGCAAAAGTATGATCACACAGTTCTATATGCATGAAATACAGTTTTCCACAGTATAAGGAGATTTCTTATAGTCCTTTAGAAGACAAAAATATTATTTCAATTGTATGGGTATCGCAGTTATGAGATGAAATACTGACTCTGGGATACTACAAAGGAAAGACAGATCAAAACAGGACACTGCAGTGTGTAGACTGCATCACAGAATCCAGAGCTTCACCATTTTTTGAAGGTTAAAATCTCATTAGTTCCAGGTCACAAATCCATACAGGTTAAAAGAAATATTTCTATATAATAGAGTCATTTTTATTACGTATCTCTGAACCATAAGAATAGAGAATTAATTACACTGTGAAGTACTTCAAATTCCATAGTTACCCACAACCCGTGCCTCAATATATTTTTTCTTACATAATAAATACAATGTAATATAAATTTGCAACTTAAAAGTGTGTTTTCAAAAATGGAAACATCTAAGAAGCATATGATTAGAAAGAGCACTCCAAATCAATGAACACAATGAAATTTTAAAAAAAACCCACCTAAATTCTTAACTAAAAATTATGCCAGTTATTTCTTGAATGATTATTTTGAACGCATGAATGAATTCAGGTTGAATTAGTGTCGTAGCTGAAGCCTGCAGTAAAACACTCCCCCTGAAGAAGACCATGATTACATTCTCCCAGCACTACCTGAGTAATACGATCTGGAAAACAAGTCATAGATGGACTTGGTTTTGCCATGCTGCTTACACTGCTGCAAACACTACAATTAAGCCATGCTAAACAGCAGGTACATATAGGTTTAGATCTTGTTTATTACAGTAGCCAAAAGTAGTTGTTTTCGGGGGGGAAATCGTTGAGTCATTTACTACACTGCTGCAAACACTACAATTAAGCCATGCTAAACAGCAGGTACATATAGGTTTAGATCTTGTTTATTACAGTGGCCAAAAGTAGATGTCTGGGGGGAAATCGTTGAGTCATTTAGCTTGAAAAAAGACCTCTAATACTATGGAGTCCAACTGTAAACCTCGCACTGCCAAGGCTAACACTGAGCCATTTCCCTCTACACCACATCTACACAGATGAGGACAAATATATTGAGATTAGGACAAATATATGATGATAATGCTCAGAATGTTCTCTAAGGTCAGACAGCTTCTGGCTCAAGAACTTCCTAATATGATTTTTATGTAAGTAATCATGTTCCTTGAATTATTTTTTATGAACTTTTCTACTTTCATTTGAAAGCATGGGGTTTTTTTGTTTGTTTTTTTTTTTTTTTTTAATTTTCAATATCTTTTAGTAAGAGCTACCCATTAGAAAGGGATCAATTCTGTGTTTTAAGTCTTCAATTAGAAAGGTTCATTTCAATGACCACAGATTTTGTGAAGAGGGTTGTTAAATTGCACCACACATCCTTCAATTACCTCTTTCTCTGGGAAATTTTTTGTGTCCTTTTAAATAAATGGTTTCACTTCTGAGAATTAATTTCTGTCTTCTGTTTCAATTCTGTCTTCCCATTTCAATTCCCATATCTTCTGCACATAATACCGGATAGGACCCTGAGATTAGCTCAGTTGGTTATAGCATGGTGCTGATACCACCAAGGTGGTGACGTTGATCTCCATATGGGCCAGTCACTTAAGAGCTGAATTTGGTGGTTGGACCGTGTGGGGACCTTCCAACTCAGAATATCCTGTGATGTTTGTGAAATCTAGTCCATATAATTTGCTTCTCAGTTTTATTTACATACTGAATAGAGTCTTCCTAAAATACTAACCTAACTTCTACTCCTCAATGAAGGTGGCCTGTAGAAAAAAGATTCAATCAATATCAAACATTTGTTTTGGTTTTAGCTCAAAATTAAGATTTCAACTTTTTTTTTGTTGGTAGCATTTACTAAGAAAACTAATATCAATACTTATAAATTTGAAATACTGTGTTACATACACTACTTGCGGGTTTTCCTTACAGATTATTATATTTGAAGTTGACAGAGGTATTTCAAGAGAAAATTTAATACAATTTTGACAAGCATTATAAGAGTTAAAAGAAGGAATATAATTTATCACATGATAATATTCTAAGATTCAGTGAAGTGTTTTTATCTACTAAGTACTTCACTCATTTTTAGTCATATGACTAAGTTAAACACATGAATTTAAAGACATCAATCACTAAAATGATTGTATTGTAGTTAAGGACAAAAAAAGGAGAGAACAGAAAGATGATAAATGTTTTTAATTAGTCACATTTTATATCACTTTTCTCACTGAGGAAAGATGTGATCATGATGGTGATTATTTCTCACTTTTTTCCAAGTGTTTCTTTTGACTCTCAAATGGTCATTTGAAAACCAAGGTCAAATGTCTGTGAGTGCTTTGAAAGTGAACAGTAATACTACTGTGAAGCAATCAATACACATGTTATTGGTGGTAGTTAATAAGCTCTTAATCTCTGGAACTTCATCTACTCTGCATAACAGTTCTTGGGGATATTTTTTTTTCTGAATGGTTTTTTTGGGGTGGGGGATGTGCTAAGATTATTTTTTTAATAGTTGCTGTTTTCCATCTTGCACCTTTTTTTCATTTCATAAAAGTGATTAGAAATTTGAAAAGTGACAGCCAGCCAACATGACGTAAATCTTTTTACCCTGCTCTGGACTCATGATTCAGTGGAATTTAGAATTCTATGTGTATGAAATTCTGTTCCAATGAAATTGCAGAAAATTTAGTTTAATGTACATGCATGTTCATGCTGAAATATTGTATTTCTATTGCCCTCTGTGTAGTTTTTTTGTTTGTGGGGTCTTTTACTCAAGTGTCTGTTTTTCAAGAAGTTTCCTGTCCAAGACTGTTGGAAAACTGTGAAATGCCTTTTTACTATGGCAGTTTAAAGCTCCTTTAGGAGGCTGACATGTGATTTTTGAGTTATTTTAATTGGAAACAGAATCAATATAGTGTGGCAAAATAGTTCTATCGAGTTAATTTGGGAATGTTTGAATTACAATACAATCTCTTTTAACCTTGGACTTGAGAAACGTGTTTCTGTTAAAAGAATAAACTGTTTTTGAAGGATTTATGAGTTTGGTTTTTTTTTGGGGGGGGGTATTTGTCAAATTAAAAGTTCTGTTTTAAAATAAAAGTCTGTCTCCTTCACAAGCAAAATTTCACAAACCTGGTCAATGCTCATGTCTTCGTGGCAGTTTATTCCTTAGTGTGGCTGGGCACCCTCCTCACCTTTCTGTATAGCATGAGCCAAAGAAATAAAACCATAAGTTTCTTACACTTTTACCTTAAGTGGAAGTATTTATTACATTTTTATTTTTACAAAAACCTGAAAAAACAGCAGCTTCATATCTTATTTTGCTTTCTTAACCAATATGCAAATTTTTGTCTCAATGGAATTCTAACTTGAATTCGATTTCTGTCATCTTTTTTTTTCTAAACTGCAGCATTGAACAATATTAACAATATTCAGTTTAAGATGTCTTACATTAATTTCTCTATTACTATATAGGATTTCACTATAGCAATTAAAGATAAGCTGGAGCACTGATCCAACATTCATGGAAATAATATTCTCAAGTTTTACTCTGAATTTACATACACAGAGAGCATCATAAACAGCACAGACTTCCCCTTACTTCCCTTGCCCTTCTATGTCAACATATATACACATATCCAAATGCAGTTGGACATACAAAAAAGTCACAAAATTACAGGGGTTTCTTCATTCTTAGTACGTACAATGGACAATATCAACATCCATAGCATTGAATCATTGTCAGGACCTACACTTCGTAAGACAGAAGGCAGTGATAGATTGGGATAGAGCCTTTTATCCAAAACACTTGAAATGATCAAGGTCTTAATTCCCATCCACATATTAGGGAATGGGAAAATCGGGGGGGGGGGGGGGGGGGGTGTGGTTCCATGGTCCTATAGATTGGACAGCATAACTGCACACTGTATTTCATTGTCTAATAATGACATAATCTAGAGGATGGATTCTTACATATTTTTCGTCAGGAGGAAAAGTTTTCTGAAATTTTCTATGTAACGAATCATTCTATTATCAAGTTGAAAACAAACAAACCAACCAACTTATTTTCTTTATGAAGGCAATGTTAATACATGTCTTTTAAAATCTGACAAACCTGCATAATGCCACAATTCAAATCAGAAAAAATGTAATAACAAACACAGTAAACAAGCTTTCTATTGCTAATGCTTATCTTTTCACATGAAATATCTTGAAGCATAATTAAAAGCTATTTTCAAAAAACACTAAGGACCAAATGACAAAAAAATTGTTAATTTCTGTGTATTTTTATTGTTGCTAGTCAGTTGAGTCACTTTCAAAGCACAGTAATTCACAGCACTTTCCTAAGTGCTTCATGTCAAAATTTGAGAGGATGCAATGTATTAATAACTGCTCTAAGCAATGCTTTTCTTCATATTCGAATCTTTTCATATTCACATGTGGAGTCTTCCCTTGCTTTTTAAGATTTCTGGTCTTTGAAATACAAAGTACTGCTATATGCATCAAAGGTATTACAAATTTTCTTATCAATCTATAACCATCAAGAATTTCAGCACTTTGGTTGCCCGCATGTAGTTATCTATGACACAGATTCAACAGAGTGCTGATATCCATCTGGAGCAGCAGAGAAAGTTCATCATCTTACATAGCTTTAAACACCTATATGTGATCACCTGAATTGGGTCGCTTTGTTGTCCAAACTTTTGTTTACACATATTTGTCACATAAGCATTTGAAAATATCTCCTCTTAAGCTCTGGTAAAGATGGATAGTTCTTCTGGGAAACAGAATTCATTTTGATAATGTGGGACTTAACAATTATGCAAAAATATGCCATCTAACAAATACGGTGTAAATATTTGCAAATCAAATAATTTGAAAACCAAATCCCTTACTTTTTGAAAACCAAATCCCTTTCTTTTGCTAAGAAGCATAAAGGAAATAATTTATTGAAAAAAAATTCTAAATATTTTTTGAGGTGGAGTCTGGTTCATTATAATAATTTAAAATCTCAGATTCAGTTTTTTACAGAGATAAAAGACATCTTCTACTATTAGGTAAAATATTTTTGTCACTATTGTTTCTTCAATTATCTCTAACTTCCTGTAAACTTTTAAAATAATCTAGGAAAGTTTCTAAAATATTGGTGCTGAAAACAACAAAAATGTGTTAGAAATACATATACTATTTAAAAATTATATGAAACTATGGCCTAAACATATTATTTGAGGAAGATGATATCTAATAATGCTTTTAAATATAGTAGAGAAAACATCAGGAAAAACAGCATTGGCAGCTGAAACAGAGGAAAATTAAATAAAACAAAATTAATACAATAGTTGTAGATTTTTAAGTTGGATAATTAGTCATTACAGCAGATTGTGGGGAAACAAGACCTAAGCTTGATATCCAGTAGATATATCATATTTCAAAAAAAAAAGCATGTTGCACTTTTTGCAAGAAAGCTGTCTGCCACAAGAAAAATCAAATTTTTTTTATTACCCAGTCCTTTTAGCCATAAAATGTATGAAGACTTGTAAATTATATATAGTGTTTAAAAACTTTTTCAAAGACAAATTTGGTAAAACATAGAACCAAATGCTACCCGAATTTATAAATGTTGTTTTAAACTTAACTGAATTATATTGTAAACAAATAATAATTTGTCTTTTTTATGTTACCTTCATAGCCTACATACTTTTCTTTTTTTGCAAATGTATTTTTTCACATTTTTTACATGCATGCCCCTCACATAACTGAGAATATCCCATCATTTTTCAATGAAGTTAATAACCAGAGCTTAAACAGATTGCAAATGATTCACTACTAGTGCATTCCTTTTAATGTCTACATTAAGGTTTTGATTCTTCTCAGGAGTTAATTAGAAAGAGCTCCACTGTAATAAGCAGATTTATATGAGCCTGATAGGAAGAGATGTCTCTAAATAGGCATGTTTCAGGTATTGATCTTTATGAAGTACTTCGATAATATGTGTTCCCTATGTATACTCAATCTGTTTGATGTGTTCTGGAGAGCAATCAGGCAGAAAAAAATTGAGTTTAGATGTCTTGGAATTTTGCATAAATATGTAACTTGATAGTGCTGCTCAGACACGTTTGGTGGTTTGCCAAGTAAATCACAAACATTCCATTAATATCAGGCTGACCCAGCTTCATAGGCTGGGAAAACTGTTCCTAAGAACACAACTGGTACTATAAACAGCTCATTAATAAATCTTATAAAATAAGTCCGTAGCATTGGACTTCTTTAATCACAAGATGGCTTGGCTTAGTGGAAATAAGTAATTAGATTTTAGCAATTGCCAAATTTGCATGAAAATTTGGTATTGCAAATAAAATCCTACAAGTGTTTGTGAGTTTCCATGTAACATGAAAGATCCATTAGATGTTAACTAATTAAGTAATTAGATGTTATCTAATTAACAGTGGGTGTTAATTAAGACTTCTGTAATTTGAAAAAACACTGTATACATGGTTGAGCATAAAATACATTGAAGCAAATGGATGCATTGAATCACATCTTTGGTAGTTTTGTCCTCAATCCCTCTTAAGGTTTGTAGCCTCTATACCTGCTAAATAGATCTTTTGTTGGATACATAGAAACACCTGCAGGTCTTTCATAAAAAAAAGCGAATGGAATACAGATAAAATGTTGGCTTTATGAGGGGCTTGCCTGTATAAGGAAAGTTCCCTTCTGGTGCTTTGCATGTCAGGCTGAAGTGGAGTGTTCTGTACCACACAGGAATAACACGTGTCTATAGATTCCTTTTCTAATATTGTGCTATCACTCCTCAGCAATATTTCAGGCTAAATATAAAAGATAGGCATTTTTACCTGTACTAAAACAGAATAACAGGCAGTCCCCTACATTATACAGTTGATTTTACCACATATAGAATTATAAATTGGTTTATAGATTAAGGCTACATTGTTACAGTGTATGCATTAATGACAACAGAAAAAAAAAAAAAGGAAAAATATGGATTTTGGTTTTGTCAAACATTAGAACTGTCAATATCCATGTGCTTAAGAAAACCCTAATAATACAGAAGCATCATTTCATTATGGAAAGGCATGCAAACTATTTCTCACTAAATCAAAAGTATGCAACATTTATGCATTTGACAAATTAAGAAAAATTTTGACTTCAGTGAAGAAAAATAAGATCAAGGGGTTGAAAGTGAGTTTCACCTGACCTAATACTGGAATTATTTAGATGTGGAGATCTTCCTCTGAGACAATAATTTAATCTTTTATAGAAAATAAATGAAGAAACAGACAAGCAGGTTACACTAAAGCATGGTTTATCTGTTTTAGTTTGGCCAATTATTTTTGAATAACATGAACTGCAATCTAGAATGACCTGTTCCTCTTCATTTATTGTAAGAAGAGGCTACGAACCAAAAGTTTTGCTCAGTTTGTCAGAGCATGGTGCTAACACCAAGGTTTTGGGTTCAATCCCTGCATGGACCATCCACTTAAGAGTTGGACTTGATGATCCTTATGGGTCCCTTCTAACTCAGAATACTCTGTGATCTGGAAATGAAGATTAAACATTTATGCAATTACATACAGTCTCCATAAAGTAGGTGCTGAAATTTCAGCAAGATGAATTCCATCATAATGTGTACTAGCAGTAAGAGCTTACTCTGGGAATATTCCTCTGAATAAAAAGAGGTGCTAAACTTGCCTCTACCTTGACCTGGACATGCGAAAGAATATAATTTCACTTAATTCTTATTTCAGCTGTAGTGAATGGAGAGAAAACCAGGACATCGCATGATTTTCTGTATCCCATACCTGAAAATGGAGTGTGTGAAAATTATTAAAAAGGTAAGGAAGGCCCTTAATCCTCTGAAACAAAGGAAACTAGAATAGGGAAATTGACTGTGCAGATGCCACAGTCTTGCTGAATTAAGGCACTTTCAAATTGAGCAAAAAAGTCTGATCTCTTGTCAGACAAAAGTGCAGCACTATTTCGTATATTCTAAATGTCAGAGATGTCATGATGAAGCCAATGTTGCAGTGACATATTTAATGGTCACTAACTTTTTTGGACCACTGAGAGTGAATAATAGATGTATAGACACTAATTATTCTGTACAATGCAATATAGTCCCATTAAAAAATTGTTTTGAAATCAGATTAATCCAAACAGCAAAGAAAAAACCCAAAGGGCAGTGCTGGGAACCCAAAATCAACAACATTAAACTTAAAAAAGTTTTTATCTCTCCTAACTCAGTCAACGTTCTCAGGTGCATGGTGTGATTCTTGGGCTGTCCTGTGCAGAGCCAGGAACTGGAATTCAATGGGCCCTGTGGATCCTTTCCAGCTCAGGATATTCTGTGACTCTCTGCACTAAGTATTCACCATGACTGATCTAATTTCTCTCTGCAGTGAAGCTTCTTACATTTATGAGTTTCAAATTAATATCTTGATATCTAGATATTCTATCATCTTTAATTCAATTGGAGATTTGTGTAAATAACATCATCCAAATCAAAACCAAATCCAATATCTGCCTTCTGGCATGATCAAGAACTGATTGCAACTGATCCAAAAACTTATCTAAGATTATTCATGCCTATCTGTGTTATGGAATAAATATCCAGTTTCAATCCAATGCTAGGTTCCCATGCCTGTGGTTTAAATTCAGTGGTTTAAAAGAGATACAGATTGTACTCAGAATTAAATTCAAAAGGATGCCTCTATGCTCCCCTTATTTAGTTCTTCTATCTCAATGTGCAATAATGAGGTAACTGATATGCTTTTTGCCTTGGGCACTATAACTGGTGTTTTGTTTAGAACCAGTCTGAATACTATTACTTTAACTAAATACATGTCAAACTTAAAAGTAATCATAGTTATTTTTTTGAAAACACATCTGTACTTTTTTTTTTTTTTTTTTTTTTTTTTTTCAGAAACTCCCTCTCTTTTCCTTTTTTCCACCACCTAATCTTTAAATTATGCCAGTCAGGATACACAGCATAACAAAAAATGAGAATTTAAGCCAAGCTTTTGCAAATGCCTTCTGACATCATGAGAACATGCAATAAAATCAAAGGTAAAAATAAATGTTGTATTCCAGACACTGGACTGGGGGCAGTTAGTTGCATTACCGAGGTGACACTAAAGGTCCCTGTGGGAAGGTGTTCAGTGAAGAGCAATAAAGCAGGCTTTGTAAGTGAACTCTCAGAGCAGCAGCAGCCTGACACTGCCCAACAGCAAAGGCAAAGAAGGGGATAAAAGGAGAATAAGAGAATCAGTACATTCTTACTATGCCATAGAAACAAGAGAGCTTTTTAATAGGAGTTGTAAGTGAGATCATGACAATAATAATTTATATTAATTTTGGGGTTTTTTCTTCCTGTTTTTATATCTGTTTTAGGGGAAATGGTAATAGAAACCCCACATGATGAAAACTGGAATTACAGGGACATGTTGATTTAGCAGTGTCATTCCTAATGATATTTGCTGTCATGCTCTTGAAGACTCACAAAAGAGTAGAGATGACTTACTATGTATGGATGTCTACCTCTTGTCGAAGTGCTATATTTTTCTTGTTTGGCCCATCTCAGCTGTGCATGCCAAATGTTTTGATCTATAGTCTCTTAGTACAGCACTCTTTCAGTCAATTAGAATTGAATGTTTTGCACTAGGTTTTTTTCAATAAGACTTAATCATTTTCATGAAAGATTTAATTATCCATCTTCCTTCCAGGAAAATAAATCTATTTTCCTGACATTTAGTTAAATTAAGGCATTGTGTTTTCAATTTAAAAAAAAAAAAAGTGTAATGCAATTTGCATACTAATCTGAGATTGAATGGAGAATAACCTTTGTTAAGAATGAAATAATGTGTTTTAAAAATTAATTAAGGCCACACACAGAACCCCTTCTCTTTGGTTTCCGTATTGGTCTTGTGTGTCTGGGTTTTGGTGGCAGGGAGGGAAAAGGTTTGTTTTCTGTGAGAAGCTGCCAGATGCTTTCACCCATGTCCAGCAGAGCCAATGCCAGCTGGCTCCAGTATGGATACACTGCTGGACAATACCAAGACAGTAAGGAATGGCAGTAACACCTCTGTGACAGCATATTTAAGAAGGAAAAAAATTATGATGTAGTTATAATTTTTAATTGCAGTCGAGAAGAGCAGGCTGAGAATGTGTGACAGGAGCAGCCCAGCAGACACCAAGGTCAGCACAGAAGGAGGGAGGAGAAGGTGCTCCAGCTGCCAGAGATGAGATTCCTCTGCAGCCCATGGTGAAACCCATGGAGAAGCAGGCAGTCTCCCTGACACATTCATGGAAGTGCAGAGATCCACCTGCACACTGTGGAGGAGACCCATGCCTGAAAGTATGCTGTGAACGCATGGGAAGCCAGTGCTGGAGAAGGTTCTTGGCAGGGACCTGCATACTGGTGGGGAGAAGAGTCCACATTGAACCAGGTTTATTGGTAGGACTTGTGGCCCCATGGGGTACCCTCACTGAAGCACGCTGTGCTTGAAGGACTACACCTCATGGAAAAGTGACTGACACTGGAGCAGTTCATGGAGAATTGTTGCCTGTGGGATGGACTCACATTAAAGGAGTTTCTGGAAGACTGCCTCCAATGGGAGGAACAGCACATTGGCTCTCCCTGAGCAGCAGGACAACAAATAGTGTATGATGAACTGACTTTAATCCTATTCCCTGTCTCCCTGAGCTGCTGAGGGGGAGAAGGTAGAACTAGGGAAGGAGGGAGGAGTGAAGGAAAAAAAATTTAAGATTTTTTTTTACTACTCATTATCCTCCACTGATTTTGGTTGGTAATAAATTCAGCTGATTTCCCCAATTTGAGTCTGTTTTGCTTTTAATGGTGAGTGATGCCTCTCAGTCCTTATCTCAACCCCTGAACCATTGTTATATTTTCTCTTCCAGCTGAGAAGGGGAGCGATGGAACAGCTTTGGTAGGTGCCTGTTATCCAGTCAGGGTCAACCCACTACAGTGCCATATTCACTATACTGAATGTGTGCCAGTAACATGAAGAACTCCTGATGCAAAAAAAAAAAACAACCCAATAAACAACACAATAAGCAAAAACATTGTTGAAATTTTTGAACTACCAAGTCAAAGCTTTGCTTTTAACAGGCATCTTCTATTATATAGATCTTTTTATATACAATTCAGATAGCATGTTAATTACTATTTTTATATATTGTTTTAAATTTTATTTATGGTGGAAAACTACTCCAGAGGCTTACACTGATCTCATAGTGACCTTGTCTTTTGTAGCCAAAAAATAACTATAAAAAAAGCTTTTCCCTGAGTCAGTTCCCTTCCTTTAAATGTTTATACAACAAGCCTCTTAAGAGTTCATATTGACTCGCCACCTACCTTACTTATCCTCCTTCTTTGCATGAAAAGTTATCCATTCCCTGATCACCATTGTACCCCTGCCTTTATACTTCAAGTTTCAACTGAAAAGGAAGCAGAACCTTATTTTTCACCTCCTGATAAACATTTTTTCACTGCAGTTTTAGAATAAGTATTGAATGTAAGGCAGGATTTTTTCAGTATATTGTGAAGTTGCAAATGTATTTTGAGGACCTTGCTGTTCAGCAAAGTATGAATCATTTTGTTTTTGTATAGTGAGCATACACTTTCAGCTCAGGGATAATTCGTGCAATTATTACTAACTTGAAAGTAATAAAGTAATCCCAGACTGCTAAGTTCAGAAAAATATATCTTTATATACAGTTATCAAAAAAAGAGTTTGGAAACCAGTTTTGTTTTAGATTTGGTGTTGTGCTGTCAGTTTCCTATAAGTGTAAGGTTATCAGATTCTTCTAAAGCTGTTCTAAAACTGTAAATGTTTGCAATTTACATTTATCTAATGCTGTAAGTTTTCTATTTAGAATTAATTTTGAAGAAGTATCATAACTTGCAAATGAGTAAAAACAGCACAAAAGGAAAGTTTGTCTATATGAATTAAAACTTAATAGCTAAGTGTAAAAGAAAAGTAAGGGATGACATGCATTCCTTTTTTACAACGTGTGAAAAAGTAAACACAAAGAACTGTGGCAGAACTCTTCATTAAGAGCCAAAGTCCCACCAGCATTTTTCCCTTTCTTAAATACATTTTCTCCAAGGAACCCCTGTCTTAGCCAAAGACCTCAGCTGCGTCCTGCAGTGGGTCCATTAGAGCCAGTTGGAATATGTTTTATCCATCCAAGCACACCTAGGCAGCTGCTACAAAAATTTATGCTTGATCTTTTCTGATGGAAATTCTATTTCTAGCACAAAATGTAGCTACCAATAAAGGAGTGTACCTTTTCAGAGGTACAAGATGGTGTAAATTAAAATGGCTTAATATAATTGATTCAACGTGTATATTACTAAAATAACCAAGTAGTTCAAATTGTTTTTCACCAAATGATTAATGTTCAACAACATTATCAAATTTGATTGTAAGCTTGTCTTAAAACTGCCATATACTTAAAGAATGAACTTTAAGCATAAATTTAAGTGGGATGTACATAAGTATCACTTCTTCCTACATGGAAATCTACAGAAGTTCAGACAATAGAAGTGGAAACTTGATGACCATGCATGAAAAATTCTTCAGGTTTAGCCCACATGTCTCTGTCTCTTTGTGTTTCCTGCCTTTTTTTTTTTTTTTTTTTTTGACAGATAACCCTTAATTTACTGGAAAATGCATGCAGTCTCTTGAAGAAGGTGAAGTTATTTCTTGGAGTGAGCACACAAAATTGAAATTGAAAATTTGTCAGGAATTCAGAGTATTAAATCCCTGCCTATTAAGATACTACTGCATTGAAATTTTACCATGTTTCTAAAAGTTTATGTGCCTGACCACCAAAAAAGTAATAAAAATAAATTTGGTGTCTCTGAGGACTGACAGAGAACAATGCTATCTGCTTAATTTAGGATTTAGTTTGAGATTTTTTTCATTTGTGTTTATTCATCAGTCTTGTGTTATCTTACCTGGACTACTCTTTAATTCTAGCTTTGCTCCTTCAGTTGTAAAGATACAAAAAAAGCGAAATATTTAGCCATAGAGCTTCATTACTTCCCGACTGAATCACCTCCCCTGACTGTTTTGATGCACAAATTCCTCTCAGCCATTTCACAAGCTAACTGAATGGCTCTTCTCTGGAAATGACTGATGAGTAGTACAAGAAAAAGGCTGCTTTAAAGTTTTTAATTTGTCAGGAAGAGAAAGAATGATCAGCTCCCTTTGCACATCTGCAGAATGTCATAAGCATCATGTCCTGCAGATTTCTATTGACTATAAAGTAAATTAATATGAAATGAGAGGTGCCTTTATCCACTTTGCATTTGGTCTGGCTATTGTCTGCCAGAAAGAGGAGCATACTAATAAGCTTTTTGCATAAATGAGTACTGATTTATGGGGGTTGCAAGATCGGCATAGAAAAGGTTAAACCCACATTTGAGGAGAGTATTTCTAAATAAAGATACCCCTTGGACAAATCTAATACCAGCTTTCCTCTTGAGACTATATAGCAAGACATATCATAATTACAGAATAAAATGAGGATTTAGCAACAGGAAATCTGTCTCAGGGGCAAAAAGAGTACATCTTAGGCTTTGGACATGGCTAAATGTTAGGTTATTGCTAGACTTAAAAACAGGAACAATAAAATTAACTCTGAGATGATAGATTAGAATCTCACAGCTCCACCCACTACCTTCTGGAGAGATTTAGTCTGGCTGACTAGCTTGCTGTCTTGACAGATATAGCTCACCTTCATCTGAAAGGTAAAAAAGCTTTCTATGCAAGGTATTTCATGTCATGACAGGCAAGATATATTTTGCCAATGGGGAGGTGATTTGAAATCTGCACAGATTTGGATATAATTCTTTGAGTTTTGTATGAGCAAACTGCCTAGAGTTCAGATGGTGAGATTTCTGCTTCATGGAAAAACTCTAGAAATTGTAAATGGCCTAGAAAATGTGTAAATGCTTGGACAAGTCTTCTCTCTTGCAGTTCTTCTTAGACAGAAGTTGAGCACACTGAAAAAAGAAAATATACTACTGTCATTTTGTTGCCTATAGACTCAGTGTAAGAGATTCAGCTAATTAGAACAGATAACAAGGACTAACTTTCCTCTATAGACAGTGGACAAAAATACCTAACATAAGTGCATGTGATCCATAGCTGCCTACCTTTTTATTTTAGAAAATTTTAACTGCTTTTAGAAATAAATGCCTGCAATTAATATCCTAAATTAGCATTTACAAATTTAAAGTGATGGCCTGAAATCCAAAAATGCTAAACAACGAAATGAATTAATTGCAAGGTTTTAGCAGCTGAAAGTCTTGGTTTATTATACACAAACAGACAGAAGAAACTCATATCTAAATGTGGAGCTCACATCTTTGAGAGATAGGATTATAAAATTCCCTTTGGAAAAAACAAAGCCCCAGACAAAGAAACAAGTGCAAAACAAACTTCATTCACTCAAAATATAGTCTTATTTCTCTAAATATACCTATATTGTATTCTGCTACATGACCAAAAAATTATTTATATTTCATTTTACACAAAATCCCAGAATAAACAAGGTGGGAAGGGATCTTCAATATCATCTAATCCAATTGCCAACCTCACACTACCATAATCACCCCTAACCCATGTCCCTAAGTGTCACATTCGCACATATTCTGAACACTTCCAGAGACTCAATGACTTCTCTGGGCAACTCCTCTAGATAACCAGGACTGTTGATAAATATCAGTTCCTTCATTACTCTTGGGTTCGACCCATTCAGGCCCATAGTTGGATGGTTGTCTAATTTGCATAGGAGATTAGCACTAGCCATTTCCTCCTGGATTGCGGGGCCACTAACTTCCAGCTCTGGGAGCTGGGTATCCTGTGGACAACTGGTTCTGGTATTTTTGACAGAGACAAAGATTGCAGTAAGTACCTCAGCCTTTTTTCTCTTCTCCTGGCACTATGTGACCCTGTGGATCCAGCAAAGGACAGTGAGTATTCTAGTATATTGATAGAATCTATTTATATATAAAATATTGGAACATATATGTCTACTAAATATAATTACAAAATATCCTGAATTAGATAAGACCCACAATTCTGAAGAAAGTGAGCAATTTTCTCCTGAAAATGTTAGGAAGAGAATTATAAAAAGGCAATTAAGACCGGAGGGATTATATTTGAAATCAATAACCTTGTGTAAAGAACAAAGTTTCTCTCTTTGGATATCTCTTATCCTTAAGAGATTTATTATGCAGAGATTATACATATGTAGATCAAATTCAACTAAAGAACATCAGATTCAATGTAGAAATATCAAAGGATTTATCAAAAAAATAGATGAGATTTTGCTTATTGTACAATAATTTGTGCAATAAATTAACAAATAATTTGTACCAAATAAAATTGAGAACATATTATAAAATCTGTTTTCCTCTGTCTCTTGTTATAGGTGCAAAATATGTGGGGAATAAAAATCATCCAGGCATTTAGATTTTAAATTTCTAAACAACACATTAATCGTTTTTAGAGGGAACATGAGTTACTTGTGTAATTTGCATTAAAAAGAGTTTTCTTATTTTTATATAATAGTTTCTGGTCTTTTTCTTTGACGTGTCAATAAAATATCATATGTATGATACAAAAAATGTAATGTTTCATATTTAATGATTTATGTATTTCTTTTGAGCCTGAAAATCATCAGGTTGCTCTATATTCCAGCAATTGGAATCACTTTTTACATATTTTATACCACATGTTTAAATTACTTTCAACAATGAAAGACTGATTCTACACAATTACTAGAATCATGCATTATTCAAGTGGTAGTTGCTTCCACTTAAACTTTCACTTAAAGTAATTATTTTTACTAAGAGCCTTGCTGAGTGTACTTGTTGGTGTTACCTGAAATAGCTACAATGATTTTCATTTTCATAGTAGTTTATATTTCCATGGTTAGGGCATTTTCAGATACTGATCACTTTAACATGTCTTGGAAATCTGTATCTATACTCATGACTGCTCAACATAAATCCTTACTTAAGGTTTTATTACTTATGAGTGTAAGTGCTATTTTATTTCAGTGGAAATTTCTTAAGGACTTGGCCAATATCTGCTATCAAGGGGAGGAATTCTCAGCTCCTGAGAATTTTTGCTGGGTTGTCACTGAGTACAAGTGAAGTGTCAGTTTCCAAATAAGTTTACATGTTCCGGAGGCCTTTTATTCATATTTTATTCTTTTTTTTTTTTTTTTCCTATTTAAGCTTCATTGACTTCTATGATACGTGCAGTGGAAAGAACAACCTTATGATTGTGAAAAAAGTCATGAGAATGGTTGTGGGTGGACTGTTTTCTCAGAACCAGTCCTTAGAGGAGGAGGGGATGTATTTTTTTCACATGAATTTACATGTATACAAGGGCCACACAACTCACATGTGAGTATTGTTGCCAACTGAAAACAAATCATGTCACTGCATTCCAACAGATGTTACTGCCATACAGATCAATGTATATCCAGATCCTGTTTTGAACATTTTATATTCTTAGTTTCAGTTCTCTTGAGCAAGGCTTAATAGAGCTGTTTAGTAATGAAAGAATAGCATGGAAGACTTAAAAATATTTAAATTATCTTCTGGTAGATTTAATTTAAATTGATAATATTAATAAGATTTTTGAATGTTTCTCCTTGGCAAGACCTTCATCTATGAAATTTCCACATGTGTTTTCTCTTTTTTTATGATTCTGATAAATAATTGTGAAAAGAGAAGGAAAGCAGGGGATGAAATTACAGTGTAACAGAGATATATTTTTCTAACTCAATCAAGAAATGGTCCTTCTGTGCTCCAGAATATGCTGTTTTACATTTCTGATCAATTTATTTTGAATGCACAAGCTAAAAAAGAAACATTGATGTTCTCAGTTTCAGTGTGAATGACTTAATAACAGACCAGTTTATGACCAAGTTACTACACAGCAGCTGGAGATTTAGCCACGAACCTAAAAACTATGATGATCTTAACCCCTTTCTAATAGTACTAGGGAAAATTTTAATCCAAGTGGAAGAATTTATAGTCCTTCAGTATGATGCTGCAACAGAGAGTGTAAACAGTCTCTAGGTATTAAAGCCCACTCAAAATGCATTTTAAATTTTTCTACAGAAAGCTTGAGGAATGATGCAATCATTGCAAACACTCATTGCCTAATGTCAGATGAAGACCAGAAAGAAAATGTGTGGGTTTACCTGTGCAAATAAGAAAGGAGAGCCAAAATTAGTCATAATTGAACATGTAAGTATGTCATGTCACAATGAGGAAGAGTTTTTAAACTTGAGGTTAGCTGGTAAGTCAGGTCAAGGAGGTGATGTCTTGTCTAAAAAAGAAACACTTTTCTTTCTAAGAGAGTTTGAAAGTGAGACAGATTTGAATTAAGGTAAATGGGTGGGCTCTCTCAGAAATGCAAGAAGAAAACTTGCTTTGGAGAAAAATGTTGAATAAATGCAGACAAATGGAAGGACTCTGAATGGGAGACTTTCTCCCTCAGAATGGTGTTTTCTCTGAGATGAACATATAAAAAAAAAGATATTTGTGAATTTTTTTTAAGAAATTTTGCAAGTGAAAACTTCCTTATTCATCTAACTCTAGTAAATTAACAGTGGTTTTCCTTCCTTCCTTTTCTCGCCTATTTTGTTACCATGATGTGTAGTGAAACATCACAGGTGATTTTGTGAATAAATATGTTTGTTTACCTGTTTTCTTATTTTCTTCAGCCTGGTCTGCATTAGGAATTACTAGAGTCTTTACAAAATGTGTTGTCTAAGTGCAAAATTCCCTATTACAAGACAGTGAATTTTTTTATGCATTTTGAGAGAGACCGAACAAGTTCATACAAAAGAAACTAACGGAGGATTAATGAAAACATGAAAACAACTTTTGGCTCCAGGAGTTCTTGCGTTGCAGGGACTTGAACACTGGAAAAATATGTGGAAGTATCATCCCAGATTGCCTAGTGCTCTTTACTCATCTGCTTTTGATTGCAGTGATAGGCATGACAGTGGGTTTTATATTCCCAGATAAGTCCTTCTAGTGCTTTTTTAATAACTAACTGGTCCTTACCCAAGAGTTTGACAAATAATCAAACAGAGAGGGTGGAGCCTTTACAAATTTCCAGCTCCCTAGGACCTATCTCAGGCTCTTGAAGCTTACTGTCTACCTGGACTGTGAAGATCCCTCTGAATCTCCAAAGCCTGGAGGACAGTTGATACTCAAGGCATCAAATAAGTGTTTTCTAGTAATCAGTGTAATAAGTAAGGCATTACAGGAGCATTGCTGAAACCCTAGAATCTTCAAGAATTTGTTACTTATGGAGGTGGTCAGCTTGAATATTGATTGCTTGACTCCCTCAGCAGCAATATGTTCTGGTGAAGGTCTAGTGGCAATGTTGTGCTTATTCTAATTTCAAAATAGCCTCTCTTCCCCAGTGCTTCAGAAAGTGTTGCCAGTAGATTCATGGTGCTCTGAGCTCTTAGCCCTGCTATATCCCAAGAGCCTCATCTTAAAAAGATATTTGAGAGTTATTCTGGCTATATAGTGAAGTTTAAACACTCATAAGTTTTTCTCAATCATTGCAACAAAGTAAAATTATTTTGGGATAATTTCTACAGTAATCCTGTGAAAGAGGTGGTTTTTTTTTACCAAATGCAGTCTGAGCTGTATGCTCAGAAGTGAAGCCTCAAAACTAGAAGATATTTTCTCCTTATGAAAAATGCTCTTATCAGTAGAAATAGTATTGTTGTTGAATAAAAAGTATGAACGTTTCAGTCATATACAGGGTTTATATTCCATTAAATACCCCTAAAACCTTGATAATACTGATAGCTAACCCTGACAAGACCAAGCAGCTTGAGAAAGTGCTCTCATAACCAAATTCTTTTATATGAATACTTAAACTTCCCTCTCTCAGCTCCAAAGTAATTTCCTTAACCAAGACTTTCATCAGATCTTTGGCTTTATGTGGGCACAGGAGTCCAACTCAGTGAAATTTCTTGCAGAATGGAGACATGAAACTTCATTTATCTCAAGAGAGTGGTACTTACATCATAGAAGAATGAAGTGTGAAGCAGTAATGTAGCAGATTTGACTCAAAAGCTCACAGTTGTATGTCACACAGAAGCATATACTTTTTAAAAACTTGTTCAACTGGCATACTTTAGTTAATGTTTTACAGTTATGTATTCAAATCTTTAAGAAAGCAAGAAAAAACTAAAGTAATAAAGAATGTTCAAATGCTCATTTGCAATATCACCCATTCCCAATAGCCCCCAAACTCTGAGTCAGTAGCTCAGAGTTTTAAAATGTCTTCTACTAGTGTCTAGATAGAGAAGAATAGTGTAAACATTTAAACTGTGATTAAGTATTAATTTGTAACTATGCCAGAGAGTACTAGCCTTGTAAAGTTAATACAAATCACATGAAACAGAACACATTAAAGCTTTCTTTGCTTCTTCTGAGGTCAACACTGATATTACAAATGAGAATCTTAGGTTAGATGTTTATCATCTCATATTTGTTCCTTAAATTTCTTTTGTCCTGATCTCTCCTGTATGGCTTTTCTACCATGCTTGCCTACAGGGCAATCATTCATGTCTTTCTTCTCATCTCTTGCTTCCATTTATACCTCAATTCCTGCTGTTTCTGAAGCAGCCTTCTGATGCATTATTTTGCACACTTGTTTAGTAGCAAGGGACAGAGAATTTTGTAATTTCTTTCCCTCGGAACACACACAAATGAATTCTCCTGATATTTATTTTATCATTTTCCCACTCCTCACACATTGGTCATTAAGATACCAAGATGCTTCTCTCCCCCACAAAAATGAAAATAATTTGTATATTAATTATACCTTATCTAGTAAAAATTAAACAAACACCTGCAATTATTCAGAAGCACCACAACTTATACATTGCTAAATCACTGATGAATGGAAAAGAAAGTTCCTGAAAATGAATTTGCAGTATACACATGCGGTATTGAACAGCATGTATGAAGAAACCTTTATACTAATCATACTACTGGTAGATGCTTTTGACTATACCTTCTGTGCAACCAGTTCCTGAGAATTAGAAATTAAATCGATTTGGTATTTGAACAATGAGCCAAAATTTCAGCATCTCTCTGTTTCGTAATTTCTCTACAGCAAACTCAGGCTCTCAAAAAATACTTTAAAATGAGACATACAAAATACAACATAAAGAAGCATAAGGCATTTTATGCAAGAAATATGGAGTGCTGATGGAAATGCATTTTAATTTATAAAGCTCTTTGGTGTTCTACAAGTTCCACTAGCCTTGAATATTACTCTGGAATTAGATAGTTAAAACACTTTCTCTTCTAAACTGTGACAGAAGAGAAAGTTTTACCTTCCTCTGCTCTCATAGCCTAGCAGACAAGGGTTTCAGAAATTATATTGTTTATTCATATTGCAGTTCTCTTTTTGTTTGAAAATACTTTAGCTACATCTCCAAAAGCAAATCCTAATAAACATAATATGTAGAGAGGAATGTGAACATATTCTTTCTCTAGTTAACCCTTGAGAAAAAAACTTGTCTACTTGGAACAGACAAGAGATATGGAAGAAAAAAATGAGCACTGTTCTACAGTCCATTATGAAGAGTATTTTCTTTCAGGACTTTTCATTTTTCAAACAACATATGTGTCTTTCTTTACGTAAATAAATTCTGGACACTGCAAAGGGAAAATGACACTACTGTTCTCACTATATTTTAAATAAACTCCAATAAGAAAGTTTCCACCTGGACCAAGTAGTGATTATTACCAAACCAATTAATTTGTGAGTCTCTTTGTGCAATGAACATGAGATGGCCATCTAGAATTGAATTTACAGAATTTTGAAAGAACAAAATCCTAATGAATTTAGACTTCAGCACTCAAATACTTTTGCAAACATGGGCACTGAAGGACAGCATACTCATACTGAATATGAAAAAGATTGAAAAAGTTTGCACATCGGGGAGGTATCAGGGAACACCTTGAGAGGTAAAACTCTCACCCAAAACGATCTACAAATAAAAAAGAGCATTCTTTTATTCTGACATAATTTCTGAAGAGCTTCTAATTTCCTTTATGTTTACACTTCCCTCCTGGATTTCATTTTTGGCCAAATTTTCTACAGCACATTGCTCTGGACTTTCCCTCTGCTGCATGTTATTAACCTGTAGAAAATACAGAGTGATGGGAGGTGTTTATTTGGTAGTTTGGTACATCACCAAGTATAGTCTAAGGCCCAGTGTCCTCTGCGTCAGTTCCAATATTTCATGAACGACCAGTGTGAGGCCACTTTTTTTTGTGCAGACATCCTTCTAGAACTGCAGTGACTTGGTACTTTTGCTTCATCTTTCTCTCAGTCTCTTCACATCAACTTCATTATCTTATCTTTCTTCTTTTCCACAGAGTCCTTACTTTCTATTTTCTTCCAGAGTGTTTTGGTTTTTGCCTTTTATTTTTTTAATCTATATATTCATCCCATATTAGGAGAAGAAAAAACTCTGTATTTTTGCTGTTTTCACATAATTTATTTCTCCTAACTTATACTTTCTTCTCCATCAGTGTGCTCAGACTGGAAGCTCTTCTGATCCCCAGACAACAAAGAAATGTGTGCTTGTATTTATTGTCTACTGAATCATTTCTGTACTTAATAGAGTGGCTGCTACTTCTACTACTGAAGTATTCAGTCCTTTTCTACAAAATGCATTTTCTTATGTTTTAAAGAATGTGTCAAGCTGAAAACATGTCATATAATGTCAATTAATAAAATATGTGTTGTTTAATACCTGAAAATGCATGGGTTTTGGTAGAAACAGATGGAAGAACAGCTTTAAGCAAAAGCAAAAAGCAAGTGTAGCAAAAGGAAGTCTGAGAAATTCCAGGAATCTGAGCCCACTGTTTTGCAAGTACTAAGATGATACCTCTTAAAATTATATTAATAAATTTAATAAGTTTAATGACCAAAAAATCATTTATGAGGACAATATGGATCACAAATGTGACCACAACTATGGCAGCAGAAAACAATACCTAATAAGAATCAGCAAGATCTGAATAAAAGTGGCTTTGAACTGACATAGCACAATTGCTAGTTAACAGTTCATAATTATGAGAAAGCAAATTTGTAATACATCTGCAGAATCAGGGTGTTGCATCTGAAAATTTAAGCAGAAGATCTGAAAAAATAATAGATTTTTTCTTGTAATTTATATTCTGATATTATGCTGTTCAGATTTTTGAATCTTTTCACAAATTAGCCTGTGAAATTTGCTGAGAAAATTTCCATAGAAGCTAGCAAAGTTGTCAGGCAAAGTCATATGTGAAAGAGAAAGAAAAATTAGACTCATGTTTTGTGCAATTACATGAACATTTTGTAGGTATGACCTTCTGCGACTGTTAAAAAAGCAGAAGATTGTTTTCAGTCTTTTTCCCTGGAGACATTTCATTCATAGAGCAGATTGGTAGAAGCCGCTGTCTTACTAATGTTCTAGTCCACATTAAAAAGCAATGGATTACAGACAGAAATGGCTGTTTGCCTAAACTGCTTAATAAAAGTGAGTCAAAGACCAGCCTCTCTCCTTGAGGCCAAGTAGTTATCAACTAGTTTATATCCAGACTTGTCTAGCTGACGGCTTGGCCTTTAGAGGGAGAGAAACAGAATGTTACGGAAATTCACAACATTGCCATGAAATGAGATAACAGAGACCAATGTATACGGTGAGGTGTCAAGGACTTCAGTTTCCTCTCCAGTTTTCTCTTGTCAGCTCTGAAGAGGTATGTCCTTAAGGAACATAACTTCTTAAGTCACTTTGTGACACCTGGCATGAGGAGCAGAGATAGATGGCTCCCTGGCTTTTTATTTAGCAGTCTCAGACATCATCAATTCTGCCTCTGGTCGACTGAGCGAGACATAGCCAATTATTCCTTGCTTTGCGCTTGTCTTCCAGGTTCTATGTATAACAGATTTTAGCAGCCAAAGCTTTGAGGCATAGTAATTTCAAACTAGGGTTCTAATTTCAGCGGAAAAATAATTGCTGTTGAATTGAGCATTCAGACCCACAATTGACATAAGCATGTACTCTCTTGAGCATGAAAAGACTAGGACTGAGGCATATATATATATATATATATATATATATATATATATCACTGAAGAGTAAAATATTTTTGTAGCTGGGGTCCATATGACATCTCTTATATGTCTACAGATCGGTTGGTCACCTTATCAATGTAGTCAAATTATAAGAGCCAGAACTTCTAAGACACAGGCCTTAGTTCAGACACTTCTGTTGATAAGATGAATTGCACCTTAAATTACTTACTGGAACTATTGTGACTAGCTCGCATGCAGATGTCTACAATTTTATTATCTGAAGTAGTGCAATGAATCCCAGCACACAGGATAACTAGTCCAAGATAAGTCATGTGGTGTTAGCACTTGACAAAGCTGGCGTGGCTGATACAGATCAGTACAATTTCTTTGAGGATATTGTGCTGAAAATCTAATAATGCTGTGAGGCCTACCAAGCTGTAAGGGGTGAGATTCTGTTCCAGGCTATAGAATCCCTATTTAGGTACCAAAACATTATTTCTTCAAGGGCCTGTGATATCCAGCTATATCACTCTGGAGCAACAGTCAGGATGCAATATTCCATTGTGTCTCAAACAGCATTTGATACTTTTCTGTGGCAACTGAATCAAACTTTATTTATCAATTATTGATTTATTACAATAGTAGTCAGACACTGAACTGTAGGTTGGTATTTTATTGCTCCTATGCTCTTTAGCTGAGCCTACCACAACATATCAGGCCTTGGAAAAGAAACTGAGTTTAAGATCATCGTGATAAATAGCTTTAAATCTGTGTTTCTGAATAATAATGCCAGATTCTCAGTTCATCTCTCTGCTGAAGGATTAAAATAATAGACCAGAAAAAAAAGGTACTTAGAATAGTGATTTCACTTGTAGAAGTGTTAAAATGTAAACACCTCACTTGAGAACATTTATTTTTGAGTATTTTGTAGAATTTAATCTAGAATAATGATAACTCACTAATAGTATTGAAGACTCATTCATTTACTGGCCTGTCAAGATCTTTTAAATTTATGTGTGTGCATACATATATCTCCACGTCCCTGTATTAGGTTAGGATTAGGACACCCAAAATCTTATAAATACCCCTTCTGGATTTTTCCTTTACTGCACAGAAGGAGATTTCACATTTTCCCTGGTTTGATTTGAAATGAAACTTCTTCTACTCAATTAATTTTTTCCAGAATAGTTTCAGTGTTGAAAAATAATCAAATTAAATTCCTTTATAATATCATATATGTTTTATTATGTTGAACTGCTATTCAAGGCCAAGTGAAGAATCTATTGAAAGAGTTATAAGTTATTAATTTGCTTAATTCAAACATGTTTTTTTGGGGCTTTTTGTATTTGTTTTTTGTATTTGTTTTGTTTTGTTTTTTTTTTTTTTTAATCTGATTTTTTAATCTGACATAAGTCTATTGCATTGGATATTGTATTGCAAATGGTTTCATGTTTGGCTTGTTGCTTACAAACATTGTACAATCAGATCATGACCTTGTGGCAGAAAAAACAAGTAAACAGAAAAAACCATGAAAAATGCGAAGGAAATTGTGCAGATCAGTATTTGGTAAAGTTGCTCTTTTCTGGAATAATTTCTTTCCATGAATAAATATTATAATAGTAAAAATAGAAATTAAAAAGCCACCACACTCACATGTGACGCCAAAGTAATAGAGAAATCCTGGAATCCAATTTGGAAGTCATAAAAAATTCAGCTTCAAGTTTTATCTTGACATGTGCATGCATGCAACTACAGGTTTGTATAAATTATTCTCATATATGCACACTTTTACTGCACATATATTTATTTTGTTGTAAAACTGAGAATGAAGCATTTAACAGAATATAGTCACCAGAGTATTGCAAATGTAGAATTGCTCATAGAACAGTGTTCACAAAAGCTATAAAAAGATTGCTTTGTGGTCATGATACTAATGAAGCGTTTGTTGTTTTTTCAGATTTGTCACCTGTAATCAGTGAGTGTTGCTCTATTTAGTGACTGGGCATTTATAAATATATGTTCTCTGTGGTTTAATAGAAGCTGTAGAACTCATGATCTTCTTTTCTTTGCTCCACTGCTTGTTTTCACAAAACTTCGTTATATTTATGTGCTTTTTTCTCTATTGATTCAAATCTACCAGTGAGCTCAAAAACATTTTTCAGAAATGATATACAGTGGGACAGACAGGCACATGTAAACACAAAAAGACATATCATTACATGAACTTGTACTCTCAGGAAATGCAGGTAAAAACAGTTCAGCAGATATATATCTCTGTTTACACTATCTTTGTTGAAAAAATGTGAGCATATGTCATTTAGAATGCTTTCAATATGCTGTAATTGGTAATTGACATAACACTGACATCGAGTGCTTTCAAATTATCTTTCATATTTACGTCCTCTATATCCACTTGATAGACAGTGCTGTATTAAACAGTTTCTCAAAACAAAATTAGACTAAAAAATAGCAGTGTTTTGTCAATATGTACTTCTAGAAATGACAGTTCTAATCTTTCTGTGTCTGTAAACTGTGGATGTTCAAAGATCCTTTCTTCCTGAGTGACCTCTAGGACTCTATTCTAAACAGAGAAAGACTTCAAAATAAGGAACAGCCCTCCAAGACGAATAAAATAATGAAAATAGTAACCATTAGGTCAATTAACTTAAAGGAGAAAAAATAAAAGAAAAATAAAAAAAAGGCAAAAGAAGGTATACATATATATATTTTTTTTCCTTAGTTTGAGATGTCAAATTCTGTTTTATCTTTCAAAGAAACTCATTATATCATCAGGTAGAATTTTATTTGAGTTCTTTTTTTCTAAAGAAATATCTACTTTTTTAGCAATACCATTTTACAAAGCTTACAGATTCATACAATCAGCCATAGATTAATGGGATAATCTTATCAATATTTATATTTAACCAAATATTTAGATGTAGTTTATAGTGAATTTTTAACAAACCTTTTTTTCAACAAAATTGATTTCATTCTTATTTTTGGGTCATCTTTTTCCGAGGCTTTAGCTTAAAAATGTCAGTTTTTGTAAAATCTGAAATTAACAGTAATTTTCCATTAGTAGCTTTTACCTGAAAATTCATATGTTCAGATGCTGCCATTCACTTTTATCTGGTCTAATAAGTTGCATTCTTATATTAGGACAAGCAAATAGTACCTTCTGATTTATAAACAGTGCATAATCATAGTTCAAACAAATTATTATCAAATAATAATTTATGTATAATATATGTGAACACTGAAACAGCATATCTTATATAGTTGTTCACAACAGATAAAAAAGATTTTTTTTGCAAAACTTGTTTTATGAACAGTTCTTGCCTTTAAAATGTGTATTATTTGTAATTGGACTGACATTTCAGTGAAATTGTTTGTGATTCACACTAAGGTACTGAAAGCATGATTTAGAATCTCATGAATTTATGTGGGCCTTCTGGACAAAAAACCTGAGAGCACTGTTACAGAATGTTTTTGTAATGTGACTTCTATAGGATAGAATTGATAGAAATTCTGCTTTGTCAGCTCATGTAGTCATGGCACCTTATCTCTGGGGTTTGAGAAAATCCAAACCCAAGAGATCTCTTGAGATGTTATTTCTTACTTATCCTTTGTGAGCATCATGATTGAAAGAAATTATCTCTTTGTCCTGGAGCAAACACTGTTAGAACCTTCTCTTCTGTGGATGATCCCTGGTTCTTTACTATGTTTGTCTCCACCCATGAGATACCATAGAATGGAAAACAGAGCAGAGGTTTTCTAGATCATCTATGTGTGTCTGGGGAAAACACAAACCCTACAGGAGGTGTTGCTTACCTCAGATTTTCCTCCTAGCATCTGGATGGCCACAAATTAAGGCTGAAAGGTATTGAGCTGCTGGAGAATGTGGGTATGTGCAACTCTTATGGCACCATACAGGTGCAGCGAAATGAGGCTTGTAAAGTGAGAACACCCCTGAAGGGAGCTGCACACATGCATGTGATCTACCTGCCAGATAGGGTGCCTATGACTTTGCAGTCTTATGCTATAGCAAAAGAAAATAAATAAATAAAATGCAGAGGATTAATATGCCACTTTAAAAAGTCAAACAGCAGATAAACAGACACATTCTTTCTGAAATACCTGTACCCTCCAGTGTAAAGCTGTAATCATAAAGTTTCTTTGGCAACAACAGGAACATTTCCATACCTGACAACTGAACTGGATGAGCAACTCAGAATTTTTATTAACATAGCATATGTCTTCAACAAAGTCTCCAAGCTATAAAAATCAGGTCTAATATAAATAACATGCATCAGCAACATTCATTATTAGTTTTATTGAAACCAAACAGTAGATGTTAAATAAAAATCAATACTTATCATAAAATCAGATGAAAGGCATAATGTTAAAGTAAATTTAGCTTGCAATCAATGTACATCTTTAACTGAAGAACCTGAAGTGAAATCTCAAATAGCAGGAGGGCAATAGAACCAAGAATTATCTATATAATGCAGTTCAGAAGAGAACTACCCCATTTTATTATCATTCTTATTTTGAAAAATATTTTTTTAATCTAGACAGACAGATGAAATTTATCATATACTGATAATAACATGAGTTGTTTAAAATGCAGATTTGAAAAATTGAAAACCATTTGTTTTTCTTCCTCCATCCATTTTCCCATATCATTTGCAACTCTGATTTTATTTTGACTCATACAAGCAGACAAACAGCACCAATGACTTTCACTCCTTATGTTCTCCAAATGTAGGTCATTGCAGTCTCTGTTATTCTGCAAAAGTCAACAGAGGGAAAATTAGAAGTTTACTCCAATTCTGTTAGCCATATGCTACATTAAGGGATATCTGTAGCTTTAGGGATGGAATAATTTCTGGTATGTTGCATTCTACTTTATTGTTTTCAATGACATTTGCATTAGGTTGTGGCTAGGAGCCTCTGCAAGGCTTTTCTACCACTGGACAGATATGTGTGATGGAATATGACAGGATGGATTTGTGAAAAAAAAAAATTTTTTTAAAAAAATTGTTATTTAAGCCAAATCATGAGTTTCTTATCGTATTAATTACACTAGAAATGCTCATATTTGTAATTTCTTGATGACTGAGAGTAAAGGGATTTCAATCTAATGGAAGGATAGTTCTATATCAAGAAATATCATAGAACCATACAATAGTTTGGGTGGGAAATGACCCTAAATATCTTCTAGTTCCAACACCCCTGTCACGGCAGGGACATCTTGCACTAGGCCAGATTGCTCAAAGCCCTGTCTAGTGCTTCCAGGGATAGAACATTGTAACTTCATTACATGCTCTCATAAAATGTCCCTCTCTAGCTTTCTTCTAGCCCCCTTTAGGAATTAAAAGGTTGCTATAATGTCTACTCAGAGCTTTTTATTCTCCAGGCTGAACAATAGCTGCTCTCTCAGTTTATCTTCATAGGTGAGGTGCTCCAGGCCTCTGATCTCCTTCTTGGTCTTCCTCTGGACTTGCTCTAGAAGGTCTATGTCCTTCTTATGTTTGGGACCTCAGAGCCAGATGCACTACCCAGCCTGGGTCCCAATAAAGAGGAGAAAAGGGGGAGAATCACCTCCCTGGTCCTCCTGGCCATGGTCCTTTTGATGCATCTGAGGACATGGTTGTCTTTCTGGGCTGTGAGTCCACATTCACAGGTCATGTCAAAATCCCCTCTCACCAACACTCCCAAGTCCTTCTCCTGAGGACTTCTCTCTCACCCCATTCTCTGCCCAGCCTTTATATGTAGTTGGTATTTCCCTGACTCAGGGGCAGGACCTTGTACTTCGCCTTGCCAAACTCCACGAGGTTCTCACAGCTTTCTTAGGCTCCTATTCCCTTCATAGCTTTATCATACAGTACACTGCCAAGCTTTCCTGACATCTGTCTGCTTTCCTGACATCCAGGGTAGGGAGATTACAGTGTGCCCTCCTCTACATCCTAAGGATCTTAAACTCCACCACTTCATGGTGACTGCAGCCAAGGCTGCCCTTGAGCTTCACATTCCCCACTAGTCCCTTCTTGTTCAGGTCCAGTATAGCACCTGTCCTTGTTGGCCCCTTGGTCACCTGGGGAAGGAAATGAAATGTATCTCTGTCAGTGAAATGTATCTTGTCTCACTTGCAGAAGTGAAGTGTATATATATGTGTGTATATATATAGATATGTATATATAAACATGTTTGAATGTAAGCCGATGTTCTGGTTGAGAAAGACCAGAATGAACTCTGAGAATTAAGTCTTTGGGTAAAGACTTTCCAAAGAGTTTTAGGATTGATAACATCTTTACTTCCTATGAGGTTATTATGATCATCAATTACCACTGTTTTTGCAACAAGAATCAGCTGTATTGAAACTAATTTGTCTGCAGTGCACACGCACATGGGTGTGTGTGTTTAAATTTTCACTTACACAAATATACACACACATACTGTTATTTATATGAGAGAAACACGTATGTGACAGATGGGAAGAACTTGAATTTTGCCAAGTACTTGTTATTTCACAAGGGACTCTGCTGAATATGTTCTTGTGGTAGAAGGTATTACTTGGCACCAGAATGGCACTGTACTTACTGACCCATTCACAAAACCCCCTTGCTCTATAGACATTAAATTTTAAAGACATCACATTATATAAGGATCAAAAAAGAGCAGGAATAATTGGGTATTTTAACACAGACACACTGTGTGCAAAATTTGTAGATAGTTGTTGTGTTTTAACCCTATCCAGCTGCTCAGCCCCACAGCACCACTTGCTCATACCTCTCTAGGAACATGGGGGAGAGAATCAGAAGAGCAAACACACTAAATTTCTTGAGTTGAGATAAAAACAGTTTAATAGATTAAATAAAAGCCACGCACACAACAAAAGAAGAGCAAGGAACTTATTCACTACTTCGCCATGGGCAGGGAATCCTTGATCATCAGGAAAGCAGGACTTCATCATGTGCAACAGATGCTTGGGAATACAAACATCACCACTATGAAACTCCCCGGACCTTCCCCTTTTTTCCCCCAGCTCGAGTGGATGGACAGCAGGATAGGGACTGGGTGAGCAAAGTCCCTCTCACTTGAAGCAAAGATCAGATTCATGATCAGTCAATGTACAAAAGTCTATAGCACCAGACGAGATGTGTCCCAGAGTCCTGAGGAAATTGGCTGATATAGTTCTCAAGGCATTCTCCATGATTTTGGAAAGTCATGGCAGTCAGGTGAAGTCCCAGGTGACTGGAAAAAAAGGGAAACATTGTACCTATCTTTAAAAAATGTAGAAAGGAGAATCCTGGGAACTACTAACCTGTCAGCTTCACCTCTGTGCCTGGGTAGGCTATGGAACAGATCCTCCTAGAAGCTTTGCTGAGGCGCATGGAGGACAGGGATGTGACTCAGGACAGCCAGCACAGCTTCACACAGGTGAAGTCCTGCCTGACCAACCCACTGGCCTTCTATAGCTACTATCAGAATGTGGGTTTTTTTAATGCATTACCATAGAGGTGGCTTTTAAAGAGGAATGTGAAGGTCCAAAGAAAACCTGAGAACTGACTACTCTGCAAGACCAGATCTACAGAGTCTGTAGTATAAGAAGGAACATGTATGCTGGAGACCACACTACTGTGGGCTGCAGCACTATGTCCTCAAAAAGAAATGTAAATATCACAAAATTCAGGTAAGCATAACTAGAGCTTTTCGTTCCTGAGTATAAATTGTTATAACTCATATCTGAAAGAAGGAAAGAGCTATTTTCACATTTGTTAGGGCAGAAATGAAATCAAAACTAAAGAAAAAACTGCTCAGCTGCTAGATAACCTCAGAGGCATAATCCAAAAACAGAATAAAATAATGTTTTATTTTCATGCAGTTCAGATATTCTTCCAGGTAGAAATTATTAATTGCTATGTTCCTGAGTTCCCCTGTCCCATGAATAAGAAATATTGGACTTACTCCAAATCATAGATCACCTGCTGCTTTTTGTACAGTTACATCAGCCATTCCATGAAGCCTGTTTGACTTTTGAAATGCCCTCCAGGTTCTGCTCCCACAGTCTGCACACTGGAATGAGGACACATGCTTAGGGAATGTTTGCTGATTGGAAAACTAATCATTTAAGCAGTCTATGGATACTTGTTTATCTGTCTGTATCTTCACCATTCTAACAAGAAATAGGGACATTAATCTACTGCTTGTGGTTCTCATTACTCTTACAGTAGCCTGTAGCTAAAATCTGTAAGTATAGCTGTAAATGCAATATATTATTTGCTATTATATTTTTATTTATATTGTTAGTCAAGATTCTTAAGTGCTTAGTCTTATTAGGTCATTACTTCAGATTTCAACCCAACTGAATAAAGAATTCAAGACTTGGCATCATCAACAACCTTATAATTATGGTAGTTTTAATGAAAGCCATTTTGCATATCGTAGTAGTTGAAAACCTGACATCATTTATGTCAATGAGGTTATTGCCATTGATTCCACTACTATCAGTATTTCACAAGTGTCCTTCATTTTGATGCTTAAGCTTTAACTATTGACATGTTTAATAGAAGCCATAAGCTATATTCACTTAATTTTCTGCTTAAAATAGGCCATCTCAGGGGCAATAACTTCTTAACAGTATGTTGTTATGCTTCATATGAATCACAGAATCAGAGAATAACAAAATCACAGAATCACAAACTGTGATTTGATGGATCAAACCATCTAGTCGAATCCTCCTACTAAAGCAGGTTCACCCCAGAGCAAATTTCACAGGATCACATCCAAACAGGTTTTAAATATCTCTGGACAAGGACGGTCTCTCTGAGCACCATGTTTGAGTGCTCTGTCACCCTCACAGTAAAAAAAATTTTCCCCACATTCAAATGGATCCTCCTGTGTTTCCAATTGATTCTGTTTCCCCTTGTCCTGGCACTCATTGAGAATCTTTGAAAAGAACTCAAGCCCCAACCTCTTGATCCTGTCTTAAGATTTTTGTTTGCATTGATAAGATTCCTTCTCAGACTTCTCTTCTTCAGGCTAATCCTGCTCTGTTCCTTTAGCCTCCTCTCATTAGAGACATGCTCCAGTCCACTAATCCTCTTTGTGGCCCCCCTTTGACCATCTCCAGTAGTTCCTTTCTTTTTTCTTGAACTGGGGATCCCAGAGCTGGACACAGCACTCCAAACGAGGCCTCACAAGGTCTGAGCAGAGGGGCAGGATCACCTCCCTTGATCTGCTGGCAATGCTCTTCCTAATGCAGCCCAGGATACCATTGGGCTTCTTGGCTACTAGGGTGCATTGCTGAGTTATGGTTGACTTGTATTCCACCAGGAATTCCAGGTCCTTCTCTGAAGAAAATGAAGCAGTGTTCATTGCAAAGGACTAAGGAATACACTGCCCATTAATATTTCAAGAAGAGAAAAAAGTAACAATATAATAATAATAATAATAATAATAATAAATAATACAACTTGCTTCAAACCCTCACTACCATTTGTATGACAAGATAAGGGTGAATACACAGATCTGGTATTAAAAAGATAAGGCTGGTTACTGTTTCTACTTTATTGATTTTCATGGTTGTGTGTTAGCAGTCCTCTGTGTTATGGTTAACTAGTGGATGTGTAGGAGAGTGAAGAAATTATTTAAATACGTATCACAAAATTATTTAGCACAAATTTTAATATACAGCTTAGATAATGTTTTCAGAATGGAATACTAAAGATCAGACATTTTACAGCTGCATTACACTACTGTATATTTGAGAAAATAGCTGAGTACCAAAGTGCCCCATCACTCTAGAGGACTTGAATGCTAAAAATTATGGCCATGCTATCTCAAGACTTGATGGTCCATATCAGATGGAGTGCTGTGGCAATGGGAATCACATTTATCACAATTATCAAGTTTATAAAATTTTCTTATTAGCTGCTGGAAGGAAATAGACCAAAAGTTATTGTCATAAACAATGTGTGTGTTTGTGTGTGTGCATATGTAAAGGAGATGTGGAGAATGCTATATTGTTTATGGAACTGGATTGATTGTTTTTCAATCATTTGTTGATAGTGAAACATAAGGAATTGGTAATTTGAGACTGAACTATATAATGATGGAGCTGAAATTGCACTTTGAAATGTGAACAGACAGTAGGCCCACAATTTGCAATATTATGGGCAGACAGTAAATAATATATGAAGTATGCAAAAAAGGTACCTTGTGATTATTTAAAAGTCAACAGAGGTAAACAATTGCAAATTAAAATTAAGGGAATTAAGGGAATTACAAAAGCTGGAAGAGAACTGGTGTTGATACAAGTATTTTTGCAAGGGTTCCGTTTAAGCACTATTTAAAATTTGGGAACAAATAAAATTTAAAAAATGTTTTTTATCTTAAATAGAACCAAAATAATACATGTATTTGATATATGTCAAATTTTGTAATCATGTTGTTCAGCGTTGTAATTTGAATTGCAGTGTATCGCTGTATGATCAGTGTAGTAAAAAAGTCCCACCATTAGTATTCCAGTAGCACAGAAATTCCTCATGTGCTAACACTGCTCCTTTCTTCAACAAATATGAATTTCCCTCCAAAAAGATTATTTGTTTACACTAATGATCAGAGCAATTCAGTACAAATTTCCCAGTCTAAGTGTACATACCTTTAGACATTTTGTATGAATACACTGATTGCTATATAACATGACAAACTCTATACTATAAAATACTTTGCTGCAGCTCTGCATGACATTGTGCACATGGTATCTAGATTTATAAAATGAATTTGTACACACAGTTTCACAGCTGTGTTATTTTCAGGGACAGAAAGAAATTAAGAAGTCTCAATGTTGCTGTCTGTTTCCTTTCCTTGCATTTTATTATCAGAGATGAAGTTATAGACCCAAAGTTCTATCCACTGTTTTGGATGTGTTTACCCGTTATTAACCTGTTCTAGAAGTCAGATAATTAAGATAGGCCATGTCCATATCTATCCAAGGCCAAGATATAGGGAACTCACACAGATAATAGATTTTTGCATAGCTAGGTTGGAATCTAAATGTGAAGTAGCTGTATATCAGTATAATTTCAGACACCATACCATAAATATGCATTAAAAGAGTCTTTGTGGTCCTCCTATCATCAATATCTGATTATGCATATTTGTGTGTGCAAATACAAATTTGTACACTCTTTTATAGTACTGAGACCTGCTGTGAAACATTAAAGCATTCAGGAAACATGGCATTTAAAATAATCTGTTAAATTTTAATTTTATTGTAACTTAAATTTCTTTGGAAGAATCATAGTCAGACTTGGCAGCAACCACCAAGCTGTGTGTGCATTACAGGATGCTCACAGCATTTAGTTTTATAATGCAAGCCCCACCTATGTAAATAAACACTGCAGAAGGAACAATATCATCTGTTTATCATTTGTTTTGGAAATAAAACAATACACAGGCAGATGGTAGCTAGAAGGACATACAAAGACATCAAATAAATGGCTTTTATTTTAACAATCATAGAAGAAATTTTAGATTACAGAAATCCTGTCCAATTGCTAAGAACAGAGTGTTCATGTAAAGAAGAAAACTGTGTTAAAATTATAATTAAATTCTTCTAGCAGCCTTCTAGAAAAGTGAAATGCAAAGGTGGTAATGGAACACAGCTCTAATAGGTTTCAACATCTGGGATCTGTGTTGAAAAGCTCAGAGATTTCACCTAACTTAGTCAGAAACAGTTTTGTTGGAAACTTATTTATGTAAAATAAAAGTAAAGGGTTGGACAAAATCTTGGCATTTAAAAGGGAGGGGATTGAACTCAAGGACCTGAGGCTGCTACAGTCTTCAAGTGTGCCTTCTCTGTGTAATGGAGGAACCATCTGACAGCCCTATTAATCATCAAATGCCAGATATAAATAGTATGTGGAGCTTTTTTCTGAGTAATTATGGAATATTTTTGGTTTGTAGGGATCTTAAAAAGCCACTTATTCCAGCCCCGATCTTGAAAGTTTCCAGAGATGGGTAATCCACCACCTCTTTGAGAAATATATGCTAGTGTTATACCAGTCCCATTAAAAAAAAAAAAAAAAAAAAATTCCTCATATCCAGGCTTAATTTACCCTCTTCTTGTTTAGAACAATTACTTCTTGTTCTTCTGAAACAGGCACTACTAAAAAGTCTGTTCCTCATCTTTCTTATAAGCCCTGTGAAAGTACTGAAAGGCCTCACTGAGGTTTCCCCAGAACCTTATCTTCTCCCGGTTGAACAAATGCAATTGTCTTAGCCTGCCTTCTTAGGAGAGCTGCTGCAGTGTTCTGATCATCTTGGTGGCTCTCCTCTGGACTTGCTCTAATAGGCTGATTTCCTTCCTGTTCTGAGGGTCCCAAAGCTGCATGCAGCACTACAGGTGGGGTCTCGCCAGAGAGGAGCAGAGGGGCAGAAACCCTCCCTACCCCTTCTGGCCACACTTCTTTGGGTGAAGCCCAGAACATGTTTGTCTCTCCTGTTTGGGCTGCGAGCACAGTACCGGGTCATGTCCAGCTGCTCATCCAGCAGCACCCCAAATCCTTCTCAGCAGGGCTGTTCTCCATCTGCCCCTCCCCCAGCCTGTGTGGACAGCTGGAATTGCTCCAATCCAGGTGCAGCACTTTACACTTGGTCTTGTTGAACCTCCTGAGTTTCACATTGGCCCACTGCTTGAGTTTTTCCAACTGGATGGTAGGCCCCACTGGATGGCAGCCCATCCTTCAGGTATGTCATCTGCACACCGCAGATTGGTGTCATCAGGAAACTTGCTGGGAGTGCACTTGACCCCACTGTCAATGTCCTTGATGAAGAAATCAAACAGTACTAATTCCAGTACAGACCCCATGGAACAAAACTCATCATTGATGCCTATTGGGACATTGAGCCATTAACCGCTACATTCTGGGTCAACCAATTCTTCATCCACCAAACGGTCTATCCACAAAATTCCTCTCTCTCCAGTTTAGATGTTGCTGAAAGCCTTGTCAAAGACCTTACAGACAGATGACATGGAGCTCTTCCCCTATACACTAAGGTATTCACTCCACTCTAGAAGGCCACTGGGTTGGTCAGGCATATTTGCCCTTGTGAAACCATGCAACTTGTCTTGAATCAATGAAATAAATCACTATAAAATATAATCAGCATAATTCCTAAATCACCTTCTTTTCGTAGACAAGATCTGGATCTCCCCACACACAAGAATATGTCCAGAAACTGCATATTGCAATAGATATTTTTCTACCATAAGAGTATGCAAACAAAGGAAGGAAAGGATATAGTATTTTCTCTTCTTTGTAGATAGGAAATGAGAAAAAAAAAGTCATAGAGACGATTGAGAAAAATAATATACTTCTATGTAACATATTTTTTATAAATAGAATCTGGTTTCTTAACAATTTCTTTTCAAGCATAAGTATCTTGTCCTCTCCACCTATGTTTTCTAACTAAGTGATCCATGTGGCTTGATACAGCCTTCAGGCACTGTTGATGATCACAGCTACCAATTGACTATGACATTCAATTATTATTTAAATCAGCAATATATACACAGCCTCAAATTCTGTAACAGTGGATGCACCAACATCAGCATGGGTAGTTGCTCAGTTCCTGGCTCTACCAGAACAACTCAGCACCCTGCTCCACAGGTTCTCCTCACAGGCTGAGAGTTGCCAGTCAGAATGTGCAACACAAGTCAGCTGGGTGAAGGCTTCTCTACCTTTGCCAACAGGAGCATTGGGGATCTCACTGGTAAAAGTCTATGATACTGAGCGTACCCATCTGCAGGAAGCTGCTCCAATGGAGAGAAACATGCCTGTCTGTGGCAAACATTATCACATTTAAAGAAAATGTCCAAAACTGATTAGATTAAATTTATACTGAAATGTTAGCTTTATTTTTTTTCTCTACAGTCCATAAAGGCAGTAATGAGCACAATAGACTAAGATGGCATGAGTTTCCCACGGGACCCCCACTGTCTTTCATTTTTCTCCAGGATTAAACTTAGTAGTTAAACCTAACTACACGAAATATCCACATTTTTTGATTCAGAACTTACACAACATGCTATTTTTCTTACTGATTTGCCCTGGAATTCATGGAAAGACATTCTAGCACTACAGCAGTCAGTCTGTGCTCCCAGTTAATCAAAATCCCTACCAGTGCAACAAGCACTTGCCCAGTGTTTTTCTCTATTGACATCAAAGGAAATTGCATTAAGACAATATTAGGTACAGTTTAATGAACTTTGTATGGTTCTGGGAAGGCAAGAGTGACATGTCTTTGAACATAATTTATAGTTCACAAACATATTCATGTTTGGAGGCTCAGTCAGAGTAATTTGTAGCTAACCAGTTCTAACACTGCTGCCAAGAAAATGATCAAAACAATAAAACTGGCATTGTTACAGAGATTTGGATTATATAGGATTAATGATGTAGAGGGAAATTCATTGCTTTGTAGGGAGGTCAAAAGCACTGAATGCCTATATGCTACCTATGTCCTGCTTAAGCTACTGCCTTTTTTTCAGGCCTTTTCCTTACTGGCAGCAAAGCCTAAGTTTGTATTTTATCCTGGATCTTAATTTCAGGTTCAACAATTCCCACAGATTTCAGTAAGAAATTTTAAAGCATTTTTATTAACATGTAGAGGAGGAATCACATTACTATTACATTCTGCAATCTAGGATCAAAGTCTCCTTTAGCCTTTCATATGGGTGCTGTGTTTCGTGGTTTTGGTGTTTTGGGTTTGTTGGTTTTTTTTTTTTTTTTCTGGTTTTGTTTTGTTTTTTCTTTTTGGTCTTGTTTCCTTGTTTGCTTCTTTTCTTATGCTCATTTTTCTAAATAAAACTCCAGGAAGTGGGTTCTGTGTTCTGCTCTATATGTGATATATAAATATTTTCCTAGTCATGTGCATTGGGTTTGCATAGCAAGGTTTTGGAAACATGGGGGGTTACAGGGGTGGCTTCTGTGAGAATCTGCCAGAAGCTTCCCCTGTGTTTGACAGAGCACATGCAGCCCAGTTCCAAGACAGATCCACTGCTGGCTGAGGCTGGACCCATCCGAGACAGTGGTAATGCCTCTGGGATAGAAGATATTTAAGGGGGGAAACGGCTGCACAACTGCAGCTAAAAAGAAGAGTGAGAATATGTGAGAGAAACCACTCTTAAAGACACCAGAGTCAGGAGCTGCTGCAGACAATGCAGCACATTTCCCTGCAGCTCCTGCTGTCTTCTTGCAACCCATGGAAGTCTATGGTGGAGCAGAGATACACCTGCAGCCCATGCATGACCTCATACTGGAACAGGTGGATGTGCTAATGGAGGCTGTAACCCTGTGGGAAGGCTGTGCTGAAGCAGGCTCCTGGCAGGAGCTGTGGCCCCGTGAAAAGAGGAGCTCACACTGGAGCAGGTCTGCTGGCAGAATTTGCGACCCTGTGGATGATCCGCACGAAGAACTGCAGCCTGTGGGAAGGACTCAGAGTGGAGAAGTTGTTGAGGACTGTCTCATGTGGGACAGACCCCATGCTGGAGAAGGGGAAGAGTGTGAGTCCTCTCCCTAGGGAGGAAGGAGCAGCAGAGACACGTGATAGACTGACTACCACCCCCATTCTCTGTGCCCCAGCACCACTGGGGAAGTAGAGAAAATTGGAAGTGAAGTTGATCCTGGGAGAAAGGGAGGATTGGAGGGAAATTTGGGTTTTTTCAAAATTTGTTTTTATTTCTCATTATTTTACTCTGATTTGATTTGTAATAAATTAAACTGATATCCCCAAGTGTAGTCTGTCTTGCACATGACATTAATTGGTGAGTGCTCTTTCCCTGTTCTTATCCTATGAGCCTCTTGGATCTTTTCTCACCTGTCAGGTTGAGGAGGGGACTGATGGAATGGCTCTGGTGGCACCTGGCATACAGCCAGGGTTAGCCCACAATATCATACCACTTCTTTATAAATGATCCATAAAGGACTACATATTTCTACACTGGTTAAACTCTGTTGCCTTTTGGAAAGTTTATAAAGAGGAATATTCCAATGAGGAAGAGGTTTGCTTAATAAATAGAATCAGAGAATAGTTACTGTATAGTTAAAAAAAAAACCAAAAAAACAACCCTCAAACCCCAGACATAAACATAACAAAAACATTACTTGCTGCATATCTGAGAGCTAGGTCACGCAAAACCAAATTACAGGCTCCCCTGTTACTGATTTGCTTATCAAGTAGAAATGTGAATACTCCAGTGAGGGTATTTCCTAAAAGTCTTGCTTTCAGCAAGGAAAAGGCTAACTCCATGAGTGTTTCTGTGTACGTGGGTGGGAATTTTTAAAGTAGGTTGCATGCCTACATTACAAACCAGGGTGTGCCCACAGGGAAAGACTGCTATCTAGGGCAGCACCTGGCTGATCTGAGCTGGGTCATCATGAAGTGCAGTGCTCCAGGGGTGTAAACATTGATAGCACACTGATGTGAGGGGCATCTCTCACACCATAAGTAATTTCTAGAAAACTTGTAGAAACCAAAAGGAGAATGGCACATTCTAACAAACAGAATTTTAAAAAGTTTACCTTTTTAGTGTTATATAATGTCTGTATTTCCTACAAGAGAAATTACTAGGGAAAGAGTGCTAGTTTTAGGAATTCATTTGAAAGCTCTCCAGGTGAGATGCTTTGTTAAAGAAAATCTTAATATCAGCCTCTGGGAGTAGTTACCATGCCTTTTTTCCCTCTAAACACCAAACATTCGTTATTAATAGTGTTCTGGTAGTACATTTACTAAACATACCCGTAGAATTTACTTTTATGTCTAGGCACAAATATGGGAAAAAAGCCCCTACTTATAATACTTCTCTCTGGGGAGCAGAATTATTAAAAAAAAAATCTTATCATGAGAAGTCTATGATATTGCTGTAAGTCATGAGTAGATGTAAGGAAAACAGAACATTCTGTTGTTATGTTATATATATTATTATCTCTTCTGCTCATTTCCCAGTCCTCCCTTATGAAGAAAAAGGAAGAGAAAACAGTGAAAGAAGGAGATATTTTCACTGGAAACGTTGCTGTCAACATCGTCAATTGCCAACACAGGAGAAAGAACTAATCACAAATCTCTAACTAGTAGGGAGAAAGAATTCTAAGGAGAGAGTATTTGGGAAAGACATATAGGAAATTATTTTCTTTTGTGGGTAATATTTTACTAGTTTTAAACTTGAAATATGAAAGTCAAAGCCACAGAAATAATGTTGGACAACTAGATTTATCCTGTACCACAGTCCCTAAATTAGGTGTTAAGAATATAGTAATTATTGCACTGGGGGTTTTTCCCCTTAACATTACCATATTCCATGCTTAAAATTTTTAATTTTTTTCAGGAAAACACTTCAAAAAGAAATTGCAATTTTCTGCCAAGATGATATTTATATTACACAGGCAAGATTACTGTCTTTTTAATAGAGATTTTACAGATTATAACAGGCTATCAGGTGCTGGGGGATTGCCTTCCTGTAATGATTCTTGAATATGTCTATCTTGGGATTATAATTTAATATTGTACCTTTTCTGTCTTTTACAAGTATAGCTCTGCAAAGCAAATAAGTAGGCCTGTTGTTGTCAAAGCAGGTTTTAGCTTGATAGTTTCTAAATGTTACAAACACCATTTCCCCATCCTACTTGCTGTTTATTGTTAGTACCATCCTGGAAAATTATGATTTAACAAGATACCTGCAAAACTAAGATTTAATAAGATTGTCTCTTGACATTCACTCCAAAGTATATACTTATCTTTCTTCTACATTCTTTGAATAATGCTTGATCATTGATACAGTTATGGAGTAGAAAAGGAGGACACTTTAGCTTCTAATAAAGCTACCTGAGGAACCAAAACAAGAGATTACAACTTTGCCAAAGAACAGTTCCTCTATACTCAACAGACCTTGTAACTGCTAGATAATTTTTCCATACACTTAGAGATGCTATCTTTGTGAAGAAATATCAAACACTACATATACCTTATATTAAAACAAATGCCTAGACTTAGAGGGAGGAACTGGATAACTGGTATTTGATTATGCTTCCTCTTCCTACTACTAAGTATTTTTCTCTCTACCAGGTTAAATTTCAGGGGAAAAAAGTGTTTCTTGTCTAGACCTATTTCAAAAAGAAGTTAATAGTTTTTAGCTCTCGAAGATTTTCTAAGCACCTCTTTGTTCAATGTTTCTGGCCATGGAAAAAATAATAATAATAAAGAAAAAAAATTCCAGTGAGCATAACCCTGGTTGTTTCAACAAAATCAACACTTGAATAGACAGGTATTTTGGGATCAAGTGTTCTCTTTTTGTAGAGTGCTTTAAAAGTACTCTGGTTGGTATAACATCTTTGTTTTATGAAAATCAAATATTAGCCTATTAGAAGTAAAAGTGATTTTATTCTACCTAGCTATTACAGCTGAGAAAGTGTGAAGAAACAATATATAACACAATAAATTACTCTTTTCTTTCACCAGATATAAGATGGAGCTGAAGGAAAGGGATTTGCATTACTAAATGTTTCTTCTACTATAGTTTTCAGACATAATGTTCATTGGTTTTGGCCTGTATCTCAAAGTCACAGTCTCACCCTCGGTGAGGTGATGACTGAACTTAATAAATTCAAACAGTTCTGCAGGCATTGAGGGTCAGGCCTTTCGGATGCAGTTGAAACTGATTTTTGTAGTTCATGCACAAGCTCAACCAATAATTCCTCATCTCAGCCTCTGTCTCCGGGCCCTAACATTTTCTCATGGAGAAGGCTTCTTTGGAAAAAGAGCCTAGAACTTTACACTGACTGTGATAACTACAGTGGAGATTCTGCCACTAAGTCAAGCTGAAACTTTCAGAAAATGGTTCTGAACCCTATTAAATCATTTTTATTCTCCCTTTAACCATGTTGTTGCCAAACCAAGTCTAGGAGCTCCATGCCAGCACAAATACTGTTCTTACATCTATTTACATTTTACCTGTCATTCGTTCTCCCCCAAAGTTAATTTCTCCTCAGTATGTATACCAAATTATTTCCTTTAGTTATATGCTTCTTTGTGCTGGCTGACTTTGCAAAATTCTCACTTTTGCTCATGTAAAACTTCCATGATTTCGTGAAAGAACGTCGTATTGTGATTCTTAGCCCCCAGTGAAGATGAGCTGCTATCTCTACTGCAGCTTTCAGAAGAGTTCTTCCCAGGGCCATTCTATTTTAAACTTAATTAGATGCTTCAGCTTAGTTTTAAAAAAGGAAGCAAGAAAACTGACTATTGGGAGACTGGCAGGTGTAGTGTGGCTCAGTGTCAGGAGGCAATGAAGATTTCTGTGTTAAAGCTGGCATTTCAGTCCCTAATGACATTACTGCAGAGAATGAGTCAAGCAGTATTTTACCTTGTAATCGCTCTGACTTTGTCTTTTTTAAATAGGAGTAATAGATAACAAAATAAGCAAAAACAATACAAAGGTATAAAATATAATAACAAATAGCGAAATCTTATAACCCTCCCCAAATTGTTGCCAGTCACAGAAGCTCCCTGACAGAAATATCCATCTTGGATGTGCTATTCTTTTGTACAAAGACAGTTCTACAGAGGGTGTAAATCTCAAGTGCCACATTTGTAAGAACTAGGTCATACCAATTTTATTTTGTGACCATAAAGCCAGAAGGAGTGATGATAACTTGAGCTTAGTGAAAAGCTACTGAGTAGGGCCGCAGTTTACAAAAAGACCAGACAATTCTAAGTATCCAACAAGAGAAACTTTAAAGGATTTGATGTTCAGAATTAAAAGGATATTCAGAAAATGAAAGATAAGCCTAATGCCTTGTCCCCAGCTAAACATGCACAGATAACTGAAACATAGAGGTCACTTTTGAAAATCATGCCAAAGAGGTTCTGTTTCTAGAATTAGAATCAACAGCAATACAAGCCAGTTTGTGCCATACTCCCAGGTTAATTGTATTCAGTGGGGTCTACCAGGATTATGTCATCCTCAGTAGTCAATTAACACATTTTATAGAAAAAGAATAAAACCATCAAGATGTGGCCTCATAACTACCTAGAAATGTCTTCCACTTTCAGATGTTTTATAGGAAAAAAAAAATGCAAGCTCAGTAACACATTTAATCTGTCAGCTACCATTTGGGGCAGTAATAAGCTGTCATTTAGGCTATTTTTGGTCAAGAAGTGGTAAGTTGCAATGGAAGGAATGGAGAATTCTCTTTCTGCATGAGCATCAAAGCAATCCTAAAGTCATGACATTTCTTAGCTCAGCTGCATACATGAAGCATCAGAGGAGAGAATACATAACATGGACATACAGACCACATAAGAGTGTCCTGAGTTATTGATGTGTGTCATTCAAATTCTGTTCTCTTTTTAATCTCATGTTCTTAATTTCTCCTTCCACTTAGGTTTCTTCCTTCCTGTTTTCTTGTTCCTCTTATTTATAGAGAGGAGAAAATTATCTTTTATTTTCAATTTATTTTTTAACTTTTTTTTTTTTTTTTGCCATAAGCCTACATTTTACACGTCTTAGGCACTGAGAATGGATTTATCAGAACTTGTCAGCCTTTTTATCCTACATGCAGAAAAAACCAGAGAGGCTTTGGGAACATAATGCACTTATCTGCAAGGAGAAGAAGGTTGTTGTAGTATGAGTCTGCTTTGGTTTGGTTTGGGTTTATGGCACAAAAAGTAAACTGTCATGCTAAGACATCTATTTGCAGTTCATGTTTATGTCAGGAAGCAAAGTAATATTTGAAAGGTTTATTAATCATTCATCTAGGAAATTCTAATCCTAATCTAATAGCAACATCTACACTTAGGTTTTTGTTTTCATTTGGGAACAAGGCTCTTTCTTAGTCTCTTTTAAAAGCCTGTAGCATCTTTCTTAGGATTCAGCTCTACTCATTTTTCTGTAAACACTTATTTTTCTTTCTAACCTCTACTATTCCTTCTCAGTCTGTCAATATCTGTCCCTGAACCTTAATTTTCTAACTACACCTGTGTATTGATGACTTACTTTTTACAGTAAACCACCCTATCAATATACCTCAATTGCAACTAGTACAGAAGAGCTTATGGCATTTCTGTTTTCTGTCAACTCAGAGTTCCAAGTTATTTCTGACTTTATGTAGTTCTAAACAAAATCCTATAGTGCATGAAAAATTCGTGTTCACCCAAAGTTCCTTTTCAAAGTTTAATTTTCAAATAATCAGGATAAATAAGGATCATGGTAAAAGTTATCAGAAATGACTAATAAGGATTCTGGGGTTTTGTTATGACAATTTAGCTACAAAGACTTTCTTTAGCATCTTATCTACAGCAGAGGATACATTCACCTACAAGGACTGTTATTCCACCAATATGATCTAATAACCATATATATGCTTCTTTGTCTGAGAAACTCCTATTGACTCATTGGCTCATTGCACTATTTTGTGCTTTGGACCTGAAACATATTATTACAACTTCTGAAGAATAGTTACTTTTTTTCCTACAGAGAGAATAATGCAAATTTCAGTCTACTGGAAAGTAATTTCCCCCTCCAAGTCAAGAGGCAATTGACAATCTAAAATGAAGACTGAATAACAGTTAGAAAGACCACATTAGAAAGATCATCCATAGGAACACAGAAAGAGGAGAATTTAACTCACTTGAAGCAAGAGAAAAATTTAGGAACAAATTCTACTAATCTGTAATGTGAAATTTATAACTTAGATTTCTTACTGAGAAGATGAAGGAAGTTATGGATTATTCAGAGATTCACAGAGTAAGAAATACATAAAGAAAATTTTTCAATGAAAGACATGCAAAAGAGTTTTGCAAAATTTGTGTTCAATCTAAGCAGAACCTAACTGCTAAGTCCTCTGGCTATATACCCAGGATATTTTCCATGAGGAATTATACTATTGACTTTCATTGTTCCTCAATTAATAGTACGCAATGTAGTATTTTATTCCAAAAGGTATATTTATGTCTCCTTTGGGGTGGCTCATCCTTCTCCTCCACCTTAGTTTTCCTTTTTTTTAATTTTTCCCTCCTAATGTTGCTGTGTGTTTATGTCAAAGAAAGCAAGTTCAAAATATGTGCCCTTCATTCAAACCCATGAAGATTCTCAACTCATACCAGAATTTTTACCACACTTTGAAGAACTTTGTCTCCTGCACAGACAATTTTGTTCCAGTCATGAATGCTATTACCATGTCAGAAAAAGGACAATCACCAACGAGTTGTTTCATTCTGGTTCTTAATTGCATGTAATTTTCTTTATTTATTTAAGCATTCTTTATTCTCTCTTCATTGTTTGGTAGATAAGAACCTCACTTTAACCTGATTAAAATTCCCTTGAACAGCACAGAGAGTTAGAGGCAGGCTCGTGGTGTGACAGCATGAGATGGCACTGACATGCACTGCTGTGGGAATAGAGCTGCAGCCTGTGGCTGGGGGGCTGAGAGTCATTCTTTTGCTTTCTACTCAGGAAATTTTTCCCTTCCAGTGCAACAGAAGGAACAGGAGGTATCCTCTTCCTTCATGTTTTCCTCATTGATGTATGGTACTCTCTGCAGGTGCCACCATGCTTCCCAGGCCTTCAGATTTTAAAGCGATTATTGAAAGAACTGGGCAAAGATGTTCTTTCCAACACCTCTCATAGTGACGTGCTGGGAGAAGGCGGGGAGAATGGACTTCAAACAATGGCTAGACTTTCGTGCTTCTCCTTTATAACATCTCCTGTGCTGAATGAAGCTGGGCCAGCCTCACCCCCCATTTCTTAGGCACTTAGGATCACTTCAAAAGATCAGATGAAACTGAGCAGGACTCTGAATAGAATGGTAGTAAAGATGTGTTCTTTTAAAGAGCTTAATGCTTTTCAGATGAAGAGGTGCCAGAATACCTCTGCTTCACATAAAATCAATAGAGTTTATTATTTATAAGCTGTCCTTGAGGTGCGCATAAACCATTGAAGAACTTCAGAAAATGTACTTTTGCTTTCCTCGTTCCAGTTGCTCTGGATATTCTTACACAATTGTTGTCAAACTCTGCTGCTAACTTCTTGTCTCAATAGTTGTCAACAGCAACTTAAATTTTATCATGTTCTCACTGAACTGAAGGCTATTATCAGAGCAACAGGTGCAGAAGAGTGGAGAAAATGAAGAAAAATTACATGTAGGTCACTGGTACAGAAACTATATTACTAACCAGAAGCTATAGAGCCTATAAGGCTTTGGTGAATAACACAAACTTTATTGATGATTTTCATTGACTTATAAGAGACAACATATACATCCCATAATCATCTAGGCAGGCAACAAATTGGACTGGATTTATATAAGCTTTGTAATGCAGTTGTCTTAGAAGTAAAGCTAAGGTACTATTTAAGCAACATGAAAAACCTTATTACATTTCCAGGGTTATGGATACTTTGTGCCTGTTTTCTACTTGCAATAGTGTCAGTGTGTGCTCTGTTATAAATATTTACATGGCTTAAAGGAAAAAAGAAACAAAAATAGGTTTAGATTATTCACAAGTGTATTGTGGGGGTTGGAAAAGGGTTTAAAAAATAATATCAGGTAAGAGTCTTTCGTATTCAGTAGGGATATTCCATTTTAGGTCAGGCACGCTGAATTACTCCCTTCTTTACACTACTGAAATTGGTAACCTACTCCAGAAACACACATAGCATTGAAAAAAGAGGTCAAAAGTAGCACAGCATACATCAAAGGGATTTGGAATGATAAGAAGACTGTTAATCAGCCCCTGGTTGTTTACTGACAGCAGGAGATCTGAACTAGCCATTTAGCAGGTTAGGAGGTAATCATGCAAAGATAATTGCTGCTCCTAGAACACCACTTTTTAAACGTGGATTTCTGCTGAGTGACTGTGCCCTGTTTCAGACTGTTCGAGTCTGAGTTGCAGGAGTCTGGCTGTTGTAACTGTAGATTCTTCATGAGTTAACAGCAAATCACCAAAAGAAAAGGAAAAATAAAGTCTTTAATAGCTAAATACATCAATACCAAATAAAGAGATAATCCAATCTTGAGATATAGAAAAAGTCCTAAAGATCAAAATATGTGTTCCAATTACATGCTGCCTGCAGGTGCTCAACAAGAGATGAGAACTATAAACACATCAAATCATTGGTACATCTAGCAAACCCAATGTCACTTCAACAAATACTACCATTAAAAAAAACCAAAAAAACAAAAAAAAAAAAAAACCAAAAAAAAATAAACCACATCTCAAACCAAACTCCTGAGTGGATAGAAAGCATAGAATTAACTACCACACATTTCACTTCCAGTCTAATAAAGGCAGAAAGCCCAAAAATTACCTAATTTCCTCCTGCTTGCAATGTTAAATTACTTAATGCACATATTATCTAAAGGTTGCATGATCTTCAAAATTTTCACTGATATAAAATAGAATATGTTACATGACAATGAAAACATGGCTAAATGAATTTATTTCTTGCTTAAAAAAAAAAAAAAGTAGCAACAAGAAAAACAAAGCCTGAGTTACAGACACTTCTTTAATGCAGATATTTGTTTAGCTAGCCATCTCATGTTTATATATGAGTCAGTCACTTGGTCAGTTCAGAAGACTGTTTTCAACTACTCTTAAAGAGGGGAATTAGTCACTTTCGGAGATCAGGCATAATCAATTGCAATTTGTTTCCATCATTTTCATAGGTATGAATTCTGTGTACATGGTTCTGTGACAGATTTTCTGTGGAGGTCCTGAGCTGACAGAAATAAAATGAAATAAAACCCACATAAAAATTATTTGGAAAATTTAAAGTATAAAGACACCTTGAAAAGAGCTGTAAAAAGATGTTTTACAAGAAACATAAAACTATCAAAATACACTAGTTTTATTTTACTGATACTGTTATTATTCCCTTCTTGCTATGATGAAATGTTTAGATATTGTCTAGATAACTTCATAGAAAATAATTTACTCTGAAAAAAAATTTTTTAAAAATATATCACAGAATTGGATTTCACTAAATGACAAAGTTTAATTTTTCAGCACCACAAACCTATATTTGTGAACTGAGTCAATACTCATCAGCTCTCCTACTCAAGGGGAAAACTTGGCAAGAGAGAGTTTGTTCTGCTTATAAAAATACTGGGAAAGAAAGCAAGATAGCAGTTTTGAAGGACATTCTTCTCATTACAGCTACTTCTGACTATTTGGTTTGCATTTTGGTGGGCTTTACTTGCTTGTTTTTGTTCTTTCCCTGACAAAAATACCAAACTTACTGATGAATATTGACTATTAATTTTTTTCGTTCCAAAATCAAAATATACTCTCTTGTCTGGAATATATCAGCCAGCAACAGAAAACGTCGAACTGAGAACTCAGCTTAGACCTTTTACATCTTGTGGTGAAATGAGTGCAAATAAAACATTTTAAGGTGTACAGAAAACACAGTTTGAAACAAAGTTTTTTTTTAAATTTATGTTAAAGAGAATTTTTTTAACTAATCTAAATTCTCTTCCATAAATTCCATGCAATGTCATGAATGTTAGCTCTGGGTTTTTATGCTTTCTATCAGACAATTCATGTCTTTGAATGTGCATCCTTTCAAATGTATTTATTCTTTCAGACTTGTGATTTCAAATCAGTCCTGTATATTGCCTTGTTTTGTAGAGCTGTCCTGCGTGATTTACTGTGATCTCTCACAAAGTGAGAAAGCATTTCCAGAATGATAATTTTTGCCTAAATTAAATGTTTGGCTTCTGCAAATTCTCATGACTTTTAAGTTCATTTTCTGTCAGCATTTGTTCCAATAAAATCTGGTTGTTCAAATGAACATGGAGAGCAAATAACAAAGAACAGAGATCATGGCCAAAGCAAGTCCATTAAATAATGCAAATAAATATTTGTCTATGTTTTTTTCTTTTATTCTTTATGCTTTTCTGTCAAAGCTACTTTATGTAGATGATTTATGTTGCTTTTATGATAAGTAAAATGAGACATTCATACTGTTCAGTTGAATTCACCTCTCTGAGAGGTCATATCAGAAGAAAAAACATAGGGAAATCAGTCTCTTGATGCTGAAAAAAAATCTTCAAAAAACAGGTAATATGATTAGGATTATGATAACAAGAAAAAACTTAAACTAAAAAAAGCATAATTAAATGTGAATGTATCTCCTCCACTAATTTCCACCAAAGCTATAGAATGGGATTCTCTGCAGACCTCTGAATTTGCATCACTAAGGGATGTTTCAGGAACAGAGATTAAGATGCAGCCTAAACAAGTTTTCACTGGAGACAGTCATTCAGCCATGCACAGACTGAGACTTTAGAGCTCTTGATGTATGTCCAGGGTTTGGCTCACATGGGCACATGCTCTGGGTGGATCTAATGGAGCTCACTCCAGCTCCGCCTCCACCACTGCACGCAGATTTTTCTTTGGTGTGTGCTGAATGTCTGTTGTTCATCTAAGTCTCATTCCACCATGCTGGCAAAATGAAGCCAGAGTGTATCCAGACCAGAGATATGGAAAATGCTCAAGTCCCACAACAGGAAAGTAGCAATGGAGTCTCACATACTTCTTCAGTACTTCACATTAATGTTAGAATGTTCAGGTTTTGTTTCTTGTATTGTAAGACTGTGGAAGAAAGGGTTCTGTAAAGTAATATTAATAATAATAATAATAATAATTGTAATAATGAAAAAGAACACAACACCACAAATAAAGTTTGATGGTGAATTACTGCTACAAAGGCAAATCTCTTATTCCTCTCTTTTCCTTGTGGTTCTAATTTAGATCAGAATCAATGCCTTTATTATGCTTGTAGTGGAACGTGCCTGGCACTGAGAACATAATTTTCATTTATCCATTAAGAAGAAAAGTAAATTGTTGAGCCTGCATCACTCTGCATTCTTGTTATCAGACTGACTTGCCTTTTCTTGGAATTGCTCCACAATTGAGATTGCAATTCAGTTTTTGATTGAATGTTTTGCACATTGAATTTCACTTTAGATTTTCTCTAGCTGTTTTAAACTGAAGCATGAGTTCAGTTTACTAACTATTTGAATAGCATTGTATGCAGAGCATCATCTTGGGTGACAGAAGCTTAAGGAGGATAGAGTTACTGAGAGCTCTCTTAGCTGGCCTCACTTACATTTGGATGAATGATACCAATCACTCTGTAAAAGAGAGCTATGCAGCCTACGGGACGCTAATTGAAACTGCTGCCCCCCAGGTCTGAGGGGAGGCTGTGCAGGAGAGGAGATGTTGCTTCTCTCTCAGGATGAAAAGCACAGGTGAAAATTTTAGGAGGGCTCTTTAGAAGTTTTTATGATCTAGTCAGTTCACAGACATACAGCCATTTTTAAGTGCAATAAATTCACTTTTGCTGTCCAAAAGGATCGTCACATGTCTTGTCCCAAGCTACACATTCCCATTTGTTAGCACTAGTATTCATGCAGTAATACAAATTGATCTACATGACATATAAATCAAGAAAACAAACAAGCAGTTTTGTACCAGAGCAGTGACATAATCTGTTTCTTTGGCCATCTGGTTGGAAAAATGCTTTTACTCTGTGCAGATATGGGAATCAGATTGCTTATTTTGGCTGCAGGGTAGATTTATGGTGAATTAGAGTAATAGAGTAGTCATGGAGCCAGCATCCTTGTCAGTCACTCAGCCATTGCAGGGGCCCACTTTTATGGCTCTCATGTCAGCCAGACAGAAAGGATCTCACCAGCACAGATTCACTCTTCTATTTCTCACAGAAGATTTACAAAATTCTTTGGGCTCCTGTGCCTACACCCTGAGGAAAAATTAAACATAAGCAGAGTCAAGTTTTCAAGTGTCAGCATTTATATTGGAATTAATGACATATTAATTAAATGTTTCTAAATAACAAATGAATCCTGTTACTTCATGTAAGAGTCCCACCAAGGTCATATAAGTGCATGGCCTGGAATTTCATCACTTTTTTTTTGTTAAAGCACTAGAGATTTTCAGACCTTTGAAAGTAATGAAAGTGCTACATTGTTTCCACTTTTATTTCATCTTTTTCTGATGTGAAAGCCCCCTCTGAAGACTGAGGTGTTGTCTGTTTAGGTGTAATCTGTCTCCAGCATGAAAGGTCATAAGTAAGAACTTGGGAATACAAGGCACTACAAAGCAAAAAGAGGAGTGTTATGAGGAAATTGCTTCCTCTAAACCTCTTTATGAAACTGAAAAAGATTTCCAAGTGTTTTTAACTATGCAAAAATGTCAAGGAAAATAAAAACCCTTGAAACTAAGGCATTGCCTATTCTAACCCTGAAAGGGGATGTAATGGAGCTGGATCAGTCAGGAAGATGAATCTGGACATATGTTTATGAGTACATAGTGATATATAGGCTTGGATAAAATGGTGACAATTTTGCAAAATTGAGTCACCCTAATTCTCTATGTAACTAGCACTGAGAAGAAATAATTTAAATGCACCTGAAGAGTTCAGGGTAGCAATCACCCCTGAAAAGCTATGAACTTACAGCCTTAATTCAAAGGCATTTTTTTTTACTGTTTCTTTTGCAATTCCTATATACAGGACAAAGAGAAAAGAACTTTCTGTAGAACGCCTTACCATTCATGTTAGTAAAATTCAGTCATTCACAAAGGATTATGCTCTTCTTTCTCTTAAAATGGTGCTGTCTGGCTCAGCCCTTTTCTGACTTCTAAGTTTTGTTCTTCCCCTTATCTTTGGCCACTTTTTTGACTTCATTTTAGTCCGCTGTAATACTGAGAGGTTTCTTTGAGAGAAAGCAATAAAAAAATGCCTCATTTCCTTTTTCTTGATTAATTTTGCATCCCACAGTACCTATTTGCCTTGATAGATCAGAAAATCATTTCCCAGGAAATGAATGAATTTAAACAGCACTTATCCTGAAGAGACAGTAGCGGAATTGTTGCAGCATTTTTCAGGGGTACAGGGTTTGCAGGCAGGTTGTGTGTCCATTTTAGTGTTTTAACACTGTAGTTTAAACCTTTATAAAATGTATGCCCTGATAAGTTTAAAAACAGAAAAAAATGTTTGGGGTTGGGGGGTTTTTTGTTGTGGTTTTTTTTTGGCGTGTTTGTTTGTTTGTTTTTTATTTTTTGGGTTTTGTTTTTGTTTTTCGCCTGATTCCTGATGATTAAGGCAGTTAAATATCCACCCTACATTTATTTCTAGATTGACAAGCACAGGCATGTCCTAATATACTCCCAATTTTATTTAGCAAAAGAAAGACAGAATGCAAATAACCACTAGAGAAATTACAAATCAGAAGGACAGAAGGATTTTCTTGTTTTATCAAAAAGCAGAGTCTTATGCAAAAACCAACAAAAATTAAGAAGGAGTCAAGAGAATTACTTCAAGCTTAAGCATAGATAATAGGTGATAATGATTAATTGTTAGGAAAGGAAGAAAGAATTAGGTTTTTAACATCCCAAAGAACTGAGACAGGTACTCAGGAGAGATTGCAGTCTGCAAGGCAAAAATTAAATGAAAACACACAAAATGGGGAAAAAAAGTGAGAGAAAATATTGGCCAATGGGAAAAGTTGCGTATTGGATAACATCAACTCTTGCTTACAGGTCTTTACTTTTTAACTCATTGGACCTCATGTGTGCTATTTGTAAATATATGCAGAGGATGTGAGCACAAAAAGTAGTTGTCATTTGCATAGTCCTGTAAGAGGGTAATCCAAATTATTTTTCAAACAGCTAGATAAATATGGGAAAACATTTTAAAACAAATATTCCTAACAAAACCATTCATCTTTAGCAGTCAAACTGCATTTATTTTATTTTATTTTAGTTCAGTTCATTTTAGTTTAGTTTAGTTTAATACAGAAAATCTACAATATCATTCAACATCACAAGAAGAAAGAGCATAAGAATGCAGAAAGAAATGGCATAGGTAGAGTAGGTTCTTTTTCAACAATAGTTGAACACTGTCAAGGCTTCTAAGAAATGAATGGCAGAGGGAGTTTTGGAGCTGCAAGGAATTGGGAGCAGAAAGGATAATTTTGACAAGCAAGTGGTCATGCTGACATTGAAAACTGTTGCAGTCTCCTGTTTTTAGGAAACATAATTAGGCAACAAATAAGTCAATTTACATCACACAATGGTGAATGTGTGTTTCTTTATTAAATGGTTCTGATTTCCTCAGGTACCATGTGTGCCAAATGATGTAATTGTTACCATGGGAACTATCCTTTTAAAATAAGAAACTTAGAATAAAGCTCTGAGAGCTTCTAAACCCCACCTGGCATGAATATATTATTTTTTCTTTCTTAAAAATATAAATAAGTAGTGAAAACTAAATAATGCTTTTCCACTTGTATCCTTAAGTAGCTCTTAATTCTTAAAATAGACCTGATTATAGTGGTTTCACTGTTTCTGGAATAGGTGTTACCTAGTGTGAGCTCCAGATACATGATCATTTATTTAAAACTGAAAAAAAAGGAAAATGCTGAGGTAAAAATACAAATTGAAGAGCTGCTTTAGAAAAATGTATTTTAATGGACTGATTTAGAGACAAAAGGAATTTATAAAATATTAGAATTTAAATAAATTACTTTTCTAGTCACAATACTAAAAAAGCTGTTATATTTATATATTAGAATCAGAAAAGTGTATCCAATACTCCTCCTTCTACTCTATTAACCTGACAATCTTTCTTCTGAATGCTGGAAGAGGAGATGAAAACATTTGCCGCAAAAGCACTTGAAATACTCTTTTGGGAATCGGAATGTTTCACCATGACTAATATTTTGCAAAAGTTGTAATTTTGTGGCAAAATAACACATTTTATTTTTTATCCAGGGGGAATGCTTAACCATGGTCCTTTTACTTTCCATTTTACAGCAGCATACACATAAATCACATTTCCATAACTGGTTCTGAGAACAGGAAGAAAAACAGTAGTGCCTGACGTTTCTTTTTTCTTTGTGCTTTATAGCTAAGTGGAATCGGATGTGATTGATTCATCTTAAAATATCTCTTACCCCACAATATGACTTCATAAAATAGTGCATTAAATGGAAGCATTTAAAATATTTTTTTCAGAACTCTTATAACACTGCTCACTATTTGAAATCTTCCGTGAGTCAAAAATAAGTTTGTTTCCACATGATGCACAGTAGATTCCAATATAAAAGGATAGACTGCAAGGTCTCCTCCAGGCAGCCCAAAGACAGCAGCCAGCATTTTTTAATACTTTGGTTTACTTTGCTTAATATATGCAATACAAATTTTCAGTGTAAACACAATTCATGTTAAAAAGAAAATTTTCTCAAGTTTCTTAAGTTCTGGAAAAACCGATCTTTTACAAAGTCCATGACTACCTTGTGGAAGTAAATCTGACATTTTAATTAGAATGTGCCTTGCTCCCACAACATCTTTCATTGCAGGCACTTTACTGACATTTATTAATTAGTGGTCTGATCTGGCAACCCTTTTCTCACCCGCATAATTTTTACTTGTGATTGCAATCATTCAGACTTTTTGCATGACTAAGATTTACAGAGTTTCTGCCTGTTCAGTAGTAAATGAGGCTCAAAAATATATAACTGAGTAGGGCTTCAGGAAGCTAATTGAAAGTTGGCTTGATGTGGGCAGCCAAGGGTAAATAAGGCTGTTATGTGTCCCAGAATATACCTGGCTGTAGCAAATGCAGCTCAGGCATGCTTCTTTTTAGTGTCAGAGCCCTGATGAACCAGGGTGCCTTCTAATGATGTGTTCAGAACAACTTTAACCAAACATGAGGTCTCCATGAGGAGGGAAAGAGATAAAGGAAAAAAAGAAAACAAGGTCTAATTACATGACTATGAGACAAAATAATAGAAGATGAGAAACAGTATGTGTGGCACAGAAGCAAATGTACAAAAATTCCCATGGGTGTTCTGTGCTGGTATTTGACACCATTCAGGAAGGGAAAAAAGCCCTAGGGTGGCTCTGATGGCCCACATCACACAGACCCCTCCAGTCAAGGATCCCCTCCTCAGTGGGGTGAGCCAGGTAGGTATCAGGGAAAAGGGTGATGAGATCTTGTAAGTCAAGGAATGCTTAGAACATGAGAGTGTAAATAAAAAGGTGAGGGAAAAGTGTATCTACAACCTGGCACAGGATCCTGGCACAATTGGAGAACACTCTTGTGCCTGACTTGCTCTCTTGTTGCAGGGAGAAGCAGTCAGAAAACTTAACAGGAAAAAAATATGGTGTGAACACACTCATGCTCTCCACTTTATTACATTGTTTCCAGCTGATGTGTGTCCAGTGGATCAGGGAATTGGGTCTCAACATAATCTCACCCACTGTGTTCTTACACTTTTTTTCAGGTAATATAAGGTATTTACACACTGGATGAGGACAGGACATGACCTGATGAATTGGATGATGGCATGACCCTGATGACATGGAGCTGGTTAAGCGTGAGCTTGCAGAAGTATTTTCATGGGGGTTTCCTGGCCTGGCTGGATCTTATGCAGCCAGTTCAGGCATGTGGAAGGACTGTGAAGGGAGGCTAGACACAAAGGATTGGTAAGAAGCAGTGGACAGTAAGGGTGATATATCCTCCTTCAGGACATGCACAAAATAGGAGTGGATTCCTGCATTTCAAGTGCTCTTTACTTCCTTGAGCAAATTTTGGGGAAATGCAAAAATCAAACCATCCTGTGGACTGTTCACGTAGTGCAAAGCCAACCTCCTTCTCCCTCCCATGACTGTTCTTGGCACACTGTAGAGGAGTCTACCCCTTGCACACTGGGTTCGTGTGTCAGGTGTTTGGCTAGGTTTCTCCTTTTCTCCGTGTGGAGGACCTGATCTCTTCCGAGCACTTCTAAACCTCAAGGAGCTCCTGGCAGGAAACAAGCAGTTCAGCAATATTCAGAGAAGACCCCTCAGGCTGATGGCCAAAAGCTGCAAAAGCCCTTGCTGCCATAAATGGTGCTATGTTTTGTGGTTTGTAATTACTTATCAACACCATGTTATGGCTTCTCTCAGCACAGTTGCCAGCCCCCTTCCCATCTCAACAGCAGTAATAAGACTGTAAATTCAGTTTTCCAAGGTCCCTAATTCTGCTCTAGGACAGGAGTTTTAATTCTTAGGTTTGTGTCACAGGCTGTCTCCAGCCCTTTACCCTTCTCCTTCCCATGTCTATATTTCTGAGAGGCCTTGAGTCAGATATGTGTTTCACAAATTGTCAGCAACAGCATTGGATCCTGAGTCCAGAGCAAGCAAAGTGAGTTATAGCCTTTTAAAAAGTGGTTTGAATACATTCATGTAACACTCTCTACTTATGTAAATGGTTTGCATGATTTTAGCAGAACTACTTAGGAGTAAAAACTGTAAGCAAGAGCTGAGCATTAATCATTTATCAGTAAATGTTGGGTAAACACTTGTTTTTTTTTTTCAATAAGAAATTATTGTCAGCAAAGACCTGAGTTCATCCTAGGAAGTGCAGAATTTTTCTTAGTAAATTACCTAGTTGGGATTGTTAGACAAAGCTTCCTCTAGGGAGAGAGGGTTAGAAAGGGAGAGGATGGCATCCACTAATATTTATTTAGGCCATTAAGGTCTAATTCTCTGCCTGGAGAAGCTTCTCTGTCTCTCCTGACAGGAGGGAAGCTTCCAGTAATTAGGCACCTAACTTACACACTGCTGCAAAACGGGCTGAAGCCAAGTCACCATGCAATCAATTCTGCTCCATATGTCCAGTGCAGCCATGGAAATTGAGCTCTCGTAAAATCTGTTCTTACTGTAACCTCTCCTGTAACCTCCCCTGCCTCTTCTGGGCCTGGTTGTCTGTATTACCCTGGCCCAGCTCTGATGTAGCTCAGCAGCACAACTTTGGTCCAGGCTTTTGAAGAAATCCTTAAGTGATGAGAAGGTCCAGAGAGTGGGGCTAAGTAGGATAAGAGGGAAACTACAGGCAGAGGCACAATTACAGACACAGAGTCTGTGAGTATCATAAAGATTCAGGAAGAAAACTGACAACTTGGTTGTCATTAAAGAAAAAAAAAAGAGCAGACCAAGGAGTTACTTGGTGTCATTGATGTCAGTCTGTTGTATGTCAGTGGTCTCCATGGGGTGGCAGCTTAAAGAAGGATAATTCCTTGAAGCTAGGAACCAAGGATTCAGCAATTCAGCAAAACTTCCCAATGTTTTAGGGAGCAGCTCAAGCTGATGCTTCTCTTCACTAATGCCTGTCTAGGCAGCAAACAGTTTTTCACACCTTTGGAGGGATGTTGAGCTCACTAATGTTAATCCCAAGAGTTCAAAATGTCTAGCTTTATATTTCATGTATTAGCCAATAAATTATTGTTTTATGCCTTTGCTTGTGCATGTCCTGCTTGCAGATCTCTCTTTGAGAATAGTTAAATATTCCCAAATAAAATGATCCAAAGAAGGGCAACAACACCTGATGCAAAGAGTTGGTGATTTTGCAACAGCTAATCATTAGGAGTCACATTAGATTCTTAAGAATCTTGCACAGTAAGAGTCAGACTTACTTTGACTGAAACTGTCTTGATTATTCAATTGTCATGGTTTCCTGTGTTCATCTGTAATTTTCTAAAGGTTTTTCTCCCTCTCAGTATTAATCTTTTGCAAATGTTGTGAAAAGGTCATAAGTAGCATTGTATTTAGAATTCAGAAGAGAGGCTGGTCATCAGAGACATTTTCTTTAAAAAATATACTTCAAGATATGAGGGAAAAACTGTTTTATAGCATATTGTTTTCTAGTATGAAAGTAACACTTACATATTTTTTCATTATTTTCTTCAGTTTCATCAGAGATTTTATAAAATTTACCATTGCCTTTTCCTCATTTCTTGTTCTTATATCTTCCAGTATCTTATAAGGTTCTGAATTCTTTCATTATATTTTCCAGCCCTAATTTCCAGCTGTTGTCCTAATTTACAGTACTCATGCATATTGCTTTTCTTTCTTTTCCTTTTGCTCAGATTAAAATTAGAAAAGTGGATTCAAAATGATCGATGACTTTTTTGGTTTTTATTATTTTGAAAAAAACAATATTTCACTGCTCACAGAGAAAAATAGATTGTTTAACTTAATACTGTGCTAACTGAAAATATTTAAACAAGCAGTGTCAATGAATCGTCAGGTTAATAGAGTTATTTAAGAATGTCTGTCATTCTTTTTCACCTGACTTCATGTATTTTTTAAGACAATCCTCATTTAGTTATAATTAATAACTAAGTTATGTCAAAATTCAATAGCTTTTCTACCCTAGGTGTTTTAACAAAATTTTCCATATTACACTGACCCGTTACATTTTCTTAGTGTGGTGTTGAAAAATATGGAATTCTACAGATGTGTTTTTTTGTTGTAAACCAAAACCTCCCAATTTTTGTGGCAGACAGAAAATGCATCTAAACAATGAGGCTTGTTAACAGCCATGACTTCTGTAAATGTCATTCTCTTTATGACTATAACCTAATAATTTTTCCTGTATTCTTCAGTTGGAAACATGATTTGCCTAACATCATGTTAAACTGATTAAACAAACAGTAAAAAATATTTTATGTTAATGTAAAAATAGTCAGATTATTTAGAATTTCCAACTTTGCCAGATGACTGGAAGGAAGAAAGTGATCTTTCTATCTTTCTTCCTTTCTTCCTTTCTTCCTTCCTCTCACTTTCTTAAAAGCAATTATACAAATTTCCAGAGCCTTCCACTTTCTAAAAAATATTTTTATCAACCTTTGAAGTGCAGCTACCCATCTTCCTCCAAAAAAGCAAATTTTCAGAAAAATCTAGTCACTTCAGCTAATTTTTCATCAGAAGAACAAGAACAGACTATTCCTCTCTTTTGCCCATGCTCTGGCATCACACACACTTGTCTCTGTTAACTGCTTTTTTGCACCCAGAATAGTTTCCAGCCCGTTCAGCAAGCACCTCAGTCTCAGGTAGCATCAGGCAGTTGCATCCAGAGCACCCAGCCTCAGCTCAGCTCAGATTAACACAGCTGAGTCAGTGTCTGAAGCCATGGTGCAGGATCTTGTGTTTAGTGGATTTTTCTCTATTAGCCCTGTACTGCATCCCCAAACCACCCCTTTGGTGAGCAGGCAGAGGTGTTTCCAGAGGAAATCTGCTAAGCAATCTTTCCTATTTGGAATAAGATCCTGCCTTGCCCAGTATAAAGCATACAGTACCCATCACAAAGCATAAAGATACACATCAAAAGGTAAACAAAAACCATGTACTGCTTGCAAATTTTATTAATATTTAAACAGGTCTAAAATATGGTATTTTGAAAAATATTTTGTAAGAACCTTGTTAGATAAAATGGAAAATCTAATTTAGGACATATTTTTTCTTATTTTCTTTTGGTTTTTTTTCCCTTTTATGGAAAGCAGACAGAAGAATTTAGGCCCTTTACACAGTGAAAATTTGACAACACCAACAAGTGCCCACAGATTGGCTATATTTTCATGAAAAAGGTTTTTCAAGGTAAATTGTTATTGTTTTCATTGTATGTAGTTTTTAATTAAAAATTTGAATAAATTCTGCTAATTTCCTTGCAATGCACTTCCATATATTAGGCAAAGAATATATCCTTAGGTCCATATATTTGGACCAAGGTTCTACTGAAATTTTAAGAGTAACCAGATATGTTGTTGCATTCTTTCTCAAGTAGCATATCAATAACAAAAATTGAAAACTATTCAATGCATTTTCTTCATCTATAGTCTTAACCACATTCTTTTAATTTCCTTTCCAGGAAGATAAAAGCGCTTTAAGATTAAAAATTTTAATGCTTAGGAGAAAACTAACTGCTTAGAAAACTAACTGCTTAGGATGAAACTTTTCATTTTGGATTCACTTCCTGCCAGAATCACTGCAGATGTTTATGAGCAGTTTTTGGATTTAGAAGGAGAAACAGACAGAACAGTAAGATTAAAGAAGTAAAACTGGGATATAAAATAAATAAAAATAAGGTAAATTGCTTTTGAGCGAAAGAAACAAAGAAAGAAGACACAATAATCACTCTAAAAAGTTCCATGATCATTGACAGATAAAGGAAAAGAATTTCATTAGTGTCAGTACCCTAAACCCAGAGGGACCAGGCACAATACTACTGACAGTACATTTTTGAAATATATATGTGATACAGTGTGCATATTTGGTGAGTTCTTCTCCCAGAGGAGAAAGCTGCACCTATATCTTTGGCATAGAAGTTTGTTGTCCTGAATATACACAGAAGATGCCTGTTCTGTAGAGTCACCTGCTACAGTCTTGGAGCTACTTTAAGCTGAACTACATTAATACATTGCCAATGAAATCAACAGACCTTTGCCAGTTTACATTGTCTGAGGTTCCAAAGTTGCTGGAGGGGAAAGAAATGGCCCAGGTGTCCCAGAAAACAGAAAGAAAAATAAGAAAATGTAAATCACTTGATTTGCCATCAATTTGAGGGCACATCAAAAACACACAACTAACTCAGCTTGCTACGCACCAGGTTCTTACAGAAAATATTGAAGTGCTTTACAGAAACTGCAGTACATCCATGAAAGATTGAGTGCTTATAGCTAGCCAATTAATATAAAACAATGGGAATGAGTTTCTATAAATGTATATTCATTTACTTGTGACTTGCTGGCAGACACATATCAAATCATCTGTAAACAAAATAATAGAAAATGAGGAGATGACCATACTTTAGGATGAATTCTTACCATACTCTGTGTGTAACCTTATTGGTCTCAGCAACAGTCAGTTGTTTCCAGAACAAACACAGTTCTGGAAAATTGACTCCTAGATAAGCAATTAATACTCTGATTTTATAATTTATTGTAAATAAATTATATTCACCTTCTTTCTAAACACTGTCCTTATACCCATCTGGATAGAATTGTTCACAAAAAAACCCTAATATAACCTTTAAACCTTGAATCTATAATACATAATAAAGCTTGAGCATATAATTTCCTTTATACCTTGGACTGATTTTTATTGACTTATTTTTTTTTACAAGTTGTCAGGGAATTATTGTATGATGTTGTGATACAACTGGTCAACTGAACATCTTACTATGGACAAATTCAGCTGGTGTCCTAGTCATAATTTCTAAATTTTTTTAGATTGTAGTCTAAGTATGTCAGTTGACCTCCGGCTAGATAACAGGACAGAGGTCATTCACTGCTTCTGTGCTGTATCTGCTAATCTTGCCCTGAAGTTTCCTTTACCCAATGGAGTGTGGAATGGCAGTGGATGCCCACAGGTTGGCAACTGCATTATGTCCATATCTCCATCAATTATAGTCAGAACATATGCACTCAGCTCACATGCAGACAGCTGCATTGAAAACAAATTAATTTATGCTTTTGCATCTTGAGTTGATGCCCAAACACAAGTTAAACACTACACTGAAAAGAATTTAAACAATAGTATAGAAGAGCCTTCCCGCAGAGCAATTTGGGTCAAACCCAGATGCCTGATAGTTTAAAGCGAGTTAAATGACTTGTGATTAATTTAACCCATGGCTGAGAGTGACTAATGAATCTACTTATGTAATTAAGAACAGAAAGGTGTGGCCAGAAGTGTCATAAAATGAGATTCAGTTAATGGCCAGGGCAATGATAGCTGGGGTCTCCATAAACCTATAAAAAATGGATTCAGCTGATCCAATTTTAGGCATTGAGTAGACCTCTCTGTCTGAGTTAGATACGAAGCTTCTTTTATATACAACAGAGAGAAATATGAACATGTAGGGCAAAGTTCATCTTTCCTAGTTTATTAGTCTACATTAGGTAGAAATAAATTTCTTCCTAACAGTGCCTATTTCTCTTCACTGGCAATAAAAAGAGCCTAAAGTAACTAGTTTAAATTCAAGCATCTACATTGGATCAGAGGACTCCCACCTGGGTGTCTGTAGATAATAGTGTGTCTTATATCAGAGAGAAGCTCTGCACCATCTGCTCCAGACAGGCTGTCTAAAGCTCCAACCCCACCAGAGGTAGGCTTTATCGACATGCCAATTACAGGAACAGCTGCATTAGTCTTTAAATTTGCCCTGCAGCTAGAGATGTCTAATCCCACCCAGTTATCTCATTATGACAAATATTTTAAAATTGTAACACCCACAAGAAGAGAAAGTTCAAACACATTGAATAAAAACCCTATAAAAATTAATATTTTATTCTCTTCAGCCATCCCACCACCATTTGCCATTGTAAAAAAGACCATCTGTGGAAACTGGTACTATCATGAGGAATTTGAGAAAATATTACATATCCAAAATAAGAGACTTAAAGGAGGATTTAGAATTCATATTAATTAGAGCTAGTGATATCAACAAGGATAACGCAAAGCAAATGTAAAAGAGCATCAAAAGTAGTGAAAGGATTTGCAAAATATTATCTTGTTTTGCTATCAGGAAAGCATTTAGCAAGAGGTATTTGTTCTACTGTCATTGCAGTCAGTCTCTCAGCAGACTGAAAGTTTAAACCTGCTCGAAGGTACCCAGCCTGTTGTTTGGCAACACTAGTTGCCAAGGCAACACAAGCCAGTGACACTTTTCCTTCTTCCTGATGTATTCTGCCACTAAAATACGGAAATCAGGGTCCTGAACTGACAAGATGTCTCTTTGGAAGACATTTTATGATGCCATGAAATCCCTATCTCATAATAGAGGACAGAGGTATTCTGAAATATTAAATGTGTTTCTTTATTTTGCCAACACTTATTGATGTGTCACAGGGCATTTCATTTATTGTGATGCTACTTGGATGGATGTTTGGAATTTTGACATACTGGTCAAAAGAACACTGAACAGGGAACTGCTATTCTTGCATTAGAGCCCTTTACATTTTTGGGTAAAACCAGGTAAAAGATATAAACAACAGAGAATAAAATAACTCTGTGCTTAACAATTTAAAATCTATTTATACAGTTTTTGACAACTAGGTGCACATATGGAAAACCAGCAACATTTTCTGTTGTACAGTTTGCAAGACCTAAATAAAGAAAATGATTTTTAATTTTAGTTTGATACAAACAAAAAACATTCACTGAAGCATGGAAAATATTTTAAGGGAATAATCTTAACCATCTTAACGTGAAAGAGAAAAATCTAAACTAGAATCCTTCCTCTCAGTGTAATAAAACTCTTGGTTTGTTCCCCAACTCTCACTCTTTTCTCTCCCAGCAGTAACTTTGCACACATTCCCCCTTGTTTAAACCCCACAAGATTTTCCTTTGTGAGTCATTACTCAGTTCGATGTAGAAGTCCTTTTGAATGTTGCTTAAAGCTATTCTCCCATTGATCTGCACAATGACATGTCTCCCATAGCAGATGGACTTGCTTTCCTCTTAAAAAATGTCCCAAATGTTTCCATATCCTTTTCAGGAATAATTTACAGAGAACAAAATGGTTCAATTAATTTAATTTTGTACTTAAAAAAAAATTCTATCATTTTTATTATGGCATTCAGTTGGAAAGTATTCCAATATCTTTGTATACTGAGAGGGAAATCAGACTTTTGCATATTTCTGTTAATATACAAATAATGCTTAATTTGAACAATTTTTTCTTCAGGTTTTAAAATTTTCTCTTGTCTCACTTAAGATAATAATTGCTGTTTCTGCATTGTCAGCTCATAATATTATACAATTCTGAAGAAAAATACATTATCAAATGCATGAATAAAGCCAACATTCCTGACATCAGATGAGTCACTCTATGTGCGAGCCAAGCACATGGATGAAAATTAATTTTCTGTAATGTGATAAAGCAAATCTGTATCAAACAGCAATAATTACATATACATTGTATCAAATTAGTTATTCCAAATGGTTATACAGGCAGTAGGTAACCCCTTTGCATGTCACAAAACCTGAACATGCTGTTTCCTTTAAAGCTGAGGCTTCATCAATACCACTTACTTGATTCTAGTTCCCTAAACAAACACAGGATCTTAATGGAATAAGGTGAAAGAGGATCTTCAAGTGAATTGTTGTCAGTAGAAAGGAATGATGCACAATTAATGTCAAAAGTGTCTTTCACATTTTCTTTCTAATGTCTTTCAAGTGACAAAGTAAAATATAATACAAAAATGTGAGTTCAGAGCAGAATTGCAGAATGGAATGCTTAGAAAATTAATTTAAGACATACAGAGCAGCAAAGGCGAACAGTAATTCAGAAGTCTATATGACAAAGTAGAATTTGGAATTTTTTTATGATTATTAAAATAGTTTAAACTTGTAGATATGTTTAAAATTATTTTTTTCTATGTCAGACCTCTATACAAATAACTTAAGCACATATTTATTAAATATCAGTAATACTATCATTTGTACTTGCCTAAAATCTGCATATAATTTTATAAGTGTAGCTGTTGAGGTCTTAAGTAGTTAAACACAATTTTTGACCCAAGTACAGTACAGTAACAAGTAACAGAGTGCATTTTTGCTTGTTATAAAGTCTTTGTGTTTTGAAACTGCATTTCAGGAGCTGTTTGCTGTAGAAAATATGTCCAGAAAGCATCATATGTTCTGTGCCCTCCAACAGAATGAATCAATCCTTCAAATTCAAACAATATCAATCTCTGAAGTACACATTGATCTGCTTACCCCTGATGGAACACTGGGGTTTTAGTTTCAGCTTACTGATTCCTTCTAAACTATTTTTTTCTTGGGAAAAAATGTACCTCCCTATATATTATATTTGTACACCCCAAAAATAATGACAATGGAAATGGAAATTTCAGGCTTCCAAACTATCTGGCTGAGAACCTTTCAGGCAAGAAACTGAAAGTAAAAGCTCACTTTAATGAGGAATATTTGACTTGTAGTCAATCTAAACAACCATTAACAAAAAATAATGAAGAATTTTTGAAAAACATAAAATAATAATAAAAATAATAAAGAATGGGTGATGTGACAAGAAGAATGAAATAAATGTTAGCAGTGTGGAGAATCAAAACAGCAGCTTATATATGAAAAATTGCTGCTTTATCAAGAGTAGATGTCTGTACGGAACAATGAGGGTAGAGGATCAAAAATGAAATAGGAATGTGGGTTCTGACAACATCATGAAATGAAGGATGGACACAGGTTCTCTTGAAATAGTTTTTACAATTTGATCAATATAACTTGACTATAACCTGCATATGTTCCGTGTGATACATTTATTCCATCCTGTAGCACAGAGTGAAAATGTCCTGCCCTTGTTGGCACATGACTTGTGTGCACTTCAGAGTCACACACTAAGCCAGAACATCTATTCACTCTTGCTCTGAGGGTATATTTTCCTACCTCCTCTACAACCGTGTATAAGCAGACTGCAATTGCCCCTTCAGTCTCCTATTGCTGACTCCTCTTTTAAATCTAGTTAATCACAGATCTTGACTGTCATTCCATTTATGACTGTGGATACTGCACTTATATATTTTGCCACCACAACCCAGGACTTTGCTCAGACACAGTTATCATTCATTTTTTTAGCTTGATACAGCTATTTAGTGTAGATTTTAATCTCCGGCTTCATGCATTAGATCTGCTTGAAGAACAGGACAACTGGGCACCTACAAATTAGAAGAAAACAATGCACAAATAATAAGAAATTTTTAAGAGGAAATTGAATAATTGTTTTTTCTCTGGTTACATGAAACAATTAATGATTTAATCATCTAGAAAACAGTTTTTAATTATCCAGGGTAATTTTATTTCTTTCTTACACATTGGTTTTCTCCAAGTAGTTTTAGTAGTTATAGTAAACAGGAAAAAAAAATTTCTATGCATTTTTCTCTTAATATTTGTTTATGTACACACCTATTTAAAATCACTTGGCTTATCAGACTGTTTCTTCCAACATTATTTGAAATTTAAAATAAGTTAGAGAAAAATTCTTATGTAACCTATTTGCTGGTTGTAGAATTATGTGAATCTTTCTATTATTCTACACATACATATTTGAAAGCTCAAAGAACCTTTTGAAGTTTTAACCAAGAAAACTATTACAGGTAGATAAACTGGAAAATTATGCTCAAGTATATGAATATGTAAATATAGACTAATTTTTTATTTAGAACTTGAGATAAACATTTTGTTACTAGTCTCAGTTTTCACCATTATGTACCATTCATAGCATAACAGAAACTAGCAAATGTTATTCAAATACAGAAAATAATTAGTTTGATTTCATTAATATAAGTTCTGAATTCTAAAAATAAAAGTACTTATTAATAATTATTCCTAATCCTTTAGATATGAAAAGTTAAGATTTTAGTAGAATGAAAGACTCACACTTCAAATTGATCTCACCTAGCTAATAATTCTGCTGCTGTACTGACTTATAGGCATAACTAAGATCAACTACTGAATAGTTTATTTCTAGAGAATGACTATGAAACTTGGCTGTTGTCTGAGTTTTATTTATATTATTGGTTAAGGAAATTTCACCACTTTAGAATGCTGATTTTTATCATGAACCACTACCTTATCTCTAAATCTTTAAACTGAATGAGGTCAGAACATGCTTTCTAAAAGCCTTTAACAATTTCTTGAGTACCATTTTTTATTTTTAAATATGAACTGATACATATGTTCTTATTTTCACAAGTTAGGCATAGTTTAAGTATGCCCTTACCTTAATACTGACTTTGAGTTTTTAAATCAGTGGTTATACTAAACTCAATGTGTTTTAGCACTGTAATGACCAGTTCTTATATGGAACTACTACAACAGGTAAAATTTTCACCCCTTGCAAAGCTCTAGATAGCCATAAAACAAACGAAATGCAACTAGCAGAGGTTGATGGCTTAATGTAAAAAAATTAGTATGCTGTCTGGAAAAAGTTGAAATTTACCTCACCCAGCAGTCATTTATTCCAGAAGGCAACATTTTTCAGTTTAATCACTGATAAGTTTCTGAGTGCACATTTTCTTATTCATGAAGATACGGTAAAGTTTCACACTATTACGACGCAAAGAAAAGTTTAATATTTTAAAGAAGTTACACTGGTTTAGCACTTCAATACCATATGTTTTATATACCTATAAATGTCTGTTACAAAGCTAAAGAAAACATAATTTTTGAATTGCCTGTGCTCTATGCACAGCTCATATATCAGAGAAAGATGAAGAGGATATCATACCATCTAAATCTATACTTACAAGTGAAGCATTTGTAATCCAGTCTCTGACCGTCTCTCCCCTGGGCTATTCCAGTGGAACATCTGTTGAGGGGCTTATTCTGATAATGCAGTGCTCTTAGGGCTCTGCATATATTAACTGTAGAACTACAAAAACATTGTGTAATGTTCAATTATAACTCTGAAATATTCCTCTTCAAAATTATTTTAAAAACTTTTACAGCAGAACACAATACAATTCCTTCTTCAGCACCACCAGAAACATATATTGAAAGTGAAGGGGTTTGGGATGAACACTTAGTAAAGTGAGGCTCCTGTTACTTATTTTCATAAGGAATTAACTGTCTGTGGTCAGACAGTTCAGGTTAAAGGCTCTATGCCCAGGTGGAGGTTGGAGACAAGTAATAACTCTCAAGGTTCTGTATTGGCACTGGTGCCTTTCAATGTCTTCGTCAATATCAGAGAAAGCTTTGATCAAGTGCACCTTCGGCAGGTTTGCAGATGGCACAAAGCTGAGCATCATGGTTGACATAACATAAGGATGGGATGCAATCCACAGGGACCTGGACAAACTGGAGGAGTGAGCCCATAAGAACTTCATGGGGTCCAGGAAGTGCAAGTGCAGGTGCTGCACCTCTGTTGGGGCAGTCACAGACATAAGTACAGATTGGGGGATGAACAGATCGACAGTGGCCCAGCAGGGAAGAACTGGGGAGTTCTAGTGGATGAAAACCTCTGCATGGGTCAACAGTGTGCACTAGAGCTCAGACAGCAAACTGCATCCTAGGCTGCATCCAAAGTGAAGTAGCCAGCCCCTGTACTCTGCTCCTGTGAAACCCTGCCTGAAGTACTGCACCCAGGTCTGAAGTACACAGCTAAAGAATGACATGGATCTGTTTGAAAGGGTCCAGAGGAGGACCATGAAACTGAACTAATGGCTGGAGAACCTCTCCTATGAAGATAGGTTGAGACAGTTAAGCTTGTTCATCCTGAAGAAGAAGCAGGTCCAGGGAGACCCCTTTGCAGCCTTTTAATATATAAAGGGAGCTTATAAGAAAGTGAGAGTAGGAATTTTACACAGGCAGGTAGTGATAGAACAAGGAGGAGGAGTTTTAAGCTAATAGTGGTGAGATTTATATTAGATACAAGGAAGATACTCTTTGTTGTGAGGATGGTGAGGCACTGAAAGAGGTTGCCCAGAGAAGCTGTGGATGCCCCATCCCTGGAAAGGTTCATGGCCAGGCTGGACATGATCCAACAGACGGTGTCTCTGCCCATGGCAGGGGGTCTGGAACCAGATAATCTTAAGGTCCCTTTGCACCCAAGCTGTTATTCTATTATTCTCTGTGCCCATAGGAAAATAGAAGAAAGAAAGAAGTTGAACAGAATAAAGGCAAAAAAGTGATCATTTTGAAGCAGTATAAAATCTGTGTTGTATTATCCCAGTTTGAAAGCACACTTGGAATGACTAGGGCTGTGGTAATCACATTTAGCTGGAGTTTTCTTTCAACATTATTTACGGCAATAAACATCCTAACTCACTTGAGTACAGATGATCTACGCTTTATCTGAGTTACACTAAAACAGTTATTGGAATTTAATTTTAGAACCCAACCTACAAATAGGCAAATGATAATTACCCCATTTTATTTTCCTGTTTGGTGTATTACAGTATTTTGTGTGAGTGAATTGTCCATTAATACTCTCAACATGCTATTTTTGTAAACAAGATAGACTCTTAATTATATTTTATCTAACTGTACTGAATGTACCACAAATTAATGTGCTGCATTTAATGAAGGGTATTAAAAAAAAGTGAAAAAATCATTTGACATTGCCAAGAATGAAAGGTTATTCTTTCTAAATCTTTTGAAAACTGCAAATTTTTTGCAAGTGTGTTTTGAGTGAGACCTTTATCAAAAACAAATCTGAAATAAATTTACTAGGTGTTCTTACGTATATACATAGAATTTTCTTCCTTTTTTTTTAATTGAAGGTTTAATTTATTTATTGTATTATATGTATTTATTTATTTATCTCCTTGGTCTCCTTGACAGATATTAAATTTGTATAAGAGCTACATGCATTAGTAAAAATTTTTGTGAATGTTTTAATTGTTTGAGAAATGTTTAATATAAATAATCCTGTTGTGTATCCTTACTTATACAGGGAAAATTTTTGCTTCACACTTGATCTCATCTACTACCTCACCAATGAGAAATATTTCTGTTTGTGACTGTTTACAACCCTCTTCTTCAAGAGGAAGTACACTGTATCTTCTCACATAGCAGCATACTGTCATTATTACTTATATATAGGCCAGATAATTGGTGCAAAAATTTTGGATGTGCTTAAGTGTAGAATTTCCTAATTAAAATTTCCAAAAACTGTAAAACCATTTCCAAAACATAGAAGGACACAGGTTAAAACATACTTCTGTAAAACAATTATGAGAAGATTTCCATTGCCTTTCAATATAGGTTTCTGGCACCATATATTTATTCTATTATTCTACTTGACCTCTAATTTGAGGTATTGTGGTTCTTCTGAAGATCATGTCATATGTGCTAAGGCTGTGAAATTAACTCAGACATCCTTAAGTATTTTAAATGGCACTAGTTGTTTTATAATTCTTTAAACAATAATTCAAGTCCCAGCTTAGCAAAGCTGCTGGAGCACAGGATTTAGTTTTTGAAAGATAGGTGGCTTGAGCATTTGGGATGCCCTTAGGGATTTGAGATAGAGACTTAGATCAGGTAGATACAGTATTTGTCTTGAAGGCATATGTATCAATGACATTGATAGAGATGCAAGTTATATTCATTTTATAGAGTAATCATTAATTCAAATAGAAATCACTTAGTGGCCCCTCGCTACTGCTTGGTCATGGCTCTACCATAACCCTGTAAGAACAAAATGAGAAACAAGTTGTGATTCAACTCTGTTTAACCTCTAATTTTCTCCCTCTTTTGTGAAGGACTGATGCTATTAAAATTAGCACTACAGTTTGTGCAGTATCATGCTCATTTGTTCATATCCCAATGAAATGTTACAAGCAAAGTCCTTCTCATTTCTTTAGTCCTCCCCATTTCTTCCTGCATCAACCAAGCAATTGAAAACAGCCATCCTTTGAATGTTACAACCTTCCCCCCTGTGGTCCCCCCAAAACTTGAATGCTCCTGACATCTACAATTATATTTGAATTCCTGCTTTTATTATGCTCTTTAGAGTCCTAAGACTGTATTAAAATTTCCCACACATAACAGCTAGGCTATGTGAAAATATGTCAAACTGAACTTTTTGGAAAAAGTAAAAGGAAAGACTGAAAAATCAGGAATATTTTCTGAAAGTGGAAGGAATTTTCCTAAGGATTGCAAAACTACACAAACACAAATCTTTCAATCCACTTTTGGCATTTAGTTTTAGTCCTAGCAAATGTATAAGTGCGTTATTTTGGAAGTTAAAAAAATGCTTGTTCCTAGTATTTTCAGGTACTTCAGTCACAAGGATCAAACTGAATAAAAATCTGTAAAAAATTAAATTTTTGATCCATTTCTTCTTTCTTTCATAAGGCTGCTTTGCCTGCTCTAAGTAAACTGTTTGCTTTTCTCCCAGTTCACTTTTCTCTCATTCACTTGCAATAATTTGATGTCTGGCTAACTACGTGATTGTATGGTAGGTGACCCATATATCACCTTTTTAAGCCTAAATTTTACATAATTTGAAAATAGAAGATGGAGCAGAATACATAAAATACTTTGTATTGGGATTTCTTTTCTGTCATTCTGCTGTTTCAATAGAAATCTTTTTTTTGGAGGAAACCATGTTAAATCTCTATATATCTCATTTGTAAACAGATAGTATTTGCTCTCAAACAACAAAATGCAGATTGCCAGAAGCAGGCATCAGGATGTTATTGAAAAATTCCCAGCAGAGTTGAAGTTTTACTCAGAGGCTTGCTACTCCAAGCAGTCTCGGCAATTCCAGAAATAGATCTGCTTGTGGCAAAATAAATAAAATTAAATGATTTCTGAAGTCCCATTTAAAATATAAGCAAAACATGAGAAAGAAAAAAAAGAGAAAGAAGAAAAATCAGACAAGCAAAACAAATTCAGAATAAGGAATTGTCAAGAAATGTCCCTACTAGCTGTTTAAGTAAAATTTTAAAATTATATAAAATTACATAAAGTAGAACAAACTGAAGGTTATCACTGCTTTCTAACTCTGATTCAATTCCTGTCAAATAATTTGCAATAGTTGCAAACTGTATTCTTTCAGAGTAGAAAATAATAATATAAGGTGTAATCAAGGAATACAATAGGACATCATAATAAAGTCAATTAGGTTAAAAATATCAGGTCAGATCCTGTAGTCTTTTTAATTTTTTTCAGCAGGTGAGTAAATGAAAAGATGAAAGAAAATACCTTCTCAAAACTACTGTAAAACTGTGGCTGAAACAATTTCTGCTGTTATTCTTTTTGATAAAAGTAATTCTTAAAATGAAATTAAAAGTTCTCCTCAGGATCAGTTACTGACTTATCTTGAGAAAATTTGTCTTGTTTTGGATGTATTTGATTTTAACTCACATGCAGATCAGAGCCTTAGGAAAGAGATTAGTTGCCCTGTCAGAGAAATATATTTCTGTGGATGAAGAACTGTTGTCAAGAAATACCTAGAAGCCAACTGGATTTTAGAAAATCAAAACTTCAAATCCCTTGAGCACCAGACAGATCTAGGATCCTTTACTTGCGTAGGATTATCAATTCTCTTATAAAATAAACACTTTCTTTATTTATGGATTCAAATCCTGATTTTTAAAAGAAAGGTTGATAGATAAATGTTGCATACAGGTAAAGCCTTATAAAATAAGGGCATTGTTACCTCTGTAAAATCATGGCTCAGGCCTGCTACTTCAGCTAAGCAGAAAAAGACTATGGAAAAGTGACTCAGCTGAACTAGAAGTAGAAAAACAATTTCTATAACCATTGCATATTCACATCGTATGTATGTGTATGGTGGTTGAATTATGTTTGTTATGATTTAAAACTATGTAGCTGATAATGGGCTAACTGCTTAAAAAGGCCTGGTTTTTGCAATGAAGTGGCGCTCCCTTGCACCTGCCTGTGGACTCTGCATTGCTTCACTTTGTAGAGATAAAGACAATCATTTGACTGGGAAGTGACTTTTAAAGGTCGTCTAATCCAACCTCTCAACAATGACCAGGGTTAACTTCAACTAGATCAATTTGCAGTTTATCGCATGTCTTCTCTGCTTTATCATTTGTTTGGTTATATCATAGAAGTGTGCAATGACAGAGTTGTTGAGGGTGGAAGTGGTCTCCGGAGACCACCAGCAAAAGCTTGGTATAAGATTGCATTTCACTGTTCAGTGAGAGATATTCCCATTTTTCTATATCTATGTATTCCCACTGTGAAATATCTAACCTATAGGAAAAACTGACTCGAGGGTTTGGTACTGATTAGGTCCCCCTAAGTACGTTTTGTTTTCCAGGCTATAGAGATACATTTTCCTGCATATAGAATTTATGACTGCCTTTTACAGATGTCATAGACTTTGTAGATGAGAAAAGGAAGTCTTTTGGTGCTCTCAGGAAAAATCCAAGCTCTGCTATCTCATCAGTTTTAGACATCCAACTGTAGTAATGTACACTGCAAGGTATAGGGCTTTCTGCTTGGATCTTGCTTATTGACTCTCTGAAGATGATTCCATTTTGCTAAAATAATTATTCAATCAGTAAGAGGAAATGAGCAAACATGATTTTGCAGCATGGAAGACATCATAGGACTAGCAAAATCTAGTTCCATTAAATTCACAAGCATTTTAGACTAAGAAATAATGGACAGCATGAATGAAATCTAATCTCTTCCTTCGGAAAGTATAATAAAAATTAATGCCACAAATTTCAATTAGTTATGACAGATGTGCATAATCTGCACATCTCTGTTTTCAAACTTCATAATATCAGTAAGAATATAGTATACCAGTATTTTGTTCATGCACTTGAGTGTATGATTTTTCACATACCAATGTCTTCATAAATTTTTTTAATTGAACCCATATACACTCCTCCATGGAAATGTTATTCTTTTGCATAATAATTCTTTTTCTCCCATCTAGCTATCACTTCATTTAATTTTAAAATATTACCTGCCACTTCAGACAAAGCAAGTTTTTTGGGACAATAAATTTCAGGATAGCCCCACATAACAGCTAGCACTATTGTACTGTGAGTTGCAGCCCATAAATATGACATTTCAAGAGCTTGGAGAAGCTAAGCATATAATACTTTTGAAATTCTCATTTTCGTGGGTCTCTCAAAGATCTTAGATCCACGTGTTAGAGCAATTCAAACAAATGTGAGTAGTACTCTGCTTAAATTATTTCATTACCTAAAAATAGAAATTTGTTATTAAAATTCTATTATGAAACAAATTTTAGACTCAATCTGTTGTCCTTAATGATATCCCTTATTGCTTATTGCTTTACTTGCTTCATTGTCATCCTAATTAATTAAAACAAGAGACTCTTACTTGACTCCATTTTTGCAGAGTGCTGCATAACTAACAGCTTATTGTCTAACTTTCTCAAAGGATTCATGGCAACAACATCAAAAAACTCATAAGCATGGATTCTTCTTGAAAGTAGTCCCTGTGATTTGGACTCTAAAAGACTTTCCACCGTGTTGGAAACCTGTCATTACATACCTTTATTTTTTTTTTTCAGCTTGTGATTCTGTAGTAAGCTCAGGGGGCAATATACTGCTACAGCCTTAACCAGTATAACTGAGACTGGTGGTGTTCTGTGTTATTTGAAGCTGAATATTTCAGCTGCCGTAAAATGATCTTCCATCCATTTTTTTCCTCTTGTATGGAAATGCTTCAGTGACTTTCTTTTCTTCTTGAATTTCAGGCTGCTACACATACATGGCACATTTTTTAATATTTCTTCAATATATATTGTCTCTCACACAATACTGACAGCAAGGAACTTCACAAGTTATCTATGGTCTTTTAATTTTTTTTTTTTTTTGTTCAATTCCATGAAGGACAAAAAAAGAACATTGAAGGATTTTTTTCATTGTTTTGTGAAAAAAAATATGTTCATTAAAGTGAATTCTTCTCAAAATACAAAATCAGAATTTTTTTTTCTAAAAAAATTATTATATATATATATACATATATATATGTGTGTGTATATATATATATATATTTATATATATATATATATATTTATATATATATATGTTTAATGTGCCTGTGGTCTTGGAGAAATTTATTGGCAACCCTTATTTATAATACACAATGACCCCATAAGGGATTGTAAAGAATTATTAGGAATTAATCTCTTGCAGATCAGTGATGAACCAGGAGTGATAACTAATTTTGTATTGTTTTACCCCTAATGTGGTTTTCAGTTCACCAGCTTCTTGTTGCATAAAGGCTCATTGTTCCCATACATTCCTCTGTCAGTTCCTCTTTAAGCTCAAAATTTAATACACTGTCAAAAAAACAACTACAAAAAATAATCTTATCTACAGAAGGGCATTGACCCTTGCATCCTTCTTAAAAGTACTGACAGTTTGGCTTGTTTGGGGCAGAGTCAGCAATCAGATCATGAACTAAGCTGGCTGTTTTCACAGTAAACGTGCTATGCAGAAATTGTTGTTAGAGGTGGAAAACGGCTTGGCCATTCAGAGAAACAAAGACCAGGTTACCTGGAATTAGCCAGTCACAGTCTGCAGCTGCTAGAAGGGTCTGGAATAAGCATGGAATGTGGCTAGGTATATGGAATTGATGTCAGAATAGTGCTATATGCATGAAATGGAGGCTTCTCTTTGTAACTGTGGTTGTGATACTCTGGGTTATGAGGACTAAATTTATGTGTGCTCTCAATGCTCTCAGTCACCAGTTTCCTGGTGGGCCAGCAACCACCTGAGTAGCCTCTGACAAGCAGTGGGGGAGAATCAGATCCAGAGTCATGTACTGTGCAGGCTGTGAATCTGAGTCCAGGTAATGGAGGGATCCATGTATATATCTATTGATTCATTTGCTTTTATAGATTGTCACAGTTAGATGATTCACACACACACACACACACACACACACGCATACATACACAAGCTTACAGAGATATCAGGGCCCACTGTCAAGGAAATGGCAAGAAGCTGCTCCATAAGTTCATACTGGATATTAAGAAAAGGTTCTTCACACAGAGGATGGTCAGAGCCAGACTTCCCAGGGAAATGGTTATGGCATCAAGACTGTCAGAGCTTAAGAACATCTGAACAACACACTTAATCATGTGGCTTAATTTTACATAGTTCTGTGAAGAGCAGGGAGTTCAACCTGGTCTTTACTGGTCTCTTCCAGCTTAAAATATTCTATGATTTTATGATTCTGTGGTATATATAGCCTTTATATATATGAAACGGTTTCCCACTAGAAGATCACCAATCCTGATCAGCCATGGAGAGAAGAAAAATGAGACCATTGATGCTTTTTGTTCTTGTCTGACTATGGAGTGCAGCACTGTCTCTCTTGATTTGTGTGGCCATCAGCACATGCATATGCATGTTGTTCTACGTACATTGTATGGATTTTTTTCTGTGCCTACTGGACACACATACTCAGTCTTGCTCGTAGTTGGACGTGGGGACATGGAGTTTCAGGAGCCTTACCAACACTGGACTGCTAGACAAGACCTAAGTACGGAGGCCCATGGGCCTGGAGGGTCATAAGAAAAGAGCAGCAGAACGCTTCAAGGAGTCTCACCAGTTGCAACTGTGGTTGTATCAGAAACTGTTATTATCATCCAGAGAAAAACTGACCACCCTCTTTGAAAGGTTTCCTTCTAATCAGGAGAAATGCAAAAATATGCCATTAGATATTGCTCTTTCTGACTGACCAGTGACGGCAAGTGATGCAAATGCTGCACCATGGCACTTGCACAATTAGAAGAAATAACTCTTCTCTAATTTTCTAATCATTTTTTGCTAAGCCAAATTTGGTAGAGAGGATGAAGGTGAATAATTTTGAGAAAGAAAATACAGGTGTTTTCCTTTTGGATTCCAAGATAAAGTAAAGTTCTTTCTCTTCATCTGGATGAATATTTGCCATTTATGTATGAATTTATAACTCACAAAGTCCAAAACAAAACTTGCTATGAAGTTTCTCTGAAAGAGTAACTGTTTGGCATTTTTCTAGACAACTTTTTCTGCTGTGTCAAACAACTAAGGTGAATGTCATTACCAAGGTATGTTACTACTCATGCATTTCAAAACAAAATTGTCTCTGCTGCTTAAAAGAAAATGGTGTCTTTAACCTTTGTACGTATAAAACATTGAATTTTTTGAGAATCAAGTATTTTTTTATTTTTTTCATGCTAAAAACTCATTTATGAAGCTGAAGGATCCAGATTGTATTGTCACCTCTATATTTTTCTACCAATTTAATACTCTTTTCCTTTGCAAAGCTGATAATAAATGTATTATTGTAGCAGAATTGGTGCTGAAATTTTCACTGGGTCTTGCAGCTGAATTCTCTTCATATTTTTTTATGGACCTGGCTTTTTGTCTACCTTTGTCTCTCTAGGAACTTGGAATTTTTTTCCTAAAACTCTTTTCAAAATGATCTTTTCTTTCTCCCCTGCAAGAAACCAAAAAGCCCACAGAAATACGCAGTTGGCAGAACACAAAGAAATAGTTACATACAACAAACAAAAAGAAAAATATGATGTCGTTTGAAATGCAATTTCCTTTCATATAAATCCTCACAGAAGGACACAGACAGAATTATGAAAATAAATTGTGTATATTTTTTGTTTGAAGAGAAGCTGAAGATCAAATTTTACTATCATAATACATTAGTTTTTATAATTAAGTTGTTACCAACATAATTGTAAATTTTTTGAAAGTACTTAAGTTGCTAAGTTTAACAGCTGGCACATCTGAAGGACAGGATGCCATCCAGAGGGACCTGGTCAAGATTGAAAAGGGAATGGGAGTCTCGTGAAGTTTAACAGGACCAAGTGCAAGGTGCTGCACCTGGGTCAGGGCATTCCCTGGTATCAACACAGACTGGGGCATGCACAGATGGAGAGCAGCCCTCCTGCGAAGGACTGCTGGGTGAGAGGCTGGACATGACGCAGCCATGTGCACTCACAGCCCAGAACAGAAAGCCAAATGTGTCCTGGGGTGAATCCGAAGCAGTGTGGGCAGCAGGGCCAGGGAGGAAATTCTGCTCCTCTACTCCCCTCTGGTGAGAACCTACCTGCAGTGCTGCATCCAGCTCTGGACCTCCCAACACAGGAAGGACATGGACCTGTGGGAGCAAGTCCAGAGGAGGGACGCCAAGTTGATTTGAAGACTGGAGCTCCTCTCCTATGAGGAAAGGCTGGAAAAATTTTGTTCAGCCTGGAAGAAAGAAGACTTCTGTGTGATCGGTTTGTGGCCTTCCAGTACCTGAAGGGAGCCTACAAGTAAGATGGAGAGAGAATATTTACAAGATCATGTAGCGACAGGACAAGGGGGAAAATTTTACCTGAGAAAGAGAGTAGTTTTGATTAGATATTAGGAAGAAATGCTTTATTGCAAGGGTGGTGAGGCACTGGAAGAGGTTGCCCAAAGAAGTTGTGGTTGCCCCATCCTTGGAAGTGTTCGAGGCCAGGGTAGATGGAGCCCTGAGTAACCTGGTCTAGTAAAAGATATCCCTGTCCTTGGCAGAGAGAGTTGGAAATAATAAATAATCTTTAGGGTCCCTTCCAACTCAAACCATTCTATGATTCTAAGTTTTGCTGCTAGTTACACATTCTGTTGCGAAAAGTATGACATGATCTTATGGCAGTCATACTCTGAATAATTAATATCCTGTATTAAAACTCTTCTTGTATTGCAAAACAGAACCTAAAGGAAAAAAAAAAGACAAAATCAGGGAAAAAACCACAAAAATAGGTAAAAGTATAAACACTTCTACCTTGCTTGACTAAGCTTTTATCTAGAGTGTTTAAATCATGTACCAAAATAGCCTATCTATGTGTTTTGTGGGGTTTTCTTAATATAAAAACATCTACTTTGTATCCAAACATAAACCTACTGAAGTTCTGAATATTGTTTCTTCACTGTAACTGAACAGATGTGCAGATGCACAAATCTCTATTGTGGCAAAAATATATAAGGTGTGGGGTCAGATGAAAGAGTGAGGGAGAGAGAAATTTTTCTATTACTTTGAATATCACATAATAAATGTGCTGTCTTTTAAAAAGACTGCAGGGTAAATAAAATTCTCTAGTTTTGCATTATAAGAAGCTTGCTTGATTTTCATTTGATCTCTTTTCTTGCTATCAAAATTAACAAAATCAAAGATTCTATTTAATTTATATAGCCAATTAAATGCCGACATTTCATATGAATCTTCAAAATACCTGTAAGCTATTAGATGAGAGTTGTACATTCAGAAAGGCTACTATATCTCCTCCTCCACAGCCAATTGTGTTCAAATAACTAGAAACATTTGTTTAACTTCCTTCTCATTAAGGTTGATCTCTTCCCATGTTTAATCTGCAGCATCATGAATGCTGCAGTACCACATTATGTTTACTATAAATGTTGAATACAGTTTGAATCAATAATCTTGCTATAGAGAGGGATATAAGTGCTAAAATTATTTCATTTCATGAGTTCTCATTGGGGTCTATTGAATTCCATTGCACACAGTGAGGAAAATAATTCACCATTGTAAACTTTTATAAGGCTGCCACCTAATTTTTTTTCCCCCCCAGGAATATCTGTAGTAAATTTTACCTATTTTTTCCAACATTGCTGTAGGCCTGTACATTAAAGTGTGGTCTTTGGTACATAGAGCCATGACTTAGAAAATACTCAGACATCAGTGAAAGACACAATACAGACTGATGATGAAATCTTTATGAAAGTATGGAATAATCCCTGGCAAAGCAAAAAAGGTTTAAGTTTCAGGCAGTCAAGATAGCTGCAAGTGCTGATAATTGTAAGTCCCTCAATTCTTTACTTGTCTTGATCATTTATTTGCTGTGTGACCTTAAGCAATTTTATTTTCCTCGGTATATTTTGGTGTGTTTTTCACATCTTTAGGGCAGGGATCATTTCAGAAAGCAAATCACTCTCTTCAGCTCTAATCATATCAGAGGGGCTCTGGAGGCACCTAAAGGTGTTTTCCTTGGTTTTTTTTGTTTGTGATTTTGTTTGTTTGTTTGTTTGTTTGAGGTGTTTTTTTTTAAGAAGTTATAATAGAAAAAATAATACTTATGTCTTTATTTACCATAAGAGGTTGTTATCATAGAATTAATACTGAACTTACAATTTAATTGAAAACAAAAAGTGCAGAGTATGAGGAAGAATTTTTGCAGCTTCTATAGCTAGTTAAAATTGAGGATGTGACTACTGGGATCTAGTTTTTATTCCATGGTAAATACTTTCAAACAATGATTATTGCATTTATTTTTATTGTATAAGGATATACAATAAAATCAGAAATATCCTAAGACCACAATCCAGAAAATTATTTCATTTGTTTAATAGCCATGAAAAGATTCGTACATTCAAATATAAATGTACAATTCAATGCTGAAGTGAATTGATGTCTGATTAGTACAGATGGTTTTTAGACAAAAAAGTGTGAATATGGTAGGAAAATAAAGATATTGCTTGTAAAGGAACAGTTTTTCTGAGAAGTATTTCCTTAAAATCAGCTATGTAGAAGTTCCCAAGAACAGAAAAGGCAAAGCAAACCAAAACACTGTTTTCACTTACATTTCTTCATTTGGCTTTCTGAAAGAGAAAATTAATATTACATACGAGTAAGAACTAATTAAATTAAGCAACTGTGACATTTGTGATAATGATACCAATTAACCAAAGGCAAAAGGGATATGTTCAGTGAAATTCACAGCTAACATCTGAAATACCATTAATATGAGACTTCTTAATGGTGTCCTTTATTGAGAGCTGTGGTGTTTATGCAGAAGTGAGTAAAGGGTAAATTTAGCACAGGACAGGAGGAAGTTTATTGAGAGCTGTTCCTATCAATAAGAGAATTCTGATCTGAGTATGCCTGACATTCATTTGTTATCACTGCTGATGCTGTGTGCCTTCATGTACCTTTATCTACTCCTTCAACAATAGGAAGTCCTGGATGAGTAGAAGTTTGTACACACGCATAGAATCTCAGACACTGCCTATTGCCAAGTAAATAAAAATAAACATTTATAGTGAATCACTATCAAATCACACATTCCCATCACTGAATTTAATGGGAATCTATACTGAATTCACAACATACAGTGGATTATGAATGAACTGCAAACTACTTCCCATAAAAGTGTGGACCATCAGTAATGTGCGGAGCAATTTGACTGTAATAACCCAGAGACAACTGTCTTGTTTTGCCTTATATGGAGGTAAAACAAAAATAAACTCTGCAGACCTATTTTCCCAAATGGCAAAGGGCAAAAAACAAGGTAGGAACAAAATAACTAGACCCATAAATTGTTTGTAAAGGATGATGGTTTAGAATATATTTTTCAGTACTTAAGTTGCTCCATTATAAACATTTTCATCGTTTAAATTTCAAGTCAGGTAGAAGTTGCAGAAGATAAATATTTATTCAAAGATCCATATGAGTATTTAGGCAGCCCTGAATATGTAGGCACCTGTTTGAGTAACTCATATAAAATTTTAATCATAGAGTAATTTCACATATATTACTGTGATAAATAAAAATTAGTTTGCCAGAAGTCTTTGAGATGTCAGAAGAGATAAAACAGGATGTTTGGGATATTTTTCTTAAATTTAATTTTTTGAGTTCTATGGCTTTAGAAACAAGAGTTAAATATATCTGTAAACTGTAGGTAGTCCTTAGATCATTGAAGTCTATGATCAAGACCTGACATTTAACTTCTGATTTGTTTCTGGTTTGGTTTAGTTTTAGATATGCATATCTAAGAGACCATAATGTCCCATTTGAAGCCATAGTAATATATTGTATTGTACAAATAACAAGTATGCTAAAGAAAGCACTATTCAGAGATGTCATGTTACATGCAGTTTTTTTAAAGAGACATTTGAAGGCTTCTAAATAAAAAGTGAATATTTGGATAAATGTGAATTTAAAATGTGAGTATATCAAAATATTTATTTGCAATACTTACCATGGTCATGTCAGTGAAGACTGATATTTTCCCAAATGACAGCCAAAAGCAGAATTATGACCCTACTGGGACTTGACATGTGAAATTTTGGTAATTTGGAAAACTGTGATCTGCAACTCCTATCGGTCTTAGCTAAGATCAACATTGTCAGTTGCTACAACCTGTTGCCCTTTGAATTGTAACAATCTGATCACGTTTCTGAGACTGAAATGACTTTAGAATAGTGTTGTTCAGAGCACTTATTATATTAAGGCATTTTCTCAATAAAGAAAAGGTGGATATCTAGTTTATTAGAGTTACTGAAGCAATATCCAAATGAAAGCTGCCATCAAATTTGCATACAAAAAGATGCTACATCTCTTTTAAATATGTATTTCCTTAATATACATCTATTCACATTTTTTATAAAAAACCTTGACACAAAGCTCCAAGATAGTTCTCAATTTGGAGATTTTTTTCTATTTTCCATAATACTTTTACTTCAATTCTATTAAAGGTAGATAATACAATTATTAGTTTTAATAAGATGATCCCTGGAGTGAACATAAGAATACATATAATTGAGTACTAGAAAATAAATAAAGGTGTGACATTAAATTGGATGCTAACAAACATTTAGGCTGTAGTCTTCCACACAAAAAGAACATTTATTTTTTCAAATCATCATGACAATATGAATAAATAATCATTAATGAAAATGTAATTATGTCTTTCATTGAAAAAAAAAATAAAAGGATACAAATACAATTGAATTTCAGTTTGTGGCTCAGACCTTGTAGAATTGTGTATCAAAATTCTCCTTTGGTCCCCGTGGAAATTCACATACCTTTATGTAGGCTCATGTTGAAGCTGATATTTTTATGCAAAATCCAAGAATGCTATGTGCCACATTCTAGGGTGAAAAAAAAGAAGAAAAGAGGAAAAATGGTGACTGCAAATGTAATAGAAACATGATCGTAATAAAAACTAACAAAAGATGGATTTATTTTTCTGCTTCTCTTTTTGAATTGTGTGTAAACATAAACCTTCTTAAAAATGTTTGTTGCCTGACCAGGAAATAAAAGATGATATTGATTGTCCACTGAATCATTAGAATGAAGAGTCAAGAAAAGTGCTTAGTTTCATATTAGACTGTGACCTTGATGTCATCACTGAACACTGAGGGACAGCTATAACTCCCACGAGGAATCATTTTTCTGCTAAACAGTTTTCTTCTCAGCAAATCATGCTGATGCATCCACTGTGCAAGTTTGTGAGAAGCTGCATGGCGTCAGGAAAGGTGAAAGTGTCTCCATGTGCCCTCTGGATACCTTGTGTCCATAGAAGACAGTGACATCACAGAAGATCAGTGTAATTAATCACATTTTTGTCCTTTCAAAGCCTTTCACCCAATCTTTTTAGGCTTGTGAGACATGTTTTATTATTAGAAGAGATTATAGAAATCAATGATTCCTACTACAGTATAAGAATTAAGGACATGTTTTTAAATGAATAGCCATAACCTTGTTGTTTAGAGGAGTAATTGTAATACTGTTAACATATTGGTTTTAGGAATGTTAATTCTGGTAAATATTTTAGATCAGTTCCATTAGATTAAAAAAAATAATAATAGTAATTATTACTACTGGAACAGTGGTTATTGTTATTCTAGTTGTATCTTACCTTGGATGTTGGTAGACTGTTGCATTAATAAAAAGATAATAATAAACTTCTTGATTGGATACTCCACTTTAGATTTCCCATAGGACCTTATGAACAGACCTAAAGAATTATAGACTTGCTGGCATCAGCCATGGCAGACTCAAACTGATATCTCACAGATTTTTGTGGTTCTCCTTATCTGATAGGGTCAGTTTCATAACCCTAGGATGCATACCAACAAGGCTTTCACAAGTAACTATTTTCACAACAGGTCTTAATTTTCTTGGTACTCAGTATTAGAATGCTTTATTTTTAGGTGACTGTAATCTGCAGCACCACAGACAAAGACCATCATTCCCAGCAGAGTGTGGCAGAAACATTACAATACCTGTTACTTCTATACAACCAAATAGCTACATATTGTTTCCCAAAATGTAAAAATGCTCCATGTGTACTATCCCTCCATTTCTTTGCCTGCTAAACTAACACGTTTATGTTAATGTGATGCAAATGCAGCTAGCCTGTAAAAAAAATGACCACATAATTTTATTAGCAAACAGCAAACTTTGCTTACTGTTAGTAAAACAAGGATAATAGAGACAGGGATTGCTTATACTGCAGTTCAGACATTTAGTACTGTAAACATTTTAGTTGTGGAACAGGCTGCCCAGGGAGGTCATGGAGCCTCCCTGTCTGGAGGCATTCAAAACCCAACTGGACACATGTAACCTGCTCTAGATGACCCTGCCTTGGCAGGGGCATTGGACAAGATGATCTTCAGAGATCCCTTTCAAACCCAACAGTTCTGTGACTCTGTGAAATAAACCTATATTTCAGCTGAAAGAGGAAGCCAAAGAAACCTTTATTCTGGTAGCATTGTAAGTGGTGCCTCAGTCAGGTGTGAAGTGGAGCTCTTCTCACTGCCATCACTAAATGGCCATTTCTAATCTCTAGCTCTCACAGTTTCATTCTCAGATGTTCTTTAAGCACTGGTGAATCTAGTAGGAGTGCTCACAGGAAGATGGTCGTTGATGGATTATCCAAATATGAAGCTACATATTCTTAAAGATAAAAAAAGAGATTGGTGAATTTTGTGAATCATAGTTGTGCACCAACCACTGAAAATCACTACCTGATGGTGCATTTAGACCCACACCTAAATATTTTTTCTGCTAGCATTCCTGGTGCCTGTGTGGTAGTGCAAAGAAAAGAGCTCTATCTTTACCAACCTTCCAGTAAGGATCTGGTTCCTATTGGGATAATTTTCAAATCTTATAGCCTTTTCATGTAATTTTGACTGATGGAAAATATTATTTTACTTGGAAAGCATTTTTATTAAAAGCAGAAAGACTACTTGTTTGTTTAAAAATGCATTTGATTCTTAGCTTACAAATTGTTATGAGCTGCTCAGCAAGAAACATCACAGGAACTTTCATTACCTGACCACTCTTACAAAGGCCATTTTTGCATATTATAGCAAATGGAATCTATGTCAGCTATAAAATCAAAGAAACATTTGGATTGGAATGTGTGTCTAATAACAGTAATTATATTTAGCACTTACTTTGCAATTTTCATCTGCAAAGCACTTACTAACAGCATTAGATACTTAATTCTCACAGAGTCTCAGCAAGGTAGGCAGCTATTAAACCTCCCTGTAAAGGGATGCATTATTGGCTGGCAAATGATCATTCACTGAATAGAATAGAAAATAAAAGAATAAGCTATTTCAGCTAATTCAGAAGTTTTTAGAGGAAAAACTTAAATAGTTTTAGGAGCAAGATAAAGTGCAGGCAAATAGTTCTGTTCCTTAAAACACATAAAAAGCTTAGCTTAATCAACAGTGACATAACTACACACCCATAGTGCTGTGAAATATTGCCACAATGCAAAAAGTTTATCTTTAAGTCTAGAATTTTGATTAAATGGTCTGCACACAATCCTGTGTCACGTGCTCTGGGACAACCCTAATTGAGCAGGGAGGTTGTACCAGGTCAGCCACCATAGGTTTTTCCAAACTTATCCATTTTGTGATTATGTGAATATGGAAGTCAAACAGAAAACCGACCCTACTTGAGCAGGGAGGTTGTACCAGGTCAGCCACCATAGGTTTTTCCAAACTTATCCATTTTGTGATTATGTGAATATGGAAGTCAAACAGAAAACTCTATCTTCAGAAGGTGTTTTGCCAAATCACTGTTTTTTTAAGTACAAGAAGAATGAGAAAATTTTCTTTAATCTCTCTTCTTACCTTATAGACTTTTAGTTTCTGCAAGATCTCCAGTATTTCAGTTACCTCAGGGGGGCTTATCTCTGAAGAGTACTATCCAAGATACATCCCTCTGCTTCTTACGTTCTTGGCAGTTAGGAGATTGCAGTCTGCAGTTGGCTGCTCTCCAGAGTAAACTAAAGGAGATAAAATCTGCCTGGATATTTATTAAAGTATTTAATTTTTTCCATTGTATCTGTTTTATACTTGGCACTGCTTTATTGCCTTGGCACTGCTTGTCATTTAGGTAATGGCAAGAGAGCAACTTGTGAAAAATATTGCATGATTTAAACAGGTGTTATTTCCATTAACAGTCCATAATGATTGGGGGTGGGAAATAAGTTAGATAAAAAGCTATGGACTTATAAGTAAGATAAAGCACTACTACTATTACTACTACTACTACTACTACTACTACTGCTAGTCAGCTTTAGCAACTAACTAGGAGCGTTTAAAAATAATCTCTCTTAAAAGAAGTAAAATACACAAAAATTTCTTAGTTGGTAGACTTATTTTTTCTTCAGAACATATTTTTAATATTGAAAAGTGTTGATCCATTGGCACTGGAACATGACACCAATGACTTTTTATAACATATTTTTTTTCTAGGGCTTTATGTTAGGAGCATCTTGAAAGCATTGTAATTCCATATTTCAATTAGATTTTTTAATATAATCAGCCCTAAAAAGACAACATAATGTAAATATCTTATAATTCCTTCTGCCTCTGTCTTTTCCTGCCAGAGCTCTCTGTGTATCAGTTCATCTTCGTTACGTTTTGTGATCTCCCATATACTGCTCTGATCTCTGCATTCCTGCATTTCCTCACATTTTTTTGTGCATTGATCTTAATCTTGCTCTTTACTTATTTTCAGCTAACATGTGCTCTTTTTGTCCACTGTACCCCATCTTTTCTCCCTTAAAGTGTCTGTTTCAGTCCCAGTTGCATGTCACTTATTTGCTTCCTCAAGTCTGCCATGGGCAGATATTCTTTAACACTTTAAAGTTTTCATTCTTCTTCCACTTGTTTTCTTTTCCTTTTACTTCACATATCAGAATGTTTGACTCGTGGTCCCTCAATGTGACTTTCTATCTATAAAAATTAAAATCTAATTTTGTTCAGTCTATATATTAATTTCTTTGTTGATGCATTGAAACTTCCACTGTAGTACTCAAGCAAGGCTAAAGGAGAATTTTCTGAACAAAATCTATCAAATACCTAGACTACATCTCTAATCTGTATTTACTATGACTACTGTTTGCTATTACTTTTTCACACCATCGATCATGATTGATTGTAATCACACAGTAATACACAAATAATCATATGTCAAATAGTGAGTGGAAGTATACATAAGTGCTCTTTCCATGAAAAATTTGGAAACTTTTTCTTCTTCTCAGAAAGACAAGAACTCTTTAAGAACTGTGGATTAAGTCAACATATACAGCATGTTTTTCTGCAACCATTGTGACACAACTGATTTTGAGAAAGTATATTCTATTCCCAACAGACATAAGAGAATCAAATAATGCAAGATAAAAACAATATATGAAATAAACTGTGCCTATACTGGTGCAAAAAGCAGATGATGAATACAATTTAAATTAGAGTGTTCAGTCACAAAGTCAGTAATGGAGATGGTGGGAGGGTGAAGGAATTAAGAGAGGCAAATGATGACAAGAATTTCTTTTTAATTAGATTTGGTATGAGATAGAATATAGATAGGGTAGAATTAAACACTTCCACCAAATGTTCTAGATATTAAGGATTGTATAAATCAAGCCCAAGGGGCACAAAATTTAGAACATATAAGTAAATTTAGATACAATATTAGAGGGCTTCCAAGGCCACATCTCTTAAATTACAGAGCTGGACAAAGTACTGAAAATCAACCATTTATTCAACAAATATTTGTATTTCTTTTCTGCTTGGGAATTTTAGGGAGTTGGAATTTCATTTTCATCAAAGTCACTGCTATAAAATACTATCTGAAAATATTAAACTGTCAAAGTGACAAAGCTAAATCTGGGTTTGCAATTTGCAATTTCTTAAGTCTATGATAATTTACCATTAAATAAAGCAGGATTACATCTACTCTGTAATTAAAAATATCATCACCACCCATTTTTCTTTTCTTTTGAATATTTTGAATGAGTAATCTTTTGAATGTTCTGAATGAGTAATCTAAAACCACTAAAATTAGTTCCTGTCCATAAACAGCATTTTGCATTTGTCACTGATCTTATTAGTCTTTTCTTCCTCTACCAGATTTTTAAGTATTACTTTTTCTGATTTTAAAGCTACATAATTTCCTTTTTAAATGTTTTTACTATGGAAATCGTAGTCTCAACTCTTATTGCCTTTTGGAGTTTAGAAAAAGATTCTTGTTTCCCATTTAATTTGAAATATTTTTTTACCTCTCTTTCCTAAACTATTAGCTCTAGAGGGAGAAAAATAGCACAAACCAGACATTTCTCTCCTTGCTCAAATAGTTTCAAAGATTTTGCTTGTTTTATATGAAAACACCATCTCCGGAACCAAAAGGCTTTTAGATGTTCACAAGATTTTTTTTTCTATTGAAATGTAGTTTTCAATGGTAGTCATACTCAAAGAAATTTTAATTTAATTTAGATCAAATCTTTGAAATATTTCAAACATCAGAACAAATTGAAATATAATTTATGATTGATATTATGTTAATTATAATAGATTGGTAACCGAGATTCAATATATACATATGAACATATAATTTATTATATAAAATATAATATTTTATTTATTAATTAAAATATAATGATATTTCATTATCAGAAATGAAGGAATATGTTTCTAAAATAGTATAAATTAGAAAAGACTGAGCAGAGTTTTCTGATAATTGTGGTTTATTTTTTTTTCTTTTTACTTGATGCAATCTATTTTCCATTTCTATTTCAGCTTCTTCTTGACTTCTTCTTCAACTTGACCTTCATAGGTCAGAAATATTTCTAGAAAACTTTTTATACATTTACTATTTTGGGATATTTTTTCTTTGTTTCAGTTCTTCTTGTTGGTTTTTTTTTTTTTTGTATGTTTGTTTTATCTCTGCATGTATTTTTTTTCAGTTGCTTGAGCATTGGTTGAGAGATGTAGATCATCCTTTTGAAAGTTGCCTTTACCAACACTGCTAACAGAATTTGAGCAAACATTTTTAACCACATGTTCAATGATGTGACTTGGGATTATCTTTAAAATAACATTCCTCTGTGACTTTTATAAATGCAAATTTTAAATTTTGACTCTTTCAGTGCCGGGCAGTTGAAGTGATCTTGGTGACTATCTTTTTGTCTGTATCATATTTTCAGTGTTCTGGATGTATTTGTAGGAAACGAGAATAAAGGGTTTCTTTTGGTCAGTCTTCCTTTCTAGACTCTTGCTTCTTGTTTCTTTGCTTCCCTTGTAAAAGCTGAAAATTTCAGCACCCGGTCTTCTGAACTCAGGAGTCTCATAGATGCTATTAGTCAAAAACTCATTTTGACACCAGATTCTAGGTAAAAAAAAAAATTTTTTTTTTTTTTTTTGAGTCTTTGGTTCTTTCTTTGAGCAATCTGCTTCTCAGGATTATCTGGACACGTTCACTCCAGCTCCCTGCTATGGGAATTAATGCCTCAAAACACTGTCAATGCCCAGTAGAATGGAAGACTTCATCTCCAACTACAAAAATTTTTCAGTTGTTGTTCTAAAGATCTTAAGTTCAGAATTCTTGTGTGAGACTTGTGCTCTATGCTAAATAAGAAAAGTTTTGAAAGATGTGGAATTAATACTGTATAGAGCTTACAGTGGTAAATTTTAGAGGTTCATTTCACCTAACGTTCATGTGTTAGACATCTGAGTCTGAGCAGTTCACCTCAGGCTTCATTTATGGTTGTTGGAGATAAATATGCACTTCCAGAGGGTGACTGCTTTGATCTAATTTGCTTGCCTTTCGTAGGGTGAGATTAATCTCTCTCTGGAGATGCCTGCTCCTTTTCATTGACGATAACACAGGCCCAAGATGACTAGCACAGCACTAACTGCTGAATTTTAAAGCACTGATGTTCAGGCAAACCAGTTCTCCCTGACATTTCTTTTATGACTGTCTGCACTTTGATATAATAACTAGTCCTTACAACTCAGTAAGAGAAGGGGATGTTAAATGTCTTTGAAGTCTAACTCTTTTGATTGCTGTAGATTTGCCATTTATAGAAAAAAATAAATTTTTTAAATGGTCCAGAAATATAGTTGCAATCATGGAAACATGGTAGAATGACTTGCACAACTGGAGTGCCGCAATGGATGCATTAGAAAATTTTCAGGCAAGGAAGGAGAGGTGGTGGGGTAATCATGTATTTGATGGAGTCTTTTGATGGACAGTGGTGATGATCAGGTTGAGTCTTTGTGGGTAAGAATCAGGGAAAAGGCCAACAAGGAAGATATCCTGGTAGGACTCTGCTGTAGACCACCCTACCCAGATGAAAAGACAGATTAAATATTTTATAATTATAATATGTAAAATAAAATGAAGTCTCACCAAAGCTAGCCCTTGTTCACATAGGAGGCTTCAGCTTAGCAGATTCCTGCTGGAAAAACAATGCAGTGTAGAGGAAAGAGTCTAGGAGGGTCTTGGAGTGCATGGAAGGTTACTTCCTGAGACAGCTGCTGAAGAAGACAACTATGGATGCTGTCCAACTGACCCGATTGTTTGTGAACAAAAGTTGTGCCACGGAGATATAGATTGAATATTAGGAAACATTTCCCTGGAGCAGCTATCAAGCATTGGCACAGGAAGTCCAGCAAAGTGTCTGAGTCACCAGGCCCAGAGATATTTAAAATTTGTGCAGGTGGCATGCTTAGGGACATGGTTTAGTGGAGCCCTTGACAGTTTTATGGTTGGACTCAATGACCTTACAGCTATTTTCAAACCAAAAATCAATTTGTAATTGTATATGGGGTTCTCTTTAAGCTTTTCTATTCTTGCTGTGCTTTACAAACTGCATGTTTAAAAACAAAACTAAAAATCTCACACACAACTCCACATACTCACAAAAGAGACACTTTCCCCACTCCAAATATTGGCTTGGGAGCTTTTCAGAGCACTGATAGTGCTTCTAATCTTTAAGTAAATTCCTTTCTTTAAAGGTTTGTTTTTAAGAAATTTATTTGTTTGTTCTTTATTTTACTTGACAAGATTACTTGAGCATGACATTCCTTAAATATAACTGTTTTCTTGTCTAGTTAGCCATCTGATGTGTACTGTCTTAAAGAACAAATATTGCCTCCAGACAATTAACAGTTCCAATTTGCAAACATTTTTGAGATAATGAAATTAAATATCTTCTCTAATTATTATTATTAAAAAAAAAAAAACCAAACCTATTTAACTAGTTGCATATAGCTTTAAGGATCATTTTTAGAATAGCCATAAATATTTTCAGTAAAATCTTTCTTAAACCTAAAGATTAGTATTAATGTGGAACTTTATACGCTGTGTTACAAACAGTTATGGAAAAGAAGACTTGAAAAACCAGTAATTTAAGTCAAGTGCTTTTGTTGATTAACAATAATTTTACCTGGAAAATTAGCAGGAGAAAACTTGAAGCAGGAAAGTTTATTTCAAAATCTCCAGGATTATATTGGAATGTTATGTGTATTGCTATATTAGAAGTTTGTGAATAAATTTGACACAAAACTATTGAAATGACACAGTTTCTCCCAATAAATATATAATAGCAGAGCCACTGTGGAGTTCAATGAATTACATCTTCCTGTATCATGCTTCTAGGTGGGATTGCAATGAAAGAGGAGAAGAAAAATCCCTCTCCATTATCAGGGTAATTAGTTCTATAAATTCCTTTATGTCTTCAGTGAAGAAACGGGGTAATTACATTGTGAAATTTCATTTTCCTAAGGGGACATATTAATTTATGGGCACATGTAATACTTGTTCCAGCACAAGGTTTCCACATTCTGTACATGTACTTCATTATGTAGAAAAGAAATATTTAAAGCACACAAGATTCTATGTATAGCACAAAGTATGGTTGGTTTTTGTTTTTTTTTTTTTAATTTAGGCAATGTATTTTTAGCAAATGTCTTTGATTCCAGCCTTTATTAAGTACACTGTAAGTCTTAAAACAGAAAAAGAAGTTATTTTGCTTTTACTCCTTCAGAGAAAAAAATATTCAATTTCTACATAGATATTAAAGTGCATAAAATATCATTAAAAGCAGTAAGTGTGGTGGCAATTTAATTATTACAAAACACTGTGGGTAGGATCAGGGCCCATGTTTTATTAAATTTTATTTCATGGGGAAATATACTGTGGTAATTACTAATACAGCTTTATCTATCTTTCTATTATTCAAAGAGTAATATCACCTCTGTTAAAGGTTAATAATATTATTATTACTTAATTCACTAGAATTTATTGAATAATTTGAGCACTTTGAAGTAGATACCAGTCAATCTGAACAGACTGTTTCTTTATGTCTTCTTGTTATGTTCAAAATCTTGTGAATGGGTAAAAAAAGGAAAGGCATTAAAAATAAAGCTGTTGAAGTCATCAAAATCTTAACAGTGCAACTAAAAAATCATTATTGGGCTAGATCTGATTATTTCAGAGAAGAAAAAATTAATCGTGATATAGTTAAAAAGATTGTGTACGCATCCTTTACATTCTCCTGCTTTTTCTGGTTTCAGGTTCCCTCTCTTTCTGCTACTTGTTGGTTTTATAATGGCAGCAGTGGTAGGGATGCTCTGGTGAGTCATCAGTAGCTGGAGTCCTTTGCTGTGAGGAATGTGATGTTCCTGTTAATGGCTTCTTCCTCACTCTAGAATCCTCTTTCTGTATACTTATTGACACACTTTTACATTTTTTCTGTTTCTCTAAAAACTTAACAGTTTCATCTTGTATCAAAATTACTACAAATTACTCTATATGTTGCCCTTTACATATGTCACATAAATATGTATTTATTTTCTTTTTGTTGACAAAACGTGTTTTGCTCCAGGTCTGTTTTCTTTATATGTTCATCACTGAGTTTTTCACAGTTGTGGAGTCTCCAATGCCAGCCTGTGCCCTATCCCTTAAAGTCCCATTGCTGTACTTTTCTCTGATATATCCCCAGTTCCCACCTCTCAAGGATATTATTGTACCACACCTCTATCTATTCCTCTGCTCTACATCATTGTGTTAGAGTCATATGCCTCTCATTCTACAAAGAAGAACTAATAACTCCTATATATATACTAAAATATATATAATAATAATAAATATATAATATAATATATATATATATATATAACACTCCTATAAAAGTAAAATAAATTAGACATACTTATCAGATATGTAAGATAATATGATATTAAAGGGCTGCAGAGTTGCACCATTAAAGTTAGCAAATAACTCTGCCTGTCATATATGACTTTCACTGGGAAGAAATTAGGGCATAAATGTCTTTATGCCTCTATGCACAGTGAGCCCAAGTCTGTTCCATACAGAGTTCCCTGTGCACGTGTTATCACACAGGCTGATCTGACAGATTTGGTGCACAGTGGCAGCTGGCTGCAATTTTCAACCTGGACACACGGACCCTAAAATTTGTGTCAATTTTAGTGGTCTTTGGGACAATGAGTGTTCAGGCTCTGACCACCAGTGGCCTTCTCTTGCAACAGACTCAAATCTATTAAAATGCAGTTTAGATTCTGTCCTTACTGAGTACCAAGATGGTTTTCAAAAGAGTCTGAACACTTCCCCAGCAGCAGTTGTAAGAACGAATAGGACAATTCCATCATTATTAAGTGCACACAAGCAAAACAGATGGGCAGTAGACCCAGGGACTTTTTTAAGAGTCATCAGATTAGATTTTTCATGCTGTAAAGGAGGCAGTGGTGCACACACTTCTGGCTGTGTTCCTGCTTCCTAGCCCTTATTCATATAGCTCTGTTTCCACACTGCCTTGCTCAAGGGAAGACACCTCAGCAGTGTACCTTCTAAGACAGTTTATTTCATAAGGGCTAAGAGACTTATAAGGGCAGCACCATCTGTTTTTGCAGCAACATATTTTATTACAATATATTATAATGCAAATGGCTTTAGCACTTGTTCAGGTAAGTAGGTAAAACTCACAATTTATCTTGGAAGGGAAATATGATCTTCTCTCAGTAGCTGTCTGTTGCAGTCACTGTTGGACAGCACTACATTGTTGGACATATTAAATAGATAAAACTGATTCCAGAAAAACCTCTTATTAGAGCTAACTTGGGTACAGACGTAGCGTACACTGAATAGCATTGCATGGTTATAGCCTACAGGCTTCTGTGTGCATCAGCACTGCATAACCACTGTATAACCAACAGACTGATTATGTGCTGTAAGGCCAATGACTTGGAAGCAAACATTCATATGCTCCTATATCTTGTCTCCTCCAGGACAGAACTGATAGGATAAGTTATGTCTTTATGTCTCCCTTTGAAATATCTTGAGATTATATCTAATGTCATGCATACTCATAATTGTCCTGCTGAGTCTTTTGCTGTTAGGTTACACAGAGAAGAACCAAGGGTCAGGGTAAGTCACTTCCAAATTATTGCCATGTTGAAGTGGGAAATTGATATTAAACTTCTCCACAAAGACCTAAGATAGAGATGCAGAATTTGGATGTTTAATATTTTCATCAAGTGTGGTTGTTAGAGCACGGTCAGTAGAAGAGCAAATCACAATAAAGCAGCCGAATTAAATCAAGAAATGGTAAAAGAATATTCTTGTGTAAGACACCATACATAAAATGTAAGCAGTACTGTTGCTTGTAGTTATAAAATTAGTAATTTATTACATTTTATCATGAGCAGCCTAACTGAGTGAATATATCATGTTTTTATAACAATATATTGGTCTGGACCTGTCAGAGACCCAAATGATCATCCTGTTTAGTTTCAAGAGGTTGCACAGGTCCTGACAGGAACAGAGTCCCATAGCAAACAGTTTATCCTCTCCAGAGACTCTACAATTTGTGATTATTTATGAGTAAATCAGTAATTAATAGTATACTCATGAGCTATCCTCAAGAATCAAAGTCTGAAGAAATTGCACCAGAATGGAGTTATCCAGGGATATTATTACAGGGATTCTCATCTCTAGTTAGAATATGGTTTTATTCTTGTTCCTAGATGTCTTCATCTTCTGAATTTTCAGCCACCAATGAGTAATCAGAATGATAATCACATGATCAGGGAAATAATTTTGGTTCTTCCGTTTCAGATATAATATCTAATGTGTTATTAACTCTGTAATGATGAAATAGCTTGCCTTTAACATTCTGTATACATAAAACTTAGCAAGCATCCACCAAAGAAAAAAAAAATTAGAAATGTTTTTGAATTAGTCCCATAAATGTAATGGCCAAGATTTTCAGATTCTCATTTTTGGCCCTTATTTACTCAAATTTGTTGTAATAAACAGAAATAGCTCTGTTTAACTCATTTCTGTCATAGAAGTATTATTTGAGAAATCGTGCAAATCTCACCTGCAAGAGTGTGACTCAGAAGCTTAGGAGGCATCATCTCAGAAATGGCCCATAGCTATGAATCCTCCTCCTGTAATAGAATAAGTGTAGACATTATTATCATCCACCTTAAGTCCAGAACTCTTTGTTATGGATTGGGAGCACAATGTTATAGGAAGTTTTATTTTTACTTTGTTTGGGTTTTTTCATTATGAAGGGAAACCTACAGTGGCAAAAGAGAGAAAACCAGGTCTACAACTATGCTCAAGCTAAGAAAATTGTTTGATTCTTCAAAAGGTTCAAAATAAATGTAATTTCAATTTGTTCCACTCAGGCATCATCTTGGGTAAAATATGCATACCTTTTCCCACCTTTTCTTCACTTATTTGCTCTTCATTTCTGCTTTGACAAATGGGAGGCAGAATAATTTTATAGGTTTATCTAAACAATATCTCTCTTAAAAGATTAGAAATTGATTCTACAGTAAAATTCATTCATATTTCATAATCATTTTAGTTTGGAGTGTCAAGAATGTTAGAACATGAAACTGCTTCCAGGAAAGTCCTGATTAGATGTCATAACCAAAATTGTCTTACTGGCTATTTTGGGGGGTAGCACTCCTAAACTTCTGCTAGTATTTTTTAGGTACTGAGTAAGATAAGCCTGAAATTTTCATGAATAATGAGAAACCTGAGCCTAGTTCACTAATTTCAACCATTGTCCTGAAAAATGTTGAAATCACTGATTTCCTAGCTCATATTGGGGATCAGAATATGACTGGATTAGCAATTACAATTACAATTAGCAAGTCTGTACATTTACTATTATTAAACACAACATGCATTGCAAAGATAGTAAATGGGAATATGAATGTAGTTTGGGGGTTTGGATTTTCTAGAGTTACTCCCCACCTCTCAAATCTATTTGCAGAAGCAATTATATATAATATTTGTATACAAAGCAATCTACACTTTCAGCTGAATAGCTTGTTTTGTATGCTGTATCAGATTGGTCAAAATTACTTTACAGGTGCTCTAAATAGATTGCTCAATTGCATTTTGGATCTGCTGGATTTGCTGCTAGCAGTGATCTTTCCCACAGCTCCAGAAGCATTTGAGTTCTGTAACTTTCTGATTCCTAACTCTGGAATTACAGTTAATCGAGAGGCTGATGTTAATACTGACTCCGGGGAAAGGACACAGAAGAAGAAATGTTATTTTCAGGTACTGGGTTATCAGTTTGAAATCCAGTCTTTTAACTCCTTCAAGTACTGGCTGCTCCCAGTTCCTACAGTTAATGGGAGGAGGTGCACCATAACTTTTAGTACTCCTAAGACACTCAGTCCCATGACAATTTTTGATCTAATGATCTAGCTATGACAATCTATATTTTGCCCACTGGCAATCTCCAGAGCTGTACACTTATTGTGAAGCAGGTGTAGCAGCTGGAACAACCTTCTTGATGTGTATAACATCTTAATCCACTTAAAGTAGCACAGTCTAAGAAAAGTCTCACCTTTACTACTTCATGGGCTGGCTAGTGTAGCTGCTCAGTCTCAATGATCTACATTACTAAGAGATATGACAAAGTAAAACAAAACAGTAAACATTGCTATGTCATATACCTTAACACTGTGCTTCCTCACATAGCTCACACACTGGAGGTCAGGAATGAAAGCTAGAGAAGGCTAAATATAAATATGTTAAAGCATAAATAATTTATGCTACCATGGCAAGAACATAATTAAGGTGACATTATGTTTCTTCCAGCCAGGAGACATCTTTGTGAAAAGATAAACAGAAAGTCAGGTGAATTTATTCACAGACAGAACTAACATGATCACTCAGAAATATTTGCAAAAGGGTTCCCAAGATTGCTTATTGTGCTGTTATGCTCATAGTTATAGAGGAAATTGCTAACAATATTGCAACAAAAAGAGGCTTACAGATCAGAGATTTACTTGTCAATGGATATGAAGATCATTTTACATTTTGCTTTGATTCTTTCTACAAATTATTTTGATCATGTTGTGTGTTTGTTGAGGTCTCTTATTAAAAATATTACATTTGAAATTGTTATTGAATCTAAGTTTACTGTAATGAAGTGCCTATGTTGTAGTGAATTTTGAGAAATGGTTTAGTGAGTAGAAATGTGGATTTTTATGAAACCCTCTCTCTCAGCAATTTTCCTACTAAAACCAAATAGTTATTCTTAAAATTGATATTATAGATGTAATGTTTCATAAAGTTTTGAGAAAGGTGAAACTCAATAATCAAAAGCAAAAACAGAAGTCAGTATAGTTGTTCCTGATTATGTTGCTTATGAATCTCTTAGAAATGGATTGAGTGTCAAACTGGAATAAAATAAAAAAAGATTGACAATACAAACAAGTGGTTGTTTTCGTTGTGGTTTTGGGGTGTTTTTTTTTTTTCTGTATTAGGCACTACTTTTTCTAAGAAAGAATTTGCTCCTTCTCACTGGGAATAAATTATTTATGTTGAGTGTGGTGAGACACTCCAGAGCACAGAACTAGACCCAGCACTCCCTTTACATTCCAGCAGTACAGAACATAGAACAAGAAGTTGGTTAGACCACAGTGATAATAATGCCAAGGTTGTGGGTTCTCTCCCCATAGGGATCATTCACTTAAGAGCTGGACTTATTCCTCATCTGGAATTTCAGCAAAGAATCTCCCCTTTTTGCTTCTTCAATTGCCTCTGCCAGGAAGTTGTCATCAATGCACTCCATGAAATCGTCTTGGTTGATTCTACTCTGTGATGTTTCCCTCCCAGTGGATATTAGGATGGTTAAAGTCTACCATGAGAAGCAGATTCTTCAAATCTAATGTTTCCTTCATTAGCTGGAAGACATCCACAATGATAATGCCCACATCACTGAGCTCTAATCCCAACCCATTATCTCTCAGCTTGCTCAATATCTCTTCCTAGGCAGAGCTTCCTGCACTCACACTCTTCTCACAAAGGGAAGCTTCCTTTCCCCACTGTCCTGCTCTTTGCAGCTGAAGGTACACAGGGACTATTATATTGATTATATAATAAGAAAGTCATCCCACATTTAAATAATAGAATCAAACAGTCCATAGTACAGGAAAACCTGTTATTTACCTGAAGAATAGTCATGCTACATCAAAGAGCAAGGCTAACTGTTATTTTACAGGTTCTTCAAACAATTCCATGAGATTCTTTTGGTTTTTGAGATCCAACTCGATTACAAGTAAAAGGAGATTTATGCCTATAAGAGATAATCAGGTAATCAATTCAGTTTTAGGTGCTCCTGAAGGCCCAAATTCTCCTTTTGTGTATTTTAATGAAGTTCTGTCATGCTGAATAAGGGATGTTAAGAGACATCAGTCAGGAATGCATCTTAATTTGAGTTGTGATGTAGAAGAGGATTAAAAAGAAGACAAACTGCTCAATTTTAACTCAGAGGAGAATTTGAGAAATTTTTTTTTAAATATCTTTAAAGAAAATACCTAATAGATTATAATTTTTTTATCGTTTGACTTCAGATAATGTAGAATAAATATTTACTAATTAATTTAGTAAGAATATAGAAAAATGTATTATTTTAATGAAAAATACATAAAGCAGAAACAAAGTAAACAAATATTGATGTGTATTCAGAGTTTTGCCTAATCATTTCAGGTCTGTTATATGGGGAGATAGTTGTTGGTGCCATTTAAAATTAATCTTTAAGGCACACCTAATACTCTTTATTAAAAAGAGATGAATGAGATGAAGGTAATAACTAAGAAGGTTATTTTCATTTAAATTGCCATGGATCAAACATGAAAAAAAGATTGGTTTATTTTGAGAGAAAAAGATAAAAGTTTCTACGGTTGCTGTTTTGTAGATTTTTAAGAAACTGTGCAAATTGTTAAAGGAACAGAAGCTATGACTGTTGAAAGCATGATTTTAGTAGTAGCTAAATTCCATTAGAATAGGTATGTGCTTTGATACTTGCTTCTTATAAACAGCATGATATTTAACTTCCCAATACATGGCATTAGTCCCAGACTTTCAGATGGGAGTGAAATCCATTCAAAATCAAATCTGTGTTGCCAGCCGATCGGCCCCCTGAAATGGCTGTCATTTTAACTTCTTTCTTAGTAAAAATATAGAATAAAAGCAACTAATATCCAGGTGCTTTGTTACGCTTGAACATTTCCTCATTTTCTATTTTACCAAGGTGTGAGAGAGAATTTATTTCTCTAAAGAGAAATAAGTCAGGTGGTCATGGGGAAAATGCTGGAATATCCAAAACTGTTCTATGCTGCTGAATCTATTCAGTTCTTGGGGTTATTTTAAGCAAAGAATTACTGTTTATTTTAGACAATTAAGACATTGTGTACCTTTTTTCATAGATAACAAAACAAAGTAAAAATGCTGCACTTCCTTCAGAAATTTAGTTCCTGAAGCACATGTAGGCATTTTGAGCGTAACTGAGGTTAGATAAACAAATACATAGGACCAGAATTTTTGTATGATGTCAGGTAGCAATTATTCAGGAGAACAGTTTCCACTGTGTCCTAAATTCCCTTAATTAAAAAGATAAAATTACTTAAACCTTTTATCTCAAAACAGATTCTAAATAGGCACATTTCCAAACAAAACAAACAAAAAAAAAATAAAAGAAAAGAAAATATAGATCTACAGACCAACAGCCAACAGGCTTCACATAATGTCAGAGAAAAAGGTTGTATTGTCAGCTGAGGTCTGCAGATTATCCTGCTCAATGTATTTCAATAACCTTACTGCTTCTGGCTATATATATATATATATATATATATATATATGTTTAAATCTCTCTCTATATCCATCTACTATCTATCATCTATCTATCTATCTATCTATCTATCTATCTATCTATCTATCTATCTATCTATCTCAATCTCTACTAAAGAGTCTTTTGACATTACTTCAAAGAAAGAATTCAGATAATTCAACCGTTAAAGGTGTTCTTTTTCCAAAATAAGATACACAACAACTACAGGATGTAACTTGTGAACTTGTACAAGGAAAGGAGTAAATTTTAAAGGAAGAGTTATCACCTTCTCATACTCTTCTTTCAAAACAAAATTGTTACAATCCCTACACTATCACAAAGCAAATAATGATTTGCTTAAAAAAAAAGTCATCTGGAGGAACTTTATCTCAGTTTAAAAAAGTAGCAAATTCTTTTTATTAGTGGTAGTTTTTCTTCCTCCATGTATTTAACCAGAAATTCGCACAGCGATATGTATGATCAGCAACACTCTCACTTCACACACTGTACTTAACATATTTACATGGAGAGGTTTTTCTTTTCTTTTTCATTAAATATATTGTTAAAACAACAACAAAAATGTATCTGACTACTGAGCAGCAAATGAAGCCTGTGAAGACTTGTTTTAATTTGCACATAAAATTGGCAATACATCACAGGAATTTTATTATAATTTTGCTTACTTTAAAAAAAATTATAACTTGACATATGTTTTGTGCTAATTAAATACCAAGTTAATACTGGATAATATTTTAATAACATGAAAAATAATGTTTGATATTTAAATTCTAGGACTTTCATAATCAACAGTTATTATATATTGTTTACCTAGTTACCAAAAAATAAAAGGAAAAGAAAGAAGACATATTACTCAGACCACTTTATGTGTCTCTCTTAACCAAGTACTGAATATTAGATAGCATACATCATGTTATCCAACACAGTACTAATATTTTAGTCTGATATTCTTTAATTTCTATGGAATTTCATACTGTCCTTTGTAGCTTGTCCCAGTATTAATGCATTATTTCTTTTCATGGTATGTGTGCTAAAACATAGAAGGTTGCTAAGTGTTCAGCTTATTAAATAATATAAGCCAGATTATGAAAAAGAAAGCTAAATTAAATTCCAGATAATTAAACCACATTCACAAATTGCACGTCACTGCCTTTCTCCATCATGCAGTGAGATACAAGCAAGCAGTTCTAATCTGCTGTTGCCCAGATGAATTCTAGAACCCGAGCCAGTATCTGCTCATCAAGACTGCAGTGAAATATCCAAGTTAATAATCAATGCCAAGTAGAGTACACAGGCTTGTATCATCTTGAATAATGCAGTGGCATCTCTTTGCATTACTGCCCTATCATGTAGGATTGGAATGCTACTTTTGGAGCAGCCTGGAAAATATTTGGATCCTATGATAATATGTAGGGAAAACAGACCCTCTGGTCTCTTTTGTCAAGAGATCCTGTGAGCTGATTTTCTAGCAGAGAATATTCTGTACAGGAAATAGCCTCAGTTATGCGACAAGCAACGGCATAGTGGAAACATGCCCCCCTAAGAGTGCACTCATCACTGAGCTACAGAATATTTTTGGGTTTTTTTCCTAATACATTCAAGGTTGAATAAGGTACATACAATTTTACTTATGCAAGTTCACATGTGCAAGATAGTGCTTACATATTCAGGTATCTCAGGGTTTCGACAAGTTTATAAATGTAATGTTCTAAGTAGTTTCTGTGGTGACAACAGATTGGCATACAAACTTGCAGACTTCTGAGCTGTTAGCTGACTGCTCACTAGATTGCTCAGTTTGTATTTCAGATCTCAGTTGAGTTATACAGAAGCCCTGTTAGCTCTTTGGATTTCATCCTGAGCTACTTTGAGGAACAGCTTTTTCACTACCAGCCTACCAATGTAAATGGCATTCCTACTTTAAGAACATTAAACATAATCTGCAACTGTAAGTCTAGCGCCTTAAATTATCACTGAGTTTTTTTGTAGTGTTAATCATTAACTGGAGGATTCTGCCTCCCTCTAGACTATATAGGGACTGTAACTTTCTACTCTAAAGTTTAATTCCTAATTTAGGAGTGCCTAAAGACAGGTGGCACACCTCTGGTTTTCTTTGTTTCTGGTGATGTGTTAGCAGTTGAAATGATTTACACTCTTTGGAGGTTAAAAAAAAAAAGGAAATGCTGTTTTTAGGAGCCACCAAAAGCCTGATTTCCTTTCCCCCTAGCCATATTTCTTGTCAGATAGTGTTATACTGAGTTGGAGTCTAGAGCTTTAACAAAGAAGTTGCAGTTGGGCACAAATAGAATATTGCTGTTGTATCTTATATACACCATTTGCAAAACTGTTCAGTCCTAATATAACTGGTGTTATTTATGTCTAATGTCTCTTTTCATACCTACAAAATTGAACAGATTTCATAAGAAACAAAATATATTTGTAACTAGTCTCTCAAATATTTCTGTGCCCATTCTTGAGGAAATGAATTATAAAACAAGAGGTGGTTATAAACTTGGGATCATTAACTTATATTTTCCTTTTACTGGGGAATAATTACGCTTTTAGCATTGGGAGAGACATTTTTGTGTGAATAAAATCTCAACTTGTTTTCTCCCATATGATGCTACAGACTTAAAATCTTAAGAAGAATGTGTGGAAAAGAAAAAAACAAAACTCCAGACTTCTTTCAAGAAAATCTCAGTTTGAAAGTGAAAATAAATTAGAGCAAGTTTTTCTGTAAAAGAAAGTGTGTTATACTCTGTTAACTTTAAACATAAATGTTCCACATTGACAATTAGAAGGCTTTTATTACTTGAAATATTCATTAGAAATGAGGATAAGCATACTCTAGATAGTATAATGAATTTTTATATAATTCTATGGAAAAGAAGAGGTGATAAAGAACCCCATGATAACTCCTGAAATTCCTGAAGTTTCATAGTTTCTTTATGGATTTAACAGGTACTAGAGGGGGGAAAAATATTTTTTTCTGTCTTATCATAGTAAAGGTATGTATACTGATTATTTTAACGGAAAAGGTAGAAGGTGGAGGTAAATTATGTCATTTTTTCAGATAAAATGCACACACAAAGCCTATGTAATGTAACTGTGATTTTGGATGTAGGTTTCAACAAAGCTTTGAGTTATTTGGAGTTATGATTTTACTTCAAATAACTTCATGATGAAGCCCTCATTCCTGACACTAACAATAAAATTACTACTACTACTACTACTACTAATAATAATAATAATAATTCAAAATGAAAGAGCATTAGAAGAGTATGCTTGCAAAAGAAAGTAATTTGTAGCTGAATGAAGACTAGTGAAGGAAGAAAAACTGTCGCTTGTGAAATGTTGCGAGACTGGTCCTTTGAAATTGCCCCCAAATTCCCTTCCCTTCCCTTCCCATTCCCTAGAAAAGTGAAGAAACAAAATTCTTCTGAATTTGACATTTACACAGATCTTGGAGTTTTGAAATTTTGTGACACTCATAATTCTATTCTTGGGTATTCCCAGGTTGCTCTCTATGCATACACTGAATATTGGTTTATGGACTGGAATTGGATTTGGAAACAAGGAGTTCCTCTGAAGATATTTCTTTTGAGTGTGGGGTGCCGTTCATAATCAGGGTCTTATTTCTGTGGACATTTGTGAAGTATTTGATTCTTTCTTTGCAGGAGGATGTTGTCTAGCTAAATATCAACACTACTGACTGTAAACTAACTGTATTATTTCTACCAAGGCTTAAGGGGTCGTTTAACGTCTGTTTCAAAATACCTAATTTTCAATGAATTCAATAAAAAATAAATATCTTAGCATTTCTATAAGCACCTAGAGATATCTGTCTGTATAATTAAATATTTACATATTTTAGGGGAGTGTGACAAATGGGATAAATAGTAACCAGTCATAGTAAATAGATGTGGGATTTGAAGAAGAACATACAGTTTAGAAACTCCCATTAAATTTAAAAGCTGAATTCTATTTGACATAAACTTAGATAATGAAAGCATTGTGAGAGATGGAGGCTTCTATTAGTAGGCACTACAAGATATGTAGCAGAGCCATGTAAGTATATAGATGTGTGCTTTCACAACATGCACCTAAATCTTTGTCTGAGTCACTTTTTTTTTCCAGAAAGTCTCTATAAACTCCATAAATAGAGATAGGTTGTTGCTGAGCTGTACAGACCTGTTGTCCTGATAGCTGTCTAAACATAGTCAAACATAATTTCTCTCTAGGCACACATCTCTTCCTAAAACTTATATAATAATCTGGTGACCTCTGTACCACCTAAGGCAATAATACCAGGATCATTCCTGAACTCCAGATACAGATTGACTTGCATGTAGGACTAATCCCTTCTAGACTGACTGTACACTCAATATATAGGACATGCTCCTGCTCTTTTTTTATCTCCACGTTTCCAACAATGAATCAATATTTATGTATTTGTGGGGTTTGTGTTGTTTGGGTTTATTTCCCTTTGCCATTCCTGAGTCAAAGTGAGCTGTGTCACAGCTTACCAGGGTGATTTCTGTGGTATAAATCAAAGTCAGTCAGACCAGCATCACAGAAAAATTCTGAATGAGTAAATATGGTTAAGGAACAAATTGCTATGCACTCAAATTTATAACAACTTTCTGAATGGTTTACTTTCTCTAAGGTCTCTGGGCCTTGGAAGAGAGATACTTGTTGTTTAAATGTCAGTTTTCACCCTAGATTTCATTTATAATCAACATCAAAATCATGAATTTCTAAGACATGACATAATTTAATGTTAATGTATGAAACAGAGTCCAGTTTTTCTTCTGTAGCAAGGTCTATTTCTCTCCTTTTCTAATTAGGAAAGGAACTTATGGAGAGCAATTCAGTCAAATATATCTGTATGGTAGGTCTCTAAGGCTGAATGAGAAGAATTCTACACTGACTTTTTCCTCTTAAATGTAGGCATTCACATTCTTCTTCAGCAGTGTCTCTTCAAGCTACAGGTAGCTCACAAGTTTCTCATGTGATTTCATTCAAAACACCATATTGCCATAATACAATTCATTTCACATATGCTCCTCTTGATAACTTAAAACTCCCTTGTCATGTAAAATATTATTCCTTATTTACAAAATTTTGATTGAGGTCTAAGCAAATTTGAAGTAGATTGCTATTCTTGTGGTCTTGTCTCTGTCTCAACCTCAGCAGAACAATAAGAGAAGACATCTTGAATGGCAGAGAAAATGCGAGACACAAAGAACAACTGAATTTGTAAGGGACACCTGGAGATCATTTAGGCAAAACTTCCCTGCAGAAGAAGGTTGCTCAGGAATGTGTGCAGTCAGATTATTTTGAAAATCTCCACAGATGGAGGCTCTACAATGCTCTGTGCAACCTGCTCCATTTTTCAATGACCTTTATAGTAAAAAAAAAAAAAAAAAAATCAAAAAACAAACGAAACATTTTCTTGTTCACAGTAGTCTCTGAGTGCTGTTAGTCTACTGTTATTGTACTGTTATTGTACTGAGTAAGTTATTGTACATTCTTATTTCTGTGCCTGGAAAATAAAAGCATATCTAAGGTAACAAAATAGAGGCAAAACAAATAAAGTCATGTAGCCAAAGGAATAAACTAAAATTCTACTGGTTTCATATTACAGTATAAAAAATGAAATGTTGAATTTAATTTTTGATAGTTGCTGAAAGGCTGATTAATTTTAGGGTCTTTGAAATCTCGTTCAGATTGAAATTTCTAATCAATACTTAAAATTTAAAAAAAAGAATGTGACAGAATGTGACCATCAAATACAGTCAGTTAAAACTAACAGAGGGAAAAAAATTCAACAGGCAATAAATTTCCATTAAAATACCCAGTGAAATCTGTTACTGCATGGACCATTAAAAGCCCTGCTTGGATGAAAGCATTGTAGTTCAATAAATTAGTTTAATTTCTCTGCTTAGTCTTTCAGTTTGAATTCAAAGATATACAGAGCAATATATAAAGAGATAACATGGTCAACATGTTATATATATATATATATATATATAATGTATATATAAAGAGATAACATGGGCAACAGAATGAGATGTAAGAATAGCTGGGGATTTGAAAGAAAGACAGCAAGGTAAGAGTTTAATGTGCAATAAGTATATATCAGAAAAGTATACTTGAAAAATGCATTTGCTGTACCTGTTATTTTGTTCACTTATGTCTTAAGAAGCATAATTCTGAAAGCTCTTTTTTTTTGAAAAAAAAACTGTCTTTTAACTTTAGTGTAAACCATATAAAAAGTAGTATTAGGTTTTTATATATTTATGGAATATAAGTCTACTTAATCTTTTTGATGTGAAAATGAAATACGTATATATGTAAAAATTAAATCCTTTAGTGTGACTCTCAAAATACATACTCTTTTTAAAATCAAAGTTTTGATCAAAATAGTAAAGAAAAACAACTACAGAAACCATATCCTCAGAACTTTAAGAAATTATTAAACAGCACACAAACATTTTCCTAGTGGAAAGAAAAATTTACTAAGGGAGAATTAGCTATGTGAATATTGACTAGAGCTTTGAAATTATGAGAAGGGTTTTGACAAAATACCAGAGAATTAATCATTAGTCACATTTTATCTTGGGATTTACAATACAATTTTGTTTAATTACTTCTGATGTTTCAGTATCATGCTAAGAACTATAAGAGACAAAGAATAAGAGGGTACATGCTCTTTTCAGACTTGTTCTCAAATGACAAAGAATATCTATTAGAACTCATAAACAAAAGTTGATATTCTTGGCATTTCTACACAAAGGAGATCAAGGATTGAGCTGGCATAGAAAAGCCTTGCAAAAGTGGCCCTGCCAGTTTAACATTAAAAGACTTTGTGAAATTACTTACATTGTTACAGTTCAGTGAACCACAAGTCATGTACGAATAATATGAACAGGATTCAGGCTTAATTTCATCTCAAAATTTGTAGGATACCCTCATGCATAACTAACTTTTCTCAAAAGATAATGTGTACAGAAGATGGTAGGGTTGTTCTGTTGTACAGCAAGATTTATCAAGCACACTCTTCAATAACACTTGACTGTTAAATTTTTTCCATTAAAAAACAATTTTATAATGGGATTTCCTTTAAGGAAAAGTCTTAATTCAATTCATTTCAATTTCCTAAGATAGTATGGAAATTTCATTTTTCAGTTTTTACCCAGTCTGAAACGACATGTTTTATAATGTGAATTTGATATCATTATGGTCATTCCATGTAAAATACTTGTGGATCATTTAAAGAGAGAAATTAATTTGATCACAACTTTTTTTCTTTTTTTGCTTGCTCAGTTCCTCTATGGAGTACTCTTTTTGTGGAGTACTTATTCTCCTTTGAGGAAAAAAAAAAAGAATTGTCAATTTTAATTTATACATGGATACGAAAATTCATTCATAGTTCCAATTTATTAATCATTAGCAAATAGTTACATATTGAATATAAAAATTCAAAAATTTTAAAATTTTTTGTGCAAAACCAAGCTTAATTTTATCCTAATTTATATGTTTTCAAATTTGTATTTAATGATGTTTAAAAATATTGCTGCTTTTAATTTACTTAAAATCGCCAGTGGTCTTGAAATTTATTTTGCTAGTTTGAGAAGAAAAGACACACAATAAACATTTGAAAACAGAATAATTTATTGATAGGTACTATGGGAAGATAAGGAGTTCTTCATAGGGAAACAAAAATTATATACATTAGAAGCAATAATTCCATGATTAGTGAAGCAAGGAAAGAGAAAGATGAAGTGGGAAGATCAGCAACATAATGGTTATGTGAAATTTCTAATAACATTTTGAATTGACTTTAAGGAAAGTTCCGTGTTTCATGTTACTTTCTATATACATTACAGTGGTTCCAATTCATTTGGGAATCTCAGTAAGAAATGTACAGACATGCAAGAGTAGTTAATGATTTATTATGTGAAACCCAGAATTGGTAGGAAAATGACATAAATCTTACATCTCTTCTGATGCTCTTGTAGTAAATGACAAATCCCTACTCACTGACCATGGCATGGTGTGCAGATGAAATTCTCACTAGTCTTCAGGTTTCTAAAATATTCTTTCAAGTGAACAGTTCGGAGGGGTGAGACAGAGCATACCATTTAAATAAAATGGAATACAACACAGTTATCAGTCTTTTACCTGATCAATACTAATGTTTCAAAGTGACATAGTAAGATTCAGTGAGAATGATACTCTCTTACCCATCTCCATAGAAATGAGCACTTACAAGTGGTTCACATTTCCAGAAGAAGTCCACAAAAATTATCAGAGTGGGAACACCTCTCCTGTGTTGAAAAGTTGAGCAAGTTGGGGCTGTTCAGCCCAGAGAAGGCTCCAGGAAAACCTCACTTCACCTCCCAGTATTTAAAAAAGGACTTATGAGAAAGATGGGGACAGACTTTTTTGCAGAGCCTGATGTGGCACGACAAGGAGTAATGATTTTAACCTAGAAGACGATCAGTTTAGATTAGATACAAGAAAATTTTTGCAATGAGGCTGATGAAAGACCAGAACAGTTTGCTTGGAGAGGTGGTGGATTCCACATGCCTGCTAACACAGAGGGTCAGGTTGGATGGGGCTCTGAGCAACCTGACCTAGTTGAAGATGTCCCTGCTCATTTAAGGGTGGTTTGACTACATGACTTTTAGAAGTCCCTTCTGACCAGAACTATTGTATCAGTCTATGAAATAGAGGTGGTATTGTTAAAGACAGCCATGGTACTCGCTCGGGTTAAACAGCAGACACTCCTGCTAATGTACAGGTCTCTACAAACAAAACCTCTGGTTAAACTCTGCCTAAATTCTGCTTGAAATTACTGTCTCATCATTATGGTCTGCTGCACTGGCTCAGTACAAGTTCAGATCACATTTCACTAAGCAAAGAGATAATCCTCTGAATGCTGCATACATGAATAATTATATCAAAATAATTTTCATCTTGACTTAGCCAAAGTTATTCAGGACTGAAGATGTGGTACTATTCTGTTTTAAAATCCTGGCAGTTTGGGTCTTCCAGTTATCTACCAAAATAATTTTCACCTTGACTTAGCCAAAGTTATTCAGGACTGAGGATGCAGTACTATTCTGTTTTAAAATCCTAGCAGTTTGGGTCTTCCAGTTATCACAGGAGTTCAAAAAATTCTTTAATGAGGCTAGCTGTTTCTCAGAAGATTGGGGAAGAAAAGCTGTAGGAGAAATGCTATTGTATGTATTATTCAAGCATAAATTATACGTCTCAACTGGGTAAAATTCTGTGGGGTTATAGCACAGGCCAGACAAGATGATCTGATGATCCATTCTGGCCTTGCATTTCTGAGTTTCTGAATAATGTACAATGAATTTTATATATTCAAGTCAAGCTGCAAGGCCAGAAAACTAAAACTATTTACTACTTCTTGTCTACATTTATGATGGAAGGGAAATGACCAGACAGAACTCATTAAAAATAAATTTCTCAATCTCCTAAACACCTACATTCCCTTTGTTTTCTTTCTGTGTCATGGTAAAAAACTATGGAATTGTCTTTTGACCTAAATCAATAAGATCTGACTTTTTTAACTCTTTATTGTTTTTTATTGCTTCTGTGTAGTGATTTTATGTTGCTTATCACATTTTCATCTGCCACTTCTCCATATTCTAGTCTCTTCTTTGCACCTCTGGAGCTGAAATATTTGTTAATATTCTGAAATTATCCCACTTATGCAGCAACATTGACTATTTATCAAACTGACTCTATTATTTTTTGTCATCCTACTGACGTTCTTCTCTGGCTGAAACTGCAAGTTTTCATAAGTATTTTGTTTCTGCTCTGTTTCCTTTTTTTAATGCAATTTTTATGGTATTTTTTCTGAAATTTTACGTACAAATGTAAACAACATATTTTCAGAGGGTACACAAAAATATTAATATGGGTAAAAAATGGAAAGTAACTCAGGTACATCTTGTATGACTAGCATCAGGACCTCTAACTGGATAAAAACACCTAGACTGTCTCCAGTGGTAAAAGTCCCTATCTTGACAAATATTCACTAAGAACTCATACATTTTAAATCTTTGGTGGAAACACCGTAAGTAACAAACAAAAATTATGTTTCCTGTAATAAATATTGGTTTTCACTGTGGATATTTTTGTCATCTATGGTTGTGGAAACCTTTTTCAAGATGATGGTTCATTAACACTGCAATTTGCAATAATAACATACTTAAAGTATCAGTCATCTTCCACTCTTGAATCACAGAAAGTCAAAACCAAAGACCCAGGCATTAGTGTCAAAGGGTTAGTTCCCAGGTCAGTCCTGGGCAGGTTTTTTAGTTCTGCAGTGACTGGCACAGTAGATGATGACAAAGATTGCATTTTAACTCAGCTGGATAGATCACAGTGCTGGCAACACCAAGGTTGTGGATTTGCTCCGTATATGGGCCATTCTATTAAAAGTTAGATTGGATGATCCTTGAGGTTCTTTTCCAACTCAGAGCATTCTGTGAGTTTGTGATTCATCTTAGAGATTAATACCCAGGACGCTGACTTTTTTGAAAGTGCAGTTATTTTTGTTAATTTCCATAAAAATTATTTTCTTCTCATGTTTTCCTTTCAGTCTATCCTTGATGTAGCAGTGTGTGGCTATTCAATGACTGTATTGTGATCTGGAAGCAAAAGCACAAACTTTCTTCCATGTCAAGCAGCAGGACTACAGACTGGGCAGAACTGTAAGGGTTTCCGCGAAGTTTGACTCAGAAGAGTAAACTATAGTAAAGGACATGGTGCAAATGTGGCAGGAAGCAAAGTAATAATACTCAGTGTATGGAGAGGGTGTTTGTTTTTCACACAATGTTATCAGATCACCACAGTCATCCATACACAGTCTCATTAGAGACACCATAGGTGTGCCATCTGACATCCAGCTGATTGTCCAGAGAACAGATACAGTGTGGAGCCATACTGTTTCCCATGCAAGATTCTCTTTACTTGTATGTAAAACCTGCGCAGCATTACATACCCTGTTTAATGCAGCTAAATTAAACCCTCACTGTCAAGGTCTCACACAGATATTGCCATGAGAGGCTAGGTTGTTAAGAACTTTCTTTATAGTCAGAAAAAGCTGTGGAGCAGGATTCATCTGTTCTATTTTACATAAGTACTTTATGTATGGTAAGGTAAGTGGTGATCTAAAAGTGCCAATTTTCCTGCACTGATTTTCCCATGACTGAGATGTAGATGTAAACATATTTCTATACCTGTTCAGAAGAATTGCCACCCAAGGTGCAGAAAATATTCTCCCAGAAAACTTTGCCAATCTAAATCCTTTATCTGTACTTATGTGACAAAACATCAGCAATCAAGCACAGACAGAATTCAAAATTCATTTTTGGGGCACAATCAGTTTTACTGAACCTCTAATTCCTCCACTCTGTAATAAAAGGATTATGGGAACTGAGTTCCCTCATTTTTAGCAATTAATACGAAATTTGCCTGTGAGATAAAATATAATTAGACAATTTATGTACTAAAACAACACTGTAAATTAGATTCATTTTTTTATCAAGAAGATTTTTCTTCCTAACTTCCTGAAAGCTTTACTCATCTTTGCCCTATAACTCAATTACTTACACCCACTTGTGAAGCTCTTGACCTTAAAGGAATAGACTAAGCCACTCCCTTGAGATATCTTTCTAGCAGTTTAAGTAATGAGGAGTCAGCAAGTGTAATCATGAAAGGAAAATTATTTTCATCAAGAAAATGTATGTTTATGCTTGTCAAAATGATGACTGTAAGAAGTATGGAGATATGTAAAACGATGATCATAATTAAAAACCAAGACTGGATTTTTTTTCTCAAAAAGCACACAAATTCTGTCACCAGAAAACTCATACAGATTTTTAAAAAGTATTTAATACACTTTTCTAGTTTCTAGGTAACCATCATTTGAATCTTCTCACTTTCTTCAGTGCTCTCAAAGGAAATTAGCTAATTAGCTTGCATGGCCAACATTAACAACAAGTATTCTGAAAAGTCATGGACATTGGGCTTAGGGAGAGGGAGAGCGAAGAGGCTAAAAAAATCCAGGTATGACTCTGACAAATAAATATTTCCAGAAATTCCTACCAAACCACACTGATCCTCATTGCCTTGGGGAGAAAAAAAACCACACATAAATCATGAAATAAATACTAACAGGAAAGAAAAATCCTCAAAGACCTGATATTGTTTATACATAAGGTTTAATTAGTATGTCTTTGTAAATAGAACTGATAGTCCAGATTTTTGTGCTTTAAAAACTGATAAGGAAATTTTCACTGATTCAAACAAGAGAGGAAAATGCACAACACCTTACCTGTTTCCAAATGCAGACATTAACCCCACTGGAAGACATTTATAATTCTTATTCAAAAGCAAGGGCAGCTCTTGCCTTAGGGGTGCTAGGATCCATTCCCACCAGAATTTTATAACTCTCAGTACAAATCTTTGCGAGCTTTTTTTCCCTCCAGTGCCAACCACAGACAATGCACACAAAGGCACAAAGCCAAACACTGTCACACATGAGACAGGGATATGGACAGGGACGGAAAGGATGCTACACCTTTGCCTGTACAGAAAGGGGACCCCCATGAGCAAAGCATTCCAGTTTTTATTGTTGTAAGGAAAAGGAGATCAAGACAGGATCTTGTCTGTTTAGTCAGTGACAGAGTCAACAGCAGAGAAATGGTAAAAATCAGAACAGATATGCTGCTTACTCTGAAGTTACGCAGACCAGTGAGCCCATGTTGTATTCTTGCAGCTAATGCAATAAACAGCACGGTGTGTTGCTCCTTGACCTGGGTGTAGAAACATAAATGTGAGTGAAGAAAATGGATTACAGTTACTTGTTCTAAAACAAGTAGATTTCTAATTTGGTTTTACTTTTCCCTGATAGTATGTGACAAAAAAAGGGCGAGATTATTCAATTTATACTTAATGTTCAAAAAAACATTTGTTTGAATAACTTAAAATGTATGGTGTAGGGAAACTCCCTTTTCTGGGTGAACTTTTATGATAGCCAAAATTTGGCCTGGTTTGGAAGATATCTTACAGATCACCAAACAGTAAGAATTAATTCTAATGTAGTGAAAAAGCTGAAGTTTCACAACAGCTTTCTGTCCTTACACTATGAAAAATAAATTGTACAATTTTTTCCTTTTTCCTTTAGCATGTGACTATTCCCAAGATTATTTACATGTTCAAGTGACTGTGGTATCTTCCTTAGGAGCATAGGCTAAGGAATTTGAGCCTGTTGAGCATCAAAAGAGACAACAGGGTGACCTCAACAATGCCTCTAACCATCTGAAAGGAGGCTGAGCAGAGGATAGAGCCAGGATCTTCTTGGTGGTGCTGCCAAGCAATAGGACAAGAGGCAATGGGCAGAAACTGATGCACAGAATGAGGAAGAATTTCATTGTGCAGGAGACCACACACTGGAACAGAGTGTCCAGAGAGGTTGTGGAGTCTTGCTCATTGGAGATGTTCAAGAACTGTCTGGACGCAATCCTGTGCCGTGTGCTCTGGGATAACCCTGCTTGAGTAGAAAGATTGGACCAGATGATCCACTGTGGTCCCCTCCAACCTCAACAATTCTATGATTCTGTGACTCTCTTACAGACCATAGGTTTGATATCAATACTGATCAGAACTCTAATAAAAGATCAGAGCCAGGAAACTGTAATATGAATCTTTGTGTGCTGGGAAGCATGCAGCAAAGAGGTAAAAATTATCCTTAGGTTAAGAAAAAAAGAAAAATAATCAAAATTAATTCACAATTTAGGTTAACTGTTTCATCTTCTGCATTATGAACAATAGTTACAGACATGCAAAAAAATATTTACACTTAGACTCTTAGATCCACTTGCATACATGTTGCCTTTTTCTGTGTGGTTACTACAACAGAGAATATCATGAGGACTAGCAGAGGCCACACTAATGGTTTAAAAATGTTTTCTGAATTACTACCGGTCACTAGTTAAGCAAGCTAGCTAAGTTTGCTCTATTACCAGTAATGTAAAAGCCATCAGCTAAGTATCCTTCACTAGCAAAAACATGAACTTGAGTCAAAGCCAGATGAAAATGCCTGTTGCCTTTTATCAGTTTAAATCAACAACTTCATGTTTAATATATATATTTTTTTTTTCCTTTTAGCCTGATATAGAATTCCTACCATACTTCTGGTTTGTATGAAGGTCACAGATTAAAATCATATTGCTTTTCCACAATCTCTTAAAAGGAATTTAAAAAAAATATATATGTGCATCAATATAATTTATCTCCTTTAAATTAATTTATTTTTTGAATTACTGTTTGGGAAATCAGCATCTTAAAGTCAAATTCCATTAAAATTTTGTGTATATCCATACTCTTTATTAGAACTACCCCCAAAAAGTGGCTGGAAGAGAAGGTCTTGTAGTTTTATGACTGAAGGTGAGCTTGCTTTGAACTGCATGCACACTCCTGTTGCTTGATTTATAAAGTTGTTATTAAAGCTCAGAAGAAGCCAAATTCATGAAGAAGCTTAACAGTGCATTTCATGGGTAGCAGTACAATCCCTATGTACACAGGAAATGGATGGTATATAGTTGGAGCAACCCAAAGTCTGTTACTCTTTCTACAGGAAGTGAGCAATTCATCGTGCCAAACCTTAATGTCATTGCATTGTGTAACACACCATAACACCACAGTGCTTCAAAATTTTAAAAGGCTAGCTACTAGCCAAATATTTAGAGTAATTTGCCAAAAAATGCCAAAAAATCCTGTTTGTCTTCATCCATCTCTCTCTTACACTCTTACTTTTTTTTTTCCCAGCCTACTGCTGAAATATTGCTAGCTTTGACTCAAATAATTTGTTTATCATTTTCCACCCACATTTCTCCTGTAATATTTTGTAGATACTGCTTTCAAATGATGTCCTCCCAATGGATCAGCATCTTGCTTTTACTGTCATATCCGTCTGAAAATACCAGGTTTTGTACCAGGGAATCAACATAATTAGAGAAGGAAGGATAAATGCATTATCTGGATTTTATGAAAACAATATATCATAAATTCATACTTTGGAACTTAATTCATTATGGCTTAATTTTAAGATCTAAATCTCTGTACAGAAATCAGAAATAAAAATAATATTAAAAAATCCACAAAAATTGTTTAACTGCTTCTGAAAATCCAGTAATATTTACTTACCTCTAAGCATTAAATTCCTCATCTCTGGATATATCAACTCACCATGATTCCTTGGCATCATCTCATGAAATAAGGGAAGCTCAGTAAGTCAGTACTTCAAGGATTCAAGTCATATTATCACCAGAACAGGACAGGTTTTAAACAGCTCATTGACAGAAAAAGGCAATCTTTTATCACTGATTGAGATGCTCTTAAAGACAAGAGAAATTCTTTAAAACAGAACAAACAAAGAATCTAAGCCTCTCAAAAATCTCAACATATCTAATTTAATATCTAAAAAGATTTTAGAAGTAGAAACATGAATTATGAGTTTCTAGTATACAAAAAAAACCGCATAACAATATAGTATTGATATGATAGAATTGAGTTATTCTGACAACAAGTACAAAGGCATAAAGAGGACAAAGATCACTGGAAAAACAGAAAACTATTTAAAAAGGAAAACAAATGTATTCTCCAGTGGATCCCTTAGATTTTTAAAGAAATTCTCTAACAAAGCTATGGATGAAAGTAATTAATTCCTTTCATAATATATTTCTATTCTATTTTAATTTTGCATTATTCCTGAAGTTTTTATACAACTCACTATGCTGGTTTTGCCCAGGGTAGAGTTAAATTTCTTTACAATGTTTAGTATGGGACTAGGTTTTGAATTTGTTCTGGAAACAGAGTTGTTGACATGGAGATGTTTTATTTATTGCTGAGCAGTGCTGACACAGCAAGGAATTTTCTGCCTCTCATGCCACCCCATTAGAAAGGAGGAGGGGAGCACATAAGATGTTGGGTGGGTGCACAGCCAGGACAGCTGACCAGCTGACCCCAACTGACCAAAGGGATATCCCAGACCATATAGTGTCATGGCCAGCATATAAAGCTGGCCAGAAAAAGGAAGCTGGGAACATTTGGTGTGGTGGTGTTTGTTTTCCCAAGTCGCTGTTACATGTGGCAGAACCTCCTTTCTGGGACTTGGTTGCCTGTGGGAAGTGGTGAACCAATTCTTAGTCTCACTTTGCTTGAACGTGCAGCTTTTGCTTTACCTTTTAATTCTCTTTATGTCAACCCATGTGTTTTCTCACTTTTACCCTTCTAATTCTCTCCCTTATTCCACTGGGAGACAGTGAGCAAGCAGCTGTGTGGGGCTTAGTTACCATCTGTGGTTAAGCCATGTCATGGAGTTTTTTTTTTTTTTTTTTTTTTACTTCTGGAAATCCAAACTGTATAAGAAATTACTTGCATGTTTACTTAGTGAAAGCCAGAGGTCTTTGTATTGTGTTCTAAAGTCTTTCTCTTTACTCTGTAATGAAATCTATTCTGTGGTCATTTATGTTGAAAGTTACCCAAAACTGATGGTCATCGTGCTGCACAGGGTTCAGCAGACATGCTGAGATATGAAATCTGATCTTTCACCTGGCACATAATTTCTGCTATCTCAGTTTCACTACAGGAAAAAAACCCAACAACTATGTGGAACTAACATCTGACAGTGATCGGGTTTTGTTTCAAGCATTTTATACCTCTTTTGTTTGTCAAGTGATGAGAAGAACATTTTTCACTCCTTTTATGATACACACCCTGCCAATGAAACCCTTAGGCACTACTGCAGTTATCAGCTGGTGAGGGGATCACACCACTGGAGATGGAAAAACAAGTAATTTACCTCCTTTGCCCATGCCAGAGCCCTAGAAAGTCAAGCTGCTTGCTGCTACTGAAGATGTGGTAGGGAGAAGGTGGCAGATGCTCTGTAGTTTAGAGCAACATTTGTTGCCTTTATCTCTCCATGGCAATAATGAGAACAGATGACAGCATTCTTGCACTCCTTGCTGTCCCTTCTCCTTCTTCTCTATTTCTTCCACATCTTCTACCCTTTTCTTTTGCCCCTCCCTTTTCCATGGGATCCTTTTCCATTTTAATTTTGGCTGGTCCTCACCTTGTCAAGTCGGGGTGGCATATTTTACTGTTTTACTGAAAAATCTTGGGAAAATTTCGTGCTTTGCAGTATGCCAATAAAAGTCTAAATTTTCTGGAAAGTAAAATTAAAGTGTCCCTGGGACTGTTGAATTTTTGTTGAGCTCTTCATTTTCGGGCAAAACTTTTGTTACAGTGTTACTTATCTTCTTTCTTTTTTAAGTCAGACTCATGGTACTATCCCATTGTCACTTAAGTTTAGCTTTTAGATTCCATGAGTGAGCCTGAAATACTAACCTAAATCTTTCCTTTTGGTAGTGCCATGTGCTAGCAAGATTTAACTAAACCTTTGGAAATATATTCTGTGAAAATAGACACAAAAAAAAAAATGTGTGTGATTACTTAGAGTTCAGTAATTTCTTTGACATAATCACTGTTGGTTAAAAAAAAATCATCTCGTGGTGTTTTGAAACATTCTGAGATATCTTTATACTCTAAGCTAACATAAAACTGTTCAAGAGAATTCAGGGAACTGATATTTTTTTAATGGATTATTAAAAGAAGATAAAAAAGACATAAGGTCTAAATTCTTTATAATATTGCACATAAACCAGCAATATGGTTCAAATTTCATAAGCATTGTAGAAAACAAAGTAATTTCAAACTCCTTGCCTGACACTAATTACCTGTTTGGGCTATCAGCTTTCAGCATGTAAACTCAATCAGAAAGGAAAATAAACTTGCTCGAGTGGATACACAGTGCACATTGCTGTCTGTGGCTGATGTCCCAGAAGATAAAGATGTACTATTTCATTGCTTTATATTATGATTTCTCCTGAATGTTTTACCAACCACACATAATATTTTAGACATGCAAATAAATAGTAGTATGGAAATCTTTACCCTTCCTCTGTGGAGTGAAACACAGACTTTGCCTTCCCTCAAAGCTTCATGTTATTTAGCTAAGAAAGCTCAGTCTGCTTTCTGAGGGGTTTTATTTAGTACCCTTTTCTTTCTGAATATAAAATATTCATTAAAGCTGAGCTCATATATTAATTGGTGGAGTTATCCATCCCACCAGAACTGTAATTAATGCATAACTTCTTGTCATTTCCCTGGGGCACCATTTCATGATGCAGTGATCTATTTTGATACCATTCTCTGTCCTGCCATCTGTAAAGCAGAGTTTGAAGCAGTGCTCTTAGATTACTCTGCACATGGCTGTCTATGCATTAAAGAGAAGAAGGAGGCAGTAAAAAAATTAGCCTCTTCCTTAGTCCATTCTCTGTCCTTGAAATAGTCATATAATGGTATGGTTTTCCATTATTGCTTTAGTATTTGTATATATTTTACATTATCTTTTCCACTACCATGGGGGCCATTTTCCTGGGTCTGGAAGACAGCTCTAATATCCTGGCATAGCAGAAAAGTTGAAATGCAAGATTACTCACCACATATCTCCTCTCAGAGACTAAGTTGATTATTCATCAATTTTCCTACTCCTCTCTTTAGAGTCCTGATATTTTCCTTCAAACTCCTGACCCTTCTCTCAGCTCACTGTGTTAAGTAAAGTTCATCATTTATTCACGCTTATCTCAGTATACTAAAACATCAATTATGGTATCTAAGGGGCTACACAAGTAGATACATTACTTAGGTTTCTCCATCTTATTCTTCTGTGCAGTATTTGTCTTTACTGACCCCAACATGCAGCCCAAAATCCTTCAATTCACATTGTGAGACAGAATTCCAACAAGAGGCTTAGATTCCAACTGTTTGCTGAGATATGAAGACTACTACTTTTAACTGTCAGAAATGTCTGACTCATAATAATAGGATACATTAACTGCCAACTCTTTTATTGTATGCAAAACAGTCCCCTGAGAACAGTATTACATGAGAGTCACATGAAATGGTTCTGCTAGTGATGCTCAGGGGCAGCATCCCAGTTCAGGGATCTCACTACCAATATCTGGCAAACTTAGACCTGGGGTTAGGGGATGAGGGGGAAGACAAAAAAATGTTTTGTTTTATTGATACTCTTATTTCAAAAGGTTAGTTTATGTACTAAAGGAGCCTATTTATACAACAAAATGTAAAGGGTTGAAATTAAAGATGAAATTAAACCCAAAATTCCTGTATATAAGAAACTTGATCCCAACTGGAAGAGCTAATCCATACAGTTAATGGAGTCAAAGCAGTTTTACACCTCTTCCCAAGTAGGCAACTGGTTAGAAAAATTGCCCTCCAGACATCACTGTCTGTACTGCTTAAAGTACTAAATATCTATACCTTTCATAAGGACATCTGTGTAAGACACCTACATTTTATTACACAGTTCTGGAAAATAATCCCTCTGTTAATATTTCCTTTAAGATTTCAAAGAGAAAAAAATATTTTCTATTTTATTTTGATGATTAATGAACATTTCAGTTTAATTTGAAAGCCATATCTACATTATATAATTAGTTATATGAAATATGAGTGCTTACTAGGGTACATTTGGGGAAGGAAGAATAAAAAGAAGCAGGAAAAATAAAGGTGATTCAATTTTCCAGAATTTCTCTAAATGCTTCTATAAGAATACATATTTGTTATTTCTGTGGTGTTCTTTGGAACTTTAGTTCTTTGTTTAGTTCTTTGGAACTCCCTCTTTTAATATGCACTTGGGATACTCAGTAGCTCTGTTTTTTAAAAATGTTTTTCCAATCTCAAGTACACATTTCATGAAAAGCCCCTCTGAAGCTAGCAGAATTTGTAGAAGAACAAATTGTTTCCATGTGTGAGGAAGCATCACAGAATTGTGTGTTGTATTCTCAGTACTCCATTCAAAATGTTTAGATAGATAATATTCACAAAACCTGACAGGCATCAAATGAACAGCTTGAATTTATCTTCAGTTCTCTTGTATAGACTAGTATTTAAATGTAACAATCAATGGCAAGCAAATACCAATATATACTATATACAATTCAAGTATTAAATCACTTTGTATGAATTAAAACCTACAAGTAGATTTTAAAATGAGTTTAGGAAAATTAGAGCTGTTACAATTCTTCTATAGTTAAGGATGATTAGAGGGCCCTTTTTCTTTTCATTGTGTTGTTGTATTTTTCTCAGACATTGAATTGTACTGTTACTGTGCTGGTATATAAATGATAGGTTTATTTATTTGTCATATTGCAAGGCTGTTTTCAAATCATTATTTTTCTAATAAATGTTGATTTCTTATTACTTTATATGCATTTTAATGACATCATAAAGCTTCATTTCCATGGTATAATGAATTGCAAATTGAGCAACATGTCATCATCCCATATTGTAAAAGTATTTCTTTGCTGATTTGCTATGTATCATTAAAAATATAATTGTATTTATAGCTCCATGCACAAAGAATTTTCTTGACAAAGCCACAAAGCCCATCCGGGTATTTGGAATATCCTGAAGCTTCGAAAATTTCTTGTAATTTAAGAATATTTTTTTGAAACAAATTGAAATAGCTATAAAATTTTGGTGCAAAAGGAATCTTGAAACAAAGAAAAAATATAAAAAAGAGCATATTGATATAAAATAACCATATTCATAGTTCAAATGTAAATTTCAACATTAATAAAATGGACGTAAGGACCAGAACAATGACTAGAAAAAAACAGATAGAAAGCTCATTAGGAGTGTTAAAAGCTTTCAATTTTCTGGATGTGCAGATTGTTTCTCTTTCAGCCTTACCCAAAACTATGACAAACTAAATTTGTTTCTACCCTCTTCTTCCTCCAAGGGAAGAACTTCTGTTCTAGCCTATCTTATGGTTGTTACTGTTTCCTAATTAACTCCAGCATGCAAGATTATGAAAAAAACCATAGGGCCTGATTTCTTCTCATTCCTCTGTTCTTTTTCTCTGTGTACTCAATGTAAGTTAATAGGATGAATATAATCAATTTAAATTGACATACTCAGATCAAAAACTGTTGCCTTTTGGGATATTTAAAGAGTATGCTTATTGTGTCTTTATTCACAATACATTTATGCTGTCCAAGTCAAAAATTAATTTAAAATTGAGATTAGAACTTTAGACGTCTGCTGTATTGATATACCCAAATGCAGATTTGTCTCTTGAATTTCACTGGAGTAATTCCAAGGTTTATACCAATACCAAGCTAGTACCAGACTTGGTCTTACTACTCCATAGACCAGTGATTAGACAGAACTCTCTTTTTTCTTCTAATCTTGTGTTTGATTCTAAATATTCTAAATAAATATTCTAAACAGAGTAGATGAAAATACTCTTGATTCACATCAAAAAATTGGTAGAATTTGACCATATTTTCTGCATGTTGTCTAACCACTTTCTTCTTAACGTTAGTATTTCAAAGTCTGAACAAACTTACTTTATGTCTTGAATGTGGTGTGGGTCTTCCCTGCCCCTACTGGTAGGCTACACATTTCTGTATAACATGTTCATACAACTGCTGTTATTAAATTGTCACTTAATGGACAGAAAATAACATTATTTGACAAATATTTTCTATAGCTTTGCTTTGAAATCATCATAAGGGTTGTCAATAAATACATCTATTTTTATGACCTTTAACCAGTCATCTTCTATGCAGAAACTCCAATACTTTCATGTGATCATGTGGTACCCTGTGAGAATTCATGATCAGAGAACTTCCCTTGCCTTTGAAGTCTTTCATGTTGAGATGACATTAGTCACTCATCACACATTAGTGTAGAGAGCTGCATCTGCATTTGAACTAGAAGTAATAAAAATTCTCATATTTATCTTTAAGGTTACCATCTCTGCTACATTCTCATTCCTCAGGTTTGCTTATTTGTTAGTATAATACTTCCAGCTGCACCAAAAATACATTCTGAATAATCATTGGAAAGAGAACATCTTAAATTCCTAACAGCAGTTTTGTTCAAGAAGAGCTATATATAGACTGGATCTGATCACTACTGTGCTAGATGCACCTGTGATTCTTAGACCTGCAAACTTGCTGGAGAAGACAATTTGTCTCCTAATATTTTTTGGGCTTGTTTTGTGGTTTTACTACCAATCAAAAAATTAAAAAAAAATATTTTTCTCTATAGTTCTGTTTTATTTCTCTTTGAAAAGCTGGTTGGACTGCATAGTGTATGAACACTATGATGGTGATAGAAAATCAAAGCTACAATGAGACAAAGGTAAATAATTTTTATTAATATTAGAGACTATCCTGGTGGTATAGCTAAGAATAGAAATACTACATATTTTCCATTCCATTTCCTAAAGGGGAAATCAACGGGGACTATGAAAGGATTTCTTTAATTATATTTTTTCCCTGCTGGTTACTCCCACTGTACTTCAGAGGGTGGCCCTTCTCCTTTAATATAACTGATCTGACATGTTTTTTTTCTGCATAATCATTGCTAAGTCTTTCTAGTGTTACAGGAATCATTCTTCATGTCCAAAGAACCATATTAAGTTAGATGGTTTGAAGACAGGGCTAATGAGAGAAAATTTAAATTTTCCAAAGAGAAAATTTAACTCACTCTCCAGGATTCATTGCCTAGTTCTACACTAGCAGGTAATTACCTCCTAATGGTACAACCGGAGTGAATAAACAGAAACTCTGTCCTTACAGCACAGTCTGTGTGGTCCTGGGTTTTACTTCAGGATGGCTTTTTTCTGTCTCCTAGTTAATATTTCCATCTTATGTGTGATACAAATCCATAAAAAGTGAAGGTATTCTACAGCTCTGACTACACTACCAGCTGTCATACTGACCTTCTCCTGTGTCAGGCAAACTGTAGTAGCATATCATAGCCCACATCAGCCTGGCTCAAATATAAATCTCATAAATGAAAATTGAGTTAGTTTCTATTCCTGCATTTGTTTTTGCCTGTTTCTATTCCTGTTCATCTCAAATTAACACACCAGCATGCAATTGTTTTAGGAATACAGAATGAACAGCAGCAATGAGTGCAATACCCTTTTTGGAGACACAGTTGTAGGCTTTCTTCTCTGAGTTCATGGAACTGTGAGCTACTACTGCTTCATTATCATGGATTAACGTTTCAAAAATTCACACCTATGCTAAAAAGGAAGTGCTTCTCTCTCCCTTCCTCTTGTGAAGTCCTGTGACACTGAACTAGTAGAGATCAGTGGCCTGACAAGTTTATGGTCACCAAATCCGCTACCTTGGGCAAAATAATGGTCAAAACTTTAGATGCCATTCTCCAAAACTTGTTTGGATAATGTGGATAACACCAAGAAAAAAAATCACAGGCTTTTAGTTACAGCCTTTTAAATTATGTGGTATCTATCTATTGAACTACCTACTGATAAATTCGTGGATAATGTCAATGTAATAAATTATACACTCCTATCTCAAATTTGTGGGGATTTTAGTGCTTTCTCTAAAAGGATCACAATAATTCACCATATTTTGGTTCCGGCTGGTTCACTGGGAAATGTTACCTAGTCACATAACTCAACAGATTTTATACCTGAACGAGAAAGAGGTAAACCTTAATAGAGTGGGGTGTACCTTTGGTTGACTAAATCTAAAGCAGTTGGGACTATATGACAAATTTAGGAGCAGGGGTGGGGATATGAGAGTGGTGCAGGATACTCCAAGTGCCTTCAAGAATTTAGTGCTTTCTATAAACACAGGTAATTCCCACACTAATGGTAATCTCCTAATTCTTGTTTGGTTTCTTTCAAAAGAATAAATGCACACAAATCTTACTAAAAAAAAAAAAAAAAAAAAAAAAAAAAAATAAAAAAAAAAGAAAAAAAAAAAAAAGTTAAAAAAAAGGTAAAGAAATAAAAATCTCTTGTTCTGAGATAGCAGGGTAACCCTGCTAGTCAGTATTTTCCATGACACTACTCCTTTCACTGCAATTGTCTGTGATGTATTTCATAAAGACCGTGTAAAACACCATAATGCTGGTTTTCAGAGTCAACAGCCTGAAATTCTTACTGAGAATAAGGTTTACCGTTTCTGATTTCAAACCAAGTGAAAATAGAACATTCAGTGAAACCATGTACCATTAGAAATTATAGTGTGTCTGCAAATATGACAAAACATACTTTCCTCCTCACCTGATCAAAAAAATTTCACAACTTACAGCTGAGCCTTTACCTGCAGACTGTCTACTAAAACAAGAGATAAAAACCTGCACCTGCTGTCTGTCCTGCAAGCCTTCAGCCACCTGAGCCTGAAGTGGCTGCTTAAAACTTCATATGAAGGGAAATCCATGACCCTGGAGCAGACCTGGAGCAGGTTTTCTCTGCCACTACTTACTCTCAATAGTCTATCAATGGCTGGAGCATCCTGTGAATGATGAAAAAAGAACAAGGGACAGGGAAGGGGAGCATTACAAACAGCAAACATTACCACTAACTGCTCTGTACCCTGAATGAAAATACCTTCTCTCCTGCTTGTCATTCTAGTTTTTAGGCTGAGAATCAAAAGGCCATATGACAGAAAAGCAGCCTATTTGTGGCTTTGATCATATCATCAGCTCATAACCCACTGTTTTTGAAAAAGACATGTGCATAGGTCTTTAGAGGACTCTGGTGAGTGCACTTCTATGGTTTGCCTAGTACTGGGGCTGAATTAGATTCACACAGGGCATAGGCTGGGCAGGTGTTTTTTGACATACCAAAATTCCAGGCAGAGATTCCCTCACAGCTCAGAGCTTCAGAACAGCTTTTAAAGACAAAACAGCCTTTATGATTCAGTGCTGTGTGTCATCTCTCTGCAACTCTGACACCAGGGCTGTCATTCCTCCCTCCCACTGCACATGTAGCAATGACAGGTACAGAAGAACACTACAATTTCTTTTCTGGATGAAAACTGGAGTCCTCACCCAGGGGGTTCCTGATAAAATCTCTGGCAGGGAGCAAGCAGGAAAGGTATTTGTAGATGTGCTGTTGTCTTCAATGAGAAATGAGAACAATAAAGCAGTGCTAGGTTGGTTCCTAAAGTTCCCTATATGGAGATCCCAAGACCTCAGGTGTGAGCATGCAGTCAGACAGCAGTGCTGGTGGTACCCACAAAGGTCAGTTCAAGAGCTTGTAATCAATGAACATCTGCACTGCATCCAAAGTGCAGTGCTCCTACTGAACGTTAATGAACAGGGTCTTCATCTTCTGAGATGAACTGAGGCATTTTTTGCCTACCCACTGGCAGTTAGATACTTGAAGAAGTTTATCATACTGATGCATAAATATTGATGCTGTCATTTCTTTAGGAATGAGCTCTTTCACTTCCTCAGGAACTCATCTGGGATCATGTTGAATCTTTGTAAATACAGCACTAATAATAGGGTAATAATAAAATAAAGTGAAATATTCAAGATATCACTAAACTACAAATGCATGAAAAAACAGAAATTCACTTAAGTGAAAGGAAGTATGAATAAATTATTAAGGTTCATTATTTAAAGGGTTGAGAGGTTGTGGGCAATAGCAGATGTGACAGTACTTATACTTCTAACAGGATGTGTGTGTATTGCAGAAACTCATGATAGTGTGGAGCAGGTGGTTCAGATACTTGTAAAACTCTAGTGCACATTTTGTAACTGGCTGGAATGAAGAGCCCAGTTTTCTTTACTCCAAAAGGACTTTTGGTGGCACTCGCTAATAATATTCTCAGTGTATTTCAAAGAAATGCACTCTTGTGGTACAACTTTGGAACTCACTTTAGAAGTGCTGTGATGATCTGAAAGAAAATGTTGATGTTGTTTTGTTTAAACCCACCTAATATCCTGTATAGAAATTAGTAGGCACTGAAGTGGCATTTTCAGTAGTAACAAGAGAGAAGGAAGCCCAGAGAATTGCAGGTGTTTATGGAGAGGTGGGATGGAAAAGAGTTTTCCCCTTTATTGAAGAGTAAAGTTAAATCTGACACCTAAAAGAGCTGATATGAACTAAGTTTCACTGATACTGCTGCTGAGATGGTGATATGACATTGAAAGATATATTGTTATATGGAAATTTCTTGAAACATTTTACTTTTAGTGTCATTAAGACATATGGCATGCATAATTTTAATACATCTTTGTGCCAGATGATGAGATTATGCCTTTTTTCAATTTTAATTTTTGCAATTTTATTCTGAGCTAAAAATTTAGAATTGCATTTTCTAGACTATGGCTCCAAATATCACAAACACACAATAGCATCATGTCCTTTAATGCTCCTACATCTAACAGTACAATGGTTTTATTATTGCTCTGTGCCCAAATACAACTTGTTTCTTTTGCAGCTCTCAGGCAGACAAAACAAAACAAAACAAAACAAGTCTTTGAGGAGGAAAAACATACTTAAAAGGAAATGTACCCATTTGTCTCAGCACAGCACTCTGAAAAGGCATAGGGTAAGAAAACAATAAGAAATACATAAACTGAACAGAAGCAAATAAAATCATGAGTAATACTATTTGGATGCTTTTCCTGACATAATAGGTTCCATTGTTGAAAGAAACAATGTATCTGCAAAAGTGTGCCACAAATGATTCACCAGCTAATAAAGTCTGCATCAGGAGTTCAATGTTCACTATGAATCATTTAGTTAAGATCTGATATTCCCAGATTCTTTTTGCAGCTCCTTAAAAAAACACACTGACATGCCTCTATTTCTTCCTCAAATTATTTTTTCATTTCATTTGGATATCCAAAGAATTATTCTCTTGTACCACAGCTACAGTGAGCATAAATACTTTTTACCCATGTCTTTGCCCTAATTCTGTCTTTTAGAAATGCTTTAGAAATGGAGATGTAAGCATTACTTTTCCATTTCTCCTGCTCTTCTTTCTTTCCTTTTTATCCAAGATAGAGGCAGCTGCCATCCAAGCAGTATTTTCACAAACGAAGACTCACAAGATAACTGACCTTCATCTTTGTGTTTGTCTATATACCGAGAAGATAATGGAATTTGAGATGAAATTTAAATTGGCAAAACTAGCTCTGTTATTTTGTTGGTAGAATTATTCAGATAAGCTGACATAACACTCAGTTCTTTGGGATCACAGGCAACAACTTACTTCCAAGAAATGCAGAATGTAAATTGTTGAGTGCCTCTTATCTTCATTACTGCTTTTTACCTTTTCCCTTAACAGGGTATTTTTCCAGCTTTCAAATCACAAATGACTTCAGAGAGATCTAGTGTGATCATTAAGGACTGTATTCAGCAAATGTCAGCCTTACATAGCTTTATCTGTAGGGCTTCTGCAGGCTCCCACAGCATGAAAGCTTTAAAGCTGAAAAGTCTCAGTGCACCATCCCAGTGAAACTCAGGCACCATCTTCCCTTCTGACTAAATTGAAGCACAGAGGCACTCCTGAGATACATTTAATTCAGGACAACTCTTCCCAGGAATAAGGCCACTACAGGGAGTCCCATTCCATTTTCTGCTACCTAGTAACATACCACTGCATTCTCTGTCAGACACACAAGGCCTAATCTACAGGTACCATCACTTAGATATAAATTCAGCAATAAGGTGGTCTGATAGGTGGACCAAATTTGATATCCAATCCTCAAAAAAATTGACTAGGTAGAGCCTATTGGCCAAAGCAGCAATCTGAGGTTCAACATTCAACCAAGAAATCTCGATTCTGATTGTTCTTCAGTTGTAATTTACTTGTTACAGTAAAACATTCTTTCATGCATTGGTGTATGTCTATTTACAATAGTAACAGTTGAAACACAACCATAATAACATGTCATAAGATGGATATTTTTACATCTACTGCATGAAGAAATTCGAGGACTTTCTGCTCTGTACATAAAGTGTAGTGGAAGTTAAGTAAGCTATATTAAAAAATTGTGCTCTTCAGACAACTTCATTCAACTATTGTAGGCATGTTTTATTAACTTCTGTTAGCAAATGAAATATACCCCTTCTTTGCAGGAGATGGCTCCAAATATAAAAACAATCATATGTTCAGGACTCATCTTTTTTCTGTACCAGCCTCAGAAGATGATGAATCATGAAAGAAGATAAGGTCCTTTCTGGCTTTAGAAATTATTTCAGATTGTAAAGTTCTCAACAGCTTTAGAGCAGCAATGGAAAATTGTTTATTTTTGTCTTCAGCAAAGCTCAAGTTCTTGCAAATCCTTTTTTTTAACAAAAAGATGGTATGGCTGTGCAGATGGTCCAGACAACAGAAACAGATATTAAACAATTATTCAGACAACTTAGAAATACTTTGTTCTTTAAGACTCTGGCAGCTACAACACACACATTAATTTCTTTAGTTTTTTTAAATATTTTTTACATTAGACATTATATTATTGCCTAAAATAATTCCTTTATGGTTTAAAAATTATTCCTGCTTGGTTTCACCTGAGGTATAGATATATAAGAGTGTTCATCTATTTGTATCTGTAGATGTTCTCTTAGAACATTATGGCATGGAGGACACTGAATCACAGTAACACTATACAGACTCATGTCTGTGTTTTGTCTATAGGGAACACTGAGACATCTGCAATATATCACAGAGCTAGAAAGCTGATCTATACTTCTATCAGTCTGGGTGAACTAACTTTTAAGGAAAGAAAAGGCTCCAGCAGTAATCTTGTTAGGATATTCAATCAGTGGTGAAGCAGATGTGTCTTCATTAGGAAAGGTCCCATCTTCTCTCATGTCTTGTACACTATGTGGAAAAGAAGTAATCATGTTTATCTTCTAGCAGAAATTAAAAACAAACAAAAAAGACAGCCTTGTTTCTGTTTTCTTGCTTGTTTTAATCATCTTTCTAGAACACAAGAAACAAATAATGAAACGATGACCTATGCCTGAATTTCAAAGTGGAATATACTAATAATGGGAAAAAAATAAGGAGATGTGGAAAATCAGGGAAAAACTAGAAGAAATTATGAGAATGGGGGTTGGCTGGGTTGTCTCAGCAGACATTGAAAGTATACAAAGATTTTGTATAGGAGAAAAATGGCGTCACCTCATAACTTTCAGAAAAATTTGAATGGCAGACCTCCAGTGTTGCTGCCAGCCTTCTAGAGCAGGATGGAGAAAAAATCTGTTGGAAGATTAGAAAATTCTGTTGGTTATCTCACACTAAAATGTTGACAGATATTGCCTATTCTGATCATCTTCTAGCTTATTAAAACTGAGGGGTGTCCTTGAGAAGAGTTAAGTAGACATAGTCCTTTCTTCAGCAAAAAGTGAACTTTTTTTGTTAGAGATGAGCTGTGTCTTTGTTCAGGTTTATAAATACGGGCAGAAGGTATACATATATAATTACAGAAAGTAAGTTCTTTGCCCCAGGCAAGTAGAAGCCATTCAACCTAGTGAAGATTACAGGTACACCAAATCAGTCCAGGAACAGTTCCCTGTACTTGAACTAACACAGATACAATTTTGCAGGGTAATGTGCCTCAAGCTGTCATTGTGAATGCCCTCACTGTAGCCTATACCAATGGCTAGGTTTAGATCAATATTTTGTGTGATCCTATTGAGGATGACTCTTGAATCTCTCTAAATTCTGTCAGAAGATTTTGCTTTTCATCTTCATTCCTACATAACTTAAGCCCTAAAATGACAGTTTAGAGGTACCAAGATTCTTTTGGAATAAAGAAGGTACAATAAAGCAAATTTTAGATCTCTGAGTCACAAATTGGCTCCTTTGTGTTTGTTACTAGACATTGTTTCTCATTCAGGGCTTGATAACTAAAGAGTTTGTCCTTTTTTTTATTATTGCTTTTTTTCTCTCCTCAGAGCCCCTAAAACATTCAAACATAAGAATTATTTAATTATTGACTGTTCAGTTTATTTAATTAATCTCTTATCACATTGTTTGTACTTAGTTAAAGCCCATCAATGGCTGCCTGTTGTCTTTTAATGATTGAATGAGGTGCATTCTCTGTGCCTTGCTTCTTTGTACACTTTCTCATTAATAGACACACATCTCCAGTAACAATTGTGTCTGCCTCCAGTGCAATTATCTTCCTCTGTGTCTGTTCTGTAAAAGGTATTTAAATGCTGTGACCTCTTAATCTTACTTATCCCTGTGCAAAGAACAGTATCTCTTTTCAAAACTGATTACTGTAACACTTTTTAAAAAATTTCCATAGTTCATTGCTCCCACCTTATTCTTCTTGGATAATCTAAGATTTTTCTCTTAGTTTGAAGAACTAAGTTTATTTGAACTTCAGTCCTTTTTTTGGAAATATTCTTTTGAAATCATGTTATAGTGCATAAAATTAACAACTGGAGCAAGTAATAGAACTTGGGATTTAGAAGACACTGTCCTGGTCACCAGATAAGAGTCTTGCTATTTTCACAGTGACGTGATAAAATATTTAATGTATTGGCAAAACTTCAGATAAGTCCTAGAATGAAACAAGTAAGAAGGTGATTTAGACTACATACCTCACAACCAAGTCTGTAGATGCTTGGCCACTACATTTTTCTAGCTGTCAAAAAAGATTCACTTTTCTGCACATCCTTTTCTTCCTTTTTCTCAGATTTGATCTCAGATATAGCTAAGACCAATTGTGCATGAACTAAAATAAGATAAAATTCGCAGATAAGTATCTGAGTAAAGGAAGATGCGAAAGTCTGAAAGGCATAAGGACACATATACACAATATGATGGCCTTCATATTTGACAAAAGGTGAATTCAACAGTCTCCTACTGAAAATTCTGGTTTCTTTAAAGCCATTTTTTATGTGCCTAATTCTCTTTATGCATTGCATAGAGAGCCTTGAAAACTGACTTGGGGCTGTGGATTCCACTGTTTAACAGGAAGGCTAAAAGTTAGGTTTTCTGCAATATTTAGCATTGTGATACTTAAGTCTCTTTATGGATCCAGACTCTCAAACAGTTATGATTAAATTGGTAGGTGGAAAACTAGATGCTGATTCTACCAGAAACTGAGAATAACTATTGAATTTCAACAGCTACATGACTGCAAAGGCCTGAACCAATAACTGTAAGCAGGTCAAATGTGAGCCCTCAAGCTCTCCAGATCCATTAGCTTCCAGATTATTTCTTAAAATGTACACTACAAAAATGACACACTAATTTTTTACCTCTTTCACCTCCTACTCTTCTCTACCAAGCAAAAAAAAAAAAAAAAAAAGTTTATTGCTGAATATACTGTTATCTGATGAGCCCAGTGGACCCAACATAGTAAAAGCACTATAGCATTATCTAACTCTGTCTTTCAGAAAATTAAAACAAAACAAAACAAAAAATCAAAATAAAATAAAATAAAATAAAAATATTTAAACTGGAATAGATATTGAAAAAATGCATATATACCATGCTTGTAAGGAACAGTGCTTGCTTCAGAGAATGGGCCTGAGTTTCTTTTACTTCATTAAACTCTTTTACCACTAATAGTATAAAATTCCTCCCTTGATTACAGCCATATTATTCTGAGAGCTCTTAAAAAAATTCAAGGAATTGAAAACCAGGATAAGAAGATTCAGAAAATGCACTTTCTGCTTACTCTTTCCAGGGGTCACTGCAGGTCAGGTATATCTGCAGGTCTTGAGCAGGCAGGTTGGCATATTAGGTGCAGCTTTGGGCCCTGGCCTGCTTCCTCAGTCTGGGATACCATCTGGATGAATTTGGCAGGTGTCTTTCTCTTCCTGGTTCTCTTGAGTTTGGTCAGGGGTGGATAAACTGTTTCATCTCAGTGTGTCTGTGCCATATGCTGCGGGAAACAATTGATTTCAGTCTTAGGTCAGAAGCCAAGAGAGAAAGGGAATGGAGAAAAGGGGGAAAAAAATAGAGAATGGAAAGAGACACCTAGGGAAATAAACACAGGGAAGCAACCTCAGAAATGCTAAAAAAAAGTTCTTGCTGCATGACATGAGATTTTTCAAAACTTGTTGGCATTGAATTGTTTTGAAATACCTAAAGTGCAAAGACACTGTCTAAATATTTGCAGTGACAGGGAACCTCTTCATACTTTTTGAGGTTACTTCTCTGAAGACGTTGTAATTGATCATCAAGGTCTTTTGTTAAAATTTATGAAAGAAAGGACCAATGAGGTGTTATGATTAAAAATATAAAATTAAACACTCCCTAATATTTATAGCCTGTTAAATTTTTCATCACTTAACTCTCATTGTTTATAATTTTAAGTCTTCTCAAAGTAGTAGGGTCAACTTAATTACCTGCACAAATCCACACTAATATTTTCAACACCACACCTTCGTTTTATTCTTCCTTCGTTTGGAATTGCTAGAAATTATTGTGTTTGTTTTTAGTTTTGTTGGTTTCCCGCCCCCCCCACCAAAATCTTTTGTTTGCTTGTTCATAAATACACTGTTTTAAAATATCATGTTAATTCTGTTTCAGCTGAAACAAGAAATTTCCTCTTGTTTCCATTAAAAAAACCAACAAAAACGTAACTTCCTATATAGAACTACTTCTACCCATTTACCTTTGCTACCAAAAAAATCATTTTATTAGCAGTCACAACCCCCAGTCATAGCCACCCTGTAGGCAGCCTTAAAGCACGCTGCTTTATATAAGGTCTCCCAGGAAGAACAAAGTCTGCTGCAAGGCAAGGGCTGTAGCCATGAAAGAATAGAGCAGACAAATCACAGCACAGACTACCACATTCCCCTGTTCACTTTAGCTTGTTAGCATGGGGAGAAAAAAAAAGAGCCTACATTTCATTTCCCTGTGAAAGTTATAAATCTAGCTAGAATAAAAAGTAAGGCACTATCACACTATTACACAATTGTTTCTCATCGTACCTGAATCTGAATGTGACCAGTTAGCCAAGACACTTATGCTTTATAAAAAGCAACAGAATCCTTGAACACCATGCTCATAACATGGGCATGTAATAACACTGACAATAATAACACAGAAACAACTTTATGATTGGGGGTGTCAATTGCTCCTTAAAGATTTGAATAGTTCATTAGAAAAGAACTTCCATTACTTAAAATCTAGACATCCTTATATACTTTAACAATTTTGTTTTCAACAATAAGACTTTCTAAAACTTTCTGATGTGTTTATATTTGGTTTCTTTACCTCTCTGCTTTTTAATATAGATGATTTTCTCAGCAGGGGACAGTCACAATATTTATTCTATTGATGTAGATGATACACACATACATGTATAACCCTCTGAATATAAACACCCCTTTTCTCCTGTTTACCATTCTATGACTGTGCTGAAAGCAAGAGGTGTTCAACTACTGTACCTGCACGTGGCAAAAAGTTTTCACTTATTTTTCCCCATGCTGACATTTAAATCTTTACTGCAGGAAAGCATTTTTGAATCCAAAATATTATTACAATTTTATTTGTAGGAATATTTAATCCTCTATCATCTGAATAAATATTTCTGACTCGTATATGTAATTTATGACATTTTAGGTAGTTGTAGCTTGGTTACAAAGCCAACAAGGAACAGAATAATTTATATGAGAGTTATAATTTGTTACCTGCAAACATGAGTAGGTCTTGCTGGGGATGGCTCTACCATCTATTTATTTTCTGAAAAAGTATTCATCATGTATATTTTCTTGTAAGACATCCACTTAGAGTAGTAATTTTAGGTCTGTGATCACCACAATACACAGGCCATGTACAAGCTGCTTTTAACAGATAATTGAATATAGATTGGAAAGAGCTATTATGGTCCAGTCAACTTCTATTTTCTATAAGAAGGCTTACCATTTGATTCAGATTAGTCCTCTCATTCTCTATCTCTTTAAAAGAAGTCAAAACTATATTTGGAAATGCACTACAGAACTGCTTATACTCCATTAGATTATTTTCTAAGAATATTAGTCTTAAAAAAATTGCCATTAAAAATTGCCATTAACTTCAGGTAGAGACTCACAATACCATTTCTCTGATAGCAGTTCCAGCTGAAAACATACCTTAGCTTTTTCCTATTGATTCAATCTCCCTTCTAATTGTCCCAGTATAACAACTTTCAGTCCCAGGCTGGGGGGACAAAACACTACAAAATAAAATATTTTTCTTGAGAGGATTAGGATTGGTCTATTCAGATAGTCCATGGAATCAGATCAGGAAAAAATTTATGTTGTAAAAAATATTTAGATTGATTTACCATTCAGAGGTAGCATTTCAATAATTTTTTTTATTTTTTCTTTTTTTTTTTTTTTTTTTTTTAGAAAATTATGTGTATACACAAAGTCAGAACTTTAAAAGCAATATATTTAGGTTCACAGGTAAATTTTAGCATCCAATTGCAGGTCAGTGACTTATGAAAATATTATACATAAATTGTCTTCTTATTACTTTGATAGTCACACTGGAGACATCTCTTCTTCAGCATTTATAAGTTGCAATACTGAACGATAAGGAAAATATGGCTAAATATTCTCAGAAAACACAGAATAGATGCATCCTTCTCAATTCATTAGAACAGAAAAAACTCATATTTAGAGCAGGATATGGTAATTAACTCATATTCAGAGTGTACCTCTGTAGATCCAAAAGCAGATCTAAACCTCTAAGTGAAGCCAATAATCAGAACCTATTCTTCAGCTTCTCTAGTATTCATGGGTAGAAAATATGTCCTATATCAATATTATTTTCTATGTCCCTGGATAAAACTAAAGCTGTCTCATGCTTTACTGTTTCTGTGCTAACCTGGTATAGAGAAGTAGAAGCATCCTTTGGAACTGATTGGTGTAGCAGTGAAATGCTGCCCACAAAGGTAATTGCTGCGGCACACGTGTAAAAGCACTAATGCCTTCCGATTTGTGGCAAAATATCCCCCCTCAAATTTCTATTTGCTGCTAGATGTATCCACAGTTGATTTCTGCATGTACTGCAGGAGTCATCCTGCACTATCAGAATATGTAAACAACATAAGAAGATTCAAAAGGAATGAAATGTATGTGTTTGGAATACGTCTGTTTGTCTTTCCTCTCCTCTTCTTTTGTTTCTTTCTTTTTTTTTTTTTAATTCTCTCAAACTTGAGATAATGGAATCTAACTGCAGACTAATCAGAAAGATAATTCTAAATTACTTAATGAGTGAGCTCTTATTGAGCTCAAATATAAAATTTAAGGAAAATATTGACTGGTTTTGTTGGCGTGAGGAAAAGGTTATTCATGGCAGTGTATGCCATCAAAACAAATCATAAAAAAATAGCATCTGTGATGTCTAGGTATTTGTTACATATTCTGATTAAAGAATCAAATTAATAATCTAAGAAATAATATGCACAATATCCAAAAATATTGTCTGTTTCCATTTTACCATGTCTGCAACTTCAGAGCTGGTTTTAAAAGAATCCTACCAAGCACTTATCTGTGAAGGAGGTGTTCCACTTCCAATCCCTTTCATTTGTCTTTGTGAGGTGGGATCTTTCTCTACTTCTGCTCTTCCTAAAGGGACTACCTAGCTCACCAGACAGTTTGTGGTTTAATGTGGACTGATCTGTGCTAAACCTTTGAAAAATGGTCAGTTTTGTTTAGAAACTCGTGGCTTTGACAGAAACTTGTCACACACGTGTGAGTCTGCTGATGAATGGACACTGAAGATAGTTACCATTGAAGCTGCCTGGTTCTAGCCCGGATGGTTGGCCAGTGTCTTCTCTGGGAATGGGCCCAGCGACTTTGATGAGAGAGATGGCTTGATCCAGTTGTTCGGAAGAGCCACTTTAATATAATGATAAAACAACAAACTAAACAGCGTGCACACTACAAGGAACAAACCAGAAAAACTAGGGTCTAGATTCTGCAGGGGTATTTATACATTTCTGAAAGTGGAGGGGGTTAAGGCAGGGTTCAAGCAGAGGATCCAACAGGAAAGAGTGATTTGGAATATTATAATTAATGCAGCAAAAACTACCCAATGGCAATACAGAGAACGTGGAACTTTCTGGCAATAATTTGAATAACAGAACTGGAAAATCCTGGATAGTAGCTCCTGCCTAACTTACAGAGGGTTTTCCCATGCTTTCAGATTGAAGTTCCCTTTATTATTCAAACTGACCCCAACATACCATCCAACTCTTTATCCTGTTAAATGCTTAATTTGCATGTACACATCATCACTGAGTGCATTAATGACTTGTCTACTGAGTATTAGAAGGAAACACCTCCAGCTAGTCCTAGAACAATGAAATGCTCAGGTTACCTGAGTGCTCATGAAAGGTGAGACAAAAATTTCCTCTAGAGTAGGACGTAATACCTGCTGTCTTCTTAACATAATCTGTTGACTAGCTAGTTCCCATCTTTTGCACCTTTTTCACAATGGACTGATTTCTTAACTTCAGGTTATAAATTCCATGGCTATTTCATTGTCATGTCTTAGCGTCCTGCCTGTAAAATCCAAGCCTCTTAGGATTTCTATCTTTTAACAGTTATAACAACAAATTAAAAATATTTAAAATCCAGAGTTTAATTGACACAGGTATCTGATATAATTAGTCAACTAATTAAATTTTTTTATTAAGTTTATTTGGCCAAGGTCCAAAATCTATGTGTCTTGTTGCCTGCATCTTGTCTATGCTGCTGAGAAATAGCATCCTAGCTTTTCTGTAAAACCATCTGGTAATTCTTAATTTTCTGCTTACCCTGTTGTAAGATCTACTTTGCTTTTCTGACAACAAAAGTATCAAATGCTATTCTGGGAATCCAAGCACATCTCTTGTCCGGTTTCAGATCTCTCATGTCTAATTAATGCCTCTTCATTCTAACAATGAAGCACCCAATTAAATACATTAATACAGTTATGAACCAAGTTTCTATAAGACTCTTTTCTAGTTCTCTGAAAGTATTAATTATACTTCATGTAAATAACAGTATTAGAGCAGAGTAATTAATTTCCTGCAAATGTTAAGATGAAAATGCCTTTTTAATTTTTAAACTCTTTGTTGGTTTGTGAAACTTAGGGTGTTTTTATACTGCTAGAAGAAGATAAAAGAGACTAGTAGTGGTATATTTTGGGCTTTGGGGTGGCTTTTATTTTTGTGGTGTTGGAGGAGTGGGGGGATTGCTTGATTTAATTGCTTGATTGCTTGATTTTTGTTTATCCAGAAGTAGAGCAAGGGAATGGATGATAACTCATGACATTTTCAGCTTTAACGTCAACTTTCAATCTATTTTTAAGCCTTTTCTAATTGAGAATTTGGTTCTTCTGACTTCTTCATGGTGCATGTTAGATTTCAGGACATTTAAAATAAGAGCTTAAATTTCAATGGTGGTGTTGTTGTTGCTGTTATTATTATTATTATTATTATTATTATTATTATTATTATTATCCTGCATACTGCATAAGTATTCATTAATAATTCAGGAATATTTAAATTTTTAGCTATAATTCTTGTTTTGGATGGTAATATTTGAACTTGTAATAATGGTAATTGTTCAGTACCTCTCTTGTGTTTTGAAGAACTTGATAAATACTGGCTATCCCTATGCTAGTCATTCAGCCTTGTAGGAGCAAGACACATTCATCAAGCACTTGTAAACTTATAAGAAGCAGGGACATTTTGAAGTGAGTGACATTTTAGAGTTGGATATAGAGATAGCTAAACCATGTGTTATGGTTTAAGCCCATCTGGAAATAAAGCACCACTGAGCCGCTTGTGCAAACTGCTCTTCTCACCGGTGGAATGGGGGGAGAAAAATCATAGAAAAACTTGTAGATTGAGAGAAGAACAGATTAATAATTGAAAATAAGGTAAAATACAATAATTATGACTAATTATAATAATGATGATATTAAAAAGGGGGAAAGGAGTAACGTACAATAAACTTGCTCACCACACCACGGACTGATGGCAAACCTCCCTTCCTGAACCCAGATCAGCTTCCTTTCTGGGTAACTCCCCCCAGTCTACATACTGGACAAGACATTCTTAGGTGTGAAAATCCCTGTGGTCAACTCAGGTCACTTGTCCCAGCAGTGCTCCCTCCCAGTTTCTCTTGCATCCGTCCTCAATGGCAGAGCATGAGACCAAAAAGTCCTTGACTTAGGATAAACATGACAACAAAAAGCCAACACATCAGTGCATTATCAACACCGTTCTCATTCTGAATCCAAAACATAGCACTGTAACAGCTACTGAGAAGAAATTACTCTACCCTAGCTGAAACCATGACTTCATGTTTTCTCACTGATTCATGAAATAAAATCAGAAGTTTCTTGATTTAGGTTGTAATTCTGGTTTTGAATTATGAGCAGATGTGAGAGTTATGGAGTATATCTTCAGAGCACTACAGAGATATGTGGGGACCTATTCTTTGAGTATAGCACAACATCCAGTCATATTAAATGACAAATTTTTACAAGTATTATAAAAAAATTAATTACCTGAAATTCTCTATAGAAAATAATAAATGGAATAGATGAATGAGGAAATGGTTTTTAGTAATTAATTCCCAGATCTGGAAACTTGTTTTCCACTAGACAGAGCAATAAAGAAAATATTAGGCTTTTTTAAAAATTTTTATAAGTAGCATACTATGTTACCTAGAAGAATTAGATTGTAAAAGTTGCTCTTACATGTGGTGAACAAAAGAGGAGTGGACAAAATAAAGAGTGGAAAGGACAAGTAAAACTGAATCCACCAAAACACAATTTTGATGCATTTATATGTTTTTCTTTCAGCTCATTTGCCCCCACAAGGAAATGGTCCTAACAAAAAACTCTGTGTAAAATAGCAAAACTCTGAAAATTGAGTATTCTAAAGGAAGGACGGAAATAAAAAAAAAATATTGTAGCCTTGAACTCAGTTCAGGAGTTCCTACTATACAGTCAAAATACATCCTCTGAGCTTTTCCTTTGTTGGTAAGTTTTATGCACTTTCTCTTTTCAGAAGACTCCTAAAAAACCACAAATAACAAAAGAGCCCATAAAGCTCACCCTAGGAATGACACAAACTACCAGAGGTATAAGTTCTTTATCATTTATATAAAAGTTCTACAGTTCTTATTTTCAGCTGTTTAATTTTAACTTTCTAGTTTTACAATGCATACTCCAAAATCCCTATTTACCTTCCCATCCAAACTGGATAAATGGGATTTTCCTTTAAGCCTGCACCTTCTTACTGGTAGCAGAAATTATTGTTGAGCAATTCATTCATACAATTAATATATGGACATTTCAATAACAGATATCACCCCATTACATTGCATACTGTGGAAAATGGTAGAATAGTATCACCTTGCCCAATGTTTCCTTAACATTTTTTGTAATGTCAATGTTTCCTTAGCATTTTTTGTAAATGCCCAGATCAATGCCATCTGGACAGTGATATTATGCTGTCTCTTTCTAGTCAGTAGGCTATTCCAAACTGGGGAAGCTCCCCTTGCCTCAGTTTCCCTGTCTGCACATTAATGCTAAAACAATTTTCCTATCACCTGAAGAAGTTGAGACTCTAATTATTCAATGTTTGTAAAGTGTTATATACTTTAAATATCAAGTATGGCTAAGGACTATTAACTATCCACCGTTCAAAAGTTTGATTAACAAATCTCTAAAGGTCCTATTAATTTGCTTGTTTCAGCGTTACTGAATCATAAAACAGTCTTAACCATGCATCAAAAAGTGTGTTTAGAGAGTAGATTCCCAAACTGAATAGGCTTTGTATCATACTGAGAAATTAGGGAAATTTGCATTTAACGCCTGGAATTTGTCCAAATCTTCAAAAATCTAGTTATCCAGATTTAGCTAATCTAGATATTATACAGAAATAATCTGATTAAGTGCCCCAAGTGGATTATAGTGTAGGAAAGAATCTATTTGCTGGTGCAAGGTCCTATTTCAAGCATTTTATTCTAGTTTATCTCTGCATTGGATATTATTCCCCTGCAAAGATCTTTGCTGGTTGCCAATGCTCGCTGCAGTCATTCACTGCCCGTCACCAGTCTGCTAACACAGTAATCAGCAAGAGACAGCAAGGACTTGAAAGCAGCATTGGTAAGAGTATGAGAACAGTATTTATCAGGTGTATACGGAAAATGGTAATTGCTTACAGTGGTTTTGCTGTAGGTTCATGATTTCTGCTAGGAGTCTCACACTGCATTGGTACAAAATGAAGTTTAGGACTTGAAGTATCTGTCACCTCCTCCAGCAGTTTGGTGTATAATCTAGATCAGTTTGGTGTATAATCCAGATCAGTATGCTGTAGCATAAGCACACTTTATCATGACAGAAACATTTTTCAATAATATTTTAATCGACACTTTGCAAAATGTGTGAAAATTGAGGAAAATACTTGAGTCTAGTAATTTGATCTAGGTTGAAACATCTGAAGAAATGAAAAGAGAGAGACAAACAGTTATAGAGGACAGACATTGCTTTCTGTGGGTACAGAAAATGAGAGAAAAGGTCCAATGAACATCTTCAGTGTTCCTCTTTGATAATCAATCTAACTTTCCACAGAAAATTAACACAATTTTAAGGGACGCACAAATTAGGAGATTGTTTTTGTTGTAGTATTTGTTTCTTTAAACCAAAAGAAACACTGCATTAAATTAAAGGACAAAAGGGCATTAGTATCCTCTCAGGAGGATAAGGTCTAGAAGCTTAGTCTATCATTCATAAGCAATTAACCTAGGGGCTAACTAATAATGGTAGGAAACATTTATGTTATTTTCAATTTTGAAATAACTGCATGTTGACAGATTATCAAATTGCATTTGCGATTATTTTTACTGCAGTTATAATTTAGAGATAAGAGTTTTATGTGGGCAAGTCCTTATTGAACACATATTACAGTATGCTAGCACTGAAAATACGTCTGTTCATTTTTTAAAGGCTTTTATGCCATAAAATATTTGCATAATTTACATTGTTGTAGCACTTAGAATCCTCAAAAAATGTTTTTTTCTCCTTTTGAGTTAGACCCTTTGGTACGATAAGGAGTCCTTGTCCTAAAAAGATGACATTCAATGAAGACTGAGACAGGATATGAAGATATTTCATTATATTCTTTGTATGTGGAATAAATGGGAAAACTGAGATTGTTTATGCTTTAAAATTTTCTCCTTTAAATATTCCTAAAAGTTTACAACAAGCACCAATATCAGATTGTAGAAATATTTATTTTAGCTTACTGTGATCCTGGTATCTAAAGAAACTGTCTGGCAGCATAGATTACTCCCCATCAAATCATTGTGGAAATCCATATACCTGTTTGCAGTTTTGTTGTATAGGGCCTTTTCATGGTTTTGGGTTTTGGGGTTTTATTCAGGGGTTTTTTTTGGTATGGTTTTGTGTGGGTTTGGATTTTTTTTTTTTTTCCTGAAGAAGAGTCCTTTCTGATTTTGTCCAGCCCACAGATTCCAAAATTAGGGATCATGACCACATCCAGGATCCCAGTAGTTAGAAGTGAACCACAAGCCTGGAAGAAATCTAACTGTTCACTGTAGTATGCATGTTTTTTAAAATTTAGATTCAGACACCAAATCATCTGTACTCACAGACAAAAAGTTATAGATCATTGTATTTTCTTGTTATTTAGGTAATCAAAGTGGTCAGATAACATTACTGAGGAGGAATTACCGTGTTTTTAATTACCATTGTACTTTAAATCTGCAATAATGTCAAGCAGAGAAAAATCATAAGTTGCATTGACATAAAAATGTTGAGAGATGTGACTGCATGTATAACAAGTATTCTTCTCAGAAAGTGTTTAAAACCCACCTGATGGCAATCCTGTGCAACTTGCTCTGGTTGAACCCGCTTCAGGACGGGGGCTGGAGTAGATGATCCCCAGAGGTCCCTTCCAACCCCATGCATTCTGTGAGTCCATGATTTCCTGAAATAAGTGCGTATGCACTTTCACGAAGTAAAAAAAAAAAAAAAAAAAAAAAAAAAAAAAAAAAAAAAAGTCCAACAAATACTAAGCTTTACGTGCTTTATGTTTAGTAGAGTTTAAAGAGTAGACAAGGTATTATTTATAAAAGGTGTCTACAGCAAATCACCACATGAATCTTTCAAATTTCTGTTATGTGTCTTTATGCATTTGGGCAGCTACTTATCCCACTATTGCTGAATTAAATTTAAATGTAATTCTTCTATAAACAGTGGCCAAACATCCACAAGTTATGAAGCACAAGCTGCATTTCTGTGCCATGCAAAGACTTCCCAAAATCACGTAATCAAATCAATGACATAGCCACAGAATGAGAGTGAAATTATAGTGAAATAGGAAAAAAAAAAAAAAAAAAAAAAAAAAAGCATACCAGTATTTTATCTCAATATGTAATTTGTCTTCTGACTACCCTTGAAAGAAAGTATGTCAAGAAAGACCCTGAAGACAATGACAACAACAGCAAAAGTGGTTGCATTAATTTATGGGAATGAGGACAATAAAACATTTCATGAATTGCTTTAGCTTTCATTCTCCAAATAATGTTTCAGCTGGGGATTGATAGTTGACAGCTGTGTTCACTGATAGGTAACCTTGTTGCAAGTTTCTGAAGAAAGATGTTCTTCTTCACTGGACTTGTCTCCGCTTCGTCATTTTTTTTTCTCTCTCCTTAGAGCCAACACAGCTATTGTTACATTTAAAAATATTTCTATCATGTATTTCTTTTTTGAAATAATTAATTTTTTCCTTGCACTACTTGGCTGATAACATGTCATAATGTAGGCTGCCAAGTGCCAAATGACTCTCAGATTCATTCAAGCATTCAAAGCAAGAAAAACCATTCATCTAGATAAGATCTTATCTGACAAGTCAAGCTCAAGAAATCTCAGTATAATTATATGGTGTTAATGAAGGCCATGTATACAGGCAGTTCTCAATATTAACCTTTGTGTTAGTCTATCAACAGTAATGTGAAACAGTCATTTTAAGTTAAAACATGTAGATAGAATTTTTTTTAGCAACTCAACAACTCGCTCCCACGGAAACACTTAATATGAGAAACTTTCATCTCTTGCAAAGCATCACTAAGCCATGCTTTCCACAGAGATATTGTTATTGTAATACTCTTGGCGCACTCTTCTGCACAGATATTTGTTTAAAAGCTAATGAGCGGGCCTTTTTTAAAGTACAAGGACTACTGTTTGTTACAGAATAATGATATAGGATTTGTTGTCATTTGTGTTTTCCAAAAATCTAAATTTAGAAGAGGGATAAACTTGCTCTCTAATCATTAGCAGTCATATGTTGGGAAATATTTTTAATGGCAAGTGCAGCACTGTGCAATTATTCTGTATGATTACAATGTTTATTGCTTGATCTCAAATTTATGTATTTACTTATTTATACCTTAAGGGTCAATATTATTCATGTTTTTAATAAAACCATGCCACAAGTCAAAAAAAAAATCAGCCAAGCAATGCTGTTTTGCTTGTTTTGGAAAAGGCTGAATTATGAAAAAGGAAACACTTAAAAATAATTTTTGCATTTAAACAATTACAGAAAAAAGTTTTTCATATGTACACCTCTACTAGTTGAAATATAGATTTTTCTCCAGAATGTACAATAATGTAGAATTTAAAAATGTCACATAAGATCCAATAGAATTGAGTTCAAATCTGTATAAGACATTGGATATCACGGTATGTGAATTTCCTGTCAACAATCTTGTGATTACAGTTACCAAAATGTATGTATGTTTTTCCCTAACTTTTTTTTTGCGTTTGTCCCTAGAGTTAACAGTTTTCTCAAAAAATCCCATAGTTTTCCCCCAACAAAATGATCACTTTTGTCTGTTGGGTTTTTTCTCTCTTTTTTTTTTTACTATTTTTTTGTTACTGAAGACCTATTTAAAAATAGATTATCTTCCTGGTCAGAACAAGAGTGTTTTTTTATACTGCATTAGAACATAGAAGATTCTGGGTGAAACCATATGAGAAAAATCATTGAAGTTGTAGAACTTCACTAAATGGCATCAAGAAATATTGTGCTTGACAATAATCAATCACCTTTACCAGAACCAAAAGTATCAACAGAAAACTTAAATAAAGAGTATTTACCAATTGGACAAGGGTTTTTAGGCCTTGGTCATGACAATGGTTTGGCGCCAGCCATCTAAGGAAAGCATTCCAATGTTTGTACAAAGTAGTATAAAGATTAATCCTCTGCCAAAAGTAGAGGAATAAGGGAGCGTAGGTCTTTTTTTACCCTCCAAGGTATCCTGTGATTTAATTTTTTCTGTGTGTGGGCAACAAGCTGAGTGGGACAGCAAGGCAAGCAGAGACAGTGGCTCCGTGAAGGGGTTTATGCCAGTGATCCTGAACTAGGTGCTCAGAAAAGTTGACAAAAACCAGTTCCAACCAAGCCCAAACTGACAAAAACCAGTTCCAACAAAGCCCAGACTTGGTTAAGGCAGGACAATAATCAAGGCAGCCAGTCAAGCTGGCAGGTCAGCATTAGCAGGATGTAGCCAAGCATAGGTGCACCTGCAATATGGATCAGGCAAGGGCAAGGCTCTGAACTTAAATCCAATTCTGCAATGAAGGTTGGGGGAATGTAATTAATGCCTCTCACACAGCTCGTTTCCCAGCAGTCTGACCTAAGGTTACAACAGTACCATACTGGAGCTGATCTGGAGTACAGACTGCTAAAATTCTAGACAGTGAAAGAGGTTACAAACTCTGCTGGTGTCCTGAAGGCATGAAAAGTGAATATAAAGTCCTTTTCTTAAAAAGAAAACAAATCAAAATGGGTTTTCTTTCCTCATTGTGTCATGGATTATATTAACTTAAAAGTTCCAAAAGCCTTTTTTAGTCTTATTTTTGAAACAACATATTTTTTGCCTCTAGCTTTTAATTTTTAACAGATACATACATTAATTCCATCTATCTTCTCTTATTTCTTATTGGAGGATCCTAGTTTATTCAATCCATCTTCACATGTAAGCTCTTCTGTAATTATGAACATTTTGTGTTCTTCTGTATCCATTTTTTTTTGAGGCAGGAAAGTCTTTATCATAATTGGTAGACAAAATGTGAATCCACTTAGATGTATGCAGGGAGGTAATTTTGACTTCTGTTTTGTTCCTTTCCTAATGATTCTAATTGTATTTTTAATCATTGCTGAGCTTCAAGCTGATATGTTTTGGATTGAGGATTTTTGTTTTTTTTTTTTTTTTTAATAAAGTGATACGCAATGACTGCAAATAATTGTAGACATTAAATTTCTGGTGCTTTTCAGGTGTACTTTTCTCACCTCAGCATTAAATTTTGTCTGCCATTATGATGAGCAGACACTTAGCAGTGCAAGATCCTTCTGCAACTCTCTCTGTAATCCCACGTCATAAGTAAGATTTATCACTTAACTATTCATCAGCTGAATACATTGACCAGCAGAAGTCTTTGAGGAAGTTACTCTGAAATTTCATTGTTTACTCCCCTTGAATCCAGCAGACTAGATGGCCTAACTAGTCCTTTGTTGCCTTTATTTGATGCAGCTTTTAATCCACCTGTGCAACTTTCTTTTGTTACTATGAAAAACCATAATGTCTTTTTAGAGAATCATTCCAGAAATGTTCCTGGAATTCTAGGTAGAGAAAATAATCTGATAATAAAAAAAATAATCTGATAACAAAAATAATCTGATAACAAAAAAAATCTGATAAGAAATACACTATTTGACTTCATTAAGGAAATTTAATAGATATAACAGATATTACTTACACCTGCAAAAATATTTTTCCCTACTTTCATATCTAAGTGTTCCAAGATGTTGATAGTACAGCCTTATTGTTATACTGTTATATTTGGGCACAAGATTTTGCTACAAATAAATGTTCTATGCCAGTGTTTATTTTGCTCTGTGTATTTCCATATTTCAATCTAATCTTTCTTTTAACATACAGTGCCACTCTTCCACACAAACAGCTTCTGCCATTCCGAATGTAAATTGTCTGCTGACTTCCAAGATACAGTGCTGCTCTGGTTATCTGACTTTCATCATATTCTTCAATTCCTAGTATGACAATATTCTTACTTAAAGTCAGAGCTTTGATCTTGGCTACCAAATTCTTTATATTTCTGTAATTACATATTTGGCGTTGTTCTGGTTATCATATTTTTCATGTGCTTTGATTCAGTAGAGTGTTTTTTATAGAGATTGCTCATATCTATCACCTTTCTCAACATTATTGACTTCTGTCAGGGTTTATAATACTGCAGAGATTTTATTACTTCACCCTTGAACACTCGTTGGATATTCCTCAATCTTCAGTTTAAAACTTCCTCATAAACTTTATTTTGTGTTTGAATTTTGCTTTCATTAGATGGAACTCACCTGTCCCTTTTCTGTTATTTCAAAAGTTTTCCCAGTTCCTAGTAATTTGGCAGTTGGTTTCAAAAGTGGAATAAAAAACATTTTCTAACAGCGGAGTATGAGTTTGCCTTGCCCTTTAGAAACATTTTCACTTTTTTTTTCCCCTGTATTGTTCATCTGCCGAAGTATTATTTGATTCCCAGGATTTACTTGTACGCTACAATGTTTTGTAATATTTGGTGCCCACCAGCACATCCTTCCTGGCATTGTTAGCCTAGTACACCTATTGGTGATCAATTTAATACCTTAATTACTGGGACATCTTCTTTTTTCTAGATAACAGCTAGAATTCTGTTTTCCAAAGGGATCTATGCAACATGTGTTTTAAATATTTCTGCTAAGGAAAAAAATAATATTTTAACAATTGGATTGCTTTCCTGATAGGTACTAGGGAATAAGTTAAACAAATTACTTATCGCAAAAATACTGAGAAATGGGAATTTAGTTTCTAGACTTCTACTAGTTTTTGGTTTTATTAATTGTTATTCTGTTGCAAATGTGAGTATGAGGAGAGGAAGCACAGATTAAGTAAAGTATACATGTGTATGTAGGGTCACAGCTTTGTTGTACATCTGCATGAAAATTGTAAATCTGCCACAAATATTTTCAGAAAAGTAAATAATTGAAAACATAATAGGTGGACTTCTTTTTTAGGCAGCATTTAAAAAAATGTTTATCTATATATTAAGTAACATACTTGAAGGGTGTATGCCCACTCCCTTCCCCTCAGCTCAGTGAGGTGGCAAATCTATAAGAGACATATACATTTGAGGCATGGTATCCATCAATATGGTCCCAATTTTTAGGACTTCTCTTGAAACCTGAAGTCTTAGAGTGATATTTGCATCAAGATAATAGGTACTTACAGATAGAATGAATTTTCTATTGGTATTTGACTGTCCTAGGCTGTGACAGACTTGATCTGTCATAATGGCTCTCAGAGTTGACATAAAATATACAGAAGGCTTCAGTCCCAGTGCATCATCTGGACACAGGGTAGGATGTCACAGGTCACCTGAAATAGCACTGCCTATGTTGAAAAGACACAGTCAAGCCTTCAGAACTAATTTGTTACACAATTAAATCTCCATTAACTACAATGAATCTTAGGCAAATTCTATGACTGAAAATGTTCATGCTCAAGATTCATATTCAATACCATTCATGAGGTCATGTGTATAATAAATCTCTAAGTTTTCTATTTTTTATTCCCTGAAGAAATCATGTTTAGAGAGAAATGGCCAGATCTGAGCATGACAATGTGGATGGATTTCTGAGATGGTTTGAAAATAATTTTCATTAAATGCTTCCTTGTTCCTATTTACATGATCTAAATTTCTTATTTTCCTCATTAGCAAAGATAATATGCTTCATTATAATTTGGATTTTTTTACACTATATTTAATGCTGAATAATCTCAATATGATTCAGAAAAATTAGAGAGAGGAATTTTGCCTTATGTCTTCCATGCTGATGTGAAAGTTTTCCCTTGATTTGGGAAGTTGGTTATGTTAATTAATGCATCTGGTCGACCATGACATTAATTGCAATTTTTGTAGAACAAATATTTTTTCATAGCAGAATTTCTGCACCCTGCTTTATAGATTTTCTCAAAGACTATGAGTATGACAATCATAGACACATAGTATAGAACTTTTTCTGGAGAAAAATACCCACAGTTTCATCCATTTGATTTTATTCTTGGTAATGTCTTTTATTTGATAATTCACATAGCTGCTTCAAACACAAAAAATCCCAACACAATAGTAAAGTTTTTAGCAAATTCATATTATAATTATTCTATAAAATAGGCTATCTTCAGGACATACAAATAATATCTTCTGGAGTAAATTCAGTATGTTGTTCAAGAAATAAAGCTTTGAATTAAGGATGAGATATATCACAAAAGCCCAACTAATTAATTTTATGACTGAATTATTGTGAAGCTTAAAAAACTCTTATCATCAAGAATAGATGATGGGATAAGAAGAATGTGTTCATAACAAATGTTACGTGTTTTAAGTTTTAAATGGATGTAGTAGGGGAGAAATGCTGTAGATTAATGCAAATGTGGTGGCTTTCATGTAAATTTGTCAGTCATTGTGGTTGCCTTAAGCTTACTTTGATTTTAAAGATTTCTGCCAAAGGTGTGTTGTTAGGGTTTTTTCACTTTTTTTTTCTTCTTTTTTTGTAGCATCATAAAGATACATATCCTGAGATGTCAACAGCTACTGGAGAAGAATTCCTCTTTTCCTGAAAGGCATTTAAAAAATTGTCATCTCTCCTCCTGTAAAATGTGCAAATTCAAAACCTAATAAAGCTATAAAGAAACATAAAGAATCGTTGATATCTTGCAATATGTTTCTTTTAATGCTTTCTCGAAATTCCAGTTAATATTTCAGCTGAATCCCAGTTTATCCTCTTTTCTACTGAGACCTTTTAGATATTAAAAAAAAACCCATGTACATAAATAACTAAACAAATCTAAAATGTTCCTTCTTTGTTGTATCCATTTATTCTGTGATTTTTTTTTTTTTTTTTTTTCCTTCCTCTTTCCCCGGGTAATTATGTGGTTCATTTAGTGTATACATGTTTTTAAAGCTCAATTTCCTTGAAGGCTGCTTGTAACTGTTCCCATTCTTTCCTGTGCTCACAGCCAAGCTCCTTTGATCTCTCACCCAGCAAGCTGCAGTCACTGTTTTGCAATTCACTGATTGCTGCTAGGTGGATCTCAAATCCCAGCTATGCCATTTGGCAAGGGAAAAGATGGGTAGCCAGGCACCAGAAATATACTCTGCTACCTCATGTGACAAAGCAACTTTTGGCTTAGACCACAGCAACTGTTCATAACCTCGAACCTTTAGAGAAACCAATTTTTTTCTTAAAGGAAATAAATTATAACATTCCATTTTACAGTATCCTTTATTTTTTCATGTTTTTAACGAGATATCATTTTCTTGAAAAGTTTCAGAAAAGCAAATACAACCCCTCCCTCCTCCTAAAAGCTTCAAATTGATGTTTTTTTTTTTCCAGAAAAGCATTAATCTTTTACTTTATATGAGGAAATTTAGAGGGGTTTTGTTTGTTAGTTTTCTTTTGCCTTAGTCAAAAAAACCACAAAAATGCCTTTTATTTTTGACTGGGAAGAGATCTGGCTTCCCAATACCATGTCATGATGAATGTATTTCAGTTTGTATGTTAAATACAGTGTGAATTCACATTATTTTCTTTTTATTGTTTCCTTATTAAATGAGCACTCAGATACTCTGGTCATAGGCTCTTTACGTAATTAATACTTATCCAGAGAACCTCTTTTTCCCCATTTAATTTCCTTATCAATATTTTATTTATTTCATACTGAAAGTAATTTTGTATTAATTTCTTTACAATTTTTTTCTTTGCTTATTTTATTTAAGTTAATGTATTTATTGCTAATTAGGAATATTTTTTGCCATAATGAATTAGAAATAGTCTAAGTATGCATGAACAATAACTCAGGAATTTCAAATACAGTTGTTGCAATAGCTAATTTTTACATTGTGAAAAACAACACTGAAAGTGAGACATGTGCCAAGTGAGCAGGCGTAAGTTAGTTTTATCCAAAACTTCTTTAACCATAAAGGTGCTTCTCTAAATAAAACCTAATAAATCATGCTGAAAGACAGCAACGTGAGCCACTATTCTGGTGTTATTTCAGAAAGTACTGTCGTTTTAAGATGTCACTGCCTACCAGCTACTTATTGCCACCTCTCAGCTGGATGTTATCACCTCACATAACAGCCAGCTGGTTTCAGTATAATGTTCTACAGTTTCATTTAAAGCCTCTGAATACACTTTAAGAGGATCAATCTGCCATTTTGCTCATTGAAATAAAGGCCATAAGAACTGACATTGTACAGAAGATATTCTGAGCCTTGAGAGAGAAAAAGTACTTCAGTAGAACTAAAAAACCTTCTTTACCATTTTAATTTTTTGTTAGTTGCAAAAAGAAATAAAGTACACACTAAATCTGGTCCAGAAACTCAATACTGAGAAAGAAAGTAATTTTTACCTCCTTTAAATTTTTATATAAGTCAGCTTATGTATGATTTATATAAACTTTGCTGTACGTGTTTGCTCTTACACCACAGAAAGTGAAAACAAATGTATATACAATATAATACAAACGCTCAAGAAAAATTATTTGTCACTTGCAGATGGAAACTTAAAATACCATCTTTCAGACATGTTATCCTTTTGAAAATCCATGTGACAAGAAGGTTGTATTAATGTAAGAAGGACTAAGCAGGAGTAAAAATGTTTTGATCCCTTTTATGGATTTTTCATAGCTACAGTATGGTTTTAGATTCTGATCATGTAACTTTGTATTTTTACTAACATTTTAATCAACAGCAGAATGGAATGATTACTTATGATCAATATCCAGCACAATCCAGAGAACTGATGGCATGACTCACAGAGCTCTGGGTCCTCTTCAGCCTTTTATTAATACTGCAGCTGCTAGTTTGTTACTACTGACACACTGACTGATCTGGTAGGTGCTGGATCACTTTTGTCACCAAAGCCTCATGTCCGTTTTGTTTTGCTTTTTGATTTGTTTTGTTTTAAAGACAGGCACTTTCACCTTTCTAAAGAGACTTTTGTTTTATCTCTTTTGTTCATTAATTACAGACACACTATGTCAACCAGTGAAGTTTTCTTTTAGCAAGGAGATTAGTATGGGAACCCTTCAGGTTTCAGAATGAAGGAGCAGAACTCTCTTCTTTCCACCCCTTTCTACTGAAGTCAGGAGTCATATATTTAGAAGAGGAGAGGTGGAAAAGCCAAATGAGGAATGAGACCTTCTCCATCCTTGCTTTTCTACAAATTTTTAGTGTGAGCACATTTAGGGCCAGAGTCCTGTATAAGAAGTATATTCCCACTTTATCTTGTATACAACCAGACCTATATTTAAAAACAGAATTAGATTTCTACTGGTTGAAGAGACATTAAAATGTTAAATGTTAAATAGGGACAGTACTAGGACTGCTGGCCCAAACTGACTAGACAGATACTCCATACCATTTGACACCATGTTCAGCAATCAAGAGCACAAAGAAGAGAGTACATTTCACTTCCAAGTAACCATTAGGAATTCTGAGGCCCCGCTTTCCAGGAACAGGCTTGACACATGCCTCTTGATGGGATGCAGTGAATTACATCCTCGTTATGTTCTCACACACATCTTTTGCCTTCCTTGTTAAATTTTCATCATCTCAGTCCACAAGTCTTTTCATCTTCCTTTAACTTTCTCCCCATCTTGTGGGAGAGTGAGAGATGATAGGGTGGAAGTTCAGCTGCTGGATAGATTCAAGCCATTATCCTAGAACTCACCCTTACTCGCTCCAGTTACTGCATTCATGGGACCATGTGACCTGAGGTCCTACTCCAGCTATGGGCACTCAGAGTTCATCCACACATGCATGTCAAATAGAGTCCCTCACTCAGGAAATTATTTAGAAATGGTGTTTAATAAGAAAATAGGGCAGGCTGCACTGATCCCTTGCAGACAAGTTTACTGACTTGCAAACTATTTGCATACGACGAAACATTTCTATCCTCTCTTCCCTCTATTTTCCAATGCTCATTGCTCCTCAGATTAACTAAATCCACCCCTTTTCTGCCTTTGTTTTCTCCTCTAAACAACCCATAAGAAGTTCTATGCCATCCCAAAATGCTCTTTCCCTGTGTACCAGAATGTGTCCCATACACAGCAGTAACTCTTCTCAGTCAAAAAGGTGCACTGTTCACATAACCTTGATGGATTTAATCTCTGGACACTGGGTTTAAGACTCTCATGAGTTAGCCTTAACAAAAGCCCAGCTACACTATCTGTTTCTCTGAGTCTTTAGTTTGGATTTTCCATATCTGCCATTGAACCCCTGTGATCCTGTGTAGAAATGTGGGGGGTTTTTTGATAGGCTGATGGCTCCTGTGATGGACCTGGGAGTAACCTGGAAGGGTATTTTTTAAGTTTCCACCTACTATTGTTTCTCTCAGTGTGTGTACAGATGAGCTTTTATCACACAGCCTAACACATTCCAATTGTAGCAAATGAATTCAGTCTTTTGGGGTTTGTTCCTTGTTATTGTCCCTAGGGCACTCTTTCTATTATAATACAATTAAGGAAGATGAGTTTCAGGGGCCTTTATCAACATCAAAGCTGAAAAAGAGCTATTAGATTAAGTAACACAGACCCTGCCCAAAGCAGCACCTGAGTGAATTACAAACTACTGCCAATCCTCTTAACTAAATATGATCAATTGGAAAGGGAGTGTTCCACTGCCTCCAATGGAATACATTTCCTCCTGGATTACTATTCAATTAATTAATCTGACAGATACTACTTACCCCTTGGGCTATAAAAACTGTGTGTATTTTATTATTATTTTGCATTGAAATGGATATGTGCATACGGTATAATACATAGGATCTGTAAAAGATCATAATGTCAGCAGTTATATAATCCAGCTATTACAGCTTCTAGCATGTACATCAATGCAGGTACTAAGATTTTTTTTAAAAATATCCCACCATTTTTTCAAAAAGTTCTAGATAATGTTGGCTAAAGATGTAGGAAAGCATTTCCTCTGAGATGTTTTGATCTATTTTTCTTACACCACTGTGACATCAACTTAAGGAATTATACGAAAGGCAGATTTAGGTTGCACACGCAAACAAAAATTTCTCCTAGCAGTAAGAATAGTGAAGCAGTCAAATAGATCATCTAGAGTCAGTGTCTGATCCACATCACTGGAAGTTTTGTGAACAGTTTGATAAAAGCAACTGTCCAGAACAACACTGGCACAGTTGCTACTGCCTTTGGACAGAAATAAGGCAGTCAAACTGTCAAGACCTATTCCCATCTTTTTGTCAGAAAATGGTATCTCTGCTCCTTTCTGTTGTACCATTATTTCACCAAATAGCGGTTGTAGGAAGGTATTGGAAACTGACACTTTAAATTCTTATAAAACAAACAACACTGGAGTTCAGATAGATCTTGAGATTTATTTCCACATGAAATGGCAAACAAGTTAGGCTGATCCTACCAGTAATTAATTTGCCTCAGAAATCTCAGTCCATCAACTGAGTGTCCCCAAATGAAATTCAGATTCAGCAACTGAATTCAGTTAATCAGAAAATGTAGATAATACTATTGTGTTGATACATTTTCCTTCTTGTAGGATGCCTCTCCAAAGAACTAAGAGATCACAGCATTCACACCACCATAATCTCATAATGTTTACTGCCTGGCAATTGTGAGAGGAGAACTAAAAAAAAACCTAAAAGACAATGCTTCTACTCCCATGTTGAACTTTTCTGTTAGAATATTCCCTTATGTTTAATAATGTTATTCTCAAATTACAGACTGTAAGTCTGTGGAAAATCTTAGTTTGTTGTTGGGTCATCCTGTATTATCTACCCAGGTGGATATTGCTGACCATAATGTCAAATCTGAAGGTTTGGAAGATGATGTGTATATACAGTGCTATTTATTAGTGTCAGTTAAACAAAGCTTTCACAAATGTTAAATAGTTACAATAAAGTACAGGTGTTTAAAACTTAATAAATGTATGGATGAATACTTATGATTTTTTTTTTTTTTTCCTGAGAATAGTAGAGAGACAATTACATTTACTGGACTAAATAGAATCTCAGTCAGGGAGGCTTAGTATAACAAGGACTGCAGCTGGGTATGGAGCTGTCATGCATAGTGTGAAATCACTTCTTCTCTGTTGGTATTTTATCACCTACATACAAGAGAACAGCAACACCCCAGAAGAACCTCTGTTTATCTGTGGACGAGCTGTTCCTGGAAACCAAGCTGGCATTGTGTCTTATGCAGATACCCTTGTGTAGGATCAGTTTCCTGATTATAGAGAGAAAAATTTTGGTAACAAAGCATCTAATATCCATAAAGGAAGAGACTCCAACCCTGCTGAGGATATTTGGACTCATCTTTTGTCCTGAAAGGTGTTCTTTAGGCACTGGGTGTGGAACATGGATGTTCACATTAAGACTGGAGATGGCATTTCAAAGGGCAGTTGTGGACTTCTTCCTCTAGTTCAGCAACATCAGGAATCTTCACTGAACTTGGGCCTCTGCAAGAGAACAAAAGGTAAAATGAGGGGAGTTGTACAGAGTAGAAATAGAGATAATATATAGTATACAACATAGAATATACAGTATACATGGCATAGTACATAATGTATAATATATGTTATGTAAGGTTTATTATGTAATATATAATATACATGGAAATGAAGTATAAGAGGAGAGAACTGGATTCACATCAATTAACAGTAGCTTCCTTTTCTTCTCCCTTGTTTGTTCTGTGGCTCCTTGTAGTGTCTTTGAAAATTAGGGCCATAATTTTCCTACATTTCTGCAGAACATATCAACTGATTAAGACAAAAAAAATACAGCTTTGGGATTTGTGCTTTGTATGCATGGTAAATCCATAAATGAGGTGCTTCAGGCAGTGTTTGATTTCCTGGGCTTGCAAAAAGGTATTTAGTCACTTGTGTTTGGCCAGTAGAGACTAGATGCTTTGTGTGCAAATGCATCCTTATACACACAGATAAATGTATGTGCATGGTAGGTCTTTATTCCTCTAGTGATTGCTTGACTTGTTTGATGGCATATACATCAGTCCTCTTACTTGTCTCTCTTGCTTTCAAAAAATGAACATTTAAAAAAAATACAACCCCCCAAAAACCAGTACATTCAAATCAGTCCATCATTAAAAAAACATGGACTCTAATTAATTATTAATTATTGAGAGGAAAGACAACATGCAGTAGCCTCAGGCCTGACAAGCTGTCAAGAATGCCTGCCAAGGCTGCCAGGCTCACCAAGCTCCTGGGTCATCACCACATTAAACACAGAAAGTTAAATTACTTTTCCTGGGATCTGGAGAATAGCAATTGGACATAAAAGTATCTCTTTTTTAAATTTTTTTTTTGAATTGGTATCCTTGATTGTTATTGTTTCATATTCTTGACAAAAGATAGAAGACAATGGAAAATTTGTCAAGAACATAACACCACATAAGTGGAGGAGCAGCTAATAAATTCCTACAACAACAAATGGAGAAAACAGTTTGTAAAGCCAGTTGACACAAAGAGATAAACTTTCCTTTCTCATAAATATGTTTTGTAAAAATATAAAAGATAAAGTGACTGGAGCCAAATAAGAACAGAAATCACAGGGTGCAGATCAGGATACAGAAGTCATCAATTCAGTTTACAGTACAACCTAATTTTAGCTGTATATTTATCATGCAAATAACCTTTACCTGAGCAAGGGAGAGGGGCTGTACCATGGATATTTTTGACCTGTAGTACTGTTTCATGCACTCTGTCAAAAGGGCCTTAAAACATTGTGAATGGTTAGGGAGAGACCTTTCCTTTTTAATCATAATAAAAGCAATCCTTTTGAAGAAAAATATATGTTCTGTGAATATCTTTGAAAGAAAAAGATATTAATATTCTCATATTTAAACTCTCTTATCAAAGAGATTTAATAAACTTCCCAAAAAAGTGTTGGTCTTGGGGTAATGTTACTGTAATTATTGAAAGAATACTACTGTAGAAGTAAGCAAATCTTGAATTATTGGTAAGTAATATTTGAATTTTAAAAGATTGTTTTTCAATTAAAAACACATATTAAAACAATCTTGTAAGCAACATGTTCTTAAGAAGTTATTAATAAAGCACACAGATATTTTGAAAAATTGGAAAAATATTTGGAACTCTTGAAGTCATAGCAGCTAAAAGTATTTTCTTAAAGCAGCATTTAGAGGATCCTAGATTTTCTCTGGGAGAGATCTGTCTTGCAAGATCATTATTTGATTTTTTTTCAATACTGTATTCTAATATTTATGTACAGAATAGTCTAATAAGTGTCCAGATTCCAGAGTGCAACTAATTTTTGTCTGACACGATTTTGTCATTCACTGTGTGGTATTTTGTCAGTACTGTGTGGTATTCCCCCTAACCCTGTTAAATATAAATATATATAAAATTGCCAAAATATATTATCATATTTCAGTGTCTGAAAGGCACACACTCTTTCACTGTTATCACCCAAGTATTTGTAAGCTAACAATGAATTTGAGTGGATTTGTATTTTGCCACAAAATATTTAATATGGGGTGCACATGATTTTTCCCTGTCTGTCTTTTTTGCTTTCCTGTCTTTCTTGACTTCCTGTTGAGTGAGGCTGTGAACTTTCTATTCCTTAGGAAATTCCTCTCTTTCAAAGGCAACCTTAAGCCTTCAGCTCTACTTTTTAACTTCTTCCAGAGCCATTCATACTGTGTCTATGAAACATGTGCAGAACTACTTTCAGCACTATGTACAATTGGCTTGAAAGATCCTATATCCCCACTAATGGACTCTTATACAACAGAACAAGGTGCATATATCCAAACTACATATTCCCATAGATTCCTCTTCCATGCAAACCAATGAGTCCCAGCCAAGAATCCTTTGGCACGAGATAAAATCATTTTGGCAACTATCTTAAAAATTTAACAGTATAAACTCTTTCAGTACCTGGGAATGCTGCCTGGCATTGTTCAATTCTCTAAGATGATTATAACTTCAGAGTTTTCATAGGATATAATTAGACAAGGCTAGGTTCTCAAAGGTATTTGTGCACCTAGCTTCCATTTCTTTCAATGAATTTAGGCCCCCAAACTGCCTTTAGGAGGTGGACCAAAGTGCACACAAGAAGCACATACACCTCTGCAAACTGAAGTAGATCCAAGTCCAATTTGGTGCAGAAGCAGCTTTCTGGAATGCTGAACAATAACACACGTGCAATATTCACTTCTGTAAATCAGGTATCTGTTACTCCTCACTCGTTTTGCTTTGCTTTTTATACAGTCAAATGTAAGACAAATTAAAATATTTCTGTGAGAATGTCTACCCTCTCATTCTTGGAAGTTCACGTTTGACAAATGGTGATAACTTATGTCACTAGCTACACTGTTTATTTACAATTTTGAAAATTTTTAAAAGCACAGTCCTTTCAGCCAATTTTAAGTGTATAAAAATGGCTGGGTACAGTTTAGACAGAAGAACAATGATATGAGGGCAAACTATTTCTGCCATGCACAGGCATTTGAGAGTAGCAGTAATGCAGAAGGCTGTGCTATGAACTGCATAATGTGTACCCTGGTTTGTGTGTGGACAGTGGTGTCCTGAAAATCTCTCTCAACAAATTCCCACACTATCACTCTTTTGTGGCTGGCTGGACCTGCCAACTGAGATTACTTCTCATGCTCTGTCTTTGTCTCACCTTCTGGCTGTTGTTCCTCTCCCTAGGCATTTCTGGTTTGATTCTTTGTTTTGTAAGAAGCTTTAGCAGAAACTAGCACATTAAGCTAAAAAAAAAAAACCCAACCAACCAACCAAACAAACAAAAAATCCAAACAAAACGCACCAACAAAAAGCGCTTGTCTGCAGCACACACTAAGGATTTGAATAAAACTCACAAAAGAAGACTCAGATCCATACCATGGTTTCAGTGTATGTCTATCTGAAATTACTTCCAAGATGGCAATTAATGTTAAGCATGCATAATATTTATTACTGTACAGCATTCATATACATTCAGGCATGTATTCTTAGACACATTCATAGTAGGCCACTCCTGGCATTTCTAATGCAGAGGAGGCACTCTCTGAACAGATCATCTGGACTCCAGTGTGTTTCTCTGAGTGGATTCACTTTCACTGAGAAGCCATTGACATTGTTGATGGTATTACTAACTCATTGTGGAAAGTTTTGCCAAACAGATGATTTTTAACCTCATGAAAAGTATTTTAACATATGTGGATGAAAATTATGGTACTTTAAAATAGTTTGTCGTAAGAAAACAAAATTCTCAGGGTGGTCTAGTGCAGATGTTTTCTAGGAGAAGAGGTCTCTGTTCGATGCACCATTTGTAGCAGTCGGAATTGCTGCTAGCATAGTCCAGGGTAAGGAAGCAAAAAAAGACCTTTGCATTATATCCACAGATGTTTAATTCAGCCATGCAGTGAGAAGATCAGGTCCCAGACACAGGAACCCAGAGGGTCCAAACTTTCTCTCTGCAGAGGCCTGGGGGTTGACCCTGTTCTCAGGGCAGTACAAAGATGAGGGCCAATCAGGGAAATGAGAGAGTGGCTCAGGAACACAGGAACAGACATAGGAACAGGGGAAGGAGCCAATAGGGTCTAACAGCATTTTGAGGGAAGCTTCTTTTTTCTCCCTAGACCAGGGGATGCCCCCCCAGGGTCTCCACATTTGTCCCATTTGAAATCTTAGGGGTTATTCAGATAAAATACTTTGCATTGTGAACAAAAATGTGATATGCAAATAAAGTTATACCACATTACTACCAGAGCGTATTTATTTTTTATTAGTCTTTCACTGAATGTGAGAAAGGCTAATAAACCAAATAAGCCTAAGATGTGCGCAGAAAACATGATCAGTCATCAAACAAACCAAGCATTACTATAAGAGACAGAATATTTGAAGGCTTATATCCTGTCACTTTCCTGCTTTTAAAGCTTGGAATAGAAGTTTTCTATCACTAAAAACACTTATTTAGATCTCTCTTCCAACAGATGCTTCATTTCATAAAACCAGTAGGAACTTCAGGTCTGTACTTGTAATTAAAAGAAGCTTCTGGGAATAAGTTCTAGTATTGGATCACTGCTTAGTTAAATATTGGCTCTCCCAAGGCTCTGGTTTGCATTGCTCCAGCTAGATCTCCCTGCTGTACAGATATGCTCTTGATAAGGTTCTTTATTAACACTGTATATATGAGTCAGGGCCAATCCATCGTGCAGCACAGAAATGAATTCTGCTTTTTTGTTTATTTAGTTAGCTACATAAATAAAAGAGAAAACCATTGTCTGGTTTGTCCTAAATTGATAATCCAATTAGAAATATTGCTACAGATAACTTGCAGATAAATATAGAAATATATGCATTTAAACATCTAGACAATCTTCTTGTACCACCACTAAATTATGCAAGCGAAACAAAAGATGATTCCTGAATGAGCAATTTTATTAGTAATGCTGCTGTCACATGAAAGGTATCTTAAATTCATGGGAGAAATGGAATTCCCATCCTTCCTGCTGGCACCCCCCTTCCCAAAAGAAAAGTAAGAAGAAAGCTTTGAAAAGGCACGAGGAAAAAGAAAAGTCTTAACTCACTTTATGTGCAGAGGGACAGGACAAAATTCCTGTCTTTTTAATTTGTTAATCTAATGCAGGATTCATGTCACTAAGTTCAGAGCATCTAAAAGCCATTGATTTTAGTCTGCGGTCATCACACTGTTTCTTTCTAGAGTCAATGGAGAAGAATTGGCATTATCAGAGAGTGATAAATCCTCTCCAACATTGGTGTCTAAAGCAAGTGAAAGAATCACCCTCTGGAGATGCCTGCTTTTCTATATCATCTGAGAAGACACCTCCAGTAAGTCACTAACAATAGGCACCTAACTTTGAAAAGCTCACATTTAAATCTGATCAATGTGATCTCATCTGATTTTTCTTATAACAAACCATGATTACTTGAATAGTATTTCCACCAGTGACTAGGATAAAGTGCTCTTTGTTTCAGCGTCACAAATCATTTAGATTCCCATTCTGCCATTCTGATCCACAAAGAGTCATGCTTTATTTGTAGTGGAGGATAATGCTTGGCATTGAGGAAGGGTGGAAGAGCTTGATGTGAGGTTAGTAAGTCCTTGTAGATGAGGCTGAAGCATTTACCTGCCAGAAGTTCTCTTTCACTGTTCAACTGCACTTTACTGATTGGCAAGTGCTTGCATCTCCTGATTGCTTTTGATTCAGATTGCCACGCAGAGGATGATTTTTCCCTTTTTCTTTCCTGATGTTACTGATGGAGGGGTTTTTTTACAATGTTCTTCATGGCCCTTTTGCCCTCTGTTCAGCTTCAGTTTTTTGAATTCATCTGTGGCATCCCCAGATGACATATATGATACTTTCTGTCCTGTCTTAGACAAAAATTCAGGTTAACCTTAAATTCAGATTTTTTTCCAACATGCTTCTCTTTTTGACACTCACTGTTTCTGTACTACTCTTCTACACTTACAGCCTTTGGGACTTATATTACTAACAAAAAGCTCTGAGGCAGAGTTAAAGTACCTTTTCCCTGTTTACAATGCATAAGAAATTCCTGGCAGCCACACATTGTTTTGAGCACTGAAAGTGAGAAAGTGGGTGTCTGCTTAGAAAAATCCTTCTGCCTTTCTCATCCTTGTTCAAAGTATAGCAAGCACACCTACTGCCTTCTCTAAACACTCCTTTCACCATGACAAAGATTATTTGTTTATCTCATTTTGCATAGGATCTTTTTCTGATCTGTCAGCTACATCTAATACCTCAGGCAGTTTGCTTCACCTTTCCAGCCATACACGTGTTCTGCAGTTCACACTCATGTCCTTTGTAAATTACTTTTGACCTTGTTAGTCAGCTTTATGGTAAATTGTACTAAATTAGCTCATGGTGAGTGCTAAATAGAGTTTTATAAATTTACATATTTGATGTTGTGGAGTTCATATATTATTTAAGCTTTTACTGCTTTAGAAGGTTTTCTTTTTTAATGCAGCCATTAGAGGCTGCAGTCATCTTAAACTCATTTGATCATGTGGAATTTCTGATTTCAGCTGCTCTGTGGTCAATCTATGTACAAAAATAAGATGGTTTAATTTTGCTAGAAATGTGGGTCAATGTCCTGCCCTTGAGTCCCCTCCTCACCAGGGTACAGACTTTTGGGTTCAGTATCAAGCTAGAGAGTGTGTTTCTGGTCACCTCAAAGGAGAGCAATGGAAGGTGTTTCACTAGCTTTCCCAAATATCTCTGCTAGGGAGCCTCAGAGGGGCTTCCTCTCCATCTGTGAGAGATGCTTCCAAGCTGAAGCTTCTGTGCACAGTGTCCGCCTGAATTCCCACCCCTGCCATGTCCCAGCCATTGCTTTGGTCTGCCATTAGCCTGATCCACCATCATCAAGCCCATGTGCCAGCCTGGCTTTGGTCTGTCCCCATTCCCATGAAAGTGCACAATTCCCAGAACTGGGGCTTCCCTTGCTCCCCAGATGCCCCAATCCTACCCTGCCTGGAGCAGTAGGACAGTCCTCACTGCCAGTGCCTGCACTTGGCAAACCTCATGGGGAGATGCCTCTTCCTCCTGGAGCCTCCAGCCTCCACACTGCCATGGTAGCTAGCTCCCTAAAGTGAACACAACCATGCCCTGGCCCATCCTACCTCTTTTTGATCATCAAGAGAACACTGCATGCACCAAAACAGAGCAGACACTCTGTAATAGGATTTGGAGAAAGTCCTAAATATGTGAGCACTGCAGAAGTTGAAATATGAAGATAAGGCAAAAGTGAGAAAAATGCAGAAAATTATTTCCTACTAGAGGTGTCACAAAAGAGAGGATTTTTAGAAAAATTAAATAAAAATCCCTCAGCCTAAACATACTTTCATTTTTTACTAATTCAGGACTTTGTAGTTCAACTTGCTTTGCTTCAGTGATTCACTTCATTCTTGATGGTTCACTGAGCTGGGACAATAGTAGACTGCACAACAAATGTTCCTCATGTGTTGTACCAATTTCATGCGTGGGGATGATTTTGATGAAATGTACTGCTTATGAAAGAAATCAATAGGCAGTAAAAACCTTAGCTGGGCCAGGTATATGGAAGAAAGAGGCTATACAGACTTTACCAAGTAGGTCTGCCGATACATCTCTATTACTTGCAGCAGTTTGAGTCTTCCACTCCAAAACATGATGGAAAGAGTGTTAGGGATCAATTTCTGATTGCTAAAATGCCAAATACAATCTAAACCTTAGAAACCACCCAGTGAGCAAACCTGACCTCTTGGGATCTTTAAGACCCTGCTCAACTAGGTGATAAAGCTGCACTTTTCACATTTTGTGAACTGATAATTGAAGCTGCCCTAATCTGTGGTTTTCATTCTTTTTGCCCTCAAACATAGTGAATATTTTTAATTAATATGCATACTATGCTTGCATCTCTTTGTTGTTTGTATGTGTGTGTGTGTGTGAGAGAGGGAGTGTGTGTGTGTATTTGTATAAATATCCATGTGCAAGGTTTTCAGTATGGGAAAATAGTGCAGTAAGGTTGATTCTTGGTAGATGTATCCATTCCAATCCATTGCATTTGTATGATGGTCTTTGAACTTGAAAATTTATTTTGGAGCAAATGTTACATCACAAACAATAGTAGAAATATTACATCACATGCAATAGTTACTCTATCAGGAAATATGAAAAGAATATGTCTTTCTTCCCTGATTGGTGAGAGCAGTCTGAGATTGGAGAGAGATATTTTGCAAAAACACGTAGTGCTAGAACATGGGGGAATGACTTTAAACTGAAAGACAGTAGGTTTAGATTAGATATTAGAAAAAAATTATTTACTGTGAGTGTGGTGAGGCACAGGAACAGGTTGCCCAGAGAAGCTGTGGATGCCTCATCCCTGGAAGTGTTCAAGTCAAGGTTTGGTGGGCCTATTAATGACTTGGTGATTTGAAAGGTGTCCCTGCCTGTGGAGGGAAGGTTGGAACTTGATGATCTTTATAAGTCTCTACCAACTCAAATGAGTCTCTGATTCTAGGGTTCTATGAACATTATTTTTTCTGCGCAGTACAGAATCACAACTATATGGTAACTGATGGAGCACTTAGTTTTGCATCGCCAAACTCTTTAAAGTTACAAGAGATATCTTGGAACCATGAATGAATAAGAATCCTTACGAAAAAGAAATACATTGAATTATGTTTTTTTTCATTTTTCTGTTTTATGCTTATATGTTAGTATATGAGAAGAAGACATTTGACTTCAAGGGACGTCAATCCAAGATTTTTGTGGCAAGTCGAATGGCTTAACCTACAACCTTGCATTGTATGAGAGGAAAAGAAAGGCAATTATTAACAAGCTGCTTTGTTGCACAGAGAAACCCAAGAAGGAGGCATATATGGATATAAAAAGGGAATGAAGCTTGCCCTTCTCATTCCAGCCACTTGTATTTTGGGGCTATTTCTAAGACACTGTAAAAAAGAAAAGTCTCTGTCTGTCATAACCTTTGTTAATGAAGTATATACATTGTGTCAAATTCTGTGTAATGTCAAGAATAAATAGTTTAAAATTGTTTGTTGGTGAATCAGAAACAAGTGTGGAGTGAAACTTTTTTTTTTATCCAGAACCAAACTGAATCCTGACTTTATCAAACTATGTGACCTAAGAGTTTGCTTACTGAAAGAAATTAATAAAAAAAACAGATACCTGTACTAGAATCACAGCCATTTTGTGGTATAATTTCTCTGTGTATATTACAAAATGTAGTATCAGATTTTTAAGTTGAAGATTTTGCCATATTTGGTTTGCTTTGGGTTTTTTTTTAATTGGTTTTTCTTTTTGTTTTGCTTTGTTTTAATTTTCATGGTTTTAAAACTAAAAAAATAATTTTAAAATTATTTTTAATAAAATCATGGTCCTTTTTATTTCACGAGGAGTAGTAATGCAAAATGAGGCACTGATCTGGCACAAAGCTTGTATGTAAAACACTTTTGTTTTTAACTTGTCAAACATACACACCTGTTCACAGAAGAATGAAGTTGGTGAAGGGTCTAGAGAAGTCTTATGAGGAGTGGCTGAGGTTGCTTTGTCTGGACAAGAAGGAATATGGGAAGTTTCTGGTGCTACATTCCATCACACCTTCTCTCAGTACCTTATCTTATGATCATCCCATTTGTGTAAGATTCTGCTGCTCATAAGTCTTTTATCAGATCTATTTGGTTTCCTTACAAGAGTAAAGATATTGTAGAAAACTAGGAGATGTCTGCCATTTTGGTGAGTCATGTTAAAGGTATTATTTTCTTCAGATAAAAAATATAAGAGCACTACTGCAGCTTTTCTCATGCATAGGTTTGTGTGAGATATCAGCATTAAAGACCTACAAAAATTACAGTTTTGCAAATGAGCAATTAGTAGTCCACAATTGTATGTTGTACGTGTTTGAAAGGTACCTGTATGAAAAGTAAAGCATGTGGAGAGGATGGTTGAACTGGTAACAGTTTTCTTCATGTGTATATTTGCAACAGATTTATTTTCCCTAGTTTGCTTAGCATTGGGATCTTGTTCAAATATGTTCATAGTCACTCTGGTATTTTTAAAATTCATATTTTGTATTGATTTTACTGGCATACTACAGTGCTAGTTATGTAAAAAATTTTACTTTCAATCAGTTGCAGGATTCATATTCTTAGAAATTATTAAAATGTTCTATTAGACACCTGTCTGCTTCTGAAAATAAAATAGTGCTCATGCATATAAATGTCGTGCTCAAAGGAAGATGTTTTTGTAGAAATTCACATCATAACCACTTCTTCCATAATCTCACAAATCTGTCATTGTTGCCACCAGTACTTCTGCTTTGAATCTTTCCTAAATGAAGCTACTTCTCCCTCTCTTCTTCTCTTTCTTTGGTTGTCTTTATTATGTTGTTTTGTTTTTGTTTTTTGGAGGTTTTTTTTTTTGTTTTTTTTTTTTTAATTTCTTCATTCGTTGGGTTTGTGTTGTTTGGAGGGTTTTTTGTTAGTTTGTTTTTTTGGTTTTGGTTTTGTTTGGTTTAGCTAGGGCCAAATAAAACATATTAATATTTAACAGTATCAAAGGTCAATCCCCCATTCAGTTTGCAGTTGCTAAACCCAGTCTATGAATCTTACCACCAATCATTTGTTATATCTGTAGTGGCATCTTCAGATTTATACCAAATCATTTGCAGATACCCATTCACTCTGAACCAGCTAAATGCTAGAAGACACTGTGCATATCAGGTTAGGGAGAACTATGCATGTCTACTATCCTTTAAGTAGAGTTTCCATTTCCAGGTCACTAAGGTTCAAAATTATCCATGGACAGGCTTTTACTGATAGATGAAAGGAACTTCTGAACTCTAAAGCTTTGATTGTTTCACTGCATATCATGACTTCTGAAATAAGAAAACAATGAGTATGAGCTGAAAGAGAGTTTTTTGTGCTTTGCTCGGTTCCTCAGTTTGGATAAATAAATAGTGCTAGGCAAGGGCAGACATTACTGCCAATCTCTGTGTTTAAAATACTAAAACAAGTCAATGAGAACAATCCTGATGACTTCTTGTAACTGAGAAGAAATATTTACAGAGTAGCTAAGTCTAGACCCTTCTTGTAACAAAAAATGGTTTTATTTTTCCATTAAATGAAACAACCAATGAACTATCAGTTCTCATGGGTTTGACATAACATTGTCTTTCAATCTAAACTAAAACACGTACTGAAAAGAAAAATAGTTTGGTTCTTCAGACAACCTGAAGAAGGGCAAAGAGAATGACAAATAGGTTATTAGGTTCATGTTTATTTAAAAATGACGTCTTTCTTTAAATAAACAGGCCTAGACCTACAGGATCAATATTAGGATGTGAATAATATTCTTTCAAGGCTTCCAAAAAGAATGATCTGTACTTTGATCTTGATATTCCAACGTCAAAAGGAAGTTAGTGCCCCTCACACTCTTGTTCTGTAAATAAATTGCCATCAGCATCTTGCTTCTCTACACAGGATGATATGTGAGATTTTTCTGTTGAAATTTGGTACATCAATGGAAATGACACAGAAACTGTTAGAAGGGCAATTTGCTGATCTTCTAATACAGCTGTCATTTATTTTTCAAGATCTTGTAATTACAATGAGCTTGGTAGTACAGACACAGTTCAGCAACAAAAGTTGCAGCCTTGCTGTAAAAAAAAAAAAAAAAAGTGGAAGATTGTTTTGGAAGAAAAGAATACTGAAAGCAACCTAATAGATTTCTTTGTGACTGCTGAAAAAATCAATATGTGTCCATATTTCTTCCCCCAGCATACCTTTCCAATCAGGGAAAAAAAGCCAATCCAATTTTACATGTGTACAGGGCACTAGTTACTGGATATATGAACTAACTGACGCAGAGTGCTAATAATTTCAGGGTCAAGTCCTTGGAAGTATATTAGAGAATGTAATATATTGGTGTTGTCATGGAGGATTTATGTACATTGACGTTTGACTGTCAAAATTTGTCCTGTGGCCATTGCTCCTGCCTCTAATTTTCAAGAGGAAAGAAAGGTCCACAGCAGATGGGAAAGAAAGGGGAAAAAAGTGGTGAGTAGTCATACACCTGATGCGGAGCTGAGGAATCATCTGGTGGCAGAGTGGGGGAAGGTGGAACACTCACATCATTGTGGTGTCCTAACTCTTTCCAAAGGAGCTTGATGGTGGGTAGCTTCTCACTCCCTCCACTATTTTTGGTGGTCTGTACATAGGGAAGGGGCAGAAAAAGAGCTCTGTGAGCCCCAAGTCACCTTTTCTCTCTCTTTTCCAGGCCCAGTGAAGTGACTCTGTAACACACAGGCACTGTCCATCGGTGAAGCAGAGAGCAGCAGCAGTGTTGAGGATGGGACTGGGCAGGTGATGGCTGGTTGCACCTTGGTAAAACAGCTCTGCTAATTCTGCCCAAAAACTTCCCAGAACCATGAAGGTACATCTCCCCAGCTTGGGAGCACCATTTTTGCATATGACTGCTCCTGGGGCTTGTGCTAGAAAATCAGAATTCTTTTTTACTGGTGAGTCTTTTGCTTTACTAAAAGAAGTTGTTGACTTTTAGCACCTTCTGCCTGTATCTGTCTATTCCTTTTGAAGCAGTAGTGTGTGCCTTTAGGATAGGCAATAGTTCTGTGTCAGTGATTCTGCTTTTGCAATGGAGGTGCACATGTCCACCCCCATGGCAGGTATACACCAGAGGTACAATAGCAGAGATTGTGTGCCCCTGGGTAGTGCTCATGGCTGGTGGCTGCAACTACAGCCTGGAGTTCTCCCTTCCTGGAGTTCTGTGCAGGGGATACAGCTCTGCTGGGTAAAATTCCCTGAAAGAGGCCAAGAAGGCCACTCTGAGGTCACTGTGTGCTCCACTCAACAAATGTGACAGCTCCTGCTGGCTCCAGCTCTGTTTGACTCTGGACCAGCTTTAGGTGCTGAGCAGAAAGAAGAGGATGGCTGGAGATGAAGAGAAAGAGAAGGAAGGCAGTAAACACACCATCTTTCTTGTGCTAGTCTGGCCCTGCAATTCCTTCATTTTCAGTTTCCAGTCTCGGTATTCTATCTCACAGGAGAGACAGTCATTGCCTCCATCCTGCCCTACAAGATTTCATCCTGCCTCTCTGGCTGTCTTCTCAGGACAAGACTGTGACTGGTGCCTGTGTCTGCCCACAGGCTGAGAACCTGTTAAGGCTCTTTGATCCTTCTGGCTGTTGAAATATGTTTGCTTTATTATTTGAAAGTAAGGATTGAGGATTCGTCATGTAACAGAGCAGTTTTTACCTCAGAGTGCAGGGGCCCAGAGGAAGTAACAATTCTTCCTTTCTTCCTTATCTGTACCTGTGGGCAGCAGAAGAGTGGAGTATGGGTAAAGCCTGAGCTGAAAAAAGCACAATAGGAAAGGAACATAATTTGTGATGAGTCAAGCAAACATTTGCTCCCTGATAAAGATTCTTGGTCTGAAAACCATTGTGTCTTCATCAGACCTACTTAAATTAGAGTGACGCACATCCATAGAACATTCTCCACACTCTTTCCCAAGCCAACACGCCTTTACAACTTTGCTGAGCAGAAAGAAGACCTTAAGGCTTTCTAAGTCGGACTCCTATTTTGAACAGAAATTATATAAAGTCTCATATTCTCCTACAGATTTATTTGTCATCTGTGCACAAGTCCAAAATACTTCTGTATAGGTGGTAAGAAAAAAAAGGTGAAAACGTTGTTTCAGTGTAACCTGACCAAGTATTTTAAGCTATAGATGTGAGCAGTCAGAAAGGTGACCTGAATGGAAGGAAACAGTCATTGAACAGAAGAAAATGTTTGCTGAAATACGAACAGAGAAAATGCTTACCAGCCTGGGAACTAGGCATGTGAACCAGAACCATCCTTGAAAATTGAAGCTGACACCTTTGAAATACAGCTGGGGGGTACCTAGAAACCAGAGACATCCTGGGATAACATGGGTAATTGTAAAAAGACAGAATTACAAGTGTAATTTATCCTGTGAAATGGGGAAAGATAGTCAAATAAAAGGGAAAAACATCCTGATAAAATAAGAGTCTATAGCTACCAGTAACTGCAAATTTTCTGCAAAAGCAGAAAAACAGCCTGGAAACATAAATACTGGTCTGCAAGAAGAGAAAATATTGTTATCTATTGGCTATACCAGGTGAAAAATAGAAAATAACATTAGGTACTGGCTGCTAAAGCAGGATGTTCGATGCCTTTTTGCGTCTCTATGATATAAAAATGACTTAATTTTTGCCCAAAGTGGACTTTTTCTCCCTTAGAACTTCTCATGCTGCACTTACTGTAAAAAAAAAAAAGTGGAGAAATTTATAAGGTAAACTCCTGTATGTTGGTGTGTATCATAGAACCCTGTTAACCCAGGGCTGAGTTTCTCTGCACCCACAGGCTGAATAGCCCCAGTCAGGACATGAGAGCTCCTGTATCCAAAGCCAAATATTTCTGCATTCCTAGCTAATGTAGCTGGCCATACCAGTCAAAGGAGAGGGAAAGATGATGGAGCTTGGGCATTATGATCTGAGACAAAACCTCTGATGATTCAGACATGATTATTTTCTTTTGTGCTGCCTAGATGTTTATGAGATTTGGGAGCAGGAACTGTTCCTGCCCTCATGGATAGCCACGCCTCATGTGTTATGATGTCTTATAATGATGATCACACTAAGTGCTCAGGGCTCTGGACTAACAAGCTGAGCATAGTCCATTTTTTGTTTTCCTCTGATCAAAGAATTACACTATTTTGATGATTCAAACATCTTGGTTTCACCTTTGGCCTTATCCTAAAAAAAAACCTTTTCACCCTGAGCAAGTCCACATTGAATGGTGTCAGTTAGCACAGACATATCTAAGTGAACCAAACAGATATGGATGTGTTGAAAGTAATGTTAAGCAGCTGGAAAACAATACTAGCAATAAAGAATGTAATATGAATTATTTTTGAGTTTTCAGAAACATTAGTCTATTTTAGTATAGTGAATAATATTTCTACTATGAGAGTGGTAGGTTTCAAGCTTTACAAGGCTACCCTGTAGACATCTACATGGTGCACAACCCAAACCTTCCTGTCAGATAGATAGAGAGAAATAAGTAAATTTAGGGCAACTAAATGGCTTAGCTCAGACAAATATTTTAGGATTAAAAGGCCTTTGCTGTAAAACTTCTATTTTTCTCTGCAGGCTAGGAAACTTAATATGGCTAGTTTATATGTGAACATTTGCATCCTAGGGATGATTTCTAGTGGCAGGTAATTAAGATTAATTAATGTTGAGCCTTTCAGTTTACTGCTGGTCCATTTTCACAGATGGAATGTGTTTGTCGAAATTATGAATTATATGTCGAGAAGGTTGATCAAACATGCTTCTGGGTCCTGGCTCCAGAAAGAAAAGTCATGCAGCCAGTTTAGTTACCACATTAAGGATTTTATTCTTTCATCAAGAAAATACTTAAGGTGTAAACAGGTTTAAACAAGCATTTAGAGTGGTGTTGTCAAGTGTTCCAGATTGTCCTTGACTTTCTCATTATGTAAAAAACTAAAGTTTGCATTGAATTCCAAAGATGAGTTTAAGACAAGAGGAAGTACTTAGAAATCTCAGCACTAACATAAGTGATGTGTTAAAAATTTCAAGTTCAGTCTGAAATGAGATTTAACCTTGGGAGCCTCTATAGTTTGAATTACTATAATAATTTGAATTTTACAACTTCCAGTTACTTCAAAAATGCACTTGAATTATTCTCAGCACATTTCCTATCTTATTATGAAGTCATGAGAACAGATTAATTTCCAGAAATTCAAATGCTTTCCACCTCTCGTTTAATATTGAATAACATTTAGTTATCTAAGCTTAGATCTGTACTTGTAAATTAAAAGGGCATGTTCTCCAGCTATACGAGTAAATGTCAGAAAAAAGACTCAGTCCAGAACAGCTTAAGATTAATATTTCCTCTCCTACAAACAAATATCCATACTATTGGCTGAAAACAGTATCTGTATTAGTCATTGTCAGTGAAAAGATTATTTGGAATAAGATAAAAAAAAAAAAAAAAAAAAAAAAGTTAATCCATAAGGGGTTGTTTCTCTAAATGATAAAATTATCGTCTTTGAAAGGACTTGACTACTTTAGTGCCTAATCAGCTGTATAGGAAGATGAGACCCTGCATGTTGCAAATATTGTATTCTAACCATGCTTAAAAAGTGAATTTACATGTTTACAGTATTTCAATGACATCTGTGGCCTGACAGTTACATAATTTAGATGTATCAGGTGAACTGTCATAGCTAAGGCCAGGCTTATGACACACTTCTGTAAAACACAGCCAGAAAAACCATACTGTGAGACCACATATATATGAGGCCATACTAAGTCACAAGATTCTCTGGCTGGAATCCCACCCTGCTCTGAAATTCAAGCTAGTTAGCCAAATTGGTTTAGTAATCAGTAACTTCTCATGTCTATAATTGCATTTTGGATGGTCAAATATTTTGAGCAAGGACTGTATTTGTTTGTTTTTTTTCTTTAAAAGGTTAATTTTAGGTGAATGAAAAGACTTTAAATGAATAAACAGATTTTTAGAGCAAATATATTGTTAATCACATTGCTCATACTTTGTTAAAACCAAGGAAAAGATCAAAAACACAGTCCACCCAATAAATGCTCAAATAATAGACCATTTATCCTGCTACTATAAGATTCACTAAGTGAAAAAAAAATATTTATCAGATTGATATGAAAATATTTAGGATATTTAGATACCATTTAAGAAAAACTTTCCTATAATTGATATCCATATTCACTACATATGCTGTTACCTTTTCTTTTAAGTGTTAAGCCAAGGATCTGTGTTCAAGCCATCCATTTATTTTTTTCTTATTATTGATAGCACTTCTCTTAATTCTACTTTATAACTCAGTAACAATCTCTAATATTTGAATCTACATAATACATTAGAAATAAAATGTATCATATTCTTTTTTAAGGTTGATTTTTATGCCAAAAAAGCACTTCTGTCAGCAGGAAAGATGTTTTATTTAAGCTTTCATGTCTCCTGAGTGTGCTTCTCAAAAGAGAAGAATGGGTTATTTATTATTTGAAAGATGAAGAGTGTATTAGAAGACTTGACTATTACTCTTTTCTGCAGTTTCTGTATGGCAATAAAAATTACTTCTAATGTCTTTGATGTTTCTCTGTGTACTTTCAGTATTTTTGATACTTTAGGGAATATCTTCCTATATGCATGCAAACTATTATGTTATGCACAGAAAAAAGATAACCTCATTTGCCTCTAGTAATCTTTTCCTTTATGCTTCTAGGTATAAATTATTTTGATAGAATTAACTGCCCATCAGTTAACTCATATTTTGGTGTGCTACTTTTGTTTCACAGCCTGTATTACTGCTAAAATTATTTAGCTTATTCAATTAAGGTATCACAGCACGCCAAAGTAAATCTATTCAAAATAAAATATCTAAAACTCCTTTTAAATAGAGATTTCAGAATCTAACTCAATAATCTAGACAATTGTGCATCATTAAATGGATGACTGAATAGCTACATATTTTAAAAAAACCTAAATTCAAAATGTGATATTCATAACTAGAGATTTGTAGGAGATCATTTGACAAATTAGACTAATGGAATAGCAAAAGTGAATACTTTGTCTTCAAAGTTTAAATCAAAATTATTAATAGAGAGAGAAAGAAAAAAAATGACACATAATGAAAGAAAAACTTTAGGACCTTCATGACTAATAATGGGCTACACCTAAAAAAGATAGGTAATCTTTAACATTATTATTAAAAATCAGAGAGAAAAATATCAGGTGATAATTTAGAGATATCAGGTGATACAGTTTTAGATAGATGTGGTATTATTTATATCATAGACATTTTATAAATATATTACAGATATGAGATTATATACTAGAGCAAAATATCAAATTAATAAGAAGCTTTTAAAATTGTAGTAAATATATTGTATAAATTAACACAAATTTACCTGTAAATCATGTGATGTAATATATTTTACTATTGGGAAAAAAATGCATGAAAATTTTGCAGTGAAAGGTTATTTACAGTTTGAAGAATTTATGGATTTTTTTCCTGCTAAAATACTAGAAAACAGACTAGCAGGTAATTTCATCCTCTTTAAAAGCAGGGCATGCCAAGTTATTTAGGACTATAAGCAAATATTTCAGATGTCACAATAGAATTTTTAAATAAGTACTAATTTGTGCTCATCTAATCAAGGGACATAATCTATACTGCCACAACCTGCATCTGAAATTTACTGTGACAAAAAAGTTAGTACACACATATTCACAACAGTATTGGGAGCAGAAACAAAAAATATTCTGCATTGGCCCAAGAATAGAGAGCTAACTTACTTATGTATCTTTCACTGCAGAAATCATGCTTGAAAATGCCTCTTTGTACAGCAGTTAGGGTGAATTCTTCTCACTAATTTCAGAAAAAATTATTTCTTTTTGTGGAAATTGTCTTTAGCATGAAAAGGACCTCTTCCAAATTTCAATAATAAACTGATATTATTATTCATAGCAGTAACTATTATTCAGACTGTTCAGTGAATTCCAGTAGCATGCTTCCAAAAGTGTTCTGAAATAATCTTACCTATCTCCTCTATTTAAATCTTACCCAAGTCTGTGCTCCAACTGCATAAAATATTTCTCTTCTTGTCATGAAGAAAAGTATTGACTGCCACATCCAAAAAACCTGCAACCACAGTTGGTCTTTGGGTGCTTGTCTAGCAATTTTCTAACTGTATGAAAAACTGAATTGGCAATAATTTATTTTAAAAAAACTAAGAAATAACCACAAAAAAAAAAAAATCTCCTGCCAATATTTTCCTGTTCTGGCACATCTGAGGCAAATATTTGTCTTTGGTTGAAGTGTATCATCTTGCCTTCGGTAATTCATACATTCCACTTTCCAAAGTGGCAGGAAGCCTTATGTGGCTTGCTTTAGCCTTTCAAATCTGCCTACACTGCTTGACACTATCTGGTTGGGCAATAATTTATCTTATGAATGAGAACTTTTTATGTCTTGCTACTTTTAAATGTTTTCCATTAGAAAATTAAAATCTGTCTCACTGGCATTAAAAGCATTATACCTTGCTTTCAGTTTAGATTTGCTTAAAATCAGCAAATTATTGCATACCTACAAATAACATGACAGACTAAGCAACTTGCTTTTACCAACTTAAGAATGGAGGAAATCTGAGGACTCCTAGATTCTTTGGTCACATAAACATTTTGACAGGATGCCCATATATGTTGTTGAGCTAAATAGTATCAGAGCACAGAGACTTCTGATGTTTAGTGAAACCCTCAAGGACTACAGATAACAGTGCACAATCTTGTGATTTATCTCAATTCTTTTTAATATAAGATTCATGTACAAAACCCAAAAAGCAACAAGTCTCATGCCACTCCCATGAAAATTCCACAAAGTCTTAGGAAGATTCCATTTATTATTAGTCAAGTAGCCCCCAAACCTACTCTTGTTACTGTGTAGTAGTGCTTATTCCAATATCTTCTGGACTTATCTCCCCTGTTAATCCACATTCTCAATTGATGGGTAAATTGAGTTTTTCATCAGCTCTCATCAGAGCTTCTCACTTCTTTGTTAGCCCTTGTTTGTTCCATTTGCCTAAATTAATCATCACAATGACAGAGCAAAAGGTTTCACTTTAAATGGCACATCTAGTGAATATGTTTCAATTTTTCACGTTAGTCATTCCTAACATACTCCTATTTGTCTCCACTTTCCTAATTTCTTTTTTCTCCTCTTTTTAACTCTTTGTTTCTCCAGCTGAGACTATACAGTTCTTAATATGCTAAATCTTGAGACACTTGTGCTCTAAAGTGTCACTTAAGATAAAAATATTAATGGAACTGGATCCAAAATACTAACTTTAGTTATTGCTCCACTATCAGTTAAACTGATATGGGGGTGGGCTACCAGGGAAAGGGGTGGCTTCTTTCCCTCTCTTCCCTCACTGCACAGTTCCTCAGTTTTCTCAGCAATCACATGACAAATAATGCAAAAATTGTTTCTTATCAAGTAAATAAGTTCCCTCTTTTTCCTGTCAAGGCCACCTAAATACTCAAATCCGTAAAGCAAAGGCACTGAGAGAATGTGTGGTTGGAGCCAAAGGACAGAATGGGAGTGCCTTTTTCAGGAAAAAACATGTTAAAGGGAAACAGGGAGTATTATAAAGTCTTTTCTTATTGTTTTTTTTTTTTCATCTTCAGACCTCCTCGTTTCAATTCTTCCATCACCTTCTCACAATCACTTCATTAATTTAAATACGTAAGTGACAGAGATTTCATATATGAGTACTCTCACTGGGTATTATACTGTCAGTTGTTATTTTCCTTTCACTCACAATGAAGGAAGATCCAAATTATCTCCATACTGCTGCTGAAGAATAGTTCAAAACTACTTTTTAAGGTCTACCTGCTGAATCAAGAGAAGGTATTATTGAATCATAGAATGCTTTGTGTTGGAAGGGGCCTTAAAGTGAATCAAGTTCCAACCCTTCTTCCATAGGCAGGGTGTCCTTCCACTAGACCAGGCTGTGCAAAAATTCATTCAACCTCGTCTTGAGCAGCTCTTGGAATGGGTCATCCACTGGACAACCTGTTCCAGTGCCTCAGCACTCTCACAGTTACTTTCTTCCTGGTATCTGATCTAAATCTGTCCTCTTTCCTTTGAAAACCATTAACCCTCATCCAACCCCTACACTCCCTTAAAAAGGGTCCCTCACCATCGTTCCTGAAGATCTCCCTGGATCTCCTTCCATTCGCTAGACTGAGTAACTCCAATTCCCTCAGTGCATCCTCACTGAGTAAGTGTTCCAACTCTCTGATCATCTTCGTGGTCTTCTTTGGGCTCACTCCAACTGATCCATGTCTTATTTTGGGGGCCACAGAACTGAATGCAGCACTCCAAGTGGAGCCTTGTGAGAGCAGAGTAGAAGGGCAGAATCACCTCCACTGACCTGCTGGTCTCACTTCTTTTGATGCAGCCCAGAACACAATTGGCTTTTTGAGCTGTAAGTATGCATTACTGAGTCATATTCCATTTTTCATTCATGGTCCCAAGTCCTTCTCCTCAAGGGCTGCTGTCAATCCGCTAATCACCCATCTTGATCTCGTGATGGATTATTTTACACTTAAAAATGTGATGACAAAATTATGTACTTTTCAAGATTTTGCAGGATACACTTAACCTTCAATTAGCTATAGTGTGCTATCCACTCATAGTTTCTTTTGGATACTCCAAATTATTCATGCTCAAATAAAGTTTGAAAGACTTTTCAATATGTGGATTTGTTTCACCTTTCTTTTTCAATCCAAATTTTAGGGTTTGCTCTAGTCATATAGGTTTGGTTTTAGATTGCTAAAACTGATAGAAGTATCTCCACTGAACTTCTGCAATTTTTGTTAGTGAATCTCCAGAGGTTGTTTGATGGGACAACCATTGTCTCATGATGTTGTTTTGAACATAGTTGTTTGACCGATATTTACTATGATTTCTGTGTTCCTAATCAAGCCAGGAAATTGCATTTTTTTGAAAAAGAACTTTGTCACATAGTTTTCAAGATGTTCATGCATTTAAAAATTGAGATTCCATCTAGACACCAAACAGCAGAATTATCTTTTTTCTCTACTTTGCATTAAGAGCTCAACTAATTCATTATTTCCCGATGTAAAGTTATTGTTTGCCAATATAATTTTCACTATTGATTAAAGAGGTCAGGAAAAGAATATAGAAACATAATAAGATAAAATGACATGGCTATGTCAAGTCTTGTCTTCTCTAAATCTCTGTTTAAACACCTTCAAAATGCAGGAGTAAATGAGAAAGTTAAAACACCACGACCACTTTGGTTTATTTTATTCTGTTTTGTTAATTGTTCAGTGCTACTACACTAGCAAAGAGATGTTCCCCCAGCACTTATTTTGTCACATAAGTGAATGGCAGCTTCAAAATATTCCATCTTTATAATGATAATGGTAATAAAATCTAAGTCAGTCCCTGTGTTTAAAATGATATGTAGAAGTATTTAAGAACTGTGTAAAAAGATAACATTTATTAATATATTTTATTTAATAGTTTGTAAGAAGCCACACTTTTTTCCTGATAAAGTTACATGGTAGCATGACATAAACAAATGTAAACCTAGTAGTATGTACAGATGAACCTGAAAAGTTAATTTTAATAGAACATGATTAATTGAAAAAAAACTAACGGTCTTTGGATCTTCTGAATTCAAATAAATTTCCATTTAATAGGAATTTTTTAATTTTCAAGGATTTCTGAAGTAGCTGTCAAAATGTTTCTCTCATGAGTTTCCTCACTGTTCAACTGCCATGATACATATTGGTGTAGTTCTCCATTATCTAGCTGTCTTTAGATAAGAACTCCAAATCTTCTCCCACAACCAACTTGCTCTTCTGTTTTCTGCATCTTTAATCAACCAGATCCTGGAACCCTAACTGAAAAAGCAGTATTGAAACTCTCGGACTTGTACTCTGGGAAAAGAAATAAATAATAGTATATCCAGTTTTCAAATTCCAGGCACTCCACTCTGTCTTATAATGTCTGTGATTTATACATCCTCTGAGAATAGCTCGGCTCCCTTGACAAGCTTCAGTAAACTAGATTTCCAGGTGTTCTGAGACCCACAGCTGCTTCTGTGAGAGACCTGAGGAAAAATAGATTCTATTAATTCAGCAATTAGAGGTAAGAAGCCATAAAATTCTCAGAAGTCACACCAACTCCTGTTATTGGTTACTATTACTAGTGGTCCTCAAATAGGTGGCTGTGCTGAAGTAGGGCAAGTAGGTCTGGAATTCAAATGAGTCTGTATTATCTAAGAAACACCCTCAATATTTTTAGACAAAATGCTCTATGGTTGCATTCCAGAAATATTTTCAGATTCTATTCTTTGTTTTATAAGAAATTAAATAAAATAAAATTTTTTTTAAAAAATTCCACATGATATGTATGAAAATACAACTGGGTTTTCTAAGAATGGCAAACCTTGGCTCAAAAACGTCCTAAGAGTTTGTGAGCACAAACTGTGTCAAGTTTGTTAAGTGATTTTTTTTTTCATCTTGGGCTATAAACTTGGTTGGTGTCAGACTCCAGATTTTCTATTTTCCTTGCCCTTTTTATCCTTGAGAGTTTGCCTGTTCTGGTTTTTTGGTTTTTTTTTTAAGAAACATAAGATCTGTTTTTGACATATTAGATCAGACAGGGTCATTTCCACTGACTATTTTTACATTCATTTTGAAGTGAACATTTTACACCTCCTGTAAGAACAATTTAAAAGAAAATTAAACACTGTACTAGAGACAGTAAAGTAAAAGGGAACGTGAAAAGGAAAAAAAGGCTCAGAATAAATACAGAAATTTCAATTCTATAATCTCTTCTGTTTCTTGTAAGTTAAAAAATAATAAAAATTTAAAATTTAATGAAGTTTTATGACTGAGGCTAAATCAGTTGCTAAGTTGACAGATCTCTTATAACTCTAGTTAAAGGAATCAAACCATGTCTATGTTTCAATTAGCTTCAGGCAGCTGGAAGCTAGGTGGCAGGAGTTATGGTATGTCAGAATGTGAGGTGGCTTTAAATCTCTTTATTTAGACAACTTCTCTGAGTTGCTTCCCAAGAGTCCAAGTGTTTAGAATATGTTTTACCTGACTAAATAAAACAAAGTAATTTCTTTTGTCAGCATACATATACAAGTCTTGTACTATTTGGGAGGTTTTAGAGTGCTCTGCCTTTCTTTCATTTGCCACTCCAGAAGAGCCTGAATATCTCATGTGCTGTTTGCTGTCTCTGTCAGCTCCATCAAAATATTTGAGAACCCCTAAGGTGTTTTAGTTACACTAGGTGTTTGCATAGATTTGGGTCCTCAGTGTCCACTTTATGGTGAGGTGAATTTCTGTCCAGGTTACATTGATTGACTACAGCCAATTAATTGGGCAAACATATATTTTTAGTGGCATTTTTGGGTGTTGTCACGTATCTACTTGTCTTCAGCTGTCCTATAAAAGATTAAGCCCTAGTTTACAAATGCCAGGCCATAGAAGAGTCTTGAGTTCTCTACATGACCTCAAAGAGCACAGTTAGACAACTGTATCCTAAGGCTGCAGAAGTAGAACATTAAACCCTTAATTCAAATGTTCACACTTACAATTAGACATCTACTTTTAGTCATCTTAATTTCAGGGAGAAACTATCTATCTGTCTATCTATCTGTCGATCTATCTATCTATCTTTTTTTCTTCATATTTATCATATTTTTCTTCTTTAGAAGTACAAGTTTTACTTGGCAGTAAATATTTTGCAATTTATTAGCTATCCTGGTGTTTTCATTTAGAAGGGAATACAAAGCATAGTTATGGGCATTTTCACAGTAATAACTCAATACCTGCCGAGGAAACAACTTCAGAATATTACAGTATAGTGTTCAGCTTTAATGACCAAATTGAAAATTTTGAACAATATTCATAATACTATTCAGTTTGCAATACATTTACTGCTCTATGAAACAATGTTTTGCATTCTTCTGAATATTACTGCCCTGCATAGATTCATCAGGGCAATAATATGCAAAATTATACTGGATGAAAGCAAAATCAAATAAAAAATAAAGAAAATTCAAATACAGGAAACAAACAAATAAAAATGTTTGAAAGTAAATATTAAAAAATCTAACTAAGCCCTCAAGTGTGGGACAAGATGAATGATGGAATGTGTTATTAGAAAAATCTCAGCAGCTGCAATATTTTGCTATCATTTTCTCGATAGAAACAGACCAGAGATCAAAAACTTGTATAGCAGCATGTCAAATAATTGCACATGAATTTTTCCCTGACTTTGATAAGCTGTACAAAACACATAGAATGAATTAAAGACAAGAGTTTTACTTCAAATCCTTTCATATTTCAAAGATTCAATATTACTAGGTATTTTAGTTAATGGAAATTTCAGTAGCATTTTATCCCCAAGCAAAATGCTTAATAACACCTAATATTTCTCATTGATGTGCCCTAGTTACATGCAGTGATCATAGTATTTACTCCATAATTCACTTTGCTCCATCATTTTTTTCCCCTAGCTTTGACCGCTGTGGTCAGTCTTTTGCACCATCCATCCATGTTTCTTTTTTTTTTTTTTAATATTTTTTTTATTTCCTGTTTGTTATTAGGAAGCTAGTGGTTCAACACAACATTTATCACTCCTAGCTTGTAATAATGTCATGAATGTTCTATTCCTTGCAGAATGGTGCTGTTTGGGCTTTTCATACTGCTAATTCTATACAAGCTTTAAGAATGGATTCAGGAAAGTACCTTGCTATTTGAATTAAATAATAGGTGGAGAATGCAATGGGATTAATAATTTTCTTCTTCATCTTTTATGTATGTATCAAAGAAGTTCTGTAACAAACTGATATTTTCTACTGTTAAATGGGGCATTAGTATTAGTATTGCCATTATACAATCATATTAATTTCAAGGTATATTTCCAAACTGATGGGACATTCTCAGCTTCCTAGCTGCTTTCCTTAACACGTCAGGCATCATGCAAATTATGAGTGTGAATACTGTTGCCAGTGAGGTGAGCACCTGATGGCAAAGTTGCACCTCTTTCAATATCCAGCCTTTTCTGTGCAAAACTTTCATCAATATGGCTGTTTGATAAAGTCTCTCTGAATGAAAGTCACTCCTAAAGTTAAAGGCTGATACTCCCAGCATCCAAGGACAGAGATTATGAGGTCTGTGTGCATCTTTCTCAGAGAACTGCAGACAAGTCACACATATGTTACAGCAAGATAACCACATGTGGGACTCACATCTGTAAGCCTGAAGAAATCTTTTTATCTAGTGTTGCTTTAAAAAGCTGCCAGAACTTTGACAGCCTCCCTGCACTAATGTACCTAGCTAAAGCAGAAATGGAGTATTTGGATGAGAGACACACAGTGACAAATTGAGTGCTTGAAGATGGTTCTCACAACACCATTCTGAACATTTTTCCAATAAAGGGGACATGGATAAGACTTTCTGTAGCCTAGAGTTATAGTACAATTCCCATATAGCTTCCTACTCATTTTCCTTTTACTTCCAAAAGAAGCAAAGTATTTCCCTTATTTATAATGATAATGTACACTGAAAATTTAAGCCAAATACTTCTCAATTTTATCTGCTATAAATGTTATAATGTTGAATTAATGTTAGAAATCTGTATGACATCTTCACTAATTCCAAACCAATTCTTTTGGATTAATGATAATATAGTAAATATCAAAAGAATTAATAATTGTTAGGATAATATTTTTAAGTGCCATCCTCACTTAAACAACCAGAAATTTCATATCTTGTAGCAAGCTTCTATGGCAGGTTTTTGCAATAAGTTACAAATCATTATTTCTTTCATATTATTGTGCAAATATTAGTCAGAGTAGCTACTTATGCATATGCGCAGATAGCAGTGCAGTAGTGAATTTTCTAGACAGTAATTGAATGTCAAGTATTATTACAACAGGCATTGTTTTGAGATTTTTCTCTGATGTTCATGCTTTGCCTTTTTATCTGTTTATTTTAAGATCTCCTTTTTCTCTTTTGTATTCTGAGTTTGAATTTGATAGGAAAGGCACAATATATCAAAATATCAAAACTAGTGTTTTCAGGAGAAACTTGCTTTAAAACCTATCAAATTAAAAGGAAAACATCTTTTAGAACAGAGTGATTCGAGGAGACCAGTCTGAAATATCCTGAGGACAACCCTAAGAAAGGGAGAGCTCAGCTGCTTATAATTTTTAAAATCCTGGTAACAGAGAAGATGTTTGAAACCGATTACCCAAGACCATAGGACACCTTGAACATCTGCACAGTGGAAAGCAGGCAAGCACACTCCCTAGCAACCTTAGAAGTTTTGCTTCATGGCAGCTAATGCTCTCCAGGCATGGATGAGCCATATTGTTCCCAAAACTCAGTACAGTATTAATTCTGTTTATGGGGAGAAAAAAGTTTAGCTGTAGGTAACAATCAGAAAGAAATGCTCCGCCACTTGTCTTCAGGGGCAAAGAAAAGGTTCGACTGTATTTTACTTTCTGTGAATGAAAAAAGACTGCAAAATCTTAAAACTATGAACACTATTTATTTAGTACATTCATCCTTCCTCATGCCAGAAGTGTGTTTTATAACATGTCACATTGATGTTATATATGTTCTTAAAGATATTTGGAATGACACTGTTCAATTGCATTAGTAAAATAAAACATCTCATTAAAGCTACAGTTTTCAGGTATTTGTCTTTGTACAAACCAATATGTACTTCTGCCAGAACTGAGTTACTTACCTAACATATTACTCACAATATTTTGAGCTAGTTAACTATTCAAAATACTGAGAAAAAAAGTGAAGGCACAACTCCTAGATCCAGATTTTTTGGTTCTCTGAGCTATTAAGTAATGTCATGAAATGGTAAATAAACTACAAATCTTTAAGAGAGCAGTAACTTTCAATTGCATTTATTATTGCTGTTTAAAGAAAAAAGGAAAATTTCAATTTCAGAACTAAAGTCAGTATTTCAAAAGTTGTGTAAATAAAATTCAAGTTCCTTCAGTCATGCAATAAGGGCATCACCAATTTAGCAATAATTAATCCCTCCATGGATCATGACATTTGCTTATCTCAGACTCATTAAGCCAGTAGCAAAACATGCCAAACCCACCTGGCTTTCTGACCTCAAGAGCAATTAGAGATCTTCAGAAAATTAAGTCATTGAAAGCAATTAATGAAAGTAGTGTATTGTGTGGGGTGGGTTTTATTTTTTTTTTGGCTTTTTTATTTTGTTTTTTTGTTTGTTTCTTTGTTTGTTTTTTGTTTTTGTTTTTGTTTGGTTTTTTTTTTGTTTTTTTGGGGTTTTTTTGTTTGTTTGTTTTTTTTTTCACGAATCACACTGTTAATTCCACTTATGTATTTGGCACATCACAACAATAATTTTTTCCCCCTCCTTGTGATTTTCCATTCTGACATGGGTGACAAAGCTTTGATTCTCACAGGACCTTCTCTGAAATTTGTGGTCTGTCTCTTGTGGCTTGTCACTCCCAAGTCTCCTGTGGCACTTGGCTCTCTGAAGACAATTTCAGAGATGAGAAGGTTCGCTTCTACGGTAACTTCACTGTGACACATGTCTATACGATCCTCTGAGAATAAAGTATCCACAGCCATTTCCTCTCCAGAAAGAAAACAGCACATATGAATGCAAACAAAATCAACAACAGTAACAGAACAGTAAAATGCACTGCCTGAAAGATTTCAGTGTTATTTATGTTTTGTTCAGCAGTATCACTCTTGAATTTTTTAAAATGCTTGTGTAAACCATCTTTTTAATATAATTTCTAAATAAAATGTTCAAAACATGACAAGTAATTAGAGATTATTTTTAATTTTGTCTGCGTTTGGAACTGCTGTCTACAATTTTACAGAAACTTAGTGAAAATCCTAACAATTCCAAGAGAAAACACTGAAATAAAAACTTCTTGTTCATCTCTAATACACAGCTAACCACTATTCATTTTCATGTTTCGTTCATATGAGAACTAAAATTAACTTGCAACAGTTGAGGAAATAGAATAAAAGCATTTTAAATACCCTTTCTAAATCTGTGTTAAAGGAGGCAGAAGAGGTAGAAAATGCACAGGAAAGATTAAGATAATTTATGTATAAAAGAATAAAAGACACCAAGAAGATTAAATTTAGTCTTTTCTGGCAGTTTCATAGCAACAAGTAAGAGATGGAAAAGGCCCATTAGATTATTCATTTCATCTCTCTGTCAAGGCAGGATTTTCTCCAACTATATTTTTTCCTGTGCTTTGTCCTGTCTAGTGTTGAAAATGCTAAATGATGAATCTTCTACCACTACTCTTAGGAGACTATTCCAAATCCTATTACATCTCCCTGTCAGAATATCTACAGATATTCAGTCTAAACATTCCATTTGTTAATCTTACTTCTTTACTTCTAGGATAGCTGGTTTTTCATATGAAATGTTTTCTTTTCTTCTCTCTCTCTCTCTGTCTTCCTATCTCTTTCATTTCCCATAGTTTCTGTTTAACTAAACTCTTATTTTTAGATTATTTATCATTGCTCTGAAGTCATTCCCTCCATCTCCCTATATATCTTTTTCTTCTTTTTCCTGAATTCTGTCATTTTTCTTGCTAATGATATCTAAAATTTGCAGGTACCTAAGTCAGTATATTGTAAATAAGTAGAGGATGAACCATAGAAATTTACTTTAAACTGCCTCCTCTCAGGAAATAGGCAAAGACGAGAGCCATGATACTTCAGGAAATGCAATTTATAGGAAAAGCAAAGTCAATGTAGATAAATAAGGAAGATGTTCTATAATGATTAAAATATTTAATTTTAATATTTTCAACACACATTAAAACCATTAGGAGATGATCAGTAAATTCTAAATCCCTTCTTAAATACTTTTGTAAAAAAAAAAGAAAAAAGTGTCTTTAGAATTATTACAGGGAAGTTTACAAGGAAATGTAATCTTCTTGTGAAATAATTTACAAAAATAATATTTAATAACCTCTCTTTTTCATCTTATTGCTTTAATCACAATTTAATATGAAAGTATGCTTATGACTTCTTATGTATATATATATATATATATATATATATATATATATATGAATGGTGTATAAAATCTAAATTTAGACTTAATATCAACTTTTAAAAGGTAGCTTTTTCCTATGTGGCTGAATCTTTTTTTTCAATAAAAATTCCCGAAATATTACATTTTCAGTGAACATGTATATGTGATAAAACTACAGGCTGAAAATAAACCACAGAGGACATATGTGCCTAAAGCTAATATAACTGATATATTTAAATGTTCTCTTATGATCACATTAAAGATAAATTATCCTTCTAGAAAGGATTTAATAAATCCTTTCAAATATTTGCCATAATTCTACTAGAATTAATGCATTTTGATGAATTCCATATTGTCACTGTACAGGAGTGGTCATCTAAACCAGCTACCCACATATCTATGAAATGGCTGAACTGTGAAATGAAGACATGAAAGAACTTTCTCAGATACAGTAGAAACACTGCAGTGAAATAGAGATCAAAATTAGACACTACCACCTAATAATGAAGCAAATTATTTAAAATTCCAGACAGAAAATTAGTTCAGACTAGTTCTTTATTTAGTCTTAAGCAGCTGTTAATACTAGGATTTTTCAGTCAGGTAAAGGACGGGTTTTGATAATGACATGATTAAACATAATGAGCACAATGAGGACATCTGACTTTAATGCCAACAAAAGTGTTTCCGTGTTCTGCTGTATTGAAGAGCACAGTCGTCTCCATTTAATTCAATGAAAGAAACCATGATAGTGATCTAATCCCATTATTTTCTTTCCATGGAGTGGATTACAGACTGTGAAGGATTCTTAGTGTTTTTGTGTGTTGGGGTTTTTCTAAAAGATACCTTGAAGTGTTTGAAAAGAACATTTTCTCCTTTTTAATACATTGTGGTATTTTAGAAATATAATACGGTGGAAACTTCATATTGGAAGCAATACATTAATACATGGGAATTACTAGAAAATATCTTGGTTAAACTGGCTGTAAAAATGTGTATGTGTGCACTGACATCCAATGCATTTCTCCATATAAAACTTTTGGTTTAAAAAATGCACTTCTGAATGGACATTTGACCTTAATGTACTAATTCACATCTCTTTCCTGTCATCTGATTGCTGTGAATTGGCTAATTTTTTCTGAGTTTAGGCTTTATATCTTCACTGTTGATATTGTAGCATGGGATGACATAATCTACTTTCTCTCCATCTTTTTTTTTTTTTAAATCTTATTTAGAATTTCCTGAGTTGGAAGGGATCCACAGGGATTATCGAAGTCCTGTTCTTAGCTCTGCGTAGGACAGACCCAAGAACCACACTATGTGTCTTAAAGAGCTGTCCAAATGCTTTTTGAACTCTGGCATGACATTCATGAAGTTGAAGCTGGATGCAAGAGGAAAGTGTATCTGGTGAGAAGAATAGATTTAAGTTTTCAGTCAGAAGTTTTCTTCTCTAACGATGTGCTTCCTCTGCTAGCAGAGTGTTTTTCAAGGATTTTTTTCAGATGACATAAAAAATGCTTAGGTGACCCAAATAACAGGTCTACTAACCATCTCAAATTATATTGAGCAAGCAGAGCAAATTATATTGAGCAAGTGATATGAGCAAGCTGAGATGTGTGACCCTCAAATCAACATTTTTTGATATAAAATTATGTTCTATACAACTGATTTATCTTCTTCAGTGCAGCTGTTGTTAAATCTGAAGTCTTCTTTTTCAGCACTGGTTTTCCACTAGTTTTTCTTTCTCCTAACCAATCTGAAAACAATGGACCTGTTGTTTGTTCTTGTCTATCTATGGGTTAAGCTTCAAGTCTGTACTGAGAAATGACTTACACTTAGGAGAGACTTAGGAATAGGTGTCTAAAACAGAAGCTGTGAGCAGCTCTAGTAATTTAATTTCATAGAGAAGAGGCAAAGGAATGGAAATGGCTGCTAAAAAGAAACAGGAGAAAGATTCTTTATTACCTTATTCTAAATACTTAGTTTCAAAATGACACTTTTCAACCACACAGAAATAAACAGAAATTCTTGTAAACTGTTTGACCACCTTATACATGTAATAATACTTAATCCTTCTTAACAGAATGTCATACTGAGTTATGTTGCCTTTGCTAATCAAATGCAAATGTCATGACTGCAGCATATCTTTTTCAGATTACTTAATAAGTGTAAGGAGCTTGACATTTCAACAGATTCTGCATTCTAAATATATATATTTTTTTAAAGAAGAAATGCAGAAAATGACCAAACCATGAAATCATTTACTAGGAAAATCAAAATATTGAAACCCCATGGCTTTTTTCCTCTTTGCTTCTTCCCCATCAATACTATATTCTTTTAGTTATACAGCCATTTCACTTCCATTCCACTTTTTTTTTTAAACCTGCATTTTTAAAATATGTATTTCTCCTTTAAATTACTTATTTATTTCAAATTAGGAATAATTAAATAACCAAGGGACTTTCAACATGTTCTTAAGTTTCTTCTCCCCTTCAGACAATTTTTTCTTTTTGAGCACTTCTCCAAAGTGTCTAGGTTTCTATGTGCAGATTTAAGTGTGCTTCATTTAGAGCAGGTGGTGTCAAGTGTTAAGAAATATTCCTCAGATTTGTGTGAAGAGGCAATCTCTAAAGACTCTTTAAAGTGATTTTCAGAAAATAAAACAAGGAAATAAAGGGAGAAGAAAGATTACAGTAATCCCATAAAAAACTGTACACTGAGGATATACTGTTCTGCTGCAAAAAAAACCAGACTTTTGTCTCTATGGCATTTGTTAATCCAACATCATTCACAGAATCAATTATAAAATCTAAAACAGTGTAAAAGGAAATTTGTATAGTGAATAGTCCGTAAAGGAGAAGAAAGCAAGGACAGGGAAGTTTTTTAAAAGAATATAAAAATGTGCATTTGTCCTCTATAGACAGACAATAAAGAAGCTTTTTCCTCTGTATTGATCAAGTGTCACATTAATAGGGCTTTGTATTTTTTTGTAACCATAACTTGAAACAACAACAACAACAATAAAAAGAGAGAAACAGAAAAAGGGAAATAATTATAAGAAAGAACAATAATCCCAAACCACAGCAATTCTACCTACTAATTTATTATTATCATTTTGAAGACAAAGCATTCAAAACTCTGGTTGTAATAGTGATGTTTTTATGTAAAAGAAGGGCACATTTTAATTATTTTATTAAAAATCATAAACAAAAACCTGGAAAACATGCAGGAAATCTATATATACATAAAAATTACAGTGATTCTTATATTTTGTGAAACTTCATTTTTAGGAGAGTACGGGAACGTCCCTGTTCTCTAAATCCTCAATTTGGAGTTGAGATTAGACAGTGAAATGTTTTGTGCTCTACACCTACAGAAAAAGTGTAAGACCTGGAGTATGGATACTCTGTGAGAGTTAATTAGTTTTAGAATTAGATAATCACAATCTTTTGTTTTATTCTGCAAGATGATAAAACAATACAAAACAAACAAGACCAAGACAGTCTGAAGGAAATTCTGATGCAATTTGTGAGGACTACAGTGAAGTCTCTTACAAATGTGTGTGGATAAAAATGCCAGACCTTATTTTTTTGTAATCTACATCCTTCTCAGCAATACTATAATTTTAGATACATTGCCTAAAATGTAAGTTTTTCAAATAAAAGCAAAAAAAAAAAAATAATATCTAAAATAATTTTAACTGGGTTTTGGTTTTTTACAGTCTTAATTGTCATATGCATATTCCCTTCTACTGTTTTTCTTCCACCTTCACAAGAAAACATTTTTGTTGACTTTACTCATGCAAGTAGTTTTCAGCATGTTTATGAAGAACTTCAGATATCCTAAGAGCAGCTCGTTGCAGTATTCACTATTTGACCAAAAGATATATTAATCTTTAGCCTTTCTTTTGGGACAATTATTTTGCAGCCATATGAACTAAGAAAGCCTAAGCAATCTGGACCCTGTGCAGTGTGTGGAAAGGATGGACAAAAGTGATCTTTTATTCACCAAGTTTTTCATTTTTGCATCAGGCAATTCCACTGTGCAAGCAAGTAATTCCACCATGTTGTAAGTCAAGCAAGCAGAGCAGAAGACCAGCTTGGCTGAACAGGAAATTCCTTGTGGAGCTCCAAATAAATAGGGAATTTTATGGTTTCTGAAAGTGAGGCCAGTAGTTGCAATGAATTACAGAATCACAGTTCATGGATGCAGTGTGAAGACTAAAAGACTAAAACTCAATTAAATTTTAAACTGAATAATAAGAACAGCTTTTTAAAGTAGGTTAATAGCAATAGGAGGTCTAAAGAAAACAGTGGACTGTTGAAGACACTTATCTGACCAACAGGGATTAAAAAATAGTAGAGGTATTCAATGGTTTTTTAATTTTATTTCAGTTTTTAATAATATTGATAGACATTGGGCTGCCTGATCCCCTGAGTCAGAGGAATATGTGTGTGAGAACATTGGTGTTCCACTTGTGGACAGTGAAATTTTCAGGAAACAGCTGTGTAAATTGGATATTCACAGGTCCTCAGGGACTGATGGGATTCAACCTTGAACACTGAAAGAGATAGCAGTTGTCATGGCAGGACCCCTCTCGATCCCCTACCAACGTTTTTGGGAGCCTGAAGAAGTCCTGATGACTAGAATCTGGTCAATGTTATTCCAGTCTACAAAAAGGGTGTGAGGGAAGACCAAGGGGACTACAGGCCTGTTGGTCTAACCTCAGTTCCTGGAAAAATGATGGAGATTTTACTGGGTGCTGCTGAAAGACGTTTAAAGAAAAAGGCAATCGTCAGGCACAGTCAACCTGGATTCAGAGAAACAAAGTCCTTTCTAACCAATTTAATATCCTTCTATGCTCATCCAAGGAGTGGATGAAGGGGAGGCAGTGGATGTCGTTAACAGTCTTCAAATGCCTATTTTCAAAGTCAAGCATTACAGATTAGAATACCAAGACACGAATATGGAATGAACATGCCAGCATTGCTTCCTTGTTAAATTGGTTGCTTATTATTGAAAATAAGGTATTCTCAAGAGCAACAGACCCCATAAGATGATATAAGAAATCTAATTCATTATTAGTATATATCCCTTTATTTTGGAGGAGAGTATGCTTTAAATATATTTATGGACACAAGGCACCAAAAGAACACCAAGACACTATTTTTTCCTTTTTTCCTTTTCAAAAAGGCTCATTAAAGTTCTAATTCTATATCAATTGGCCCATGGCACTGACTGGTTTTTATGGAGTTGGTACAAAAAAGGACATCTTTCAGAATTTTCTGAATTATTCCTAGAAATTAAATGTCAGCAATGAAATGATACCTGAGATTCTGAAAGAAATAAGACCCAGACATAAGTTCAAACTCTTTCTTTGCTCTTGCCACTGAAGGTTTCTTCATTAAAGGCAAGAAAATCACTGCAAAAATAAAATATAGCTGCATAAAAGAACTCTGAGAAGAGTTACAAATATTTTCTATGTGAAGAATGCTCTTTTTCTTTATCTTTTATTTTTTGATGCTCATCCTAAATACATCTGACATTTATGTGCAATCAGATGCTAAATCATACCCTCACATCAATATGATTGCATATCTTAACCTGATTAAGTCAGTTTTCACATTTTTACTGAGAGGGACACAAGGAGGTCAATTGCTTGTCAATTTAGACTGTTCCTAACAGACAGTTTTATGAGAAGGAGCAGCATCAATGGCCTACTTTGTCTCTAGTTAAATTAAATTGATAAATTTATTTTCAGAATAAAACATATTCAGCAGCTCTAAACAATAGAATAGCCTGGTTATAACTCCAATAAAAACATTGAATGTTGTAATACCTTAAAAAGGAGAGTAATGAAAAGTAATAAGTTTAGAAATAAAAGCCACCTGAACTGAGCTGTTGCGGGGGTTGAAATTTTTTTGGTTGGTTTGTTGGTTGGTTGGTTGGTTGGTTTGGGTTTTTTTTTGTTTTTGTGTGTGGTTTGGTTTGGTTTTGTTGTGGCTGTTGTTGTTGGGGGATTGTTTATTTTGTTGTTTTGGGGGGTTGTTTGTTTGTTTGTTTGCTTCCATTTTGTTTTGATTTGTTTTCCCCCTCAGTTTACTGGTTTTCAGTAATCTGTCAATTCTTTGTATTAAAAAAAAAATAGAAAAATAAGAAATTTCCTCTATTCTAGATTATTTTTCCTCAATAAATGTTTCATCTCCGACTTCCTTTTAAAATAAGATTCTGTAAAAGAAGAATCTGACTGAAAAGATGTGAATAAAAAGAAAAGTAAATATGCACCTTCAAGAGTCTCTAGATGAGATCCAAGCTTTAGTTGTGGTCAATTTAAATTATAAGATTACATGGATTACATTCAGAAATGTCACTACACTTATGACTGTCTTTGAAAAAGAGTATGTTGATTAAAGATTGTTTTTGCATAATGAGATGTAGGATTCTTGGTCTCAGAGTGAGACTTTGAATAATCCTGCTCCCTAGGTTATTCTAGTTTTCCTTTTTTATTCTTGTCATTCTAATTTCAAGACCAGAATTGTGAAGCAGAAAGATTTCATTTGCCCAGTCTAGGAAAGTGTTTGGTCACTTGCTTCCTGGAGATTGGAAATGCTCTAAGACCCCATGATTTGAATGTAGATCCATACACAACAGTCTGCATTGGCTTTTAGAGCAACTTGCTACAACTGAAAATAAGGCTTTGCTGTGTCCTGCCCCATGTATCTAGAAAAAGGCAGTAACTTCATTGTGATTTCAGGGAAAATACAGGCCAAAGTATGACAAAATTCAAGTGAGGGTAGAGATTACAAAATCCTGTGTCACTGCTTTCTCTCTCGATACAGGTCTAGTGAGCTCAACTCCAGCTCCATCCAGGGAAGTAGAGCTATCAGATATGTAACATGGAAGAACTGCACACTCTAAGTACAATAGGTTGGAAGCTATGAGAAAATAGTGTAAATGGGAAACTAAAAAGATTATAAAAGGGATTTATGAGAACTATTTCAAAGTCTTTATGGGCGACTGCATCTGAGTACACCAGAATCTTGAAACTGTATTTCCCAGGAGATGGAGCTGAAGAAAGAAAATGGATTTGTCTAAACTAAAAGGTTACTGGAAGCATTATATCATCATTACAAGTTAGAAAGAAATTACCATTTTTTAAGGAAGGTTTAGAAAATTATATGACAAAAAAGATTCTGGAATATTTTGTCAACAATATGATAATATATAACTTTTAGAGGTAAGCTTCATCTTGTTTGATTTTATATATCTAAAATATATCATATAATCACCCTTGATGGAGATGCCTACATGTCATATACCTGGTTTTTTTTGTACTTTTTTGTCTTAAAGTCTAATACATTGTATCTATTTCATTCTGCTAATAACAAAGATATTTTAGCATACGTAATTCAAATTATGAAATTTTAGACATCCAGCTTAAGGCAGAGAGAAACTCCTTTTATACTTGATTTCTCAATCTCCCTTCTGGTTCTGTTTTATATCCTTATGCTATTTTAAATCAATTTTCAGGATTAATAAAACTTACATTTTGTGATTCAATGCATGACTATCAGCTCTTCATGACTGCTCACTACATACAAACTCAGTAACATATGACATTGCATTTTCAGTTGGCTGAAACTGCTGAACCAGGTATTTACCCGATATAAACTACAAGAAACATAAACATCCTCAGCTTAGATTCACTAAGAAAGTATCCATTTTAAAGGATTATAGATTTCTCAAACACATATTTTTCATTGTTAAACCGTGGTGTATTTTCAGTGTTAGCTATGGTGTGCAGAACATGAGCTCTTTATTTAGATAATGCAGTTACAAATTAGGGAAAGTGAAGCCTGCTGTTTCCTGTCTTAGCTGTGAGAATTTTTCTTTTTAAGCTTAGTGATTTGCCTTTACAGATAAAGTTTTAATTATACCTTGCACTTCTTTGAAGCCCATTAGACATCTAGAAATGTAGCAAACTGTAAATATAATTATACTTATGAGAAGTAATTAATCTAATGGATTTTCAGTCTACCTCACCTAGTGAACTGCAACCTGTTCCAATTTTTTATGCTGTTTCACAGCAGTAGTACAAGGGGGTAAATATTGTCTTTCATAATAATTTTGAGTGTTTATTAAGGAGATTTCCTGCATATCTCATAGAATTAATTGCAGAAAACTACTTAGTTCAGATTTATCTCATGACTGCTGATAATAGTAAAACAACACTTTGAGATTTTTGCTTATTAATTCAGTGGTATATAAAAATATTATCTTTACATCATATGTAGGAAACAAAATTCTGATCTATCCAACAAGTATCCACTTGTCTGGAACAGACTGCTGTTTCTTTCCTGCAATATATTACAAGGGGGTTTTTTCTTCCCTGGAAAAATAAATAATCTTTTGCCATATCTATTTTTCTTTTCCCTTCATCACAATACTCTCAGGGACATGGTGCAGTTCTTGAACTTGTCCTGTTTAGGCCAAAATGTTGAACTTTAATGATCCTTGTGGGCTCCTTCAAACTCAATATATTATATGATTCTCATATCCTTTTTTCTTTCTTTTTCCCCTTAAAAAGAGATGCATTTCTAAATCCCAAATTAACAAATAGACCATCATGACTGATCAGTAGAGGGAGAAGCTGTGGGGGGAAGGGGACTGGGAATCCAACCTACACTTTAGGAAATTTTCAAAGTGATTTCAACAGAATAGTTATGAATAGGTTTTTTTATACATACTTATTTGTCTCATCTTGCTCATAAACATCATTCACTCTGTCAAATGCCTTTTTATACTTACAGACAGTGAGGAAAAATATTTCTTTAGAATTTTAAAATATTTGGAAGTCCTTTCCACACTGCTTGAAAATCTGAAGAAGAGGATCTGCATCTCCTCAATTTATTAACAATTTACACAGAAACATGAAAAGTTTAACAATGTAGTGTTTTACTTTCCTTTTTTTAGCCAGAACTATACTACTGAGCAGAGATTTATAGTTATTCCATTGCCTAATTAAGTTGACAGAAAATCCTTTTCATTTTGGTCACTATACTATGCAACACTGGTAACTCTACATTTCCTATCAGCTTCAGTTATAACATTTTTTTCCCTTTTTTTGTTTCCTGTTGCAGCCTTTTTATACTTACAGACAGTGAGGAAAAATATTTCTTTAGAATTTTAAAATATTTGGAAGTCCTTTCCACACTGCTTGAAAATCTGAAGAAGAGGATCTGCATCTCCTCAATTTATTAACAATTTACACAGAAACATGAAAAGTTTAACAATGTAGTGTTTTACTTTCCTTTTTTTAGCCAGAACTATACTACTGAGCAGAGATTTATAGTTATTCCATTGCCTAATTAAGTTGACAGAAAATCCTTTTCATTTTGGTCACTATACTATGCAACACTGGTAACTCTACATTTCCTATCAGCTTCAGTTGTAACATTTTTTTTCCTTTTTTTGTTTCCTGTTGCAGCACAACATTTTCAAGGTCTCATGAATAACCTGTTGCCTACACACAGAGACCAAGAGCACAAATGCAGATTGTGTCTCTGCATGAAGATGTGCTGTAACCCAGTAAGTTGTACTTCAAGTGAGCTGCAGACAGAAGAACCCAGAATAAAATTTCCTTGGGATTAGCTATGAATCCTCTTTCTTTCTCTGTGACTGATTTGATTCACAGAGGTTTAGGGAATGTCTCTATGCAAGGACCTTGTATTTTTTCATTGTTAGTTCAAACATATCAAGAGATACTGTTTTTATTGGCTCAGATACACACAATACCATTTATGTAATTAGCTCTGAGATAATGTGTGAGTAAACAAACTACTGGAAATTTTTATGCTATTTAGTCTCTGTCAAGTTGGAATTACTTTTTTTAGGAATTTCATGTCAAAACACAACAAATCAATGCCAAATTTATTGTCATCTTTATCTTTGCAAATGTTGAAATGCATACACTTGGAGCTAAAACTAATTTAAGATATTTATTGCATCTTAAAATATTATCATGCAATTTTCCATTAGTACTGTATGAATAAAAATGAAGTTTTCAGTAATGGTTTATATAGGAAGTTCTGTAAGAGAATTTATGAGAATTTTATAAGAAAAAAACAAAATAATTAGAAAATGTCGATAATATTTCAAAAAGGTTTGTTAAGGTTCTAATCCTGTATCAATTGGTCCATGGCACTCATATTAATTGATTTTTTGGACCTGGTATAAAGCAGGACATATTTCATATTTTTCTGAAGTATTCCTAAAAATTAAAAGTCAACAATTGCATGATAGATGGAAATTCTGAAGGGAATAGGACACAGATGTAAGTTCAAACTCTTTCTTTACTGTTGTGACTTATATGTTCTTCATTAAAGACATGAAAATCAATTAAAAAAATAAAAGTTGCAAAAAAACACTAATTAAAATAGAATTAAATTACTGGATGGCTTGGGTTTTTTTTTCCTTTGACTTGCAAGTCAGCAATACCTCAGAACTTCCACGGACTTTATTATATGTTGATTGATTGTGAAGGCTGACCTAGAATAGAGCTAGGCAGAGTTAAAGATTAAAGTAGGGGTTTATTAGAAGGCCTCAATGGATACACCTTGGACAGTACAAGACCCCAGCCAGGGCTACACCCAAGATGAACCCAAAATAGTCACAAAATGGATGACCAGTCATAAGTCAATTGTCACAACAATTTCATAATTTTTGGTCCATTAGCATATTGGAGCTAATTGTCCAGTTATAGCTTTAGGTTATGAAATCTCATCCTCCTTTTTTTTCCTCTCTTCAGTCCATGTTGTTTATGCTCTTAAGCCTGAAATTTGGGTGGTTGTCCTTGGTCCCAAGCTAGGAAAGGAATAGTTTTGTCTAGCTACTCTGTGAAAAGAGCTTACCATCCCCTAATATGAAGCTCAGAACTACACACTAAAGCAATACAGAATCTGAAAAATATAAAAGCTAAAACCTGAGGCATCAATGTTAGCGATGTATATGCCAGAGACATGACTGGTTATTATCCCGCTCCTGCTGTGGTGGAAAAACACCCAGAAACCTGTAACTCACATCCTTGGATATAGGTCTGAGTGGAAATCTGCACTCTGGGTTCTATACTGTCTTTTGCAGTCTGCTCAAAACGAGGAGCAAGTAGGCTTTCCTCTGACACTTCATAGTCTTGAAGTCATGGCTGACATGCTCTGGACAAGACTTTTGTAGTTCTGAGCTATTAGGATGAAGTCTGGAGTTGCATCCACATGGGTTATTTAATTTTGCCTGTAAATCATTTTAAATCATGGTTTAGTCAGATTTGTACCTGCTACTTCTTAAAATTTATGCAATTTGAGGTGATTGAACTTTTTTTTTCCTATTATGGAAGATGAACTATTAAACCAGATTTCTCCTCTCTAACAATAACTCTGTTTTCTACTAAATTTCATGAGGGAATTTTGCTCTATAATCTGTATTGATTAACTTTTGTCTGGTAACTGGTCTGCCATCCTTACAAAAGAAAATTATTCCAGCATGATTATACACAAAAGCTCATCCAGAATCAGTGTTGAAAGCATGGACCAAAAAACAAAAAAACAAAAAAAAAAAAAAAAAAAAAAAAAAAAAAAAAAAAAAAAAAAAAAAAAAAAAAACCAACTAAACAAAAAAAACCACGAACCAGACAAACAAAAAACAAACCAGACCCAAAACCCTTAATGAAACCAGAGTGCTTACATAAAGGTTTTTGGCAAAATGTAATTGTCATGTTGTTGTAATGTTACTACCAATAAAGTCACATGAAAGAATTACTTGGAAGAAAAAACCTAAACTTCTCTGTTTATTATGAAAAAGTTTTCAGCAGCATAATCAAATGCATTGTTGTCAGGGCAAATAATCTCCAATTTAATAGCACTGTCACTCTTCTGACAGTGTCTATCACACAAACTACTGTTTGTGTTCTCTCTGTGGACTCAGAGAGGTATACTGAGTGGTGGATAGTGAAGGAGAAAGGTAGATAATTCTCTCTGAAAATTGCACCAGCCATTCAGTATAATGACTTTAATTGCTCCCTTTTTCCACACTATCCATTAAGAAATTTTTATTATTTCTTTGAAAACTCTATCTAGCACAGAGTACACTCAAAAAAATAACCAAAGTAATCAGTGATTAAACTTCAGATAGGCCAAAAACTATATTTACTAATGAATATCCAAAGTTTTCAGACATCTAATGTTCTTTAATGACTTCATCAACTTCAAACATAACACTTAATTTTATTAGAGTTTATGAGATTTGTTTCTTTTAAGAAATCTGTGAGTTTAGATTGTGATAGAACTCTGCCTTTGTTTCCACTTGTTTCGAACTTAACCTAGTTTATGTCTCAGTAACTGCTTTCTCTAAGCAAATTAGACCATATCAAATCTCTTAATCCAATTTGTTTTATGTAAACAGTATCTAATTTTCCTTGGTTTACTGTAGTTTGATAAGCATAGATCTTCCCAATGTTGTTCTGCCTTGGGGCCACTATCCCCTGCAATATATTGATATGTTTGAAGGGAAGGTAGAGCAGGGAGAGGTCAACACGAAGGGTAACAGCTCTTTCATAACAGATAAGTTTAATCAGGTACAGTTTTTTTTTTAAATAACAATAATAAACTGCAAGTAATTTAAGAGGTGCAAAGCTATATTTTGAAAGCAGAATGAAATTGTAGGAATATGAAGTCATGCCAGCTCTTATACAGACAGGTTTTGGTAGTTGCAATCAGAGGACTTCTGAATAGAGAAAATGAGACTTTGTATTACCAAAACATAATGTGGTTCCACTGTTAGAAGTAATAGCTAACTACCTAGAGGGATGATTATGCAAATAAAAACATTTTGGTTTCTGAAAATAAGGCCTCTCTCTACTAGTATTTTATTTTCAGGAAAATAATCTCAACTTCACAGACTTTCTTTTGCTAACTGGACTAGTCACAGAATTGGTTAATGTGAGAGGGAATTAGAAATTAGTAAGCCAACCCTTTGAATTTTGACACCCTAGAATAAGTAAAGTTCGTATATTTCTCTTGTTCAATATTTTTAATGGTTTATCTTAAAAGCATCAGTAACTGTTCCATGTTGGATAAAAAGAGATCATTGATCTGGAGGTATATGTGTGACTTATGAAGTATCACCCTTTTTGTTAGCCACTAGCAATGAATGTGAACATGAAAAATGATGGTTTTAGTTCATCTTGGTTGTTTGAAATTACAGTTTAAAAAGTCAGACTAAGAAAGGAGTCTTGTGGTATGTTCAATACATTCTCAGTTAGTGCTATATGACAAACAATATAGCTTTGGCATTCTTTTTACACACATTCATTTACTTCACTAGGTTAAGGTCTGGAAAATATGCCAAATGGAATGTCCTGCTTTAGAGGCTGACATTTGGTATTTTTCCTTTCTTTTATATTCTGACTACCATTTCTGGACCACAGTTTACATTGATTAGAAGCTGTCTATGCTATGACTGCTCCAGAGCTTTGAACCTTTTCATTGCTTTGGTTCTATTTGCTATTAGGCTAATACACCCCCTACATTGCTATTGCTATTGCAATTTTAATATATTTATGTTTAAAAATTTTTCCCACTAAGTTGTAAAGCCCAACAGTAATTTTCAAACTGCCCAAGCCTTGGGCTTCATTTCAACATGAGTGATTTGTTCCCATTTAGATGAAGGGCAGGTTATTTCAAGTCAAAATAAAGTAAAACTATTCTAGAATAAGAAATGTTTTCACATACGATTGTTTAGGAACACTTCTGGAATAGCTGCTCATGAATACCTAATTTGGATTGCCTTCATTTGGTGATTGGTGATAAGGAATACAAAAGAGCAGAATTCAAAGGGACTTTTCATTCGTCATTCTCTTGGGGGAAGAGGAGCAAAGTGACTTTATAGACTTTGTAAAAGCATTGATTCTCAAGCAAGTTTGTATTTAAAAGTGTTTTAGAACTCTAACTGTGTGAGGTTATTAGAGGATTTTTTCAAGTGCACCAGAAATTTTAAGACCTTATTATTTGTTTAACAATTTAAATCTTATTATCAGAGAAATCCATAAATGCAATGAATATGACAAAAATTACTATAACAGATATTTTTATAGCAAGCTGAAAAGTTTATGTTAACAAGATTTGGGAATGTGGATACAAAATTTGATTTTTTTTTTGCTGCAAATTACTAACACCTCTTCCTTTTTAAGGCAGACTTAAAATAAATCTCATATTTTGTGTCCACTTTAAATCTCTCTTACTTCTGCTCTCCAGTTCAACTCTACCAGGCTTTATTTAGTCAAGAGAGGATTGGACTATAGCTACAACAAGTTAATTTTCACCACCTGTCCCATTAGCTAAATGGATGAAAAAGGCAGGAAGCTGTCTAGAGCTGGATCTTTATGTGCTATGCAATCATACAGACAGAAGTCCTCAATTGAACCAGTGATGTCTCCATAACAAAATGCAACTTTTAAGCACTCTGAGCTTCTTATTTTTCACATTTGCTACAGCAACCTAAAGCAAAACGCTCCACTTTACTAAAATTCCTTCCTTCCTTCCTTCCTTCCTTCCTTCCTTCCTTCCTTCCTTCCTTCCTTCCTTCCTTCCTTCCTTCCTTCCTTCCTTCCTTCCTTCCTTCCTTTCCATTTTCATTGCATTTTTTTAGAACACATCAGACAAACAAAGGGCAAAGCATAAACCGCTCTGCAGAAGTCATTGCTGAAAAGCTGGACATTGGAAAGAAAAGAGACACTGTTCAGCATTGCATCCTGACCATAACTCCAGACTATCAAACCAGCGCTTAAAATAACAGATGCTCTGTTTAAAGCAGAAGAAGTGTGAAACTTTTAATTTTAGTCTGGCTCTCTGAAAAAAAAGATCCAGCATACCAAGATACAACCTTAGATTTGTACATAGATTTAAACTTCTATTTATATAGAGATGTATTGAATATTAAAGTTCATACAACACATTTAACTATAATTTCTATAATATGATTATATAAATACATACAAAAGGTAACAGATGTAGTTACACTGTTGAAAAATAGAACTGTATATTCATTAATTCCTCATCTGAACAAGAATGAGATCTACTGGTTAGTTTAAAGGGAAGGCTGCAGGACTGAAGGCTTACAATTACTGAGGGATGTTGCTTTAGTCTCCTTTAGTCTCCTTGATAAGACTCAGTGCTTCAAAGATTCCCTTTTTGTGAAGGACTCAGTGCTTTTAGAGGCTGAAAAGGAAATTTGTAATGAGTGCAGACAAATTAGACAATCCAGGCAGTATCTCTTCCATCTTTAAATCCTCCCATTACAAGTCAGGAACAGAGGGCTAGATAAGAAGTGCTAAAGCTGTCAGACTCTATGCAGGCAGCGGAGTGTGTTCGCTACTGACTCTTGTATTGTAAACAGTAACTGAATGTGATTATTTGATACCTAATTATGTCACTGTGGATTCTCCACTTACTGCTACACAGAGGTCAAAGACATACACAAGATACTTTCAAGTAGCTTCTTTCAGATTCTGATGTTTCATCTGTTCCTCCCATCACAGTGAATATGAATGTTTGCTGTTAGCTGTTAACCCATAGCTCAGTCAGACCACCTTGACTTCTAATCCCAATCAATCTGGTACACCAAACAGTGCCTAGATATTTGCTTAGTGAAAACAGTATCTGAAATGACTTGTTCATTCAGCCTCTGTTTGAGAGTCTATTATTCATTGCTTATCCTTATTTAACTCTTGACTCTTCCATTGTTTGTCCAATCTTTTGAGCTTCAATATCTGCCACAGACTCTAGGCACTGAAAGAGCACATTTCAGGAATATGAATTTTCAAGGAAGAAGGAGAAAGGTGAAGGAGAGGGCAGGAAAGTTTTCACTTACCTCTTGCTCAAAATAGTGTTAAAAAATAAGGTTAGATGTGATCTTGACCAGTCTTGATCAGTTCCCAAGCCCTAAAGTAGAATCATATCCACTGAACTGCTAGTGTTTCTTATGTAAAGTTACTCTTTATTTTACTTTTCTAGTCTAAAGATGCAAATTAAAAGCTTTAGGAATTACAATTAGATCTAGTAAAAATAATTTAGAATTAAAAATATTTTTTACAAGGAAAATGTGTTAGTTTTTTCATATAAAATACTTATTTAATACTTATGAATACTAGCCAATTGCATATTTTTTCAAAAAAAATGGGCTTTATTAGTTTCTCAGATATTCAAGAAACTATCTTATTTTCTATGTATCTTACAGATTTGGCTTGACTGTCTAATTTTAGGCTGTTGTTGAAAAATTCAGGTTGTCCCACATGTGGATCATTGTATATGACTATACATTCATATACATTCATATATATTCACTCATTTTCTGCCAACTATTGAAGGAGTTCAGATAACTAACTTAGTCCAGTGGCCCAAATTTCAGATGGCTCAAGAATGTGAGATGAGTGCCACCTTTGAAACAATAGTTTGTGCTGCCTTCTCTCTGCGACTAAACTTTTGTTTTGCTGTTTGATGTTGTCTGCAGTCCCTGACCAGAACAATGCTCATCCTCAGTGAAAGCACACAGAAAGCAGCAGCCTCTGGAGGGCTTGTCTAGCACAGCTGCACAGCCAGGCAATCTCCCTCAGAATCCTTGCACAGGTTGCCTGCAATGTTTTTATGAGGCAGCAGCTATACATCAGTTTCACTTAATTCTTGCAGTAAACATTTCCCTTTCTATACTCTTATCCTGGGATTCAACACTGGTCCCGGGCCTTAAAAGAAACCAAAACCAAAGAAAACAAAACCAAAACCAAACAAAAAACAAAACAAAACAAAACAAAACAAAAAAACAAAACCAAAAAACTAACAAAAAAAAAAAAACCCACCAAAAACAAAAACCCACCAAAACTCAAAACAAAAGTGAGAAACCCCATCTTGAAATTACCCATCAAAAAATATTAAATTGATGATAATTTTTCTAAAACTTCATTCTCAGAACTCTGCTGAGGCTGGGACATTTCAGTGTAGGGCTGCTTCTGTAAAAGAAAACTTCTGTAAAAGAAAAGCTAATAGGAACATAGGAAATCTTGCCCTCTATTTTCATCATGTGAATATGGTACTGAAGAGATAAACCTGGCTTGGGGTTACGTAGGTACCTTAAGAAGTTGGCGTGGCAATAGTTGTTGAAGAGAAGGAGAAAGAGGAGGATGATGAAAATGCTGCTGTAGGTCCATCTTAAGAGTCTGTTGACTTTCAGAGTATTTGTGTTCTGGAACAGTTCTGGATTTTGTCCATCAGAAAAGTAAGTAGATATTTCCCAGTTACAAAAGAAAGTTAATGTTTCTGCTTATAAATCGTATGGTGAAGTGCAGAAAATAGTGTCCTTACATACGTAATTCCACAAACAGCTTTACTGTCTCAGATCTCAGGAATCAGATAGTTTCACAACTACATCCGTACTACAGCATTTTCTGCATGTGAAGATGGAGAGCTTGTCCTGTATCTGCAAAAGTAGGGACATCCATCTAGTGAAACAGACTTTCAGAAGGAAGAAAATTAAAAATGTTAAGCTTATTTAAGTCTTGGGAAAGGTTTTGAAGTCTCTTACAAGAAACAGAAGATGATGCTGATAACCTGCTGAGGTGGCTACTACATATTTTCTAAGGATCTGTGCCAAGTGAGAAAGTAATGAAATATGTTTTCATCTTAATGGAAGCCAGATATTTCATTGGTTTGGAAGGTTTGGAAGCAAGGGGAAGAACTTAGAAATATGCCAACAGTTTACATTTACAGGAAGCAGCATAAAGTTATAGGAAAACATATAGTACAGAAAACAGAATGGTAGCCTGAATGTCAAGGTTCTGTTTGAGCCTTAGGCAATATCTGGCAGTACAAGAGAGATTAAAATTAAACTATTATTTTGCTATATGGGACCCTGGAACTACAATATTACTGTCTTTACTAGTGTATAATGCTATTTCCCAAATGCACTCAGTATGCCCCTGACAGTGTTATGTTATTAGAATTCACTACAGAACAAAATCCCTGCTTTGGTTTATATTTGCTTCCCCATACAAGCATGTCTTATTTGATAATCTTTGACTATAGTCCTAGAAATATTTTACAGTATTTAATTATTCTTACACAAAAAAAAATTAATTTGATTGAAGAAATTTTTTATCAGAATAACAAATACAGCTGCAAATACTGAGCCACAGGTTAACCCACAGGTGTATAGAAATATTCCAGAAACTTCAAATTACCCTGGAGAATTTCCTTATATTCCTGCTTAACTATTCCTACAGTATGACTTCAATACTCAAACTGGTAGTAAAGCAGAAAACAGTACATATTGAAAACTATGCGTGGCATTGTTCTGTCAACATAAAACCAAATGTGGTGACATTTCAGTTTCTGATTCATGTTATCAGTGAGGAAGAAAATTTATATCTCTACCTTGCACAATTCCTCCAGTCATCTCTTTGAAAATCCAAGCAAACAATATAAAGAATAAATTAAATAAATACAAAAGCAACATTCTTTCTGTGGAAATGAAAACCATGACAATTAAAGAGAGAGCATAATGTTTCTACTCCAAGATTTTTCTAATAACAACAGCTAAAGGCGTGAGAATTCTTTCTATTAATAATTATTTTCTGCACCCCTTGCAATATAATATGCTAGCAAATTTTTATATGTTCCTAAGAGAAAACAGAACAATATCCTTTTCCAAACTGATCTTTCTGGATTCCTCACTTCTCTATGTCATTTTCTGCTAAGCATAAACCAAAACATCATTTTTTATTGATTCTGGAAAATTTGGAGGATCTGCTGATTTTTGATAGCTTCCAAACAAATATCAGCCTTGACCAAGTGCTTGGGAAGTTGCATTCTGCAAGTATTTGCTTGCTGTTCTCTTTGATCCAGACAATGAGCAGATTTCCCTGCTATCTGACCTCTGAGCTTGCTGCCTGCATGCTCTGGGGGATGCGTGTGAATGATCTGTTTGCTGTCTTTTGGCCGTGTTTGGTTGCCCGGCACTGGCAGTGCAGGTGACCAGAGACTCTGTGTTCACTGTCCTGATAATAATTTTGTTCCTCTGGCTAATACTGATGCTTACATCTGTATGGAGTTCATTAGGATTAAGAGAGCTTCACATGTAAATGAAACTAGAAGTCTTTAAGAAATATGGAGGGGTTTTTTTTGTTTGTTTTGCTCATTCTCCTATATTGACTGTCAGCACTCATTCTACTTCAGAAGCAAAACAAAATAATCATTTCAAAACTGTATGTGCAAAAGCCACTGCCTTGTCTTTTTCTATTCTATAATTCATGCAAACATTGAGATAGAGAGTGGAAGACTATAGTGAAATAGAAAGTAATTTATTTATCCTAGTCAAGCCCTCTAAGAGCAGTATGGAGCAACAGCTGTGCAGCCTAGGAAAATCCAAGGACTGCCATGACATTTTGCAGTCTTTTGGCATTCCATAGCTGTATGGAAGAATACATCTATTTTGACCTCCACAAAGAAATTCTTTACAAAGCATTTTATTGTGGTTTTATGCAGGAAAACTTGTCCATTAGAAAGAGTGTATCCTACCACAGACAAAATATTCTGCAAAAACTGAAGCTAGTTCTTCTCTGTCTGCAAAAACCAAATTCTCAACATATTTTTGCTTGTTCACTCAGTAAATAAATTCATTCAGATCTGTAATTTATCAGAAAAAAAAAAGAAAAAAAAATTTTTCAAGAGCAGACTGGGATGACACTGTAATTTTTAAAAAGAAAGAACAAGCAAAAGTTTAACAAAATCTTGAAGGAGTTGACATTAGATATTTCATTTAGCAGAGAATGAACAGGGAGGGAAGAGAAGGAATCTAGAACTAATACAGCAACATATTTTTTAACATTCATACACCCACACACAAAAGAAAATTAATGTTTTCACAGGGACTTTCAAATTCCTCCTGGATACTTCTCAGTATGATTAAAGAAGTCTGAGGGCTGAAGAAATTTTTGAAATGGCGTGGTCAAGATTTAGCCTTTGAAATAGAACAGCTATACTTTTTCCTTTGTACTAATTGCTCCCTAACCAATTGTTTGGTGAGTCTGGGAATATTTTCAGAAATATTTTGTTGAAACCCTCCAAAAAAACTTAGCTTTTTCCAGAAAAGGAACACAGTACCTCACCACTAAAGCAAAGATTTTATCTTTTTTTTTCCCTTTTTTTTTTTCTCCCAAATTGCAATCTCTTGTGTTATCTCTCCTTATTTCCTGATTTTCTGGTGTGGGTGTTAAAATAGCAGTGCTGAATAAACCTGTCTCTTGATGCCAGGAAGGTAACCTGATTGTCAGTTACGACCCACCCCTGAAGATGAAGGCAACTCGGATTTCTGTTAAATGATCCCTTTGAGCAGATTACACTGAAATAAAACTGAGTGATCAGTGTTTATAAATATATATAGGGTTTATTTCAGGTAAGTTTGTTTGAAATGGAAAGAAGAGGTTGATTTGCCGTGGCCATCCTTTGGTGCTCACTTGCACTGCGTCTGGGATATTACCTTGCCCATCACCAGCAAAGCACCCTCTGCTTTGCAAAGAGCCAACTGAGTCATTAATCATGAACATTTCAGTCTCTCACACAATCTCATTCACCTCCTGCTTTTCTAAGAGTGTGTACACACAAATGAATAAAAAGACATTCTGAATCTCACCATGTTCCTTAGAGCACAATATCAGACTTGGACTTCCTCTAAAATGCTGATTTGTATGAATAGGATTCCCTTTTTCATAAATATATAAGGATGCCCTGCCCAGGAACATCGTAGCCCATAGCAGGAAATCCATCTCTCCAGTATGGTAAAAGCAGGCATAGAGTATTTTTAGTCACCTGGACAAGTGATCTTCTATGTTCTTGATCTATTCTGGCAGAATACAAACAGGAACTAAATCACATTATTATTATTATCAAACTATGATTATGCTTCCTTGAGTGTGATTAATGCAAGGGTTTCTTGGTGGCTATTTGAATATAACCTTTGTTGGTATATTTTTAGTTTATTAGGAATTTTAAGATTACAGAATCACAGAGTGGGTCAGGTTAGAAGGGACCACAGAAGGTCACCTGGTCCAGCCTCCCTGCTCAAACAGGGTCATCCCAGAGCACACGGCAGAGGATTCTGTCCAGACCATTCTTGAATCTCTCTGGTGAAGCAGATTCCACAACTTCTTTGGGCAATCTGTTTCAGTCAACCACTATAAAGTTCTTCCTCATGTTTAGGTGTACCTTTCTCTGTATCAGTTTTGGCTCATTGCTAAAGATATATAATTTACTAGAAAAACATAAATACAAGTATATATCATGTCAATGTATGATACAAATATACGTTATTTATGGTGGATTTATAAATTGTAAAATACTTCCTTGCATTTAAGAGATGTCTCAAATGTTTAACATTAACATGAAAATATTTCTCCCATCCTCTATTTTGGTTTTTATTTTGTTTCAAATCACTGTAATACTGAAGTGCTATATTAGACTGATAATACATATCTGATCTATTCTGACATGCAAAAGCACATAAATACATCACCAAAGTTTTCTTATTATTATTAAAAGCAGATATCCAGATAGCAATTGATCGATTTACGCACCAGTTCAAAGCTATGGATACCTGTTCCTGTCAGCCAAACAGAGATTTGAAAACCAGTCTTACTGTAGAAAACTTCAAATTAATTCAAAACACAGACTTTTAAATGGATTAATTAACCTCTCCACCCCATGCCTTACAGGCACAACTGTGAATACCAGTAAAGCATCCTATTGATTTTAAGATTTTTGCTTTGCATTATAAATCCCTTCACTGGCTTTTTCCACAGTATCTGGGAGAACACCGTATTTCCCTCCCCTCTGCTTGAATGCTGGCCCAGTAATGGCTCTTTTGATCTTTCTAAACCTACTTTGAGCTCTATATTATACCTTCTCACTGAAGACTTGATTTTACGGCTAGCACGAGTAGAGTGAGGAATAAAGTCTAAAACACGATAGACTGTTGGCATTATTCAGCTGTGTTAGCCAATGACTGCCATAGTATGGTAATAACAGAATTTTTTTTTGATGTGGCAGCCGGAGACTTGACATATTGATTATTTTTCTTGCATTATTTTTTTCTGTTTTTATGCATGTATGTATGTATTTATTTATTTTGCAGGATTTTAAAGCACTAAGCAAAGACATTTCATGAAAGGTTTACCAGTTCTCAGACACAATGACATGACAGACAGGAAAAAAAATTGTGTAGCAAGACTGAAATTTTAGACTCTTCCTTGATGAGGACATATAATTAAAGAGGACATGTGCTGCAAAAAATAAGAAAGGAAAAGGAGTCACAAAGTTTAAATTTTTTTCATTATTTATTTGGTTTTTGGTAGGGAAAGAACCGGCAAAAACAAACAAACTGCAAAACAACTGTTTTTCCTATTCTATCAGTAAATATGTAAAACTTAGCTCAAAATAGACTGTTTTCTCTTTTAAAGTAGAAATTAAAATATCATATAAACACTGTTTTACAAGGGAAAGTGTCACATTTTGTATCAATGATCAAAAGGACTATTCCAGGTGTTCTCAGATAACCAGCTTTCTTTATATTCATACAGTATCTTCTACAATTTTTAACTTCACAAAGAGATGGAAGTTACCTTTAGCCATTGTTAAAGAAAAAAATTTCATTTTGCTTTCCTCTTTTCCCAAGATTTCCCTGTTCAACTTCTGGGTTTTTTTCTAGATTCAATTTGTAGTCTGATACAGACCCACCAAAGCAAGGGAAAAGAAGATTGGGTTAAAGTCTTATTACTGTTCCAGGCTAGTAATGTATAAAGATTTCCTGATCCACAGTTTTAAAATTATCACACTTTTCTAGAAAAGAGCAAGTGTTTGTGGTTTGGTTGTTGATTTTACTCGGTTGGTTGATTGTCTTTTGTTTGTCTTGGCTCTGCGTTGGTTTTGTTTAATTTTGGGTTTTGTTGGCTTTTTAAAATTTTTTTGATTGGTTTGGTTTCAATTAATTTTCAACTCTGAATTTCAAATTAAGGATTTGAAGAAACTTTAGCAATACTTTGTGACTGGACAATGGATCTTATTCCAATTAAAGTATTTTCATGTAATACAGATTGAAGGTACACCCCCTTCATAGGAGTAGACACGGAAATGTGATTGCCGATGCATTATGTCTTGTTGCCATTCCTATTAATCTGCTTGATGCATGATTATAGCAAAATCAGTTTTGATAAAATATAGATAGAAAAACAATTAAGTGAAAATGAAGAGCAGGATATTTCCTGCTATATTTATAATATCATATGATAATAATTATTATCTGGAGACAAAGGACTTCATGTATTCATGCAAATAAAATACGTAGGGTGATGCTTTCCTTTACTAATTAAAATCACACTTCAATTGAAAATATAAAGCAGTCACAAAAACAATTTCTGAATTACAACAGTAAAGCCAGGGTATGTGAGTTCTACATCTTATCTGCAAGCAAAATTTAAAAAAAAAATATTAAAATGGATCAATTCTAGGAAAATGTGAAAATTGAATAGTGGTATTTTTTTCCTACCGTGTCACAGAAACGAAACGGGCTAAGATATATATAAATATATATATAAAAAAGGACTAATATCAAAGTTAATTCACAGCAATACACACCCAGAAAATGTCTTGTGTAATTTGTACTATGCATAGTCAAGAGGGGTAAAATAATTTTCAAAGCAACATTAACAAAATAATTCTAAGAAAATCACACCACTATTTTATTATATTAAAAAAAAAGAAGAAATCTCTCCACACACATGAAATACAATCGAGATTCCTCTTGCCCATCTAGATAAAACGTATCTTAAGTGACAGAAGAAGAATTTAGAGCTATCAGAATAGAGTACATGACTTTACTTCCCAAACTGTAATTAATCAAGTATAAATGCATTTGTACAAAGAACCAGAAACTTGTCATGAGAACTTCACAGGAAAATGATCTCAGTAAATTAAAGAAATTAATTTTTTCCCTGAGAGAGAGAGCAGTAGGCAGTAATATGTTCCATTGCTCTTTGGAAGATCCTTTCAAAGAGGATGAAGAATCTAAAGGTCATGTCATTGAAATAATGCAATCCAGGGTAACTAGTGTCATCTGTATAATACAGTAATCTCACTGTTAAATTGGGTAAGGAGGGGTTTTTTCACTTTTTGAAGATGAACTGCACATTAAATTGAATCAACCATCCACCTATCAGTTTTTTAATGCAAATTATAATGGATGAAATATAAAAAACTTGTATGAGACTTATCATGTCAGCTTCAAAAGAATGCACATATATACTCTCTAACAATAGAGAAATTATATCTGTTTTAAGGGATTACTAGATCTTGCGTTTGCAATAAAAAAAATTGAAAGACTTACCTCTGTGGGCAGAAAACCATCCACAACAATATTCATCTCTTCTTGCTGCCTGTGGAGAAAAATGCTATCACTCCAAACCAATTTTCTCTTTTTTTTTTTTTTAGAACTGAAATATACTGAAGCAGAAGAGAATATCCAGTAGAGTGTTTGTGTGATTCAAATCATTTCTCCATTCAGTATTTTAATTCCAGGTCTCTCCAGGTTCTAAAGTGACAAACTATGTCCATTAGGGTCTTCAAAGCTGGTCACTATTGTAAAAATAGGAATGCAAGAGTAGGTGAAAAAGGTAAGAACAAGGAAGAAGATTAAACTCCACATAAAGGAACTCTTTGTCAAAGATGAGTGCATGTATGTGTATAGATTACTGAAGTTACCTGGAAGACTGTCAGATCATCGCAAAAAACCTTCTTGACTTCATCTGGGTTCCTATGCTGTGGCGCATCATGTAGTTTGAAGCAACCCAGGTCCTCAGGTCATCTACACAGGGCAGGGAGACATGATGGGGGACTCATGAAGATCCCATAAGCTCCTGGAACAACGGATGTTGGAACTCGAGTTTTACAATTACTGTAATAGATTTTTAGGCACCTCTTTTACATGAAAACTGACATGAAGTAAACACACATAGCAGACCTCTGCATTTAGACACCCAATCCACTCATACATATATTTGCATTAGAGATAGTTAAAATGTCAAAAATGGCCAAGAAGAACCTAAAGATCATTCCTGAAAGTTACAGATGATCTATACATTTATTTTCCATGTGTGTCAGACCAGCTAAAATATTTAGGACACTCAAGAGTTTCTCAAAAGGCACAGTGGGCAGCTGAATGTAATTTCTTAATGTCAAACTGAATACTCTCAACAAGTTTAATTACTCTGAGGATGAAACAGTGCTAGAAAGTAAGCAGCTTGTGTTGCTCTTAGGAGCTCAGGAGGAGGTTTAGGCTCCTAAGGCACTACCCCCTTGTATTCCTATGAAAAATATGGAACAAGAGGATCAGTGCTGATAGCCCCTGTTTTGTCACTGTCCAGTCTCATTCAGAATTGAGTAAGATATTTGGGTCAGCCTTCAGCAGTGAATTTCACAAGTTAACTATACCTTGTTCAAAATATTGTTTTATTTCCTGCACTGGTACAAAAATGTTGTAGGCTGGAACAAAAAACTTCAAATGGAAAGAGTTTGGTGTTTCAGGAATGTCTTCATACATTCCTGAATTTTCTGTATGTTGATATTCAATTTCTGTATGAGTCTTTCTAGCAATAATACAGTCATATCAATGCTTATTATTTTACAGTCACTTAATGTTCTTTCTGTTAAAAGAGCTATACACGGGCATAAGTCTCAACTTCAGAATTCATATGCCTAATGTTTAAAAAGTTAATCAACATAGAAAGACCTTCAGTTTAATTATTTTTAAAATTTGATTTTAGATATTTTAAAGGATTTCGGGAATAGATTTCACTCTGCGTATCATTACTATTTCGTAAATTCAAACAGCATTTAAGAGAAAAATAGTTTTGTGAAATTTATCATTTTATTTTGAAAATTGCAGTACAATGCTTTTGAAAAAGAAACACTACTATCCTCCTTCTGTTGAATGGTCTCTAATGTAGATTGATATCCCCCACTTTGAAGTCCATAAAGGTATGCAAATTCCCCAGCAAGTGTTAAGTTAGCTTAAGAAATGTTTTGGGTAAAAAAGAAAAAAGACTAAGTGATAAAGTGGAATGAAATGAGAGAAACAAACAAAAAAAAAATTTGGCATATTTTTAAAATGTTTGGAATGTATTTCTTGGTCTTTTCTAGGTAGAAAAGCCTATTGAAACAAGAGTCTTAAAAATAGAAATAAAGTCTTAAAAAATATTCTGTTTACAGTTTCCTTGGACTTTCTGTGGTCAAGTCCCTTGAAAATCTCTTTGGTGCCAAATAACACTGTGTGTATGTAATAGTTTCTGAATAACAACAAAACTTTTATTAGACAATAGCAAATTTATAATTTTGGTCAAAGAGAAAAACAATAGTAAAGTGTAGAAATTGGTGCAGATGCAGAGAGAAAATCACAGCCATAAAACCACAGAAATAAGCAAAAAAAACTTACTAAAAATGCAAATATACTTTATAAGTAGCTTAAATAATGAAACCCAGATTTTATTTATAATAAAGAAAATTCAGACCTATCATTTTTTAAATTTAAGCTGTATTTTGGATGTCATTAACCGTGATTTTAGATCCTATTAACAGACATATTAAATAATCAAATACTGTGCAACCATCTTATAGAGGCTGGAATTATTTTCTGGGTATTTCTCGTGCATCTGTAAGGTTCTGAAAAAGTCTGACAAATTTACAAGGCAGGTTTGTCTTTTTTAATGTGCTGGATAAAATTACCACACACAGAGAACAGAGAACACAGAGAAGTTATATGCTCGAATACCTTCATACCAGATAAAGAACATTTATGTCCTTTTTCTATATGTCACTACATATTTTAGTATTCATGCTTTTATTAGTAAAATAAAGGAAAGGGTTAGAAATTAGAAAATGGCAAGTAGTAAGAGAGATGAGAAATTATGCAAACACTACTATTAGTGACTCTTACATAATAGTATTAACAACTGTTCCACCCCCACTGTTAAGAAGTAGTAAAGATATTTGGTACTTTTTAGTCCTCTTAAAGAATGTAAAAGAAACTGAGTAAAAATTAGAGGACATTAAATAATAAATGTTGTACAAAAGAAATACATTCTGTCTCAAACCAGATTTTAAATGGAAAATGTGTGGTAACTTGTCTAATGATTTTGGAAAAAAGTGTAGAGAAGTTGGCTAGTCCTACTATTTCAATTATTTGTGACATTAAAGAGACGACTCTGGAATTTCATGAGTGTCAAGTACATGGTAAAAAGATACCAGCGGCTGAATAATACAGTGATTTTTTGTTGTAAAAACAAAAAAGGAACAGAAGGATAGGCAAAACAGAATCACAGATCTGTTAGGTTCAGCATCAATCATTTCCAAACCTGATTCATAACAAATATCCTCCTCAACAGTGATTTTTAAAAGGATTAAAAATTCCCCCAAAACATGAGTCCAGAGCGTCTGTAAGAAGAGCCTGATAAAGAAACAAGTCATTACTTGATTACATTGATTTGCAGAATATATTTAACATTCTATTTCCAAAAGCTGTAAGAAAAGCAAACAAAGAAAAAAGAGTGAATTTCCAACTACATCATTACATATTGTTGTGTTGGGAAGAAAAAGTTGTTTGTGTTATTTAGCCAACTGTCAGTGCTATATTGCTATCATTTAAAAGCAACAAATGCTCTATAATGTAAACTGGACACAATGTGCTCATCAGCCCACAAGCCAGCTGCATTTTCTATCCTTAGGTTCTTTGTGTCTGTGGAACACTGAAAAACTGCAACAATATTTATTTCTCCTTTCTGTTAGCAGCCTCTATCAATGTCCAGTGGTACCAAACCTAAACGTTTTTCACAATATTTTGTTTTCAGTATTGAAATATACAAATATATATTTGCACATACATTTAAGTACTGTAAGTCCTGATCAAGGTAAGAAGCCATTCCAATCATATCAAGAGCTCTGTCTGCAGCAGCAGAATTGATACAAAATTCCAGCTGAAGTGTTTTGTATGTCACCTCAACATGAGTAACTGGACGGCATAAATTTAAGTGTAAGCAGCTCAAAGATTATTTGTGTGTTGCTTACCCACAAAAAGGAATACCCTTGGAGATTTACAACAGAAAAAATATCAGCTTGTCTTGAAGTCTTTGGGTTAATTGGTAAAGCTCATGTCCTTCATAATAAATTAAGTGCTTCCATTATTTGCTATATGCAAAAAAAAAAACCACCAAAAACAAACTATAAAAACTAATGTGTTAATCTATCTTTTTTTTCTTTACTTGGGATATAGGTAAAATAGTATTTTCGAGCTTTATCTTGACAGACTCAAGAACCCAATATACAAAAGGGACACTTTGAAATAAGAGTTAGTACATGCAGGTGTGTACTTGGTGGTATATTACTCCTATAAATTATACAATAATTTTGGACAATGAAATATTCATTTATGACAAAGATGAGGCAATACATTACTATATTGCCCCTCAAGAGATAAATTATGAACTTCTATAGAAGTATGATGCTGATATTTTAAAAAACTGATACTTGCCAGAATTTTAATACAACGTACCTAGCATATAATCTTCCAGAGCCCAAAGGATGTATATGAGCATCCTTATTTACCCACTCTAAACCCTGGAACTCAAAATAGGTAGTACACATTGTGAAACTAAATTATTTTGGGTTATTTCTCTAAATAAAATTATCAGTGTTATGTTGCAGATATATATTTAGTTATAAACACCATAGATCAATATTTAGATTTAAATATTAAATAAGACATGGTAGGAAGTTAAGGTTTCATAAGTAAATATAGTGCATGTCCACTTGGGACTTTCTTGAAATCATTATAGGAATTTGGTGGTAATGCATTTGGATGATATTAAGATAAAAATAGTACTTACATAATTTTTATGCATTTTTAGATGAATTAAAATTTTGAATACATATTTGTCAAAGATTACATTGATTTTTTCTAACTCTGCTAAAATACGCAATTATGAAAACACATGGGAGGATGTATATTACCAATTTAGACTAAACCTGAATGAAAGCTGGGAATGAGAAAAAGCAATCAATTTGCCTTACTTCTTATGAAATAAACAGAAAAATTGCTCTGTTTTTTGCTCCAGTAACCATATTAAACAGATAGTACTATGACCAAGTTAGCATAGTAATTTCATATTATTGGTTAAAAGAGATGAGGGTTAGTAGAGAAATCCTTGTATTTTCACATTCTTGGGCATAAATATTACTATTACACATTAAAACTAGGAAGAAGCTAAGTAAATAGTTCAGGGTAATAATCTGTTATTAATAGAAAATCATTAAGAAATGTCTGCATTTAGAAACTAGAACATTAAAAATATTGAATTAAACTTTTATGTACATAGGTTCTGGTTTTCTATAAATATGTCATTAGTGGTGTAATACCACATATAAAATTCACAGGGTATATTATTTTCTATGGCCTGTTAAATAAAGTTCTTCAAAACTTATTTAGAAACATGTTCACATGATAGACTGCTGTAACGATCCATGGCAACATATATGCATCCCACACAGTGATCTTTTAAACAACTCCAATTCATCAAGGGAAACAGAATGTGTACCCTTCTACTTCAGAAGATATAAACCATTAATATTTGAGTTAAAAGAAAACACCCTCAGTTTCCAGTGTTCACTGTCTTAGAAGTCTGTACTTAAAAACATCATCAAAGCTTTTTGATGTTGATAGCACATTAAAACTACCAAAATAAAATCTTTTGAATTGTTATTATTTATTTGCTATGAAAACTGTACTAACCAATGTGTAATCTATGTAACGGATAGGAAAGATGAAAACTGAACTATTAAAACATGTCTGGATGCACATTCTAACCTCCTTTATTTATCTTGACGTTGATAAGAGCTGAGATTTCCATTAAGACATGAAGCTCTTCTGGAAGATCCATATTATTATTGATGGTTTAAGTTACTTTAGCCAGTAAAGTAACTTACCTCCTCTCAGGTAGTTGTAGAGAGCGATAAGATCTTCCCTGAGCCTCCTTTTCTCTGAGCTGAACAACTCCTGCTCCCTCAGCTTCACCTCATAAGGCTTGTGCTCCAGACCGTTCACCCACTTCACTTCCCTTCTCTGGACATGCTCCAGCCCCTCAATGTCCTTCCTGAGCTGCACTGGACACCAGACTCAAGGGAAGGCCTCACCTGCACCGAATCCAGGAGAAGAATCACTTCCCTGGCCGTGATGGCCACTCTATTGCTCATACAGGCCAGGATGCCATTGGCCTTCTTGGCCACCTGGGAACACACTGGCTCATGTTCAGCCACTGTTAACCACCATCCCCAGGTCCTTTTCCACTTCACCACTTTCCAACCACTCTTCCTCATCCTGGAGTGCTGCATATGGGGTAGTTGTGGCCAAAATATACAACCTGACTCTTCTCCTGGTTAAACCTCATTGGTCTCAGCCCATGGGTCTAGTCTGTCCAGATCTCTTTGCAGAGCCTTCCTACACTCCAGCAGATCGAGACTCCTATGCAACTTGGTGAATCCATGAATTTGCTGAGGGTAGACTCCCTCATCCAGACCATCTATAACGATATTAAAGCCTCACTTACTTTAGAGCACTAAAATAAAATATGATCCTAAAAGTGGTTTAAATTTATTATTTTTCAGACAGAGCACCTCATAGATGGCAGCATAAGAAAAAACAATTCTTTACCTTGAATAAATAAATACTCAATTTGCCTTTGAAAATCTTGGGAAGCATCTTTTTCTATACTTTTCTTTCTTTTTTTTGGGCAACTGCATCCTAAACAGCGGTGTTTCTGTATGTTAATAGAAAAAGAAGCAGTTATAGTAAGTGAAGAACACTGATTCCCATCATCACTCTCATTTTCTTGTTCACAGCTATCACCCCATATATAATTTCCCCACTTTATAATGGAGGTCTCAACAGTTCCATGACACCATTGTTATTCATGTTCTAGACTGTCAGTGCCAGGAATGTGTGTGTGTACATCTATGCATTTTTTCCCTGACTTGGTGAATACCAAATTTATGAAGGGACATGTTTAGATGAGATTGAATTGGAAGACTCTTGATCGATACCCATCTGCCCAGTCTGTTTTAATCTCAAATATGGGAATGCAAGGGAATAAATCAAGTTTATCTGTAGTACATTTCTTCCAAATGATGCTTGTGAAATCAAAAATTAAAGATGCTGGACCAACATCTTTCTTCTCGGGAGTTAGAAGGCCTTTCTGTATGCAAGCCTACTACTCAGTATGAATTCTCTGGTAAAATTCAAGAGAATTTTACTACTTTTTTATCAAGTTCTGCTTTCTCATCTTGCCTCCTAGCATCCAGTCACTTCTTTCTGATATAACTCCACTGATGATATTTTATCTATGGGACAATGTGGAAGGAATGTAAAGTGAAATTCAGTCAGAGATTATGAGCAGCATGAATACATAGGAAATATACCTTTGGTTTGATTTTTAAATCCTTCAGACTAAAGGAACAGTTTGCAAAATTCATTTATTCTCCTATTTCTATCCTTTGCTCAACAGTTTACTATACATTCTTCAGTACCCGGCTATTTCTACTCCTACTGTTCATTTAAATGTTAAAAAGATTCATCTCAACTGCAGAAGCTGTTCAAATACCATAAATTACCTGACTTAATGCAAAGAAATTCAGAGCTTAGAATGAAACTCATCATGCTATGCATGCATGACCCCACTTCAAGAATTAAACTGGTCTCAAAACAATGACCATTCTTTGTTGCAATATTGAGGCTTAACTAGATGAGTTGTGGGGCCCAATTCTGATCCCATTAAAATCAGTGGGATTTCACTCTTAGCAGGATTTGAATATAATTATAAATCCTTTCATTTTTCATAAAACTTACCTACATTCATTCAGTCTATTCACACAGTGATATCTATTTCAAAGGTTATGTCAGAGCAACGAATTTAAAAGAATCAAAGGGAAAAAAAAAAACACCTCTGTTCTTGCTCATTTCAGTATTCTTCAAAGTGACATGGCTAAATATCTCAGGAGGGATTTCTGGGACATGAGTTTGGACATGAGTTAGCATCGTACATTGCTAATAGAACTTGAAATAAAGAAGACTCTTGAGAACCAGGGGACTTAGACCTAGACCTGCCAAAATTAGGTCTCTCATTTAAAAATTCTGCTTGTGTGTGCTGCAGTCATGGAAAAGACTTCATCATGTAGCAGAAACTGCGACAAGTACCAAGTTCATAAGTTTATTAAAACTCTTAAATATCTTTTTAAAAATAATCATTCATTGAAGAAAACCATCACCTTATAAAATTAATTTCTTGAAAATGAGAATATAAATATTGTGAGAGAACTACAACTGGGGGCTGAGCCTATAGGATAATTAGTGGGCTTTGTCTGTGCTCAAGATTTATATCTTTTTGCTAATTCTTCTTTCCTTCTTGATTTCAATGGTACATCCGTATCCTTAAAAAATGGGACCAAGGGTATCTCTCAGTGTCTTTGCTGAGGGGCTGACTTTGTAAACGATTTACTGTAAGTGGGATGCTGAATGCACTAGCAGTTACAGTGAAATCATTCTTCTGCATGAATTCGGATTGGGGTCAGTTGAAAGACTGGGATACAAGAAAATGCCATGTTGGTAAAAGTAGCCCTGCCAATCCTTGCAATTCTTTTGTGCAGTGACAGAAGGTTGTGCTGCTTGTGATGTTCATCTGATGCTGCATGTGATGTCTGTTAGAAACTGACGATATTAATATTATGAAGTAATATTGTATAATCACATTATAAGCATAGTAATATTTTCATACCTTTAATTATTTAGTCATACAATTCATTGTCCATGCTTCATGTTTGAAGGTGACCTTTAGCCTTAAAAAAGGCTTTATTCTTTATTCTTTACATTATAGAATATTCTTTAGATAACTGAATATTTTTTATAGGAAAACTAACTCCTGTATTTCAATCTAAAACCACAATTAAGTCTTATTAATTCCCTTTCCAAGTGAAACTAAAGTCAGTATGTTGGGAAAAAGCTTTTATTTACAGTACTAAAAGCTATTTTGGGGATATGGAAACAACCAGCCAGACGTAAAACCTTAAAATTCCGCAATTTTTTAACTGAGAGGAAGATCACCTCTTGTGAACCTTTAGCAAGTGACAATCTGCTCCTTAGGCAGTATTATATAAATGTATCTATTCATGATTCAGAAGTTTTAAGGCATGAAAAATTTATCATATCATCTTGAAAGATGAGCCTGTGGTTAACTGCCTTTAAAATTAAAAATATTTAATTGTGCTGATGAATTGACTGTAGGCAGTACTGCACATAGCTACCCACATCAGGACACAAGAAAGATTTTGCTTGTATACTAATTCTTTACCTGTTTGTCTAACAGTGGTCACAAAAACGTGGCCTTTGGCTTTATTACCCTTGCTTTAGAAGACAGTAGTTTGTGAATAAGATTTCTTTGCTTATCAAAATGAATGAAAAATCTTTCCAGTTGTCTATTATTCAGGAATTTCAATATGTAGTGTTAATCATATTGTACTTATTAATTTAACCTTGTTTTAAAAATTAGAGGTACAGGAAGGAAGGCTGAACATAAGAGGTTGTCAAAGATTTCTCCTTTTTTTTGTAGTCATTTCCATAACTCTGATCTATTTTTAGTAGAACCAAAACCTGAATGGAAAACATTTAACTAACTGGGGTTGTGCAACAATAATCAATATATAAATATTTTTCTTCAAATAATATAATTTTACTGTTTTGAAAAAAAATAGAAAAAAAGTAAAAAGGAGCTTGAAGAATAATAAGCTACAGAATTCTGAGCAGTTGTATTATATTCCAAAAGACCTCTGAAATTGCTCTGACTCAGAATTAGGCACGTTTTTAACAATTTAGCAGGCCAGTATAGAAAATGCAGTCAAATTCTTCACAGAGATTAAAACTCACAGGTCAGGAAGCAGCAGGCACAAGATTCAACATGGCTAATTTTGATTGTTTAGTAAAGATGTTTTTTTTCATGCAGAACAAGAGTAATCCTGCAGTAGAATAGATTGGAACCTCCATCTTTGGAGATATTTGCACAGCAAGGCACTGAGCAACCTGATCTCAGCTATTCCTGCTTTGAGCAGGTTTAGGGACCAGATGTCACCTCCAATTTCTACCATATTATCATGCAAGCCAGGTTTGAGGGACTGAATGACCATTTCTAACCACAGTTACCAGTAGGTGCGCATGTAGTATATATATTCATATTTAGATTTGTCTGAAACAAATCCTGTTCATGCCTGTTTGGTTGCTTCATTGTACAAACCAAATCAGAAGAAAACCCAGAAATAATTAAAATACTCATTTCAGTGACATACACGTGATGTAGATTGATATTGTCACACCCCTGATGAAACTTGAGAGGGAAACTGGACAGATTAAAAAATACCATGTAACCCGATCAGATACTATGACACACATTTGAAATGTGCTAGTTTGGGTATAAGTAATTTATCTTGGACCAATGTATGTGTACTAGATATAAGTATATGAGTATAACTAACAACAGGGAATACATGTTTTGTAATACCTGTGATGGTCAAGTCAGATACAAAACATAAACATTCTGCAGAAGCATGAGAACAACTTGACTGCTAAAGTGGCAAAGAAGGATGTATGTGGACAAATCAAGGGGCTAAGAAGTTAAAATGCTCCTTTACAAGTGTTAAATAATCACCAAAAGTCGAGATGAGAACAGTGGGATGAGAATGGGCAGAACATCCTTCAAATACATTAGGATATTGTCTGACAAAAACCACAGAGTGATCTGTATCAGGAGCGGGTGTGCCCTCTGTTATTTTGGATTTTTTTTTTGGGGGGGGGGGGGGGGAGGGGATTTGTGGGCTTTTTGGTTTTTTTTTTTTGTTTTCAGCACTGGGAGGAGGAGTAGCAAAAAAAGAAAAAACAGACATGAGGAAGGAAAATTAGAAAATAAAGAAGACAAGACCACTTGAGTTCTGACTTCGCTCACCAATAAGTTCTCAAATCAGACCAACCTGATATTGATGACCCAGGACCACCCAGGACCATCAGTAGCAACTATGCAGCATTTTGTACTCACAGGTCATTTGGCATATTAAAGACTATTAATCTCATCTTCATATTATTAGTTATTAATGACATGTAAGAATTAGGTTTTGGCATGAAGGGTGCTGTGAATGAATGAATTTAGTAAAGTTCTTGAAAGTTTAAAACAGCTGGCCTGTCAGTCTCATGAAAAGTTTTTCACAATGATCCTAGTACCTTAATTGTATTACAGATGGATACATATTCTGTTACTACAATCAGTATGAGAGAATGGTAATTTGTAATTAGTTTCCCTAGAAGGTTGCATTTTTCAGTAAAGATACAATCATACTGAGCTACAGCAGCAATCTCTACTACCTGCACTTTGAAATAAGTCAGCAAAAAGATTTATGACCTTAAGTTTCCCAGCTTAATTAGTATCACCTGGGACCAAGCCCATAATATGCCCCTAGCTTGTACATGTATGCCATTGAATACTTAAATAACATTGCAGTTAATATAAAATAATTCCTTACTGGAATTTTATCCCAGTGTGAACATTTGGTAAATCTCAGAAATTCCTAATGTTTCACAGAAAGTCATTAGATTTTCATTAAATACCACTGATTTTATCCTAATAAACTGCATAGATTGGTGCCTACTAAGATTTTGTCCCCATTAGAAAGATTTAACACCTTTTTATTCTAGTCCACACATCAGAAGAGAAAGTCTTTCAGAAGCTACCTATAAAACATGGTCAAGTTTCGCAATCTTTACATGACTGTACAGTTTGGTTCAAACAAAAGGAAAAAAAGAAGTCACATCACTTCATCACTTGCAGACAGTTAAATAACATAAACATTTATCTAATTGATTCAGATTTTCAGATGTAAAATTAGGTGTTCCCTCTAGTGAAATTAAGGAAGCTTGATCTTTAAACCATTTTCTGGTTTTCCATGAAGACAAGCATATTTAAGGGGAAAAAAAAAAAAAAAAAAAAAAAAAAGAGCCAGAGAAAAAAAGACACAACTAAGCAGTAAAAATTACCTAAAAATAAATGTCTTTAGGGATCATGGATCATACAAGATGACCTTCAAAACCTGCAAGATGATTTATGCCTTCAGATATTTTCAGTAATGCTTTGGGCATGTCCTGTACCTTTAGATATAATCACAGTAAGTCATTGAACATGCTCTAATAAACTTCTGCAACTAAACATGTTTTGTTCTGCCACAGCATCATATGTAATCAGAGCTTCCATAAATATAACAGAGGGAAGTCACCACTTGCAGAAAAAAAGCAAGGAGACAAATAGTACCATTTATTTTACAGCTTACTATAACATCATATTTGATTTTTGTTCTAGCTGCTCTAGTTTTGTTTTTTTCTTAGAATTTCTTTGAAGTTGGGTGTATTTATATCTTACAGACTTTATGCAAAAACTGCATAAATGTCTTTGTACATTTACCTGTGTGAGACAAATGGAAAGATAGGGAAAAATGGAAAACCTACTGTAATGGGAGCATTGTATTTCACCTCCAACTCATTCTTTCATTCTTTTGTTATGTTAAAAAAATGGCACTGGAACAATCACCTTTCAATGGATTGTTAAGAAAGATTTTCTGGATTTCTTTGTATAAAATAATGCTAAATATTAAAATAATTAACCAAATGTATTGTAATACATCTTGATATATTACTCTAGAAATCTTGCTCCTGGTAATCTTGCTGTGCCACATAATGTAGGTTAAGATTAATAGAAAGACAATTTTTTTAATAGAAGTATTTTGTTGCATATTAATTCTTTCTGCAGGTCATTATTGTTTACTTTCTCACACTTCTGATGAATTATTTCAGAGGTGAAATATCAGACCTGAACTCATGTGTGTACATGGTTATCAAATTAATTAGAAACACATTGCACACTGTGAGAATCAATGGTTGCCCAAGGAATGAAGCCTAGTCAGCGAAGGACAGAGTGACTCTTCACTCTTAAGAAATGACTGAAGAATCAAGCCATTGTGTCAAAGTCACCAAAAAGTCACAGGAATGTGTACTTAGCCTCTCTACTGATAGTGTCTGGGCACATGGAGCCAGAGCTACCTTCTGTCTACTGGGCTGCGACAGGAGGACTCCCCACTGTGGGACTGGATGCTGGTCAAATGTGGCTACTCCAACATTGTACACGTGTTTTTAAGTAGGTTGATATACACATGCACTCTCAAGTTCTTAATACATGTGGCTTTTTATGAGCAGGAATCCCTGTGTATGTTCAACCATGTGATACTGTGTCATCAAAAACGGATAATAGGCAAATCTTTTCAAGGACTTAGAGCACAGAAAATCTGCAAATAAATAATATTAAATAATGTAAAAATATGTATCATGAAAGCAGCTAAATAACGTAAAAAAGGACCAATTGAATTTTTGGCTCATAAAACAAGCCTTTATACAAGTTGGATCGTTTCTGCTACTCTTCAAATCTGCATTGAATATTATTTTCTACCAAACAACATATCACATAGCCCATAATGGACCAGCACTGTTTAGGAATCAGGAAGGTTCTAGAAGAGGAATCAGAACAGAGGAACCTTATTTTTTTATTAGTCTCATGGCCCTAATTTGGTACCTTTTCTCTTCTGGCTTTGTGGATAGTGGGTTCCTGTCAGAAAAGAGACATATATTCAGCAGTAAAATATTTAATTCTATGTCCTGAGACACAGAGGGTATCATGTTCTACAGGCTTGCACTTTTCAGACAGAGAAACTGAGAGATGAATGCTTTAATCATGAGCTTATCATAAAAAAAAAAAAAAGAAAAAAAAAAGAAAAAAAAAGGGCCATTTCTACTTCTCTACTTTTAATGAGTTTCACTGCAATCATATTTGCGTTCATCATGCTTAGAGTAAGAGTAGTGATTTAGGCTATACTGGAGATGTAATCAATGTCTAAGAAACTGTCTAACTAAATATAGATTACAATTGAGTGTGAGAGTGAAATAAGCTCCTCAGGAGGAGGAAAATGCAATACTACTCATTGTTGGGGTCTTGAAGAACCTTTACACTTACAAAAGGAAGGCCTCAGAAATTTTTAATGCCTTCATTTGACAGGAAGACTAAACTCTGATCTGAGGTTCTGGGATCTCAGTTCTGCCTAAACTCTGATCTGAGAGAAATACAGGACATTTCAATTTTTCCATCTTACTTAAATGTAAATGCTTGTACTAAAATGTGGCATTTGTAATACTCCTTTGATACACAAATTTTAAGCTTTTATGCTAATTAAATTAACCTTTGTCATCTTAATTAAATTATTAGCGATTTTTTAATAGCTGTAAACCTCAATAGAAAGGAGTAAAATGACAATATGCAATAGAAAATAATCCATTAATTTTCTGAATGTCACAAAGATAAGTAAGGAGTTCAAATAGTTCTTCAAAGCAGAAAGACATGATGATGGATGATGATGATATGGTAAAGTTTCCAGCAGTTTGAAAAATGTCTTTTAGGATTATATAAGAGCTGATGCTTTCTTTACATCTATGAAGTATTCATTCTGAAAGTAATGTCAGGAAATAGTTTGAAGACGTATTTCAAGAAAGAATAAAAATAAATCAGACACAAAAAGGCTTGCCTTTATGACAGTTATTTGATTGTTTTTGGTTGCTTGCTTGCTTGCTTGATTGGTTTGTTTGTTTTTCTTTGTTTTGTTTTGTTTTCTTTTGTTTTGCTTTGTAGGCAAGCCTATTGTGACTGCAGACTTTCTAGGGCAGTGATTATTCCTATACATTCCTGTAATATCTAAAAAGGCAAAACAGAGATTCCATCCTTGGTAGGAGATTCTAAGGGATTTTTTAATAAAACAGAACACATAGAACAAAAATACTTATTGCACTCCTCATTCCATTCCTGCTATAAACAGTTACTTCAGCAGCAGCTTGCAAAGAGCATTCCCACATGATGGATTGGAAATTTCCCTGAAGAATTACAGGACTTTCTCCATTAAGCCAGAATCATATCTGATTTGCAATCTGCACATCTCATTGAAGATGGCAAAATTATTAGACCTATATATGAAGAGTAGATGAGTGTTAAATTTGTCCTACTGTTTAGTATTCAGTTTGAAAAAGGTTAGAAGGTTGAATTTTTGGATAAATTGGTTTCAGTTCCCCTTTGCACAGAATGAATGACCATAATGAAGATACCAGTGTTATTTTTTGACCAGCCTGCCTTACTAAGATAATGAAAAGTGTTCCTATATCCTGGTTTTCTCACAAAGAAGCAAATCCAGAATGTTACAGTTATTTTGGCCTTTTAGAAAAGGCACATCACATTAAATCAAAGATCTGGTTTTGAATTTGGAGAGGAACTTTCCAAATTCCATCAGTTGCCCTCGCAGGGAGGAAAGGTCTTTGAAGTTCCCTTTTCTATCTTCTCTTGGGATCAGAAACTAACCATCACATGCCTACTTATCTCTCTTTCTGATAATGTCATCTTTTTCCATAACTCTGTTTCTTCTCACCTATTTCATCCCCTTTTTCAAACTTGATTTTCTGTAAATGCAGGAACCATTTTCCTCCCCCTTTACATTATTTTTAGATAGGTCTTACTTCCCATTATTTCTTTCTTCTGACTGTCATCTGTGCTTCCCAGCTCTCCATTTCCCATAATAATGATAAACACCCTAAAATACAGCAAAAAGACATCTTAAATCATCAGATCTTTTTTTTTTTTCTTTTTTACAGATGTTTTCAATGATGTGATCTCCAGGCATATGCAGAAATAAGTTGAGTTATGAGGAAAATTACTCTTGTATCTTTGTTTTGGGGGACAGGTTATCCATTATCCTGAAGCTAAACGATGAATACATCATGTCATCATGGAACCCCATGAATTACTTCACTGTGATTTCTAATGGCAAGAACAACAGGGTCTGTTTCTTTTGGCATAATAGTGAGCTTGTATACATTGTGAAATAAACATTGTGAAAACTCTCCCCAATTTCAATTTCTTTTTTTCTTCTTCTTATTTTTGTAACATCTTTTGTACATCTTAACCCAAATATCTTAAAAAAAATAATTTTCAGGAAATAAAAAAAATAACCAACAAAACTTTGTGCAAATGTTTAAAAAATTTTTGAAACACACTGTCCCAAGATCTGGATGAAGATGTAGGTTGTACCTTCCAGCAAGTTTGCTGATGACACAGTGGGAGGGAGGGATGGCTGACAGACCATAGGGTCATGTTTCTACCCTGAGGGACCACAACAGCCTGGAGAAATGGGCTGACAGGAACCAGAAGAACCAAGTCCTGCAAACTTATTGTCTGTGTTTTAAGTCCTTTAAGTTAGAGGTAGAAGAAGGAGGAAAAAAGAAGGAATGAAACACTAGATTTTACATTATATCAAAGGATCTGACATATGATTCAATACTAATATTATTGAAATGTGCATTGGAACATACTTTGCAGTTAGTGAATACAAAGTTCCCCCTGCCTGTTCCTCCATACAGAAAGGCATAAAGAAATGTGTAGGTACATGCCTGCCTGTACATGGTGGTATTTAAATTCTCCATGGAGACTAAGATTTCTTTGGAGACCCTCATCCTTAGGGAACGAGTTCCCATGCTCACCAACCATCTGGGCTGAAAATTTAATCAGACTACAAATCTTGTAAATCAATGAGCTTAGGCCTCTAGTTCAAGCAAGAGGATCTCATGATCTTAGCTTTGTGATTTTTAGGCATGATAATTATTATCTTGCTTCTAAAGTACTCACAACACTGCCAATTATTTAGTCCAAGAAAACTACATAATTTGGCTGCTTCTGTTCATGAAAGTTTTCTAAATAGCCAGAAAAAGTTTTCAACTACTACTAGTTTTGTGGGTCTTTAAAAATTATTTTAATATTTAAAATCGCAAAATACATTTATTTCTGGAATGTTTTGGCAATTATTATAGATTTTTCTATGCATACACATACTTTGTCATATAATGAGTCATAAAATTTTCTTTATTAGCACCAAAATTCATTTTGATTTAAGACCCACTGAACTTTTCATTAAGCAAACTTTTTTTGTTGTTTAAAATAAAAGACTAACATAAATCCTTATTACAAATACAGTAATTTTATCCTTTATCCTCGTTTCCAAGAATTAAAGTAAATAAATATATAAGAAGATTTGTTACAGGAGTTCTATTCTGTCCATTGCCTCCTTTAAGATGCCCCTTTTCAATGCCAGAGCAAGTCAGACACAATCTTATACCATAAAGATAGAGGTTTATTTTTCTGCTTCAGACTTTTTTGATCAGGGGCAGATCTGCCTGGTGGGATGATTCCTGAAGAGCTCTAATCATGTGGTTTGCTTTACTTTTTTTCTCACTTGCTCTCCTTTCTGCAACAAAAATCTATCTGAATTTTAATCTTTCTATGAACCCCAAGTTTGTTGGTATTATGCCCTGTTAGGGACCCCTGTGATCTAGGACCATTTTGCATTATCTTTTGAAATTATTTACTCAAAATTACTTCCTGATTCTTCTCTTCCACATATTTTATGATATAATTTGATAAAATTCTTACAAAATTTTACTTTTAGTGTCATCTCTGTTTCAGTTATATCAGTAGAAAAATCCAAGTTCATGAATACTTTCTAGAGTAACAGAGTTCTTGATAATTCTCTAAGTGCTAGCATGTTTCTTAGGGTTTGTCTTCAGAAATCTACTAATATCTGTAATAAACAGGAAGAGTAGGAAGGATGAAGTTGTTTTCCAGGTTGTAGCCAGTTGTAGATTTCTTCTTGCAATACATAGTCTTGGCTCAGCTATCTAAGTCTGTGGCACCCCATCTGGCTTTTGACTGTTACGCCTCAAGTATATCTCCTGGAGCTGTCAGCGACACAAACAAGATTTAGGTATTGTAGGGACCACAAATTATGTAATTTTAATTAGTAAATTAAGCCCAGTGTACTAAATAAGAGGGTAAAATATGCATGCCCAAAGAATGCCATTTGACTTATGCCTGGGCGTTTCTTTAACCCCTGCCTTTTCTGTGTCAAGCCCTGTCCAATAATTCTTCAAACTTTTGTTTAATCATGAATCATGTGAAAGGTTAAAACAATAGATCCTGTATAAGCTCAATTATATTAAATGCTGACTCTGTCCCAGGGGTTGGTGTCTACAGTATTTGTTATTCCTAGCTACTAGTCACACTTCTGGGAGATCTGAAGATTGGTAGCTTATTAATATATGCAATTTTTTTAATATTAATTTTGAATATCTCTAATGAGAAAAAAATCCCAACTCTGTAAACTGTTGAGGTTAAGTTGTCCTTATCAAATGAGTTTAATCCTACAAATCTACAACTTGAATGTCAAGCTATGTAGTTATTCACAGGGTTAGTGACAATGGAAGTGTTCGTATTTCTTCAGCTGAAAGATGCACTATTTGATTTCTAGCAGGGACAACTCTTACCAAAGTAATATCTAGCTTGCTATCCCTATATACAAACACAATCTATAACACACTATAAATTACATGTCAAATATTTCCTTGCCAGAGATCATCCTCGGACTGCACTTGTTTTGCAGGATTCAGTGTCTCAGTTAGGCATATCTGTCAAATTCATCTTTATTTTTGTTTTACCTTAAATTTTCCATTTCCTTTTTCTTCCCTATTTCTATTTTGCTCAGTATGTGTGGGTTCCTTCAGTGATTTAATATTATCCTGGCATGGCAAGGTGTTGGTAAGAGGACATTTCAAAAAGTGTAAAAGACGTAACTGAGGAATCAGATAAAGGTTTTCATCAGTTTTGCATTCCAGGCATACATAAAATAATTTTTTCTATCACAAAAACAAATCCAAAGTGAGTCAGTTAAAACTCTCTTCTGTTCCTCTTTAAAAAAAAACTAAGGAAAATTAGGATAATTTTTTGCTGTTATACATACTTGAACATTTCTGTTGTACTTTTCCAGCTATCAAAAAATTTCTTCATACAGTTTTGGCCTTCATGAAATTCCCAAAGCTAGTCATTTGCCCAGCTGTATATTACCATTACTATGTGCTTTCTTGATGGAGATTACCCATGCACTGATGGAACATAATGTTCTATAACATGACATAAAGCAATAATAGCATGCAATATAATCCTTTCTATATCTTTAATAATGAGATAAAACTAAATTACAGCATTTGATTTTGCTGACTTAATTTCAGATGCTCATCTTCTACAGGAAACCTAATCTATGCCAGAAGTGGCCATTGAGGATCATCAGCAGTGCAACTAAAATATAGAAAATAGAGTTCAATTACATCCAACCGTTAAAACTGAATTTAAGGACTGCAAGCTCATTTGCACAGAATACTGTCATTTTTCACCTTGCAAGTTTAAATATGCTTGCATGGCCTTTGATAGATTCTCTCCCAGAGCAAGCAGAATACTTGCATACAATTCACTTTTGAGAATCCCATCAGCTTTTAAGTGATTTTTGCACATTTCCTGAATATTATGGCATTGTTTAAAAAGCAATTTTCGATTATCACAGGATTAAAAAATGACTTCACAAGACTTTATATTTGTTTTGCTCTCTGCACATTCCTCATTTGTTATTATTTGTTTGTTTATTGCATTACAAAAATTTATTCAAACACCAATAATGAAAAGGATCTATTGTGTAAACATTGTACAAATACATACTTAGGAACAGCCACTACTTAAAAGATTTTGCTATGGTAAAGAGCAAATGATTCTGCCAGCAGTTATTAACATGCCTTGATACTTCCCCATAAGGCTCTGGAATGTGAGTTCTTTATTGCTTCACTTGGCCTGAAGTCCAGCAAGTTGAACTTTAAGTTCAAAATTTATCTTTTCTAGAAAACATCCTTACAGTGAGATATTGATTTAAATTGGAATATAAAAAGGAGAATTAGATATTCTGGCATTTCATAAAAGAAAAAATTAAACACAAATACTGAAATCTTTAAGTCTTAGTGTAAAAACTCAAATTTTTCTTTAGAAACACCTTTCTTTTTTTATTCCTTATTACTGTAAAAGTTGACAAAAGTGGTCTCTTCAGTACTGATAAAGTAGTGATAAAGAGTGTGTTTCCAAAATTCATGTTATTTCTTGTTGGATTTGATTTCTATAAACAATATATAGCATAATTTCCTTCTGATGTTCTGAGCAATTCTGGGTTGCATTTGACCAAAGAGATTACTAGTAATTCAAATTTGAATAGATTGTGAAAGGATGGCAGGTCAGTTATTTTCTTTTTATTAAGGAGGAATGAGTATAGCAAGAGAGAACAAACCTTAGGAAATCATACATATTACAAATACATTAAAATAATTTAAATGTTTTATAAAGACTATAGAAGTTCTTCATCAGTACTGCTCAACTTGTAATAATTTTGTATCATACAAAGACTATTAGGTCCATAAAAGCTTTTAAAATAACAGAAACAGGCTCTGAAATTACAGTGAGGATTTATATCCTTGACATCAGAGACCAGGACCAATTCTTAAGGGTTTTCTGTCTGCTAAATGGTAGTCTTCGTATTACTTAAATATCTAAGAAAAAATCTTGGACCTGAAAACCTTTCTGTGTAATTGAACATATCGAACTATTTTGCATACATGCAATATTAATTTATGTCCATTTCTGGCAAAATTATTATTTGCTGGAAAAATTTTTCAGTATTCTGGTGATATGACTTGAGCTGTGACAGAATATGTTTAGTAGTGATGATATTGGTTGGGCTTGATGATCTTGGAGATCTTTCTCAACACAACTGATTCTATAAATCTATGATTCTGTGATTCTATGTCTTCAGCCCCTTAATCGTGTTCATTCTTTTGCTGCAAGGCTTTTAGTTCTGTTTTAGGTTTTAGCTGAAAGAGGAAATATTGATCCATTTTATAATTTTAGAGGAGGAAGACACACCACCATATTTAAAATACTTTCACAGTTTTTAACATGTTATGACAGATCCCAAAAGTACAAAATGTCAAAAGTAGTTTTTTTACATATATGAGTTTTAGATTCTCTTTTATTTTGATCATGAGTTCTATTAAAGAAACTGTGTACAACATACTCAGAATAAACAAATTCCTGTATCACTGTAATGTCTCACAAACTTCTAAAAGCCTTTCTGAATAACCATTTGCAATGTTGATAAAAATCTTGCTTACAAATATACTGATATATTCTTTCTGTTCAGTGGTTTCAGTGGATTCTAGTTTTCTAGTAATTAGACCTTACTTCTTACAATGAGCTCTTTCCTTCTACTGTTTACCCTAGACGAGATATTTCTGGAAGCCAATGGGATTCTGTTCTAAAAATACAGCTGATTACAGCAGGACCTGGTTTGGAATATAAGAGTTTTTCCGCCCTTCACTTTTCTTACTTTTCTTGCTTTCTTTCTTGTTTCCTTTCTGGCTTTTTTTTTTTTTTTTTTTTTTTTTTTTTTTTTGTTTTTTTTTTTTTTTTTTTTTTTTTTTTTTTTTTTTTTTGGGAGTGGGTTTGTTATTCGTTTTGTTTTGTTGTTGTTGTTTTTAGTCCCTTTACATCTCTCTCTCTTTATAATTTACCTTAGGTACTAAATGAGTAAAAGACTAAGAAACAAACCATATAAGTTAAATTCAAATTTGTAATATCCCTATATGAGAACATGGTTCTCTCAATTTAAAAACATCTCATACAAGCAGCATCAGGTCTAACAGGTTTATTTGCATTCCTCCAGGGCATGGAGCCACGAGGTTGTGCTCCAGGACCTGGACAGGAGGGTCCGGGATAGAAGGGGTTTGAGGCAGCAGTAGCCCTGTGGAAGGCAGGAAGGCAGGAAGGAAGGAAGTGTCGGAAGGAAGTGTCGGAAGGAAGTGTCGGAAGGAAGTGTCGGAAGGAAGGAAGGAAGGAAGGAAGGAAGGAAGGAAGGAAGGAAGGAAGGAAGGAAGGAAGGAAGGAAGGAAGGAAGGAAATATGTGTTATTCAGAATCCTGTTCATTTTTAAAAGCAACTTCAATGACCAGCCTTATGTTGCACTAAAGAACTACCTACTTGACTAATTTTGTGAGTACTCAGTGGAGAAGAAATGTAATGCTAAGGACCTTCTGAGTCAGTAATGTGCTCTGAGCTGTTCTCTGGCATAGAAGTAACTGAGATGATAAATATTTTTCTTTTCCAGATATTTCATCTGAGGCATGAGACTGCTTTGAATAATTTGTGTGTCCATTGGGTGACAAATACAATCCTGAATATCATCCAAAAGTGAGGAAACACCACTTTTTACTCTTCTAACTGGAGCTAACTTCATATAAGTCTCCATAACACACTTTTGAATTACTGCATTTTTTGAAATATCCAAGAGGATTCAGAGATACTGCTGATTGCCTCAGGCACTATATGATTTGCCTTCAGCTGCCCCCCACACACATCAAGCTTTTCTGCTTAAAGCTTCTGGGTTGCACAAGAAGGCTTATGTTCAGACCTACTGTGACATGGAAAGCTACATCAAATTACTTCTTTCTAAAAGGTTCTTGTTCATTTTATGTTACATTTTATACCTACTTTTTATGTTCTGCCTGTGTGAGATTTGTGGTATATAAAAAAAGTTAACATGGCATCTTATTATCCAAATCTATCATATTGTGTGCAATAGGCTATCATTCAAAAACACTTTAGGGTTTAGCAATTACATTAAAAAGATATAATTTACCACAAAAAAATAGTAGCTAGAAAATTCATTTTCTGTTCCTACAATTGCTTATTTTCTCTTGTTAAGACAAAACCAAGGAAGAAGATAAAGACTGTAACCCTAATAAAAAATTCTGTGTGTAGCAGTATGAAAAAACACAAGTGTTCTACCAACAGGATAGATCTGTGCTTTTCAACTTGAACCACTTCAGCTTTCATGTCCATTAACTCTGTAGCTGTCCTGCTGAGGCAGTCATCAAGATTGCCAATTGTGATGGTGTTTATGCTGAAAGTGTTTGTCCACAAGCAAACTGAAAGCATTAACTAAGATAAAGGCCAGCAATTTTCAAACTGCAGCCCTCAGACTTGTGAAAAATATGTTCTGGAATAATTTCTGTGCTTTGTTATGGGATCAGATTAAAGGCTAAAAATACATCCTTAACTTTTAATCTGATTAAATGCACAATATTCTGTAAGCACTTGTAATTCATTTTGAGTAGCATTCAGAAAGGTTTTCAAAATTTGGAACATTTTGAAGTGAAGATTAGGAAAATTTCCTGACAGGATGGGAAAGAGATTGTTGAGACTTTGGGTGTTCTTTGGATCCTGGCACTGTGATCACAATTTTATTAATCATACCTATTTATTTACAGCTTCACATACATTGCATGAAAACTCTGCTGCTCAAACTCTAGTTTGCTGATTGTCAGGTGAGTAGGGGAGACCCTCAACCCTTACTGTGGGGGAGATTTCCTCGACCCTTACTATTTGCTTTGTCTGGCAGTGCCCCAGGAAAGTCAAGACCCTTGTGCCCAACCAGTCTGTCAGCATCCTGTTGTGGGGACCCTTCACTAAGCAATTCTGCTGGATTGGAGGGTGGTTTAACTGACTTATTCAGCGTCAGACATCAAGAGGAGATCCCTCAGCTGGTCTTCCCACTTTATTTGGTTGTGTCCCCTACTGCCAGCAATTGCCAGAGTCCATGATGGGCTCACAACAACAGTTTAGAGAATAACACTATTCACTAATACAAAACAGACAGGTGACAGGTTAAGGTTCAAGAACTGTTTGTGATGGTATTTGACTGCAGAAACATATTCAAAGCAGTGCACAGGCAAACTCTAATCCCCAATAAAAGTGTTCAGTACACACAGAATATGGTTCTTGCCCATTCTTATGAATGAGAGGACAGATTCAGCCCATCAACTGATCCCAGCAGTTATGATGGAGTCTTCCCTAATTTTCCCTGTTTTCAACATACTTTTATACTATTTCTTTACATTTAGATGGAGCTTTAATTACTCTAGTCATACGTACCTTAGTTATTGATTGCTGGAAAATTTTCTTGCTTTGATCTTAAAGCTATAGTCAATAAAATGTAGACACTTTCTCAGTGAGGGGTGGTCATAACTTGGGGGTGGGTAACCTGGGGATGGAGATGTGTGTTTGTATTACAATTAGGTTAGAATAAACCAAGTTCACCCAAAGAGAGCAATTTTGACACAGTTCCTGCCTTGAGAGCAAGACGCCTTCTCCTCTGTTCCTGACTGACAGCTGCTATGGCGTTTATCACCTGTAAAGGACCATCAAGGTCCCTTCCCTGCAAGAGTTTCAACAGAGCCTTGGCCACAGGGTTTCTACTCTGCCCCACCCTCTATTCCATCCCCCTCAACTTATGGTTGCAGATTATGTGTGTGGGGAATCTTCACAGACCACATTCCATCCAGGAAAGAGAAGCTGCATTACTCCCTGTGAGAAGTAATGCGGTTCCTGGTGAGGCTGCAACTGGAGCACTCCATCCAGTTCTGGGCTCTTTAGTACATGGAGCTCCTGGAGGACTGTGAAGATGATAGGTGATGGGAAAAACTCTCTTATGAGGATAGGCTGACCTAGTTGGGCTTGTTTAGCATGAAGAAAGGAAGACTGAGAGGAGATCATATCAGTGTCTGTGAGCAGCTGCAGGGAGAGTTTCAAGAGGATGGAGCTTTTCTCAGTGCTGCCAAGCAATAGGACAAGAGGCAACAGACAGAGACGTATGCCCAGATAGTTCCACCTGAACCTGAGAAAAAGTTATTTTCTGTAAAGTTGACCATGCAATGGAACAGGTTACTCAGAGGAGTTGTGGAGTGTCCTTCCCTGGAGATATCAAGAATTATCTGGATGCAATTCTATGCCATGTGTTCAAGATGACCCTGCCTGAGCAGGGAGGTTGGATCAGATCCAACCCACAGGCCCACTGTGGTCCCTTCCAGCATTTCCCATTCTGTGATTCTGTGAGTTACACCCATACTTTAAAAGTCAGACTGAGAAAACAAATTAAAGAGATCAATAAAATTAAGCCACTACCAAAACCCAATTTACACAGAAATGTGAGTCTTGAGACATCCTGACTCCAAGAATTCTTCATCACAAATACCTGGTTCTCATTACAACCCTAAAATTAAATTGTCTTTGCAGCATTGCCTGTGGTATGTGACATATGGCAAGGAAGTGCTAAGCAGACAGAGTTTTGTGGGGAAAGCAAATCATAAACATCAAGACCTTTTCTGGCAACTCTCAACCACTGTCTAACCAATGATACCTTATCAGTTTATATCCATTGATCACACCAGCACTGATGTAACACAACAGGGGAAAAGATAATTGGAAATTGCTGGTTGTGTGTAAAATTGGGTAGCACAGATTACTGTAGTCCTGTTGTAGATGCCTATTCTAGACATGCATATATATTATATGTCACTACTTACAATGTATAGAGATACATAAATATAAAAATTATATAAATTGGAAAATATTATTTTTCACATGTAAATTTCAAGACAAGAAGACATGGAATATCAGACTAAGAAAATCAATCTTCAGTTTTTAACAAATTTATTGACTGTGCTGTACACTCTGGTTTATGTGCTATTTGTGACTACTATGTTCATCTCTAGAAAAAAGATAATTAGGAAATTATACAGTGCAATGTAGGCCACACAATTTGTATTCCAAAGCAATGCAATTTAGATGAATTAGTAGATGTATATTCAGACAAGTGAGAAGGAAAGAAAGGCTACTTAATTAAATTGGTACATGAGTTTTCCATCCTTTTCCGACTATTTTCTTTTATGAATTTTTTTTATTTGAGAAAATCCTGATAAAGAAAATACTTACATAAAAGTATTTTTCAATTAATCAATCTGTCAATAAATCAATCAATCAACCAATCAGTCAATCTTTTCATTCAATGTTAATAATATTGCAAATAAGTACATAGAATAAAATCTATCAGCTAAGGTCCAAGGGAGTTAGAATTTGAAAAATAGAAAACTACTTTACCAGATGTACAAGACTGATATGGTACTTATTAGGCTGGGCTTTTTTATAAGGCTGAATTGCACTTTACCTGTAGCTAAGAATGGATGAAAGATAATTTTTTTTGTGGAAAAGACAGAAACAATTTGCTATACGAGGCCAGAAAATACCCCTAACAATCCACATATAATTCTGGAAGAAGTTGAAGAGCACTAATAATCACAAAATTATTTATTACTATGGATTGGGGGAAAAATAGTTCCATTTTATGTATATTTACTAAGGGTTTTCACTTATTTACTAGCATTGGCTGAATCTCCTGATGGTCATAAAAGTCATACCTAGAAATCTTTTGTTTATATTAGTTTTATGTAATAATTATTCCAAACAAAGTCAGAAGTTTTTTCTGCTAAAAAAAGCAAAAGAAAGGACAGTATCCTGCTGCAGAAAACCTTGTTCTGGGATATACACATATATTTTCATACATACATATGTATACGTAATGCCCGTTGTCCAGAACATCCGACTTGGAGATGAAATTCATATAACACAAATGTAAATTGACTGCATGTCATGTGTTGAGAGATATTTACATTTTCCTGGAAAATGCTAATTCTGCATTTCTCAGTGAATACTGAATAACTACACCTTGATCATAGCTCATAGTTTCACAGTTTTGTAAATTGACAAATAGTCTGATGATACCACTGAATTTGTGTAATTAACCCCTGCTTGTATCTCAATCTTTCTTCCAGATTTCAGACAGGGAGTTGTAATTGCAAGAAAGAGAAGGATTTGAATTTACTGTGCATACCTAGAAAAAATAAAATTGTATTATATAAATAAAGGTTGTGTATTATAATATTTTCTTCAGCAATTTTTATATAATTATAGAAACCTACATATAAAATGCACATTTTCATTTCATTGCTGGTTTTAGTTGATCCACATTTTAAGTTAAAAATAATAAAATAAAAAATCAGTCACACCCTTAACATTAATCAGTAAGAAGTGTTTACTCCCTTTGGGCTCAGATGTTAGATTTGCTCAGGACAAAACAGCCAGCACAAAGTTCGTTTTTATTATCATGAATACCAGTAAACAAGCTGATAAAATTACCCATCACTTATTTAACTGGCCAAGTACACTAATTAGATTCTGCTAAAGGACAGCCATTCAGAGAAGTAGATTAATTCAGTTTTTACTCATCAGTCTGGCAAATACATAGGACCTACTAATTCTTATCCACACCCTGGCTGATCTGTTAAATGCCTCTGTAGTTTTACAGCAATGGCTGACATCCATCTCGCTTCAGGAAATGCTGGTTCGAGTCCCTTGATAATTTGAAAGTTTACAAGCATAAGAGCAAGTCTGCAAGAAACTTGCATGATTAAACAAAAATAATTAGGTTACCAAAATGCATAGTATTAGTCTTTACTTAGTCTATTCAAAAACATTTTTTTCAAATTTCATTTAAAAAGAAAGGGAAAATCTGTCTAAAACCAAATGTGTTCTTCTTAAATGACAGTTTTATAATGTAGAACAATACAAGAAGATTTTTAGACAAGCAGTCATGTAATATGTTAAGGTTCTACATCAGATATTACAACCTTAAGAAAACCAGGGGAATTAATTTACTCATCTTTGGGAGTTGATTTGTCATAATACAGCTATTTTGCAAATGTAGTGCATTTAAACCTGAAGACTGTGAGATACACATCACTCCCAGTTCAAGTCATGGATGGGAGCATAAATTGAGAAATTAGGATCAGAGGAGTCTATTAAAACAACAGCGCCTTCTGAGCAGTATCTAATAAGAAACAAACTTTACTTTCTTATCACACCTCCATGAACCTTTTAATGGAGAAAAGGTTCTTATCACACCACATACCTTTTAATGGAGAAATTTTCACAGTGAGTTTTAAGTAGAGCACTAATATTTAGCTTTAGTGAAAAAAATATATTTTTTGCAAATTATAGTATTTTAATACTTTAGATTTTCCAAACTATACAGTGGTACAAGTCAGGCATTCCGTTGTTTTACTAACAAAAATGCTTTCTGAAGATCATCAAGCTGCCATCTTTCAAGTATCACAAAGTTAACTGCCGATTCCATTTAATTTTCTTTACTGTTGCATATGTCAGCAAGATTAAATGACGTATATCTATAATAACGTATATCCCTGTAAAAAACAATAAAATAAGAAAAAAACCCACAATCCACCAACAGACTGTGCAAGTATTTTTTTGTTGTTGTTGGACTCTGATTCTATGAGTTGATAAGGCTCTAGAAGTACCACTAAACAAGTTTTACATTTCATGAATATTTTAAAAACATTTTTCAAGGAAGAATAGACTGGATTAACTTCTATCATTGTTTTGTTTTGTTTTGTTTTGTTTTGTTTTGTTTTGTTTTGTTTTAATAAGAAGATACGATGAGAAATATGCAGCTGCTCCAAAGACTAGATTGGCTTTTTCCCAGTTTTGGAAGATCCACTATCAAACAGAGTATTCCACCTTCATCACTGTCTTTTTTCACTCTCCAAAGTAATAGATCTACAGAAACTATCCCAGACAAGAAGAAGAAGAAATTAAAACTTAGCAATACATAATTTTGGGGCTGTGTTTTCTCATTCAAGGCCTCAAATTGATCAAATTTAGTAGAACCTTTTGATTTCTTCAATATTATTTCTATGGATCCTTTTATCAAGGAACATCTAGAATACATTTTTCTATGATGCACACAGACTGGCAAAACAACAGGAGAGGAACTTATGGGAAGCCTATGAAAAAAGTAGTAAACCTATTATTCCTTGAGAACACTACAAATGGGACCAAGAACTGAATCTTATGTACCTCTGTGGCATGAGTGTGACATTTAATTTTGATAAAAGCCAGAAGCCTTTTAGCCATGAGCTGAAATGCTGAGCTTCTGGAAGATCTACTTCTCTCACTTTAACATTCAGTAATCTCAAAACCAGACTCTGAATTTCTGAATCATCCAAGTACAAAATGTCTGTTGCTGTAGCTATTGTCTTGTTGACTTCTTCTTACAGATGCATGTTTGGTACAAGATCTGTCAGTCTTCTGTGATTTGCTAATCCACGATGATAAATGGGGTTCAGATTTCTGTGGCGCACACCAACATTTTAAGTCATTGTACATAACAAGCAATTGAAGAAAAAGGTCATTATTAGTGATCTGACAGTTATTGAACTTTGAGCTTAGGTTGCAGAAATACGAACTGTGAAGTGCCTTTTCCATTTTTTGTAGAGTAAGAAATTCATTAATTGAGGAAAAAAAAGTAAAAATTGTTTCATTGTCCTTCCTTATCTATTTTGTTTTAAAAAGTAAAACTGTAATAGGATAAAGTAAAGGCTAATTTTATTAGTTAAAGGAGAGGAAGTATCTGGGACTTTCTTCCAAAAAAGTCCCCAGAGAATTGTGTCAACTAATGTTCAGCACTTGCTCTGAAATGAAGATTAATGGTTAGGTGAGATGTCTGAGTTGCATAATCTTTTATCAGCCATCTGTTTAAACATGAAAATAAACTATCAAAGTTTAGATGTGGTTTTGTTTCAGCAGAAAAGAAAAAGGCAGGGAATGATAAAAATTGAACAAAGCAAGAACAAAAATTTCATTTTTATTTAACCAAGTGTTTTAAGTTATTATTACTTTTGGATATGTTTATTCTGAGTTGGTTAAATTACCACCATTCTGTTAGTGTTCAATTTCCTTGCAGCAGTACACGAGACTGTGTCTGATCTGGGATTATGATGTACATTTTTCCAAAACTTGGCATGACATTTCAGAAATTATACAGACCCAAGATAACAACTTTGAAGTTGGATGAACCATAATCCTTTAATAAAATCAACATAAGACCCAAAGTTTTCTTACAAATCATAAAATAGATACACAAGGCATGAAAGAATACACAACTAACCCAAAATCTTAAGGGCTCCAAGAAAAGATTGAATTATTCTTTAGGTAAACATAAAACTTGGCATTAACCTATACTACTCTTACACAAAGAAATGCATATAAAGGTCTACTAGATGAAATACCATTGAATCATGACAATTAAATACACTGTACTATGCTCATACCTGTCAAACAAATGTTATAAAAAAAATTTGGTTACTCTGGGTGGATGAAATAGTGATATATGGATTACATAACTGAAAGATATATCATGTTAAATTTTATGTGAGCATAGGAATTTTATTTTGCATCCATTTTTGTGTGTTGCAACTACATTCAGGTTGCAAACCCATTTCTACTTAAGGGAAAAGATGTGCTCTGGGAAAAACAATAATTTCTTTTATTATTTTCAGGTATTCTTTTGTTGGTGCTGATTTTGATTTTGATTTTTTGTGTGTGGGGTTTTTTTGGTGGTCTTTTTTTATTTATTTGGTTTTGTTTCTTGGCTTTTTTTGTAGGTTTTTTTTTTTCCCTTTGGTACTTTTTCTATCTTTACTATTTTGTTTTGTATATGAACATCTGCATTCTGAATTCTGATTAATTCTGCACTTTCAGGTACAATGTAGCAAATTCCACTAACGGAGTTGTAGGGTTTAACTTAAAGCCACTAGAAACCAAGTTGAAAAAAAGTCAAGTTTGTTAGTAAGATGAGGGTAACATTAGATAAGGCCACAAACATAACAAGCTTAATGAAGTTTAAAGACAAGTAAAAATTATGTTTCTATACCATTTTGATGAGCATGGTCTATACAACCTTACTGAAAGCTGAAATCAATCTTTCTCTCAAACAATTAATATTTCAGAACTAGTCTTGTTGGCCTTATTTGGATGCCATTCAGTGTCTCAGTGTCTTCCTTGTAATGAGGGGCCCCAAACATAATGCAGGATTTGAAGTACGGCCTCACCAGTACAGGGTGCTGATCATTATCCTAGTCCTGTGGACCGAAGTATTTCTGATATAAACTAGGATGCCACTGGCCTTTTTGCCCAACTGGGCATATGATATTCAGTTGTCTGTCTACCAAAAGCCTCAGATCTCTCTAAGTATAGAGTGAAGACCTTTTCTGCCAGATATCTTGCCAACTACTCTGCTTTCAGCTTGTACCCTCTCATGGAGTTGTGACACAAATGCAAGACAAGGAACATGACCTTTTCCAACCTCATACATTACCTCATCCCATTAACCCAGTCCAGATCCCTCTGACCTTCCTACCCACAAGCAAACCAACATTTCTGTCCAACTTGGTATCCTCTGTAGATTAACTGAAAGCACATTCAAACCGCTCATCCAGATTGTTGATAAGGTTTTGAACGATCATAAGATGTTGATAAGGTGTTGAAAAATGTTGAACAGGACTGGCACTGATACCGAGTCCTGGAGACTGGTTGTCAGGTGGATCTAACTCCATTCACCACCACCCTCTGGACCTGGACATCTATCCAGTTCTGCACCTAGTGAAGATTGCACCTGCCCAAGCCATAAGCAGTCATTTTCTCCAGGAGAATGCTGTGGGAAATGATATCAAAGATTTTTTAAAGCCCAAAAAGACAGCCTTTCTCTCACCCATCAAGCAGCACATGCTGTCAGAGAATATCATTTCAGTCAAGCAGGACCTGTCTTTCCTAAACCTATGTTGATTGGACCTGATCCCTTGGTTGTCCTGCACATGCTGTGTTCTGGCACTCAAGATAATCTGTTCTATAACATTCCCCAGCACTGTAAGTGCTGGATCCCTCCCAACCTCTCCAGTAAATGGGCATCACAATAACTTTCAGTTATCTGGGTCCTGCCTCATTAGCCAGAACTGTTGGTAAATGATTGAAAGGGGCTTGGTGGGAACTTCTACCGTCTCTCTCAGTCCCCTTGAGTGGATCCCATCCAGTCCTACAGACTTTTAAGTGTTGAAGCAGGATGTTCACCATTTTCCCTTGGATAATGGAGGGTTTCATTCTGCTTTTTGTCCCTGTATTTGGTTAACCAAATTTTTGAGATGAGGGAGATTATAGTTTGAAGTCAGACAATTCAAAATAAGACAGTTTAGAGACAGAAAGAAGCTCCAATAAGCTTCAGTTATAGTGCTCTTTCCTCATGTACTATATCATTAAGGCAACCATGAGTAAAAGGAATAGCAGTTTTCTTCAAACCCTTTACCTTTTTCTTTCCCTTACTTATCCTGGAAATGATATGCAAGTGTTCAGTGTTTTCTACGGGCTTGCATTTCTAACATCTCATTTGCTCAATTGTATCTGATCTTCTCCAAAAAATTCAGGTGTGTGCATGAAAGGTACTAGCAGTGCTCTTAGATTTTGCTCAGCAATCCAATTAGATGGATTCTTTACTCGTATTAGTGTTTAAGAAGGAAACAATTGAGAACTAACGATGCTGAAATTTTGTTTTTTATCCAGTTACTTCACTGGACACATTTTTCTTAGCTTTTTTGCTCCTTTCTCTTTTATGTGGCAGTTAGCTTTTGCACTGCTCTCATTACATTATCTCTTGAGAAATTATTCTAAAAACTGTCTTTGTGAGGATTTGGGAGTCTTGATAAAATAAGTGCAAGATATCTGAACATTAGTGTTGAAGCTGCATTTTATTTTTCCTTTTCCTTCTACCTCCACCCCTTTCTATTGTGATTTAATTAATTTTTATTAAAACTTGACAACATATTGCTCAACAATTCATCTTAAACTATGAATCGAATTTTAAATTATATGTTACGATTATGGCAATTTTGCTCACTGAAAATTACTTCTGAAGTGTTTGTAAGATTTTAGGGAATGGTTAAGATTGCCTGAAGGAGAAATTAATGACCACTCCTATCTTAACTTATTAAAAGTGTTACCATGTATTCTTTTTGTATTGATTTAAAACCCAGAACATTTCCATCAATGTCATAATTTTCACTTGGTGAGAAAAATGCCTGCTTTCATACCATTACCATAGGTATTGAATCTGTCTACTTTGTAAGCCTGTAGACATACTTGTGTCTTTCTTTTTACAATACTCATTGTGTTTTTATTCTATGTACATTTCTAATTTCTAAAATCAGTCAAAAAAAACCCGGGGAAAATAAAGAAAAAAATTGAATACACATTAAACCCCAGATTTTCAACATACGATATATACACACTCATGTTGATGAAGAATTTATTTCAGTGAAAGAAAATGACTTCAAAACCCCAATTTTATAAAAAAAAAATTAGCTTTTTTGACAATGTTTTCTGTGTTGGGAACACTGGGTTCCTTCACTTGTATAAGTAATGCAAATCCTTTTTAGTGGGTTTCTTTGTTGCAACAAATTAGGATTTTCTCACAGGCAAGTAGATCCTTACTTCCTAAAGGAACATATCTGTCTTTTTTCAAACGTCAATATGAGCTCTTCTAAGATGCAGATGTCACAGAATGTTGCATATATTGCTTCCTAGACTGGGACATAAAATCTGCTATCATGCAGTGGATGTGAATTTAACACAAAATATTCTAGACAAAAAGCATATACTATATTCATTAATAACCTTACTATTTGACAATGATTTGTACTACATGGTTCATAAAATTAAATATAAAATATTGGGGTTTTTTAATCCATTCACATGGCAGCATAAGCAATACTATTTGCATGACAAATTTTACTTACTCAAACCATTATTTAGATGCTAAGTAAGATAAAAAATAGTTCCTAAACTATTGGTTCCTAAATGGTAGTTTTTTTTTATTGGAATATTGCAGATCAGGATTTTTTTCATTTTTTTTTCCCCTCTGCTTTTCACTGTTTTTGGAATTAAACTGGGACTGTTCTTTCTAAAGGTTCTAAGGAAATGGAGACTATAGCTCAAATTTGTTTTCTTTGAATACATACTATTATCTAATTTATCTCTGTGTCCTTAATGAACAAAGTACAACTTTCTAATCAATTTATTTTTTTTCTATAACTTCTATGTTATTATATTATATTTCAATATTCATAATAACAGCTACAGAGATGCATTTGGGAGCATACAAGAGGCATTACAGAGCAGAAGTGAGATAGTCCAGGCAAATAAGGAAATCATACAGACCACAGGAAGACACTTGCTGGAAATCTGTGACTTGTGGAGCTTTGAATTAAGTCCTTCTTCTTAGAACATGATGCAATGGCAAGTGCATAGTCTGCATCCCTAAAACTTAATGAAAGTTAATAATGCTGCTGTAAAAGCCTTCTGAAATTCAAAATATTGTTTTTATTTTTAATTATTTTTACTTGATTGAAAAGCAACTAGATCTGGGTGAACAAGAGCTGAGTGAAATATTCATTGTTTCCTGTTTTTGACTTGGCAATTGGAGTGGAACATTAAAAAATATCGAAAATGAAATGTCTTCTTGACATTTCAGCGTAAATGTTTATGGTGGTGTAGCTGCTTGGCAAAAACACGTCTGTCCCACTGTCACTGTCACATGCTGTTAAAGAAATAACTGCAGGATAGAGCTGTAGTTGTTCATCACATTAAAAGATGAGTTTACTCAAGAACTAAAGAAATAAATGCCTTTTACTTAATGAAATGGCTAATACATGAGCATCTTTTCTCTCCAGAGCCTGACTAAAGAGAGAAGAATGCATTCAAAAGAGGCAAAAAAATATTATCAGAGACTGGAAAAAATTGTCTCATTTCTAAACTTTAAAACTCTAAGACTCTTTTTTGGTTCAGGCAAGGGTTATACTTCTCTGTCTTCTTTCAGTGCCATGTTATGTCTGGGACTGGAAAAAGAGGTGCCAAAATATTGTGAAAAGCTGTTCTCATGGCATTTTCTTCTAAGACTGAGACTGCTAAAAAAATCTGACAAGAAATCTCTTTCCAGATTTCTGCCCCAATTTTTCAGACTCGAGGGGCTGGTGTAGTCCTAATAAGCTTCAGCTAAGCCTGTGAATATTTAGATGCTCATCTCAATCAAACCGAAATTCCAAACCTTCTGAGTCTCACCCATCACCAATCTCACCCATCACATGAAAGCTGCAATTCTACTTCCATCAATATATTTCAAATGAACATCCATGTTCTTGAAGGAAATGTCACAGTACACCAGGTATAACAGACTAGGGAAGCACATTTCATTGATGCATTGTATATGGCACATCAATCAAGAGTTGAAAGATTAATCATCTAGTCTCTAAATTCACTTTCCAAAGTTTACTGGCTGTTCTGGCATGCAGAGTTATGCACTTTGCAAGAGATGCTTGCTTTCCTGTGAACCTAGTGACTATCTAATTTTTGACATTTTTAGAAAGGAAGAAATGCAATGAAAATTGTTCTTAATAAGCTAGAGAAATACTTATAGCCTGTTGAGCTGATGTATCACTTTAAGGTATTTAAAAACCACAGAGAGTAAGGGATTAGCAAGTATAAATAAAGGCATCCAATTTGTTTACATAGCATAGGTGTAATGAGGAAAGGGTTGAAGAGGTGGAGCAGGAAGTGTCAGAAAATATATTTAACTTTCCTCTTACATATTCACAAAGCCAGGTGAAATAGAAGCATGGCAGAAAAGTAAAGAAAGTAGAATGAAATAAACAAAACTATTCTCTTTAAGCAGTGCAATATTAGTAGCAGTGTCAGAGATTATTTTGATGCCTTAATAGATTATTTTTTTTTTCCCCAAAGAGAGAATAAAGTCACCCTGTCATGGGTGAAATTTTACCCTAATACTCATCTCACTCACAAGACTACATTTTCCTTTGAAACAATAATAGTTATATATTTGATTTATTTCTCTAAGTGTCAACAAATTCCTAGGAATGTTACATCAGTCTGGACCCAAAAATACATGACAGCATGAAAAGTAATTAAATACTTAATACATTAAAACTTTGAGCTTTACTTATTTTTCACAATCTTTATCAAGTCAAACAAATGTGGAGCTGGTTTGCTGCAATGACATCCTAACACTACCTATCTACCGAGTCTGTGTGGTTCACTGCATAGTGATCTGTCTTGCAGCATAGATTTAATTGTAAAATGTTTATGGTGTAAAGATATCCAAGGTTAAACTTTTTTTGGTTCTATAGCTGACGACATAAAATACTGAAGAAAATTTCTTGTCCCTTGTTTCATTTTACTTATCTTTCCTAATTTCAGTTATTTGTCACAGATACGTTTTAGGTGGACAGAGTTTTAGTTGCAGGCCCTAAATCTCCAGAACTTCCTAATGTACCATTATGATGCTTAGAAAATTGACCAGACAAAATAAAAATACAGCGCAGAAAGAGTTAAAAAACACACTCAAGGATTATTTTTCTGTTGCCCAGGCAGTTCTACTGCAGTTTTACATCAGTTTCAGGTGGTGCCAAATCAACCACGGTTCAATTTGGTTTATAATGTGCTTCTTCAGCTGAGGGATATGAACTGTTTTTACTTCTTTAGTGAGAGCAAATGTTTATGCTGTCATGATTTCTGTTGCCTATGGAGAATTTTAGCAACATCTTTTGTTTGCAGGGAGGAGCAAAAATAAAGCTGTGCATCAAAACACATTTTGTATTTTCCATGTCTGTTTAGGGAAAGGGCAGGTTCTACCCCCTAGAAAGCAGCATTCTGATAGTTGCTGTAAGTGACTTGCAGTACCACTAGACCAGATTGTCTTTCTTCCTCATCTATTGCAACTCTCCTATTTTATTTATGCCTAATTTATCACACACTCATTACAACTTCAGTGAAATAAGACATGAAAGAAGACAGTATTTTACATGAACCACAAAAGAGCAACATATCAAAGAAGGCTTAATGATGAAACAATACTAATATAGCTGTACAGATTTAAGTATTTATACAGCTGAAATATATGCTTGTAACACATTGGTGGAAAGTGTGCCGTTTATAAATCAATAAATCCCAAGTTTCAAGTTATAGAACACATCCTATTTCTGCATGTCAGAATTCACCATTTCATCCCTTAAAGGCTACATAACCACACTGGTGTTATACAGGTGTTACACTGCTAGAGCAGAATTTGATTATTTTTTTTTCCTGGTACACAGAGGCATACTAAAAACTGTGCACACAAACCACTAATATTTGAAAAAAAAAAAAAAAGAAGAAAGAAAAAATTCTATTTTTCACTGTAAACTGTATAAACTGAGTAGGGTTACAGCCACATTCCATCACAGTACTGAGAGAGTGCTTGTTTAAGATTATGAATTGTAATATATAAATCAAGAAACATTCTAAAATATGAGAAATTATCTATAGCCTTATTGGCCACCATAAACCACCATTAAGGATCACACCAACAAAAGCATGGGGTTTATCTTTCTGTCACCTTCTCTTCCTCTGTCACACCTTTTCAATCAACTGTATCCACACAGATGCCAGAATGAGTATATTTACAGGCAAGAGTATAAAGCTCTTATTTGCTACCTAATACACAGGGGAGACTGGCAGGAAAAACAAGCCATTAGGCTAAGTGTTGATCCCATCCTCTATTCCTCTGATGAAACACTGCAGTCCTTTTTGGTGAGGAAGCCAATAGTTCAAAGAGGTTGATCCATTTTGTGGATGAGATGCTCTTCTTCTGATACCCTTAGGATTTTAACCGTTTCCAGTCCAGAGTTTTTTATTCTGAATCTTTGAGCTACTATTATTATAATTTAAATATTTGCTGTTACTATCTAAACTCTCTCATCATTATCTGTGATTTTGCTTCTGTTATTCTGCACTGATCTAGCTTGAATGCTTCCTTTCTGCTTTTTCTCATATCTGTCTTATCAGAAGTCTAAGCTGGAGTTAGCTGTACTGTGTCCAAACCAGAATTTGAATCACAGACAGCTGAAAACCTGGAAAGAGGATTACAGGATAAACATACTTGCTTCAGGTGGTGAAGATGAGTTGCCAATAAACAGAACTCAACTGATGGCAGTTCCAGTTGTCTAATAACAATAACTCTGTTGGAAAAGAAATTGTTTTACTTCCTCCAGTATTTATAATTCTTTTTAGAAATACTACTCACTGGCTAAGTCCATTACTTTGTGCCATTTATTTCATGAAGTGAAGTAAGAAAATAATGATGCAAAAGGCCAGCTTGTGTTACAGCAGCTCCACAGAACAAAGAATACAGGACATTCAGTGCCAGTCTTGCCATGACTCATCACAAAGGAAGGCGTATGAACAGATCTATTATGAATAGATATGATTAAGCAGGGCAAGAACAAATGTGAGAAACAATGAAACAAATTATGTTAAAATTATATATCCCAATATTTTGCAGTAGCTTAAGGAAGAAAATTTCTTCTTTTCTTCATAGCTCATGAAGAAAATTATCTATTTTAAATTCCTGTTTTTATTTTTTTATATTCCCATTAGTTCTTTAGTATATAAATGTTATTAATTTAAAACATTATTGTGCCCTATAAAAAAAATATGGAGCTAAATTTGTTGTGATTCTTACCATCCACAGGAAATTTTTGAATAACTCATTTTGTTTGTTCTTTTTGTAGAATGTGGTAAAGTCTATACTTCATCAAAAATTATTTTCCTTTGGTACAACTTGACCTTTTACAATTAAACTCTCTTTTTTGTTACTTCTCTGTCCTTTTAGGGCATCTCCTTCCCATAAAATACTTCATAAACCAGCCTGTAAAGTGCCTCTTGTAGTCAGTAGCGTTGCCTAGAAAGGTTGCAGAGTCTCCTTCACTGGAGATATTTGAAGCCCCTCTGGATACAGTGCTGAGTAACATACTCCCAGGGATGCTGCCTGAACAGAGGAGGTTGGACTAAATGACCTCCAGTGGTATCTTCCAACCTTACTCATTTTGTGATTCTGCAAAAGGACTGGGAAGGGGGCATCCTGTACATCTACATGCTCTAGCACTGTCATGCTAGGTCCTGTGATGATATATGCATACCTCATTTCTTTCTCTGGCTGTGCATTTTTTCCCCTCTCCTTTGCTTAGACATGAGATTCCTCATAATGGAGACCATTTTTTATTATGTAGCTCAGTTCCTATTGCACTCAGCAACAAACAATTTTCAAGAACCCAAGTGTCCAGGTAGACTGAGGCATTAAAAAGACCAAGCATTCATCTACTATTTAGTTTTACTGAACCTGGGCCCTACCACACATAATATTATTTTGACATGTGTTGATAATAATTAAGGATGCACCTTCAGCTGCATAAAAATCTTTATCTGTGTGGTAAGACATAGTGAGAGATATATGTATATATATAGAAGAAGTGCTCAAATCCAGAAAGCACAAAGAAGGAGTATGAGCTGATATTCAGCTCATATCATACTTATTGAGAGCATTTGGCATCATGCTAGGAAATTGAAACAAAAATAATTTTCTAATATTCTGAGATGCCCATTAGTTAAAAAACTGTAATAACTGGGTGAATGCAATTAATTGCTCTTAGCTGTGTAACTGTGGCCTTTTTTCATGTTTTCAAGCCTCAAATAGATAAAGCAGGAAAGTACAACTACAGTGTCATAAAGGAACTTTTGTTATTCATCCATAAAATCAGAGCTAAGATATTTTTAATTTTAAAGTAACATTGCTATCTGTTTCCTTTAAAAAAAAACAAATTACCTGGAAATGTACCAGTCTGTGAAGTCCAAATTAATTCCAAATTGTGTTTAAATAACATAAAATTCATTTAATTGAAAGCAGAATTAATTTGTACTTTTTTAAATTTTTTTTTTTACTTTATTACCTATTATTCACATATGATTTATTTTTCAAAATAAAATGCCTTGCTGTGGTGCTATCTCCTAGTCTAATGATAAGCAGTGCTATATATTACAATGAAAATCACTGATTTCAATATCCCTCATTCAAAAGCTGATAAGTGGAAGACTATTTGAGGCTTCATGATTAGAAAAATGTTTTCCAAAATAGCAGTTAGAGCGCTGTCAAAAAGCTCTTCCACAAAACACATTCCAGAAAATCTGAGTTTTTCACTAACTCAACCATACTAATGTAAATATCTCAGTCCAACAGGGTAAGTTGGTGGGATTGTAGATGAAAACACTGAAATAATAGGAAGTATACAAAAGGAAGACTAAGGCAAGTGGGTAAGAATTTACAACAGAAGGCATGTCTCTTCCATTTTCTTTCTGTGCTTACTCATTTCTCAAAGGGGGAGTAGGAGGTTGTGCAAAAGAATTAGTAAACAGCTATAAAGAAATACACTTGCAAAATATTTTAGTCAGCTTACATTCTACTAAAACCCCCAGAATTTAAATACAAACTTTGCATCAGTCAGGATACTGCTTTTTTTTTTACAATATTGTAAATATTCTTTTAAAGCAGTTACATATTAAAAAAAAAAAAAAAAAAAAAAAGATTGTAACCCAACCACACAAAATTAAGTTACAGGAGTTTGTGCTGCCCATTAAAATCTGCACTTTCTCATTTCTCTTCTGGTATTGTAGAGTGGTCTGTTGAACCACTAAATAGCTGAAAGCCTAAATCTCATGCCTGCCTGAGTGAGAAACTTTGCACCAGGCTTACAGTTTCTGCATTTTTCTGGTTAAGAGAGAATCATCCCAGTTGGGAAAGGTTTATATGTGAAAAGTGAATGAAGCCAAACTGCACATTTCTCACAGGCATCTGACTAATGTTGAATAACTTTTGGGAAAATACTCAGTTTTATATTACCAATTGTTGGAGGTCAAAATTTAAAAAGGGGGAAAAGTAGTGAAGTAAACTGAAGAAATATATGTTCATTAAGGCTGTTAAACACAGCATTTATAAACGTTTCAAGAACTCCCTTGATATTGCATTTTAGCAGCTACTAGGGGGAGTATTATTTTGATTTTCATTTTAAATTCTAGCAAAGAAATGAAAAATGTAATACTTTAAAAATGAAACATTATTAAAATAAAACAGACTATCCGCACACTCTATAATGTAAGTATCATGTAAAGAAAGTTAAAATGGGGTTTATGCTCAGCCTTAAAGCCAGCATGAGCCAAGCCTTGTTCATGGGCTCCTCTGTAGTTCCCTCAAGTAGTAACAAAGTGATATTTGTCAATCAGACATAACATTAAAGAGTTTTTTTTTTTTTTTATTTTCAATATATGGTTCTGGGGAAAATTCTCTACTAGTTTATATCTTTCTCAACCAGTGCTTAACCTATCACAGCAGTCTAATCACCCATGAGCACTTCAGACTGGGCTGGGAAAGGGTTAAAAAAAGTCAGCAAAATTCATTGTAGATAAAGAGACACTTAAATTTACTATTCTACTTGATATCTATTATATCTGCATTCACTGCTGATAATGTCTTTATTTTTAAAGTGACCAGTGATGAAAATGTTATTTTTCTTTAAAACTCTGTACTGAAAAAGATTCTTATGATGAGGGAAAAAGGAATTTTGAGATGGACTACATGGAGGTAATATGCATTTCTTCAAAATTGGGTTATATTTCTTTTATTTGCATGAAGAAAGCTGTACTATGACCTGAAAAAGCTTTTTAAAGTCATACTGATATTTCTCTGTGCCTATGAACTCTGTAGAAAAGATGATGACTAACTCTTCCTGAGCTCTTCCTGTTGGCTAATAAACTACTTTAAATAGTACAGACTAGAATGTAACCCTTCTTTAGAATGTAGATTCCAGGATGTCCACATATTGGGGCACATACTAGGATAAATAGCAGCAGAGTACATTAGAAACAGGTGTTGCTAAGGATAATTAAAAAGAGAGAAGTCACTCCAGATCGTTAAGGCCTTCAGTATGCAGTGAAAGAGAAATTGCTTAAAATTCTGTGCTAATAAAAAATTCTGTCCTAATAAAAATGAAGAAATTGCATTCTTAGAAGTTTTAAACAAGCACTTTTGTAATCATGAAAGCACTTTTATAATCATTGTTTATTTGTTTGTTTTTAATGATATTTTCTATTCCCTGTGCTACTTAGGCGTATCCAATTAGTGTTAAAATGAAAAGGTGTTTAGTTCAGATTTCTGCAGTATTCTAGCATATATTTGCCTCAGAAAGTGGAGAAGTGATTTGAAATAACATTCATTTTCTCTGCTTTTTGAAATGTACAGTCACATCCTCAGAGTCATGCAGCAGACTTGTAATCAGAAGAGACATTCTAACCTGAATGCCAGAGGCGAAAACTCACAAATTCTGCAGAAGAATATGAATAGTACCTTTCCTCCTCCCCCTAGATTTCTCCCTGGACATAGAGCCACAGCTCCATCAGTGACCAGGAAATTAAGCAAAGGTTCAATCATGGACCTAAAGAACAGGTAGTTCAGATTATATTTGTAGTTGTTGTAATTTTAAAGGAATACTGCAGATTCATGTTGAAGAAATAAAAACAAAAAAGAGATCAGGTGCAAAGGAAGGAGAAATTAACTACACACCCCTGATTCAAAGTTATTTGGATATCATAATTATTAAAAAACATCATCACCATCATCATCAACATAGAAAACAGATAGTAATATTTTTCCTGTGTTCTTATATACACATCTGCTTGAGAGTATGCACATCACATTTGCCCTTTCCTCTACAAAGGACACTGTTAGAATAATACAGAAAATTCAGCTGAGCATAATTTTTATTCTTTTTATTTTATCATCAAGTTTGTTGACAGATTGAAACTGCGGATATAAAACAATTATTTTAAGAGAGAAAATGCTCTAGCTGAGCATGAAAAATAATTGGCATTATATATCTACAGAAAGTAGTAGAGGTGCTAGAAATATAGAGCTGGCTGTGGATTTTTTTCAAAATGCATCTTTTGTCAGAAAATTCCAAATCTTCAAAAGACATTTTCCAAGTAAACGTAAGTGAGGGTAAATAAGGGTAAATTGATACCAAAATTAGTAGCATTGATATTGCTTTTCTGGGTGAGAAAAAGCTCCCATTGTAACAAAGAAGTTATAAGGCATCGAAATACAAACTATGAAAATGTGGTTCATGTTCTTTTGCTGCTTGATTGGAACAGTATTGCACATTTGCTTTGCAGTGCATAAACTTCTTTTAGCTATGACCATACTGGTCATGCCAAATTTTCCTGCTTGTTTTCACTCTGGACCCAAAAATTTACTTTGTCTAGCTGAGAAAGCCATCTCAGCAGGCTTTATTGAGAGCAGCGCACTTCCTGATTCCAAGAAGGTGTATAAAACTATATCCCTCCTGTCACAATTACCTTCCTTGCATGCATGTTGTAGTTCTTGTTTTCCAGTTGTCACTATTGACACAACACACAGAGTCTTATATTTTGGCGCCTTGGATTTTTGTAATCTGTGTTTCTTGCAACTGTTTCTGTTTCTTTAGTAGCTGACTTCATGACTTCATTGGGATTTTCCCCATGTCTTCCCCGATGTGACAATGATCACTATTTTGGAAAATTTGGGCAAGTTGCTGCTCCTTATTCTTGCCACTTTTACATGTCAACTATTAGGCCAGAAAACAAGCAAACAAGCAAAAGAGAACCTCTCCAAAAGAAAAAAAATCCAGCCCAAACAAAAACAATATAAAAAAAAAACTAAAACAAAAACCCAAAAACAAACAAACAAACAAAATTTTTCTATGCAATACTCTGATATTATTAATGTGGGAACAGAATTTTTTTCACAATTAACTTGGTGGTTTTCTGTTACTTTGTTTTTCCAAATGTTTGGTACTTAACAACCCTAACTTATTGAACTTATCTTTGAAGTTGGGAAAAGACCCAATTTCATTGGGAAAATTGGGAATTTTCCACTCCTACTGTATTGCTGATTTCTACTAAAAATTACTAAATGTGCTGATAATGTTCATCCATAATGCAAGCCTGATGCTTACTTGGGATGAAGGAATTTATTTTGATTAGATTCCAGGTGAAACTCAGTCATGACCCTAATGAACAAGTTCATATTTCAAAGTTGAAACCTGATCAGGTGGTAATTCAAAGTTCCTGGTGGTGTGAGGTTTTTTTTCCTTCTGTACATGCATTGCATACACATATGTGCATTTGTCCTCATTTCCCACCATCTGTCCCTCCTACAGACTTGTCTTAATTTTTGAGCAGACAAGGTGAGGTACATGAATGTTTTAGGCTTTATAGCTTGAAGATATAAATTCATCCTTTCATTAGTTTCAGGAAATCTAATAGGGAAAATCACAGAATATTGAATATTCTAGTGTACTGTCCGTCTCACTGGGTGTAATGAAAGGCTGATTTATGACTGATAAAATACCTATGTAATAGATGAAGACCAACTCCATATATGCATTTAGTAGAAGAGGATAAATATTGCTTGGCTATTCAACAAAACCTCTACCTCCTACACTACTAAGGTTTGATTTAATCATTCATAGATCACATGGGGAAATGATTTGTGAATTCACTCTGACCAGTGGTGGACTCACACACATTTCTCTTAAGCACTGTCATTTTCTTAGTCATTTATTTCCTGCTCAACAGGGGGTTCAGAAGCATTGCCAGCTTACCAGCTTGATGGTCAACTCTGCAGTTCAAGGGAAGTACAGAAGTGTCTGCCATTCATTTCAGGAGAAAAAGGTTGGCTCAGTTGCTTTGCTTGTCCTTCATTTGAATTCTACTTGTAATCTCATTACAGGTGTCCACTTGTAGTCTTACTACTATTGGATCACATTTCTAATCCAACAGAGCAGCAAGTATATCCTATGCAAAAAGCTATGTTGAAAAAATAGTCATGAGCTTTTATGACACATAACTGGGATAATTTTATATTTGCAAAGATATAATTTTAAGTTTGAAAACTAAACTACCACTTTTGCTACTTCTGCTGCAGGTAGAGTTACAAACACAGAAGTAAAATATGATGGTAAAGAGTCAATACCATGACAACTTACTGGAGATAAAGTCCGAAGTATTTGCCACAGCCTGGAAAGTAGGAGACATATAAGTAAATAGATCATCTAGAATTTGTGCAGTACAACTGAGAATAACTGGAGTGTTTGGGTTACTTAATGTCTTATATGATAATGAACTCATGTTTGCAAGTGGCTGATAGCTCAAAAGAAAGTAGTGGAACAAGATGATGGAATGCTAACACTTTTCCCAGATTGTGAAGTGACTGACATTATTGCTTGGTTACTCTCATATTAAAGCAGCCAGAAACTGCTTTAATAGCTTAAATAATATTCTTACTAACTTCCTATACCTGCTTTCTGAAAGAACACCAGCTGAATTGAAAGACTGGTCTGCTTGCTTCAGAAATAAAAGTTAGCATATAATCAAAGGTGGTCATCTTTAGAATAATGGGAATAAGAAAACTATTTTCTGCTCTTAAGAAATATTAGAGAAAAGTAAACCCAGAGTTTTGTGCAATGATCCTGCTATGATAATAGGAGAGTTGCTCCACTGGAGATCAGGAGTGACTGCAACAGTTTGAGTCTGTATTTATGACTTTTTACAGGTTGCTCCTTTCAGTACTTCAGTGAGAACAAAACTCTTTGCCTTTGTAAGCTAACATTATCTTGTTTCGGTACATTTCCTTTTTTTCTTAACTTTAAGCCACTGACACAGCAGGCGATTGAGCAAACTGAAACAGAGCTCTGTGTGTTCTCTCATGTGCTTAGGCAGATACTTAGTCCTTAGATCTCATGGATGAACTATGAGACTCATATTTTTCCTCTTCTAAGCAAAACCCTTTTAGCCTATGTAAAAGAAAAAAAAATAAGAAGTAAAAGAAAAAAAGAGAAGCAAAAAGGAAACAAAGAAAAAAAAGAAAAAGAAAAAGAAAAAGAAAAAGAAAGAAAAAAAGAAAAAAATGGCAGCCAGACAGTATTACTCCAGTTGACTTTATTGGTAGCTGCAATGAACAGCTACCATTTTTTTTTTATTGGCTATGACTGAGCATATCTTTGTGATTTGTAGTCCTGAGAAGGCCACATATAAAAAGGGAGGTTATCTCACATATTGCTACTAGTAATGTTTGAAAACAAGTTAAAAAAAATTACTATGAATTATATATTAAAAATTTTAAGTTTAAACATAGAGCAGTTAAAGTGATAATTTTCATAAAACAATGACAATAAAAATATTTTTCATAGCACATTGTTAGACATCTATTTTCTTTTCATCTTTATCATGCTAATGATAAATAAGGCTTTCTACAAGTCTAAACTGAGCAGTTTTGCTCACAAGCACCTAAGACATCCTGTAACAATATTCTTCATGGTGATAATGCTATTTGCTCAAGTAAGAATAAATTAAAGTTGTCATTTAAGGACAAATGCAAATGCAGCCAACGGAATGATCTAGGAAGTCATGAACTTCTTTCTATGTTGTGGTCAAAGACCCCTGGAATGACATTAAAAAAAAAAATAAATCCTTGCATTCTAAATGTGAAAAACCCCTTTTGGGTTTTTTTCAGAGGTATTTATACAAGTTAAAACAGAATCAGTACTGATATCATTGTTTGAATAAACAGGAACACAGCAGTATCTTACTGGTTGTTCTGTATGGTCTTAGTAGTCTTCTTGCCTGGCTTCGCTTCAGATAATAATAGGTTTAAATAAATTACTAAAGACTATTCTCAAGAACCAGAACTTGGAACATATGTGGTAGAAATGCCAGAAGGAGACTGAATGATGGCACATTTATTGCACAGTAAGAAAAGCAGGGAAGTCTTCTCCCTGCCTTCCATCTCCAGGCGTATATTGTTTTGAACATTGGTTTTGGTCAGTTTTTTCCTCTTGAACTAGGTATGACTAATAATCTTAGAAACTATTTTTAGGCCTAACCTATATAGAATAAAAGTTTTAGTGAGGTGAATAATATATCTCATCTAGAAGATGTGAATGAATCAGACACTTTTTTTTTTTTTTTTTTTTTGCCTGTATATGTAGAAATTAAACACTTACTCTCAAGAAAGATTTCATGGAAGCTGAAACCTACTCCCTTCAAACTCTTGTAGAAGGATTTTGCTTTCCCTTTTGCCAGACATTGAAGAGAGCAGTAAACAGAAGAGAGACCTTGGCTTGCTGTTCCAGCAACTTGTCCTCAGCAGTCCAAAACCAGCATGATGAAACTTTCAGCTGTTGCTGCAATATGCTACAGAAGGTGGGATATTTCCAATATCCTTGTTTATTTCAGAGCACCATCCTGGCTTGAACTTTAACAGCTACAGTATTTGTCTATGTTTTAACTTAAGTCTCCTGTTGAAATATCAAATTAACCTTAAAAATATACCATCTTTTTAACACAGCTAAACAATGCTGATTTCTTTCCTTCATTTGCTTCCAAATGCTTTGATATTTGCATTTATTTATTCTGTTTTTTTCATTTTAAAGGCTCAGTAATATGGTGGTACACAAATTGTCCAAGGTCATAGGTTGGACAAGGGAAAACCAGGCTCATCACTGGCCCCACAAAACCTCTGTTATTCATTATAATCTGAGAAGGACACAAGGCCTAATTCCTATATTAATTAATTACTAAACAAAAATCAGAATTCTGGATAGGAGTTAACAATGTAATGACAGCTGATCAACTAGGGTGCATCATTTGTTCCCCACAATACTTGGCTTTTTCAGTACTAATGACCAAAAAAACCAAAACATGTCAGAAAGTATTCATCATCTGTTCCTTTCGCAACATAAATAAAAATGAAAGAAGAAATACATGATGAGTTTAAATTAATCTCAGTTTTCAGAGGGTATGTTTCATGACAGGTAAAACTTCATCACTTCTATCCATCTCAGCAATTATACAATTCGAAATTATATGTTGCATGGTACCTTGAAAACCTCTATTGCTTTATTTAAATCACAGGGAAAGCACATGTCTCGGATTGTGCTTTCACAATAAAAGTTGTGCATAAACAAATGTGTGAGGAGACTTGTCCTGGAGAGACTGATCCAAAGATTTGAAGCGCTTTGAACCTTGAAGAGCATAATATTCCACTTGGAGAACCAAGGGCCAAGTTGATTACTTTATGACTGGCAGACTGAAGTCACTGAATGCAAGCATACAGAAATGTATTCATGCAGATATATATGTATCTCCCCATAAACTTGATATGGGAAATACAATATCCCTAGAGGGGATTTGAAATGGTAGAGGGTCATACAGACTTGTAAGAAAAGTTCTTATAAGCAAATGTGTGCAATATAAAGTCATAAAATACAGTAGAGGGTTTTTGAAAAGTCTAGTGAATCAAAGGTTTATTGTGATGGCTCTTTTTAAATGCAAAGAAACCAAGGCCAAACTGAACTATTATATGACAGGGCCATTTGTAAATATGATGAAGTAACTCACTTGAGTTTTTTCTCTCATAATTTCTATGGTAACCTGTCTAACTGATATTTTATGGAATTAATGGAACATTAGGTTGCACCGTCAGTTCTAGAGGACCCATCCAATATATTTGACATTACTTACCTTGTGAAAATGAATTGAAATCTACAGGAATGAAGCCTATTATTGCGTATATTTCTTTCCTGAGTACCTTGGTTCCTGTTGTGGCTCAATTTTTATTATTTCTTTTACATATGCTAAACAAAACTTCAGCAAATCAGCTCATGCAATTGAATTCTTTGGTCTTCTTCATATTTCAAAATGATTGACCCTGTCTAGAATTTTCAACTAATGTCAAAAAGAAAGTAACAAGATAATTTCAGGCACAAAGTTAGTCATTTTAGTTTTGCATCAGTCAGATCTTCTAGCATCTTAACAGTTGAAAATGTTTTTAAACATGCACACAAAAATTCAAATATTAAGACAATAGACAGAAGGGATCTTTCCCACTGCAAGCTACCACAATATGAAGTTTTATTGTAACTGCTGATAAGAGTACTAGAAGATTTTTGCATAAATAATCTTAATTTTAGTTTGAGATATGATAAACATATGTTTGTTTCTTTGTTCCTTGTTCTATGTATCTAGCAAGTAACTGTACAAAATTGAGTTTTGTAGCCTATGTAGCCTTCTGCCCAAGTTTATAGGTAATGTTTTACACAGACAGGTAGTCAGCTAGCTTGCATACAGATGTCTACACTGTGAGTATCTATGAATCACTGAGTCCTACCTAAAATGGACACACTGGACAGGATTCAACTCATTTCACTCTAAACTTCAGAAACTTAGGCCTGTGACTATCGTCATTGCCTTTCTTCTCTTTTTAGTTAATGGAGATAAAAATGAAACACCTAGAGTCAGAAAATTTTCATCCTAAGATAAATATTTAACAAAAATCAAACTAAGCACTCTCTAGAGACCTGTAGTGAAGACAGCTTTGTTTCTGGTTTAAACATGGTGGTGTTTCCTTTCCAATCAGAATGGATAATATTTAGTTCATACAGTTCAGCAATACTTTTCTAAAAATCCTAATGAAACCTGTTGCTTTGACTTTGGTCAAAACTAAATTGTGTTTCTATTGAAACAATGTAGGAATCAGACTTTTGCCCTAAACCAACTCTCAATTGATTTGGAACTTTAAAATTTCAATTAAAATTTTATTTAATTGATCTTTCAAAAACTTTTTTTTTCTTAAGTTAAATTTGGGGATTTGTTTCCTTGTTTTTACCTAGACCTGGTAAAGCCATCACAGAACAAAATTATGGTGATGGGCTAGTGACTTGGAACAGATGTTCTTCTGTCTCTTAGATTATGGAATTGTCTCTGTGTTGGGGTCTCTCTGTATTCAGTTACAAAATAACTGTTCCATCTCCTTCTGCCTCTTTTACTTCAGCATAGCAATTGTCCTGGGGAATACAGGAATCAATCTTAATGCTTAACCTACAGAACTTGTGTTGGTAGACTTAGGATTTAATGTTGAGTCTACAGTGTAATTTCAGGGGGGTTATTTGTTCAGTTTCATAAACTGTGTGGGTAGAATTCAAGCCTTTACAACTCTGACAGGGCTTTCCCATTTAGAAGATCCAGTTGTATTTTCAGGTCTTATTAAAGCAGAAAAAGAAACAGTTATTGGTTCTATATATGAGCTTTAAGGAATGTATGAGCTGCTACAGAAGATCACATCTGAAACCTATCTGCTTCAATATTTTATCACAGATGCTGACCTGCCCTCACTGGTTCAAAAGAAAATTCAAATTCCCCTACTGTACAGAGTGTCTAACACTGTGCTTTAACACTTAATAATTAGAAGCTAATAACCTGAATTTTAAGGTTTCACACATCATCCAAATTGTACATCCTTTGAAAACTAAATCAACCATATGGAACTTTTTATATCAGTCACAGCTTTATTGCAGTAACTATTTGTAAACTACAGAAAAGCTTGTCTTTGCTGCAGTCTTGGTCCAGTAATATCTCAGCTTCTCTGTTTTCTGAGAATTTTATTTACTCATTTATTTTTTTAACCACTGGAAGGTACATTTTGTCACAAAAACCATAGTTCTGGAAATCAGAACTATAAAATTTGGTTTTGCAGGCTGTTTTTCAAGACATAATGATATACATTTCTAGAGAGGAATACAAAGTATGCAATTATTTCTTTTATTTCAAAGGCTAACGATTCATCATTTCCTGGAACTCTACCTTGTTTTCCAAACTCTATAGTAAACCAGACTACAGCTCCACAAAAGGAGTTGATAGCTCTCTCTATGAAGGGAAAAAGTGTTAGTGAAACTCAGCTTCTCACTTAGAAGCTAAAAAATTCCTCTCCTCCTATTATTCTGCTTAGTTAAAATTCTGTTACAGAGGACATAATTACTTTGCCAATGCTAGTCCTGTGACAGTTTCATCTCAAGTTCAGTCTCTAAAACATTTGAGGTAATTGTCAAACACATTTCTGCATTTGGAGGAATACTTCTTAATTCTTTATTTAGTGAATATAACTTTGTACAAGTTAAGATAAGCAGTTTGTTTAATAGCTTTCATAAGGTGGTGGATTATCTGTACCATGGTTCTCATAAGTTGACATTGGGGAAAAAACCCAATGACCGACTGATTTCTCATTATTTTTAAAATGCCATATCACAGACTTGGTCATTAAATCTGCTTTACTCTGTCATGGTACTTTTATTCATTAGTAGCTAATTTAGAAACTACCAAAATGTGGAATTGTGATTACTATTACCCTTAATGTGGAACTTGACTTTCTTTTTTAGTGAGGGCCTTCTATCAACTTTAAGCAGCTATTGGAAGATCAGAAAGACCACATTAATTTATCTATCTCCTGAGTAGAAAATGAATCCAAAAATATTAAAATGGTCCTTAAAATATAGTGTCAAAATAGCTGTTTTAAGTGTGACATTACCTTTTTTTCAACTAGCAACTGCTCCTCTCTCTTTGCAGCAGAGTTAATTTTGCTTTTATTATGACCATGGGTGCATGACTGTTTCAAAATATTGGGAAAGGGCAATGAGCCAAAATCATTATCTTCACTTGAAGTGTTTAATACCAAATGTAAATATTGGAGGGGCTTGAGTGCCCAAGCCATCCCTCAAGGCTTTATGAATCTGATTATAAATGTCCCTGCTGCACTGTCAGCTAGCCACCATCACAACTTCAGTCCAGTGTTGTCAAGGAAATAACAACCTACAGTCTTCCATTGCTTGTCAGTATAAGGACAGTGCTTAAATAACACATGGGTTGACTTCCCCTCAAATACTCCTGAATAATTGAAATTGTTAATAGGCAATTAGAAAAATCAGAAATAAAAATAGAATTCAGGCTGTTTTAGATGCTCATTCTTCCTGTATATTTCATGCAGCATTAAAACTTTTAGTATCCAGTGAGATACTGTTCATAAAATGAGAAAGTAAGCTGATGGCTACCTTCTAAATACACTTCCAGTGGTCAGTTTTATTCTCTTGTCTGAAGAATGAAAGAAACTAATGTCTTTTTTCACTTCTTTATGGAACAGCAGCACCTGAGGGAGACAGAATTTATTGCAACAATCCACTGCCAGGAATACATTAAGCACAGGGGAACAAAGGACGTATGAGTACGTTCTGCATTCAGAGAGAAATGTGGAATACAAAAATACAGCATTTTTCCAAAATACCATTCATTAAGATTTACATTCTTTTTCATATTAAATTCTTGGTGGTTATTACAGGTTCCTGTTTTTCCAAACTGGGAAATTTATTTCTTGAATTATTTCCAAAGTTCTGTGAAGCAGATAATAAACTTTAAAAGAGCTACAGTGTTTGTTCCATACAAACCTAACTTATTACTGTGTGCTATTCTCAGTCGAGAATCTTGAACAGTTTGTAAAGAAGTATGTATTCTTCAGTGTAGAACAAACATTTGTAATTGAGCTTTTAATCTTCAGGGACTAGGAATTTATGATTTTCAGAAATGAAGCAAAAAGACAAAGGTATGTCAGACTAGTGTAGTCCATTAATCAACTTCACACTCATAGTGCATATCAGAATGCAGCTTCTTATCAATAAATCTCATCAAAAATTGTATTTCACCTAAAACTGGACTGCTTCGGTATTAATATTTTATTTCACATTTTTTAAGTTAAATAGGTATTTGAGTAACTTCTGAACTTAATTTGACTTTGGTTTTTATACCACTTTAGGATATATATATTTCAATAAAATATGGTATGTCTTTCCAAATCATCAACTTCATCTTTGAGCTTGATGCCTGCAGCACAATTAATCGTACCAAGCCAAAAAACAGGTGCCATAGTGCTATCTTCTCATAGCTTTGGCAGACAAGGTATGCAACCTGTAAACACCTGTGCTTTTCTAGACTAGCAACCGGAGCACAGGATGCTTGATTTGCAAATGGGATTAAACAGGCATGTTTATATATGTTGCAGATTCAATTAGTCAGTAGAGAGAACTTCTAGAAGACAGGTCATCTGAGATGAACAAATTTGTTCAATGACAGGCTGAAGGTGCTGAGGATGATCAGCCTGGAGAAAAGGAGGCTCAGGGGAGACCTTATCACTCTCCACAACTGCCTGAAAGGAGATGGTAGTGAAGTGGCAGTCAGTCTCTTCTCCCAGGTAATAACCAGTAGGACAAGAGGAAATTGCCTCAAGTGCACCAGGGGAGGTTCAGGTTTCATCATCAAAAGAATTGTCAACACTGGAACAGGCTGACCAGGGAAGAATCACTGTCACTGGAGGCATTTAAAAGACATGGAGATGTGGCACTTAGGGATATATTTTAGTGGTGGATTTGACAGTGCTGGGTTAGTAGTTGTGTTAGATGATCTTAAAAATCTTTTCCAACCAAAAGAATTCTATGACCTTAAGACTGTAGACCTTAAGACATGTCAGAAGAACTGCCCGTTAATGTTGCTATTTCTCTTCACTATGTAAACAAGATGAAAAAGATGTCTAGCATGACTTAGGGCAATTTCCAAATATTTAAGGTAAGCAGATGATCTTGATAGCCAATAATACCTCTGTCTAGTTCATTTATCAATGCATAAGCACACTTTAATATTTTTATTTTCCTAATGTTTCATTTGACCAGTCAAGTTATAGAAACAATATCATTAAAGAGTAATGAGCTCAAGAAAAATCACTCAGTATCATCATCATACTTGATGATACAGGAAATGAAGTTATACTAAACCAAGGGAATAAGAATTATTTATAGAAATAATTCAAGACAATAAATGCCAAGGAATCCTGATTTATTTTTGCAAGCAATTTAGAAACAAGGAAAATAGTGACAGCAAGGTTTTTCAAAGTAAAAATTTTTATTTCTTTGATGTGTATCTTGTATATTCATTGCAAGTAGAGTCAGTGTTTTGGACCGCATTTTTCTGAATGTATCACAGAAGGATGAACTAATGAAACTTAACACTTATTTATTTACTTATCTGAGGAACTTGTCCATACAATGTTAAATTCATTGCTGTGGTAAGCAAGTGCAGTTATTTTCACATTAGTGGAATTTTGCTTGCTTAGACCTACAATTATTTTGTCCCATAAAATAAGTGATCTGTGTAACAGCATTTTCAGCTAGATATTATTCTTTTCATATTGTTCCTGAGGAAATGCTGCAGAGGATTAAGGATTCTTTCTAATACCACAAAGGGTATCTGGGCTGAAAGTTAGTGTTAAAATAATGTTTCTTTGCTCACAGGCTTGAACTCAAATCACACCTCTGTCTAAAGGGAAAGGTTCCACATTGCCTTGCAAACTTCTCTTTTTATGACATTTTGGGATGGCTGACAGGAAGTTTTCAGGTTATGCTTGACATTTTGATAAGTAAAATCACATGAGTAGTCTTACCTTTGCCTAACTCTTGCTGTGTTGCTTTTCTTTGCTTTTGAACTGCTCTGGAAAGGAGACAATACTCATGTTATCTTTTTCATACCATGTGAAATAACACACAAGAAATTTACATTTGCTGTTCTTAAAGCTGATAAATTAACAACAAGATTATCTTCTTTATCTGGACATTTTGAATTACAGTTCTAGATTTTACTTTAGAACCTAGAATGAAGAGAAATAAAATGGATAGCTTGAACATAGACTGATTATCTCTTCACCAATTTAAAAGTCAAGGTGAAATGGATTTATGTTCATCACACCTAAAAAAATCTTAAAAGTCATTAAAAATTCCCTTTTCCTAGACAATATAAGGGAAGGCAGCTGGGTATTATGGTGATTTTCAGCAGCATAAAACCCTCAAGAGGATTTTAGTGGGTTGCAGGGAAGAAAGCAACTGAATCAATGGTTTGCTACAGTTTTACTGGTTTTTATAGTACTGCAAAAACCATGCCTCAGAAAAGACTGTCTCTGACACAGAGAGAAGTAATAGCTAAATTTGGAAGAAAAATAGCTGGAATCATGCCATGAAAGTTTTAAATTTTGAAATAGAGGCCTGTGACTTTGACCATTACAAGGAAACAAAGAAAATTCATATACCTATAATCATTGAAATAGCTGTGAAGTCATTGTCTTTTTCCTACCAGAAACAAAGTTGAAGAATCTTAATATTTTAAGTTTTTAATAGATAAGTAATTTGGAGTTGAAGCGCACAGTGCATAGCGTGAGTTGAATTAGGATGTATTGGCAAAAATAGGCAAGAATTGGAAGAATAAAACTGGATGAGAATATGTGTCCCTTATTTTTGAGGTGGTACACTGTACAGAATAAAAAAAAGATGTTCAAGTTCCTGGAAATTAGGTGCAAGACAAGTAAGGAGGCTGTGATAGTCACTGTGACCATTCAAGTGGCTCGGTATTAGTGCATAATTTATGTGTGCAATTGAGCATATGAGCAGCCTGAACCTTCTGTCATTAGATCAAATATGGGCTGCTCGTTTCAGTCAATCAAGTTACTTCTTTAGTATTTGCCTGTGATAAAAGGTTTGATAGTGTCAAGGAAAATCCTTTAATATATTGGTAAGGGAAGAGTACACTCTGACTGGCACTGAGGCAAAAAACAAAAAAACCACAAACAACCCTGCTCTAAATTTGAGTCACTTACCAGCTAATGTACTCAGAGAGGAGGTTCAATTCTGCAATCTGTGTGAACCTCATAAAGTTCAGCAAGGCCAAGTGCAAGGTCTTGCACATGAGTCAAGGCAATCCTAAGCATAAGTACAGGCTGGCCAGAGAATGGATTGACAGCAGCCCAGAGGAGCATAACTTGCTGTTGGTGACAGGAAACTCAACCTGACACAACGATGTGAACTCACACCCCAGAAAGCCAGCATAAGAAGGATGTGGATCTCTTGAAGTGTGTTCAAAGGAGACCACAAAGATGATCAGATGACTGAAGCACCTATTCTATGAAGACAAACTGAGAGAGCTGGTGTTTTTCAGCCTGGAGAAGAGAAGGCTCCTGGAAGACCATCAAGTACCTGAAGAGAGCTGCAGAGGGACTTTTCTCAAGAGCATGTAGTGACAGGACAAGGAGGAATGGCTTCAAACTGAAAGAGGATAGATTTAGATCAGATGTCAGGAAAATAATTTTACTCTTAGAGTCGTGAGACACTGGTACACATTGCCCAATAAAGCTGCAGACTCCCCATCCCTGGAAATGTTCAAGGCCAGGTTGAATGGGACTTTCAGCAACCTGGTCTAGTGGAAGACATGTGGCAGGGGGGTTGAAACTGGATTGTTTTTAAGGTCTTTTCCCAACCAAAGTGTTCTATGGTGATTCTGTGTGCTATTTTAGTGGTATTTGCTCTGTGTATGATGCTCATTTGTTCATTTGAGTTTATAAAGGGATGTATGAAAAGAAAGAACAGCCCTTATCCCGTGCACAATAAGTTGTTTAGCATATGTTGGTCATAGAGAGATTCGCTTTCTCATAAATGAAACTGGAATACCTCCCAGAATTGAACTTCCTCTCAAACATGTAACTTTGGCTGACAGTGCTGAACTCCAAGAAAGGGATGGAGGGGATCCTGCTTTTCTGTGCAATGCACATTTGGGATTCTTCATTCTCCCAAGAGATTTTTTGATTGCTGCTTGTACTTCTGTGGAAGTTAAAAAAACAAAACAAAAAAAAAAAGGCTTGTGTTCGGGAATTTTATGACTGCAGCAGATACTGTGTCCACTTTATGTCTACATGTGTAATTCTGATATTTTTTTTGTGATGAGACTGTTTGGTCAATTGTTCAAGTAGCACATGCCTAGTATATTTACAGAATAATTCCTGAGTTAATTAAGAGTGGAGAAATTAGTCAGACACAGAGAAAATGAATAGTTTTGCATTTGCTCAAATCTTCCATCTGGACTCTCCACTTCTATGCTTGCTCTTTTGGTAAATGAAAACTAGTTTAAAAAACACCAAGATAAATATATTATATTTTCACCCTTCAGATTAATAAATAAAGAGTACTGTTGTTAGACCTATTTCATTCCTGAGTAGACATTTCAATTTTTTTTTGAGATTTTGCATTTTTGCTATATTTCATAGCATGAAAAAAAATTAAAACATGATAAGTCCTTGAAATTTCTTCTACAGACATTACTATTTACTTTTTTAAATACTAGGAAGCAAGGGATTTTCAGTGAATGAGCAAAAATACTGAATAGTTTAATATTTAATATTTAATTTCTTAAATTTCATGTTACTTGGTGTCCTCATCAGACTCACATAACAGAAAATTTCAGAAATGAAATCTTCCATGGTGGAACTTCTAATATTTTCTCCTAAGATCTTTACTGTTGAGACAGGAAGGATGGCATTTAACTCAAGATTACTGAAATCTAAATGAAGATCTTAAAATGCAGATGCCTATTTTACTTACAGATTCTGTTCAGACATCTTGTGTTTCTAGTGAAGTTGAGTCAATGCAGGTTATGTAGTCTAAGAGAGCTACTCACCTGTCCCTGGCATAAGACACCTGTGTTTTGTGCTGAACAGCTTCCTAGAAGCCATTTACTTTATCAAGGTCCCTATTTAGTCCCTTTTATGTCCCATGATTATTTTAGATGCTTTAAGGTATTCTGCTTGACCTTCAGCTGGTGCTCTAAATGTTTTGACTGTGGTGTATGTTCACTGAGGTGTTTTCAAAGACATGCAGATACCCCGAGTAACTAGCCTATGATGAAAGGTAATGTGAAAATGGACAGGTACTAGTTGACTTATCAGACTGGAAAAAACCCTAAACCTTTAGGCAGTGGTTTATAAATAGTTCCACTTTTCCCCCTTTAGATACAGAAGAAAAATGCTCCAGAATACCTTGTGACACTGGAAGTCCTTTTGAAGAAACCAATGAGAGAGCAGCAAAATCACATCTTTCAGTATTCTATTTCCAGGTATATGTGTATATGTAAATAATTGCTAACAGTTTACTGTTAAAACATAAAAGGTAACATTGTCAATGTTTGTTAATATCAATTAATTATGTTAACTTCAAGCCAAAATCATTCTGGTCACACAGTGGTAGACTCATGTATATGAGCCAAAGTTTTAAACCCTAAGTTTGGGGAAGTGTCTTTACCTAGATGCCATTTCCATACATGAGGATGGAAATTGGGTTAGTTTGCACCACTAAGTAAAACAGGAGAACTGTGTTGGCTTCAGGCAAGTGCTGAGAACAGGAGGTTTGCCCTGAGGATATGCACTAATTTAAGCTTGCCTTCTCTGGTCAGTGGTTCACTCCCTTTCAAAAGAGTACACCCCAGAGTACAAAAAGCTACTCAAGAAATAAACTTTTTCAGATTAAGGTCATCCTTCACTCCTGGAGTTTTGAAACTCAAAACACTAATAAGATAAGAGAGAATGAATAGTTATCAAACAGATAGATTACGAACCAGAGAATTTCTATGCAAAAGAATATCCAGGACAAATTATATCTGAAAAGTTAGACTCCATAGCAATACATTTGGTATCATATTGATATGGAAAAGATGTGAATGTGAGAAGTACCTAAAGCTGCTGCTTTGAGCATTTATCACACAATTTGTAAGGACATTTAAGAATACAAATATATACAAGTACCCACATATAGACTAGGTCACGGTTAAGCACAACAGATGTCATGCACCTGTATATGATGGATGGCAAATTCAGGTCCTGAAATTCTGAGGACTGATAAAATAGCAGATCATTGTGACAACAGATATGACAACTGACTTTGTTCAAATTCAAATTAACTCCATTTACAGTCCACATTTTCTTCAAAGTGTATAAGTTATATAGTTTATATAGTATATAAACAAATAGGTTTATTTGTTTACTTCTTGGGTGGACTTCATTGCATGCAATTTAAGCCACCAAAGCATTAGACATCCCATCTGAATTAATATTCAAGAATACTATTGAACTGCTTTCACACAGGGCCTGGTGCCATTTGAAATATCCTTGTAGGTTTTGATGTCTTACAAAGGGTATTTTGTCTCATCTCCCTGATGATGTACTGAATATCATGTAGTATATTGAATTATCTTAAGTAACTGTGAACAAACAGCTAAATTTGGGTCTCAATCTCTTACACACAACATTAAGTTAATAGATCAAAAGAGGGAGATGCATGCAGGAGCCCTGTCTCCTATTACAGTACAGGATGAATTGCATTCTGAAGTCACATTTTTTTCCCTCTATTAATGTTAAAAACATCTAGACTGACAATTTAGGCTAGATGACAAACTTTTAGGAAAACAAAATTAGGCAAGAGGATTACCACAACAGTTGTGAAATATTGCAAACTGTATGCAGAAGTTCTACATTTCTGAAACCAAACTCATGAAAACTTGAAATTCAGGCTTTACCCTTGTTGGCCAATAGTAACCGTTCTCCACCGGAATGTTATGATGTTCTGTTCACACTGTTCACACTTTTCTCTGTGTATTTGCTCACACTGTATTTTACCACACCTCAGGGATGTACTTGTATAAACTGCCTTGTGAATAAAAAAATCAGAGAGATTTTCCTTCACTGAAGTGATCAAAAAATTACATGAAAGCCTCAAGGTATTTTAAAAAGATAGCATATGCTTAAATACAAAGTATGTTTTAAAAAAATCCAACATGTGAAATGAATATTCAGTAGTTTATAAAGATATTTGTATTTATTATTATTGATGTTAAAAGTGTATTTCTCTAATTATCCTTGTTCTGAAGTAGCATTCTAATTATCCTTTTAAAACTCTAGGACTTACATGCTAAAAATAATTTTGGAAGTACAAATGTATTTCTTGCAATTATTTTCAACCTTTTAGTACCTCTCTTCTGCTTAACATTAGCCTCAGAACACTTCCAAATTATCTTAATTTCACTTTGTCTTTCTATATTTTATTTATTTATAGTTTTTGTAATAGATATCATGAGGTGATCTAGGGTGCTTCTTTTTAAGTTCACACTTCAAACCTGTATTAAGATTGCATAGTATGCTACTGTGAAGAAATTTTAAATTAAGAATAAAACATATAATGCATAGTAAAACAGGTTCAACATAAAAACTGTCTGAGATTTTTGATGACAAAGTTTACCTATGTGGTAATTGCCCTTATGTTTGATCATCACCTCATTTTCATCAAATCAGCCACAATAAAAAAGGTCCATTACTTTTAACACCTATTATGGTTTAAACAATAGTATTGGGGCAAAGAATCTGTTTTTCTTTTACTGGAAGAGCTTATTAATAAAAAAAGGTAATATTGCAAAGGATTATCACAGCCCTGTTACACTTGGATCTGTAGCCCTGTTGTATTTGCAAATCTGTTTGTTCCCAACAGCTGAAATGTTCAGTTTATTTCTTGACCTTTTCTTACCTAATGACAGAAGTTTCCAGGGGCTGTAATGGATGAAGATTTTAATTATTCTTTATTTTGACAAAGGGATGTGAGATTTGACCTTTGTTAGAAAAGTAACAATTTAAAAGTGAAGTGAACAAAGGATACCACGGAGGTTTTGTCATCATGCCAACAGCAACACTGAAGCAGGCCATCAGCTACATTTTATACCTTAGTACAACTACATTTAAACTGAGATTCTTCTTATTTATTTATGAGGATACATTGTAATATGTAACCATCTGGTATTTCAAATCCAGCTTTGCCTGATAATTTTCTGGTGTCTATGTCTCTGGATGGTATACTGAATTACAGGAGATCTGAAGTATGGAGATTTAACAACTCTCTAATTAAAGCCGCAGCATTTGTGCAACAGATGAAGACTATTTCAGAATAAATTAATATCAATAAAAACCAAGAAACTAGCCTGTGTGTTTTGTGGGAAGCTGCCAAAGCAGTCATGAGGGGTAGAATAATTTGCTTAGCTGCAGTGGCAATTCAAAAAGTATATCTTGAGTACCAGTGTAAATTAAAAAAGGAAGTTAATGAGATGAAAAAAGCAACATAAATAGCAGGTACCCTAGGACCCTCCAACTTTTGATTAAACAGAGGGAAAGTAAATGCTTTGTGGTGAAGAACACAGACAATGTGTTAAACCTTAATGAACAAATGTACTCAGAAAAGGGGAATAAATCCAACAAATTATTTACATATGATTGGAATGGAAAAGTGAAAACTTAAAATTTTTTTTTTTTTTTTTTTTTTTTAGTTTGAGACTGAAAAGACACTGCAACAGATCATCAACAATTCTTATCTATTCCAAGAACTGTAATAAGATTTCTTGCATGTTCCTTATAAAACAGATTTATCCTAGCTAAATATGGGTCATGAGGAGATAGTCTCCTTATCCAAAGTTCAATTGCCATGGATTAAGGAAAGAAATAAGATGAAGTTGTTTCTTCTGGGATCAGAAATTGACAACAAGCCACTGAAGATTCTTCTTTCAAAAAAACCCCAACAGACCAGATGGAATCAGCAGTATTAAAAGAAGTTTGGTTGTTTTGGGGGTTTTTTGAGTGATTGAAAAAGCTTTTATTTATTTGACTTCCTTCTCTCTTACAGAAATGGAAGCATTATAATCTGTGATGGAAAAAAAAAATTGTATGATGGATCACATATTGTTTAACAACAGCCTTGGTATAAGAAAATATTCACTTATTGAGATAATAGCCATTTTCCTCATTATGTAGTCTTTTATTCAACAAAAGATAAGTAACATACTCAACATAGATATTGGAGTTTGTTGCTGTTAAATTTGATGTTACGGCAACATAATTAAAGAGGGATGTGAACATTAGTAGACTGTAATGTAGCGGTTTCTAGCATCCTTTACTCGATACCATAATTGAACTATGTTTTAGTTGGTGACAGAATGAGGATTCACAGAAAATGAGTATGAAGGAAAACAAAGAAAAAAAGACAAGAAAATGGTATACATCATGCATGAAGGTATTATAACTACAAGGAAGACCAAATTAAAAGGTTAGATCAAAGTACATTTTAAGGAAGGAAGATCTATGATTTTCACAGACTAAAGTTTTTCACAGAAGTCAAAGGCTTTGAGGCACTTCCAGAATTTTAAGATCTGCTGCTCCTAAGGGACTGGAAAGTTGAGTATAAAGTTGCACTTTTAAAACTTGTCACTGTAGATTTAAATTGTTTCCTTTTCAATTGTTTGAAAACCTGCACTTGGTTTATGGTTCTCATAGACAATATTTTCTTGAGCACAAACCCTTACTGAAACAATTTCTTTCACTTTCCTGAGTCCACCAGGGAGTATGGTAGAGAATCTAGACTTTAGGCAAAGCAGATGTAAGGCTGCACAAGGGTTACCTGACTCCACAGATAATGTGTCTTATCCAGATGATGTGTAGGAGCTGCACACATGAAGTGAGTGGTTCATAAGAGACTGCTGAATTAAACTTGGCAGCTGGCTTCACTTTAGTTGTCAGTAATCCAGCTCTTGCAGATATAATTAGAGGTTTTGGTTCAATTAACCAGAACCTTCATGTGAATCTCCCATGTTCTCAGAGCAGAACCTTATTGCTTTCCCAAGCAGTTCTTCACAAGCATGTAAAAGTCATGTCTGGCAGCAAAACTAAATGATTTGACAGGGCAAACAGGACTTTAGTTATTCCACAGGAGAAATCAGAAGTGTAGTTGAGAGAGTTCAGGTTCCACACACAATGTGTGTAGGCTTATCTGAGCTCAGTATAGGCAAACAGGATATCTGACATCTAAGGTCAGACGTAAACAGCAGAGCAATATCACTTACCTAATTGTTTTTGGGTCATACTGAGCTAAGTTCCCATCTGGAGAGAGGGAAACAAACAAAGGGCTTGTTTAATCATGCAGCTAAATGTTACTTACACAGGCAAACCCAGTACTGAAATTCCAATAACAATAACCTTATTAGCCACTGAAATTGCTGTGAATAGAATAAACCATATCGATTATTAACGTTCACAACAGTCAGTGCCCTTTGTTCCATAGAAGAGACCTTTGGGAAAGGAGTATTAAAGGGTAATTATTGGTCTGACACATCCAGAAAATAGCATCTTGTCTTCCCCAACTGAAACACTTCATAGCAGCAGTGACTGAAACATAAATCATTAGGACCAGTTCTCACTCTCAGCTTCCCTCCTGACCTATTTCTTTTAGAAATTGCACCACTGAGACACCTTAGGTGGATGTATGACTCAGACTACATCATACTTGCTACAAGGGGGATATTGTTTTGGGCATCTAACCTCAAACTGAATGTAAGAAAAAATACAATCATCAGGCTATTCCAGCCTTCAGATATGGTCAGGATTCATATCCCCCAAAGGATGGGAACATAATAAAATTTGTTATCTTTTAAAAATTTAATATAAACATTTTAGAAGCTATTGCATTGTGTTGTTCAGGCTGAGCTAATTTTTCTTCTTAAAGAAGGGACTCAGATATTTTCCTGTGCATGAAAATGGCACTGTATTTTTTCCATGAGCCAGCTGTATATCAAAATGTTACTTTTGACTTTTTATTTAACTGGACCACAACTTCTGAAAATTGTTGGGTAAAAACTGAATACTATGGGTATTTTAAGGAACAACTCTCTCCTATCAATATGCTACAATTGGATTTGAAAAAAATGTGAAAACAGATATTAACTGCATAAATGCAAGTCAAAGTACATAACCACAAAACATGTCGCTAGAGATTGTCATATACATTTTAGTGCATGAAACACTTGAATTTCCCAGGTCATATACATTTTGTGCAAGGTATACTTAAGTTTCCCAGTGCATATACTCACTAGACCTGATAAATATTATAAGATCCCTGTCCTGGAAATCAAGCGAACAGTGGATGATCATTACAGGAATAAAGACATTATGAACACCTCACTTGCTGACAAGCTGGGAGATGCCAGAAATGTTCAGGTGGCATTCATATGTTCAAATTATTTCATATCATCATGCTTTCATAGAGGCACTTTCCTAAAGGCCAGGTACTTTTAACTCTTAAGATCTGTTGACAGTGATAACTTTATCACCTTAAATTGTAGGTAGCTCTGTGAACACTACTGAAATGAATTATTGAATTCCATGAACTATGGCTTATTTGAATTTTTCATTTCCACTGGTCTCAAAGAGACCTACACTAAAATTTTAAAATCAGATCATGTCTAATAGTTTTTCTACTGGTCAGAGACACATGCTTGGCTGTTTGTGTAAAACTCACGTGCTAACTCTGATTGAAGCCATGTCATTTTCTCAGTTCCTTCTCAACCTTTCTCAGTTCCTCATTTCAGCATACTTCAGTAGCAGCATTTACTTTAGCTTTTATTAAAAAAATAATTCTGAAGGAAATTAATCTTCCTCATGTTTATAGATCGTTTTTTGCATTAATGCATAAGTCTGTTCCTCCTTATATTACTTTTGAGAACAGTATGCTTACACTTCTTCTTAAGTCAGAGGTGTACTGTTGCATGTTCAGTATGGTATAACTGTCAAGTTCAGTTTATATACCTGTTCATAAATTTAGAAGTCACTGGCCTTCTGCACTTGTTTTATTTCTAGCATTGAAAGGTCTGATTCATCACTCTATTATTCAAACTTTAAGTGTAGTGCACTTTCACTGGAGGAAAATTGGAACAGTGTGGTTTAAATCAGGTTCCATTCTATTTTCAATATGATGAAAATGGTAACAAATAGTAGGTTGTGTCCAGTCCAACTCTAATGCACTCCCTGTCTCTGTGCAGACCAGTACACTCTCAATTTCTGTGAGCTATAGCTTGCACTTGTCTTTCTAGACTCAAAATCCATGTCAACAAAGAGTCAAACCCCAGTTCCAATTAGTAATTAAAAAGTAAAAACAAAAGTGAAAAAGAAAGAAAAATGTATCTACAGCAAGAGTGATATGCCATGGAAATCATTCTGCTGCTAAGGAGATAATTTGAATGTTCAAGGCTGCTGTGATTCTTTCTGCCTACCATAACTCTTTTTTCTTGTCAGTCCACACTTGTACAGTAGAAAGTTCTTTCCACAGCCAATGCACCATGACACATTTTCCTTGATGCTTGAAGGAACTTTTAATCTATACTGTAAGGTGCGTGTGGTGCTATGAAAATTCATGTACTTTTACACTGAAATTCCCTCTACATTAGAGATTAAGTCGACATTAAGATATAACATTTAAAAATGTAATTAGGGGGAAAAATTATGAACATGCATAGTTTTATCATCTATTTCCTCTAAGATATCAATTTAAGCCATTTTAATTCTCCCCTTAATATGTTAAAGATGCAAAGAACATTCTTACTGTCACATTGACATGTGTTGCTCCCATAAGAAATCTAACCAGTAAAAGGGTAAGGTTGAATGTCTTGTCTAAAAAAAAAAAAAAAAATTGTTCTCTTATACATCTGATATTGCTGTAATATAAAACTTGTGGTATTTGTAGAAAATAATTATTTCTGAAGGCGTAAAAGTAAAAAAAAAAAAAAAAAAAAAGCAGCGCTGTAAATTCAGAAAACATAATTATACAACAGAACCACTGTAGATTTACATCACCATGACTGTGGTTACAATTTATCCTTATTTCATAACTAACTTACCTAACTGTATTCTACAACACTTTCATGTAGCCTTTTCTGAAAAATCTGTAATATCAGAATCCCAGCTCTTGTTTAAGAGAAACTGAGATCATAAGTTAGATTTTAAAGTGTAGGCAAATGTCTAAAATATTAGAGAGTACCCAACAGTATTTTCAAAATCCCTTAATCTGCATTGAAACTAATCAGCATTGAAAATTAATCTGGAAGCAAAACTATAGTCATGTGCCATGAGATTACAGAGTGACATTTATTTTCCCTCTCTCTAAACCTGTGACCTTTTAATTACCCTGTGAAAAGCAGAACAGCTGAAAAAAAGCAGAACAGCTGAAAAAAAGAAAGATTTAAAAATATCTGTACCCTGTTTTATTTGTTTGCTCCCTACAACATAAGGTAAAATAATCAAATTTAAAAACTTTGTAGAAGAAAGCAATAAAATCACAAGGCAGGAAGGACAACTGATTAGAAGGAACCCAACTGCTGAAACTGGAAAGCAGTGCTGTCTTTTTGGTGAGGGAAAAATTCAGTACTCCCATTCCCGAGCTGTTTATGAATTTTATCCGAAACAGTAATTGGATAAAACAGGGAGTTTCTGTGGAAGAGGCAAGACATGTTTTTAAACAAAAATTGCAATATTTTTTTCTAAAAGTGGATGATGTTTTGGTCTTTTTTATTTATTTTTTTTTTTTTTTTTGTAGAAACAGCTATCTGCAAACCTGAGATGTAGGCATATAGCTTCAGGAGTAGAGCAGTTCATTGGATGTTTTCCATGCTTTGGCTATTACATTTTTCACATTGCATCCTATCTCTCTTATGCCAGGTATCTTCAGGTGAACGTTCATGTGTTCAGCTTAATGCTGTAAACTTCACAGCCAAAATAAAGCTCACACTTTTTTTTTTTTTTTTTTTTTTTTTTTATTTTTTAATAGTGTCATTGAAACCAATCATCCTTGGGATAGAGATAAAACCATGATTCAAAATTTCAAAATTAAACTCCATTACCATCACGAATATTATTTGACATTAGCCAACATAATTTTGTCAGATTATTTAAATTCCTTACTTTTTAAGAACAAAAGTAGCAACAAAATATACAACCTGTGACGAATACAGGGCTTTCAAGGAGCTGATTCAGTGCATGTCATCACAAATCTGCTGGAAGCACACTGAGCTGAGAATGTTTTATACCTGTGCAATATGCTGTGTCTGTGCAATATGGTTCTATGTCACAGGCACAGTGAATCTGTTGCTTCAAGGACAAGTAAAACTGACTGTGTGCTACTTGCTGAAGAGTAACTCAGTACGTCATTGTGCCATTTTGCAGGATTTCTGAACATCCAAGAAAAAGCATGATACATCATTGGTCAGTGTGGCAGGGCAGTGGATTAAAGCAGTACCTACAAAAATGGGGTTTTGGCAGCTGAGTCAGTGAATTGCTCTAAAATGCTTTACAGTATTTTATGCACAGATTCTGAGGAATAGCAGTCTTTCAAATGAGATCCACTTCACAGCTTTGTGCCTGTCTTTATTTATAGCAAGCCTTCTTGTGGTCTGAACAGCACTAGTGAAATATGCAAAAGACACTTTTTTGAAATACAAAACTCATCAATTTATAATGGTTCAGAACCCTCTGTCTATTCATATGCTGTGATTTCTGGATTAAAAATGTGTTTATAATGATCATTAACATAATGCCTACATAACACCTGCAAAAATATAAACATAACCTACATAGGTATTCTTGCTTTGATGGAGAATTCACTTTACTTTGATGGAGAATTTCACTTCCTCTGCCCATTGAAGAAATCATTCAATTCCTGTTTATATGCTCAAAGTAATAAAAAATTTCAAGTCATATGTGGAGATCACAGAAAGAAAATCACAACAAAATAATACATAGCAACATTAAGAGACAAAACAAACCAAGAAAAAACCCAAATGCAAGCAGAATATGAAAAGCAGAATTTGGACGAAGAATTAAAAAGACAAGCCTTAGTAAGATTAAAAGAAGAAAATGAGAAAAAAAAAAGTGATAGAAAAAGAGAAGGGTAATGTCAAACAATAAAACTAGATGACATCTGTATCATGTTTCTTTTTTTTTTTTTTGCCTTGAAGACAAGAAACCATGGGGAGAGAATGGTTACAGAAAACTCACTGAGAGGTCTGAAAACAAATTAATGTCATGCTAGAATGGAAGACACGGGCCCACTTTCAAATTTCTACACAACTAAATACAGACAAAAGTCAAATACTATTATATTTAAGGAATGTGAGATAAAGGTTTAGCATGATCAAAACTTTCCTGTTGTATCCTGGGCTGCATTAAAAGAAATGTGGGCCAGAAGGACAAGTGAGATGATTCTGCACCTCTATTCTGCTCTTGTGAGACCTCTCCACCTGGAGTGCTTCATCCACCTCTGGGGTTTCCAGCATTAGAAAGATGCAAACCTGGCAGAGTGAGTCCAGAAGAGGTCACAAAGATGCTCAGAGGGCTGGAGCACCTCTCCTGTGAAGAAAGGCTGAAAGAGTTGGGAGACCTTATAGCAGCCTTCCAGTACCTAAAGAGGGCTTCAAGAGAGCTGAAGAGAGACTTCACAAGGGCACGTAGTAACAGTACAATGTACAATAGTACAATGTATAAGAGCTTTAAACTGAAAGAGGGTAGGTTCATGTCCAATATGCAAAATTCCTTCCTGTGAGGATCATGAAGGAGTGGAACATGTTGTCCAGAGAAGTTTAGATGCGTGTGATGGTTTCACTATGGCTGGATGACAAGTGCTCACTGAAGTTGCTCCATCACTTCCATCCTTAACTGGACAGAGAAAAGAAAATATAGCAAAAAGCTCATGAGTTGAGACAAGGACAGGGAGAGATCATTCACCAGTTACTGTCACAAGCAAAACAGACCTGACTTGGAGAAGTTAATTTAATTTATTACCAATCAAAATTAGAGTAGGATAATGAGAAGTAAAAAAAAAAAATTAAAAAATCTCAGAAACACCTTCACACCACCTCTCCCTTCTTCTTGGGCTTAACATCTTTCCTCTTTACCTTCTCAACCCCCAAGGGAGATGGGGAATAGGGTTTAGTGTCAGTTCATCACGTATTGTTTTCTGCTGCTGCTTCTTCCCCCTCAGGCCAAGTTGTTGTTCCCTTGCTCCACTGTGGGTTTTCTCCCACAGAAAACAATCATTCATGAACTACTCCAATGTGGGTCCTTTTCACAGGGTTCAATCCTTCAAGAACAGGTGCTGCAATGTGGGTCACTCACAGGGTTACAAGTCTTACAGCAAAACTGCTCCAAACACCTCTCCCCATGTTTCTGCAGGTCCTGCAGGGAAACTTCTCTAGCATGGAGCTCCCATGGGGTCGCACTTTCTTTCAAGCATCCACCTGCTACAGCATACTGCACTTTTAGGTCTCCTGCGTGGTCTGAAGGTGGATCTCTGGTTCCATATGGACCTCCACATTCTGCATGGGCACCTTCTGCCTCACCACTGTCTGCACAACAGACAATCTCAGCTCCAGCATCAGGAGCTCTCCTGTTTCATTCACCTTGGTATTTACAAAGTATTTTCTTTCACATATTCTCACTCCTCATTTCTCTGCTGCAATTACTTCTGCCCAGTAACTTTTTCCACTCTTAAATATGTCATCGCAGAGGCATACTATATCTCTGATCGGCTTGGCCTCGGCCAGTGGTGGCTCTGTCTTGGAGCAGGCTGGCATTGGCTCTGCCACTCATGGGAGAAACTTCTGCCAGATTCTCACAGAAGTCACCCCTGTGGCACCCTCCTGCTACCAAACTCTCGCCATGCAAACCCAAGATAATGGCCCATTCCTGGGGGTACTCAAGACAGGCTGGATAGGGCTTTGAGCAACATGATCAAGTGGATAGTCTTCCCTGCCCATGGCAGGGAAATTGGAAATAAATGGGGTCCATTTCATCCCAAACCATTCTATGACTCTCTGATCCTCAGCGAATTCTTTACTGAAAAAAAAAATGCAGGGAGGGAGGGGAAGAGAGAGAGAGAGAGAAAGAGAGAGAGAGAGAGAGAGAGAAGGTTGATGGGGAGCAGGAGGAAGTTTAACACACAGGATATTCAGAAATTAGTTAAAAATTTGAAAGAATTCAGATAATCATAACCGTGCAATATTTCTAAAAAGCAATAATTTTGTCCTTTCAATGTTATCAGTTCCACTTCTGTTTTGATTATGCCTCTAATGTATTCTCAAAGCCTTTATTTTAAGTAATTAAAGATTTACAGATGAGGTCTCTGCACTGCAGTAAGTATTGTCATGGAATGTGATATATGTATATATTTATCTGAAGATTAGGACTGAGTGGCTATTAAATTCTGAAAAGTCACTGAACTGACATTCCACCCTTATCTTTCTCCATGAGAGCTATAAACACTGTAGATTGTGAAAGGAAAAAAATCCAGGGTTAGAACCAAAACTGTACTTTTACTACTTTACATCAAAGTAATTTAGAAAGTTGCTTTGCTATGAAATTGCCATAACTTTCTCCTCAAAATGCTGTAATTTCACTATGCAGGTCTTTAGTGTACCTAAACCTAAGCATACTGGCTCCTTGCACACAGCTATTCATGTAAATGATGATGCAGCTATTTATATTGATACTTAGAGTGAAAATCATCTCACCTAACTTGAGTTGTCTATAATGTGGAAGTCTATGTCTGAGACACACTCCCTAAAATCTCTTTATAGTTCCTCCAAGTGAAGCAAAGAGGCATTTTTAGGAAGCAATTTGTTCGTTCTATTTTAAGCTGAGATTAATTGTTCCCTACAGTTGGTTCTTTCTCCCTCTCTCTAGGAGCATAAAGGAATATATTAAGAATGCTTGGGGAAATTAGTTTTGGCATAGATATTCAGAAGGAGATGTCGACATTTAGACAGAGGAGGTCTGCCTTCAGATTCTGCATAGACAAACATAACAGAAAAGGCTGTGGTAATTCCAATTTTGTCTTTGTTTTGCAAATGGAAGTACCATATTTGAATGAAGCCTTCAGCAAACGAAGCACTGCAAACACATTAATGAAGATTGCTACATAGGGGGGCATGTATATGTGTTTTAAAGGGTAAGCAAAGATTAGTGACTCAAGTTTCTAAAAAAGCATTAATTGCTAAAATGGTTTTTATATGTAATTGTTTTTTCAAGTGATTTTACTTCCTGGTTTCTCAGCTATGTTTTCTTCTTCTTGAGACAATTTGAAGTAGCAAAGTAGCTGGGAACTATATAATTTAAGTCTCTTTGGATGGGATTCAGTTCAAGACACTTTCATATTCATATTTACACGAGAGAGGTTTCTGAACTTCCACTATGGCCAGTGGAAATGTTCGAAGTGTAACATATATGCATCAAAATTCAGAAATATTAAATCTTAGAAAAACAGAATCATGAAAGCTGTAAAATTCCTTTAAGGACATCAAATCCAGCTATTAATATAACAGTGCCAAGTCCACCACTAAACCATGTCCTGGACCACCATGTCTTCACATCTTTTAAAAACCTCCAAGGATGGCAACTCAATGACTTCCCTGAGCAGCCTGTTCCAGTGCTTGGCAATCCTTGCAGGGAAATAGTGTTTCCTAATATCCAAACTAAAACTACTCTGATGCAATTTGAGACCATTTCTCCTTGTTCTATTACTTGCTACTTAGCAGAAGAGACCAATACCACCTTCTTCCAACCTCCTTTTAGGTTGCTGTGCAGAGAGTACTAAAGTCTCACTTCAGCATCCTTTTCTCCTGGTTAAACAACACTAGGTTTTTGCTGTGCTCGGTGCATTGATCCAGCCTGTCTGATCCCTTTCTACCCTTCAGCAGATCAACATTCCCACCCAAATTGGTATCATCTGCAAAAGTATTGAGTTCCACTCAATCCCCTCTTCCAGGTCATTGATAAAGATTAAACAGGACTGGCACTAAAACTGAGCCCTGGAAGATATAATTTGTGACTGGTTGCTAACAGTATTTAATTATAATCACCACCACTTTTTTGGGTTGATGACTGTATTTTGAGACATTAAATACATCTATAAGTTTTAGTCAATGACAATTCACAAGATTCACTATTCTCTATTTCAAAGAAACAACAGGGCCAGAGTAACTAGAGGTCTAGTGTTCATCCCAAAGCTTTTAAATGATTGGGGTTTAAATCATTGCCAGTAAGTTAGTGAAGTAAGTATATGAAGTTCTTTGCAGCTATACCTGTTTCTAGAAATTAAAATTTCATAAGAAGTATATTTTAAGCCTTAACATGGTTGTCAGTGTCATCAGTTTAATAAGAAATTGGTCTACAAAGCATTATTTTGCTTTAATGCATGTTAATGAGATGGAACCTTTTAAGAAGCTAGCCCAGCAAACAAAATAAATCTTCACTTGGGCACATAGTTATGTGTTTTAATTTTGTGATTTACATTTCTGAACAGAAGTGATCACATTTCTTTTTGTTTCTTCACAGGTAGTGCTTAGTGTTTTTTCTTCAAGTTAGCTAAAGATACAGCAGTTTCCCTTTAGATCAGAAACATGACCATGGCTGCAAATAGATGTTTATTCAAAAAATAAAGTAAAATAATCAAAAGAAGTTGCATTTTAAGGAGAACATTGCTCAAAATCCTACTTTTGTTCATATAATCACATAAATCCTTTAACTGTGACAATTTAGTAGCAAATGAGTGATGTATAGAGGAGAATTTTACTGTTAACTCAGTACTCTAAATTCACTGACTAGCAGGTGATGTGCCACTTGCAGATAGTGCAATGAAAGACTGGTGATAGTTATCAACAGGTCCCTTCCACAGAGTAAAAAAGTCTGACTCCTAATACATAGCAAATACAAAACAAACCCTATAGCAGTTTATTAGTAAGTATTGAGCAAGGATGTCTTGGACATAGTTCCCTTTCCCAATTTCTCAAAAGAAATTTAAAGCTTTTGAATCTTCAGCTGACCATACTCCTTTTTTTCTTTTTTGCTGTGTGGTGCCATTATTATTCTAGTAAAATTGATAATAAAGGAACCAAAACCAAAAGGTGTCAAATTCACCAAACAAAGAGCAGATCACACAAAACACTGCCAAAAAAGCAAATCAAAACTCTCTTCCTCCACAGTGACTCTATCCTAGTTATGAAATAAATTCTAGGCAGTGCACCCCACTGGCTGCTCCAAAGAGCAGGTTAATGATAAAAGCATAAGAATGTAAATAAGACTGACACTGCTCTGATGCTTTTTCCTTCCTTTTGTCTTCAACGCAATGCCAAAGAAATAGCAAATGGTCCATGTTTCTTTGACACTGAAGCCACACACTTTGTAAAGCTGTACTGTTTTACTACTTCTCACATGACAATATAGCTTATTAAATATGTGCCAATATTGAGCATCCCAATTGTCACAGTCTCTCCTGTCCTACAGGTTAATGTCTTTGGTCCTCTCTTTCATCTTTTACTTGGCTTTGATAAGAACCTCTCAGTATCTACGTTCACTACCATGCTTTTGATTCCAGTGCTGCGGGTAGCACTTGTAATTTAAGTCACCCTCTTCAAAGGTCTCACTGATGACCTCAGTAAGCACCTCAGAAGGTGATTCCTCTGTGCTCCTGTGGTTAGAAATCTATTAAATCTGAGTCAAATTAATCTTAGCTTCTAATAAATGAAAACTAGAATGAACCGACAACCTTGGAAACTATTCATTGCCATCATGCTTTCCTCAGAATACAGGTTTCTTTTTTCTTTTGATGTGTTTTTTTTTCTTTCACATCTGAAATGCTCAGTGCCCTTACACGAGTTTTATCTCCAATTATTCTTGCATAAAAGCCATGCATATCTAGCCTAACATAATAGTGCTTCCCGTACAGATGAAACATGTCTATATAATTTCTTCCTTCTGAACAGATATGAAGAGTTGCTTTATCTCCAGGAAAGTAACCTGCTTCAACGATACAGTACATTGTTAAAGACCCATACAGGGTACAATTAGGAAAGAGGGAAATATGACATATCATGCTCAGGATCAAGCTTGATGCATTCCATTACCTAGCCTGTGAAAAAGTCAGGTGAACAAACATAGATTAAGTATATTCTAAGCATGTATAAACAGAACACAGATTTACAGATTGCCTTCTAGAAATATGAGATTGAGTACATCATTGCTAATATTTTCAAAGCAGAGTTGAATCTATCCCATACTTGATATATCGCTCTAGAGTTGTGAAATCTTGAAGATTGTGTTTAAGCTGAGGTACATGTGAAAGAAAACAGGGAAGAGCAGAATACTTTGAAATCCCTGCTGTTTTGTTTACTTTTAATCCACTAATTAGAATCAAACTGTGTGGAATCAGCCTTGAGGGGATTCAAGCCTTGTGCAGAAGACTCAAGACTTGTGCAGCATCAGGTGCTACAGTCTTATTTCAAACAGATCAAAAAAATAATTATCTAGTATGTACTACATAGGCCATTTAAACAGGCACCCTTCAAACTTTTGTGTTAGCCAGACAAGTGGTACTTTGGCAGGTGCAGAGTGATCTTGTGAAGGCTGTCTGAATGTGTCAATACTGACTGCCCTGTGACCAAGCTAAAGCTTTAAATATTTCACAAGTTCTATAAGGCCATTTCTATGACCTAATCAATTTTACATTGAGGTATTAGAGCTGGGGAAAGGGGAAAAAATTCAACTGTGCTCTTTTCTCACATCAGACATTTGGTCTTGCACTTAATCTCCTTAATGAATTTTGCTCTTGGAAAGCTTAAGGGATCAGATGAAGGATGTGCAAATCACAGAGACCCTCGTTCCTCACCCACCCCCTCATCATGTTTAATATACCAAGCCCTCAAGCTGTCATCACAATTCATCTGTCAACATGCCACGTGGGCTTTGTAAACTTCAGCATCTATACTGGATCCTTGCCATAGTTCACCAGGACCACTAACAAACAAACAAAAAAAAACTCCTCAAAAAACCCTACCTACCTATCCATGCATGTGCATACAGGAAATAATTTCACAGAGAAAACTCACAAAATCTTTCTTCAGGGTGACCTAACAAATTTCACAGTGTCATGGTAACATTTGAGTACATATACAAGAAGGCTGGCGTATAGCAAAGAGAGGAAAAGAAGCGCCTGTGCCCAGGAGAAATTCACACAAGTGAATGGGATGAAGATTATCATTCTTGCAGCAGTAAAGACTGACATGTTATGAAGAGGCAGATTGATGAATGCCACAGAATGCTGGCTACTGAGACGATTCATGAAACAAATATCTCTGATTCAGGATTCGTAAAGATTTTTTTTTCAAACTGATGGTATAATGTATTTTATTCCAGAAAATCCATATCTGTCATAACACGGTCCAGTGTCTCAGCTTGTAAACTTTGCCAGTCTGGTTACTTCTGATACTGTACTGAATTTGTATTAGATTAATTGTTCTTCATAAACTTGTTCCAGAATTAGCTCATTCAATAGCTACATAAAGCTGTGTGCAACGTTCTCCATTCTGGAAAAAAGAAATGTTAACCAACCACTAAACCCAAAGTTTTCCACTCAGGTCATCCAAAATACAAGTCAGTAAGAGAAGGTACCATTCCACCAAGTTTCGCACTAATAGCAGGTTAACAGGATGGGACAAAGAAAGAATAAAGCAGTAAAAGAAAAAGGAAAGATGGCAAGTGAATACAGGAAGACAAGTGAGTGTAAGAAGAGTGACAAAACACAGAGCCTTCAACAAACAAAGCCTTCTAAGGTATACCATCTGGAACTTAACTGAGTCATGAATCTGGTCATGCCATGGGTTGATAGGAAGACTGCCTCCCTTAGAGGAACTGAATCCCACATTTAACTCCCTAACAGGAAGAATGTGCTTACTGTTACACCTTTTTATAGGGTGGGATTTTTTTCAGCTTTAGGATTATTTTCATGATGCTTGTTCCCATATTGTCATTTTACTTGGTGAGCCAAACAGCACAAGGAAGGGAACACAAATACAATCTATTCCTTATTTTACAGGAACAGTGAAGAATAGTACCACAGCAGACAGAATCTCAAGGAAACTACCCTAGTCTTGCATACTCCGAGAGAGAATAAATAAGTTACTTGCAATCTCTGTCTATTTGGATCCTTTTTTACATACAACAATATCGTCAAGAAACTCACTTGGTTTAGCACTATAATGCATAAACTTTAACAAATATTTTTATTCCTGTTTACTGGGTATCTTTCTAACAATGAAGTATTTTCGTAAGAGAAACACTTGTTTTCTGAAGAAAGAAGGTTGGTTTTTCCTTTTTTTTTAAACTTTGTTACGGTTTTGTTGTTGTTGTTTTGTACAGAGAATGTGTCATGAGCTCCTAGAGGTATGAAATTACTTAGTCATACACAATATTTCTTGTCAGCCTCATCCTTTGAGGTGCAAGATAGAAGGAAAGATTTATTGTATAAATAGAAAGGCATCAGAGATCTCTTTAAAGTGGAGTGCAGAACATTACCTGAGATAAGAAAGGCCTCCTTGCATATCCTAGTAATATCAGCAGTACCAAAGATGGAAACTGAGAACATACAGACTAGTAGAAAACTTTTTGCCAGGAACATTTTCTGATGCTGAATCTTCATGAGACGGCATTTTTGCAACTTTCTTAAGTCAAATAATGAGAATGAAGTTTCAAATTTGCTCAGCTAATGCTGATACTAGCCTTGTAAAAAAAAAAAAAAAAAAACCTGGTCCAAAGAAGAGCACCAAAGATGATGAAAAGGACTGGGAAGCCTGACAGGAGGAAACAGAGAGAACTGTGTGTGTTCAGCCTACAGAAAAGAAGGCTTGAAGAAGATCTTATCACCATGTTCCAATATTTAAAAGATGGCTAAAGATAAGGCTGTGACTCCCTTTTTACAGTGTAAAGAGGAGAGGTAATGGGTACAATTTACTCCAGTGGAAATTTTGATTGGATACGAGAAGAACATCTTCATATTGAGAACAATGAGCCATTGGAATACTCTCCCCAAGGAAGTGGTGAATTCCCCCAACAGAGGACACTTCAGATTCAGCTGGACAGGGCTGTGGACCATGTTGCCTACACTGTGCTTTTGCCAATAATTGTTGGAGCAAATGATCCTCAGAGTACCTTCCAACCCAATATTCTATGAGTCTATCATATGTTGAAAATGAAACTCTTTTTTCTTTTCTTTTTTGGCTTTGTTTTTGGTTATGGTTTTTGGTTTTCGGTTTTGTTGTTTTTTTGTTTTGTTTTGTTTTGTTTTGTTTTGTTTTAGTTTTGTTTTTTGGTTGGTTGATTTAGTTTAGTCTTTTTTTATTTTCCTGATCAAGCCTGAATTTTTCTGAACTTCAGTGTAAAATTTTTGCAGTTGAAATTGCTTTTATGCTAAAAATTACATTGTTTTAGATCTATAAATCTAAACTTCATTATTCTATCTTTATTTTTCTTGTAATGTTCAAGAAGTCAGTATGGAAAATATTACATTTGAACCTTAGTATAGGACTTGTGGTCCCTTCTAGTGGAATTATAATCACTCAAGAAAGCATAGAAGATTTGCTAGGAGTCTATTATTGCAGCAAAAACTTTTTCTTTTCCCATGATTAAGTTGCAAAATCAAACTATTGATGAACTACTTTGAAATAAATAAAAATGCAGTAATTTTAATGTAAAAGTATGCAGTAAATATAAATACTTTTTTTTTTCTAATATTAATTTGTTCTGTTTGGATAAGGTTGGATGAAAAGCCTCAGGATGTGCATCATAATTGCATTTATTAAGTTATAACACTAATTTTGAACTGTGTAAAAGAATAAATATTGCAGAACACATATAGCAAACCAAGAACTTTCAAATAATACTGAATTTTGCACCAGACACACACTTTTCTTACACAACACCAACCCTTAGTGAAAACACTGCAGACCACAATTGAGTTTAAAGCTTGATTAAGCATGATCAAGGACCTGAAAAGAATTTATTTCTTTTTCACCAACCGTAACTCTGTGAATAATCATCTCAAAGCCAGTACTTTTATAAAAAATTATAAAACATACTTTATTAAAAGTATGAAAATATTTAAATTGATTGCTGTTAAAATAATACCAAGAGACAGTCAGAAGCAAGGACAAAAATGAAATTTCCTTAGAAGGTATCATTCATCCCATTCAAAAGGTGATTTTTGGTGATATCTCCAAAGCAATTTAGTATATAGCCTGGTGTATGTGTGCATGTGTGTACATATACCTGCATGTATGCATGTATACTTGTACACATGTGCATGTATATATACACATGTATATATCCAGTTTACTTAACACACACATGGGGATGATTTTATATGACAGATTTACACTGCACAAAGAGTTTCTGAGGATTTGCTCTCTTTCCCTTTCTAGTGTCCCTCCCTTCACATGTGTACATGGCACATCTGTTGTGTTCAGCAGAGTTCTGTCACTCTCTTGAGGCTTTCGTCCACTTCTTAGAGGCCTTCATCCTGGCAAGCTGACAGTATCCTTCAGTGCTTATGGAATATTCCAATTCCATCTTCTTTTAAGCACTTCACATTATGTCAAAATGCCATTCTGGATGGCTTTGATCAAATTGGATTTCATTTGAAAAAACCCATAGTAAAGACAGCTGAAGTAGATACCTTCCTGAACATGTCTAATTCACTCCAGATTTCTTATGTATCCCAGCTTCAGCTCTTGATGGCTTTCTTTGATATCTGTACTTACACAGTTTATTTTGATTAATTAATTAATTAATTAAATTATTAATTTTGGTTATTTTTTACCTCTTTAAATAAACTAGTAATAGGTTCGGATTTTCCAACACACATAATTCAAGCCTTAAAGTACAAATCAGTATAAAAATATTTTATACATTTTTCATTATCTTGCTTGAAAACAAATTTGAAATCTTGCAATAAATCTTTCCTACTAAGCAATTTGAAATTGCACAGGAGTTCATTACTTTTCTTATTAACTAAATTTCCATTGCAATATCACGCTGATAAATATCATCAGTGATGCCATAAATTTTACTTAAATTAATACAAACGATGATGCTTTATTAGTATGTACAATGGAGCACATCTTAAATAATCATTAGATTCAAAAAGAGTCTATTTTCTTCACTCTTAACTTGCTCTATGCATGTCCAGAAATTTACCAAATATCTTTTCAAACCAGCATTACACTAAAAGCTGTCTCTGCCCTTTATTTTGCTCTTCTATGGTTTAGAAAGCACAAAGCGAAAAGCACAAAGCACTTAGGAAGAGAATCAGATTTTTCACACAGAATCACACGGAATATTCTGAGTTGGAAGGGACCCACGAAGTTCATCAAGACCTACTCTAAAGTGAGAGGCCCAAAGAGGGATTGAAGCCACAACCTCCATGTTATTAGCACCATGTTGGGGTGTGTTCCTGATCAGTTGTAGTTAAATGAAGTTAAGTTCTGTATGTCCCATCCTCCCCTTTATGTTAAAAGTGGTTCTGCCCAGTTTGTCTCCTCCCCTGAACCCCGGTCTATTTTCTTATCACCTCCCCTGTTGTCCCAGCAACCAATGTATCCTTTGTACTGTCCCTCCCTGGCGCCCTGCCTGTCACTCGGCAACCCATCCCTTTCCTCGAGAACCTTCTCTCCAGGGGGTCGAGTGATTGGTTCAGGGGCCAGGGCTCCTCCCGAGGATGGTCAAGCCAAGTTGTCAATTCCCCCTTGTCCATTACCCCCTGGCCCTCTATTGGTTGGAGGCCAGGCCCCTCCTTTGTACCCACCCCTCTTTAAAAGTGACTGCAGCCTTGTTAACTTTGTCTCTGCCTTCTGGACATCCTCGCTCCTCCAACTCCCTATCCTTCAATAAACCCAGTTTCTCCAGGAGTCAGAGTCCGCCTTTTTTATCTCTTTTGCCAGAGCTAGCCAAGGCCTTTCAAAGCACATGATCTCAGCCACAGCGGGTCAGAGAGTGTGTGCTCTCAGCACTGCGGCCCGGGTGCCATCGGGCTCGGCTGGGCCACCCTGAAGAGGGACACACGCGGCTGCAGCACCATATTTGACTTCAGAATTCTTAAAGAGGGAACAAGGGGGTGAGAAAGCCGTCTGCAAATGATGCAACAGATTAGCTAGGGGAAAGGGAGGGAATAAATTATGTGGGTTTTTTTTAAACAAATAAAATACATAAAACATATAGTGTTTTTATCACTCAAGAGTAAAGCAGTTAACAGATTATATAGTGGGCTTCAGGGCAGTTCTGAGCAATTCTAACTCACATTCTCTGATACCCTGATTAGACCACAATCACACACCATGGAAGGTAACTCCTGCCCTGCCTGATGCCTGGTGACATAGCATGATGCCAAGAGCTTAGCCTTCTAGCTATGCATCAAAGTGTCTCCTCTCTTTAAACTTCCTTCCACACTCTGAGATGCAAAAATAATGTATGGTTTTAGGAATTTGTTGCTCTTATCACTGAAGAAAATGAAGAAGAGACCAAAAAAAAAAAAAAAAAGGTAAGTAACTCAGAGGGAATAGCCAGACAGCTAAGGTTGGCTAAGCTATGCAATTGTGCTTTGAAGCAAATGAACCTTACTTTGAACCACTTCAAACAACTGGAAAAGAAAAAAAATCCTATCAAATCTGCCATAAGGGAAGCATATGTGAACTGCACATGGTCTGAGAAATGGGATAAAGGATCTAAATAGGTCTTTTACTGTCTTTATGCTCTGATTCATGGAAACAAGAGAATACTTAAACACATGCTTACTTGCAGGCATCTGCTTTACATTTATTGTCTTCAAATGAGAAAGCCAATAGTTAAGTTTATATGTGGTCCTGGATGGAAAGAAATAAAACCCTCTGTCAGTGAGGTTCTGACTTCAGTCCCCACCTTTGCAGTATAATCAAAGTAGCTGCTTAAGTTTATTGCAAGTTATTTTTAGGCAAGACACAAATAAACTGTCAAGATCAGCTCTCAGATGTGAAATACAAAAGCTCCAGGCGTATATTGTGGTTTTCTTAGTGTCAGAGATTTGGTTCCACACACTTCTAGGAGAAAGATACTGGAAAATTTCTCAAGAAGACACTGAAAAAAAAAACAAAGTTTAGGTATGTGCAGGTGGAAAACTATCAAGACATATACATTAATATTTGGGATATTAATTTCAGTACCTCAGTTTAGGACAAGCATTTCCCTATTCACATTTTTATCTGATTCACAGTAATCTTTAATTTGTGGACTAATTAAACCCCAAGTCATGGACTACTTGAAAAATAAATAAATGCAAAACAAAACACTTCACTGCACATAGATCTACCCCTGGGGAAATGATGAGAGACCAAAATATGTGACAGATGTTAGTCACATTGCTTAATGCACTACTGGAAGTTGTTCGAATTCTGTGGTGATGAGTATGGAGTGAGAACCTATATAGATTAGAACCATTTAGTAAGATGTATCCTAAACAGACTCATTACGTAGCTATTACTGCAAAAAAAATTGGAGGGGAGGTGATGCATGAGTTGTAGAATAGCAGACTTGTAAATGTCTTTGTATATATATGTTCTCCTAAAAAAGCCTTGTGTCTATTATTACATGATAAGTAGAACAATTGTTTTCAATTTTAGATCATTTATCTATGTTTTAATTTGCCATTCTGTTCATGAAGCATCAAAGATGCAACAGCAAAGCCTTTAGAAAAGCTGCTTAGCACAATAATTAGCTTTTGTATTGAACATAAAAGGCAGTCATGAACTCAGAACAGAACAGTAATAGATGAACCAGAAAAATAGAATGCATCTGCCAGAAAAGATGGGACAGTGTTGTACATTGATATGCTGTCCATCTCACTCTGGATTCATGCAAGTCAGTTGGTTGCAGGTCACACAAGAGAAATTTGTGCAGATTGTGTTTGTCTTTGATTGGATAGATGAAATTTGCTTAAAATAAATTATACAGTCTAATCAAAGGGAATCTTTAATTGCAATCACAGAACCACAGAATATTCCACATTGGAAGGGACCCAAAAGAACCATTAAGTCCAGCTCCTGAACCTGCAGAGGACCTAAGGGTCACACCTTGTACCCAAGAGCATTTTTCAAATTGTCCATGTGCTTGTTGAGGTTCTGAGTGCTTCATCAGGTTGCAACCACTTCTGTGGGGAGCCTGTTCCAGTGCCCAACCACTCTGTGGGTGAAAAACCTTTTCTTAATATCCAGCCTAAATATCCCCTGACACAAATTCAGGCTATTCCCTTGGATCCTACCACTGATCACCACAGAGAAGGGATCAGTATCTGCCCCTCCTCTTCTCCTCATGAGGAAGCTGTAGACTGCAGTGAGGTCTCCCCTCAGTCTTCTCTTCTCCAGGCTGAACAGACCAAGAGACCTCAGCTGCTCCTTATACAGCTTCCCCTCAAGGCTCTTCACCATCTTCATAGACCTTCTTTATATTTTCTAATAGCTTCATATCTTTCTTATTTGTGGTGATAAGAACTGCACATGAGGCTGCACCACTGCAGAGCAGACTGAGATAATTCCCTCCCTTGACTGGCTGGCAAAGTTATTGTTTCCTTAGTAAATTTCTATGGGATCTGTACAGGATAGAAAATAATAGTATAAACAGAGTATTTTCTAACAAAATTATCCTAGCAAGTGACCAGGTCTATACATCCAATGCCCGTAAAATGGAGGAAAACTCAGGTGTTCAAAACATTCTGTGTCATCAGAAAATTTCATAATCAACTTAGAATTTAGGTGGTAGGCTTCAGTTACAACATTTTAATGCATTAACCTATTTAAATAACTGGAATTGGAGAAAAAACCTTTATTCCTGTGCTATTATTTGCTGTTGTCTCTGTGCTTAAAGTACAATGTATTCATCACATATGATGATACTGTTCTGTCTCCTTTTTCTTTGCCAGTTACTCCAGTTATCTCAGAAAAAGATGAAATGACACTTTATCAAATAGCAGCTATTACATAATGGCTTGTAAATGAAGCACGATTGCTGTAGTCAATTGCAGCTATAAATTAAATTTGGCTGTCTCAGACACCAAAGAAAAAAATGAACTGTCAGACCCTGTATCTTTTTTTTTAATCGTGCAACAGAATCTTAGAAAGTTCATGAAAATTTTGACCATTTTTTATGACTTGCCTGTTCAGTTTCCCACCTTGCATTGTTTTTTCACAGTATCATAAATAATGGTTAGTTAAAGAACTTATTTGTATGTTTATTCTTTTCATTTTTGACTTGCCTAAATTTACTCAAAAGTTTTGCATAGAATAACCTGATTTTACCTAAGTATGAGAATTTAGTAATGCAAATTTCTCCCAGTGTTCTAAAACTCACCTCAGAGTCTACAAAATTAGATAGGTGAGATTTCAGCAAAATCCACATTTCTGTTAGCAAATACATTAAAAAGGAATGAAATACTACTATTTTTACCAGTAATGCTAACAGTCATATTACTGCACTCTAAAGTACCAATTTTTAGTTCCAGATTTGCAAATTGCAAATGATAGATCCTCACGTGGCTCTTGGGAAGAGAAAAAAATTTTGCTAGCCTTTTCAGAGAATATTCCTATTGATTCCTAATATATCAACAATATGTTACGCATATTGTTGCAGGACACAAACCAAGCCTTTAACAGAGCTGCAATTTGGTGTCAGGAGCTCCTATCCCTGTTTTAACTGCAGTGGACCACATTGTCTCTCATACCTTCCCTGAATCACACAAAGTATAGAGCACTCAACTTGTTGGATGTAAAGATAGTAAAGATAGCTCCAAAGTGAACTCACATTGATGAATGAACATTCAGAAGCAGTTGTGAAAGATAAAATAAGCTTGACTTTTTACTTCAAATCCTTATCACAAAGGTTGGATGTGATGTCTCACACACAGGTATGAAATTTTCTTCCATAAATTTCTGTTTGAATTGATTGTCACCAAGCTGGTACTCAAATTCCCATGTCTTGACATTATGATCAGAATGCCTTGGGCTGTCAGGCAAAAAAAATAAAAGAGATCTGAAAGATTAAAGCACTACAACACCCACTAGAAGACAGTCATTTAGAGAAAAGTCCAACAGTTTCCTAAGAGAAAGTAGTAATATAAAAATTATTTTGTTCACTTCTAGAAAGAAAATGTACAACTCATCAAATTTTCTTTGCAACTTCAATAATTTAAAAACTCATCTCTGTAGGTGCCCTGTAAAGTCAATGGAGTTCTAAGAAGCTCCAAATGTAACTCAGCCAATCCCAATATATAAAGTGACATGAATTTACAGAGGCAGTAAAGAAAACCTACAGTAGACTATTTGATCATATACTTAGTATCAGATATTGTTTTAAAAAGATGGTCAATCATGTGTTAAACTTGGCTGGCTACCATATGACCACCAAGGCAATCTCTAACTGTCTCTCCTCTGCTGGACATGGAGAGAATCACAGAATCATATAATTGTTTGTGTTGGAAGGGGCCTTAAAAATTATGTCACCCACTACAGACAGGGGTGTAACCTTCCACTAGATCAAGTTGCTCAATTGGTTGGTTGGGGCTTTGAGCCTTCCAGGGTTGTGTCATCCACAGCTTCTCTGGGAAACCTCTTCCAGTGCCTTACAAAGAATTTCTTTCTAATACTTAATACAAATCTACCCTCTTTCCGTTTTAGCTATTAGATCTTGCCCTACCAGCACAGCCCCTTGTCAAAAGTCCCTCTCTAGATGTGTTATAGGCCCCTTTAGATTCTGGAAGACTTCTATAATATCTCCTTGAAGACTTCTCTTCCCCAGGTTGAAGAACACCAACTGTCTCACCCTGTCTTCATAAGAAAGGTTCATAGGAAAAATAAGATGAAAAACTTGTGGGCTGAGGCAAAGAACAAGTGATCACTTATCAAATACCATCATGGGACAAACAGTTTTGGTTTGGGGAAGATTAAGGTAATCTATTGCAATAAATACAGAGGGATAGTGAGAAAACAAGGACAATGTAAACAATACCTTCTCTTTACTCCTGACCTCTGTACTCAAGCCTTCCTTTACTCCTTTGTTCCTGTTCCCGACTCTTCTGTTTCCCTCTACTTTTTAGTGACACAGGTGGGATGGAGTACGGGGGCTGTGATCATGTAACACTTCACCTCTGTTGCTCCTTCTTCACGTTCTTCCACTGTTTGCATGTGGGCTCATTCCACAGGCTGTAGGTCTTAATGATTTACTCCAGCATATGTCCTCTCCATGGGTAGAATCCTTCAACAACAGACTACTAGAGCATGGATCCCCTATAGAACCACAGCTCCTGACAGAAAACCTGCTCCATTATAGGCTGCTTTCCTTTCTTCCAGGAATTCACTCTTGGGGCTGTCCTTAGGCTGCAGCTTTCTTCAGGTCATTTCCACCTGCTCTGGTGTGGGATCTTTCATAAGCTGCAATGTGGATACCTGCTTCACCTCAGTCCTCTGCTGCCTGCAGAGGGACAATCTGCATCACTGTGGTCTTCACTGCAGGCTGCAGCTGCAGGGGAACCTCTGCTCTGGTGCCTAGAGAACTTTCTTCCTCTTCCTTGATGGTTGTTTCCATCACATTTTTCTTAGTCCTCTCTCTCACACTTGATATGCATAATTTTTACTCCTAAATATGTTATCATAAAAGTGCCGCCAGCTCAGCTGTGGTCATCTCTGTTGGACATGATGGTGACTCCTGGTCCTTTCTCATAGAGGACACCTTACAGCTGCCCCTGCTACCAAAACCTTGACTCAAATCCAATGCACCCATAAGCATTTGAAAACATTCTTTAATCTTTACTTTAAAACAAATCTTATTGCTCAACTTCTGACATAGCTTAGCATCAAATAATTATATCCATTAAATGTGTAACATAAGGTAATAAAAATGGACTTAGACCTGTTGTGTTGTGGTGTCTATGTTTGTTTTACACAGATTTCATAATGGATTTTTTAAAATCACAATTTATATAGTCATAGCATAACACAGTAGAACATATGAAATAGATGATTTGATCTGCTGCTATTCTGCAGCCCTAGAAAAAATCCATCTCAACAAAGATGCATAAACTTAAACTCACAGAAGTTTCAGGGATATGCTTTAATGGGCATAGCATTCATTGGACATGGTTTCTTCAGAGAAAATTGCACTAGCCTATTCAATTTCTTCTTGTAGTGAAATGTTTTCCTCAATGATTTTCCCAGAGTCCTTATATTTTAATAGCACAAGTATTATTCATTTATTTTATTTTCTGTTTTATTATTTAGTTATTCAGTGAAGTAAAGTTGTTCTATTTTGTTGTTAACCTATTTCTGTCTGAGTGTTTCTTGTAATTGCTTCATGAAATCTAAATTTTCCTCTGTCATGAAAGAAGGATAATGTGAAGAAAAGCATGCATTAATAATAATAAAACATAATAAAGTATATTTAAATTAAAACATTCTTTAAGCACACTTATGCAAAACAGGCAAATCCCACTATGTCTTCTGCATTTGGAGATGGCCACTACTGAAGCCTTGCTGTATGCCAGAGAACTCAAAAAAACTGTTCCATTATCAGTGAAGATAAAGCCCCAGCAAATGGAAATGGAAGGGTGGAGGAATGCCACTATGTTAATCAGTTGTTAGTAACAACTTGCAAGGGTAATAGCAGCTTACAAATAGCACCTCCTCGGCTACATTTTCCCCATCATGTGCCTTAGTGTCCACCTGGGAGCATCAACAACTTGTTCAGAGCTACATAGCACCAAAGCACTGACACTTTAATACTAACAAACTTCTTTTGTATTGACAATAGGTCCAATTATAAGGAAGCCTGGGGAGAAGTGATGGAGACAGACAGATTTTCAAAGGTAAGAGCACAACCTTGTCTTTTTCTTATATTTCATATTTCCACTCTATGCCAGTCTTATGGACTTCCCCTGTGTGGGTTCCTTACAGAGGAAGTCGCTGCTTTTTTCAACTATTTATACAAGAAAATGTGAAAAAGTAACATAACAATTGCAATGATTTAATAATTGATGATGATGATTATGACAATAATGATAATGATAATAATAATAATAATTTGTAATAATTATGTTCTACTTCCTGATTTCTCAGACTTAGAAGGGATTTTATACAAATATGATAAATGTCTAATTGTTTTTTTTCAAGTATCTCCTAAGCAGAAAAGAATAATCTGAGATTAAGTATATTTAAGACTCTAATTCTATTCTTAGAGTTAGGGTAGGGTGACATTTAAGTTCCCTGACAAGGCACCCTAGGCCATGCACACACCCCGCTAGTCCTTCAAAAGACTATCTGAGTATCAGTGTTCACATCTTCTATCATTCCTCAGTCAAATGCTAGAACACATTCACCACAGAAAATAAATCTATATTTAAAACAAAGAAAACAAAACAAAATTGAATAGTAATATATATTTCCAAGTTTCAGATCTTAATAATAAATGAATAATACAGGGAATTTTTTTTTTTAAATATGTAAACCTGGTAATCATACATAATGTTCAGACCACTGAAATGAAATTTCACCTCTAAGAACTGTGGTCATATAAGAAACAAATGTTCTGTCTTTCCTTTGGAGATGACAGTGCTCTCCTACAGTTGAATTCAGTCTGTTTTATGTAAATGGGAAGTGGCTTCTATCAAATGAAATAATAAAACCACGGAATTTCACTATTGGTGATGGTAAATCAAGCAGAAAGAATCTTATGTTCTCCTATTTTTCTTACTAAATTCCCATGAAATTCAAGTGGCGGTGCCCCAATTATTGTGTCATGAAAAGTGTAGTCTATGTGTTTTCCTTTTGCCACCAAAATATTTCCCCTGTTGATTCTTTGCAGATATAATAAAAAGCAAGATGTGTAGCAACAAATGAAATAGAAGCTCACATAAACAAAAATAGTTGACATATACTAGGCCATGTATGGAGGCAACCAGAATTAACCAGCTCATCCTTTTCATAAAGTAGTCATTTAAAATATTCATAATGTTATGTTGTTGATAGTGATGATATGTTTTTAGACACAGATAGTTCCAGTTTACATTGACATGCTGTCATCAATTATGCTTCACCATCTGTGAACATAATTAAGTTTACCCTTAAATTTGATTTTAGAACATATCATTCACAAGTGACTCTTGTTTACTAAACACACTTGGAATAAGCAAAAACTGAATTGCATGCATTTTGAATAAACTGGAAACAATTTTGCATGCAGACCTCAAAGGGTATAAATGTATAATTTGCCCATTCTCAATGTACAACACACCTGAGCCCTTCCCAGTATTCAGGAACTAACTTAAGCTTTGTGTGTCATTATTCAAATCTCATTTATACTGTTGTCATTGTCTATGACTGAATTGAAAAGAGGTCTTAAAATAGATGCAATTGCCATTGACACTACCTTAATAGTCAGTTAAGAGGAATCAGAAATTATATATGCTTTTTTCCAGAAGTAGTCATTAATATCTCATACAATATTTTGTCAATTTTCCAAAATCCTGAAGTACTGAACTCCATGGGAAGTATACAACAGATACTTTCATGAAGTGCTCTAGACCTAACAGATAATCTCAGTAATTTACATCACGTATATTCTGTACCCTTATTGCATAAGCATAATATTCATAGCCAATGTAGAATTGCTTCCTGCTTGAACAATTGTGAATGTTTGATCCATTTTCCTTATACATTCTAAAAACATTCCTAAAAATGACCTGTTTTCCTGGATGCACCTTCTTGTTAATCTATTTGCTAAAATATATGTGAAAAGCACACACCATAGGGATTCAAAATCAGTCAAAGTGAATTAATTTAAAAATTCAAATTAAGAGTGGTGCTTTTTTTTTTTTTTAATGTTCTCTAAGCTCCTATCTTGTTAATATATTAAGAAGAAAGCTAGCACCATGAAGAAGTTGTTTACATCTCCTAAGTGGAAGTCTTTCAGAGTGAATGAGAAAACAAGACAAAAAATCTATTAGTAATACTATTCTGAACTACCAAACCAGTGTGGCAATCCTGCCTCTTTTACAAGGCCAAAATAATAGTTACTACCAAATCCTTCAAAACGACCATGTCTTCACACCTCTAAATCTTCATAGTATTTATCCACAAAATACCTCTGAGAGACAGGAATGCATTCTCATCCCAGTTTGCATACAAGGAACTAAGACACAGAAACTACAGTGCAGAATTCAAAATGCACTTTTAAATTTAAAAATACAGAAATCTGAAGGAAATTAGTCTGCAGGAAAGCAAAATACACTCCACTTGATAGGTGAGCATTGTCATCATCTTTGCCTGTGCACAGGGCAAACAGGCCAAAGAGAAATCACTCACCCCTGTCAAGGAACGTTCCTGCACGGGCTCTGCTGAACACCAGCTTTTCACATGGACTATTTGGGTTGTTGAGCATTGCTCTGTTTTCAGGCAGGACTAGGGTTTAGTGCTTCCTCAAATGCTATGTAAGATGTCAACATCAGTACATGAAGTTAAAAATGTACTATTTTGAGTAGGATTTCATCAGCTGCATGTGGAATGGGAAGAGGCTGTAAATGAAGCACTGTGCGTTTTCTGATAGATCTCAATTTCTGTAAGTCAGGGAGATATCATATCCTAGACCTATCTTGGTAATTTTTTTCCTAAATTCTTGACACCTATTTCATAATGAGATGTGAGATGAGAGGTAGGTCGCGAATTAAAATTAGGTGTCGTAGGGTTCTGTCTCTGAATTTGATGTCCTGCTGCTTGGCCCCACTTGGTCCTGATACAGGACATCTTCACAGCCTGTAGCACAACTCAATCCCATTAGGATGTGTTGTGCACAGTCAGTCCTGTGGGGGGTGTTGGGATTCTTCATAAGCAATTCCCTAGCTGTGACTAGACACACATATTCCTGTGTCTACCAGCAATATTAACTGAAAGTGAGAGAAAATGTTCTGGAGTGTCTGGAGGAAGAAACTTCAGAAATTAAGACTCCTATGACGTGCTGGCAGTGGGTTTGAAAGGCAACTCAACTGGATCCAACCATAGTCAAGCTCCCAGGACTGCTCAAAGAGTGTCATGAAGCAAAGCTATATGTTTTCACTAAGCTTCTGATGCCTGTCCCTCTGTTCAGTATGTCATAAGCCTTAAATAACCTGGCCCAGTGATAGGACACCCCTGGGAGTTCGGAGAAACCTTTAAAAGACCTTGTTGTCCAGGCATATCTGTCTTGGTATGGTCAGAATCCATAGGGATAAGCATCTGCATATGATTTTGGAAGAAAAGAAAAAAAGTAGGTGAAAAGAGATATATTTGAAGAAAGAGTTTCTTCTGCAGCATAAAAAACAGATCTAGTAGAAGTTATGTCAGTAGTGCCTGAGGGACACAGCAATGGAAACCTGCCAAGTCTCATAATGAGAGAGAGGCTATGCACACCTGAGGCTAGATGAATCCAGAAGCCTTCCAAATTTTAAACTTTTTGCACCAAAAAAAAAAGTAAGGCCAGCTCAATGTGGCTCATCCTCATATGAGAGGCTTTTGGTAGGTAAACTTCTGTCCAAGAGTCAGAAAGAAATGGGAGACAAGTTAGCAGAGACTTCAGGAGAAGAGGATGTGGCAGGGGGAAATATCACCATTGTCACTCCAGAGAGAACAGAAAAAAAAGGGCTTGATTAGTACCAGTAAGATCAGTAGATAGGACTGTACTTTATGATTGATGTATCAGAAATTAAATGGAAGAAGACCTGAACTAAAGATTTCATACCTTTCTTTTACTACTCACATGAGTTTTTAAAAATACTTTTTATAATACTAGCAGCTTATTATAAGAAGGAATTTCTATTAAAAATTTTAATATTTCTGAATGATTTTATCCTTTCTCTTCTGAGGTTTTTGATTTTTCGTTAGGTGATCTTGTGTCTTATCTAATTTTTTATCTCTAACAATAGTTTGTATGTACATCTACCTTTAAAGATCTGACTCCCTCCATAACAGGATATTAAGCACATAAACATGAGTCAATAAGAGAATGTTGATGATGTGAACTTCTGAAAAATCAAGAAGTTTTACAAGAGCTCTAAATAAATATGCGTGAAACAGCTACCTTTGAATACTAAAGCCACAATTTTTTTGACTACATTCAATTTCTGAAAACATCTGGAATTTACTGAGCTCATACATGACATGCAAAAGGTAAACAATGGAGCATATATGTGCTAAAGGGAAAGTCAGGTCAAACAATTATTAATGCATTCTGGTCTTTCAATTCCTAAAACTCTCCCATAGTGGGAAAGTAGGAAAGGAAAATACCCCCATAGAGATTAAGAGGTCTATAAACATCCACTGAGGATTAGCAGTTAATATGTGTTAAGAATGGATTCCAAATACTCACAGACTTACTCCCCTTAAGTTGCAGCAAGCCAAATTCTTTCAGTTGAGGTAGGCTTTGTCAGGGATACTATCTTTTGCTTTTTCTGTTCCTTGGCAGTCTCTGTTTTCCAGGGTGTATCAGAAAACGTGTATGAGACACAGATTTAGATAAGTGTGAAAGAGACAAAAAATACAGGTCATAGAGAAAGATCTGTTCAGGGGTTCGTGCCTTGTGTTTGAAATTATAAACTAAAGAAAAGCTAAATGGAATTATTCTGCAAAAAAGTACCTTTTGGAAAGTAAAAGCTGCTCTTTAGAGCAGGGAGTGACAAGGATGAAATTTGAGACTAATGGCTTAACTTCTCAACTCATCTTTCTGCCAAGCCTCTTTCATCACACCACCTTATAAATCAAGTCCAAATGAATCCCTCCCAAGTGAGAGTCTTCTCAGAAAAATGACAAGTTAGGATTCAGAGACAAATTCCTAAAAGATCTCAGGCTTCCTAGGGTTTAATGCATTCATTAAACACTGAGGAAAACTTTAACTTGAACCTTCCAATGGTGAAGATATCACAGTAAAATTTCAGTTTTCTTTTTTTTTTAGTATTTGATATAGCTTCTAGTCTTAAAGATATCACTTGCTTAGTTTATATTGGAAAAATGCTGTTTCAGAGAAAATGTAGTATGGGATACAAAATCAAGCTCTTTGCTTTTTTGCTTCATTCACCTTCAAAAGAAATAAAGACTGTATTTTTGAAAAAAAATCCAGATTTTCTAGTTGATTTATGATCATTATAGAATCCACCTCATGCCTTTTCACTTTCAAAGGAATGCACACAAAATTGTGTAGTAGACAGTAGGGCGTTCTTCTGAATGGATAGCAACAAGCAGTTTTGATTCAAAACATAATAAACAAAGTTCAGAAGTGATTTGTAATTTTTATTTCTTTTTTGACACAATACTGTAAACATGAATTTGTATGTGAGACATACATGAAGTCTTGCAAGATAGGGGTTTTTTTAAAGGGTGACTGTTCTATATCATATTATGATGGTGCTTTTTTTCCTGGAAAAATTTTGTTGCCGTTGCTTTAAAAGTCACTGAATTTATTAAGCATCAAATCCTTTTACAGGAAAAGTACTCATTTGGTCAAAGAAATCAAAAACTCAGTGAAGTCTATGTCATCTGAGCATAAGATAGGAGTCAGAGTGTAATCAGAAATATTAATTTAGTTTATTAATTTTTGCCAGGAGGCAAAATATTGTTATCTAACTTTTTTAAAAAATATATTTTTGACACAAATTTCCACAGAAGTAACATACTAACTCCATCAGGCAAGGAATACAGATAACAGAGCTTTGATCATAACAGAAAACACTGAGTAGCAATTACTAGGAAAAAATATTTTCCAGTCTCTGATTAGAGAACTGTAGTGAATTAAACACCTGCCACACTTCACATTAATAAAGAAAGATTGATTTCTTTGGGATAGCTATTTGGCCATAATCATAGCAGGTCAGATGTTGCATACCAGATGTATTCAAAAGCTCTTGGCTATGGTATGTAAATCTTTGGATTTGATTTTGACTCTGAATGCAGTATGTTGTTGCTTGCTCACCGCTTGCTCTTCTCTAGACTCTTCTCAACCTTTGACACTCTGACACTATGCCACACATCATGTTCCCTGCTTCATAGATGTTTTGCTTTGACTTCTTCATAACATATTGCATTTAGATAAAATCAAAATTGTTGTTGAACTTTCAAGGCTGCTAATTTAGGCATGGGCATTCTCAGAAGAGAATAGAAGCAACTCTGAGAAGAGCCATACAGAATATTTATAATCTTGTGATAGTTTATGATAATGGAAAGAACTCAGAAGTTCTACCTTTATGAAAGAAATACCAAAAGGATACATATGCATTGGTAAGGAGAAAGGAGTTGTAAATATTATACTGTATGGTCACACAGATTTATCTATGCTGTTGCAACTATGATAAATATGAAGATTGATTGTCAGCAGAGAATGATCAAGACATAGAGTACTTAAACAAAATGTGTGTTTGGAAGGCAATGGAGACTAATGAAAGCTGGCTAATGCCAATACAAGGCTACTCTTGAATACCTTTGAATAGTCATAGTGTCTGGGAAAATACATGAAGACTAGAAGAGAAAAAATATCACTCCTATGTTCAAAAAGGATAGAAGGAAGATTTGGGGAACTACGGTCCAGTCAGCATCACTTTAGTCCCTCTGAAGGTGATGGAGAGAAACCTCCTGGAAGGATTTTCTAGAAACATGAAGGCCAAGGAGCAAGCTAGGAATAATTAGCATGGATTTTCAAGGGTGAAATCATGCTGAACCAACCTGATAGATTTCTACAATGATTGGAATATCTGATGGATGGTGGATGAGAGCAGAGCAACAGATATTGTTTGCCCTGACTTCAGAAAGCTTCTGACACGGTCTCACATAACATCATCACAGAGAAACTGACAACGTAAAGTTTACGTAAGTGGACAGTGAGATGGATTAAAAACAAGCTGAATAATTGGTCCTAGAGGACTATGATTGATGGCACCAAGTCCTCTTGGAAGCAGTTTCTGGCAGTCTAGTTCAGAGGTCTGTCTGTCCATGCTCTAATACCCTTCAACACCTTTATTAATGACTCAGATAAGGAAGATGTCTTAGCGAGTCTGCAGACAATACAAAACTAGGTGGAGAGGTTTATACAAGATAGAGTTATGCCACCATTCAGAGGAAGCTCAGTAGGCTGGGTGGGTGTCAGCAAGGGTGAATGCCAAATCCTGCACCTAGGGAAGATAAGTTGATGCACCAGTTTATGCAGGAGTGAAAAGCATCTGAAAAGCAGCTTTGCCAAAAAGGATCATAGGATTCTAGTGGACAACAGGCCAGCAATGCACCCTCAGAGCAAAGTAGTCCACAAACCTCCTCAGCTGCACTAGGAGTGTTGCCAGCAATTGGAGTGAGGTGGTCCTTCCCTCTGCTCGGTGCTGGTAAGACTGCACCTGCAGGATTGTGTTCAGTTCTCAGCTCCCACTACAAGAAAGATATAGACTTAGCAGATCAAGTAATGCTCCAGAAAAATTGATTTAGTGATCAGAGCACCTTTCACAAAAGAAAAGGCTGAGGGAGACAGGATTTTTCAGCCTGGAGAAGGTTCAGGGTGGCCTCATCAATGTTATACATATATCTGAAAAAAGGGAGTGAAGAAAAGGGAGCCCGACATTTCTCAGCAGTGCTTATTGACAGGATACAGGCAATGGACACCAATAAAAATACACAAAATTCCATCTTAACATAAAAACTAATTTTTTTTTTTTACTTTTGTGAGGATGGTGAGATGTTCTAAACAGGGTACAAAGTCTCCATCCTTGGAGAAAGTAAAAAACTTAACTGGATGTGGTCCCAAACAACCTGCTCCAGACGGACACTGTTTTGAACAGGGAGAGTCAAACTACATTAATTTAATAAGTCACTTTAAACTTAAACAATATCGTAATTACTATATTTTTCTCTAATATGCAGATTTATTTATTTTATTAAACATTGGTGATTTATTTAATCTGTGAAATGTAAAAAAAGCCAGTCAGACACCAGAAACAATATAGTTGGGGATGTACAAAGGAAGGCAGAAGAAAGAAATGAAATTTATAATTCAAGAAGTGGTAGTAGGCATAATGATAATTTTAATACTGCAATTACAAGATTGTTAAGTGAATAAAAAATGATGGGTTTAATGCTCACTGTTTTTACTGGTTTTCACTGAGGGAGTTAGAGAGAATGTAGTAGCATTCAGAGCTCTTCTGCTGTAAAGGAATGCAGTAGATGGAGTCAGGTGAACAGAGCAGCAAAAGTCTCACAAGGTTTACTGCAGAGCTGTGAAATCTGTCAGTTTTGTCCGTCAGAGAAACTAGAGCTTTTAAACTCTGCCCTCTAAAGCTGGATAATCTGGCACAATAAAAAGTCCATAAGACCCAACACTAAATGCTTATAGGTTTGAAGAAAGAGCCAGAAAAAAAGGGAAATCAGGGGCATCAACCACCTGGTTTTTTTCAGTCCCACTACAAATTGTTTATTTCTGCAACTGGTCCTGAAATCTGCAAACAAGGTTTGAGTGGCTTGGAATATTAGGGGAGAGCAGTGGATATTGTCTATTGAACTTCAGGGAAGCTTTTGACATGGACTTCCATAAGACTTCCATAGGCAAGCTGACTGCTTACGTGTTGAATGGGAAGACCATGAGGTGGGGTGGAAAACAGATGAGTATCCCAGGGCTAGAGGGTGGCAGTCAGTGACAGGGAGTCTAGTTGGAAGCAAGTGACTAGTGGTTGCCCAAGGGATATCAGTAGTGGGTCTAGTGCTGTGTTACATCTTTATTGACGTGGATGATGAAGCAGAGTAAACCTCAGCAGATTTGCTGATGAAACAAAACAGGGAGGAGTGGTTTATACCCTCCCTGCACATCTCAGTGGACACCAGCAATATGCATTGCTGAAAAGAATTTCAGTGACACCACAGGCTGCATTAGGCAAAGTATTGCCAGCAAATGGGGGGAGATGACCCTTCCCATTTATTCAGCACTGGAGAGGCCACTCTTGGGGTCCCATGTCAGATCTTGAACTCCTCGGTACAGAAGAGACATGGACATTCTGGTGAGAGTACAACAAAGGCTACAAGAATATCTCACATATAGGGAAACTCTGAGCGGGCCTTTTTAGCCTAGAAAAATGAATTATCCAGGGATATTATTAATATTTATAAATACCTGAATGAAGTATGAAAACATGACAGCCACGTTCTCTTTAGTGGTGCCCAGTGACAGAACCAGAGGCAATGGGTCCAAAATGAAACACAGAACACCAGAAAACACATTTTACTTTGACAGACAAGAAAGCTGGCACAGGTTTTGCAGAGACTTATGGAGTCTTCCTACTTGAGATGTTGAAAATCTGTCTGGAAATGGTCTTAAGTACTTGGGTCTAGGTGGCTGTGTTTGAGAGTTGGACCAGATGGCCTCGAGAGATCCTGTCCAGCTTCAGCCTTTCTGTGACTCTGTGAAGGTTCTCTGCCTTGTTCAGACAAATGCACTTCAACAGCCTAACATGCTCTTGCTCTAAATCAGACTCAAACAAACGTAGTCTATAAAAGCACACTATCTACATTAGATTAGGCCACATAATAAAAAACAAACTCAGTTTTTTCTTTGGTACACTGTTAGGTAGTTAATTATTAAAAACAATTATGAAATGTATCATGTAGTAGGAGAAGACATCTTTACACATCATCACCATCATCATCATCATCACCATCATTATCATTTACTGGTTAATAATAGCAATAGAGATTTTGAGAAAAACTGATTTTGGTTTCCCAACTCCCTAGAATTGTCTTCCAGGCCTTAGAAACTATGAGTCTGCTAAGAGTTCATGAGCAATCAGTTTAAATCTGGACATATAAGTTCTGCTACCATATATTTGTCCCCCTGTTACTCATTATTCAATACCAGCAATGTATGTAAATACAAAAGAATGTAAGAACAGCTGTACTGGATGAGGCTGAAGGCCTTTCTAGCCAAGTATAACATATCCAGCAGCAGCTTGGAACAGGTGGTTAGAGAAAGGGTAAAAGGAGCAGGCAAATATTAAATTATTGTTTCCCTCTTTTTACTTTTCACAATCATTGATGTAGGAACTTCACAAGACCAAAGTTTCATCTGGATGTTAGTGTGTAATATATAGACTGATCTCTCAGCTATTTTTTTATATCCCTACTGAACTCAAGAATATTTTCTATTTCTTTGGAAAGTAAATGTTATAATTATATTGCAGGAGTTTGCAGAAAGTGTTTCTAAGCATTCTGACTAAAATCTCTACATGGTATTCCTAGTTCTACAGTTATCAGAAATTCAGAATGGTTATTTCAAATTCATCTTCTTAGTGTCATTCTTGATTAGATTATCTCTACTCTTTTCATTTACCTTCTTCAGAAGATGAGCAATTGTAATATCAGTTTTTTCTTCAAATGGAATCTGTCTCACACTCCAGATGTTCTTTACTGCATTTTCTACAAGTTTTAGTTCTAGATGAACTAAAAATGAGCTGACAGAAATAGCATGAAATATCTAAGATGCAGATCCATGACTAAATATATTTTCCTCTTAATTTTTTCTCCTGCTCATAACTTTAGATTATTTCACTGAATTTTACATGAGAATTTTAATTCACCTTTATGTCGTGTGGTCTTCTCTGTGATTAAGCTTAAAATGCTTACAAAACTTAGTTACCCTGGCAGAAGATTTGGGCTAACTTTTGATATCCATCAATCGAGCAGTAGCAGTAACCTGGGCAGTCATGTGTGCAAAAGCTCACCAGTCGCCAGCGGGGCCAGCCCTGCCTGTCTGGCAGACAGCCTGTCGCCTAATAAACACCAGCTGACTGAGGCAACACTCAATCCACTCACCATTCACTTCACTGGTACATTCAGCTATTGGTAACCTAAAATAGCTAGGCAAGTATATTTTCACAGTGAGAATACATCATGTTTTCAGTTAAAAATGGTAGTCTGAAGAACAAATTTGGTGCACTGGGTCAGCAGTCACTAGGTGTATGATTTTAATACATAAAAGTACAGGTTGTACTAAATTTGTGAAGAATCTAAATATGAAGAGCTACAAATAAACAAAGCTATTTAAATCCTGTGTGTAATTGCAGTAGAGTCTGGGTCCTTGTGCTCTTTCTCAGCTTCAGTGTAGTTTCCTGCTGTTACTACATGAGCCCCTTCTTCCATTTTTATTTCCACTCCCATACCTTCATCTTTTATTCTATATAGGTTCCCTTTTACTAAGTAAAATCAATATTTGATGTCCAGTCAGAGGTTCTGTCATGTTCGACTTTCCCACTTTCTTCATTTGGCTATCATTTGAGACATCTTTCTGGTTTTTTTTTCATCTTTCAGACTGTTTTGCTGGGGTCTACATTAATACTATAACAAAATAAATATAAGTCATATTATATATATGACTTGTTACAGATTTTGCTCCTAATTTCTCATCTGGCAGCTAATAAAGCACCAATTCTAGGATCCCAGCTTTCCCTTGCTCTATACAGTATAAATAAAAAGAATACACTAGCTACTTAGGAAATCGAGTAGGAGCAGGAAACAGAGATTGTGACTGACAAAAAAGTATATTATTATATTTCTGAGAGTTCATTATGCATTACTGCCCTGAAAGATGAATAATAATTTTAAAGTTTTTTAAAACACGTATTAACATAGTTTTTGTAAATACCTATAAAATAAAGTCAATAGACAGTACATATTTAAAGCATTAAGGCTCATGAAAACCTTGGTGATCTGTTGCTATGTGATGTGGTTTCTATGAAGTCTGCATAAACTTTTTTTTAAATTTTATTTTATGGCTAAAGGCAGACAAAATCTTGAATAGGCTCACAACTAGGGCACAGGATTAAAATGATTTTTAGAAGGTTGGATAAAGTATTGAAATGGAAAAGGAAAAGCAAACACAGATAATTCCCGGGATACTTTGGATACTATTCTATCTCTCAGGTTTTTAGAGGAGTATTTATTCAGTAGTCAGAATTTGTGTACATTAAAAATCTAAGCTGACAAACAACTCCAATTACATGGCCACACGCAAATACACTGACAGTTTCTGGATAGAAGGAATAGAATTCTCCAACTTACAGGGATATTTCCAGAAGCCAGTGCTGGAGAAGCTTTTGATTTTCTGTTCTGTAACTTTATGTGTTTGCTATTTGAGCTTTCTCTAACCTTATTGTTAACAAGATTACCAGTGCAGAGCAATCAGTTAAGTCAGACTTGGCATTTGCTCTGTGAGGCACTAGAGGAAATTCATCAGGGTATCCACACACATACATTACACTATTTACACTGGCACTGTGATGAATTCCTACATCAGGACCATTGATTGTTTACCAACATGGATACCACAGGATCCTGGATAGGATCTCTATAATCTCTCCTCAGGTACATGATTAAGTAGCAAATGACACCCACCAGCATCTGGTGAGCTGTCAGGTGCCAGAAGGTGTTTGTAGTGGTAATTTGGCCATCTGCAATCTGTGTTGTCAGTGTATTGTAAGTTATCACTGTCTCAGGCAATATTAACTTGCAATGTTCTTCTGACACTTCTTCAGTGGGCTGTGAAGCAGGCATGTGGTACAAAATACTTCCTAGCTAGCACCTCCCACCTTTCCAATAGCAATGACTGCTGTTGCTTATCAGTGAAAGTACTGTGGATTGTGCTTAAGTACTGTGGATTCTCTTCATGGTACTTTAATACTAATACTGCTGATGTATTTTTACCCTGTTTTGGGTGTTCTGAGTCACTTTTGTGGCACGCTTCTACATTGTGAAGAACACAAGACATAGGAACATATGGCCCATGGTAATTACATATTTTGCAAATTACTTAGCAATTATACCTGAAGTTACGAAGTAGTTCAAAAGCAATTACCTTATAACTTGATTTCAGGTTCTGTAATAAGAGCTTAAGTTTATATGGAAAAATAACTAGATAATTATATTGTAGTTATATGGTCATTAAACAATGGCCTAAATAATTAAGATTTTAATTTATTTAAACTTAAAAAAAAAAACACAAACAATGCATCTGCTAACAACTTTTGTGCCATTGTTAGTTAAAACAGCTAAGATTTTTTTTATTTTATTTACAAAGCTCACACAAGTTTGCTGATGCTCAAGAACTCCTTGGACTTCTTTGTGGGTTCTTTCCAACTCAGAATAATCTATAATTCTGTGAAAAGAAATATCAGATAATCCCTTGACTGTAATTATTTTGGACTGTTATTGCTATCATTCTCACTAGAACATGTAAAAACAAAAAAAAAGAATTTTGTTAGTTTTTCTCTTTTATTTTTGTAATATGTTTTCTCATGGAATGAATATCACACCTAGAAACCATTTGGAATTTAGAACCAAGTAGTGAATACAGGAATCCTCCAACCACTCATTTTCAGTGGAAAAGTTAAGTGACCATAACTGTGGACATATTAAGGTAATATTGCAGCTAAAGGAAAAATTACCTGATGGATGCAAATGCATTTTTATTTTTAGACCAACAGCTTCTGACATGGAGAATTAGAATGAGAAGATAGGAGCCCAAATGACAAGTATATTGTGCATTTATTTAATGGGCACTGAACAGTTCAGGGAATTGTTAATAGTAGTCAGGGGCTTTCATCACTGAGTCGCTAAGCTTGAATCTGGCCCAGGTCCACAGTGACTGAAAATCATTACAATTTGATAGTTCTTCAGTGTCCTATGCAAAATGAATTATGTTCTTACTCAGAAACTGATGGTCATTAGTAAAAATTACTACCCACTTGAGAAGAACAAGATAGATAAGTAAAAGTGTGGTAGAATAGGAGGTTATACAGAATTAAGATTCATTATCATAGAAAGAGAAGGGGTTACATGAAGTATATCTATTACAGAATATTAAGAATATTAATGTAGATATTATCAAAATATTTCCTTCTGAAATGTTTTATTCAGGCACAATGAAATGTCTTTTCCTGTTTCCTCTCTTCTTTGAAAAAGAAAATACTATATATATATATATAAAATGAGTTCCGGCTTTTATGTCCTTGCTAAAAAAAAAAAATCCAGTCTGAAAGCTTGGTGTCATTAGTTTTAGCATCATAATCTAAAATAATATGCAAACCTCCAAATGTTTCTAAACCTCTAATGATTAGTTCAGCAAAATAGAATTAGCACTTAAGTTAATTTGGAACTGTTTAACCTGCTTGCAAATCTGGCATATTTGAATGGTGACAAAACAAAATAACAATTCACCAAACCTTTTTTTATTAATTTCCCCTTCATTTCTTTCACTCATTCAATGAAATAGAAACCATAATCTGCAAACACTAGTGTGGGGTTTTTTTTTCCTTTTTGTGTGGGCTTTATTTTTCATTTGTAGCTTTTTGATTATATAACGCTGTAGAAATTTGAAGCATTTCAACAGTAGAAATTAAGTCAACTGATAAGTGAGTTAACAAGTTTTGTGTATCATTTATTATCATTTACTCTGTGGTAAAACAGAGGAAAATTGAAAGAAAGAATGTAGATAAATCACAGAATTATCGATTCCTTCAAACAACTTCAATCAGCTTCAAACAGCTAAAAATATAATCAGCTTAAATATCTCAATGTTTCGTGAAGATTCTTTATTTGCATTCATCTCTATGGAATACTTTGCTGAAAGCAAATTAGAAGTTTCTTTATTCAAGATAAAGTTGATTTGTCCAATAAAAAAGAAAACAAAGGCAAACATTTCTACACAGACACATAAAGTGGAAATTTATGAGATTCTTAAGGTTATCAACATACTTAGTAAATCACAGAATAAATACTACCATCTTAGATGGAAATTTTATTATTTCTTACTCATTAACTTATCCTCTCTATAAGCATTTCTATAGCAATTGTTTAAAATGACCACATGACCAAATTTTCTCATCAGAGTTACATGGGAGAAAAACAGAGAAGGAAAGCAAACTGCTTGCTCTTATACAGATATTTGCTCTGCCATGGTACTTCAGCTGTATATTGTTCCTATAGTGCTGCTATTGTTCCCTCAAGAAGATCCGCAGGAGGAGGAGTGGTTCACACAAGTACCTCTCGACCTTGCATGCACAGGTCAATGTGTGCATCCTCCGCAGGAAAGGTAAGGGCGATGTAAGTTTTTTACTTTCCAGAGTTTCTGAGGACAGGTATGCTGGTTACCTGTCCCAAATACTATTAGGCATAGTATATTTAATAAAGAAAAAAAAATAGATCTATTGTGCATTTTGCAAAAAAATCTCAAATCCCTAAACCAACAAACAAACCAACCCTCCAAACTTATGCCTATTCCCAGGTTTTCATGTTTTGAAATTCTACAGCCTAAAATGAGCAAACTGTCTCAAATGTGCTTGACATTCAAAAGCTCCCCCAAATAAACTCATTTCCAAGTAGTATACGTTTTTTAAATTACAGCTTTCCTGTGAATACGTCAATAATACCATCTAACTCCAATTCATAGGGAGAAAGCAAGTCCTTCTGTTAAAAGATTCAAGGCAAAAGCACAAAACAAATCTTTGATTTCCATGCCCTGGGAACTAACCTGACAACTAATTTTTCTTCATAGACCTATTTTCCCCCTTTTACAATAAGACAAGAGTAGAATATGCACTCATTCATTATTTGAAATATTTGTTGACTTTAGGGAATGTAAATTCTTATTTAAGTATACTACTTAAAAACTCGTTGACTTCCTGTCATCCCTTCAGTGCATGTTTTAAAAATATATATGCCCTTTCTCAGGCTAAAGAAATAGTTCTATATAAAGTAAGCTTTATGGAGGGGCTCCATAGGCTCATATTTCTAAGTGGATATATTTGCATTGCTCTCACCAAGACTTTATTAGCTTGTATCTTTTCTTTTTTCTCCCCCACCCACCAACCTGAATACACTCTCCTTGAAGCTTTGAAGGTTTAGGACCCTCACCATATATTTATTCACAACTAAGTGAAATTTCTATTCTTTAGGGGAACACAGTTTTGAACATAACATATACAGAAATCTATGTCTTCACCATTCACACCATTGGAATTCAGGATCCCACACCAGATTTCTCATCAAAAAAAGATTTTAGACATTATTTTCAGCTTAGGAACCTAAGGGACACATCTCATAGAAATATAGATAAGAAAACTAATGATAATGAAATACAAATATTCAACATGAAACATAAAATTTAGATTATTTATTTCAAGAAAATTGGCTTAGCATGATCTCTGGAAAATTCATTTTAATGTTGTTATTGTATAGGCCTTGTTAATGACTAAGCTTATTTATGTATTTATTTATTTGATGTTTCAGGTTTTTCTAGAATTGCTGTTGCTTTTCTGAAAAAAAAAACCAAAAAAAAACCCACAAAAAACCAAAAAACCCCAAGCTCTTTTTTTTGGATAAAGGACTTCATGAGACCTTTATGAAACAACTTAATGAAAATTTCCAATTGATAACATATGCTAAAACATACCTTTTAACAGAAGTAATATTAGGTACTGAAAACATCATAGAGGTTCTTCAAGGAAAAGAAAACAAGCACTTGGAGGTCATAGGAATGACAGTGAAAGTTGCACCACTGCCTGAGTTTTCTGAAGGTGGTAGATACAGACTATGAACTAATGTACAGCATGAACCTGTTGGATGTGAAAAGAAATATGTGCAAATTGATATGTACCTTTTTATACATCCAGTTTGGCATATTTAGGTGATTCTATGTTAAATATTGCAATGGTTGGAGAGACTGTTATATGCAAAATATCACTTACAACCAAAGATGATTTTGCAATTGTTAGTAAAAAAAAAAAAGCCCAGTAGATCGCAGGAATAAAACCTAGGAAAAATCTGAATAGAGCTGTGGGCTCTTCTGCAGGGTGCAGTAATTTCCAAACAGCTAACTTATTTAAGAAGTTTTCATTAATTAAACTTTTTCATGTAATGCAACATCCCAACCAATCAGCGCCCTTGAAAGAAGCTAAGAAGGAGGGATTTTGATGGATTATTTGCTTAGAGTCCTCTTGCTGTTGAACTACTCCCTCTTGCTTGCTTATGACTGTGTTTAGAGGATACACCTTGAGCATTCATTGCAAATAAAGAGAAATGCTCATTCATTTAAAAAAAAAAATCTTAGTTTCTCATAATTTCTCCTCAACAAGAAAATACTGATATGTGACAACATTTTGAGAAAGAATTCAAAATACAGGGTTATTAAATGAGTAATGGAAATAAGAACAAAGAATTTAATGAAAAAATAGGTTTTTCCATCAGCTTAAGTAAATAGAAGAATAACAATATTTACTTAAGTACTTTCAGGTACTCAAAAAACTAAAAGGCTTAGTTTAAACATTTTTATTGGAAATTGAGAATATAAAGAAAATACAAGGTCAAAAGTAAGAAGCATGCATCTGTTCCTCCTCCTTTACTCCCAATTTTTTTTTCAAAATTTAAAGTGTATTATTCATTTAGCTTTGGCCTTATATAACAAAATATAAGGTCAAGATTACAAAAGACAAACTCAAAAACTTTTTAAACAATTTATTATTTGAACTTGGAAAATTACTCTATCCTTAAAAATGTAAAAAAAATTCTGCTACTGCAAGTATAATCACTTTGCTTTGAAATGTCATGATGATTGTCTCTGATGTAGCCCACTTATATTGAATGGGAAAACACTGAATTAAAGGCAGACAAGGAATGAAAATTTTCAGAAACTTCTGAAGATCTTTTGACTATATGAGGATTGATCCCCCTTTGGATGTATAAGAAAATTAATTACCTTTTTCAGAACATCTCTTGAATATTACAGTGATGTACACAGAACTGAAGCAGGGTGGAAAGTGCATGTATTTTATAGGATTTCATTATTACTGCTATTATTATTTTTTTTATTATGATTATTCCTGATGCTTTGATTTCAAACTTTTTGGTTAAACAGAAATATTCTAAAGGATTTATATGACACACCAAAACAGCTTGAAAGTTAACTGCTTACAGCAACTGGCCACAAACTAGCTACAGAGAATTAGTCACAGGAATTATTCACTGGATGATTGTGAATAATGAGCTAATTTAGGAAAATCACAATCTGTTCATGGACAATTTGTGAGCTGAAGAGAGTTAAAATTCATCAACTAAATTATTTGTTATAAATTATTCACCAAGCTCTAATGAGCACCCAAAAATATGGCTGCTTATCTGAAACTTATTCAAATTATCCAAAGTGTTTCTGTATGTGTAGGAAAGCCAGAAATATTCTTTTGTACTTTTTAATATCTCTTGACAGTGTTTTAATTTTACTTATGTTCCAAGCTAAAGTATGTAGCACAGAACAATGCAAAACTAAGAGATCTTATGAAGGAAGGAAGGAACACCTTATTTCACATCTAAAAAATATTTTCACTAATTTTAATTCAAACTTATGGTAAAAGCATTCTACTTTAGTTCATTCCTTTATTACAGTAGTTTGCATTGGTTAGCTTTCTGATTCTGATATATCTAAAAATAAGATAAAGTGATTGAAAATGTTACTGGACAACATATTCCCATGCTATATATTCCTGCCAGTGCTAATTCAACTTTCCAACAAAAAAAAATCACCTGTTGCTGTCTTTGTTGTTAATAATACTACTTTTGTTGTATCTTTTCAGTCTCTTATCACATAAACAGTGAACTCATCACTTTTCCCCTTTATCTAGCAATGCTGATGATAAATGTTTCAGTAATCTGTGACTTTTATTTTTATGTGGTTTACAGTGGCTATCAGAGAATAATGACAACACATTATAAGAACCTTCCTCAATTGCAGTTACATGGTGACTGCTACAAGTGTGTTAGCTGTTAGGTAAAGCACTAGCACAATGTGCTTCTGCATGTTAGATGCAGGTGCAACTGCATCTGCAGTCAGCAATGAACAAGCATCACAATGAATAATATTTAAATACTTTGATGCCAGACTTGACAATTACTGAAGACAGTAAATAGATTAAAATTCATTTTAAAGGGAGCTAGAAAAATATTTTGGGTGGCAGTTGTGGGGTGTTGACCTTGGTTGCTCACTAGTTACCTACCAAGCTTCTTTGTCACTCATCTTCCTTGGAGGAAATTTTCTCCAAAATAAGATGAAAAATTAATGTGCTGAGATAAAGACAGTTTAATATAAAGAAAAGCAAAACCTTCACATGGAGCAAGGGAAAAAAAATTCTCTACTTTCCTCATGCCACTTTGGGGAGCATCCCATCAGTGGCTGAACATCCCAAGAAGTGGCATGTTCAGCCACTAACCTGGGACCAGGACCTCAGTACACACAGAGGTTAGTTCAAAAGACAAATGTCTTAGTAACAAATGCCTCCCTGTTCCACTATTTTCTTTGTCTTTGTTGCTGAGCATTATGTCATCAGCATCTCTTTGATCAGTTTGGATTGGATGTCCGCACTGTGCCCCTGCCCCAGCCTTTTTCTCACTCTCAGTCTAACAGTCCTGGGCTGGAGAGAGCCCTGATGCTGTGCCAGCTCTGCTCAGCAGTAGCCAAATCACTGGAGTGTTATCAACACCTTTCTGGGTACGATTGCAAGGCACAGAACTATATGGTGAAGTGGGGAAAATTAACTGCATTCCAGTCAAGTGCAATATGGCAATTTATTTTACATATTTCTAGTCACATAATAGATGGTTAATTAATTTCATGCAATTTTCTATATAAACAGTGCTTTAGGTTACTCACCATAGGCTTCCTTTGTATTCAGTGAGAAGGAAAAGGCATGTTAAGAGACTGATTGGTCACAACCATTTTAGTGTAATTAAATTCTGTTAAAGGAGGGACACACGGCACTACAGTTGCCAGAGAAAGACTCTGTGTTAATTATTTCACCTAAAATCTAACTTCTATACACCTATGATAAAGGACACAAGACTCACCATAAGCTGAGACTGCAGTTTCGTTAACTCTTTTTCTGTAGTCAGTAGAAGAAGGAAAGGGCTCATCTAGAAAACTACTTTAAAGTTTAGCTGATCTGAATAACATCTGAAGATTTTTTCTTCTCTCTTTTGACTTTGTGGTAACAGGACTGCAAAACAAGGAGCTTCTATCATGTACAGAAAATTGCAAGAGAAAAATGATGTAAGAACATTAAGGTTTAAAGAGCATCAGCCAAATTTCTAAACCCTGCTAAGTGAATGTGGGACTTAGTAACTGAACTCTGACAACACTGGTGGATTTTTCATTATGTGAGATTGCACACATAGTATTTCTCACTTGTTTGTCAGTGTTAATTACTTATTATACTTCTGTGATTTTGTTTCTGTTTTAGTTTTTGTTGGTTTATTTATCTGTTTGGATTTAGTTTTGGTTTATTGAGGAAAGATTTAGAGGAGAAAAGAGGTTCACTGCAGGAATTACTAATATACACAAAACTACTCATCTTAGGACATTGACCCATTCTCAGAGTGAACTTCACATTCAGGCTGTCATACAACACTTTGTCTTAGTCACCTAAATGTATGACTCCAAATACTGAGTTTGTTTTCCAAAAATCATCTGTTTTCACTAAAACAAAGATATTCTCAAGGTACATCTCAGCCTGTCGAAATCAAAACTAGGTGGATACAAGATCTACTGATGTGGCAGATATGCTCACTGTTTATTCAGTATGATACATGAAGTCTGGGTCAATAGTTCAGATTTAGATACCTAAATTTTAGATATCCAGAATGAAAATAATCCTCATTTTATTACTTTTTTCTGGCTTAGTATTTTGTTCTGTATTTGTGCTTTGTTTGTCAGTAGAAACTGGGAACCAACAAGCTGTAAAATAGCTCTGTGATGAAGGACTGGTGGTCCCAGTGGACAACAATCTGTTTATGATCCAGCATTGTGCCTTGGGGGCCAAGAAGGACAAAGGTCTTTTGTGGTGCATTAAGAAGAGCATTGCCAGCAGGTCGAGGAAGGCAATCCCATCCCTCTAATCTGCCCATGTGAGGCCACATCTGGAGCTCTGTGTCCAGTTCTGGGCTCCTCAGTACAAGAGAGACATGGAGCTCCTGGAGCAGGTCCAGTGCAGGGCAACAAAGATGATTTTTACCTCAGCCCATGAGTTTTCTCACTTCTCTGATTCCCTTCACTATCCCACTCAGGGAAATTCACTGAGTGCCAGTATTCTTAGCTGCTGGCTGAGGTCAAACCACGACAAGTTGTCAAAACAAAAGGTGAATTTTAATGTCATGATCTGGAACTGGAAGAATTGCCGCCCTGGGAAAATACTAGACCTTTTGAAACATTCAGATTTTATTGAAACTTCAAAAAGGGTGTCAGAAAACCTGAAGATTTCTTTGTATTGAAATGCAGAACACCTGGATGAAAAATGGAAACAGAGAGGAAATCTGAAAGAAATATAAACATGTTAGCAAAAACAAAGATGCTTTTCAGAATAAGAAAGAATTTTCCAAGTTTTTCAGATGGGAAAAAGAAAGTCAAACAAAACAAAAACCAGGAAAAATGGGAGATTTTGTCAAGCTCCACCTCTTCCGATTCAGTTGTAATTTCTATTTCTAAGTTAGATATTAAGCAACTAAAGAAGGGATATGGGGGTGACCCATATTAATGAAGTTGAGAGCCACTTTTCACAGATCTATAGTAGATCCAAAGTTATAGCTTTTCAACCTGCAGCAAAAATACTTTTTTTAACTTTTCTACAGTGTGAAAAAACAGCCTCACTTTCAACTAACTCATTTATGCTTTGTCTTATATTTAATTATAAATAACAATATAAGGAAGTATGAACTTCCAGTCAAGTCACAAAATCAAGTCATAGGAGATAAAAATTCAATATAACCAACTTCCATATTTTGCCTAAGTAATTTAAAGCAAAAAAAAATATTTTTCCATTTCTTGTTTCCATCCAACTTGAAAATGAGACTATTGAACACTTCACAAGAGCATTATACAGCCAAGTGTTCTGTGGCATTCAGATGTTATTGTGATGGGGCAATATAAAGATAGATAGCTAAGGATTGCAGAATAGGGGATTTCTATTGTAACTGCTCAGTATCATTGTTCCCACCTGGATTCTCCAAAATACATCACTGTCTGCTAAATTTCATGCTCTCATATGTCCCAAAGATAAATAAATAAGATAAAGCACCTTTCACTGAGTAAACCCTTTTTCTTTTTTTTTTTGTACAGCTTAGAGTCTTGCAAGTTTTACATAACCCTAAGCAATAATTGTGACCCACAGTTTGCATTTTGTGGCATGTTACTAGCACCACTGTCATTTCCACTTTATTTGGGAAAAGTGCAGATTTTATTGAAATTATAAGTAAAAAAAGTTTATCCTTATTTACTCTTAAATTACCAGCAGCATAAGTGCAGAATAGCTCAGATATCAGTGTTTTTCACAAAGGCACACAAGGTATGTGGTCTGTAACAAAATTCAATTTATATATATATAAACACCTGGCTTTCCTAGACAATGACTATTGCAAGATCAACATTATAGTGACTACACTTGTATCTTGACTATTGAGTATCTCATTATACAAATACTGCTGATTTTTTTCCTTAAGTGTATCACATTAATTTTGTTACTATAGTTTTATTTCAGTAACTGACACTGTATAAGCTCATCATGATCATGCTTGTGAAACCTCTAAGGGTGATAAAATTGTTCTTCTATTTGCTTTAGGATGATGTCTACATAAATGGACTAAATAAAGTTAAGTTTTAATTGGAAAAGTTAATTCTTTAATGAAATAGTAGATGAGCTTGTTCACTTTGAGTTCAATTAACATTGTAATTGTTGAATACAGTTGGACTGATAATACAGCTTTAAAATAATGTGAGAAGGGTACATACACCTCCCAGGTCCTGTGCTGCTGATTATGCATATCACAAAATAAATGACACACTGCCAGCTCTGTAGTTGCAAAATCTGCCTCCAAATCTCACTTCTATAATATCTGTCTCCCTATTTAGGAAAGGTTTTGTTTTGCGGTTTTTGGTTTTTGGTTTTTTTTTTTTTTTTTACACCTTGTTTGTTTGGGGTTTTTGTAAAACTTTTAAGTAGTGACACAGGTGAAAGCAAACCCAATCTCTTAACAGGTTGTGGTCCAGGACACATAGAAGTTGTGCAGCCACATAAGCAACTGTGAGAACCTGGACAAAATCAGTAGCAACATGAAAATATGGGCTTACTGAAGGCACATTCAGGTCAATGATTATGAGCTACTAAATTATATAATTATATTAGGCCTCAGTTCTTTAGCACATTACACAGTTAATCTCACTATCTCCACTGAATTCAAAGGAGAGACATGAATACATGATGTCTCTATCTTAACCTTGGATTAGTCTTCCTACAAAGTTCTATATCAATTATGCTTGCATGAATATATATGCTCATTTTTACCCTGCCTACAGTAAAAAGTCAGATGTATTCAGAGCTTAGATTGCTCTTCTTTCTTTATCTCTAAAAACTTATAATGGGCAAGTTTTGTCAGTATTTGAACATGAGTTGTTGGCCTTTAGGCTAGTGATTCTTTACATGGATTCTCACCTGGATTCAGCTGGATATCAGGTGTTTGCAGTGGTTTACCAGTGAAGTCAAGCATTCTAACCAGAATTTACCTGGGGCAGTATGACTCCCTTCTCACCCTGCACTTCTCTGTAGATGGTGCTGAGTGCAAGTAGCCTATTAAGCAGTTAACAAGTCCCCACACCTCCACTGCATCCAGATAAGCACAGGAAAAGTCTGCCCCTTGTGTCACCTTACTGAATATGTCCAAATGACATAAAAGGGCAGTGTCAAAAGGGGTAAGTGAAGAGAAGTAGCTGCCTACCAGGATAAGTGAATTTCCTGACTCCAGCAGTTGTCAATGGGTTGGGCTTTTTGACCTATCACTCAGCATGATCTTTACAAGTCTCCTCAGCAGTAATTTTTAGAAGGTTTTTCTTTTTTTCTTCATAAGTTCTCTTAATAATGGTTTTCTTACAGAGCTTTAAATTTAGGTGTGACTTTAGGTGGTGAGATTTCAAAGAACATTCTGTGCTAGTCTAAGTTCTCAAGCTAATTTAAGCAGAAATATAATTAAAACAATAAGTAAAACAAAGGAACTGCTAAGAATTCATAAGATCAGAGCTTAAAAACTGTAAGGAGAGAACATATAGAAATATGTCATTACAAACCTTTAACAGGAAAAGCACATCTTTTTGCTTTAAAGAATATATAGATATAGGCATATGCAAAATCATTACTACCTCTCTAAGCTTTCCTCTAAAATCTAAACTGAGTTTAAAAATAAACAAAATTAACCTATCACATTCAAAAAACATACCCTTACAGTTCAGTTGCATCCCATGATATCTAAGTGAGGAATGGAAATATCCAAGTTTCTGTACAATTGATAGAAAAAAGGAACCACAAAGGCAGAAATTTCTATACTATTTTAATTATACTAGAAACTTAGGATTCTACACATATAACTAGAATATTTAAAGGAGGCATCACTATAATGTTTTATGGAACTCTAAATTTAACTTTTTTCAGAACTCTTTCTAAGTGAATTGGAGGACAGACAATAAACACTGACAACTCAGTTTTTAGTACGTCCTTACTAGCAGAATGTAAATCTGAGTTTTTCAAGGCTTTTCCAGGAATTGAAAAGTCATTTTGGCCTTTACGAGAATTGATCCCAGTCATATCAAAAGTCCAAGCTATCTTTATCAAAAACTGTACCTTGACTATTTTCTTCCTTGCTTGCTGAAGCTCTGTCAGCACTTGAAGGTGCACACTCCTCTATTTCTTGTCAGATTCGAAAATTTCCAAAGCCATAACAAATATTCTTTAAATACAAGTTTGGTTTGAGGCTGTTTAAACTTCAGTGAGTGATTAATGGTAAATCAGTATCCTTGGTAAAACTCTAATAAAATTTAATGGGAGGAATCTAATATTCTTGTATTAACAGGAAAGAAACCACCTCCTCATGTGCCATTTTCTAAGATGTTTGACCTTATGTTTTGGGCAATCCAGCAATGGAATAAGGATAAAGACAACAACCAATGACAGAGCAGAATACACTGAATTGCACTGTAAAATTAGATGCCGGTATTGAAGAAAACTCTCCTTCAAGATTATAGACTAGTTTGGGTTATAAAGGATCTTTAAAGGTCATCAAGTAACCCCTTCTCCTACAATGAGCAGGGACATCTTTAACTATATCAGATTGCTCAGAGGTGCATCCTACCTGATCTTGAAAGTTTCCAGAGATGGGTAATCCACCACCTCTTTGAGAAATATATGCTAGTGTTATACCAGTCCCATTAAAAAAAAAAAAAAAAAAAATTCCTCATATCTAATCTAAATAGATATTCTTTAAATTTAAAACCATTACTCCTTCTCCTATCACAACATTCCCTGATAAAATTCGTCCCCATCTCCCTTAGAGACCCTCTTCAACTACTGAAAGGCCACAATGATGTCTCCCTGGAGCCTTGTCTTCTTTAGGCTGAACAACCCAAACTCTCTCAGCCTAACTGCAGTGGAGAGGTGCTCCAGCCCTCTGATCATCTTTGCAGCCTCCTCTGGATCCTACAGTCACTAACACTGTTAGTGGTTTACTTCTATGTTGTACTAGTACCTCAGGTCAGTCTCTATTTTTCTTATTCAGGGATAAAACCACAGTTGTAGACAATCTCTATTGTATTGTAAATAGGCAAGATATAAAAAAAGCTGAATAGCAGAGAGACACGAAGACAAATGATCAATACCATACCAGAACAGAGTCCTGGCCTTGGCGGATATGCCATGCAGCATGAGACAGGCCACAGCAGTATTTTGGCAGAGGGCTGGGCCCAGTTAAACTCTGTTTATGCTTAAATGGCTCCCTACCACTAGCCTGTTAATGATAAAGTGATTGCCACGGTGACAGCGACATCCAATTGCCAGGCACTGTGGGAATTTCAGCCAACTGTATCTTCCCCTTGAGTAATGTGAAGCAGAGAGGTCATGTACACATCAAATGTATCTGTGACTGAATGTGCTTTGGCAGCCAAGTCTAGTTTATCTCCATGCTATCAATTCATTTTCAAACCACAAGTGCATAAAATAGGAGCAACCACTTAATATCTGGCAGAACACATAACAAAAGTGAATCCATTGGTCAGCACATGACAGCAGAAAAATGAGATATCAATGAGTCAATTGCTTCATATGTTAAACCCAAAAAGAAACAAGAAAGAAGAAGTTTTACAAACTTATTATCTTCAGAGAGAAATAGCAGTCCATTCCCATCTTGCCAACTCAACCTTCCCTGACAACAGTTTTTCTTGTCCAGATTTATGTTAATATTAAACTCATTAACTTGGTAAACCTGTGAATTCCAGGCTGTTAAAACCAGATTTCATTCAAATATACTAGCCAACAAAAGAATCTTAGCAAAGCAGTGAAAATATTAATTAGCTTCTGTTTCCCTATTTTCTTGTGGATTTCCCCCCACCCTTTCCAGCTTCTCCTTCAAAATTTGGCTACCATTTTCCACTTGTCTCTCTTTTATGAAGATTTTGTCCGTCAGAGCTTCATTTTTACTTGTCTCTGTCTTATCACCATATTACATTATATATAATCTGCCATGATGACTCACAAATCTCTCTCCTCAGCCTTGATTTAATTTTCATACCCTGTTTCATGATACATTATCTGGATTGCCCTTTTAATTGTCAAGACTTAGCATGTGAAAAACCGAGTTTTTCCCTTTTTCCCAACTATAAACAATTTCCTTCTTCCCTGATCTACTCACACTAACAGCCAGTAATTTGGTCCATTCTACTATCCACTGCTTCCTCTTCTTCAGCCTCCTTTGGGCTCAACTGAATTTTTGCTTGCAACACACACTGGAAAGGATCCTTCCTTTTGATACCCACAGTTAAAAATGAAAATGTCTCATATTTCAATGTCTTCTTAGTAATAACGACAATGTGCCTGCAGGTATTACCTGAAAATATAGCCGTTGGAAAGGGTTTTAAAGTTATGTATAATATTCTGTATATGATTGAATCTCCAACCTTGTTTCTAAATAATAAATAATGGGGAGCATATATATTCACTGAATCAGTATAATTTTTAGAATAGGTCTGAAATAAACAGTAGGTCTAAAATAAGTAGGTCTAAAGTAGGTTGGATGGTTCATCCTGACTCCAATATACCATTTCATCAAATGTGTAATTCTATTTCTTCTCTCTCCCCGCGTGTTTGTAACTGTGACAAAAGTTTGTAATTTAGAAGGAACAGACACTCTACTTTTTATCTTTTTAAATGCCTGAGTCCTTTAGCAGTTACACATTGTGGTGGTTTTAACACCAGCTGGAAATTAAACTCCAAAGGGGCCGCTCCCACCCTTTCTGATAACAGAGAGACAAAAGCAGAGGGGTTGAGGTACTATTTACTGAAACGTAAAAGCATTGGGGTAAGAAAAGCACAATAACAACAGCAAAATTGATAACAAAATAATAGAAAAAGTTGTTTTGCCCACAAAAATGTTTCAACAACCTCAGCTTAGTTCCATGTGGCTGTCAGGACAGAAAAAAGATGGCAGTCTGCCTGTAGGAAGCTCCCTGCAGAGTTTCTTTTACATTACAAGCTTAGCAAAGAATGCTTTGTCTTGATGATCTTTAGAATTTTAAAATTAGAAATTTTAAAAGATGTTAAAATTTCTAATCCAGCAACCCTGTCATCCAGTGGGATATACTGTACCTTTTGGATGTCACAGATATGGAAAAAAAGCACTAATTACCACTGCAGTTCTAATAACTGTGAAGAACTGTAATTCACCTCACAAAAAGTGTGGATACTGTGAAAAATATATGACCTGACTATTATTCTGTATTTACACATTTCACGTAAGTCTACACTTTCTACATTGATTACACCTTCTATATTTGTAACAATTCTAAGATACATTTTCTGCTTTCATACAGCTAAAATCATCAAGTACTTTGTTTACAACAGCTATTCTTTTTCTTTTGCCCTGACAATCCCACAGTCTTAAAATTTCATATTATTTTCTTCACAGTATTTCTTAGATAGGGGCTTCTTTTGCCTTCTTGTTTTCCAGTACATTGCAGGCGAACTACCCATTTCCCATTGAGGGAATTAGTGGTGTGCCACATGGGATCAAGGCATCAACACTTACCTTTGCTGTGAATAATGAATCCAGCCTTTATTACTCTCTCATTAGCTTTTGTTTTCATCTGTTGTTCACTGAAATGTCTGTACATGCCCTCTGAGATAGTTTATTATAATGTGTAACAAAAAAAAAAATTGTTAAGAGACACATAAAAACCTTGGCAATGAATAGCAAGTGAACCTAATAGGACTATTACTAACCTAGACTATAACACGCTATACAGTGCTATCAAATTGTTTTCTTGTGCAGACTCTTGAGCTGGTGTCTCTTCCTTCCTTATTCTATTCTTGCAAAGGTCATCATTTTGGCATGTTTGGTTTCGCCCCATTCCTTAGAATTCAAACTATGAAAGAAAATATGATGCACCTTGACAGTTTTCAAGTGTTGGCATTGCTACAGTTTAGAAGAAGGAAAGTATACAACTTAGTTGTAGGAAAACAAAATAACTGTTCTTTAGAAAGATGTCATTACTTCAACATTTGTCTAATCTTAAAACACGAATTATTTACATTTTGTCCTTAAATATTAGAAAATTGTAAAAAATAGGATGTATGGAATATTAGACTTTTCCTACTAAGTAAAACAATGTGAAATGATACCATTAAGCGATGCATTTTTGCTTCCTCAAAATGCAATATTTGACATTTCAAATTGGGATGATAAAATAATTTGCTGTGATAATGTTATTTCCTGGAAGTATTCAAAACAAGTATGTTTCCTCAAAATAAATTTTCTGATATAATTGTATATAAGCAATAAAAAACAGGTTAAATCATAATTAAAATAAAAAAGAATTTATTAAAGTTTGTCCTTAATTTAGGTAATCCATTTGGAGAAAATATTAATTTTCTTGAGCTGAACACCTCTATATATATCTGTCTCAGGAATTATGTTTTTAACATGAAGTTTTAGAGAAGAACTAGTGTGAAATTTATTACTTCAGTTAAACAAACCATTGATTCTGTACAGTGGTAATAGAGTCACTGTCTGAAGTAGCTCATCAGTTGCAAAATTGGTTTTCAAATTACAGAGTTGATGTTGAGATCACCATCTTGAAAGGGCAATTCTTAGCACTATAAACTATGCTCTCAAACAAACTGGATTCTTTCTTTAATCATTGTCAACAGTCATTTGTTTCATAAAAATTCTTATGCCTTAAGTACTTCAGCAAGTCCATAAAGAGGAGAAAGAACACATTTGCATGAACACAAATCTCTACATATGAAATACAAGTATGTATGCACAGAGGTATATATGCATATACTCTTTTGGTATTTGAAATCTAGCGGTTATTGATAATCCGGCAGTTATTTCAGATTATTTTCCAGATGTTTTACATGGGTGCTGAGAGTTTTGATGGGACATTCTTCTTAATTGCTTCTTTCTTATTAAGTTGTGAGGAAAGTGTGATCTAAAAAAAAAAAAAAAAACCAAAAAAAACCAATCAAACAAAAAAAAAACCCAATAACAAAAAACACCACTCCAGCTTATCAGGCTTGGCTACTGAAAAAGAGGGATAGAGAGCAAGCTGCATTAGTAAGAGCCAGCAGTTTACTTTCAAGGCAAATTGCATGCATTCAGAGCTGAAAACAATCCCATGAGACTGTCACCTCTGCAAACAGTGAAGTTCAGGCTGGTAGGTTTCATGACATTATGCTACATTTTATGAAGTCATATGCCAAAAATATATTATGCCCAATTAATTCAGTACTTTGTAGATACAGTAATTTGGAAATGCTTATGACAACAGCTCCTGGCCACGATATTCAGAAACAGATTTTTTATCAATATGGCTTGAAGAACTTGTCCCAAAAAGCTAGGCTGCATGATAACATATGAGGAAGTAAAATTTCTATAGGTGACCTTGTGACTTTGTATTTTACTTTCAAACTCTTATTTTCCTCTATGAAAATAATATTAGAAGTATTATCCTTTTTTATATAATTTTTTAGAGCTATATTAGTCTGTTTTAAATGTCTAAAGAGCACGATGGAAGTATAGATTGTATCAGAACTTTATGCTTCTGAATGTATGGTTTCAAACATGCTTCTTGCATATCTTTTCATGCCCTTTTGAAATGTATCCTCCCTCCCTTTTATGCTATCCCTAGTTTACCATTGGGCACAAAGGTTTAGTTTGGGGTGTTTTTTTCCTAGTAGAATGGAGAAACAAATCAAGGGACAGTTGGCAAATGGCAATGAACACCTAAGAAGGGCTATGTGATATACTGATAAAAAGGGATGAGGAATTGTGCCATTGAGGAGTTCAATAAACATTAAGGAGACAATGTTCAAATAAAAAATTTCAAATCTTTATTAAAAATACACTGGCTTGAAAAAATGCAGAATATCATCAAGGGTTTAGTTCTATGTGTTCCACCTAATTCCAGAAAATACACATCAGTAGATTTTTCACAAATATTTGACAATCACTTGCAAAGCAGGACTCTGAACCTTTTGTGCAGTCTGAACTGCTACATGAAAGGATATCTTTGCAGTTTACAGAATACATGACAAGGACAGGAACAGAGATGTGAAATGAAAAGAATTTCCATGGCACCTACTTAAATTTCTCGTTAATTCATATCAATTAACACCATTACTAGGTGAGAATACAAATGCCTATAATTTTCTCATAAAGTAATACATTTCTTTGTGAATTCACTATGTACCTTTGACTGTTATGTATTCTATTATATTTCCACTCTAACTTGCAAACAAAACTCCATTTTATCACCATTTCATTTGATACAATTCCTCCTTTGCCTTTTATATCATGGAATTAGTCACTTTAAATTCTCCTCAGAATTGCATCTCTTGCTCTGCTGCACACTGTGCAAGAACACCTGTCTTGCCAAGAAAATAATGGTAGACAAGGGTAATTTTCAGGATGGTGTGGCTCTGGCCAATTAGAATAAATTGGAATAAAAAAGCAACAAGTAAAACCAAAACAAAAATATAGCCAGTTTAAAGAGATGTTTATACAACATGTTAGAACACATGACAATTTTAACATGGGATTTTTTGTTTCACTTTTTATTCAGTGGTAGATTTAACTATTTGTCTGAACTCCTTTACTCATCTTTCTCATTCTTTCTGAGAAAACACAGAGGAATAGAAGAGAGCTTATATTAGGAAGGAGAGGATAGAATACAAATGTAATTGTTTTGCCTTATGATTCAGCAGGTGTCCCCCATTTTACAAAGGCAAGTAGAGAGATAAAAAAAGACTTCAAATAGACATCTGACCATGCTTTAGAGGTGTACTAATGTTACCTGTACAATCTGGCTTTTACTGGGCAATTAATTCAGCTATAAATGAGAAACCCAGCTGGCTCCATAAAACCAGCCCCTGGGTGGACTGACAGGAACCTCAACCAATTATGTTCCATCCTAAGCTGCAGGCACCTCACTGGTCCAGGAGCTGAGCAGTGTCAAAGATCAACCAATGAGCTGTCCAGACCAGGTTTTTCAAATGCCGTTTGTAAAGGGGGGCTCAAGGAATAAACGCTCCCTGTTGCCACATGGACACTGGGGTGTGTGCTGTCCCAGTCATAAACCACCAACCCCTCTGAAACATGTGGAATTATTAAATGCAATATACTAAGTTAGCAGTAACTATGTGAAAAATACAAATTATCCTTCTCAAAAAAAGAGAATGCAATAAAAAAGCTACACATTTTTTAAAAAAATCTCAATAAATATTATTTTCAGTGAGGGGAGACATATACAGAGAAGTTGTACCACTTTCCAAGACACTAAAAGTCTCATTCCATTCTCTTCATGGTTTCAACATAACGCAATTCAGTTATCACTGAAGATCCTGAGAAAGCTAAGTAACACTTAGTTGAAAAACTGCTTAACTAAAGGCAAAGTTGAGTTAAGATACTTCTACTACTGAAGCTAATACTTAGGACTCAGAATGATCAGAGTTCAGAGAAAAAAGGTTAATGATATTGAGAGATGAGTCATACTGTCAATAAATAGAGGGCACCCATCAGGTTTCATGTTTGTGGATCCCTCAGCAATATTTGATATTGTGATTGCTAGCTTATTTAGGAAATGTGTCAAGTTAAAATGAAAACATTATTAAGATTTGATTTTTTTTTTCTTTTTGGTCATGATTTGTGTTCATATTGTGGGAAAAGTGTGTTAATTTATTCTGTGCCTTACAGTTTTGGTTCTCTCATCATCCAGGCAGGGTGCAATAGGATTTCTTTCCAAAGGCCCTCAGAGGCCGTTTTCAAAAAGAAAGTGCACTGGCATTTTAATCAATGTCTTCAACAAGAAAATTGGGAAGTGTTTCTGCCCAGGTCCATGTTGTATACCATGGTAAACATATGACTTCCAACATGAACTCAACCAAATCTTTGATATTGCTTTGAAATTTGTTTTCCCATAGTTCTCGCATCTTTTGCCTATCCACACTCTACAGACATTAATTTGAACACAGTGTGTATGTTGGCTTGGACTGCATTTAATATCTCCATTCAGAAAGAAAGACATATGCCTTTATCAAACCTTTTCTTGGCCTGGGAGGAAATGACTTCCTGAATGAAGAATAACTGACTGAAAGCCAACCTGAGAAATACAGAAATGGAGAGAAGGTATTTGTCAGGACTCATCCCCATATGGGCCACCAATTGTTGGCATCGGTGCTTGGCACCAGTTTATTACCTTACTGTAAAACTTTCATACCTTCTCTCTGTGAGTTCCCACAGGCAGCTCCTCACAGCACTGACTCCTTTTCTCTTTCTTCCACACGGCTGACTGATGCCTTCCTGTCCCTTGCACAACCACCTGGCCACTCCTCCTCACAGCACAGCCAACAAACTCCAGCAGCTAACCCACTCTTTTATAGCACTCATCTCATCCTTACTGGACACAGCTGTGGCCTATTAAGGGCAGGGCTGTTCCTACTCTTTGGTAATTAGTGCAGTTGCAACTCCTCAGGGGCGAGATTGCCTTCAGCATTATCTCTATTCTCCTACAAGTCATCCTCCCACAGCTATTTGTAAATCTCACACTGATAGTGAAACCTCAGTTGTTTCAGGTAAAAAATCACAATTAGACAGTTCAGTGCATTCTTTCTAAAATACACCTGCATTCCTTGGTGATCCTTCATCCTTCACATTCTAACCTTTTTTATCTGGCTACAAGTCTCTAGACTGACCAGCAATATGTCTCCAACCCATCCAGCTTCAACCAGTCCAATATATCTTCCTGTCAACACAAACAAATTATTTTTTCCCCTCCCCAATTTATGCCGCTTCACACATGAAAAGTTGTAAAAGTTCCTAGTGCCCTGGTTTTGAGACTAAGACCGTAGAAACGCAAAACTAACGAGGCTTGAAGGGACTTCTGGAGGGTCACCAGGTTTAACCTCCTATTTAAGAAAAGCCACCTAGACTCCTGGGTGTGTGCCCAGGACCATGTTCAGATGGCTTTTCAATAACTGCAAGGAAGGAAACCCCACAAGCAGCTGTTTTCAGTCACCTCACAGTGAGGAAGGCCTTTCCTGGTGTTCAGACACTTGCTTGATCTGTAATATAATCCTTTTTCAGAGGCAGTATACCTCTGTATATTACCACCAAAAGGATGCATTGCTGACTCTCGTCTGACACACAGCGCAACAATATCTATGCTTAGTCTGTACTGGTGCAGTGCAGATAGATTAGTGCAGTTGCAACTCCTCAGGGGCGAGACTGCCTTCAGCATTATCTCTATTCTCCTACAAGTCATCCTCCCACAGCTATTTGTAAATCTCACACTGATAGTGAAACCTCAGTTGTTTCAGGTAAAAAATCACAATTAGACAGTTCAGTGCATTCTTTCTAAAATACACCTGCATTCCTTGGTGATCCTTCATCCTTCACATTCTAACCTTTTTTATCTGGCTACAAGTCTCTAGACTGACCAGCAATATGTCTCCAACCCATCCAGCTTCAACCAGTCCAATATATCTTCCTGTCAACACAAACAAATTATTTTTTCCCCTCCCCAATTTATGCCGCTTCACACATGAAAAGTTGTAAAAGTTCCTAGTGCCCTGGTTTTGAGACTAAGACCGTAGAAACGCAAAACTAACGAGGCTTGAAGGGACTTCTGGAGGGTCACCAGGTTTAACCTCCTATTTAAGAAAAGCCACCTAGACTCCTGGGTGTGTGCCCAGGACCATGTTCAGATGGCTTTTCAATAACTGCAAGGAAGGAAACCCCACAAGCAGCTGTTTTCAGTCACCTCACAGTGAGGAAGGCCTTTCCTGGTGTTCAGACACTTGCTTGATCTGTAATATAATCCTTTTTCAGAGGCAGTATACCTCTGTATATTACCACCAAAAGGATGCATTGCTGACTCTCGTCTGACACACAGCGCAACAATATCTATGCTTAGTCTGTACTGGTGCAGTGCAGATAGATATCTATGCTTAGTCTGTACTGGTGCAGTGCAGATAGATATCTATGCTTAGTCTGTACTGGTGCAGTGCAGATAGATATCTATGCTTAGTCTGTACTGGTGCAGATATGCAATATCTGTACTTAGTCTGTCTCACCTGCAGGACTTGGAATTTTTCTTTTCTTGATCAAGAAAAAGAAAGGAAAATAAAAAATCTGAAATAATAGGAAAGTATACTGAAAAATAAGGAAAAGTATGAAACATAAAAGAGCAGATGAGGACAGAAGATACCTAATATATGTACTAATGAGAACAGAGACTAAAAATGAAAAATACCTTGTATGACTCTAGGAAAGGCAAAGAAATACTTGACTGTTTTCTGTTTATACTGTACTTTTCTTTCCTGCAAGAAATGGAAAAAACAAGGGGAAGAACAATAAACTGAAAAAGAGAGGTCTTATTGTCTTTCTACTACTGCAAAAAAGTGATAGAAGATGGAAAAGTAACAAACCATGGAGAAGTCATATTGCAATAAACAAAAAGGCCAAAGTGAAAGACTGGACAAACACAATTAGCAGGAAAAAGATAGGAAAAACTTGGGGAAAAGTAGATTTGACATTCAGATTGCTGCCATATAATGTGTTTGACCTTTAAATTACTGAATTTACATTTTTCTTATCTCTGCATTGTACTTAGTTCTAAGGGAAATTTTACATTTTAAAACACTTTGATCAATCCATCAAATTGAGTTATTTATGAACCTAAATAAAAACAACTGCCCTTCTTAAAATGTATTTTTCTAAATTTGTACGCTGTAACTGCCAACAAGGAGCTTACATGGTGCTGAAGTTAGTCACGTATATTTCTGAGGAAGTAGTTTTTGAGATTTCTCAGAACAGTTTAGATCTAAGTCAGTATGGCCCTTATTAAATTAAATTGCACACATGCTGAATCCTCGATATCACATTTAGTTAGGCCAAATGTTGTGAAGAATACTGAGGCAGATGATATTTAGATTTCATATGCACTGGTGATATACATAATTTTTCTTATTCACTTGTTTTTGCAAATGCAGAGATTAGGAATGCAGCCAGGTAAATTTCTTCTTTATGCTTTTTCTTCTCTTAATTCTCCCAAATAGCAGAGAACAAATAAAAAACAATTCTAGAAAATCCTTGGACGTTTGGAGGAAAATAACTTTGTTAAGGATATGTCATGGTTAAACAGTATGGCATTTGCAGCAAGCAAACTTATGAGCTTGCCAGCCTGTAAGTTACAACCTAGTTTGAACTTTGCATTAGCTTGAAGTATTTCTCAGAGAATACAATACTGATTCTGTACTTGGGGTGGGTTGTAATAAAGTAACCCATATAATAAAGTTACCCATGTAGCATTAGGCCGTTTTGTGTTTCATTCTGTCTAGTAGGGTCTATAAAAGTTACTTATTTCAAAGAACACTGCAAACATACTTAAATAATAGCATAGCTTGAAAGAGTGAATCATTGAGAAAATTTGCAGTAAAAATCAAAGGTTGTCCAAGGTTACAACTAAATTAATTTAGACTCAGTGCCTTAACAGAAGCTTTGAAAGTTCAGAGTACATATACATTTCTAGGTAATTTCTTTTCTATTTTTCATGTTAGCAAGCACATTAGTATAATTGCTTAATTTAATTTATCTGTCTTGCTTTCTTTAGGTTAGATGCTCAAGAAAAAAAAAAGGCAAGAAAGGAAAGTAAACTGAACAATTTTATTTTGTTAGTCCTTATTTCCTGTCTCTTCTTTTTAACTGGATTCCTGATGCCTACCCAGATGTTCTCTCACTCCACATCCTTGACAGAATAGAAAATATTAAAAGAAAATAATAAAAACTCATTGGTTTAGTTAAACAGAGGGAGTTTACCTTCCACGTGGTTGCATCATCACATGGATGTGTCATCACAAAAACTGACTTGGTGAAAATTTATTGCCAATTAAAACTATAGGACTGTGAGAAACAAAGACAAAAGTAAAACAACATCTTTTCCAGGCCTAGCTTCACTATTTCTTTCCCAACTCCTCCACCTCCTTTCCCATGTGCAGTGCTGGCAGGATTGGGAATGGGGACTGGGTTCAGCAGCAGTCTGCTGCTCCTTCCTCCTCATATGTTTTGCTTTCTCCTATATGGATCCTGCCCACAGGCAGCAGTCCTTCAGAAAATGTCCAGCTGCTCCAGCACGGGATACTCCACGGTCTGCAGGGGAATAACTGCTCTGTTTTGGTCCCCTCCAGAGGCTGCAGAGGAATGTCTCCTTCTGTCTTTGGAGCACTTTCTCCTCCTTCTTGTCTGGCCTTGGTGTCCACAAGGCTCTTTCTCATGCATTTCTCCCCACCCCTCACTGCCTTACAGTGTTTTCCCCTTTCTCAAATGTGTTTATCCAGAGGTGCCACCACCTTGGCTGGGGGCTGTGGGGCTCAGCTGTACCCTGCAGCTGGAGCTGCCTGGAGCTGGCTGTGTGCAGCATGGGACAGCTCCAGCCATCTCTCACAAAGGCCACCTCTGCAGCCCCCCACTACAAACACCCAGACACCTTCACTCAATACCAACTACAGTTAAAGTGAACCACCCCCTCCCACCCTTACTAAAATCTAAAAATACAAGACACAATAGGAAACAAATAAAATTAAAAAAAAAAAAAGCAACACAAAAACAAAAACACACACCAAAAAAAAAAAACCAACCAAAAAAAAAAAAAAAAAAAAAAAAAACAGGGCAAAATTTGGATTACAATCAAACTGGATTGTATCGGCCTCCAGAGATCAATTTCTTCTATGGTTTTGAAATTCTATGGTTAAAATAGGCCTAATGCAATGAGAGCACCAGTAAATTAACCAGTTAGAGGATAATTAATCAACAAATGGAAATTATATTACCTTTATCAATAGCTATTTAAAAGTTAAAACCTTAAAAAGAAAACTAATCACACAGATTCATTATGTGTTTATGAGGAAAAAAAAAAAGGCAGAAAAAAGAAATTGAGAGATGGCATGAATCAACCCTCAAAGCTGATGACCCCTCTTGTTCTGTTGATTATGAGCAAGATCTTGATTAGCAGAGTCTAGCTACTTTTTAAGATCCCTAACTACCTTCAATATCTCTTCTAGTGGTGCTATCAATTGAGATTAATCCCAATTCAAATTTCCAGTTTCAATATCAGTGAAACTGAGTATTCATATTCTAATATACTTTAGAACTCTTACCAGGGCAAGATATGCTGTTCATCTTGTTCTTTTTTTTTCCTTGCCTATTTTCAGTTGTTTTTATTCATTTTTTTCCACTGTAAAATTTTTGATAAGTACTATCTTCTTTATAATTAATTATGCTATTCTTATGGCAAGGACATGTTAGTCCCTGATCAAGCTTGTGTGGTCTCAAGATACAAATAATAAATTAAATTAAATCTCCATGCATGGAGTCTGAGTAATAAAAATGGCAAATACTCCTTTCAGATTTTTCATCTGTAAAAAACCAGCTTTTTCAGATACTGCCCTTTATTTTTTTAAATTGAATGCTAATGTTGCAACTTTATGTTTTATTTATTTCTTGTTATTATAACAAAAACATTACACTTCATGTACAATACAAATAATGGAAAATTGCTTCTTGCATCCTAAAGCAAGATTTAGGAAGTAGAATCACAGTCTTTCATGAGCTTTAAAGTGTTTATTTAGTGAAGAACCCAAAATCAGCATACCTAACTTGTTTTTGACTTAAGATTGTGCGTTTAGACCTTGTGAATTTAGATCACTTCTTATAGTGATGCAACTGCTTAGAAGAATTTTTCCTTTTAATTTTTTTTATTATATTTTTATTGCAAGGTAGTATTTTGCACAATTTAAGATCATGTAGAATGATATGTATGTTTCTGATAAGAAGTCTGTCTACAAATTTGATTGACAGAATATTTTCTTGAGTGCTGAACACTACTTTTTTTTTCAATTTCTTTGTGTGCTGCAAACTGTTCTTAATATCTGATGCATTGAACAGCACAAAAATTCAGTGCAGTTACTTCAGCTGAAAACATGGCAGAACACTCTTTAAAATGCATCAAATAACAAGCTCATATTATTCAACTTTGTGTAATGCAGATTTAGTGTGCATGTTTTTCTAGCATCATTCTATTCATTCCTTTTTCCCTTAATTCTGTTTGGGTGGAAGATTTTTTATTTTTTCTTAGTATTCTTTTGTTTGTTTGGGGTTTTTTTTCCACTATCCAAATGCACTTTAAAAGATGGTAAATTAAATATTTTTTCTTTTAGCTGAGTCTCTTTTACCCATGACAGAAAATGGCAGGGTATTTCCCTGTCTTTCTCTTCTGTTTTGAAGGTGTTAAATGTTTTTCCATAGGAAATAATATAAATAAATAGTATGCCATTTTCGTTGTTCTTTGCGTTGGTTAGTGAGAACAGTAAGGCAATTTGATATAATCTGCCTGGGGATCTTTCAGTGATTAAAGCAAAAAACATTTATAAAGAAACTGAATGAGATTTTTAAGTGAGCAAAACAAGTTTTTCATAATAATATAGGAATTAAGATCTCACAGCATGATCTTGCTACAGAGATGCCAAGAAATAACATGGATTATTAAAATACAAATGAACTTTTTAGACGCTAAAATTATCTATACACTACAAGAATGTTTAAATGAAGACAGAAAATTAAATTTAAAAGCATTACCTCATGAAGATCAAAGCTAAGGATGCAGCCAGGTTAAAAGATTTTAAGAGTTTATTACACCAGAAATAAACAAAGTAATTTCTTTCTCAAAATATGACATGTGGGGAACTTGTTCTTCACAGACCCCAAGTGGATGAATAAAAACTCTTACATGTTCATTTCCACCCCGTCTGGATATGTGTTGTAAGCCCAGGTTGTTGACAAGGATATAGAGTTTGTCCCTAGTAGCTCCTGCTTTGGTGTAGGCCCTTAGGAAATAGATAAGGTGAGGAATGAGTGATTCCCTACTGCAGAAAGGGAGTACTACTTGTTATTACTCCAGCAGAAAATTACTACTTACGCTTACTACTGACATTTACATTTGGCAGCCCTTTGTCATTCCTGCAAGACAGATTTTACAAGAAGGGCTGCAAGGAGGATCTGAGGAGCTACAGGTGTGTCAGTCTGACTTCAGTTCTGGGGAAGGTTATGGAGCAGATCAGTGTAGTTCCATCACAGGACAAACAGGAGATCAGGCTAAAAGAGCACGGATACCTGTGTCAAAACACTGTCAAAGCCACAGAAGGAACTTTCCATAAAATAAAACACCACAGTGGGGATTTGAAATAAGCTCAGAAGGCAACAGGAAAATGCTAACTCCAAGCATGATGGAAGTGAGGTCTGGTTAGCACACTGTGGTTAATGCATCTAGACAAAAATTCTCACTGTAGCAAAGTGGGAATGAAAGCTACTGCTCATACACATATCACCTCAAATTGTGGGAACATCATCTATGTTCTGTGGATACCTGGAATTTGGACTGTATAAAGGTGGTACCCCCCAAAGAACAGCTCTGGGACCTCCCCCACTGGTGGGATGAAAAAGGACCAACTGGATACTGCTGGATTAAATGGTGGTTACTATCTTCTGCTTGATGTTCCCTGTTTCCCTTTTCTATTGCATTATATTTATGCCTCACTTATATGCTTAAATAAAATCCATATTATTCACTTTTGTATATGGTCTAATTTGCACCTTAATTCCAGCAGAGACATTTCTCCCTAATTGGATCATAACACAGGCCTAATCAGCTTGAAAAAGGCAGGTCTTGTTTGACTGACCTGATCTCCTCCAATGAAAAGACCACCCACGTAGGTGATGAGGGAAAGGCTGTGGATGTTGTTTACCTAGTCTTCAGCAAAACATTTGACACCATTTCCCATAGCATTCTCCTGGGGATACGGGCTGCCCAAGGATTGGATGGAAGTATCCCTGTCTGGGTAAAAGAGAGGCTGGATGGCCAGGCCCAGAGTGTGGTAGCAAAAGAAGTTAAATCCAGCTGCTGACCAGATACAAGGGATGTTCTGCAGGGCTCAGTATTGGGAGTGGTCCTATTTAATATCTTTATCAGTGACCTGGACAAGGAGATGAAGTGTGCCTTCAGACAGTTTGCAGATGAAACCAAGAAGGGCAGGAGTGTGGATCTGCTGAAGGGCAGAAAGGCTCTACAGAGTGATCTGGACAGGCAGGATTGGTGGGCCAAGGTCAATATTTAGTATAGTATAGTACAGTGTAGTATAGTACAGTATAGTATAGTATGAGACCAAGTGCCAAGTTCTTGCACTTTCTACCCATTTCTAAAAATGTGTGCAATATTTCCCTTTCACCATAGACTTGATCTGTCTTCCATGACTTTTCAAATAATAGCACAGACAGTGCCTTGGCAACTACATAAGCCAATTTACTCAGGACTCTGGAATGTGTCTTGTCTGGTTATATATACTTATGTATGGTCCTCAGGTGGTAACAAATCTGATTTTCTCTTATGTAGTTAGGGACTTGGCTCCTCCCTGCCCCTGTAGTCCATCCACTCAAGAGATGCAGGAAGAGAGGTTGCCAATGAAGACAGACCAAAAACACTGTTGAGCACCTCAGCTTTTTCCTTGTCTGTTCTTATCAGTTTGTCAGCTTTGCTCATCAGTGGGGGCACACTTTCTTTGACCTGCCTTTTCTGGATGAAATACCTGTAGAAGCCCTTCTCGTTATTCTTTGTGCCTCTTGTCAAGTTCAGCTCCAGCTGCACCTTTGTCTTTCTCACCCCATCGCTGCACAGCTGGGTAGCCTTCCTATGCTCTTCCAAGAATACCAGCTATGAAATACTGATTTAAAATACATTTTCTGCAATGATAATATTTATTATCTACGAAGTACAAAACAATGTTTTAGAAAAGCAAATATATAACACAAGAAAACCATAACTTAGAAAGCAAATATATAACTATATATAACTAAAACAGAGACACAATACTTTATTTCTAAAGTAATTCTTATGCTTTTTGGAGTGATCTCTTCCCTTAAATAAGTGTTGCCATTGTGAAACTGAAGCTAGAAAAGGATGGAAGATTTTTTATTTTTTCTTTGTATTCTTTTGTTTGTTTGGGTTCTTTTTCACTATCCAAATGCACTTTAAAAGATGGTAAATTAAATATTTTTTCTTTTAGCTGAGTCTCTTTTACCCATGACAGAAAGTGGTAGGGAATTTCCCTGTCTTTGTCTTGATGCACAAGCATTTCAATTTTATTTTCTTCTTCTGTACACTTCAGGAAGAGTAGTGAGGGAGTGGCTTGGGAGGTATCTGCCAGCCAGAAAATGTCAACCAATTGCAGCAGGTTTCAGCATTAAAGTACCATATTTCCAATAAGCTCTACACTTATATTTAACAGGCTGGCAGTATTCGGGTTTTCTTAGTTTTACTTCCTAGACACATCCTGTATTATTGATTATTATATCATAATAATGACTTTATTTCATATCTTCTTGCTTAGGAAAAATATTATATTATATATGGTCTCTGATTTGATTGGTTTTCTTGTTTGGCTGCTTTTTTTTTTTTTTTTAAATTTTCAACAAGTTCTGTAAAAAATGCTAAAAAATCCATGCTTTAAAATATCATCAAATTAGGTTGTGTGAGACTAAAAAAATGTGAAAAGTAGGATTCTAATTTGTGAAGAAATGTAGTGTACACAGACAGAGTTTGTAATTCATAGAAATAAAAAAAGCTAGTACATCACATCTTCCAGATTTGCATGATATTCCTAAGAAGTTAAGACTAAAGATCAGTGACACTAATCAGTGTACTGGCACATATCCTGTGATATTTTGTTGCCAAAAATAGTCAATAATTTTCAAGAAAAAAAAAATACGTGGAGCACTTGGAAAAAATATGGGATAAAGTCCCCTTCAGAAAGTGCTTATTTAGCATATCTATCCTCTTTGACCTGCTTGTTTGAAAATTCTGCAAGCACATTATGTTAACTGCATCAGAAAGGCAAAGATGTAAATGGATATTAATGAACTATCATACTTTTTATGACAATGCAGAAAATTATTCTTTATAAGAGGCCACATTTACAGTCATAGGACTAGTTTTTTTTAATACACACGCCAAAGCAATTTATTTTGCCATTATTCCAGACCCTTTTATGATACAGTAAAAGTGGGTGAAGACATTTCCTTCTCTCCTCCTTTCTCCACATATAAAACACATTTAGGAAAAAAAACCCAGATTTTTGATTGTGGAAAGAATGAATCTTTTTTCACTCTTTGTGCTTTATTGTCATTAACAATATCTTTTTATTTAAGATCATGTACTGTCTCCCTTTTACAAGAAAAGACTGGGAGGATAACAAAGGTGGCAATGAAACATGGTATAGGCAACATATTTCACCAATCTTTAAAGTCTTTAATCATGAAACACAGTAAAAGTGTAAAATCTGCAGTAGAACTTGCAAATTGTGCCTTAAAATAATTCTACTAGAAATAGCTTTTAAATTTTGTAGGAAAACAGCTCTGCAAAACATTCCTCCTTTCAGATGATTCATTGCCTCCATGTTTAGGTATTATGGGAAAGATAAATGCTTCCATTCTGATGTTTTTAAGTTCATTAGTTAAAGGCATGGAATAAAAACAGTTTTAATATTATTTTGTTTTAATTTTAAAATATTCAAAATTTATTATTTGATTTAATAAGACCTTTGCATATTTTGAGCCAGAAGGAGTATTGAACATGAAGTTATCCAATATAGAAGCAAATGGTGAATTCAAAATCTGCTGCATTCTATGTGACTTGCCATCAACAGAAAGGTATTGAAATGCTCATGTTGTGGGAAATATTTCTTTTCACTTTTGTTGTAAATTGAGTCATCAGTGAAGCCCTGTGTAACTGCATGTATTGTTATCTAGCTACATGCCATGGATGTAGAAACTGGTATAGAGAGCATTTGTATTTCTTAAATCAATACACCACTGTTAGAGTCTGAGACAAAATTAGGAGGCTTTTAACTGGTAGTCATTCAAAATGGCAGCATTAGCTTTTTTCTTCAAAATAGTCCTGCTATATAAATCTGGAGAGGTGATGCAGGCCTAGTTCTGGAAAACACTTCCAGACACATAAGTACAGGAAAATCAGATGGGGTTCACCAAGGGGTGCATCATAAACCCATATGATGAAATAATTAGCTTGGTGCTTGAGGGGAGAGTGATGAAGGTTGTCTATCTGGGCTTCAATAGGGCTCAAGACACTGTCTCATAAAATCCCCATAGACAAGCTGTTGGAGCCTGGGCTAGATGAGCAGTGGGGTGAGTTAAAACATGAGCTGAATACCTGAGCCCAGAGGCAATCAATGGTTCAAACTGTAGCGGGAGCCAGTGACTAACAGTGTACTCCAGGGATCAGTACTGGGTTCAGTCCTGATTAAGATCTCCATTAATTGATATAGATGATGGGAGAGGAAACTTTGGCAAATTTTCTGTTGATACAAAACTGGGAAAGTGGCTGATACACCAAAGATTCATACTTCCATCCAGAGGGACCTCAACAAGCTAGAGAACCCAGATGAGAAAAATGTCATGAAATTCAACAAGAACTGCAAAATCCTGTACATGGGAGGAACATCCCCAGGCATAAATGTATAAGCTAGGAGGCACACAGGTGAAAAGCAACTTTGTAAAAAAAGCATTGTCTGATTCAAAGGGTGTCTGATTGAACAGGTGTCATCAAGGAGCCCCTGCTGCAAAGAAGTCCAACAGTATGCTGGGTGCATTCAACAAAGTTTGCCAGGAGTTTTGTGCAGGTGGTCCTTCCCTTTCCTCAGCATGGATAAGGCCACAGTTTGAGTCCTCTGTTGTGTTCTGGGCTCCTCAGAATGACAGAAATACACAAATACTGAATAGTCCAACAAAGGGCCACAAAGATGATAAAGGCACATGAGCATCTCTCCTGTGAGAAAAGGCTGAGGCATTTGGACCTGTTCAGCCTGGAGAACAGAACTATCAGGCATAAATATGTGAAGAGGGGATCCAAAGGAGCCAGAGCCAGACTTAGTGGTGCCCTTCCACAGAATCAGGAGCAACCGGAAAAAAACTGAAACACAGGACATTGTGTCTGAACATCAGGAAACACATTTTCACTGTGAGAGTGACAGGTTTCCATGGAGATTGCAGAATGTACATCATTGGAGATATTGGAAAGCATGGTCCTGGGAAACTGCAGGTGGCCCTGATTGAGAAAGGGAGTTTAACAAGAAGACTGTTCAGACTTCCATCCTCAACCTTTCTGTGACTGTGATGTTGTAATGGACTTTCTCACTCCTTTGATCACCAGCTGATTATTGTGAAATAACCTAGAAAGGGGAAACCTCTAAAATGTATAAAATTGCTGGGAAAATTAGTTGTATACCATAGAGTTCTATCTTAGAGACATATCAGATGCCCACTCGCCTTTGAATGGACTTTATCCATGGATCTAAGCGTCTATGACTAGACCCTTGCAAGACAGGATTCCTTTGTTTTCAGCTCAAAAGTACAGTTATTTAAGTTGGGATTTTTTATCCCAATCATATTTCTTTCTAAGGAAGTTTCTGAAAATAATCATCCATTTGAAGATGAGAAAATTGAGATTTTTTTAAAAGGATAATTACAATATGTCTTTATGTCTTTATGACAAAAGGGATAAAATAAATAGGAAAAAAGCTATGTGGAAAGTACTGGGATGAGAAAGAGGGAGAGAGCAAGAGACTGCATATGAAATCTAGTGGAGATTATAGATGTGAAATAAAAACTATACCCTCCAAATCATTCACAGGTAAATTTTTATAGTGTTTTGATTGAGCAATGTACTTATTTAGCACACTATCCAGTTTGTTGATATGAGAAAGGGAAGTAGGGTGCAAAAAATTAAATTGTATGTCCATTTTAATATCAAATAAAGAAGGTATCAAAATTATATATCAATATCAAAATGAGCAATTAGTAAAGGTTGAAACTTTAGTCATAAATGACTGATTTGCAACTCTGATTGTCATCCAGAGATAAGAGAGCAAAAAGGCTGAGATGCTTTCTGAAAATCTCCGTTTGAAATAGTGATGCAACATGAGCTCAGAATAATCTCTTCCTCCTTTAATCTATAAACAGATTATGAAGAATTTCTTTTTCATGCTTTGTTTTGCCAAAAAAGATTTCAGTATCAAATCACACATATTTCCTTCGTTTATACAGGTAATATTGAAACTGAAATTCTGAAGAAAAGACACTTTAAGAAACATGAAATATGAAAAATTGTTAAGGCGTTTGAAGTTTTAAATTTGCTACAAAGAAAATAAAAATGATTTCAGAATACAGTAGCATATTCTTGCATAACAATAATGTGATTTTGAAAAAAAACAAACTAATAGAGTTTTTGCATGTATTGACATAGAAATTAGGAGATGTTAATACTGCTGTCTCTCATTCTGTGAAGACTTTGTTACACATCTCTTACCAGTTATTTTAGTTGGCAACATCATCATACTTTTTCAAGGCTGGAGAATTTGGGTTGGAAATAATCCTTTCTGTATGTACTTGATCTTTCTGTATAGAAAAAATGTGTGCTAAAATAAATGTATGTTTTATTTTCATAAAAAAACAAAAACAAAAACAAAAACAAAAACAAAAGCAAAAACCAAACACTGTATTTTTTATATAAGAACGTTTTTTTCAATTTCAGGTATCCTTTTTTTTTTTTAATGGTCTTATCTCTTTGAATGGAGAAATAAGAGAAAAGAGCACTTGAAGTTCAGTCCTGGAACATAGCCTTTGCAAGACAACAGAGAGTGATGAATAGACCATTCTATGTCCTATTCTCTCTGAATTAGTACCTTAAACGTTATTTTTAAAGCATTTTTAGTAAAAAACATCTATTTCTATATGACATGATTATTTATCAGGCAAGCCAGCTTCTTTTTACAAAAGCTTCACATTTTCTGCAAAAACCACTGGTGAAGTATTAGGCGACCTGAATCTCTCAGGCACAAAACACTCTTCCCTTGAGGTTGATTATTTGGCTTCCTGAATATGTCATTTTAAAGAACAGCAGATACATCTTCCAGATTCAATTATGGAGAGGTGACACCATCATTTCCTTTTAATATAACAGTTTATCTTGTATTGTGACGATCAGGAAAGCCAATCCTAATGAACAAAATGTCAAACATATGGGGGTAGGAAAGATAGCTGAAATGGCTCATCAGATCAAGATATGAAGCAATCCAGCCCAGGAAAATTAAATAGCAAATTATTGTTATGTGCATAGACTGGACTCATCTGTGCATACAGTAAATTTATTGTTTTAATTTATTTTTAAATAAAAATTCATCTGCTCGGGTTTAAACACATCACTTATCTTTAATAAATCTCATTGTTTTGTCTTTATCATATATGAATTTGGGAAGAAATCTTAGTATAAGGAAAGCACAACTAAATAATTGTTTAATGTTTGTAATGTACATAAATTGTGTATGCAACAATCTTTTAGTATTTGGTCTTATAGCATTTGCCATACATGAGAATATGGAAAAATTGCCTCATCTTTCCCACACATTATATTATGTATGTGACTATGTGTATAATCTGAAGTGTCTAATATTTAATAAGTTCATTATTAGTGTTTAGAGAACAGGACTCAAACTGCAGGAATCAAACTATTTAAGAAGGAATAAGACATCATAATCTGAAATTAGGATAACAGTTAGAAACCTTTGCTCTGATCTGCCCTGAGAAATAGAGGGACTGCACTAAAAAATCCTAAACCGAACAGAACAGGCAGTATTTGGAGGCACTACGAACCAACCTTGTATTGCACTACCTCTACAGCTTTATGCAGCAATTAACAGAGTGACAATAAATGTTGTTGTTCACACAGAATCATTTAAGTTCAAAAAGACCTCTGAGATAGAATCCAGACTTTGACTGATCACTAACTTGTTAAATAGGCCACAGATCTAAGTTCCACATCCAGTTGTTTCTTGAGAAATTCCAGGGACGGTGACTCCACCACCCTCTTCGACACTCTAATTCTAGATTCTCGGCCATTCTAATATTTAAAAATGCTTTCCATGAAGAAATTCCTCTTGATGTTCAACCTGAACCCCGCTTGACACACCATGAGGCTATGTCCTCTCATCCTGACACTGATTGCAGGGAAGGAGAGGGTGATCACCACCTGGCTACAACCTTCTTTCAGAGTGCAAAAAGGTCTCTCCTGAGCCTCCTTTCCTCCAGGCTAAACATCCCAAGCTTCCTCAGCTGCTCCTCACAGGACTTACTCTCTAGACCCTATATCAGCTTTGTAGCCCTTTTCTGAACATGCTTCAGCTTTTTCAATGTCTTTGTTTCAGTGAGGGGCCCAGAACTGAGCACGGGACTTAGGTGGAGTCTCACCAGTGCCGAGTACTGCAAGACAATCACAGCTCTGGTCCTGCTGGCCACACCATTCTTGATACTGTACAAGATGCCATTGGTCTTCTTTGTCCCCTGGGCACAAGAAAGTTGTCAGCCAGCACCCCTAGGTCCTTTTCTGCTGGGCTGCTTTCCAGCCACTCTGCCCCCAGCCCACCATGTTTCTGTGAGGGTGACTACATCGCAACTTTCTTTCTGCACAATGGTCTCCAGCAACTCCTGTTTGTTATCCATACCATGTGTATTGGCCTCTGTGCACTTCAGCTGGGCTGTAGATTTTGCCCACAGCTCTGGCATGCCGCCACTAGGCTCATCTCTGTTGAGCCTGGTCTTACCCCTTCTTTCTTCAAACCAAATTTGAAGCTCACTCAATCAGCCCTGCTGACTCACGGGCAAAACTCTTTTCCCCCTGTTTTTGATGGAGACAGTGAACCTCATCTGTCTTCATCATGCCTTGTTGTGTGTAAACCACCCCATGGTCAAAATAGCCAGAATTTCATCCCTGGCACCCCTCTTTCAGCTACATGTTGATCAGGTGGTTTCTCCTGTTCCTTTCAGCATTTTTCCTGCAACTAAAGGAATGAGGAAATTCACCACCTGCCCTCTTGTGCCTTCAACTCATCCTTTAGATTGTTCTAGGACTCATCTCTGTCAACCTGGCAGCAAGCAGTGGGTAATTATCAGAGGGCTGGAGTAGTCCAGGCAGTCTCTTGTCTCTGTTTCCTGGGCCCCAGGGGGAGCAGCTGCTCATGAACCCCCTGTACAGCCAGATCCAGCCCTCACCCCTGGGCTTGCCTCAGCTGCTGCTGCTAATTCTGCTGCTGCCTTGTTGTTTTGGTCTTTTTGCTACAGAACAATATCTGTAAAATTTTATAAATGTTCTTGCTCTGCCATCAGGTAAAGCAAAGATCTTTTGAAGTGTCTTGTGACAAAGAAGATACTAGACTAGTCAGCTAAAGATTTTCCTGCTCCTTTTGTACTAAATTTTATCACTAACTTTCCCATTTTTGATAAAGGAGAAAGATTGAATAATCAGTCAGCTGAGAATGCTTTTTTTTTTTTTTTCAGAAGAGTAGGAGGAGAGAAAGGACAAAAAATAGCTCAAACTTGCTCTGTACGGAAGAAAGAATTCCCACTTTTATGTGGAATAAATATATTCTTTTTTTTTTTTTTGAGTTTTCGATCTCATGATTAAGAATCCACCCACCAGAATGTAAAGAAGGTTTGTCATTTTTCACCCTGGTGAGTAAAGGTGTTTACGAAAGAAATGTGATTCCACTTTAATTCACTCAGAAGCCTTTTTTTTTTTTTTTTTTACCTCCCACAATAGGTTGCAATTAAAATCAGTCAGGAAGGAAAAAAATATTTAATTTTGATTTCTGTGTAGAACCATGAAAACTGTAATTTACTTAGGTATTTAGTTAAGTGATTTCAGGTCTCCTCATATCCTGAATTTTGAAACAAAATGAATTGATGTTTTTGAGGACCTATTGTTGGGCTTTTAATTAACTCTTCTATCCTGAATTTGGAATGACAAAAGCCACTGAAATTTCAGTGAGATATCAGTGCTTCTGTGAGAAAAGCTTCTTGTTAGCATTTGCTACATAGAACTTCAAATTGTTTCAAGTATCAAATTAAGGTATAGAAAGTCAATCCAGATGAAAGTGGTAGGAACCAGTGTTTCTCACAGAATGTTTCCTACAAACTCAGGTGGAGACCATCATATGAATCTGGTAATGGATTGTCATAATCTCAAAAACACTTATTTTCTATACACTCATTCATCCTGCAAGTTTGGTGTATTTATAGATGCAGTGAGGGTTTCTAACGACTAGTGTGTTTGTGAAAATTAATTTCCATTGAAAAATACAAATTTAAAATTCCAGTTACCATTCCATGGTGCTTGGCTTCAACTCAGTTCTTGTAATCAACTAAATGTGGGCATTAATCACTTGTTTTAATTTTTTAATGCTAATTTTTAAAAGTTCTTGGAAGCAACAGCCTGTAAACTCTGTGTATTTTCTTTCTCATTACTTTCTCTAGGACTATACAAGTTATAAATCTTAAAAATATTTCAGTATAATAAGACAATTAAGTTTGATAAATAATGAAAACAATCAAGAAGTTTGTGGAAAGAATAGCACGCTACTTCTATTTTATCAGAGTTAATTTTGTACCTTGAATAAGATTATAAATGCAGCACAATAATTTTCTGAAGTTTGTATGTTCCTTTTTTGCCATGTCTGGAATGCTAAATACTTATTCCTCTATTGTATTTCAGTCCTTTCATTGCTCAGATCTAGAGAATAAACACATCATTACCATTACAATCCAAGCTGGGAAATGAGTAAATCAGAAATTGAAAGCTCTTTGATGTCCTATATCATGTAAAATAGGTAAAGTAGCTAAGGAAGAAAAGTCCAAAGTGCCTTGACTCAATTTGTGTGTAAGAAGGCAAGAGAAGTTGCGGTGCCTAGGGGAAGGTCACATTAGAAGTGCAGAGCCTGATTTAGAGCCGAAGGCCATCACACACCTGGGCTTATCGAAAGTTTCAGAGAGAAATGATGGAGTGCATTTCAGGCTGCAAGCACTGCAGTAAGGACAGCCCTTTTCCTGATAAATGCTGAATAAAAGCTTGTAAATCTATATGCCAGTGGACCTCTTTCTCTCTCGTACTCATGAACTTTACCCATCTCCATTTTCCCTCCTTCCTCCTAGCAAAATGAGATGCAGGGTAACTTTTTATTAGAAAAGTAAACAAAAGAAAATTCAGTATTTGAACCTGGTCTTATTCTTATACCTTACAGGCTTGGAGGTTTTTTCTTTGTTTATTTTTCTTTTTTATTTTCTTTTTTCTTTTCCTTTTTTAAACAGAACTGACTACAGGTCTTGGATAAGTGAACACTGTCACTGGTTAAGCAATTGCAAAACATTAGAGTCAGTGTGAAAAAGAAAGCAAAGAGCTCCAGTGTGTCTTTTGTCCTTTAAAGAATTTCAGGGGCTTACCCATTTTGTATGCACAAAACACAAGCATCTTTTGTGGTCTTCCCTTCTCACAAAGGCTAAATAAAATTCACTGTGAAAGAAATAGAGGGAAATTATTACTCAAGTTAATATATACACATAAATGTTACCACGTATGTAATTTTTTGCTTCATCTGAATGACCTATATTTTAAATATTTTTAAATAACTTTCCAGCTTGATATAACTATTCTAGTGAAACATAACACCACGTGAAGAGCTTGCTGAGCTGTATAGATTAAACAATATGGTTTTGTGGGTTTTTGTTTTGTTGGTTGTTTTTTTTCCCTTCTCTTCTTTCTCTTTCACTAACAGCTATGTCAGAATTATATCTCTTTTTACTTACTACTGAGAATTTTAAAAGTTTATAATCACTCCTAAATTGTATGGTCATATAACTATAGTGTAGAGAATGCCAATAGTAATTAACTACTGCATAGGTAGGTACTGCAGAGGGATGTATGAATTATTATTTTTCATTTAAAAAGTGACTGATTTTTCAGATTCTTGCATCATTACAGTCATTAGACATACCCTTTTTTATGTATGCATTTTTTGTAGGTATGAGCTTCTATATAAACCAGTAGGCAAGCACTAGCACTTTTCTGAATCAATTTTAGTAAACTGTGTGAAGAGCAAATCAGATAAAGAAAATACAATGTGAAAATCAAAAGCCTTGAATAAAGCTTTCCAGATCTACCTATAAAATTATATATATATATATATGGGTGGTTTTGCTTATATTTAGTAGGAAGAACTTCATGATAAGAGATTGAAACTATAGCTTCCACTAATGTCTTTTACTGCAGCAGACCTTTTATGTAGCTGTTAAATTTTGACAAAAAGTTCTTGGTTTTGATAGAAAACTATGAAGGTTTATATATAGATGGGATTATATTTACATATATAGCTATTGGAGAAAATACTGTAGAGTTTTTTCCTATGTTTTGTATAAGCACAAAGAAAAAAAAAAACAGAAACAAAACAAAAACAACCCACTTACTGTAAAAGAAATTGTATGTTATATGTGCTATGGAATTAATTAAAGATTAAAGTTCAAGACAGTTTTTGAAGGCCATTAACTTTCTCTCATCATAAACAAGAATTCAGTATTGCTGTGTGGATCAATGCAGTACTGGGCAGTAAAATGATGTACTGCATACAAAGTAGAAGTTAATAAACAAAATTTAACCAAGTATGTACATGCATAGTAATAATCTTCATACATGAAAGAGTTAGCTTTACAAAGTGTGCATATCCATGAGGTTCTCCTAATATTTCCAGACCATGTTCTCCCAAACTTTTATTTTAATATCACTTCATTTGTCTTTCTTCTTTTCCATTTATTTCTTCTTTTTCCATTGGACAAAATATTATCTTTCTTTTCTTCCTAGTAGCTTCTGATAAATTAATTTTTAAGCAATTGTTTGAAATATATTTACAAAATATTAATGTATATCTATAACTGGACAGATTTTTTTTTTCTATTCAGACTCTGAGAGCAAGTTTAAATAAAAAATACATCATAACTTCTATGCTTTGAATTAAATTGTGATAATAATCTCCCTCAAAGGAACTGTTTCCTCCTTAGAGGAAAAGATGGCTGATGGACAGCTTCTGCCTAGCACTACACAGTTTGCATATCTTCAGAATGAAAAGGAAGAAGGCTGGGTATGAGTCATTCTTAACTCTTTCATTTTCCTTAGATATTGTTAAATTATTACAGAATCTCCGGAAAATACTAATGATGATAATATTTTTCTTCTTTTCCATTCTAATGGAATATAATTTTTAAAATCATAACCATAAATTTGGATACCATAATACTGCTAATACAGTTAATTTTTGTTTTGTAAAATGATATTTGTTTTTTCCTAGCAAGCAAATGTAGACATATAGAATCATTCCAAAGCAAGAATCATACTCCTTAAATGGAGTCTTAAAAGAAAAGTGTACTTTATACATCCAAATGCTTTTTAAAATGGAGTCAAAACTATTTAATTAGGAAAAAACCCAAATCAATGCACAGGGTGTAGGCATTAAAAATAGAAGACAATGTTTCTAGATCTAATTTACATATGCATATTTATTTTATACCCTTTCATTTTACCTAGCCATAGAAAATGGCAAGTTTTCTTTATTTCCTTAGTTTGGTAGATGAATGAGAAGATGTGAAATCGTAATTGCATCTACTTGTATCAAATAAGCAATGAATTTGTGCTGAACTGCAATACTTGACATTATGAGGTTTACATCTTCAAAAGTATTTCAGACTTCATTTTTCTATTAATCCCTTTTTGGAAGTCATGCTTATTTAATCAAAAAATACTCATTCTTTCTGCTTATAGCACTCTAAACAAATACCTTTCTCATGTTGAGACATTTATGAGTCGCATACACACTCTCAGAAATCAAAAATGTCCCTCAGTGTTCTTTTCACATGGTATGCATCTTTTTCTAATTTAGTTTTTAAAATTCGTTAAGACAAATTTGAACTTGTTTATTTAAGGCAATAAAGTGAACAATACTAAGGAGAAGATTTTTATAGTTCTTATGACAGAAGATATTTCATATTGCTACGTCTTCTCTTAGACCTGTTAACTACCCAATTAAAAAATGTGTGAAAGGGCCATCCTCCAATCTATTGATCAACAGATAAAGCAGAAATGTGCTAATACACCCAGAGTTATCATCTACTCCTCAGTGCAGGAAATTAAAGATAAAACGCTTGATTTAACAGACATTCACATGAGTAAGATATTGAATATGGCACAGTCATCAAAAGAAATGCCATATGGAAACCCATATGGCTCCATAGACAAGTGCTAACAGACTTATGATTTGCTCTTAAAAAATTAAAAGGAATAGTGTTTTCTTTAATGAATAACCACTGCATGGAAAAATGCAACAGAAAGACAATCAAGGCAAGGTCAGAAAAGTAGAAGGGAAAAAAACCCAAACAAACCTCACTTTATTGGTGCATGATCACTTGTCAAAATTTCCATGTATAGAAAAAAATATATTCTACAAATAATTTATTCTAATTCCTATTTTCTTACTCACTTTTCCTCCTTCAAATTTTCTGACTATACTCAGAGTAACTGAGAAAATAAAGAAAACCAGACATTATCCAGAACATAAAGAAATAACTAGATTATTGATAAATCTTTTATTTTGTTCAGGGCAGGCCATTGGGATTTGCCATAAAACTGACTACAGTCATCCTGGGCAATTGCTTGTTGTCTTCTGCCTGTAAAGTGTTCCTGAATCCCACCACTGTCATCAGCCCCGTAGCATGTACAATTTGTGCCTTCTATCTCTGGAAGAGAAGATAGAAGAATTTGATAAGGTTACATTTTCTGCCTCATAATTTCTCACACATTAAATTATGAAATGATAGAAAAACTTAATTTGGAAGTGATCCTAAGCCACATGGTAAAGTCAAGGAAAGCTCATACTTTCAACGAAGTTTCTCCAGGCATTATTTAGAAGAGCTCTGAAAATCTCTGAGCAAGGAATTTCCGAATCTCTGGGGAAAAATTGGCCTAGTGACTGACTACCTTGTTTGCTTTTTTTTAATGTTGCCATTTTCTTAATAGCAAGAGGAAATTTTCCCTGATGTAACTTGCATTTATTCTTCTCATCATTTTGCTGTGCCACACAGAAAAACTGGGTTAGGTCTTCTAAACTCACGTTCAGCAGTGAAACACAATGTTGATGCCTTAGCAATCTGTTCTCTAAACTGAACAAAGCCTGTGCACTCAGCCTGTCCTTGTGATACTCTGTAATCACAGAATCACAGAATCAAATAATTGGAATAGACTTCTGAGATCATTGTGTCCAGCCTTGGACAGATCACCACCTTGTCAACTAGACCAGGGTACTAAGTGCCATGCCCAGTCCAGCCACTACACCATCTCATGGATCTCCAGTTGGTTGTTCCAGTTTGTCAGTTTCTTTCTTGTACCAGGGAGCCCCAAATTGGAAGAAATACCCAATTTTTAAACAACCACATGGTAATAGTCACTTTTAAACTGTTGGCTATGCTTTCATGGTAAAGCCAAGGTGGAATTTAACCATCAGTGCTATGTTTGGAGAAAATAATTGGAGTATATGAGTTTATGAGATCCATGTGACCTTATATATTCTGTGATTTTGCAATTTAAAATGTGTAACAAATGGTAGGAGGAGGCAAAAATCCCATATCTCATTGGGCTGAAGGCAGCAGTTGAATTCAGGACCAAATCACAGATTTGGCATGACTGACATCTTCTGCTTCTCAGGACAGGTCTGGGAAGAGAGCACATTTCTGACATGTCCAAGTTCTGCAGATTATTGCTATTGTTTAGTTCTCCAAATGATAACAGTATAAACAAATCAGTTCTTGTAATATCCTTCTCTAACCTGTCTCTTTTGAGTAACTCAAAAAATAACTTAAAATTGAATGGAAGGAAAGGGCTGCCCAAATCTGAAGTTCATGAGAGATAGGTCTTCTAGCAAGGATAAGTCACACATTAATATTTATTCTTTACAACTATTACAGTTGTAAAATTATATAAAATATATAGTTGACAGTTATATAAAAAGAGTATTACCTGCAAGTCAGGCATGAGACAACTTTAATATTTGTCCTCTGATTATCCCATTATCTATTTACTTTTTAATGGTAATTACTTTTTAACTAATGCTCATAGTTTTTATGTTCTTATTTGCTAGATAAGATATTTTTAGATTATCATAAATAGTATTTTTGTAAACTGCTGAATGCCCTGAAAAGTACAGTTTTAATTCATAAATGCAGACCTAGCAGCAAGAAACAAAATACTGCCACAGTTGCATCTCACCAAAAAAGTAACACGTATTTATAAAAAAAACACATTTAAGCAAGAATTCAGAATATTTTTGTTAGAATTTTCATTCAGTCTCACACTCAATTTTATTACTTTAAATAATAAAGCTTTGTAATGCCATCACATGAAGAAAATGTTTTTTATTCATATGGAACTGTGTATTTTCTTCCCTGGATGATAAGAAAATCAAGTAATTTCATACAGAACAGTAAGTCAAGGAGAGGGCAGAGTCCAGAATGATTTCAAACACATTTTGTTATTTTGAGAACATACAGTCAATACTGAAGAGTCAAAGGGACACTTTTTTGTTTTAAAGTTACTTCCTAGTAACAATTAGTTACTTTCTAGTAACAATTACTTCCTAGTGTTAAACATGGATTTTAATTGTATGCTTATTTCATTTTATGTTTTAGTTTTTCGTTTTAAGTTTACCTGCAGGGTGTAATGCAAGACATTTAGGAGAAATAAAGCTATTACAAAATGCCGTAAATGTATGGCAAATATGTATAGTGAGGAATGTTGGGTGGGGAAAAGTATTTTGTCCACTATAATAATCTACTTGGTAAATTGGAGGAAGAACTACCGGAATGCTAAATTAATCTAGAAGTCTATGGTAACACTGATGATGAACTCACAGGGAATGCCTAGTTTGTTTACAGGTAAACTCTACAAATATGAGCTCTATATGTTTTGTGGGAAATAAATGTTTGAAAAGGAAATGGCACATGCTATGAGAGGGAAGGCACTTTAGGAACTTGTCCTGAAGCGATAAATCAATAAATTTTATTGTTGTCACCAGCGGGAAAATTAGGCCTTTATGGCCTGATCTAAACACCCCTGAACCAAATAAGAAACTTACCACTGACTTTGATTTGCTTAGAACAGCTGTAAGGAAAAAAAAGGGGGACTTAAAAGCATACCCAACTCCCACTGACTATCAATATCATGTATGCTGTCTCTAACTTTGGAAATATTCTTTTAAAACAGATTTTAAAATATTTTTATTCTGTTTAGCGAAAGCATTTATTATAGTCATAGTTAGGTAACTTTCCAAACCCTGTGGCCACTGTATAAAACCGCATATATGTGGGTATTAATGATTTTTTTTTTTAATGTTGGCACAGTTATTCTGAATTTTTGGAATCATAAAGGCAGCAATATTAGCTTTCTTTTAACAGGAGGAAAATGTGTTTAATTTAATATGAAGGTGTATGCATTTTTGCACTATATAGGGAAGCTATGTAATTTGCTGTATTATCCCTCCAGGATCAGGTCTAACATATTTGGCTGTAGGATTTTACAGTCAGTAAAAGTCACAGAAGCCCCTGAAACCATAACAACCTCTGCATCACACTCATTGCATATTACCTTCAAGTCACAGGCTATTTTGTTGAAGATGCTCACATAATGACAGCGTCTGTACCTTAGTCCTTAAAAACAAAATGCTTTTTGCCTAGCATTTTCAGTTTTTCAGTATTTTTTTCACTACACAATTTGATTATTCCTTTTTCTTATTTCATGATCTTAAAAAATAAGCATTTACATCAAAGAAAAAATGAGTTATTAAAGGAAATAGATGGGTTGAAAGAGGCTGAAATAGATTTACAACAAAGAAAGATTATGAAAATTGGGTATAACTAAGTGGATTTTTGTCATGCCTCTATACTCTTTGGAAGAATTATAAAGCAATTTCTAAGTTTACATCCCCTAGAAGCATGCCTGTATATTCTCATGTAAATAGAGTTTTGTGTTTCCCATTGTGCTGAAATTAAACACTCCCTAAAAATTGTTTTCCATGATCCTAAATTTAGATATATATATATATATATATATATATATATATATATATATATAATTTCTATCTGTGATTTCAAGAGGTATAACCTCAAACAGATGAAGACACTGTAAACCGATGAACTGTCTTTTGCCTGAGGCAAGTAGAAAACCAGAATAAAGCCTCTGAGATGTATGAATTGCCCCATTCATCTCACTCTGAACCTCCAAGACTCTTTGTATCCAAGGAAGTAGAATTTGACACTATTTTTCTAAGGATTTTACTGTTTCCAAAGATGAACTTTATAGATATTCAATGAGCCAAATATACATAGATGGATATAGTATATATCTAAAATTAAAATATATCAGGATAGAATTATTGTTTTCTGTGTTATTGGTAGCAGGTCATGGATTTTTCTGCTTTCTTTTTTTTGTGGATAAGAGAAAATGTAGAGTGCTACTTAAAGTTAATTTTTAAACTAAAAACAAACTAACAAAAACCTAAAAAAAAAAAAAAAAAAAAAATGGGGTTTTTTTTTTGGTTTTTTTTTTGTTTTTTTTTTTTTTTTTGGTTGGGGGTTTTTGTTTGGTTGTTTTTTTTTTTTTCTACGAAGGTGAGAAAACAGGGAAAATCACCATGGCATAAAAAATTATCTTAATTTCCATAAAATAATTATAATGAACATAATCATTATTTTTCTTTGAAATAAGCTTGCAGAATCTTGGAGTATAAGTGAGATGGACTTACCCTTTCCAGTTCTGTATGCTATAAATACACTTAATTCTTACACATCTTTAAAATTCCTGTAGTCGAACATGAAAATCATGCTAATTAGTATTATAAACTAAGCTTTATAGATGTATGTGCTGTTTGTGTCATGGTAAGGCATTTGGGCTAAATTCTATATAACAATTTGTTATTATAAAGAAGTTTTCAGGTTTTATTTACAAAACTCAGATAAGCTCTTGCTGTGTGATCTTTGTTGCTACCCAGTGTTGAAGGCAGCTTACTCTGAAGGAAGAGATGGGTTAGGTGTGTTAGGTGGCCTCCCAGATGGGCTAGATGTCACTCCTAATGTATATAAGTCCATAATTTCTTGATTCTGATCATAAGTAATATGCATTTTGAAGAAAAATTTTTGTGTTTGGTATAACATACCATTTTCTTTACACAAAGCTATCACATGTGCTTGATATTATGAATAAAATCTGTATTTTTTTGTGATTTTCTTATTGCCAGCTCATACTGCAGCTGCACTTTTCCAAATTTTTCTATTTGTCAAATGGTTGAGCTAAATGACATTCAGTTATTTACCGACTGTTGGTCAATTTTATTGCTTCTAGATGAATGCTTGAAAATTAAATCAAAATTAAAAAAGAAATGCTCGAGTGAATAGTGAATAGTCTTACAAATACTCATAAGCTTTAGAGGTTTTTATGTGGAAATAGGGGTATTTTCTGATGAAGGGCAGCACTTGCTGCACATTTTTGCAGGTAGTCTCCTTTGCCCTCATATTCATGTCTGGATGCTTCTTTCAGCATTGTCCACATCTGTTCTCTTCTACCTTGAAGACAAAAGTGGATTTCTGCTCCACCTAAAAAACCCCTAGAATCAGAGCTGAGTTCCTAAGATTAAATCCAGAAACAAACTTTCACAAAATCTAGATTTCATCTTGGTAGCATTGCCTCAGAGCAAATGTTGTTATGAAAAGCTATAGATGATTCACAGATTCAAAACCTCTTCATATGTCACTTGAAAATCTAATTCAGTATATTATTATCCACCCCATAAGGTTTGCCATGTAATTTAATTTCCTTTAGCTTATGGACAGGAAAAAAAAACCAACAACCAAAGCAGTTATTTTAAGACAGAAACACACTGCATGAGTAAGAGGTAGAGCCTGTCTGGAGCTGCTAAGCAATTTTTCTAAGCATGAAATGTGTTCTTTTTCCTATCATGCTAAACTAAATAATATTTAACTGTGCAGATATAGCAACAATATATATAGTTTCTATAGTACTTTGGGATGCTTGGATACAAATTAAAAGAAAAAAAAAGAAAATAAGTAAGGAGGAAATAGAGGGCGACTGTAGTGGAATTGTTTTTCAAGAGAGATGTTCCTGTAATTAAAAAAAAAAGAACCAAAAAACCCCCCAAAAAGCTATAGTAAACTTTACAAGAGATAAGATGAAGATTTGGAGACAAGAAAAATAAAGGAAAATTATGGAAAAGTTAAAAATTAGGAAAATAAATTGAGGGAGGAATGGATGTTACTAGAAAAGAAGAGGTAAGCCTTCAAGAACTAAAATGAGGCAAAAAACATGTGGAATATTTAACTTTAATATAATTAATTACATAAAGTATAAGTTGAATTCAAAATTTAAAAATAAAAATTTAGTGTAAAATACAACTTGAATAGAAAAGCTTCAGTCTGAAGGTGCAGTTATCTACATATTAACTTCCCTAAATTTCTACTGTCATTATGCTTGAAGAAGACTCAATTCAGATGAAATGAGTGTGCCACATGCAACACTCACATTGTGCATATTGGATAGGCTGGCAGCTGTACATGATATAGAGATTCCCACCTGATTTCCATCAGCCACAGACAGGTCTTCTATAGGTCCTCTGTCATACCTGCAAGTCCCTGAAGATGTCCCAGACATCATAAATTACCTGAAATAGCACTTCTTGCCCACGCAAGGCCTAATGTAATTAGCTGACTCCATGTCTGCACCTACAGGGAGATGAGTAGGTGTGCAAATTTCCTTTACTGTCTTGCATGCAATTTTACCTGTCCTGGGAATTTTGACACAGCCCAAAAGTAGGAAGAAAATTTAGGTCTCTTAATCTGCAGGTAAATCCAGACGCATTGCTTAAACTGTAGCTCACATGCAGGCAAAAGACAGAAACTGAAGGCTTTTGAACTGTAGTGTGAAAAACAGACAAATAAAAGCATGCCAAACACACTCCAGTTAGCTCTTCATTCCATTAAATTTTAAGCACAATAAAGAATATATGAAAGCTAAGTTTTTGACACACATCTTGATTTTCTATGATGTGAACACAATGTAAAGAAAGGAGTGATGAAGCAGATTATTCTTAAACAGTTTCTTCAATATATAAACAGCATGTTATGGTTAAATAACATGGTTAAATTATGGTTTAATAAAGTGAAAAAGTATAGCCACTTTTCACAATAGTAACCACTGGAATATATTAAGAGGAAGAATAGTGATTTTGGTGCAGTGAGTGTTCATTATATAGGACTCCACTGCTGTGAAAGCTTAAGCCAGAAGAGCTATCTTGAAAGTGGATTGCTTGATGACAGACTGTCAGAATGTATTAAGGTTCTTAAGATAACAAGAAATGCTATGTGATAGGTAAAATTGCCTTGTGTTTGTAACTTACTGTGTCGTTTTGAATGTTGTGATAGGGGATGCCTAATATCACTGTGATGTTCTTGGTTCTGAAAACTGACTTATTAATTGCATTACTGACATTCTGTATCATGGGCAAGCTAGTGTTTTTTCTCTAAGTTTTTAAGTTCTGCCTTAGCAAAAAGAGATTATCCTCATTCTTCCTGAATTACCCCAACATTAGTCAAAAGTAATATAACCTCTCAGTTATTTTCAGAGTCAATTAAGAGATTAGCATCATAATAAGTACCAAGTAAAAACCTACATCTTTTGTTTCCATTTCTTCTTAATTATTTTCTCCATACCATCTCAGTTTTCCTGAATTAACTTGTATACAAATATCTTGCTAAGAGATAAATATTATTATTCTTGACCATGATGTGAAACATACAATATCAGGAAAATCTGTCCTCTTACAAGAAAAGCTAACTTGCTTAAAAGATGTATTTTGAAATTTGCCAAGTTGAAGAGCCTGCCAAAAGGGCAATCTTAATTAAAGCCAACAGAGGGAAAAAGTTAAATAGTGAAAAGTTCTTAGCTTTTACTCATAGAACTTCAAGTTAAAATCAGAAATAATAAGGATAAGTGACTTTAAGGATAATTTCACAAATGTTTTATTACTTTATCTACCACATATTCCACCTCTCTGCACAATTCTTTTAGGATTCTTCTTTAGATAAATAGTGTTTGTTTCTGAGTAAAGTTCCCCTGATATCATTTAGGTATATGCTCTTTCTTTATTTCTTGTTTAGCCCCATGAGTACACTAACATTTGTCTACAACAGTAACTTATCTCAATCTGAGGAGTTGTCCCTCAGAGTATAAATTTAATCTACAGTGCAGTTTAACTGTATTAGTAAATGACAGAAAGCTAGGGGAAAAATTGTTGAATTAAACATTATTAATTTGTTAACTGACTCCCTGGCTCTGTTATAGGGCGCTCTATTTTCTTCTAAGAAAGAATGCTGCTGCCTCTCAACATCATGGTGTGAGAGGTGCTGTTATATCCCTTGATCACAAGGCAAAGTTTTCCACACTGTCAATTTTTTCTTTTCAATCTATCTAGTTAGACTTGCCCTGCAGTCAGGAAATAGAGACAGGAATATGAGAGTGTGGGTATGAGAGTTAAGTAATTTCTGAGGTGGGGGAATATTTTTCTCTTTTGAGGGAATCTAAAGGAAGAGATCTAAATTCTTAAACAACTCATTAAAGCACTTAAAGTAAGGTGGAATGAGTATGGACTATCTTGACTGTATCTGATAACTAATCTACCCCTTGTCTTGACTTTTTCAAGCTCTCCTTAGAAACATTTACTCTTCACTTTGACACTGATAAAGAATTTCTGAGCTCAAACTCTGAACTTTTTGGGTTTTGTTTTGTTTTGGTTTGGTTTTTTTTTGTTTTGTTTTTTTTTTGTTTTGTTTTGTTTTGTTGGGAGAGGGTTGATGGGTTTGTTGTTGCTTCGTTTTTGGTGTGGTTTTTGTTGTTGGTTTGGTTTTGCTTTCAATATACAGAGAATACTGTGATGGTTAGGACTTTGGGCTGAGATTTACATCAGGACACCAAGAGTTGAATGTCACTTAGTGCTTTTATGTCCATACATAAAATGCCTATTAGAACTGGCATTGTCATAAAAATTATTTCCTTTCTCTAAGAGAAAATGACAAGGTGGTCACTGTAGGTAACTAAACACCTTTACTGGCCTTTAGTTGCTTGTATTTATTTTCTGGAAGGATTGTTCTTTCACTGTGACCTGCCTTAATTGATCCTTCTCTTCATGCCTTCTTTCTTTCCTGCCTTCTTACCCTCCTGTCCACCTTTCCATGATAGCAATCAATTTTCAGGTTTTAAAATACTTAATTATGATAGCATGTGGTTTAGTTCATCAGTAAGTAGAGATTAAAACTTTAATAAAATACTCTTTTGTAGGAGTTAAAGCAACTTACACAAGTAATTACATTACATTCAGTAGATACTCGCTTTCAGAGTAAAGCAAGACCTATACAAGCTCAGTGAACTCAGAATCGAAATTACATTGCTGCTTATTAGCTATAAGACTATATTGTTCTTTGTCTTTTTTATTTCTCTTTGGGTCTGTGTCTCACAATGTTCTCATAGGAAAACTCGGGAAGTGTGAACTTGATTAGTGGACAGGGAGTGGATTGAGAACTGGCCGACCAACATCAATGTCCATAAACATCTAAAAAGTGGGTGTCAGAAGTGAGGCAACAGGCAAAAACTGATGCACAAGAAACCCCATCTGGATCTGAGGAAGAACTTAGTGACCAAGCACAGGAACAGATTGCCCAGAAAGATTGTGGAGTCTCCCTCACTAGAGAAACTCAAGAACTGTCTGGATGCAGTTCTGCGCCATGTGTGGTAAGATGACCCTGCTGGAGCAAAGAGGTTGGACCAGATGACCCTTTCAATGTCCCTTCCAGCCTTACCCGTTCTGTGATTCTCTGTTATTCTCTGTTTTGGGATTTTTTTTTCTTTCTTTCTGCAGTGTCTTTTCTCTTCCAGCAGTGATAAATATGAAAACAGTCTGGACTTCTAGGGAAAAAAAAAAAAAGTTTGCTTATTCATGATAGTAGACAAAGGAAAAAGAAAATCCTCAGCTAACATTTATTGTACTCCCCTTTCTATTTATGGTTTGGGATTTTTTTTTTCCTATCTTTTAAAAATGAGTTTTGAAACTTTTTTTATCCTTGACAAACTCTGGTATGCTGATATATTATCACAATCAAGCACAAATATCAATGATAAAAAGCTTTTTACTCGTTTACTTTAACCTAAATTGATGTAATATATCTATCACTAAAACAACCCCAGCACTTATGTACCAATATTTACATAATATTCACACTTTTATATATTAATGTATCTGCCTTACATGGGAATCCCAATGCACCCTTTTCTTTTGGACATTGAAATGCTTTAGGCAAATAAAGAAAAATTGTATTGGTAAAAATATGATAATCCCTCTACCATTGTTTTGGAGCTTGGCTTTTAATAAATGAAGTTTGAATTTTAGTCCAAAGGAAGAATCTGTGATTGTTTTCAGAACTGAAGCTGTTATTATTATTCACAGTTTTGGTGACAGATTTGTCACAATAGCTTTTTGGGGCTGAGGGATGAGCACAACCAACCAGTGACCAGCTCCTGCAGGCATAAGAATTGATGGCACAGAAAAGTTTGTGTCCAGCAGCCGTGGAAACAGCTGCTGTCTGCTTGGGTTAAGGGAATTTTTTGCAAACGTGACAGGGACTGCCTCCATTTACTACAATTAAATGTTCCAGTCTTGCCCTAATAAAGCCCATGATTTAGACCAATAAGCATATTTAAAATTCAAATACATACAATTACAATTATACTGCTAATAATTTTGGAAGCTCTTTCATGATTTCATGCTGCAGCTCTAATAATAATAGGCTATAAGCGTAATTATAGAGACTTCTGTCCCAGAGATTTGAGTAAAACTACCGCAGGGAAAGCCAATGGACTTTTTCATTCCCCATATGTGTCTGTGAAGATTTTTTGATGCATACCTTTCCACAAATAGAAAAGCATGTTGTTTCTTGATTTTGTGAAATTTTACCCAAGGTTTTTATACATGAAAACACATTATTGAATGGTGTAGGTTACATGCAATTCACATGTTCAAGGCTTTATTGAATCAGACATATATATTTTTAGCTTCTTAGACAGAAAAGAAAGGAGCTATCCAGTTTGCCTAAGTAAAGCAGAAAAATATAGTCTGATCTGTCTTAAATTAGTCTTACTTGTTACCGTGGGTCAGAAAAAAAATTTAAAAACACATACTTCAAGAGAGCTGCTAACCTCTTCCTCAGGAGTCACTGCAGGAAAACCAGATGCAAGCATCTGGGGATACCAATTATCCAGGAGTTTTGAAAGGTAAATGAGAGGCTTTTCAGTTCCTGTAAGTTAGTTGAAATAGAAATAATTTCTGTGCTTTTGTAAGGTGAAGTATTTTGTAGAGTAAAAAAGGAAAGTATGGGTAAGGAGACTGAGGCCTCTCTGTAAGGGGCAATGATTTCCTGAGTAATCTTAGAAAGTCACATTGAAATAGGAAAACATCTACTAGGGTGGGATTTTTGGTGGGTTTTTTTGTTGTTTTTTTGTTGTTGTTTATTTTTGGGTTTTGTTTTTTGTTTCTTGTAGGGATTCCTATTTATGGTTTGGGATTGTTTGTTTGTTTTGTTGGTTTTTTTTGTTTGTTTGTTTTCTGGTTGTTGTTCTGTTATTGTAAGCAAAAAATTCATGTAGCTTCAATGTTTGCCTAAATTTTGTCAATAAACCATGACATGCATACAACAGCATTTGCAAACATTGCAGGTAATTATTCTTTTTACTTTGTTGTTACCATTTTTTTGAGGAAACTGGAAGCTGCATCTCTGAGTGTTTCTGTGTCTGTTGCATGTTCTTCTCATAGTTTAAAAACAAAACAAGGACAGAGTTAAATAGCATTCAAAAATACAGAAATTCTAAAATGTTCTTTATAAAACACATCTCATGTCAGCACCTTATGCCATCAAATTTCTCAAATGTCTGAATTGTGTGGGCTTAAATAATAGACTAAGTAATAATTTGCCAAATAGACTCCTTGCTCTAATGAACATGTTAAATATGCCGACAATCAATTAACTACAACAGGTTTTGATCCCATAATTCATCCATTTTCCCTGTACACTGAATATGAGTTACTAATGCTGTATGCCAAAACTGTGTGATTTCCTTGACTATTATAGCCTTTTTAGTGTGCTAATTTGTAGCTGTTTCTCCTTTTTATGATGAGTGCTGTTACTGTTATGATTGTTAATATATGGCTAATATTTTTATCCTAGAAAGAATAAAAGAAAAGAATCCAAAACCTTATTTTTCTCTCTCTCTCCTCTTCCCCTCTTTCTTTTACTTTGGATTGCACAGAAAGCTATCATGACCTTAACCTCAGCCATCACATTCTATATAATCACGTGCAATAAGCCAAGATCATATGCACTAAATGAAAGAAATAAAAGCAATCCTAGCCCAGCCAAATCTGAACACACATGAAACTCGCATTACCTAATGGCTCCCAGAACTTTCTGCTGGCAATGCCTCAACCCAGGGCTCATCAGGATCTCCAAAATCTGAAATGCAACCCCAATGAGACATGGCCATCATTAAAAAAACAACACAAAAAAACCAACCAACCAACCAACCAACCAAACCAAACCAAACAAAAAAAAACAAAACAAAAAAACAAACATAAAAAAACCTCAAAACCCAAAACAACTTCTGAATTGTGACTTCAATTCATTAAATAAAGAGAATGGTAAGAATATTTTCATGTCCAAGCAGTTATATTGCATCTTCTTCTTACAAACTTTTTGACGTTAGATAACTCCTCAGTCCATTGTTTACTTGTTTCCTCCACTTATTATTTTTTGATTATGAACTATTTTAAGCAAGAGCTTATTTTACAAGAACTGTGCTTATTAGGAAAATACATTCTTAAAATATTGACCTCTAGGTATTACAGAAATGTTATTACTACTGTTGCCCAAGATTACTCCCATGCAAATTGGAAATAGTTGTATAAAATTGCCCATAAATGAGCATAAAATATGGTATAATAATGCTACAGGCCTGAACTCTGTCCGATTAGCAAGAAATATTTACCTGGAATATTGCAGCATAGAAACACTGGTGGTCATCATAATACATTTTGATCACACTAATTTCTGTCAGCTTCCAGTCTTGTGCAAGTGATGAACTCTAGTGAAACTATTATAGTGATTCCAAATTTCCATGGTACTGATGCTATAGTCTGTGAATAACGTATGTTTCAAAGTTTAGCACTTTTTACATATTCACCTGTCCTTTACTCTGGACTTCAAACAATTTATTTTTTTTTTAAAGTTTAACTTTTCTCCTTTCTTTCAGCAAGTTACTATCCATCCAAGTTTCAATTCAGACTGGCCTAAACACCCAGAAACTTCCAGGAAGAAAACCCAAAATTGAAAAAATTATTGGGTAATGTAGGTAGAGGCAGCAGTTTTTGTAGTTCTTTGTTGCTGCCTAAATTCATCTTTACTTTACTTTTTTATTTTCCTCATGGTTACATAAAGTTGTTAATATAGTGGAACATGAAAGTGTCCCTGAAAAGGAAATAAGAGTTTCACTTACTCCATTGGAAGCTTGAACCAAATAATTTCAGCTGCCTGTGTGATCAGATGATGTGAGGCAGGGGTTAGGGTAACAAATTGATCAGCACTGTGCCTATCATTAAAAGAAGAACAGAAACAGTACAGTATAACCACTTGAAATACAAACACTTTAGTTTTGAGAGGAAATTTGCAAAAATAAATGTGAACAAAGATGTTAGTTTATGTCAGGTATCTTAGCATGGCAGCTTTATCTGCTGTTAAAAAATCAACTGTATAATTAAGCTATATTTTTATAAATGTGAAATTGTTCAAGGGAAGATAAGTCCAGAAATGGGGAAGAAATACAAGGTAATAGAGTTTTAAGTCTGGATGAGAGAACTCAGATGAATAGTCTTCAATGACTGTTTTTCACTCAGTTTCTAAAAGAGGAACCCACATATCAAACAAACCACACTGGCAGTGTGATGTTAAACAAATTGTTTTATAATGTCACATCTTTTGAATTGCATCAGTTCTCTGCATTAAGCTCTAGCTGTTTAAACATGTATTTACTGGATCCTTTGTCAGAGACTGAAATTTTATGGGTAATGGCTTAAATATTGTTATTAAGGACTTTTTGCCCATTATGGCAAAACTGTATAAAGCAGCTGCAACCACCAAAGCCCACTCCTCCCTGAATATGCCTTCTGACTGGAACTTTGGACCATGAGTTAAGCTGCCCAAGGGAACTTAAGAGAAGGTGACACTATTGTCCAATTATCTCAAGACTGGGGAGAAGTAAACAAGGCTGAGAAAGAAGAATATATATTCAAGAACACCAAACCCAGCAGCTCTCCTGAAAATCAGCTCTGGAAGGGTTAAAAGTGAGGGAGGCCACAGCCCACAGAATCATCTGCTGAAGCCAGGTTTGCACACACTCCCCCCACAACGAAAGGGGGAGGAGGAGAGTTTTGGGGTGTGGTGTATCTCCTGGTCAGAGGGAGTGAACATCCACACTCCCTCACACAAGCAGGCCCAGTTGCAAAGCCCCCAGCCCAGGAAGGTCACACCATGGGACATTCACATGAGGGCAGCTGAGGGGGTGTCATCATCCATCAAAGACCCCCAAAGCACTCCCAGACTCATTGCTGAGGCCCTGCAGCAGAGCACTGCACGTGATGCTGAGTGATGCATCAAGAGCCTGCTGAAAGAGACTGTGTCCAACTTAACCCTCCCCATGGGGAGGTACCTGAGCATTCCCACCTGGCCCAAACATATAATAATCCATTGAACTCTTATGTTTTCCAGGGGACCCACACCTTCAAGACCAGATGGAGAGGATCAACAGGATGCCGTTAGGATCCATGGAGTGGTGATTTTATCTATCTATCTATCTATCTATCTATCTATCATCTATCTATCTATCTGTCTATCATCTCTGTTACTACCTTTCTCTCCCCCCACCTCTTTTCTATTTCCTTCTTTCACACTACTTTTTACTTGCTTTGCTACACTTACTGTAGCCCTACAATATTTTTATTGCTTCCTACACCATTCCTGCAGTTCAAATATAGATGAAACCAATATTCACTCTTTGAACATTTCCAAGCAGGTGATGAACCCTCCCTTGCAGTGAGCTAGCCCGAATGGTGATTAAAACACAATAAATGTATGCACTTAAACAGAGATCTCTCCTACTTGTCTCTGAATTGTACTAGATAGTTACTTCAGAACTCCATTTATGTATTGTAAACATGAGACAGACTATCACCTTAACAGCATAAAGATAATTGTACTTCAAAATGGACACAATGATAAATGTTAGGTGACTCTTAGGATGAAATGATGCTTGATACTGTGGGTGGTAATTCTTATGTTAATTGCTCACTTAGCAATGCACATTCACAGTGATTTAATATTACAAAATTTTTGAAAAAATGTCTGCATTTATACACCTTCTGACAACATACAGTCACATTTTCTAAATGTCACATTTGTCTTAGTACTATGAAAGGACTGTGTAGTGTTATTTGAAAAACACAAAAAGTAAGCCTGGTCCAACCAAAGTCCACATGATCTAACCATCCATGATGAGGTTGTTTTGATATATATGTCCTAGTGTGAGATGCTGGAAATATGCAGAGACTATTTAAAGTAAGGTTATTCAGGATCTAAATGAGAGCTCTTCATCTTGTGCAGAAGTATTAAATATTAGTGTTCTAGTGAGTGTTCATTCATAGTCCAAGTTTGAAATGAAGAGCCTTCTCTCCAGGAACAACATTGGGCCACCTGACTAGCTGTTTTGTGTGGTTAATCTCATTATGAGACAGCTGACGTTGTGGTATGAAATATCTCCTTCACTTCAAAATTGTATGCACTGCATAGTGAGCTCAGTGAAGCTTGTTCAGTGATGTCAGGTATTGTCTGCATGGACTACAGTAAGAGAGGCTTTGACTGGTGACCTACTGCCTTGTATCAGATTGGCTGTAGTAGCAACAGCGAAGAACAAAGAAACATATTTTTTATTTTGCCCACAGGAGGATCAGTCTGCTGCGGTCAAGAGTCTTCAGTAAACAGAAGAGACATCCACATGGATATGTACAGAACAATCCATACAGTAACTTCGCGTTTACACAATTTAAGTATTTAATTTTGTATAAACTCCAGAAAACTTTGTTCAATACTTGTTTGGTGTATCTTAGAAGCTGTCCAAATTTCAATTCCTTATCATCCCCCATGCAATTGCTGTCCATGAAGTTCATGTGGTCTTTGTCTTCATGTGAAAAAAAATCTCTACACTGAAAACTGAAGCAGCCAGCCCTCCATTGTCCAAAAATCCTTTCTGAATTTTCCTTTCAGCAAACATCCATTCTAAAATTGCTGAGAAAAGATATTTTTCTTGGAGTCTCTTGTGTAATCTCTGGGAACAAGATTTTCATTGCATCAAAAGTAGAAATGGATATGTTGGTACTTGATGCAAGTTTTTTCTGTAGTTTCATATCACTTCTGTTTTCTTCTTTTCATGAATATGTAGTGCATAAGTTTATGATGCTACAGACTGTATGGAATGAGCTCTTGGTTCTCTAAAGACCAAATCTGAACATTTTAGCTTAAATTATTTGCATGTACTATAATATTCAGGCCACAAATAGTTATATGTGGATTCTTCTGGCAAAATCTTGCACTTTTTCTCACATTTTTGATGTCCCAAGTTTTCATAAAATATTTAAGATAAAATCACTCCAGCCATTTCACCTGGTACTACCAAGAAGAGCTGGCTCTGTCATCTATGTAAGCTGGCATTAAAACAGTTGTGAAGAACATTTAGATTGCCCCTTACCCTTCTCATCACAAGACCAAAATTTTGCCACTTTTGATCTCTCTTCAAAGGCCATGAAGTGTGCCTTCACTACTTTTGACAGCATTCTTTACTTCTTCTTCCTATCCAACTTCAAATGGTCTGACCCAAAAGCATGAAGTACTCTAAATGTGACCACTGTACCACAATGCAGAGGATAATAATTTCCCCTCTTATACCACACATTCTTGTTAAAGTAACCAGGCATGCAAGTTCTCTTATTTACACTGCAAATACTTTGTTGTCTCACATTGAAGTTGATTTCCATCCATTACATCTAAACCACTTTCAGTGTGGACAATCAGATATACAAAACAGATTTATTTTTAAATAAGAAAACAAGATATTTAGTTGGTTTTTCCAATGTGCAGTATATAAAATTCAGCCCAGGGGATGCTTGGCAGAATTGGTACACAGGTTGGAAAACACCTCTGTAAGTTGTCTACTCCAAGCTCTCTGCTCAAAGCAAGGCCAGGCAGAACATGCTCCTTAAGACTATTTCCAGTCATATTTTCATTTTTTTTCAAGTATCCGGACTTCACAGGTTCTCTGGCTATTACACTGTTGGACACTCAAAGTATATTTCTTCTATTAATTTTTTTAACATCAATTTTTGCCCATTACCTGTCATCCTACCACTGAGTGTGAATTGTAAGATATTCTTTTAACTGTCTCCCTGGATATTTATCCCTGTAGATCTGGTCCCCCTGAGCCTTCTCATCTTCATACTGAACAGTCCCAGATCTCTCAGCCCTTCCTTGTGACAAATCCTTTATTTACCTCTGTGGCTCTTTGCTGGACTTGCTCCACTATGCACATGGGGATTTTTTGTGCTGTTGACCCCAGCCAGCACTGGACCCAGTGCTCCAGATGTGTGCTCAGTGCTCAGAAGAAGGGAAGCATCACCTTACCTGATCTGCCAGGCATATGCTTTCTAATGCAATCTAGATTTTTGTTGGGTGCATTGCTGGGTCATGGCCAGCTTGTTGTCTGCCCCAGGTCCTTTACTGCAAAGTTCCTTTCCAGCTGGTCAGACCCAAGACTGTACAATTGCACAGAGTTATTCCTCCCTAGATGAGGGACTTGGTGTTTCCCTTTATAGAACAGCATACAATCCCTGTTGGACTATTTCTCCAATCTTTCAGTACACCTGAATGGCAGCACATCCACCTGGTAAATCATCCACTCTGCTGGGTTTCAGATTACATGAAAACACAGTGAGAATACACTCTGATTATCCTGTACACTCCACTATCCTGTTCATTAATGAAGATGTCAGTAGTACTGGGGCCCTTTACTGATACCTAAGCCTCAAATTAGACTTCCTGCCGGTGGTCACCATGCCCTGAGCCTGACCATTCAGCCAGTTTTCAACACGCATCAGTATGTCTTCGTCCAGCAACAGCTTGTCATGAGTGTCTTATGAAGGCAGTGTCAAAGACTTCTCTTAACAGTAATTTTTAATGTGTTTAAGTATAATTTCCTCCAGAAGCTACACTGTTTTGTATTCTCTCTGGTATATCAAGTGTCCTGTGGGCAATACATTGATTAGATATTCATCATATGTACAGCTCATAAAGCGTGATTAATCTAACTCTATGCTGCATATCAGCATTAGAAATGATTTATAATTGCTATCTAGGAGAAAGCATGGTGTCTCTTGATTGACAATCTCTGTTCTTAGATTTGTTTGATTTTTAGACATATTACAGATAGGATAATCCCAGTAAAATATATGCTGTGAATGTTTTATTATCTGTAAAGAGAGTAAATGATAGTTAGCAGGCAGAATTTTTAAAATCTTCTAACAATTGCACAGATGGTTAGGTATCCCTTTTTTAAACTTATAATTTCTCTTTTCACTCTATCTGAATTATCATATAAAATCCTTGATGATGTTCTGCCTCTTCTGATGGTGTTCATTAAAGAGTTCTAGATACTGGGAAAATGTACTGTAGTATTAATATGGCTTTTCAGCTATTTGATGAATTGTTAGCAATGGCACTTCAGGTAGATATGGGCAGATTTGAAAATCTTCAGCTGGCTTCATAGAACACATCCAAAGATTTCCCTGTAAAGAAGACAGAGGTTGTTATCCAGCAACATCTATTGCATGTCATTAGATCTCTATAAAATCAAATTATACCATAGAAACAGTAGCAGAATGAATTTTCAGAAGTACATTAGCAATTACCTAATAATTATAATACAACCAAAACTAAAATAAAACAATTAGGTCAATTTTATAGTCTTTGTTTCCACTGGAGATGAAGACTAATATAAAACACAGTAGTTATCCTTGAAACATTTTTTTTTTTTTTTTTTTTGCAAAGTTGGATTAAAACAGCCAACAAGCATTATTCATTATGGTGCACCCACATTGAGAAGTATCTATTCTGGTGAAAGAGAAGTTTCAGATTCCCCTGCTTTCTACCTTTTTTCAAGCTATATACAATGCAAATACTTATCTTCCAAACACAAGCTATTTCTCTAACACTAGTATTGGTTTTTAAAAAGATTAATCTCTCTGTATTCTTCCCATTGCAGAATTTATAGTTCTCAGGTTTTTCTAAAACCTTTGAATCTCTGAACAGAAGATTCTTTAAGATCAGGAGATTTCCATACCCAGCCCTCTCCCCCAAGCTAGTATTCCTGATAATAAGACTTACATAAAAAATAGTACAGGAGAAGATATCAGCATACCAAGTTTCCCATTATCATGAATTTACCTCATTCTGGAATCTAGTCAGTGGAACAAATTGTCTTGGGTTTGGACTTTATAAACATATAGAGTCTAATGAAAACCACACAGTCAGTTATGGGAAGTTTTCGTAGTTTGATAGAAAGTTCTGTGCATGATAAAAAATATGTGATGCCTATTCAAAAGACAAAGGAAAATATTGGATGCCTACCCATTACTTCATCTCTAGATTACATTCAAACTCATCAAAAAGTGGCCATCTGTGCAAAAATAATAATTTTGCTTTCATTTTCAAGGCCACTAATAACATAATTTGATGGTATATTGAAAATCCTTCAGTGCATGATCCTCCATGATTTTTCGCTTTTGTGGGTTCCTAGAAATATCAATAAATTTTAATCACTTGATACAGTATAGAAATGGTTTATTAAAAGATTATGTGTATCTGGATATATATATATATATTTGTGTGTTATTATTATAATTTCACCAATAATTTGTAATTAATATGTATCTAAGGCAATATTACTAACATCCCATTTCTTTGGTTCTTTTCAGCTTATATAAATCTGTGGGAAAATGAAAGTCATATCTGTTCAATGACACTCTGTTTTTAGCATTGGTGGTCACATGGAATTAAAATAACACTTAAATCTTGGATACCAATTTAGGACAAACATGGACCAGTGAGTGTCAGGTATGAAATTTTACAAACAATGGAGCTACAATGTCAAAAAATATTTTTCCACTTCGCTCTTATCTTCAGGCATGTGGAGGATTCAACATGAACCTGTTACTGAATGACAAACAGAAGATGAATCCATTAAATCCCCAAGCCACTGTACTCATATGACAAATGTCTTTTTTTTTTTTTTTGTGGATAAGGACAGAAGTTTCAAAGCAAGATGCTGACAAAGAGAAATGTTGTACAAAGGATCAAACATGTTAATATTCCCCTAAGTGGAACTATTACACAGGCCAAAAGAAAAACCATGACATTCCATACTCCTGGGGAAGCCCTTTCAACCCTTTCTGACTCTCTCTGAAATCCTGATCAGAATAAAAGAGAAGCAAGTTACTTCACCAAAATTAAATCTACCACTTGAACAAATAATTTTTTCTTTCATGTCTGATAAACAGAATTTCATGTGTTGTTAGTAGTAAGTGACACATGAGAAAATTGAGATGGAATTTGAGCAACAATATAATGTGCATGCCAATGCCTAAAAGGATCTTAAACAACTGAATTGAGAAAAATAAGCAAAGGTACTAGCAAAATATGCATGGGACCACATATTTAATTCACTAAAGTAAAAATGTGTGAGTGAAGCTTCCTGATACACACTATCTGTAATTTCCAGAGGCTATTGTGTGATCTGTTTAATTTCTACAAATAACAGGAAAGGTAAAGATAGCAGTCTACATGGAACTCTTCTTTGGTGTCTTAGATCCTGGAGGATCAACTCCAAGCAGTCTAACAGGTAGCATTTCCTGACAAAACAAAGCAAAACAAAACAAAATGTCAGTATTTTGTCAAAACCACCATTCATTTCTCCCTATTAGATGGGAAAGAACTGTATTTACAGAGTCAGCAATACAGAGGGCATATAATAAGAAGACATCACAGCCAATAATTTACTCATTTCTATATCTAGGATATAATATTGTTCTCCATTCTGGATATTTTCTTTGAAGGATCATCAGCATTTCTTACAAATAAAGCCCTTTGCCTCCCTTTGTACTGAACCATTAAAAGAAGGGGAAACCAAAATATTATTTTAGTAAGAGTAATAAGGCATAAGAACAGCAGATGTCTTGGGTGAAAAAAAAAGGATGCTAAGAACCCCCTCATCCATATATGATTTGAAAGCTTTACTTGAAATTAATACTTGTTTTGTTCCTTGGGCTGAATATCATGCTAGAGTGGGTGCACACTGACCTCCTGGAGCACAGTTCATAGAATCATAGACTCATTTAAATTTGGAGAAGACCTCTAAATCATCGAGTCCAACTCAGCGCACTGTGTTCACCCCTAAACCTTGTCCCCAAGTACCATAGTTTTATTTTTATCTGAATGGATTAAAGCTGCATTCTCCTAGAATTAGAACCTAAGTACAGGAAGCTGATATGATCAGATTTACTGCAGAAGTATGCCTCTGATCCAAAGTCAAATACTGATGTAGATATACAGACAGGCAATTTCTTCTTTAGTTTTACTGACAGATTCAAGTAGCTGTCAAAATATGAGTTATATTCACGATATGGTGGGGTTTTTTTTTCTTACTACGTAAAGTGATGAATTCTATTCAGTGGATTTTTTTTCTTTTATTTTTTAATAAATAAGATGCTTTTATGAGCGGTCACTCAAGCAATTCTTGTGTCTGTGTGTCTGTGTGTGTGTGTGTGTATGCATTTTGCTTCATTTGCTAATTATTTTTCTTTTGAAAGAATACAGACTTTAAAAACACAGAAAAGATACACACAATTTAAGAAAAAAATTTCTGCAATACCTGCCATGAAGTGGTGAGTCAAGTTTGACAAGAAGTTTAATGCCCACCCAGTTCACATTCCCAGGGACATGCAGAGGAAAAATAGGAAGAGCAGTCGCAAGGATGGACATGTGTTAGGATAGACAGGAAAACAGCTTATTTACCATTGTGAGAAAAAGAAACTTGAGGAAAGTTAATTTATTTTGAAGTAAATCGAATACTCAATTACTGATTTTTGTAGTGGGAAACAAAACGCCAGAAAAAAAAAAAATCTTTCCTTCTTTTCTTTCCCAGGCTGAGATTCACTTGTTTGTCTCAGTTTCCTCACCCCAAGTTCTGCAGGGAGATGAGGTGGTGGGACATTACAATCAGCACAGAGAGGTTTCTTTTTGCTGCTGCTTCCTCACATTTCTTTCAATTTCTCCACTGTGGCCTCTAAAATGGGATGCAGAGAATCTCTGCTCTGACACCTGGTGCACCTCCTGCTCCTGGAACAGCAAAGGCTGCACTGGGCAGCCCTGACTACTTCCTACAGAGACCACCCCTGCAGCCTGCCACTTCCAATACCTGGGCATGTCAACCTAATGCACATGAATATTGTCTTTTCCATGTATCTCTAAAAGGCAGAAGTTAGAGAGGTAGCATCACTTTTTCTCCACCCTTTTGGACTCCTCTCAAAAGAAAAGTATCATATAAATGAAATGTAATCCACGCTAGTCAAGAATGACCTGGAACTTTATCCAGGGCAGGAGGTTGAAAAAAAATATACATATAATAGGAGGGAATTTAGAGGAGACACAAAGAAATAATAGAAGGTTAAAAGGCTTGGAAAAAAGCCTTTTAAAAAGCCTTGGAAAAAAGCTTGAGAAAAGGCTAAGTGAACTGGTCACACTCATTCTATAGACAAAAAGGATGAGAAGACATATTATTTTCCCTGAATCCAAAAAGTTATAGTTTAAGCAAGACAGAGACCAATTGCTCCCCTTAGACAGTCAGAACAGAAAGAGGAATTATGGGTTTCAGTGGCAGAAGAGAATTTTGTATTAAATATTAGGAATATATCTTAGAGCTATGCTAATAGTCTTGGAAAAGACTGAGTTGCAGAGGGTAAAGTGTAATTGATCTTAGTAGAGATATTTGGGGTTAGGGTTTGACACTTATTCATAAGAAATCTTTAAGCAAGCCTGAAATCAAATTTGTTAAACTGACCAAGTAGTCTTGACCAAAGGAACCTTCGAGCCCAAATCATCATTCTGTGTATTTCCGTGCATTGTGAAAGAAAAGCACTCTGGAAGTTACAAAAACCGGATATTTATTTTTGCTAAAGAGGGTGTGATGTGTCTTCACACTGGGGAAGGGAGGTGGAAACAGGAAGTGTTGCAGTCCGAATATGTCTGTTTACTTTCATGAAGTGGTTGTCTTAATGCACATTCTAGGCAAAAGTATTTGTTAATTTTTTTCCTTATTTGTTATTAATTCATTATATTTGTAGGGTTATAGACACAAAGCAGTGAAAAAAGCTTGCTATTTAACTACAGCATGAGAACAGCAAGAACAATCAGCTCTTGCATACTGTCTCATCAATGCAGTGCATTTCCAGCTGAGAAGGTAAGAAGAAAGTTGGGTCTTCATATCCAGACATCTTCTTACTGGGGTTACATGCAGATAACTTTTACTTGTAGTATGCACTCTATCACTTATTCTAAATCAATGTTTTCAACCATTTTCTTATTGTTAATGTGTTTTTCCCCTAAGAATAGAAAAGAGAAATTATTTTAAAAATATTTTATGCTTATGTATGCAAATATCTCTGTTCTGAAGGACATTTGCATACATATTTAATTTTTTAAAAAAACCCTTAATAACCACCCAGTAGTCATTAGGAATACCTATGCACAGAGAAATATATCTGCACAGATATTGTTAAAATACTACTTAAATACAGTATCTAGATTTGAAACAACTACCTTTATCTATGTACACCTGCTCTGGTAATGCCTTGCCTTAGATGGCAACTAAGTACCACACAGTACTCACTCCCCTACACTCCCACTCTGGTGGCATGGGAAAAATCAGGAAACAAATAAACCTCCTGGGCTGACATAAGACCATTTTCATAACTGAAATAAAGTAAAATGTAGCATTACTAATGATAATAATTGTAAAGCAAAATGGAGAGACAGAAATGAAACCCAATAAGGACAAGCGATACACATTGCTCACCGTCTGCTGATCAAACCAGCCCATCCCTAAGCTGAGACCGACCCCTCACAGCCAACTCAATGCAGTTTATACACTGAATATGATATGCTATGGGATGTAATATCCCTTTGGCTGGTTCAGCTGTCCTGACCCTGCTCCCACCCAGCTTCATGTTCCCCTGCTTACTGGCAGAGCATGGAAACCTCAACAGTCCTTGATGCAGAGTAAGCACTTCTTAGCAAAAACTTAAACATCTGTTTGTTATCAGCATTATTATTGTGCTGAATCTAAACCACAGCATTTTACCAGCTACTAACAAGAATATTAATTTTGTCCCAGTCAAAATGAGGAGAGTAACTCCATGAAACCATGCATGTTAAATAAACTGACTAGAATAGATAGTCCTCAACCAAAAGCTGACATTAAACCCTATATGGTGTTGCTCTGTGTGACTCAGAATCCTAACCCCAATGTAGATGCAGAATTCTGGTTTTATTCTTCTAAGGGTTTATACTATACTGATGCAAATTGGTTCTTTTCAATGGAGCTACTTTTTAATTATATTGGTTTTTTATTTTTAATATCCCAATAAAACCATCCTTTCTGAAGGTGATATTATATCTTATGAGGTAAAGCAAAATCCCATACCTGCAGACCCCTGAATTGATTCTTGTGGCATGGAACCATCTCTGTTAAAATATATATAACAGTTATTGAGCTATATTTTATTTTGGGCATCTGGTCTGCACAGTCTGACATTTATTAGATGATTTTATTTTATTTCATTTCATAGGTGTTAACTTTTTGAATTGCTACCTTTCGGTTTTCTTACCTTTGCTTTCCTTATTTCCACCACCTTTTTCCCATTACAGTCAGGGACTGGGGCAGTTTCACTCTGTTTTCCCATTTGAGACATTGTCCCCTTGCAGGAATTCTATCAGTGCTCCCTGAAGCACACAGTTCTTCCCGTCAGTTTGCCTCACAGACCCATCAGAACTGAACATTTCAGAAGCTGATATCAACCAATTCTTGTCTTCCAACTATTCCTTTCCATGACAGACCAGTAGTATGCTGAAGCACATGCTGTTATTTTGTTGTTTTCATCAATCTGTCGTGTGGTTAGAGAGTAAACTGTGGCTTCTTACATTATGATTTGCATCATCAACATCTAGAGCGAAATATAAATTTATTCCTTTATATGGACATCTTTGGCAATATGTCATATAAAACAGGCCCAAATGAGAGTTTGGATTTCTTCAACAGCACTTTCCCCAGCCATGAAACATATATTTTATTTTCATACAAAGACTCGTTTTATCTCCACCTATAATACATTTCCAAACTATTGTCTCTCCCATTAGTTTCTCTTTCTGCCATGTGACAGTAAAATTCTCTTTCTACTGTGTGATAGTAAAATTTTCAGAAATGTTATCTCTCACTCTGTCTAGGCAATATTGGTATTTCCTACCAAAGATATAAAGATAGTTATTTGGTTCCATCTCTAAAGATAACCTTTCATTACTATATAAAATAAAAGATTATATGGAATAGGTATTACTCACCTCATTTTCTGAATGTGTCCTTACTTCACCAGTTTCCACAATAGAAAATATAAGGATAAAAACTCTCCACAATATGGTGTATTTGGTATATTAAATAGTATATGCCATAAAAATTATAAAGAAAACTGTTGTGGTTTTCAGCACTGAAGCTACAGTAAAAACTGCAGCCAAAGGGTTATGTTGAAAATAACTGTAAGGAGAAACAAAATGAAGGGAAAAGAAACTTGGCAAGAATTTGGGATTAACCTTTTCCTCGGAGTGCTTCACAGTTTTGCTGAGAGGAAATTTTTGTTGTTATTTTGGTTTTTTTCCCCTTCCATACAATGAACCCTGATATTTGCTTTTTGGAACCTGAGAATTATGATGTATGTTTTCTTCTTATTCTGAGGTCAGTGTTTTTTTTTCCTTTTTCTTTGTTTTTTCAAAAGCCTGTTATAGTTTTTACCCAAAGATTCATAATACCTACATTCACAGACACACCTTTTTCTGTGTCCCCGTTCAATACAAAACAATTTCAGTCAATGGCAGCCTAACAGCCCACCAACCAGGAAATGCAGGTTTTGGGGGTTTTTAATTGCTACTGTATATGAAGAAAGAGGATTCAGCTATTCGGGAAAAGAGGGTTGTTATCAATCATTTGCACTGAAAAGACTGATATACATGATGTCTTTTTTTTGTTCCAGTCTGAAATTAACAGGTTAGTTGTGATTACAAAGTTAACACTAGTAGACTCACTGAGATTAAGTTTCTATATAAAACAATAACATTAGAGAGAACTAGTAAGTGAATTTATTCGAACTAGGACAGAGTTTTCAGAGATGAAGTTGTAGTCAGTTTTATGCCTTCCTTAAAGGAGCTGTAAGGCCACACCTATATTATTAGAAGAAATTATGCCCATAAACATTCTTGACGCTAATGCCATTCACCAAAGAAAAATCTTAATCCTTATTATTGCATTCTTTGATCCTCCTAACATAGGGTCACATCTAAAATGCTTGTTAGAAATGCTCTTTGTGCTAACACATTAAGTATGCACAGAACTTGTTTAGGAGAGTAAACATTTACCTGGGACCAAAGCTTATCTAGATCATTCTAGTAATTAACAGAACAGAGACTTGAGCTCAGTACATGGGAATTCTCCATGGTAATACATGACTTACTAATACTTCAGTTTCCTAAAGGAATATTTTTGCTACCTGTATGCACAATTTTCTGATTTCACATATAAAGCCCTGTGTTCCTGGATTTTGGCATCTAATTTCTTTTGAAATTAGGAGAATGCTTTTTCCTACCAAGACACAAAAGTGTTTTCTTGCTACTTCATATATTTGCAGTCATTCCTTATATCTACAATACCTACCTTGTATAAATTAAATCTTTCTGTTTGTCTAAGCAGATCCAAAGCCTCATTAGCCATCAGAAGACCATAATAACCAGACTATGGATAAGTGTGGCTCTGACACTTGCTTTCAAGATGATTCTCTTTCGTGTGCTGGTTTTGCATTAATTGATATTTGGTGAAGAGGGGAAAAAAATGGAAGTGATTCTTTGTGAGGAAAATGAATAAATTATTTCTCATGGGTGCACTGGTGTTTGGCCAGCATGAACCTGTCACAGGTGTAAATAATGCTGTGGAAAAGGTGGGGAAAATGGTCTGATCAATATTCTTAACATCCAGACGTATCCACTTGTCCATCTTTCCACAGCCCAATTCAGAGTCATGCTGTTGTTGCTTCAGTGAGAGCACTGAAGGAAAGTGCTCTGAAGGAAAAGACACCCTGAAGAAGTAATATTATTATTACATCCTTATCTATAAGAATTGGGATGGCTGCCATCATGTTGCCGTCATGAAGCAACTGTCTTCCTTGTTTGCCTTTCATTCGGACGCAGACGGACATTCTGGCACAGTATTGAGACTGCAAGTTTTTAGTGCTGTTCCAGTTGTGGTTTGTTGTGGTTCCTTGTCTAAGGCAGGAAGTAGATGTGTGTATAGAGAGGCAGTGGTAAAGAAAGCTTCATTGGGAGGCTCTTTAAACTCAGCCATGGAAAATTTTGCAATTGGCAATAACTGAAAGCAGATTGGAAGCTGGAATTTTGATCTGCATTTTGTACTTAAAGATTGGTCCAGTACCATGTTCTAAACTGTTGTTCCAAAGTTTTCTGAAGTCACTGTAAAGACTCTCATTGAACTCAGGTAAATGTAATTCCAACTTTAAGAGTGGATTCAGTATTTCCTTACTTGGTCAGTGTGAGCTAGTGCCTCGCAAAGTGCTACGAGGCACAGTGAATCTTTCTTCAGCATCCTAAGCCTAACACTGATTGACTTATAGCAGATATAACATATAATACATAGGAGGCTAAAATGTTTCCCCCCGCCAGACTTTTTTCCTCTCAGATTTCAGGAAAAAGGTTGATTGTGGCCAGAGGCTCAACTCAGCTAAAATTAACAACATGTAGATACAGAGAGAAACAAGAATGAAGAGAGAGCACGCAGTTTAAAGAGTATTTAACTAATGCTAAAAATATTTAAGACTGCTGGGCTTGAAGAAATTTATATTAGAGAATTGCAGGACTTCTCATTCTTATCTCTCAAATGCTACTTATTATTTTTGAGAAGTGAGTAGGGTTGATTTAAGTGTGAGAGTCCTAAGGAATTATAGTCCTAAATTAAACCAGATTCCAGTAAAGGGGAAAAGAGGAAGCTGTAAAACTCTTTACAAATGAACAGAGAAACAACACAAAGAAATATTTTGCTAGCTATTTATTAAACAAACATTGTGCAAGTACAGAGAACACAATAGTGAAATGAGAATCAGAAATTACAGATTTGTCAACAGCAAACTATGTAGAACTGTCTGAATTGCATTTTTTGAGAAGTGAGAAGGATGGGATAGAGTTGTTAGAAATCCACAGGAATCTTTATCTGGTAAAAGCTGTTGACACAATCCTATGTGTTCTACATGTCATGATTGTAATAAGGATGATTAGTCTGTTGAAAAAAAAATTAAATAAATGCATAAAAAATAAAAAATCCCTCCTTTATTAATAGCTTTTTTTTTCAAACTGAAAAAATTTTTCAAATGAGTTCTCCCAGGGCTTACCTTCACAATGCAGTGTTTTTTTATAGAGAGCTAAACTCATGCAGTACTATTCAAAGGCATTCTCAGGAATACACCCTCTTCAGCACTGATTAATTTACAGATACACCTGTTCTGATTTTGAACAAAATTTATAAGAAATTTATGTCTATCCAGCATGGCACAACACTAAGTGTCAAATGAACCTGTCTTAGAAAAAATACTATTTATTATTTTTGTTAGTGTCTTGTATGGTGAAACAGGAAAACTCACTTAAATACGTGAGCTGTCACCAACCCTGGCAGGATTATAAAATATATAAAGATTAGGATTCGAATTTAGAATGATCATGATCCATTGCAGAAATGGTCTGAAACTGATACCAGTAAATTCAATATAAAAGTAGGAGTAATGTCACATTAAAAATAAAACAATTGTGTAAGTCCAAAATGGAGATACAAGAGGATCAAGTTGAGGCCCAATAAAAACATGAGGTTAATTTAAAAAAAGAAAAAAATCCCATTTGAAGTGTATTAAGAAAATGGCTGTTCAAAAAAATAATATGAATATTTCTTCTCTCCTAATTAAATCTGACCCAGAAATTTTCTGTAATCTCTGCAAGATTCTTTCTGAAAGAGTATCCATTGCCCTAAGAAATTATTTTTCTTTCTTATACGATAAAGAAAACAGGTGCTTTAAATTGCACCCCTAAGATAAGTGGAAGGTGAACCTTTTAAAAGCCTCATTTTTCTTGTTTTCAAGCCCCTTTTACATAAAAAACTTGAAACAATTAGAGAAACTTCAAAAGCTCATAAGATACTTAGATGCTGTGGTAAAATAGACAAATTTTATCTGCTTTTAAAAAAAAGATTAAAGAAACTCAATTTGTTTGATCTAGAAAAATGAAGGCTGGTTTAGACCATAACACCAGTTTTTATATGCATAAAGGATAAGCACAGAGAGGACTAGAAACTAGTTGTTTTTCAGATCAATGAAGAACAGGACAGAAAAATGACGTGTCTAATTTTCTCTCAAGCATATTTCCATGAAACACTGAACAATCTTATTCTGGGAGCCAGGCATATGAATGTGACAGAATAATTTATTATTCGGCACACAAAGAAAATTTTATCAAAATCATGTCCATTCATTTCTACTAGACTCCTTGTAAAATAAAGTGGAACTGTAAAATAAGTGTATGCATCAAAGTCTGGTCCCACTTCAGCAACTGGCTTTGCTGAGATGGGTCTCTGAAATTATTTCAATTATGTAGTGAAAGTGCATATTTTTCCCTGGGTCACATCCCAAGAAATCTTGCAAGTTTAGTAGAAATGCTGAAGAAGGAAAATTCAAATTAAACTAACAATCATTTTTTATGAAATCAGAATACAATTTTGAAGCAAAAGTTCAAAATACACTTCAGAAAATCAAAAGGAACTAGATAGTTTAATGCAGTCTCATTCTGGGATAAAAACAAGAGGAAAATACAAAGGCAATCTCTTCACTTTGTTGTGAGAGAAGTATAAACTCTTTCCAAATAAATAGTATATGCATTATGCTGTGACCAGTGTAACAGTAAAAGACATAATAACCATTGTGATATCCCACATGGTTAAAATTACCTGTACTGCTACACACAGAATAAAATATTCCTCACTTTTCCTTATAAATGAAATCAAAATGTTTGCCACAATTATCTTTTCATCTCTTTTTCTCTCCTGTCATTGTCTGCATCTTCTCTTTATTATTTTGTTCATTACCTGCCCACCCATACTGAGCTCTTACTGAGAGTAAAAAAAAAAATTAAGCAATAAATCTTTAATCCAATTCTGAGCACACAGAGATTTTCTGATCAGGCTTACATTTGGCACAAAGTAAATCCAAAACAAAAGAGCAGATGGAAAGATGGCTTAGCCTCTTACAATCCTGAGGTCTCACTTCTGAATCTCAAATTTTTATAACTTCCTATTGTCACAACACAAGGCAGTCCTTAAGAAATCTTGCAATCACACAGCAGTGTTGCACTGCAAATTGATCAAATGATAAGAAATGCCAGTGTGTCATGTATGATCTACAAAATTGAATGAAATAAGTTTAGTTTTTAGTCTATTTTTCTGAATAAATTGCACTTGCCTTCCACTTGTGTAATCTGCTCATTTTCCTCGCCAGTGCAGATCATCTTGATGCACCCTATTCAGCATCAGGATTTAACAATGTGAGGACAGCTCTTGCTAAAAAACATAATTACCTCAACATAGAAGCTAATGAAGTCTAGATAGAGACTCATAGCAAATGGTTGCTAACTTAAGGAAATAGAGACCAAACTAGGTTAATTACACTTCCTCAGCCAAACCAATGGTAAATCATGATTGCAAAATTGCTTCAATTATTAGAAAATATATGATTTCTGAGATTTCAGAAGGAGCAGAATGTTGTTGTCCATCACAGGGACTGGAAGCATTGGTCATCTCATTCCTAATGACACATCCGGTTGTCCAAGGTGAAAGTTTAAAAATCCATGCTATCAGAAGCTTCACTTTTCCTTTTTTAAGTAATTTCATATGTAACTAGGGATTTTTAAAGAATTTCAAAGTAACATTATATATAGGAGACAAGATCTTCACCAGTGCTGGTGAAACTGAAGTTATTTGTCATGACAGCACTAAATGATCTTCTTCACAGTGATGGGATGAAGTGCTTCTGGCTGGGCCAGGGGCTGAAATGCACAGGAACAAGATTTTCCAATTCAAGGCCCAGCTGCAAGCAGACTTTTCCCTGACTTGCCCTTTTGTTGCTTTTGAAGAATTATGCACAAACTGTTATGCATATCGCATAAAATGGGATTCAGCCAAGAAAAAACTAATGTTTTAGCTACTGACAAACAGTGCTTGCACAGCTTCAAGGCCTTTCTTTTTCATTCTGCTGCTGCAGAGAGTATTCTGGGGATGAGCGAGGGGATGGGAGTGAGCCCAGCTGGGACAGCTGATTTCCCAACTTGCCAAAGGTATATTCTGTACCATATGACATTATGGTCAGCAATAAAACTAGGGGGACATTTTCTAAAGTATCTGCTGTCTGAAGGCTGGCTGAGCATTGATCTTGTGGTGAGCAAATCCTTTTGTACCACTTACAAAATCCTTGAGGTTGAAGGAAACTTCTAAGATCATCATGTCCATCTGTTACTCTGGAACTGTGTTATCCCACTATGTTCACCATCAAACCATGTCTTCAAGCACCATACCCACATTCTTTTTGAACCCTATCAGGGATGATGAGTCCACCACTCCTCTGGGCAGCCTGCTGTAAGGTCTGATCACCTCCACCAATTAAGAAATATTATAAGAAGTGTATATGAAATTATTCTATTGTGTTCCAAAATCCACAAGAACTGTTTTATCAATGAAAAACTTAAACAGGTTATGCTAAACTGATTTCTGTCTCTCACACTTGCACTTGTTCTTTATTTTGACCCACAATGTCTTTTTTTTTCCCCTTCTGATTCTCTCCCTCATCCCTTTGGGAGGGAAAGCAAGTATCTGGAGGCTTTACTGTCACCATGTTCTCAAAACTTAAAAAAAATGTTCTGATAAAAACCTGAAATTTAAAAAAAAATATTACTAGCTTCTTCAAGGCTTTTTTTCCCCCCCAAAGTTAGAATACAGCATGTTAAAAAATATTAATTTAATATAGTTTTAAAAAATTGCAAGCATTATCATCAATACTAATTCTTTCATTTGCCACCCCATTTTAACTGCAGTCAGTGGAAGAGCATTCAATGCATGAAGAAAAAGAATACCATAAGAATACCATAACATGGACAAAGATCTGTCCCTTGCTGCTACATCTGTACAGTTTACTTTTTTCACAATACAATGAGCATACAATAGGTGCATATACAGAATGGAAAATGGAGTTTCAGACCCGTTCCAACTTGAATGAAACTCAAGTCTCCTAAGTAAAAAAAAAAACTTGCATATTGGCCTCTTAGAGCCCAATTCATAAAAATATACTATGCGTCAACATTATAATTTTTATAATTTCCAAGTCTGAATGATTTTCTGATATCACCAAACTATTTCACATCATCTATTTTGGTATTTATATTTTGGTTTGAGAAAACATGACATCTGTAATATTCTGCAGAAACTATACAATGAAATAAAGAAAAAGAAAAAGGAGAAACAAATACTCAAGCTGATATTAAAGTACATGTATAAGAGTAAATTTAGTATGTTCCTGGAAGACAGAGGAGAAAGTACAAGGTCATCAGACTGTATTTTGATAGTTGATTAAGCCACAATATTTCAAGTTGCTCATTGCAGCTAGGTCACTTTGTTTATGCAAAGAAACCAGTAAACTCCACTGGGAATTTTGCAGCATCCATACTACCTCTTCTAAGAAGCTTACAACTAACAGCTTACACTCTCTAAAAAAAAAAAAAAAAAAAGATCAATCTCAAGGGGATGCAGTCCTGTAAGAACCTCTGTCTATATTAAGTGTATTAATAATCCCATTTGGATCTTCAATTGTTAATATGAAGAACTAGAGGAACATTTGAACCTTGGATAGTTTTGCCTGTGTCACTGAATTTGAGAATGGCTTAAGGCTGAAATTCATCTCACCACACTTTGCATATTTAACATAGTTATGTATGTAATCTAATCAAGTTGTAAAATTTTTCTCTTCTGGAGGCAGTTAATGGGACTCTTCTGGATCACACATTATTTGACTCCAGCAGAGACACTTCAGGCTCTTTCGCTGTTGCTTAAGCTGAACTTAATAACAAGCTGCTTGTGAAATGGATTCTTCTATCTCTTCCACATTTCCTTGTGCATTCCTTTCTTGTGCAAGCATAAGTATTAAGGTACCAGTTTGACTGAATTGCTTGAAAATTAATCACTATTCTGCAGCGTTTTCTTTAAGATGAGCTTCTTCCCTGGAGCAGTGAGAATTGATTCTGGAGCCAGACATAAGGGGAAGACTTCTCTCTTTTTGGCAGAAGCCCTCAATCAGCCTGGTTTCAAATTTTATGGCATAGTTGCTTGATTAATCGATTTTATTTAATTGAGTTTATTCAAGACTAGGCTGGTTTTGACAGTAATTTTTTTTTTTTTTCACTCTCCTTCTGGCCTCTGCCTTGTTTTCTTCTGCTTTCCTATTAGTGGTCCTGTTACAAACCAGTTTAATCACAGAGGACAAAAGAACTAGCTCTCTGTGAATGAAACTGAAAGAATTTTGAAAGTTCAAAATATTCCCAAAAAAAGAGATAAAACGCAAATAAGATTAAGTGTTGATGCCAAAAAAATGATATATTTTTATTTATCAGTAAGAGATGCAAAGAAAGACAAAAACAGAGAAAAGTTAGAAAAAGATAAGGTCACTTTAAAAAGCATAGCATAGGTCACCACCACGCTGTGCTGCTCTGTTGCTGCTGAGACGGGGTGGGGGGAGCGGAGCAGTTTTTGCATATTTTTTCTGCTGTTTGAAGGCCTCACCGGGAGCGGTTCGGCCGGGAAGCAGCGGCCCATCCCGCGGGATGCCGGCGCGGTGCCCGAGGCTGCGGCCGGAGCCGGGGGCGCTCGGGGCGCTCGCCCCGCGGTTCGCAGCAGCGGGCGGCGCTCCGCAGCGCGCCTGGCTCCGCTCCGGGGCCGCAGCGCCGGGCGCTCTCCCCGAGCGGGCGGCGTCGGCTCCGGGGCCTCAGGGTGTCCCACAGCAGGCCGTGGTGGTGGGGGGAAGGAAAAGTCAGGGATTCTGCCCCTCGCTTTCCCCTCCACGTTTCGCCTTCCTTTTTGTGTGCCTCAAGGCGGGTTACTCACAGCCCATCCCGCACACAGTTTCCAGGTGTTCAAGAGTGATTGTGATAAGCAGACACAACGAGGAAGCACTTTTTGATGCCTTTCTCCTATTATCAAGCTCTTAACAGGTGCATAGTCGCGTGTAAGAAGGTTAGCAAGGAGAAATAAAGGTGTGCAGTTTGACCACCAAGTAGTTCAATTCACTCCACAAGTCAGTCAGGGTTATATCCAAAATGTAGGAGAGACAGAAAAAAAGGCTGGTGAAAAGATTGGATGCAAAAAGTGCAGGACCATTTCAGTGGAAATCCAGGCTGCTATCAGATTCTGCTGATAATAAATATTCAGGACAAAACATTTAGAACAATTTGCCCTTCTGCATTACCTTTCATTTCAGTGTTCATAAAGAAAGAATGGAAAACTAGTTGAGATTACTTACCTTGGGGTTTGTGGCATACAAATCCCATCTTACATGACAAGAAATACTGACATATTTCAATTTTAATTTACTTCTTGATTTTCTCTCAAAAAATAAAAATAAATAGCTAAACAAAGGGGGAAAAAAAAAGAAAAACAAACAAACCACAGCCAAGATGGCATCAAACAAAAATATTTACAGGCAAAGTTTGAAAGCCAAATTGCCTCTCTTTCTCTGTTTTCCCCAACAACCATAATAGTGTAAAAGATTATTTACTTATTTTTATTATTACTATTTTTAATATACAAACAGTTTTATATTGCTGTTATTAACAGAGAGTGTCTAGAGATAAATCACATCTTACTCTTTCATTAAATAAGCAAGTTGAGGATATCACAGATCTGATGTCAGGTAGGAAGTGTTTCCTTTTTTTCTGTATTAAAATCACTTTGATTTGATTATTTTATGCATGATTTTTGATAGCATAACTGTCTAAATATGTCCACAAAAAAGAAAACCCCGCTTTAAAATTTCCACAATTGTGTCAAGAAGCTAACACATTGAAAAGAATGTGAAGAGAAGAAGCTTCTGAGCTGAAAAGTGGCTCACAAGGTGCAGTCCATCAGAGTGAAATGTGGTAACAAACTCAGGACTGATAATATTCACTGGCAGAGGCTACAGTCTAAGAAAAAATGCAGTGTATTACGTGGGCTAAAGAAAAGGATTTTGCACTCATCTGTGAAATATGTAGATGCAAACTAGAGCAAGTTAGATCTTCAGCTGGATTTTCAGGAGGACAGTAAGAAGTGGTTTCTTAGTAGCTGGATTTTCAGAAGATAAATTAGGATATTCATAACTTAGAGGGATTTTCTGACTGAGGTTTCTTAGGAAATCTGGGTTTTGCTGTTCCAAAAATGTGGTATCTAATGTTTTTTAAGTTAAAATTTTTAGAAAAAGTAATTCTCAGTTATGACCTGAGTTCCATTCCTGTTACTTATTAAAAAAAATTCTCTAATTCTTCATGTCTATTTTAAATAGCTTTGTCCCCTGGAACTCTCTTTGAAGAGAGAGAATAGTCTTTCTTGTCTTTCTGACTTGATTTCTTTTTCCTTGAGCAGGGTCTTACATCCACATGTAGATCCAATGCAGGAGATAATCTATCTTCCATTGCTGGCACAAATAAATCTGCTCTGGACTTACCTGCACTGCTGAAAAAAAAAAAAAAAAGAGAGAAAAACAATAGTATTGACGCTTAGATTATAGAGATTTGACACTCTTAGATCTGGGTAGTCAGAATTACTTCATACAGGAGAAATATAAATAGACTTACTTGAAAAGGAAGAGATCATGAGTGGAGCTGCAGTGTGTGTTTAAGCACAACTTCTTTATACCCAAGTTAAAAAATATTTAATCTAAACCCAATAGTTCAATAAGAAATCCTGAGATTCACTCACTTTGGGGCTTCTCACGCTATGGTGATTGTGTATGTGTAGCATGGAGATGCAGAGCAGTGCCAAGTCTTCTGAAGGCCAGAGAAGCAATGCAAAACTACCAACTAACAGAGAGGAGACTTACAGCTGACTAAGGAGGGTAGGAAATGAGTGACATAGACAGATTTTAGCTGATCATAACATAGATGCAAGATATTCTCATGTCATACATAAATCTCTGTGCAGAACTTGGCAGTGGATCCTAGCAGAAAGTGTCTTAAATTATTGGTGGTGAAAGGCAAAAGTAGATAAACACACACAGCCACAGAGTAGTGTCCACTGGGTTACTGCATATTGGTAAAACTCAAAGATAGATAGAAAAACTCAAACAGATATAAAAGATAGATAGATAGACAGATAGATAGATAGATAGATAGATAGATAGATAGAAAAAGCTCAAATTAAATATAGAAATTATGCTGTGTCACTACTATAATTTTTAATATTTTTATATTAAATAAATTTACTATATTAATAAACTTAATCTCCTTAAGGCACTTTATATTTGTATATATGTAAAATGGCATATGACTGTGTAAATATGACAGTCTGGAAGGGAAAATAACACAACAATAGTACAGCACTAACAGTAGATTAGTGGAACTAGAATCAATGCATTTTTTAATTGAAGGTGAATTAACATATTTTTCTTCTACTATGTTTCTTTATTTTATCATCTGCTTCTCTAGTCACCTTTTCCAGTCCTTGCCTTCTTACAGGCCCAAATCTATGCATGAATCATCTTCATCTGCTGCTGGTGCTCATTTGCTCTCCTGCTTAAGACCTGGTTCCAGCTTGCTTTTAAAAACCTGTGAAAACACAATACAGGTAAAAGGACAATCAGTTCAGGCAGGAACAATCACTGATTTGGCTTAAGGGTATGGCTGCCAGCCATAAGCACATCTGTCATATTGCTTTGAAGAAAAGTGAAGCTTCATATAGGGCCAGAGATGCATTTGCATAATCCTTTTGACAATAAGTGACAGAACTGCAATAAGGTCTATTTTGGACTGTAAAAAATGTGAGCTGTAAGGGAAGAAGTTGAGGTGGGAATAATAGACAAATATTGAAGTGGAAATAGGAAAGAGCAGATGGGTTAGACAGATAATCTGCATAGTGGAAACAAGTATTATGTATGAATGCCTTTCCTGAAAATGGGTATTTTTATGTTGGTGTAGGTATTTCTGAACAAAGCAAGAACACTAGAAAATTGAAATAACACAGGAAGATCAAAAGATGAAGACATTTTGGAGTATAAAAATAGCTATAAGACAATGCATGGGATTCTGCTGTGGAAAACAAGGAACATATTTATTACATGGGAATATTACTTAGCATGTGAGTGTGAGGAATATTGGTGTGTGGGACCTATAGCCAGTGTATGATGAGGACTACTCTGTATTGCATAGATATGAATGATCCATGCACAACAAATCAGTGTTTAAATATTTAAAGAATTTATTCTTTTAATATCCTTACAATGGAAAAATATTCAGAACTGTACCTTGTCAGTATATTCATATTATGTACATACTTTAAATTTATTTATAACACTGAACTGCATGCTGTAATTATATTTAGAGATGATCTATATTTTATTTAGATTTACTAAACACATTGTTGATATTGATGTTGTTTACACTTTGAATTATTGGCAAATGTTGTAAGTCGAATTGTCTCATATGTGATGGGTCAGATAAATCAGATACTTTTATTTCCAGAACTTAATTATCAAATACACTCAAAATAGATTCTTTCACAAATACAAACAAAATGTTTCTGCAAAAAATGTGTGTAAACAAAGTGCAACAGTCCAGAGGAGATACAAGGTAGTTAGATTTTGATTCATAAGTATGTTGGTGGAATAGGAAAATAAAAACACAATTAATGTTTTCAGTATGTCAGATAGTAGCTGTCATCTATTCTCAAACCCTTTGGGTGATTTACACTGTGGTGGAGCAAACTCATTTCTTGGCCCATCTCTTGAAAATCTAGTGAATTAGGGATGGTCTCTCTAACACTATATGCCTTCTTCTTTGTGTCTTACTCTTAGGAAAACGATATTGATACAATCTTATTCACTCTTGTGAATTACTTTCTGAACACTTTATTGCAAATTGTTGAAAAGATCTTGCTGACTGGAACAAGTTCTGTGCAATCAAGGATAATTTCTTTACAGCGGCAAATGAACATTTATTGGATGCTTGCGTGCCCATGATCCAAAAATGAGCTATCAAGACCTCATACAAATAATGAGAGTATTCAACTTGAGCCACAGATGAGCTTATTCCTTTTACGGGGCAGTCAGCATGCAAGCATTGATCTAAGATAGTTGAAGTAAATAAGATTTCAAGTTGTTTAAAGCAGGAGTTATGACCTATGTTAGAGTTATTAATCCGCCTATCCTTTAAACAATATGAATAGAAATAGTTACATTCAACTCAAATATTTCAAATGTGCCAAAAGACAAGAAATTTTAGGTCATACATTTGCAGTATGACAAGGACTTCCTGCTTCCCTTCTGTGCTTCCAAAAAATCTCTCATCTGTCTCAGTCTTAGGTCTATGATCTGGTTATCTTTAATGGCTATTTTCTATTCATGTTATAGCTATAATATATATCTACATTATACTGAATTATATATATATATATATATGAATTATTTTATTTTCACATTTCAAAGGCTTGCAGCTGAAAAATGAAAAAAAAATCCAAATCAGAATAAACTCCTTTATCCAGAAAGAAGACCTTGGTATTGGTATATTTGTGACTTTCTGGAAAAGCAAAACAAAACAAAACAAAAAAGACGTGACTTTTCCAATTATATTCTCCTTTTAATGTGATCCTAAGTAATATGATTCTATACTATCTTCCTTGATACTGTTTATATTTTATAAGATCATATAGAGGGTTTCCTGTTTTTAGTTTTGGTGGGGTTTTTTTGGTTTTTTGTTTTTTAAACTTCTAAAATAAAAGTAATTAAACATAGTACTTCATGCCCACATTGTCCCTGAAGAGATTTGCTCCTCATGCAGATGGCACCTTACCTCCTTGCAAGGTCAGTTTAGAGACTTTGTAGCAGCCAAAGTTAATGAGAATAGCAAATGTAACATATTTTTATAGAGAAGTACCTGATGACCTGTATTGCTGTATTCATTATACTGCTGGCATGAATTATATTTCTCTTGCCTGCAAATGTCTCCAAAGACACAAAACACACACCAGAATGGAATAAACTGACTTGTGCACTGAGCTCTTCACAGACATGACTGTTTTTAACATGAGAAAAACAGAAAAAACCCTAACAAGCCAGCCAACCAACCAACCAAAATCTCACCCCAATAACAAAAAAAAACCCAAAAAAAACCAAAAAACAAAAACCCCACAATGCAAGACCCTTATAAGCAGCTACTCTGTGTTAAACATTATGCTATGTCTGCTTTACTCAGCAATAATGACTCTTAAAAAATTATTTCAGTAAGACAGAGCACTCTTACCACCCATCAAGTGGCACTTTGTAAATAGTCACAAACAGCGCAGCCAAGCAGTTAATCGGATCTCTGGCTTTCCACCCTTTGTTGAAACAATGTTCTTCAGTAACCTCAACAGCTTGTCTACAGACCACATTGACATTTTTTCAGACCCTCAAGCACTGATTGCTTCTTTCTCAAACCCTTGTGATATGCAGGTATGCTCCAGGCACTGAACAAGTCAAGAATTCCTCCTGGTATTCATGTCAGTATTTTTATTGAGAGATTTTCCTTTAATCAAAATAAATAGTGTGTTTCATGCCAAAGGTGATCTTATTGACAGATCCTAAAAATGTTAAATGAGAAACCTGTTCTGTAAATGTTGCTTTTCTAATTTAAAATCATTACAGCACTGGAGCATTGACATGGTGTTATTTGTTATAATTTGTTTTTTGGTTAGTGTAAGTTATTCCTCTGATTTCTTTTTTGATTTTAGCTTTATTTTAAATCATTAGCAAGCATTTACATTTGTGTTTACAGTCCTGACAGTGAACCAACACCTGGAAGTGATGGAAACCAATACTGTTTTAATATTGGGTTTGGCATTTGCTAAATTAGATCTTGTACCTTTTCAATATTCAACAGATTAGTGTTTCTAAGTTAGTTCTTTAATAGGTTTCATATTTCTCTTGGTATTCAGCTATTTCTATTTTTTTCTATGTTAATTCATAATACGTGCAATAGTCATAAAATAGAGTGAATAACCAGGTGAGGTAGCATATGGATAATTAGACCACAGCATTTTAGCATAAAATCCTTGGATTTTAAGCTTTGCTAAATTTCCAAGAAAAGTCAGACCTGTGGTTTTGCATTCTGATTTTTAAATATATGTTTTTATTTAAATACATAGAAATCATCCCACAGCAGAAGTATTACTGAGCAGAGCAAGGTCATGATCATTTCAGAAAATAAAAAATTAGTTACACAGGTGTATAAAAAAAAGCCATTTCATAGATTGCCAGTGACTCTTATTCATATATTACGCGTTGATTTTATATGGAAAATTTCAAGAATTTGCTTTGGGAGCATATCTAAAACAGAACTGAAGACCTTTATGGTTACAATATTGTTGTTTTATCTAAGAGCCTTCTGAAATCTTTCCTCAATTCATGTTTAATTTCAGCCTCATGGAAATGGAATACTTTTAGTCTTTGGGTGCAGATAAGTAGCATTATTATTGAAACAGTTCAATCTGATGTAATCCAGTTTCATTTATTTCTATGTAGTTACATCAGTGATAAATAATATTAATGAAGGTAAAAGTCTATCACAATCTCCTGTTGTATAAGTAGCAACTAAAAGTGCTCAAAACATAGTCTTGAAAATTTGAGTCCCTTTTATAGTACTTGAGTCCAGATAATAAGAGTGACAATGCATATATATTTATTTATAAACAGTTAGCATTATCAAACCAAGGATTTCATGATAATTGCTCTGTATGTACTATTTCTATACATTCTGGAGGAAAAATAGTCTAAACATTGAACTTATTTATTTTTAAAACCCCACTATATCACCACTTTTTTTTCCTCACAACATATTTTTTCTTATTTTTGCCAGTTTCTAATGAAATATTTATATGACAAGCAAAGTTTTCTTTTGCACATTTATAATAATTCAAATAATGAAATTTAGCATTTAGTCATATAAGATTTATTTGCTTCACCACCCCAATTAAAAAACAAACAAAAAAAAACCCAAAAAACCCACCAACAACAAAGCCCCCAACAAACTATAATCAATAATGTAGCAGACTTACGTTTTTTATTTTTCTAAAGACAAAACATAAATTATCCATCTTCAGAAATACAGAATACACTAAAATACACCAAATAGCATTTACGGTGGGCTTTTCCTGTTAGTAATCTCAAAGTCTTGTCAAGGTCATGGTAGAATCTCCATCCATATTTTTACTGTTTTGCTGTTACAAATTTTCCTGGAGGCTTCCTATTTTCATAGTGATTGTGATGAACCTTAACAACTGTTATGTTCCTCTTTTTTTATCTTTTATTTCACACTGCTGTGTGTATAATATTATAAGAATTATTGTATTTCTACCATGAAATTAAAGGGCAGCCAGGTGTTCAGACATCTCCAGGAAAGTAGGGCTTCATCACATCTGATGTTGACTTCTGAAGACAAATGTCATCACTCCTAACATCCTCCTATTTCCTTTTGCTGAGCGTGATGCCATCACAAATCCAAAAGCTAGCACCACACAAGCTATTATGGAGAAAAAAATAATTATTTTTCAGTGAATACCAGTACACTGTGAGATCAGAGATAGTCTGTTTTGGTTGTTAGTTTTGTTTTGCTGTCATGTATTTCCACATGTATGTATTAGGGTTTCATAAGTGTCCCTTGTTCTGCAAACATCTCAAGGGTTGAATACTGAAAAGACATTATACCATGTTTTAGTTAAAGAATATTAAAAAATTGACTTGCTTTGACTTTCAAAAGCAAAGGAGTCTCTGCTCATTATTCAGTAAAGAATTATGTGCAAGCAGTGCACAAGCAGGAAAGCACAGAAAAAGCTTGGTGTTTTTGTGCTTATCTTAATTATTTTATTGTTTTCTTCTATCTGAAGACATTTCTAATGTTAATTCCCCTGGAGCATTCATCAGATTTTAATTTTAGTCTTTGAAACATGTGTTTTAATGACAACTACGATGGCTAGATGATGCCAAGAGATTTCTGCAAAAACACCTTCCCCAGCTTGGTGTGAACTTTCATTATTCTGTCCATACCTTCCTGCAATGGGGAAGACATGCAGCTTTAAGCTGTCATTGTTCAAATTAAGCTGGACTGACTGTTTACTGTCCAGGAGCCTTAGGTGGAGCTCTGATGAGAGATATGTGGTTGCTGAAACTTAGGCGTGATCATGCCCAGCAACCAAGCTGAGATTTTGTACCTTTATCCTTTCGCCAGGAAGCTATTTGTTTTAAAATCCTTAGCCACCTCTCACTGAGATTTACAGAGATTGAAAATAGATAGGTCACTTACAAATTCCATGGGAGGTACACTCCCTCCCCTACCCTCGCCCCCTTCCCTCCAGTGTTAGAGAGGCATTTCTGAGGTCTGGGGGTGTTTACACACTGCCACCTGCTGCTTTGATCTCCTTGATCTGAGTTTGCTCTGCTCTCAGCAGCACTGGAGATCTGCTCCTCCCTGCCTAAGTCTGCTCATCCTCCTGCAGTTTGATCCAGAGCCCAGAGGAGTCAAAGACTCCTAAGACTTCCTTTGGCTTCAGTGGATTTTGGAGTCTGCCAGATACATAATTAATTTATTTCAATGGGCTATGAATCAGGCTTTTTGTACTGCCAGATGTATAATTAATATTTCAGGATGAATTCCAGGTAGCTTGCTGGTTTGTAAGGTTCTCCCTACTGTCTCAGTTCCTGTCTTCTGTGTAGTAAGGTCATAAATTAAACTCTTACATTCTTAAAAGAACAAGCAAATCAATAAAATTAATAAAACCACATTTTGATGCTTTTAAATACTTAACATTTCCAAAAGAAAAATACCTCAAAGGACATTGCAGTCTCAAGACCAATAGCTTTTTCACCCCAAAGTCTCCTAATGAGGTTGTTTTTTCATCATCTCATAAACACATCTTTGACTGCAGTTTTATAATTCTTTATAACTTGAGGGAGAATTTCAAATTGTTTGTACAGAAAAAAAAAACCGCAGGTGAATTTCCTGAGATTTTCCAGTATCACTAGTTTCACACATTGCTTCAAAAATCTTTCTTACAACAATGATTAAAAGTGGCCAAATGAGAAAACTGGTGTATTTTATTCTTCAGCAAGGGTATGTCCTGAAATTAAATGCATTCCTTTTCTATACCCACACAAGCAGCTGTTTCTTCCTTTGAAGCCTTACAAAGACTCCAAGACAAGCCTGCCATATTCTAACCTGAGAATAGAGTCTCACTCCTCAAAAGAGTACAGTCTGCAGCCTACAGCTGCCGCACTTTTTACTAATGCATCCTCTCACCTTTTTAGTTCAAGGCAAAATTTCATTTTCCCCAGTTGTCGTTTTACACCAGAAAAGTGTGTCTGCTCTAGCCTTACAAATTAAGTGCCCACCTAAAACAAACATAGTGGTAAGGCCACAAAGGAACTTGGCGGTATTCTAATTTTATTTCATGTCATTGGTAGAGTTTTGTCAGCAAACTAACATGTAAAAATCAGTGGATATTTGAAATAATTAAGAAGCACTAAAACTGTTTTGTGAACTAACCAAAACAATGTTTTTCTTTCACAATTTCAAAAACTTTGAAGTTCACTGCCAGAGCTTCCTTTCCAATAGTTACTTCTTTGATTTCAGCAGAAAATCCTAAGCCTCATAAATTAAGTTAATTTATACAAAAATAGGTTATTTTTATTTATTGAGGACAGTTAGTAAACAATGAATGATTATCTTAATGAAATTCACAAACTGCTTCATGAATCATGAAATTTTGAAAAATATGGAAGAAAGAGTGGAGGAAAAAAATCTTTCTTGGCAATACTATGATTTATTTTAAGTTTAGGAAGTAATACATGGCTACCTTTTAAAAAAAACCTGTGAGGTCATCAAAGGATTGTCAGGTACTGAAGCTCTCAAATTTTGTTTTAAATATTTTGGCCGTTGCTATTAACTAGTATTTTCTGCTGTTCTGTGCTTTAAATAGACAATGTACAAAATATTCAGACCTGTTACTGGTGCTTGAGGATGAATCCTATCCACTACTGCATTTTCTCTAAGCTTTAAAGAAAAGTTGTTGACACAGTTTAGCAAAAACACTTAGTCTCTTAGATATCACTCTGCTTCTGAATAATCTTTTTAGTGTAGAGATCAAAAGAAAAGCTTTCATCATAGATCTTGAATTGGACTCTAATCAGTGTAAGAGTTCCATAAGCTTCAGTTCAAGACCTTTTCATTTTTCTCATGTGAAGATCAATTAGATCATAAGCTTTTCAGAACAAACATCAGATTCTTTCAGTGTTTACTACACTAAACAATGCAAAGCACCACAGTTTTGGCTTCAAGAAAACAAACTGTAATTGACATGTTTGTCTCAGAGTATGGAAAGATCAAAACCAGTGAACTACTTTCACTACTCTACTATGTAAATTGAATCAAGACTAAACTAGACATAGGCAGTCCCACAGATTAGGATGAGTGCATAGGTCTTAGATGCTCTTTTAAATGTCACATTCTTATTTTCAGTTTACATCGGCAAAAATAGTTTGCCTTCTCTTTGATTTTAAAAAGGCAATGTATTTTTTTTCCTCCACGGTAACATGGAGTAATTTTTTTTAGCATAAGTGGACAGGAAATGTATAAGGAAAATGCTGCCATGCCAGAGTTTTGCTAAATTATATCTTTGGGAAGAAATATCACTACATCTTTTATCTTTTCCCCTAAGGCACAAAATTCTTATTAACCATGTATGATGAGGCAGTGTGTGGCTGGAATTCCTACTGTAAATAATATAAATTGCACATTTGGAGAACTTATTCAAACGTTATTTGAAGCCAGTGGGGATCTTTCCATTGATTTTAGAGGGTTAGAAATTGGCCTTTAGCCTTGCTTTCTGTTCATGAATCATTCAGAAGCCAAACCTGATGTCTAGCTATTTGTAAGTATTGGACAAATAGTTTGGACAAGCAGCTTCTGGTCTATGGGATGTTTCCAAAATGTTAATTTTGACTGTTTGCTGTTCAATATTCATAATGTGTGATTAGTCACCTACATCACCATGATATTACGTCTATCTAACTGACAGACTCCAACTATCTAACCTATAGCATCTATCCATTTGCATTCTTGCAATGGAGCTGCTCATTGTTGTAGTATATGAATGAATAATGAATAGAAAATGTTGAATGGTGAATAATGAATAGTAAATAATTTATGTACTCTGGTAAGATTTTTAAAACAAATATTCACTCATGCAAATGCCTGTGAAAGTTGTGGATTTGAGAACATTTTTACTAATGTTCAGCAGCTACAGAAAGATTTTGAAATAACATGTAATAACGAATATTATTTACAATTATATTTTGAACTGAAAATTAACTTATTTTTTAAAGTTTTGGACTAGGTGTGGAGTATAAAAGAGGAAGGAAATTACATTATTGACAACAAAAGTGGTCAAGGGCTTTTTTGACTTTTGCTTTTCTTCCATTCAGAGGCATCCTGGACTTAAAGGAATAATGATGTTCCACATTTCTTCTTCACATCTGAGTTAAACACATCCTCTGGTTTAACATTCTACTACCCAGGCTATAGACCTCATTAGCTTGGGAGAATCAATACAAATATTGCAACACCAAAAAAGTAAATTACAATTCTTTTGAATCAATTGCATCTTAAAATAGAATAATTGCTCAAGATCTTGAACTCTGTTCTTCACCATCTTCACAATCATAGTTGCTCCTAGTGGCTTTTCCCTTCCTCTGGTTGTTTGTTTTTTTCCTCTCATTGACTTTATTTTATCTTTCTCTGTTCAATTTTTGATTTTTTTCCAATTATCTCACTGCCTTTAGTCAACATCAGTGTTTTGCACTTTATTTTATTAACATATTCTTTATTATTTTCAGTAATCACTCTCTTGTACACAGCTTCCCTCTTTGCTTGCCCAAATTTTTTCCTTATCACATTTTTTCCTATGTACTAGCCAAGCTGTCTCTTGCAGAAGAGGTGGCAAGTGATTCTGATGTAACAGAATTTACAGTTCTGTAAACAGAGCACTTCTTGCAAACCTTGTAATGCACAGCATATTATCAATTACGTTTCTAATGCTCACGGATGTCTTCCTATCCTTTTCGGCTGCAAATCTTTTATTTGTCATTTTCTCTATTTCATTTGATCCAGGGCTCATTACCTTCTGCCTGGCACCTTCTGTCTCACAAGGCTGCTTTTTTTCTGAATACTTATATCACTCTTAACACAGACTGAGAAGCCTCCTCCACATACAACTTCCACCTCCTGATCTGTTATAATCTGACAATTAAACCAAAACAAGATAAATTATAAGAGAATGACTGAGAACTAATCCCTAAGTCAAATCAATGCCTGGCTTAGTGAGAAACCACTACTGCGGATTTAGAGACATTTGATGTTGAATAACTTCATAATCAAATCCTGTCCATTAGACATAATTAAATCTCATTAGTAATGTGGCAATATAAAATATCTTTTAATTCTCCAGTCTGACTGTGTCATGGTCTATTACTTTCTGACCCGGTTCTTTTAGCTTATGCTAGGTCTGGCTGGGATGGATTTAACAGCCCACCCAGCACCCCATACAGTGCAGTGCTTTGTGTTGGTAATTAGCACAGAATCTCTAAGACACCAGAGTTTTGGCTACTGCTGAGCAAGGCTGGCACTGCCTCAGTGCTGTCTCTCACACCAGAACACATCCTTCCCCAAACCTTCCCAAAGGTCAACAGGCTGATGATGGGCAAGAGGTAGGATGGGAAGGACACAGCCAGGACAACAGATACAAACGAACCAAAGGGACAGTCCATGCAACATGACACCAGGCTGAGCAATAAAAGCTAAGAGGAAAGAGTGTGTAAGATGTTAAATGTTAAGGAATCTATTTTCCAAAGCAACTCTTATGTTACTTGAGGCCCTTCTCAGGAAGTGGCTGGATATCACCTGCTGATGGAAGTAGAGAAATTTTTTTCTTTGTTTATGCATGTGACCCTTATTTTCTTTTTGGTGTTATTTTTTTTTTCCTTTATAATTTTCTTCGTGACCCTTATTTTTTTTTTTGTGGTTTTTTTTTTTTTTTTCCTTTATAATTTTCTTTCTTTTTTTGCCTTTGTCTCAACTCACAAGTTTTTTATCTCATTTTGTTCCCCTGTACTGCCGAGGAGGTGGAGTGTGAGAACAGCTTTGTGGGCACTCATTAGCCAGCCAAGGTCAACTCATCACATAGACATTCCACATGACAGGAGTTCAATATTTGAATACCAAATTTACTTTGAAGATATTTGAAAATACATGGGGCTTTGATTTAACAAAGTGATACAGCAGCATACTGAAATCACAATGCAAGCATGATATAAAAATTGAAGAATGAAGTTGGAACACAATATAAATTTGATTCCCACTTCCAATCTCTGCATACTACCTTTCACCTTATTGGATGAGTGAGCCAGCACAGTCCTCCAAATGAATAGTAAAGATGAGCCCAGGAAGAAGGGAGGGAGAGGTGGAGATAAGATGGTTCAAGATTTAGTTTTTTACATCTCATTATCAGAATCTGATTTAATTTCTGACAAATCAAACTAACTTTCCCAAGTTAAGTCAGTTTTGCCATGACAGTATTCAGTGAGTGATCTCTCTCTGTCCTTGTCTCAAAACAAGAGCCTTTTGTTGCATTTTCTCCCTGCTGACCTGTGAGGAGGACAATGATAGAGCAGCTTTGGTGAGCACCTGGCATCCAGCCAGGGTCAACCATCCCAGCTGAGGACTATACAACTCTGAAAAAAATAAATAAAACCAAAACAAAACTGACCCCTTCAAAAAGAAAAGATAAAAGAGGACCTTACCATCTATCTTTGGAAATTCTCACTTTTCAACACTGTCAGCATCCAAGTAAAATCAAAGAGTTTGTAATTGTTTTTCAGTTAATTGTGTTTATAAACAGTAATTCCCAGTAGAGACTGAAAACGGCAACAAGTCAAAGGTTTAATCAAGATTAACTTTGATTTTTTTGTAGGAGCAGCACATTTTTCTACAAACTGTGTTTAAATTTACCCATGGCTGGCAGAAGATATACTAAGGAATTTTTACATAACTTCTTTTACCTCTTCTGTCTTAGACAAGTAACTCCTTCAAGAACAGAGGAGAAATTTCACCTGATTGTTTTCCTGAGATACAAATCCTTTGTATATTTGTCATCCTAGGTAGAGTTCTGAGCTTCATTGTTCAGTATGACTACAGAAGAAACATCATCTTCAAGGAAAGATAGAAAGTAGTGGAACAAAACTTAAGGAAATATACTGAGAGGAATTTTCAAACACACATGAAAGTTGTTGCAGGGAGGAAGAGGATAAATTGTTTTCCAGGTCCTATTCTTTCAGATTAGAACCAAAAGGAAAGGGTTGAAATGTAGCAAGACCAACATATTTCTACTGACAAGGATAATAAAGCCACAAGGGACAACAAGGTCCTTGGGAAAACTGTAAAGTTCTCACATGAACAGACACAATAGGATAATTTTTGAAGCAGAATACATACATATCAGTCAAGAATGTTACAGGCATATTAAGTCTTCATAAGGATAGAAGTAGACGAAGATAGTACCTGACAAGTCTATTAGAACAGTTTTCTATGACTCAGACAACTTAGTTTCTGGAATAACTGTTGAACCTGTTTCCTTTCTGAAGCAGGGAAGTGTCTTTGCTGCCTTGGTTTAGGAAAAGTTCCCTTGGCAGATCCCTACATAGATCAGATATTACCCAGAGAAACATTTGCTATGCCAATATAGATATGCTGAATGGATACATTTCCTTTTTAACTGCACTAATCATCTGAGGATTTATAGACAACAAAGGGAAGTAGACACACAGAGTGTATGATTCATCTGACCTACTTTAGATATCTATTTAAGGAAGTAAATTCTGTCCTTAAAGCACTGATTAATCTCCAAAAGAGCGCCTAGGATTTCTAACTCAAATGAAAATGCCTTAAATGAGATTCCCATCCACTTTTGCTAAACTTACGATGACAAGAGTGATATAAGTACTATATAAAGAAGAATAAATGATATAGTTATAGATAGGACATTTGTCCCATGGGAGTCCTGATGGACAAAGTAACTATCATCACAGATGAGCAATTTATTTGAGGTCTGTAGTGCTTTTTGAGATGGCTTTACTCATAACAACAGCATTCTGCAACTTCAGTAATCTAATAGAAAGTTTTAGCATTTTGCTAATTTATCTTTTCTCCTCATATACAAAAACTTTCACAGACAAAAATGATGCATCTCAGGCAGCATCCAGGTACACTATAAGTGTTGGGAAGTAGTTTCACTATGCAACCATTGCAACCTCATGATTACAACAGAGAACCTTATGAATTGAAAGAAGTAAAAATGAAAACAATTCAAACATTTTAGAATTGAATTGCTAACAGCATAAACCTCATTGAATTTTGAGGAAGTTTTACTGATTTGTATTTATAGCAGATTAGATCTACAGTTGACAAAATTCATGTTCCTCTTCTCTACATTAAATAACATGTACTTATAAGGAAGACAAGATTGTATTTTATTTACTTCTTACAAATAAACCAAATAATGTTTTACTTATTTACTTTCAGCATGGACATAACTCATTTTTTAGATTGTTAGAAAGAAAAATAGTATGCCTTAAAACAACTTCCTGATCAGATTTTTTTTCATTTCTGTTTTACAGATACCACAGTTGTAGAGCAAATAAATGCTAAATATAATTTTATTTCTTCCCTGCAAAATAAATAAATACATAAATAAATTTATGGAAACTACTTGCCTAGAGCTATTAACAATTAGAGTTTTACAAAACTGTTTCAGGCAAAGTAGAGGTTTCATGGTTCACTTTCTTAGATCAGATCCTAAATCCAGCTGTATTCAAACAAAATAAATTGCAGAGAAGAACTTCTAGGACTTAATTTTAATGAAAAATTGACAAAACACAGATGATTTCTAGATGTTAGAGAGTGATGATACTTATTTTGTATTTAGTACATGCTGTATTATTAAATTTTATTTAAAATATAGCACTTGTCTTTTTTTAAAAAGGTACCTCTCCTGGTTCTCTGGGATTTAGCAGAATTGGATCCTTAATCTCCTGTAAAACTGTAATGGTACCTTCTCTTGTCCATACAAAATTAATAGAACTGCATCAGCAAATATACTAATTGGAAAATGAGAGAATATGCAAAAAGAAAAAAAAAAAAAAAGGACTATGAGTATTAAAAAATTTGCAAATTCTATGCCATCAGCAGAGAAAAGATTAGGAGACCATTTCTGATGCATTAATCATATTTAGAGTGGTGTAGAGGTCAATGGAATCAACAAACTTCAGCATGTGCATAAAATTGAACTTCAAGGCTACTTCAGAAGAGTGACTGAAAAAGATAATGAATTTAACATAAACTGTTCATTAAATACAATCAAAAAATGACCACAGGCCCTATCACCCATTTCAGTGTGTAACATGCAAGTACAAGCTGTGATTCCTACTATGATACTACATATGAAATGTTACCAGTGGCAGCATCCAAGAGAATACACGTCACTGACATTGCACAAAGAGATTCTGCATTTCTTCAACCAAAGGATTTTGATGTCAGGATCATGTTCAGCATCCACCACTAGTTTCCTACACCATTTCCATTTCCTCAGAATAAGTGTAGTGCAAATTGTCCTGAAGCAGATACTGAATGCTGTCATTTACTACAGAAAAGAGCATTGCTTGTGACTATACATTGTTCTTTTCTCTTATATAAATTTGTGTTTGGATTTAGCTGATAATTAATCTTCTGACATATGCTTCATAACTATCAGGTGCTCCTTTTCTTTCCAATTACATCTGTAAACATAACAGTTGCCATTTTCATAAATTGCAGGTACTGAAAGTACTCAGTATAGACTAGATCCTGAACCTGTTGCCATGTCAACACCTTCTTTTACAGAAACATAGAATGATTGCAGGAATGGTTATTTGACCAGTTGAAGACTGAATAGAAACTGGTAGGGGTTTTTATTGCCCAATATTACATTATTTTGCTCTATGCATTTTTCATAAAGCTTTAGAGAATTTCTGTGCCAGTAACTCAAAAGTATTACTTATTTGATTAAAGGAAGTCCACTAGAGGCAAGTTAAACATTAATGTTTGAGATGAATCTGATGAAGAGGCTCCACTAGGCATAAAGAACTTCTGTAAGTATAGAAACAGGAGGATGATGACTAGGGAAAATGTGGGCTTGATGTTGAGTGGACTAGGGACTCTGGTGACAATGTGTGGACAAGGCTGAGGTACTGACAGCCTTCTTTGTCCCAAACTTCACCAATAAGACATTCTTTGGAAAGCCAAGACCCCAAAAACAAGGTATATCTAAACAAGATAATTGTAGAGACTGATCCAGATTAAATTTAATTACATGATCTAACCCAGCTGACCAAGACCTGACCTTCATTTTACATCACATCTATCACAAATAGTAGAGACATTTAAACACACTGTACCAGAAACCAACTTTAATAGTTAGCGAGACTAATAAATTAGATTGTTTCTGGGGAGATATCATCTTGTGATTGACATGATAAAGGTCCTAGGTTTTTAATTTAACAGAGCAACTTTCTCACAAGAAATATGAAAGCTGTAATTAATTAACTTGTTACTATCTTTATGTCAAAACATTGAAGCAAAACATATGTCTTCACTAAAACCTTTCAAGACTTGAGGACAGCACAGATTTTTTAAAATCAACTTAACACTAAATTCTAAAAAAAGTGGCAATAATGGAATCCTTGTCTATTTAGAGCACATTTTTAAACAGAATTTAGTTCCAAATTAAAAATCAACATCCTCCTTGTACCTTCAATTTCTGAGGAAAGAAGTATTTCCATGGTGTCATAAAATGCAAACAGCAGAGTTAAATTTCCTTTTAAATTTTAATAGGTGGCTATTTATTGAAGGAATTTATTATTAACATGTAAATATTTTACAAATAATTGTTACAGATTTCAAAATTTTTCCAAATCACGCTTTAAAACACAGTTATCCAGTATTCTGGGAATACTGACTGTACAGTAGTTACAAACCACCTCAGATTCATCTTGAGTCAGATAAACTACAGCACTGGAGCCTTCCCCCTGCTTAACATTGCCTCATTTAGCTGTGCCCCTAGTTGTGTCCCTCAAGTTAGTGTGTCCCTATGAGGAGAGGACATCCTTAGCAATGTGGGCATCACCTATCAGTGCCCCTGGTGGCTCTCGATCAGCCTGTGGTACTTTTTTTTTTAATACTATTTAATAGCAAGCTCAGATGGGAGGCTTCTAATTGAGGAGAAATTGAGCTGATGCTTGCTGCAGTGAATAGTATGTTAAAGGTGATTTGAAGTGACACATACCCATTTATCAGAGTTTATAATAATCTTCAGAGTGGCACCAAGCTCTGTGGAGCAGTCAGTACACTGGAGCGAAGGATGCCATCCAGAGGGACCTGGACAGGCTTGACAGGTGGGCTGATGGATCCTCACAAAGTTCAACAAGGCCAGCTGCAGGGTCCTGCACATGTTTAGGGGCAATACCAGTTCCAAATACAGGCTGGGCAGAGAATGGATTGAGAAAAGCCCTGAGGAAAAAGACTTCCAGATGTTGGCTGATGCATAACCTACACGATCCACAATGTGTGCTCACAGCCCAGAAAGCCAGCTGTGTCCTGGGCTGCATCACAAACAGCATGGACAGCAAGCCAAGGACTGTGATCCTCCCCCTCTACTCCACTCATGTGTGTTGCATCCAGCTCTGGGGCCTCAGATTGAAGAAGGACATGGATGTGTAGAGGCAAATCCAGAGGAGGGCCATAAAGATAAACACAGTGCTGGAGCACCTCATCTGTGAAGACAGATGGACGGAGCTGGGGGTGTTCATCCTGAAAAAGAGCAGGCTCCAGGGAACTCTGCTAACAGCCTTCCTCTGCCTAAAGGGGACTACAAGAGAGCTGGAGAGAGACTTTTTACAAGGCTCACAGTGATGGGACAAGGGGCAATGGCTTCAAACTGAAAGTAGATTTAGATCAGAAATAAGGAGGAAATTCTTTACTGTGAGGGTGGTGAGGCACTGGAACAGGTTTGCTACTCAAGTTGTGGGATGCCTCATTCCTGGATGTGTTCAGGGCCAGATGAGATGGGACCCTGAGAAACCTGGTCTAATGGAAAGTGCTGATACTAGGTGATCTATAAAATCTTTTCAAACCAAATCCATTCTATAATACTGTGAACAGTCTGAACCTAGGAAACTAAACCCCACTTGACTTGCAGGACACAATAATCTTTCTGACCCACATGAGATTTCAAAAATGTCAGCACTCATTCTAGACATAGTTCTAGCAATTCTTAATTACTTTTATTTTGAAAATCATACAACAACCAGAAAATCCCTTTAGTTTCTGGCCTTGCTATTTTACATGCTCTTTCTCAGTTTCCCTTATTTCTTCAAAGTTTATTCACGCTTGCACTTAGACATGGTACTATTACTATACCTTGCTGTTGCTAAATTATATCATACTGAAATTAATGAATATGTGTTTAATTTTGTCTTTTACTTCCACCTTTCAGTAATTGGCAAACCAGTATTTGGAAACTTTGTAGTGAGTTTCTTTCAGGTATGATTTGTACTATTATTTTAAAAATTCCTTGATCTTTGGACATTTCAGCAAATGGTCATGGCTCACGTGTCCTGTTGTGCATTTGTAACAAAAAAATTCTCCAAATACATTTCTTACCATTTTAGTATTGACAACAAAAAATGTATTTTATTAGGATCACTGCAGATAAACATATGCATAGCTTAAAACCAACCCATTTATTCTTTATGTTGATTATGATCATTACTAATAAGCAATGTTCTGAATAGTGAGTTTATTTTCTTAGAAGTTTTACATGTGTTCATCATCTAAGCCTTCTTCCTGAGAATAGCCCAGTGCTGTAATATTGGTTAAGCGTAATAAGTGCTGTAATATTGGTTAAGAATGGATATAGATATTGTAGTTTCATTCTTAGAAAAACTGGAGAGAAGAACTTAAAATAACATAGCTAGGTTTTGTTGGCAAGATTCTGAGAATTTCTTAAAAGATGAAAAGACACAGCTCTAAGAGGCTGAGGTAGAACTTGTCTCCTTTTTTATGCATAAGTGTAAAAGAAGTGAAAGGAATAGCCCAGGGTGAGAAATTGCCTGGCAAGAAGGAATAGTCCATACTGGACCGTACATATGGAAGAAATAAAAACTTATTTGGAGTTCATTCATTGAACTTAAGTAAGGAGATAAAAGAAAAAATTGCAAAATGTGTGTTTGTAAGTGTTGTCATTATGAGCCACAGTAAGTATCTTACAGGATGGGTTTTATATAGACCAGCAACTCGATATTCTTTGCATAGCTTGTAAATCTTTGTTACCTATACTAACCTATAGACTTCATAGGTTCTTACACAAAATTTAATTGTGTAAACTTCAGAAGATTTAATAAGCAGTTCATATATAACCTTGGCACATGGTCAGAAAAGTAAAAATAACACTAAAAAACTCCCCAAAGACACCACTATTTTCCTTCTATTGCTTTATTATCTATGTGGATGTGTCCAGGAGAAAAAAAATAAAGTTAATTTGTGGTAACCACACAATTTGTCTTTGAAATCTTCAGCTCATAAACCTTACCTGGAAACATGAGACATAGCTGTAGAAAAAGCTGTTCTACAGGACTTGTGAAGGACACTGGGGTCTGTATGAGTGATGCCAGATGAAAAAATCAACATGTTTAAGCCAAAAAATACTGAACTAAGGTTCCAAGGAAAAGCTGTGGACCAAGGCATGTTGTGGCAGTTTTGTGTTCCCTTGGGATGCCCTTTGCAGCTGCAGTGTGCCTGGAGCTCTGGGCTTGATGCTTTTCAAAATGCTAACCCTAGGCCTAAACCTAAGCCTAGGCAGTAAAAGCAGCCTTGGGCTGCAGTAGCATTAACAGGTATTGCTTCTACAGGAAAAGCTCAGCACAACACTTGTGTTCTTCCTATAAATTGTGCACTTTCTGGAAAACAGGAAGATTTGGAACATCTCAAGAAAAAAAGTTTTGGAACATCTCAAGAAAAAAATAGTTTTTTACACAGGACATCCACCTTCTCCATGGAGATGGAATACCTTGTCTCCCAGTGCATGTTTTGAAATCAAAAACTAACCCCTGCTGGAATTGTCTCTGTGCTTATTTATTAAAGGACTTTATTAAAGACATCTGATTTCAGGAGAAGACTCTGAAAGCCAAATTAGTTAAGATGTCTCTAGACTAAATAAAATGCAGGGAATAAATTTTGGAGTTTGAAGAAGCCTAATGATATGTCCAGCTCAGTCGCAGATTAATTGCCAGCCATCATAGTATTTATAGTTCCTGGCTTGTGGCCTTCACTTTTTTAAGTTTTTGGTTACACAGCTGTGGCATGAAGCTTTCTCCACAACTGGGAGATTTGCTGTGAGATAGCACAGCATATTTGAATTTCTGAGAGAAAAGATTTTTTTTATAACTTTTTTATTGTTGATAACTGATGCTGAAGCTTATGCTGGTGCTTCTTTTCCAGTATGAATAACAAAATTTTTAAACATCTTTCATGACTTACTGGCTATATGAGCTGATGCTTGAATGCCAATAAAAATGTAATCATCTTTTGCATGCTTATGACTCACAAAATTTCTTCTTCATTACTATTTCAGACTAAAATATGGGTCAGCCTGCCTGACCTCCCTTTGTGAATATCTATCATTCCAGTTCATACCTAAAAGAGAACACTTAGTTTTTCCTTGCAAAAACTATCTTCTGCTTCCTGTCCTGAATTTGCGGAACTTCTAGCCTTTCACTCAAACCCAGAATCTCAAACCTATCCCTGAAACCCACCACTTGGATGTGCTTCTTCTCAGTATGATTTCACTGCCCTGTGGATTTTGCAGGTTACATCTCTCTTTTTCTGTAGTGATGTCTACCTTCCTTATCCAACCAAGATACCCAAGTACTTTTTATAGCACATTTTCATTTGTCTTGGCAATTGATTCCTATTTATATATCTAGAATGAATCTTCTTCCCAGTGACATTATTTTGGAAATGCCACCTCTTTTTGCATACCTGTACTGATCCTTGTTTTGTTTTGTTGCATCAAGCATGAAACATTTCCAAAGTTCTTCTCCATTTAACCTCTCTTGATCATAATTTCTCATTTAAAAAGTCACATCCTCATACCATTATGTCAACCTTCCTTCCTTCTTAGTTCAGTTTTCAAACACTGCCTTTCTGGATACTTTGGAGTGTATTGGGTTTTTGTGGCAAGGTTTTGGTAGTGGAGGAGCTACAGGGGTGGCTTTTGTGAGAGGCTGCCAGAAGATATTGGCTGTGTTGGTGTCCTGATTTCAGCCAGGACAGGATTAATTTTTGCAGTAGCCAGAAGGCTAATTTCCTGAAGTCAAGTCTATTTTGCCTGTGATAGTCATTGCTGGGCGATCTCTCCCTGCTCTTATCTTTATCCGAGAATTTTTTGTTATATTTTGTGTTCACTGTCCAGCTGAAGAGGTGAGTAATAGAGCAGTTTTGGTGGGCATCAAACATTCAGCCAGGATCAACCCACAATAGAGAGAAACTTCATATAAATGTGATCAAGACTAAGTGATCAAGATTAAGTGCCTTTGATCCTCTTCATCTGTGGGACCTACATTTAGAAATCTGCTAAGGAAGATGACTAAATTATGCCCTTTTATTGTACTTCTCTATCTCATTGTACAATTTTTTTTTTTATTTTCTTTGTATTTTATTTTGGAATTTGAGTGTCTGTTGATTAGGAAATGGAAGATTTTCCCATCCCGGGTGTTTCTAAAACACCTATAACATCAGAGCCTAAACATTCCCAGGCAAGATCTGAGCTATCACCTAACTCATACCATATATCCAAAGAAAAAAGAAAAACAAACACAAATTTCTGTCTCAACTGTTTAGGGCCTTGGAGACAGAGACATTGAAGTTGTCTCTAGAAATCTAGTCAAATTCTCAGAAACCCTGTTTCTGCATATGGGCAGATCTGATATTTTGGCTGAATAAAGGATTTAAATGTATATTTTATAGTTAAAGTCACATGGGGACCACAAAATAGCACATTTGTGCTTGAGAAACCTGCAGTATTCCAGACTAGAATGGAAAGTTGGCATTATTTTTTTCTAATTTGGAAACTAGACACTTTGTTTTATAAGACTCAAATGTCCCAAAAGTATTAAACTATTAAGTAATTAGATTGATAGTAACAGTACCCTTTACACATGTTAAAAGAAAGGATTGTTGGCTGTTAAAAATATCGGTTTCCAGAAGAAACCACTTAAATGCTCTATTTCCAGAGTCTCTGCAGTTTTACATGACCAGTACTAAAAATGAAATAAGAGTGTTTTGCTTTGACAGCTGTAGGGAAACATACAAAGTACATGTGAAGGGATATGTGCTCTGACAGCCTTTTTATCCAGAATCCTAACTGCATTAAATATTTTAAGAGACTAGGTTTATTTTCATATTGACCAATGTACAGTTTTTCTGGGCTGTTTTTAAATTCTGGGGTCATCCACTTGTCTTGCCTGCCTGTAATCCCTATGTCCTAGCTAATCTAAAAAGCAATTCCCATGTGGCAGCTTCTAAGATAAGGATCTATGCCTTAATTTCTGCATCCTCTGAATAAATCTGTCCTCAATTATCTTGACTATTCTTATGTGAGCTCTTTGACTTTGTGTATGCTATTAAAGCATACTTATACTCCATTGAGCAATCTGTAAAAAATGTATAATTGGATTCTCTGTGTGTTGTCTCTCATTAACTCTGTCTTAAGTGTACACTGTTGACAAGTTTTTAAAAAAACTGAAAACCTATTTTGACAGTCAACCTTGCAAATTCGTCCTTAGATCTGCAAGTCAAATTCTGACACTATTTAAATTCTACAAGTGGAGCTTTGTTAATAATGCCTTGATTATCTGTGAGCACGTGAGCAAAAAAAAAAAAAAAAAAAAAAAAGCCAGCAACCAACACCCTAGTTCATATTCTCACAGGCTTATAGATACTGGAGCATGGTGCTAAGAAGAATAAAACAGTAAAGATACAATCAGTACAATAAGCATATCTTTACATAAATAAGTAAGTGTAGATCATACTAACTACATGGAGAAATTAAGTATTTAAATGTAAAAGAGTTGTCATTTTAAACATAGTATTTCAAAGAAAATATTTAGATGCTTGTTCATGTTCACTATGAAATTAACAAATTTTATGTGACTGCTTTGTAACACTACCTTGTCTAAGTAGTAAACTATCCTGTGATGTTACATAAAATACTAACTTTTTCAGTTTTTTTTCTTGAAAAAAAAAAGATATGTGCATGGGCAAGGAATTAGTAGCAAATTTTTTTCTTAATCATATATATAATATAAATTATATACATACTATCACAAATGAAGGAGACAGAAAAAGACAGAATTTTAAATCCACCTTTGAACTTCTTTCCATGTTTTAGAATGCCAGCTGCTACTGCTGCTGGCAATGTCTAAGCAATAATCCATCCTTCCCAAATCTTCAGTATCGCTGGGTCTGAACCAAACTCAAGCTCAATACAAAACTGCACAAGAGCTGTGCTGCCTTGGCTGTTTGCTGCAGGGATTCCTTTGGCTGCTAAGGAATGGATGGAGCTCTGCATATTCTAGTCCACCTTCTTCCCATGTTTGATTCTGGCATGACCCTGACATGCCCCAGGCCGAGGAATGGGGTAACACATTGGCTGTAAGGACATTTATCCAACAGAATTTGGTGTGTCTTAACAAGAATCCCCTTCAGGTCTTTCTATTCTGTTTTCTTTCAACTCTGTGCTACATTGTTAAGCAACACCAGTTTTAATGAGCATTTCAATATCTCTTCTAAGTGTTTTTTAAGCTAAGATACATGTGTATTTACTATGTTTCCTGTTCCACTGTACATACAAGTAGACAAATGAACCAATGCACAACATAAACTGTACTCACTGCCCCTGAAATACTTGGAAACATATTCTAATGTTATAATTGCATCTATCCGTATAGTTTCCAGCAACTTTTTGTTGTAATTTATAATACAGAATCAAGTATGAATTAATACTTTAGTCTCTCCATTTGTTACCATTCTTTCCACTGGGATCAGCAGGCAGATGAGATTCTCATTAAACTCTTGGTTGCATTAAAACGCTTCTAAAGCAACCACTGATAAAGTGCTTTGGGGAGAATACCACACATTAATCTATTTTTTCCCAATTAGTATTTGAGACTATTAGGAAGGGTGGGGTTTTGTTGGTTTTTGTTTTTGTTTTTTTTTTTTTAATATTAATATGCTGTAATCTGTTTAATTATCTGTTTATTAAATGTCCTTTTATTAACTTCTACACCATGAGCACACGTCTGATAATTTTGATTTTTTTCGAGTGGAGGTGAGTTGCAATTATTTTTACTGTCCTCTCTAATTTTTCCCCGTGTTTAAATGCTAGTCCTGTGAGACACAGACTGAAAATACTTCTTTTCTTCTACTGTCAAGAAAATAGAGCTTCAATTATAGTCATTATTTCATTATTTAAACCCTATGTTTATATAGTACCTGATTTCATTTCTCAGACTTCGCTAATGCCAAAATGAAACTAGTTTGACAGTACTTGTTGATGGCAGAAACCATAATTTCTTATAAAATGTCTTTTTTCCTTCTCTCCTAAAATGAACCAAAGCAAAACAAAACCTCTCTTTGGATGAAAAGCAGGCTGCATTGAAATAACTCAAAAAATTGTTGAGAGTTTCAATGAAGTAAGAATTTTATCTTTATTTCTAGTCATCCTGATTTATCTTTTTATTCCAAAAGAGCCTAATCCACAGTCATCAGAAATCACTGTAAAGATTCCTGCTGATATCATGTGGCTCACAAAATTCAATATGGTTTTGTGGGTGCCATTTAATATTTACCTCAGCTGTTAGCCAAGGAAATGTATATGAGGACAATGCATCTTCATGTATATGCACTGAAGTTTGCATCCTAAACCTTAGGTTATGGCGTTATTTGAGCTTAAAATATGAACTGACTGCAAATGTCATGCCATCACACGTATAAGAATCTCATGGCTGCTAGCATACCCTATCTTGATTTTTAAGGCAAGAAGAAAATTATACTGTTCTCAATTAAAAGGACAACTGTGATTTCTTAAATGGAAGGAATAAAATTACCCATGCTGGATTTAGGCTAAGAATTGAAAATTAAAACTCTGTCTTATAAAAGTATCATGGGGCTGTTAACAACCAAAAATTGTCACTAGCTGGCTTTTATGTGTTCTCTGAAAACAAAGACAGTCTGGCTTTAGTAACATTAATTTTCCATAGCACAGCTCTTAAAATTGGATATTTATTTAAAAATAATTTCAGCTGCAATTTTCAGGGAACTGGGATTATGTAGTGATTGCATCTCTTCCTGAGGGTTATTTGTGCACCCAGATACATCACCAAAATTAAATCTACATGAATATTAAACCTATCTTTTAACTAGTATTACAAGATAAGATACTAATTACTCCAGCTCCATTACTAATACTCCAACTGATATGCATTTGTGCATTCCAGTTCTTTTCTAGGTAATTTTTTTTTTTTTTTAATATCCAACAGGTATAGTGATTTAATCCCAAACTCATTCAATCCACTTGACCTTAAATACAAATGCCTGTTCTTCTCCCTAGGAAAAATAGTAGTTTTTCACACAGGTTTGAAAAAAAAAAAAAAAACAAAACTCTTTCTGTCATCAAGTCCCTTGAAGTTTTACACCACAGGGACTTTCTATGGAAGGATAATATATATACTCAATATGTGAAAGAGTCTTCCATAATAGGAACATCTTGCATTTTTATTTTCTCAAAAATTTCTAAATATGATATGTGCTGTGTCACTAGCAAGAAATAGAGATAGATATGGCAAGAACTTCACAGGCTTTTCAAAATACAAACTGTTAGGATGAATTCTGAGAAGTTTCTTCATTAATGGAATGATTATTATGCATTGTTAAGGCAGCAGAGATGTTGCATAGTTAAACAATCAATAGACCAGATGCCATTTCAGCTGTACAGCTGTCGCAGGCAGGTGTGTCACAGGCTTACTTATATCCTTTTAGCTTTGTAGTTTTTTTTTCAGTTGCAAGAAGCAAACTGTAGTGGGATTCCACAGTGGAGACAGAGAGTAAAATATGTTTCAACCATTAAATTTTACAAGCAGTTTATCAGCTGGTAACACAGAAACCTTGGGTAGCAGTTCAAAAAAGAAGCCTGACAAGCACAGATGCTTATGTGAAATTCTTCACTAAGCACATCTGAGAGCTGGAATTGCACAGTGCATTTTCTTTTGCAAAGAGGCTCTTCTCTGAGTCCTTCATTGCTGCCTCAACAATTGTGTTTCAATGGAAGATTTCTCTATTTCCTTTTTTTTTCTTTGTTAATTTGGTCTCTTCTCTTTCCTCTTGGTTTCCTGAAGGGAATAACCTGTCTGGCAGTACTGCCAAAAACGTTATAACAAAAGCCCATACCTGTTGTTTTAATTTCAGAATCAAAAGGGTGAATTCAGCCCATTACTACTTCATTTAGTTGAGGATTATTGAAGTGGTCATGGCATGAGGAGAAAGTTAATTGACGGACCCAAGTAATGTTGATTAATTTAATTAGGAACCCATGTGTGAATTCCTTAAAGTTACTGAAAGAGCTAATATCTAAAATAATATTTTTCCATTTGCATTAATATACACAAAATGGCTACTGTCCATGAAATTTATGCATAGGTATAAAAAATTGAACAAAGGAATGTGTTTTCCTTATGGTCTCTGTGTCTAATGGCTGCAATTGTGCAATACACTGACAAATACTCAATAGATAAAAACCACAGAATTGCTACTGAATGCAAAAAGAAGTGCACATTTTAAGGATGGACAAGATCAAATGTAAGATCAACCACTAATGTAATAACCCATCCTTTTCTTTTGTATTTGAAAAAAATACAATGTTTTAATATTATGTGAAGTAAGCTGACCAGAAATATTTTTGATGTTAAATATTCAGTGCATTATAAAATATTTTTCATTTTCTAAAGAGCTGAAACTCTACATTTCCAGGGTTTTTTTGGGATTTTTTTTCAGCTCCAACTAGCACTACAGTGTTCAGAGGGAATCAAAAGGTTCCCATTGAAACAAAAATTTCTAATTTGGAATGAATTTTAGTTAGATAGCAATATCTAAATTGTTGGTCTTACCTTCTTCAAACTAACTCCCTGTGGCCTCTAAGCAGACGTGTCTTTTTCTACACTCATGTCTTACTAGTAAGTTAAGATGGTATTCATAGAGGTTTAAGTATACATTTCTCTCTGAAGCTGACTATCTTTTTCCATTGCCTCTACTTCATTAGTTTATACTGAAATATATTAAATTGTACAGCTCTGGTTTTAGGTTTTCTAGAATATTTATTTCATACTGCACTTGTAAATAATGGGCTTTGTTTGCTGAATAGCCATCAAACAATTTTGATGGAAAGTTCTGTTGTGGTTTATAAATTTTTCAATTTCATTAAGCCCATTCCTTCAGGTCATTGGCTATTTTGTATGTTCTTAATAACTGTTTACAGTAGGGGTTTTTTTAGTTTTTTTTTTTTTTCTTTGAGACAGTAGTCTGTGACCATTGAGTCTGGGGGAAAATATCACTACAGAGCTGTTTGGTTGAGAAGGAAAAACATGTTTCACAGATCTCAGGTTAATTAAGGCAACCAGAATGTAATTCCCTACTTCAAGTTTGGCCGAGAGAACATTATGAGAAATACCACATAATTTGTAATGGCCACTTTTGTTCAGCACCTTGTTTTTATGTTTTATCTGAAAGATGAGATCTCTAGCAATAGGACTCCATCTAACATGATGTCTGGGCAGTACTAATACTGTGAGAAATTGTCAGTTCCTGTATTACTTACTAATAGTGTCTCCTTAAATACTACAGAGGTCCACAGAGGTCTTCCTTCCATCTGTATACAGACTAGGCTGACGTCATTTAATACAGGGGTTCTTGTGCGATTACAATTTAAACCCGTTTTTCTGCAGCACTACAGATGATTACATTATCTCTCACAGCCAGCACTCTGAAATGAAGCAGCACTCTAGAAATACACCCTTTTGAGGACAATCGACGGTTTGATTAGCACGGCAGTTTAGGGTCAATGGGGTGCCAGGAGTAACTCTGTAATAACCCTCTGCATTAAACACTGATAGCAGAGCAGAAGTGGTGTTTAGGCATTCCTCCCTCACATGAAGGGGGCAACTGACAGGGGTATAATATTATCTGGAATGAATGGAGTTTTGGAACTATACCCTAAATACTGGCTACCATAAACATGCTGCCTGGAAATCAGAATAATTTATACTATCTTTAAGTCTGGTTGAATCTTTTTCAGTCTGTCTCCCTCTTGCTATCTGTCTGTTCAATGGACAGTATGTCTAATTGAAGTTTTATGGTTAAGTCAGAACTTCAGCTGTCTGCTTGCAGCTCTAAGCCAAAGTAGGTGAACTCAAACAAATATGCAAAATATTTTGTAGAGCTGGTGCACAATTTTCAGCTGAAATGTTATAGCAGTTCAATTGACATGTATAGGAACAGTCTTTCATAGAAAAAAAAATTTATTGTTACTATGCAGATTTTGATAACATCTTCACTTAAAAGCTTTTACAATTTTTTTTTTTTTGTTGAAAACATTAAGCCAGTATTACCCAAGTGGTTATAAAAATGCTTCAATTTGCTCTTTCTCAAAATCATTCTTTGAATGATTTTTCTTTTGTTATAAATCCTTCATGAAACATTGGGAGATAACGATTAAATGCTGTTTTGAGTACTGCCCCACATAAAGGTCAACGGCTGTGTAGTAAGATTTCTTTCATACCCTCAAACTTCTTCTTACCTGTTCTTTTGCTTGTATCTAGGTCTGACATTTTTCCTAGTCTTCCTGCAAATCTTAGTCTTTGTAAACCATCAGTAGGGCTACTCTTGTAGTAGAAGGGTCTAGGCATTGATCTGACAAATCCCTACTCATATTGGCAAGTTTAGTCATATAAGAATATCTTCTCAAGTTGATGCTATTTTTTGTGATGATAAATTACACAGGTATTCATTATAAAATGAATCTTAATTTTTAATAGTTATAAACAAAATGGAAACAGATTTGTATTCTATAGTAATAGTGTTTTCCTGTCAAACTATTTTATTGTCCTTTCAGTCCACAAAATTTTAGAGCCATTTCCCAGGAGAAAGCCTTCAGCAAAGTAGAGACACTTCAGAGCACAGCTAGGTACAGAATACAAGAATTATGAAACTGTCATAAATGTCAGGATGTATTGTAATCAGCAGCACAGTACTGTGCCTGGAAACCAGCCATTTATTCTAAGGAGTTCTTTATGGTCTGGTAAATTGCATTAAATTTAAACAAGATTGCAACGGCATTTTATACAAAATAATATTTTAATAATCCAAGACATTGCCAGTTTCATGGGAATTGCATTTACTTTTTTTTTTTATTTCCTCCATATTATCTTTCTATTCCTTATTCTAGACTTTGATTTTACCATACATGCCAGCACATCGCCTCTCTTTCTGTTGTACATACACACTTTCTTGCACACTTCTTTAAATATCAACACTTTGAATTTAGTCTCCCAAGTGCTAGTTTTTGCACCAGTGTGTCTTCATTGGTCACGATGGAGTTTCCAGAAGTTCAGATGATGGCACAGAAGATCAGAGTGAAACTCTGTAACTCTACAATTATTTAACTGGTGTATAGTTTAGTTTTCAGGTGTATGAAAACAAAAGCTCCAAAAATAAAGCAACCTCTACGCACAGTAAGGAAGCAAAGTCAAACAACAGAAAAAAAATCAATGTGATGAAAAAAAATAAAAGAGTATATCTGAAAGAGAATAATTAAACAAGCAGAAGTTAGAACAATATAGAGGAATTCTACATTTCTCTAAAGAGAAATAAGAGAACGCATAGAAGGCAAAATTCTTACAAATAAATAATTAATATTTAACCCTTAATCAGTACATAGTCTGATATACGTTATCTGTGCAGCTATAATTAACCATGTTAACATAATAATTGCTGTTCTGTGGCAGACTGTTCTTTCCCTCTGCTTCCCTCTTTTCTTCTGTCTCCCCTACCCATCCCTGCTTCAGTTCATTTTCTGTTATATTCCTTAGACTTGCATCCAACTTTTCTGTTGCTTTTGACACTTTCTGTAGTCAAGTAATGGTGAGAACAGGTAATATATTATTTATTTATTGAGCACCATGCACACTGGGAGGCAAATTAGTATTCTGTCCCTATCCCTCACTGCTAGACACTGCACGCACTTGGAACACATTACCACATTAGACCAGTTGTGAGGCTTTAAATTAGATTTGTGACTTGAAAGTCTGAATAAGAAAACTAATACAACACAAAACGAAGCAGAGGGAAAATGAGATTAATTATCTACAACATTTGGAGTGAACTGTTGCTGATGCACTGTGTTGTAGAAGGCTATTTTTGTGCTACAAATGTGCCTTAATTTTGCTGACATTAAGATATTTGAATGGTTGTGAAAACACATTTATTTACAGTTTCTAATATACTAGACTTATTTTTTAAATTAAAAATAGATATGTTAAAAGTGTTGTGTAATTTTGCCCTCTGATGTTTTGCTTTACTATTTTGAGACAGGATGAATTGTAAGCGCCACAGGAACTGTAGAAAATAATAGTCAAAATAAAAATTTGAACCCTAATGCTGAATCAGAGGAAAATTAGGTAAGAATTTTTAATGTAAACTTCTTCATTTTGTATCATGTTAAAAGTATAAGAGAAAATTATGTATTCAGTGAATGCATCAATGCAGTTTTTGAACAGGGAACTGCACACACAATGCAAAAACAGATATTTTTTTTCACCCTTTCCATTTTCCTTCTCACCCATGTGAAAGGCTGTCTCACGTTCAGTATGAAAAAAATAGTAAAGACTAACACAGGCAGTAGCCAAATTGCACATTTACAAGTCTGATTTATCATCACCTCTGCAAAGGCTGAGCTCTCGCTTCATTTCTAAAACTATTTCCCAGTGATTTAGGCAATTCAGGTAGACTGAGACAATTCACCTGCAAGTAGTATTGAGTTCAGGCACCTATATTCTTACATCACTGAGTTTCTTTTACTTGTTCTTCTTTACTTACTTGTTCCTTACTTCTTTTCTTATTGAGACTGCTGATATTTAATAAAGGCAAATTTATGGTGGAACATCAAAAAATGTTCAAACAAACCATAGCCTGCCCCTAATGAATCTCATCAATTTTGCTGTATATTGATCCCTCTTCAATATTTGTACATGCTTTTATTTACATAAATAGCCTTCATGTGCTGTAAACACTTATTTTTTACAATTTCCATAGAATTTATTTTTTCTAGTTTATTGGCTCCAGAAAATATTTTCTACTGTGTTTGGACTTTTAGGAAGTATGGCTAAATGCATATCTAGTTCCCGTACCTATGCAAAAAGAATACATATTACAAAATAATGTATAACCCTGGTGTATTTTTAAAATTCAGTATCTAAAACTGGAAGAGAATTTATGGATGAAGAAAAATGGGATAAAATCTCTTGCTTTTTACATTCATATGGTTATACTGACTACACCCACACATAAGTATGTATGATTGAAATGTCTTTAAGATGTTTTGTTGGGTGTCTGAAACTTATTTTTTCTTCAGAAGATATTTAGTAAAAATATCTGAGTTATAAAGAAAGATTTTTGCATCTTTTGGTTGCCATATTTTGAAAGAAAAAAGGTATATTTAAAAATACAAAAAGAAGTAATGTGCAAATAGTAATAGCTAAGGAATTCAGACAGTTGATAAGGACAGCTAAAATAAATATGATTGAAATACATATATACGTGTATATTATACATGTATGTATATATATACATACCTCTCTTCCAATGTATGTACACCAGAACCACAAAAATTAGTGACATTTACTGATAATGGATATTAAACAGAGACGTCAAAATCATGTACCATAATGCAAAAGGGCAGAATTATTTAATACGTTTCTGTTGGGCATCAGCAGGAAAACAATGAAAACAAACAAAAACCCCTTGGAACAAGACATAAGAATAAATAACAAGTTTGGTATTGATAATTACATTTGTTACAAAAGGTGCTAAAAATTTTAATGAAGTTAAGCATTTATTTAAATGCAGAACTAGAATACTCAAATCTAAGAACACCCAAGGAATTATCCACAAATATCTGTGAGCTTTTAAAAATAGACATTTTCAAACAGAAACAATGAAAAAATTACAGAGGGTTTCAAAACAGCTGAACTGCTGTACTGGTGTTTTAAAAGGTTATAGGAGAGGAAATTAAAGAACAACTAGGTTGCTATCAATCTCAGACAGTTATAAAAAAGCTGGCATGGATGCAATCAGTAAATAACTAAGAGTTCGGTAGCATTCAAAATTAATGTAAGCCAATGCAGTTTAATGGAAAATAGTCCTTCTTATACAAACTCTTTACTGTTTTTTATGAGGTTACAAGGTTGTTTGATAAAGGTCACTATGATGAACAAAATATTCAGGCTTCTGTAGAGTACTTGACTTCACATCACATGATTTCATGGTTTAAAAAAAGATTATTATAAAGGAAGACATCCATATTTCATGTATATATAATTGTCTTTAGTACTAAGTTGAAATAAGAAAATAGATGAGAAATCATTAGTAACTATGGGTGATTTTTTTGTGATTTCATGAATATATCTCAGCCCAAGGTTATTCACTGTCTATATTGGTAGTTTAAAATAAAATATAAATGAAGATTGAGTAAAATTACTGAAAATACCAGAATAGAAAACATGGAAATAAATAAATAAAGAGTTAATCCAGGTAAACACATTAAGGTGAGACATATTATTTAGTAATATGAAGTATATTTTAACACTTTACTTTTTAAGAAGACGCGGTGAAAGATTGTGTCAGAATAAACATCGAATCATACTAGTGTGATTTGAGCTGATCTAAAAACTAGGTGCCTATCCAAGCTGCACTCTCCCTAGACGATGAAAAACATAGGAAACATCTGCTTTCTCCTTTACCTCTGCACTGGAAAGTGAGGTTTATTTTTCCTCTACCGCTTCCAAGAAGTAGAATGAAAGAAGAATATATAGTACACGATACAGCTGGCATTTTGACATACAACCTTTACACTGTGGCATTTGCCACCTATAACCCTGCCTTCCCTGCTGTCACTGACTACAGCTAACATGATCTTCCCAAGTTTTTCACTCTAATCCTTACTTCCAATTTTGCCTCTCACTTTGTACTTCTTTCCTTCATCCTCATAGGTATCTACATTTCAAGTCCATGTGTGAAACCTAGCATCAGTACTGTTCCAAAGATAATCAACAGATTTCATTTAGCCAGACATGATTCAGAAATTAAGCTGCATCACCAACTATGCAAGAAGAAAAGCAGTATTTCTGCACCACAAGATGAGATTAATGATGCTATTACTTGACTACTATGGCAAGTTCTGGTGCTTGTACTTTAGGAAAGATGTTGCAATTTTAGAAGCTTTTGAAAATAATAACTGGAATGAGGAAGGATGAAGAAAATAGCTCATGTGAAGAAGCTGCAAAAGCTTCATGTATTGAATTTCTTCAAGGACATGACTTCATCACAATCTACAAATGTCTAGCTGAGAAACTTTGTGGCATTAGGCAAAATGAGATGCAGTGGTTTGAAGGCAAAGTCAGCTAAATTAGACTAGGTATAAAGGTCATTTCAGAGAGATCTAAACAGAACAACTTCCCTCAGACAACAATGGGTTCTTTATTAAGTTACAAAATTAAGCTACTCAAAAAAAAAAATCAAAAATAAGTTAGTAACACAGTTTCTAAGCATGCTTCTGCTGTCTGTATTGTATAAAATAAATAAGATTAAGTAACTGTAACAGTTCTCTTGGTTCTAAATCTTATCAATTCTCTGTAAACAGCCTTTGCTCACTTTTGTATGCCTAATGCTTTTTAGTTAATGGCTAAAAACATTGAGACAGTCACTGCAAAGAGTATTTGAATACCTACAGTGCATTTTCTATGGAATTGGAAAGTCATCTGAAGAAATTTTCCAGAAATATGCTTCTGAAATGATAGTAGTACCTACTTAAGGTGAAGAAACTTTCTTAGTTATAAGATAGTCCTTCTCTAAGCTCAATGTTTATGTGCTTACATCCTGCATTCCTATGTGCTTTATCTAGGAGATAAACCAGCCATCTTTGAGTAAAGGGCTGCTGGGTATCTGCCATAGCTCTGACACCCACAGTGGACAGCTGGCCACTCTCAATGACTTAATCACCCATGTCAATTTCAGAATATGAGCTTTCTTGCCTCTGGATTGGCCCATACTGGGTAATTTTTTGGTGTAGTCTTGATCTGTAATGCAGAATTTCACCCCAGGATCGTTTTCCAGAGGAAGACATATTTGTTCCTTGACCTTCTGCCTAGACACAGATCAGAGAAACATCACTATGTTACAATGCTAATTTGGATTATTTTGATTACCCATGTTAAAATTTTCTTATTTCGCATGAAACTATCTGGCTCATTTGACATTCCCCTAAAGAGTTAAAAGTAATGAAAATAAGATAATATTTGACAACTTTTACCCTGCAAACACAGACTCTCACCTGTTCACTAGGAAGGTTCATCATTAAAAATTTTATAAAGAAAACCATAAGAGTTCCCTCTTATGGTTTTCATTACAAGCATGGCACATGGACTGGTGTCTTTGTTCAGCCTGAGAAGTGTGCAAGAATTTGCAATGAGCAGTGCACCTCCTATTGAGTGGGTTGTGATAGCCATGTCCAGTCATTTCTTCAACACTTCCAAGGATGGTGACTCTACCACCTCCCTGGGCACTCTGTTGGAATGCTCAGCCCCTCCTTCCATGAAGAAATTCTCCTTGATATCCCATATGAAATGCCCCTGGTGCAGCTTGAGACTGTGTTCTCTTGTTCTGTTACTTCTTACCTGGAGGAAGAAGCCAACTCCCACCTGGCTACACCCTAATTTCCAGTGGCTGTAGAGGATGATAAGGTCTTTCCTGAGCCTCCTTTTCTCCAGGTTTAACCACCACAGCTCCCTCAGCTGCTTCTCATAAGGCTTGCTCTCTATACCCTCACCAATCTTTGTTGTCCGTCTCTGGACTCACTCAAGCACTTCAATGTCCTTCTTGTAGTGAGGGCTCAAGAGCTGACGACACAACTTGAGATGTGGCCTCACCAGCGCCAAGTACACGGGGACAAACACTGCCCTGTCCCTGCTGGCCACACTACTACTGATACAGGCCAGGATGCCACTGGCCTTCTTGGCTGCCTGGGCACACATCGGCTCAAGTTCAGCTGACTGTCAACCAACACCTCTAGGTCCTTTCCATTGGGCCTGTTTCCAGCCACTCTGGTGATGTAGTTGTCTTATTAATTTCAAAGGCAACAAAATCTTAATATCTGTCCTGATGTTCTCTTTTCTGTGCTTGATTCTGCTAATCCAGCTACGAAAGTTAATGGACAACAAAACCCACTTAGCTTGTAACTAAGATGCAAAAAAAATCAGAATGATTAGATAATTCTTAGCAACAATTCGGATAGAAAAAGAAAAAAAAAAAAAGAAAGGAAAACAATGAAAGTGACAATCTTAAATTATTAAAAAAACTAGGAAATTGAGAATAAGATGTTCAAATCCCTCAGGTGAGATTCAAAAAATAAGCTTAGATCATTCTGCAGCTCTGTCCTTCAAGACCCTTTAATTTGGGCTTCTCAAATTATTCTTGCCTGACACATGCATTTTAGACATGTGTGAGTGAAAAAGAGAGTGATTTGATAACCTGGTGGCTAAGAACCTGCATAGACTAGGAAGAAGAATATAGCATCCATATTCTACTTTTGTCAACATATTGATGTGAATCAAAAGGCCTTATTTAAGAGGGAAATTAAACTTCAGTCCAGTCTATGTTACAGAGTAAGTAAAAAAAGTAGTTTGTAGTTCTATTCTCTGAGAAGAGTAAACTAATTAATGAGCTAGACAGTAAAAGAGGTCTTTCCGTATCTATAATATTTTTTAGTATGTCCTCTAATGAGTTTTTTCTTGTTTCTAAATTCAGTTCATGGATTTGAGCTTTTCTTTGTTGTTATTCTTTGTTTTATTTTATTTAGATTTAGTTGCTTAATAAAGATAGGATTTTTTAAGTATCAAAAAGACGTAAAACTTAGCATGTAGGCTCATCCAATTTCCCACTACTTTCTTAATCTAATTGAGCTCATGAATATTTGTGACCACACACACATATCTATGCATACATATATATATGCACCTATACTTTCCAAAGGCCTACAGAAGTTTGTAGGTAACTAAAAATCTGTGATTAAAAAACCACCATACAATGGCTCAGGTTATTTTAATTCTTGGTTTATTCACATTCCAAAAGTTAGGCCCAACAGCTCCTTTTCTCTTTTCCACAAGAACAGAAAAATAGTGAGAAAGCCCTAGGAAGAACTTATGAGTATACACTACAGAAGAACATTTTGACTTTCAGGTATAATGATTAAAAGCAGCTAGGAAGGCCTAAAACTGATAATAATGATGAAAGGGAGGATTTATTTTCTCGAATATTATGAGGAAGAAAAAGGCTATCACTGGTATTTATACCTTTTATATGTTAGCAGCAATACTGGAAACAAAAAGTTAGAGGATTGACAGTCATAGAACTGTACATATTGAGAATAACCAGGAGAATCAGAAAAAAACAGTGAGATCAAGTTGTTCATTAAGGGTAGGATAACAGTATACAAATTACTGCTTCAAAGAGTAGAAGAAAAGACATTTTTAGAGTAGTGTAAGGAGTATTAAAAAAAAAAAATATTGTTCCATTTTCTGAAAACTATGTAAGAGTTTCTAGTTGCAAAGCTGTGTCAAATGTGTAATAGGAAGTTTTATTGCTTAAACCATTCAAAACAAGACCAAATAACATACTTTGAAATAATATTGTACCAGGAGGTGGAAAAACTAGCAGACTTTACCCTTTTAAGATGTCTCTGTCACTTCAGTGCTTTATCCTAATCCATTTAATTAGTTACGAAGACATTAAACAATGGGCTCTTTTCTGCCAGTTCAAAAATAGGAGCTTCTGAAACAGTTATTGTAAAAAATGCTATATATATAACATTAATAAAATTTTTATTTTTGTTTTAATAGATGGTACTACAATCTTATTAAGTCTCTCTGCAATTTTTTTTCTTCTGAACTGAAGAAATTCTTACATTCTTTTAAGAACAGTATCAGGTCAGTATAACAATTATGAGAGTGTCTACAAGTCTTTCTGTGGATTGTGACCCCTCCTTTTATTTTCACTTTTAAAAATTTTGCATTAATTAAAATATTAATTTTGAAATAAGGATCAGAGTTTCTGCTGTTTTGAAGACAAGAAGTATATTTATATTACACTACATTTTCCTTGTTTTTCTTTAAGGCACTAGAAAGGATATGATAGGGTGTATTCATGTGGCTGAACTTGCCTGTTAATTACAATATGACAAATGACAAAATGTCTTTGAGAACATGAAGCAGCAGTGTCTGTACAGGGGTATAATTTTATACAGGAATCCATTTGCATTGGAAACTGGTTTTGGGTGAGAGAAAGAAAAATTATTAAAAATGGGGTATAGACAGACACATACTAGTGGTGCTGAAACAACTGATACTGAGAAGAGGAAAAAATTGTGCAAGTCAGTTATTTAATATTACTGAGGTTTGAGAAGGATATCTGAATTCCAAAGAAACCAATATTATCTGATGTATTATAAAGAGACAACTTTAATGGCAAAGCACCACTAGTCCTGTACAATCTTGATGTTAATCTTCACATTGCATTCTTTTTGTATAACAATACTTTCAGCTGGCTTTTCAATATTTTTAAGGGCAATCATTTCTGGCAATGACAGTGATAACCACTATTAAGTACCCATTTTTTTCCCACTGAACTAATCATGAAAATAGTTTAGCAGAATACATTTAAAGAGCTAGTCTATATGATCTTGATGTTAAGAAACACTAACACTTATGTCTAAAACTATTCTTATTTTTATGTAATAAAGGAAGTCTTTAGCTGAAATTAGTAAGTTAAATTTCAATTAATCATATAGTAAAAAATGCTGCTCTGCTAAGCATAAGATATAAACAAATGTCTTCTTACTCTTCATTTCTTAGTTATGTTGTATTACCACACATTTCCAGCTGTATAACAATTAAGAAATGTAGTGAAAGAAGAATCTAAGGCATTAGTATTTTTTTTCCTTGAGAATACATGCCAAATCAGATATTGACACTCCAAGAAGGGCCTTAGGCTGTTCTAAATGTAATTAATGACTCTCACTAGGTTCAAAGATCTTTTGATACGTCCTGCATAGGAATTGGATGTTCAACTGCTAAATTGGAGATTTGAAAACCAAGGTTTGGATTCCAAAATCATGAAGATATGGCCAAGTTATACTTTAATAAACTTTACAGTTATCGCTTATGTAAGAAAGTTTTTATGACATTTTGTAAATGAAAAGCAAAATTTTTTAGATATTGCTACCAAAACAGCAATATTGATATGAACAGATATGAGAGAAAAGTTGCTCATTACTTCATAGTACTCACTATCTTTGCACTGCTTTGACTGACAGTGAAAGCAACAACAACAGTATGCTTTTCTGCTGGGGACACCCTCCATTTTCATCAGACTTTGACAGTAAATTCAAAAGTTAGAAGCTCTGAATCTGGGTCACAGCCATGATTAAAATCTTAGTGCTTCAGCTACAAAGAAAATACCGCATAACAGTTTCAAATTGGCTGTCTTATGATGTCAGAACCATAGTGCACCATCATCTGTGCAAATCTGACTTTCTAGAGTCAAAATGTTAGATTACTTTTCATGAATCAGTTTTGATCCTGAAATAAGTAGGCACCTTTCCAGCTGAACTTACTGAGAGTGACAGCCCTGGTCTATGATTAGGCATATTGGTCAACACTGACAGTAGCAAAAATAACTGAGATGCCTAAAACAGGTGAAGTCCAGTTGCTGTTCACTCTCTCAAATGCTAATAGTGAGAGAGATGGGAACTTTCAGCAGGCATTTTGTGAGGGTGCCTGCACACTCCCTTGGCAGATAGTCAGGATAACTTAGAAATAAAAATGTGAGTGCACATGGAGATTGAATATAGTAAAAATGATCTGGAGGGTGTTTGCACTTAAAATGGTCACACTAAGGACCTAACTGCAGCCCAGACAGGGCAGCCCAACACCACAAAGGAGTGCTGAGGAAGGGCCTGTACCCACATGTGACTCGCACTCAGTGCCACCTCACTTCTAAGTACAGAGGATCTTGTAGGGGGCTTTGTCACACGGCTGGAGAGCTCACATCTCTCACAGGAGGTGAGCAACTGGAAAATCTGTACTGCCAGAGAAGGATGACATTGGTCTCCGGCTATAGGGTAGGGGAACTGTGGGAAGGCACAGAAATTTTGGAAGGTTTAATTGCTGAAGGGTGTTTAGAAACTTATAGGAGCTTATTAGCATTTTGTAAGTGTCTAGCATTGTGGTTTAACTGTTGTATTACTGATATTGATCCTGAATATATAGCTCACTGATTTCTGGATAATTACATGTCATTAATAAATCACTAAACTGCTTTGATCTTAATTTCATTTAAACAATTTAACTGAGATTTTTTTCCTGGCAATTCAGGGTATCTAAATGTTGAAATACCTTCAAGAGTTTCTGTTCCTCTCCACTAGCAATAGTTTTTGACTGTTTTAACTTAAGAGCCTTGGAGAAAAGATGGAAGTATATCTGAGTTCATGCAACCAGCAACAGAATCTGAATAGGTATCTGCATTGCAGGGAATGAAGCTGCAAGTCTCCATCCACATATTAAAGTTATCACAACTGGAACAACAATCCCTAGGGCAGGGACATTTAAATGAGAGAAACTGGATTTTAAAATCTGATTCTTGAGAATTGTACTGTTTCTGACAGTGAAAGATGGTTGCTAAAAGCTCTCAAACTTTATTGAAGTTGCTAAGAAATGATCAGGAAAAAGAACTACATTGTCCTACCAATACTCTGTAAGTGTTCAGGTTTTCTTGTTCTGCTTTTTCTTTTCAAGGGATGAAGAAGAACTGGATGATCATGAAGATGTGTTACCTTTTGGGCTATTTTTTACAAAGCAAGGACTACAGGGAAGTGTCCACACATCATGAAAGTGCTTCTATTTTGCATAGATGAAAAAAAGAAACAGAAGAATTAGGTAGGGCAGGCTACAAAGGGACCTAATAAACAAATAATTTCAATTATCTCATATAAATTAAGTAGGTCTGGTCTAAGTTAGGACATGTAGCCAGGGAAAGAAGAGGTGCAAGGGCCTTACACAGAGAAAAAACTGTTAATTATGAGGTCTGGCAAAGGATCTTTTCTTTTAGATCACTGCAAGCAAATGGTTCTTAGTGTTTCCCATAATTATGTTTATTTTACACTTTCATGGTGCTACACAGCCATTCAAATGTAATTAAACATCAAAACTACTTTTTGCAATGATGACTCTTTTTTTTCTATTAGTCTGGCTATCAACGTCTTGCACAGGAAAACAACGGGCGTGTTGCCCCAAGCTCTACCTGCTGTCTGCACAGCCAGCCTTCCTCCCGCTCTGCTGTCACTCCTGCTGAGACCAACAGCAACCGTGTGTCATCCCAGCTCCTCCTGAACTCCTTGATTCTCCTGAGAAGACCCGCCTGTCTCTGCAAATCTGTTAACTGATTGTCTCCTACCATAACTAAGTGACAACATGTAATACATTCTCTTACCTGTTCCTTCTTAATATTCATGTACGCTCCATATACAATATACACCAAGTGCAACTGGTGTCACAGCAGATGGATTGAGCAAAAAGTGCATTTATTAGAGGAGAAAAAATCACTGGGTTTTTTTGTCCATTTTCTTTTCTCTTCTAGTAAACAAAACACTTTTTCTATTTTATTTCCATTCAAAGCCCCTTGGTACCTAAACAAGATAGAACAATTTTAGATATAGATTACCTTGTATTTATTAGATTTTAAAGAAGAACACATTTTTCAATAACTATTTTTTGCTCACATTTTTCAATAACTATTACATTTCTATTCTGACAGAAAGACTCACTTCTGCCTGCCAATCAGTGTCAACAGCCAATCTCATCAATGTAACTGGACGTTTATTTCACAAAATTAACTTACATTCTGGTTAGTGTTATTGATTATGACAAGTCATACTGTAGGATTACTAACTGGGTAACTTCAAACATATGGAAAATCTCATTTCTGATTTCTCTACAATGTGATTATCCAGGAGAGAAAGTCATAGTAGAAAATGGTGTAGAGTTTAACAGTCATTGAAATATAAAATAATAATTGCTGCTCTACTGGTACCTTGATATATAATTAAACAATACATATTTTAAGAAGTCTCATATTGCATATCCCTATGGCAGACAACTACTTCCATGGGGAGCATTTTGTAAATGGAGGGAATTAACGGGCTAAAAGCCAAATTATCACAGACACTGACAAAAGCAAGGGAAAAATCAGTGTGAAGGATAATACTCCAGGCTTGACTTGTTCCATTATACTTAGTCATTACAGGGAGGCTCTCAGGTCACTGAATGATTTGTTCTGCAATACCTGTAACTGTGCACAATAGGCTAAGTGAAAGGCAGTATCCATCATAACTTTAAATTGCCTTGCTTTTGTCAGTTTGTGCTGTGCCTTTAACATTACTTAAGTATACTACGGGGATTATTGTTATTAAAGACAGATTGTTCCTGAATTATCCAACCTAAAAGAATCTAAAAGAATATACCTAAACGGTCAAAAAATGCCAGGTGTTTGGTACATAAGCTTATTATCTAAAACAGAGTGACTTATCTTGCACATATTTTGCCATGTCAATTAATTTGTTTGACAGACATCAACTGCAATATTAAAAGAAAAAACCTGGTCAAAGAGGCATAGGAAAAAATATTAAGCAGCAAAGCATATTGGTGTTTTTTGGTTTGGGGTTTTTTTTGGGGAGGCAGGGGAGCTGGTAAATTATTTTCTCTCTGTCCTACTCTTGCTTTAATTAAAATAATTATTATATAGACAACATGTTTTTATGATTCAGAATGAAGCTGATGAATGGTAAAGCATGAACAGATGGATATGTGCACATTATGTCAGTGTCATCTTTAGAGTGTGTGGAGTAGCTTTATGACTTCAACATCAAACCCACAAAATCCTTGAACTAATATGAAGCTATCACAGAGTCAGAAAGTCTAAAATTAATTGTTTTTAAAAAATTAGAATCTAAATCCAGCAAAGATACTGAATGCTTTGCTTTTCTGATGGTCGATTCACAGTGGGTTTCATACATGGATTTGAACATAAAAGTGTGGACAGTGCCTCCAAGAAAATTTCAGGAAAGCTGAGGACTTAAGGTAGAGCTTAAACATCATAAAAAAGAGCACATATGAGAGTAGCATTGGGGCTTTCAAGTTACACATTCTGTTTAACAGCTTAATGTGAGTTCTATTTAATATCTTTAGCAATTATTTGGACAAAGGGATCAAATGTACCCCCAGTTAGTTTGCAGGTGACACCAAGTTGGGCGGGAGTGTTGGTCTGCTGGAAGGCAGGAAGGCTCTGCAGGGGGATCCGTACAGGCTGGATCAATGGGTTGAGGCCGATTGGGTGAAACTCAACAAGGCCAGGTGCTGGGTCACAACAACCCCGTGCAACATTATGGACTGGGGGCAGAGTGGCTGAAAAGAGGAGCAGGAGCAAAAGACCTGGAGGATTGGTTGACACCAGCTGAACAGGAGCCAGTGTGTGCCTAGATAGCCAAGAAGGCCAGTGGCATCCTGGCCTGTGTCAGCAATAGTGTGGCCAGCAGGAGCAGGGCAGTGATTGTTCCCCTATACTCGGCACTGGCGAGGCCACTCTTTGAGTATTCACTTCTGGGTCCCTCATTACAGGACACTGAGGTGCTCGAGCATGTCCAGAGAAGGGCAACAAAGATGGTGAAAGTTCTAAGAGCTCAAGTCTTATGAGGAGCAGCTGAGGAAGCTGGGGTTGTTTACACCTGGTTTTTTATTATCACTCTCTAAAACTACCTGAAAGGAAGCTGTGGAGAGGTAGGATATTAGGATAAATTTCTTCACTGAAAGGGTTGTCAAGCCTTGGAACAGGCTGCCTGGGGAGAGCTTGAGTCACCATCCCTGGAAGCATTTAAACTTAGGTGCATGGTTTAGTGTGTTACTTGTAGACTTGACAGTGGTAGACCTGGCAGTGACAGGCTAACACTTGCACTTTATGATCTTGAAGTTGTTTTCTAACCTAAACAATTCTATAATTCTATAACCACTGAACTACATGGTACCTATAAGATGTTTCACTTCAATTGGATGTAGCCCATTCCAATACAGAGAAAATTTGGATTTGAAATCATGCCAGTGTAAGGGCTCTAAGTAGGACTGTTGAGACTGAAGGTGTTGTACAAATGTGAACAGGAAGGAGCTCCAGGTGTCTGCAGGCCCAGATAGCCAGCTTAGAAAGAATTTAGAAGAGCTAATTGATACTTTAATATGCACAGAACCACAGAATGTTTGTGTTGAAAGGAACTTCTCAAGGTCACGTGGTCTGGCCCTCCACTCCAACAGGCCTGTATGCAGAGAGTTTCTGGATATGTGTAGAGATGGAGACTCCACAACCTCCCTGAGCAAATAGTGCCAGTGATCAGTCGCTCTCATGTTTTCTGTGTTACAGTTTATGCCACTGCTTCTGTCACTGGGCATCAATGAAAAGAGCCTTTGCTTCATCTCCTTTGCACCAGCATGTACATAAACTTTGGGGTTAAACGTCCCTAGGTTTAACCTTCCTTTCAGTGAAGTTTCACTGTATGAAATTTCTGCTAGCCTTCCATATTAAATAAAGATACTGAAATATTTTTTCCTCATACTTAACTTTGGGAAGCTAACCAACTTTAGGCAATTCAAATAAAAGTTTAGATAAGAAGGAAGGATCCACATCTCCTTACATAGTCAATGGCAGTTCCTACTTGCCTCTAGGATGCATAAAGGAAGTTTATTGTCATCTGAATGCATTGACATAGAAAGATGATTTACAGGTTTCTAAAGCAGGGACAGTTTAGGAGTTCAGTTACATGCAGCTTACATTTTCATTATTCCAGAATTCAGTAGTCTTCAGAAGGCAGAATAAAACCAGTCAGAGAAGTTAATGCTGCTGCCTTATCCTTCTGAAAGAGGAAGGATCAGTCTGGATCCCCAAAACCTTGCTGGATTTACTCCTGAGTCCCTGCATAAAAAAGAAAAAAAAACTGTGTATTTGTGTCTCTACCAAGCCTTCTAAGTTAAAAGCTTATTTCACATTGGTTTGAAAATTGATCAAATTAAAAAAAAATGGGAAAGGACCTATGGTTATTGGTTTATATATTTTATTTTTCCTATGAAAAAATATAGTTTCCAAAGTACATATTACAGGAATTGTTTTAAGGAATAAATTAGTATTATGGCCTGGTTCATCAGTTCAACTCATTATCTGGAAAAGTATTTAAGCAACAAATGAAAATCACATAAGTAGTTAATGCCACAGTGTTGGAGCAACAGCAATGACTGCTGAGAATTAACAGAACAGTGTGATAATATGTTTTGGGACTAATAAAACAAAGCATGACTATTCAATAGGACTCTCAACACTAGGAAAATGTTTGGTAGGTGGAGAGGATTGGCTCACAGGTTGCATGTCTGCCTGAAGCTCTCCAGTGCAGCAGAGGTTCCAGAAGTGCTACTGATATGAGGTATGGCACAATTCCATGCTGATATAGCTGTTCTTCAGTTATTCTGCATCAGTATGGTTCTTCCTACATGACACTGTACTGTGTCATATAAATGCATCTTTACAGAGAAGGGACTAGAAAAGAAGTTGTGGCAAAAAAAACCTTCAGCAACTGGAAGTCAGCTTCAGTGTCCTGTTATGTTTTATTTTCACTGAATTCAACAGCACATTTCCTGCTGATTTTGGTTGCTCATGGTCAGATTGCAGGTGTACAGATGATTCACAGAAAAAGTACTAATATTAATGAAATATGTAGCTACATGGATTATAAAAGTTGCTTCATCCGTCACAGACAATTTTTGTTCATAAACTAAATAAAACTGAAAAATCTGTAAAACTCCTACGTGTAAATTTACGAAAAGCAAATTGGCTACTTATCATTCCTGCCTCTGTGAACACATTATATACAGAAGTACTCCTTCAAAAACTACTCCCTTATAACTTAAGTCAGGGAACATACATGAAAAATATAAACTACAAGCTTGTACTTGTAAAGAAATGTAATGTTAGTTTATTTCTTTGCTGAGGTATGAAAGTGTAGATAGCTTGTTTTGATACCAAAAAAAATAATTTCAGCCCTTTTTGCTTGAAAAACTACCAGTTTTTGCTTAGCAAGTACTTGTGAATTTGATTTATTGTAATTTTTTTCTAATCCAGAGCAAAGAAGCTTTATATTTTTTAAAATATATATGAAATGGCAAGTTTCGAAGTTTAAAAACTGACTTTCATTAGTATAGAAAATAAGAAAAACCTTGAGGTGAAACCAAAAGGATGTATCTCTATTTCCATACTACAACAAAGCCCCTTTTTTACACATGTCACTCACATATCTTCATTCACTCTTTTCAAGTTTATTGGGGGTTTATTCTTCTTATTTTCTAATATAATTCGCTCCTTTTTTTTTTTCTTTTTTTTTTTTTTTTGTTTTTTAATACAAGCTCTTATAAATGTACATTGTCTTTTAAATAATATTCCTTGATATTTTCATAATTATATTTCTTACAAATCTGTTAATGACAGATTCTTACTGTTTGTGCAGTCAGTCATTAAATATATTCATGTGTTGCATGACAGGTTTAAGGGAAAGCACAAACAGTTCTATAAAGTATTATAATTTATAGACAAGCATCATGGTCCTATGCACCTCTCATGACAGGAGGTCTGCCTAGGGAAAATACATGGAAAGACCAGTGATTTGGGCATTGCTCATATAAGGCTTGATGTCTATGGCCAACATAAACCACTATAATAATCTCAAAATTAATGGGATGAGTCTCATTTAAGCAACATTGGGTAGCTGACTAACTGTAATGCATTAGCAATATATAGCCAGAATTGACTTAGTAGGTACAATAAGTGATAAAACTGCAAAGTCTGAGAAGAATTACCCCTAGTAGCGTAACTTGAACTCAGTGAATAAAGGCTTAAAGTTGTTGGAATACAGCCCATCCCATATAAGACAGTAAACAAATCACATATAAAGCATAAAGATATACATATCTGCTCATAGTAGGTACAGTTTACCTTTTGACATTGTTCCCTTTCTCCAAACAGTATGAACTGGATTGGGCACAAGACATATTAAGGAAAAAAAAATGTCCTTTTCAAATGTATATTTTTAGTGAGGTTTCTAAATATTGCGTTTACCTTAGCATCAGTTTTAATCTGCCATCATTTTTTATTGACAGTTATGGATATCTCCATTATGCACTGGATTTCTTATAAGCGTTGATGAGTTATTATCAAGACATAATAAGTGTGTAATACATTTGCTGGTTTTATAGTTTTGTAATAGTCTTGTCTATGTCATAAAAGTCCAGTTTCATTACATGGTTTCAGAAAAATGTCTAAAATACCTGCATAGTTCTTTCTTATTAAATATTTATATGATACTTTACAAAAAATAAACATTCAAAACCCTGTAATATAACCTGATGGTAAAATTAAACGGCATTTTTAGCTATATATGTATTCTAAGCTCAAATGTATTTGTTATCCATTGTATATGTAAGATAGTACTAATTGTTATTTTATGAGTTAGCTGTAACAAAACATGACTTCCAGTGCTACCAAGGTTTACATGCTTCTGTAGGAAGCTAACTAAAATAAACAGAATAAAATTCTGGTCTGGCCTTGGATTTTTTTTTTAACAGAAAAATCAAATTACCATATATTACAAAATTTTTCTACACTCTATGGCTTTTCCAGATCTTGCAGCTCCCTTCCATGATCTTTTCACACAATATTGATTTATTTTTTTCTTTTTAACTAATGAACAGCATTCATACAGGCATTTAAGTTAAAAGTGATTTTTTTCCTTTACTCTAAACAGACAAAGTACAAAATTATAAACATGGCATTTACTGACCTTTTTCTATATATGATTTTTTATTTTCAGTAACAAACAGATACAAAGGTGCAGGGAGGAATAACAAGCACATACAGGGTGCAGAGTGATATGGAAAAGACCTCAGAGACTGCAAAAGGGGGCAGCAATGTGCCCACCCCAAGGGTATGACATGGATTGGGAAGCACCTCAGAGGTAATCACAGGAAGTGCATTCCCATGGGGGCTCCCTGATGGGATTGCCTTACAGGAAAAGCATGGGGAAGCTCTGCTATCTTGTTTTTGGGAAAGAAGAACATCTGGGCACCTCTCTGAAGTGCACTGCACAGAGTTACACACACAGAGAAATTAGAGGGATTTTTTTGTTTGTTTGTTTGTTTTTAATTTGGGAGTGGGGGAGTTAAACGTGTAATAGCTAGACTACCTTTTATTAGTTAAATCAATTTTTTTTTCATCTTTTTCTGTGATCTCTATGTAGTCTTTGGGGGTTTTTTTTCTTTTTTTCAATTTTTTAAGCTAATTGTAACTTTGACAAAGGTAAAGACTGACCAGTGAGACAACTATAGTAATGACTAAAACAAATCTGGTGTGTGTTTACTATCTGATTTTCAGAGACCAGGTCCTTAGGATACAGAAAAAGGGATAATATAAATAAAACACAAGGGAAGAAGGAAAATGTTTCCTTATTGCATGCAGTCAAACAACCCATGATCCTATAAGAATTTTATTTTCCTTTTCTGATTGAATATGTTCATCTTAGCCTAATATTAACCTTAGCTTAGGTTAATAGCTATCAACCTCTAATATGTTCAGAAGAACATCCGGTGAAATTAATCCCACCTAAACACAGAGAACTAAACTAAAATATCTTGGAAGACTCCTTTTATTACAAAAGGGCTTAAATTCTTGAAGCCCTGAGTAATCTCACTGATTTGGGGACATTGAATTTAGGATGAAATTAATTTCACCCTAAAAGTGCCTATTAAGTTATTTTGACTACTACCATTAACTGCCTCTGTTAGCTAAAAATGTACTGACTGTAAATAACTGAGACAATTACAAAATGAACTTTGAGAGCTAAAAAGTGGTATTCCAGTCCCACAGTTTCAGCTGGGATAATTTTTCTCATTCAGCCAAAAATGAAATTAGGGTGCTAATTCTTTGGAGCTGAGTCAAGAAATACAGGTGGCTCTCTATGCCCCAAATTAAATGTTTCAGCTTCTACACCACTTTTCAAATGTGTATATATTTTTCAAGGGAACCTGGAGAATGATAAGGCTTAAATGTTGTTTTTCACATAAGTAGGATTTCTTGTTTAACTCTTAGCTCTCGTTGCTTAGACTGCCAATTTTTGATTGTTTCTTGCAAGAAGCAATGCCCCCTTTGATGCTTAGTTGTACCTGCCGTGTTCTAAGGGAAAGGAAGGATCCTCACAAAGGGTTCTGTGCTCAAATGCAGAACAGAGTTTTCTTTGAGTGACTATTATTTTATATAAAGACAAGCTAAAATCTGAGCAGTGCAAGTTCTGTCCTTTTGGGTACATAACTCCTGAGAAACTACAGGGGTCAAATTTCAAAACAGAATTGATAGACCGAGCCAGCCAAGTATCCTGCCTGGGTTTTTGCACTCCTTTTTTGGAGGGGAAAAAAAATCTTTTAGATATCCTAAAGAATATTTTAAAACTGAAGCAGATATATATGAGATTGGCAGCATGTCCGAAAAAAATTTACAAATAAATTTCAAGACACCAAGATGCATTCTAGCTGTCAGAAAGCAAATTACATGTTTCTGATACAATGAAAGTTCATAAGTTTTTCTTACTTAACTTTGATTAGAGCAAGCCACTGCTTTGAGAATGACTGAGGCTGAGTTGCAAAGAGGTGAAACATTGAAAGACTATAATGTTTTTTAACTGCAGAGAAGCATCAAGACAGACTGTTATTTCAGGAGAAAAAATAAATTATGTCTTAAAAATTGATCCAAAATATTCTTTTTTGGCAACTTTGCAAGAGTAGTTCATGACCCAGTAACCAAAAGGGTTAAGTGTTTCAATGCCTCCAGTGTCAGAGTACCTGTATGACAGCCTGTTCGCTTGTGATTTGTTCAGTGTGAGCAGGTAAGCTCTCAGTGCTTTGATCCACCACGCTGTTATAACGAACCCATTTGACATTGGCTGAACTCCAGATGGCACATTCAACAGGTATTGCTGTTCTTCAAAGGCTCTGGAAACATTAGCTTTAACCTTTGTAAGTCCTGTACTGATGTCTGCTTCCATTTAATACAACCTCCCTTTAAGGTAGTCTTCATTCTATATTAATTTGCTAGCTTGTTTCATCAGTATTTAAGATCTTAGAGCAAACAGCTTCTTAATGAAATATTTTGCATTTTAGTGTGGGATGCTTGGTCTCCAAAGCCATTCTAAGCTAGCAGTATCCTGTATTTGGTGCAAAGGGCAAGGTTTAGGCAGTGGGAAGGGCGCTGCAGGAGCAGCCTTTATGAAACAAGGCCAGCAGCTGCCTTGTGATAGATGCAGCCAATTTCAGACAGTTCCAACCAGCTCGGCGACACAGCCACCACTGCCCAGCTGAGCCTGTCAGTAAGGCTGGTGGCAGAAAGTTAAGAAAGGGCAAAATCCTGAGAATAAAAAAAGAACAGAAAACCCAAAGCATTGTGTGGTGTTCAGGTGAGACCTAGAAAGAGTCTGTGACCCATGGGTAACCCACACCAGAGCAGATACTTCTCCAGAAGGACTGCTGCCCATGTAGGAGTCACACTAATGCACAGGAACCAAGGAAGAAGGGAGGAGCAGCAGAAAACAAAGGCATGAGAACAAAGCATGGCAGACAGAAACTCTTGTATCCTGACCCCAACATCCTGCACCAACCATCACCTCACCAAAGGGACTGAGAATAGCCTGTGAGATAACAACGAGAGTGGATAGCTGGAAGGGGGAATACAAAGTATCAGGAGTGAAGCTAAGCTTGTGAAGGGGGAAAGAGAGGTGTTTTGCCTAAATTTTTGTTTATCCATTTTCCTCAATGATGGGGAGGAATTGTCTTTTTTTAAAATTTTAATTAATTTGGCAATTAATGCAATTCCCCCAACTTGAGTCTTTTGTACTCATAACATATCCAAACCATGTTCTGTGTGGCTTCCTGCACAAATCAAAACAACCATCCCCAGCTATGCAGAGCACCCCTTCTCCCCTCTGCCAATGCACTGTCAGGAAATTAATAAAACAAATGCTCTATTCCAGTATGGTGGCTACTGTTAATGGTGTTATCATCCATATCAGAGTAGGTATTTTCCTGAGTGGATTATTCTGTTAAAAAATTTAGGGATCTTAGTAGACATACCCTAGGATGATGGGGTTTCTTTTCTGTGTTTTTAAACATTTTTTTTTTCCAATGAAGAAAATAATGAAACAGTTAAAAGCTTGCTGGGAACAAAAAAATAAAGAGACAGACATTAAGTTAATTACTGTGTTTAAGGCAATAAAACTTACTTGGTAAATATTTCAAGCATTAATACAAGACTCTAATACTTATTTGAAATTGAAGGTATGTCAAAGTGATATGTAAGGAATCAATTCTAATTTAATTTCTGTCTCTTGAATGTCTGTTGAGAAAACTGTAACCTATCCTGTAGCTACAGGAAACTTTTTTATGCAGACAAAGACATATTATTCTCTTTCATTCTCTTTCTTTCTTTCTTTCTTTCTTTCTTTCTTTCTTTCTTTCTTTCTTTCTTTCTTTCTTTTTCTTTCTTTCTTTCCTTCTTTCTTTCTCTTCCTTGTCCATTTTATTTTCCTTTTTCTTCTCCTTTTTTCTTTCATTTTCTTTCTATTTCCTTTTTTTTTTTTTTTTCCAAATGGTTGTCCATAAAAGAAAACAACAAAATCTCATTGGCTAATTTCCATACAGGAAAGACAATAATATCTCAGCTTTCAGTGCATGACAAACATCTCCTCAGATTCTCTCACAATTCCTACCACTCCCACCAGATCATTTTCTCAAAAGAGATATTGACCTAATATCAGCCAATAACATGACAAGAAGTTGGAGCAGGAGTTGAAAATCTGTAGATACCTTTTAAGGAGTTTGTGATTTACACAGCACTTCTCTTTAGTGCTAAGACAGCTTTTAGCTGCCTACATGGACATCATTATTTGTGATCTAATGCTATCATAGGGACTGTAGGGTGTCCAACACATTACACGGCTGAAAATGATAAGGGGCCTCTTACACGTGAGAGGTCACATCATTCACAGGCAGCAGCTGGCACCCAGGTAACTAAAAGAGTCACCTGTGTTCAAGCAACTGAATCGTAGGCTGCTGTCTCCCCTGTATGTAAATCACATACTAGCCTGGGGAGAAGAAAACCAGCACGGTGTTGTAATACCAATGTGCCACAATATAATGACAAGTGAACTGCTAATCACAGCTGCATAGGAAATAGTTCTCTGCACACTGAGTGGTACTGAAACAAGAAACAATTGATTGTGAAAACAATAAATAATATTTACCCTAAGATGAAAAGTAAAAAAAAAAACAAAAAAAAAACAAAAACAAAAAAACCCACAAAAACCCCACAAAAACAAACAAACAAGAAACCCCAACAAACCCTAAAAGTACAAATAAAAGCTTGTGTCTCAATCTTGAAACATTCTGGTTTCAAGGGTTTTTCTCTTTTATGTCTCCTATGAGAAAGACAAAACAAAACACTAAAACAATTATAATTTTGAAGGTCAAAATGAAATGGGAAAACATTGAACCTGAAGAGACATATCATTTTTCACTGCTCCTAAGGCCTGTAATGAGGGATATTCTTTAAGAATTATAGATAACCATCAATGTTTTGATTTGAGTTACAGATTAATTGGTGAAGTGGAACACTCATGTTGTATTCAGAATGAAGCTTGGATCCCATACTTGAGCAATCTTATAGAACATGAATGATAAAATTAAACTGGGAGATACACCCATGTATCACATTCTTCAGTTCATGGGAACAAGCTAGAGTCATTCTGAAGAAAATCTCCTGAAACTAATAAAATGTAGGTGCTGATAGCTTGACACCACATGCTTCCAACTGTACAGAAAGCTTCAACTGAGTCAAAATAATTGCTGATGTAGATGTAACCATAGGAAATGTAGACTGTATTTATTCTCCTTCCCCCTGTGCCCATTTCAGTTAGGTGCATTCCCCTCTGGTTTGAATGAAAAGCAAAATACCAAGAGTTATGAAGAGGTAGATTCAAATTTCAGAGGATCCTGCTGTTCCTATTCCCTAAATTCCTGAAGGAGTGCATGTGTGTGTGTGTGAAATTTTGCTTAAAAAATAAATTGTAATTCATAAAATTGTTCAAAATATTCATTTCCTAAGTTGTAGATGTTTTTGACTGAATTTATGTTAGATGAGAGAGGTAGTTCAGAGGTTAAAAGGCCTAGGGCCAAGCTTGCCATTATCACTCTGCCTGGGGACCACTTCTCTCTCTTTGGGATGAGTCATCAATGACAATTATATTGTCACAGATCACAAACTAATAATATGCTGACAATTTCTTGAATTCCTCAGCACCATCACATTTGGGTTCCGCATGTTTCCTTTTGGGAGGGTCCAGGTCATAGCATCACTTTTGCTGAAAAGCTGTGTTTTGTCGGTAGTCCTTTGAAGCCTATAGTTCTTAGGTTTATTGGAATCTCTTTTACGTTCCTGAGTTTAGGCTGGTCTCTGTGGATCTACAGACAACAGTTTTTCAGGGAGGTGCCAGCCATTGCAGAGCACAAATGCCTTTATTTAAATCTTAAATATGACATAAGGCAGCATATTTTAAAAATTAAACAGCATAAACTCATTACTACAACTTAATATCCATCTAACAGGGGCATCTAGCAGAATCTGAAAGTATGTGACTCCAATCCAGATTAGGACAGTTTCTGACATATTTTTCTGTCAAGCTTCCTAAGACAGCAAAGCTGTTCCCTTCAGGAAGTTAAAAAAAAAATAAAAAAAAATTAAAAGCTCAGCATTTATACAAAGAGTATTGAGAATAGGCTTGTGATTTTTGTTCCTGAACCCCCAGGAATACTGCAGTACTCAGCAATCATTATAAATCCTGTAGAAAAGACAAATCATATAAAAACACTGAAATTTCTGCTGTCAGATGCCCTGTACTGTGAATTTACAGTGTTAAACTTGAAACATTTATTGTAGATCCCTAAATCAAGAATGCAGGTTGTTTCATAGTGCTATTCACACAACAGTCCACATCTCTCTATTGACTAAATAAAAACTTAGAAACTGAATTGGGAGGCTTAACAACAGACATTGAAAATACTTCCTGTCCCCTCTGTCAATGCCATTTATTTGAAATATAAATCTGAAAGTTTTCTTGTTTCCAAAGGAGCAAATTTGCATCATGTGATGTCATGAGGAGTTATTTAATGTCACAGAACATTATCAATAGCAAGGTATTCTATTGAAAGTTGCTCTCATACTTTGCTCATCTTTTCTCCCTTAAATGAAAGGAAAATAGATTTCCTTTCATTTTAATGAAGAAGAGAAAAAAGAACACAATGAAACTGTTTATTAGTGATCCTGTCAGTGATCAGTGAAGAGATGGTGTTTACCCCAAATGTGATTGTCAAATAGAAAAGGAGAAAGGAGAAGCAGTTACAAAGTTGATATGAATTTATCCATGGGATCCCAAAATAATGACGTCCACTGAAAATGTTGTGCTCCATAATATCTCCTTACTTCTTTCTTTCAAGGAAAAAGTGACCTTTTGAAGTATGAATTAGAGAATCAATAAGGCTGGACTCCAAAATCAACGAGTCCAACCTTTGACCAAACACCATCATGTCAACCACAGCACTCAGTGCCAGTCAATTTTGGAATGTTCCCAGGGACGGTGACTCCATCAACTCCCTCATCCTGGTCTTCAAAAAAAAAATATTAAACAGGACTGGGCCCAGCTCTGAGCCCTGGGGAACACCAATAGTGACCAGCTGCCAACTGGATACAGCACAATTCACAACCATTCTCTGGGCACAGCCATTCAGCCACTTCTTAACCCAGAGAAGAGTGCACCTGCCCAAGCCTTGGGTTGCCAGCATCTTCAGGAGAATATTTTGGGAGAGAGTGCTTTATTGATGTCCAGAGCCTTCCCTCATCTGCTAGGTAGGTCACCTGGCCATAAAAAGAGATCCGGCTGGTCAAGTAGGACTTGCCTTTCCTTTTCTAAACCCATTCTGATTGGGTCTGATCCCCTGGCTGTCCTGTATGTACTCAAGATATTCTGTTCCATAACTTTCCCCAACAACAAGGTCAGGCTGACAGGCTGTAGTTCCCTACATCTTCCTTCTGACCCTTCTGGTGAATGGGTGTCACAGTGTCCAACCTGCAGTTACCTGGGATTTCCCAGTTAACCAGGACTATAGATAAATGGTGGAGTGGCTAGGCAAGCTCTTCTATTAGCTCCTTTAGTACTCTTGGGTGAATCCCATCCAGGCCCCATAGATTTGTGTGTGCAAGTACAGAGCAACTACTTCCTCCTGAGTCACAGGGGGCTTATTCTGCTGCCCATCTCTGTCTAACAGCTCATGGGGCTGATTGCCCTGAAGTTATCTGGTCTTTCTATTAAAGACTGAGGCAAAGAAGGCATTAGGTACCTCAGTCTTTTCCTCATCCTTGGTGACAATGTTCCCTCCTTCCCCACATCCAGTAAAGGATGGAGATTTTCCTTGGCCCTCCTTTAGTTGTTAATGTACTTATAAAAACACTTTTAAATATCTTTTACAGCTGTGTCCAAGATGAGTTCTATGTGAGCTTTCACCTTTCTAATTTTTTCTGTGACTTAATGACATTCTTGTACCCTTCCTGAGCTGCCTGCCTCTTCTTACAAAAGTTATAAATTCCCTCTTTTTTCCTTGAATTCAAGCAAAAGCTCCCTGTTTAACCAAGCCAGTCTTCTTCCCAGCCAGCTTTGGCACACAGGAATGGCTGGCGCTTGTTGCTTAAAGTATGTCTAGCATTCCTCAACCCCTTTGTTATTAAGGACTCTTTCCCAGGGGACTCTGCATCAATGTCCTGGCTAAAGGAACTGGCCAAAATCCACGTTCTGGAAGTCCAAATTAGGGGTTTTGTTGACTCACTTTGTTATTTCACCAATCACCTCAAGGTCCTTGTGTCCACAATAGCCTCTGACCACCATATCTCCCACCAGCTGCCCTTCTCTAAGTGTAAACAGTAGGTCTAGCAGGATATCACCCCTGGTAGGCTTGCTTACCAGCTGTGTCAATGAGTTCTCTTCCACACTCTGAACAGACCTCCCACACTGCCTCTTCTCTGCTGTATTGAGTTTCCAGCAGACATCTGTCAAGCCTTCCACAAGAACAAGGGCTAGCAAAGGTGAAACATCAGGCAGAGGCTTACAGAATACTCCATCCATATTTTGCGTCATCATGCTCCTTCCAGCAGGCTTTTGACTGTGTTGAAACCTTTGTTGCCTGGAGGGGTGGCTGTGCTCTCCTATACAAACTGCTGCACAAAGTGTCCTTCTGCACATCTTCTTTGTGTGTGGTTGCTCATGGGAGCTGCCAGGTCTCTCTGCTCTTCTGAGGGGTTCCCTGACTCCAGTAACCCCCTCCTTATGTCCTTCAGGCGTTTTGCCACAGAGCTTGCCATAATTGCTGCTGCTATTGCTGCATATCTTGCTGACCGAATTCCTGTAATGACCAATGTCTGTCAACCTGTGCAGGTTAATCTATTTGATGAAATCCACTTAGATGTGCCAAGTATTAGTATTGTTATTACTGCAATGAAAAGATTAAATATATGCTCTTAGGCAACATGAAAAAATCCTGGTTTTCCTGAAAAGTGTTGGGGAGTTTTTTCTTGTTTGTTTGCTTGGTTTGGTTTCCTTTTTTCAAATATCTTTGAGTTTAATCCCATTAGTTCTACATTAGAATTTAGTGGGGTTTGCAGCACTTAAGTTTTATTACTTTGTATTTGTCAATGTTACATTTAAATCCCTCTGTGACACCCTATTTACAAATCAAATCTAACTTGTTTTTAAGTTTGGCTGTCTGTATGGCCTTGATTCTTCATCTTTCATTTTTTGGGTACTCAACACTACTGTACTGTACTGTTGTTCTTTGTGTTTGTAGGTCATCCTTCTAAATTAAGGCATACGACATACAACATTGGACCCTGTGGACCTGAAAAACCACTTTCTCTCTCCTTCTTTCATAGGAACTATCTATAGTCACTGCTTTGCTATTTTACAACCTTTTCTGTGTCTCTGCCCATGTCCTGCCCTGAATCCTTGCATCACCCTTGACCTTAATCAGGAACATGTCATGTGGAATGTTACAAAAGGCTTTCTGAAAATCTAGATTCTGAAAATATATTATGTCATCTGCTGGGCCCTTAGCAGCCCTGTCAGTAGCCTTTGTGTAAATTCTTCTTCCCAAAAACGTAACCAACAAAACCACTGAGAAAATTATTAAGACATAATTAATAGCTCTTTATTTACAGACAAGTGATTAAATAGGACACACACTCTGCCAGAAAGGTATCTTGCAAAAACTCCACTACACATTTACACTGATTTTTCTCACTAATAGTAGTGATGAAAGTAATAATAATAACAATAACAATAGTTCAGTAATTCTTATCTACTGCTTTACAGTGTCTAAGCTGCTTGATAACTCCAGAAAAGCCCTATTTGCAATGGTAGTCCAATTAAATACATATAAATGAATTGAAATGTTTAATTGGCTGGCAACTCAGTAAGTGTCTGTAAAACATGGCTGCTCCTTAATCAGAAGACAAAAATGAGCTGTCATATATTGTTATTCACTTGCTGTTTGAAACACAGAGCTCTGAGGCAAAGAGGATGCCTTTCTTTTATTACTATGCCCCAACTCAGAATGAGCAAAAATGAGAGACAGAGCAGATAATGGACCCCATTCATGAATGCAAAAGGTTATTTCTGAGCAGTTATTGCATTGTTTATGCCACCAAAAATTGCATAACTGTCATTCTCTACAGAAATTACATGTTTTTTATGCTTCATTGGACTTTTTACATAGAACATAAATGAAGCTTTTGCAATAGGTAGTACAAAGACTGCTATTGGAGACAGTCTAAGCCTCATTATTAGGGCTGGATGAAGAATTTGGCTTTCTTCAGGTTTGCTGCAAAGTCAACAGAGCCCAAAATTCCCCTTATGTTTTTATTTCCTTTCAGCTCCCAGTTTCTTGAGTTTTTAGTGAAATGAAAATGGAGGTTTTCCAACCAAAGTTGTGCTAATTGCTTTAAGACACAAATCAGAGCTTAATATGACCCATTGAATGTTGCCAGCCCAGGACAGGGAAAGGGCTTCATGTGTTGACTGAACAGCAGGACTGCCTGGCCAAGGAAAAGGTCACACAGTTGCACAGAGCCAAAACACAGCACAACAAAAATTTTCAACTGCATTGCTGCTGTGAATATGGGGAGGTCATGAGAAAGGAACTTCCATTTCTCAATCCAAGAGCTGCTAAAGTGGTATCTATTCACCCCCATATGATGCTATAGATTACCTTTCAAAAGCAACTTTTGATGGGGTTTTTTGGTGTCTGATTTGAGGCTGAAGTTCAAGCTAGCTATGCTGTAGTTCCACAACTGAATTTGAAAATAGTGGTGAGTTCTGCTCTTGGAATTCATGTTCAATGCATGTCCTAGGCTCAGCTGAGTCTATAAATTTTGGGTGTGGTGGCACAGCAGAAGCTGCCAAGGCCACCGCCCTCCAAAGAGCGTCTTCCTTAGGGAGAAGCGGATATCTCAGGGCAAGCACCAGATGCTCACGTCATCAGGTGTAGAGTGCAGCTTGGCGGAATGAAGAAGAAGGAAGGGTTCCTCGTTTGGAATTCCAGTGGCAGTTTATTCACTAGCACACCAAAGGCATCCAGGGACAGAAGAACCAAGACCAAAGGAGAGCCCAGGGTTTATATGGGTTGAGCATCAGGTCTGAGGGCCAATGGGTATAGGGACCAGGGGTGGTGCAAAGGTGGGGTCAGAGGTAAACAACCTACAGGGATACAGGGGAGGAGTTGCAGGGAGTGGGAACCAGAAGAGAAGGCAGTAGTAGGGAACATTCTAGAACCGAGGAGGAGAACAGGGGTGATATAACTGGGGTAATTAACTTAAAGAAGCAGAGAACTGTGGGAATGTGTCTCACTGTATCGCCCGGTCTCCAAGGTGAGTATGCCAGTTTCTGCATCTCCTTTGCTGACCTGGGATGCATCATTTGGGCCCCCTCACTAAAAGAAAGACATCAAGATGTAAAGATGGATCATGTCCAGAGAAGGGCAACAAAGCTGACTGGAAGGTCTGGAGCACAAATTTTATGAGGTGCAGTAGAGGGAGCTGGGAATGTTTATCTGGAGAACAGAAGTTTCAGGGTAGACCTTATGGCTCTCTACTGCATGAAAGGAGCTTGTGTGAGTGAAAGGGGGGTAGGGATTTGCCTCTTCACCCAAATAGAAAGCAGCACAAAATGGTGTTAGGTTTGGTGAGGGACGGTTTAGATTCGATATTGTGAGCAATTTCTTCAACAAAAGACTGTAAAGAACAGGAACAATGTGCCCAGGGAAGTGGCTGAGTCAGCATCTCTGGAATTATTTAAAAGGTGTGTAGATATGGGTCTGAGTAACATGGTTTAGTGGTGAACTTGCAGTATTCAGTTGATGGTTGGATGTGATGGTCTTTTCCAACCTAAATGAAAATGATATATGTTGATATATGATGATTATATGAAAGCACATATATTTTGCACACATTATTATGGCAGTAGAGTTGGATTTAGCCTGACTATGCTGCTTCTGTTAAAAGAGGGATTTACAACACGATTGCTACCTCTTATTATAATTACTGCGTAGAAGTAATATTTATGTATAGAGAATCTTTTACATAAAGAAACATTCCTTCCTGTGAGATTGCCCATATACATAAATGGATTAATTTTGCTCTATTGAATTGTCTGCTTCTCTTGCAAGACTGCAAAACATTCATGCCAAACCTTTTTTTCCAACATTTGATTCAGAGGGGATGCATGTTTGTCAGTTTGATGAGCCTCTTTCTTTTCCTTTGTTGATAGTTAGGCATGAAAATATTGCTTTTAGGTCCCATGGGTCTTTTTACAATTTTTCCCTGAGTAACTAATACCTAAAAAACTCTTACAACTGAAGCAGTTTGTAAACAAGGAGATTTACCAAGGCAGCATCAGAAGTCAAGATGGATGCCGGAAATTGTGTCTATCAAATCTAAATGCTTATTTTCACCTACTAATCAGAGACCCTACTGCCTAAACAAGAGCAGGACTTTAATTCTGTCTGAAGTCAAAAAGTATGCCTTCACTTTCTTTCTAGTATTCATCTATATTCTGAAGCACAGAAATTACCCATTAAAGTTATTTTTATGACTAGCTTTTGCTTGCTTGGGTGGGGTGTGTGCTATCTTATTAGCTACTGTGAATCAGCCTCAGCCCCTTTGGTGCCTTCTCCAGAAATATTACTTTGGAATCACTACATTTCATTTGCTGATGAGGTGAAAAGAACCTAATTATTCTGACAATTTTATCTAAGGCTTGCAGATTTTATGTACTATGTATATAAAAAATAACTTCTTGATGAATAATCCTCCAGGAGTACGTTTTTGTAACCATCATCTTAAATGGTCCTTTTTACACACAGATATGCAATTCTTCCACTGGATGATAAATAAATTTGCTTTACTTCAGGGATCACTGTCCCCGCATACACACATATGGATAAATATACAAATATATACATATAAATTTTAATTGAGCTATAGCAACCTCTCTACAGAACTGTGAATGACACTGAGACAACTACTAAAGCTTTTATAATTTTCACACATTAGCCATGTGATTTCTGTTGTATGATTTTCTGTCTTTTAGTTGAAACGATGAGTAGCTTTTACTGTTGACATGTAAGAACCAAGAACTGTAGCATTATAAAAGCCAGATATGGCCTATTAATATAAAATATCCATTCAAAAATGCATAAAAATAAAAATAACACTGAGTTTACAAAGTCAAACTTTTAAAGGGTGAAAGTGTTAGTGATTATAATTGGTCTCAATGACCATAATGGTCTTCTCCCACCTAAATTATTCCAATGTGTTCACAGTTATGATCCTTTAACCAATTAACTGAAAATGCAGAGATAATCATATTCTTATTTTCTTTCAAAGTTCTGAAAACAAGGATAGAATCTGGTTTAAAGTAAGAAGTTTTAGTTCTTTGAATTCACAAGGCCCCTGTGGAGGGGATCCACATATTTTTGTTGAGATTTGTCACTCTTCTTAAGCTTCCTCACTTTTCCATGTGTTAAGTGGAGAGTTATAGATTCCCCCAAAGGATGAAGATAACATAACTGAGATTCCCTACTTGGAAATATTCTTGGAATATTAGTCTCCAAGTCTAAGATTAGCCTCTTCCCTGGTCTTTACTGTCTCCACAATATTGTTTATATTTTCCTGTTGCCTCCTGCCTAATTAGTTGCATGTCCTGTATTAGTGTGTTTCAAGTGTGAAATACAAGCCAAACCTCTGTTTCACTTCATTGCTGCTCAGCTCAGGGCTTCTTTCTGGTCCCTTCTCTTTAGGCCAGCTCAGGACAATAATTCTTTAGAAGAATGTAGCCCCAAGGAGATGTTGCCAATGGTCTTATTACAAGGGCTTTGTGCTTGGGTTTCTTTTATTTTTCAGCCTAGATTACAAATAATGAGCAAGAGGTATGTGACTATGTCATGATGGGTAGTATCTGTTTTTTCCTCATATATATGTTGTGGTGGTTTAAGAAAACTTGTTACTAGAGCATGTGAAATCTTCTGACAACGAAAGTGCTCCTTCCCTTTAGGACTGCTGAGAATGCTTGGAAGGGAAGAGCTTCAGTGACAGTAGGAGGGTTTTGTGAGGGAAAAATGAGAAGCAAGCCTAGAGCACAGCAATGAGACTCAGCCAACATTGAAAGGGGCTGGAAGCTGACAGAGAAGTCTCGGCTGTAACAGGAAGTCTTCCTTAGACTGGATGGCCTGTACTGAACTAGCTGTAACTCCTGTATTTGTAAGAAGAACTAAAACCAAGGGTAAAAACAGGAAACCACCTTCCAAGAATTCATGTGAATAGAGAGGAGGTGTCATAAACATCTATTGTTTCTCTGCTGTCATTCTGTACTTGAAAGGTAACTGCTATGATTCATATTCTAATAAAAAATTTGCTTTCTATTGTGAAAGTCCTTTCAGTCATTTTTTTCTCCTCTTTAGGGAAATGTCCTGTTAGGAAAATGCATGAGCAGTTCCATACTTAGTTTCAAACACAGAATACAAGACTGAATTCCTTGCCAAGGTCCAAAGTGAGGATGTGCAAAAAGCATCAACATGGGTATCCATGTGACTGTTAAAGAGAGAACAGAGCAAAGCTGCAAAAGAAAGGAACATAAATTAAACATTAAGCTATAAAATCATCAGAGATAAAGAGGACACAATGGGAAGCTGAACTGACCAGATGTTTTGGAGATCAAATATGCTTTTAGAGTTTTGTTTTCATCTTTAATATTCATAGAAGCAGAGAAAAGGTGATATACCCTGGGTGCACTCTGAAGAAATCACTAGCAGTAGAAAATTTCAATAAAATGTGGTTTTTTATGCTGAAGATGGTAAAACAAAATTCACAAAACCTGAACTCTATTTTATTGGAATTATATTTTAAAAATTATTATTAGAAACTGTTATTATTTAAACAGTGTTTTAATAACTTTATGTTTTACTTTAGTTTATATATACTCTATAAAAGCCATATTCCCTTCTGAATTCAAAAAGTATTCATAAAGATGGATGATAGGCTATTTTGCATTTAATATGACATATCTACTTAATAAGAAAGTCTTGAAATTATATTTGTATGAACTTCTACAAATAGAAAATAATGTTTCACTTCTTTCTAATCCTCACTTATTTTATTAAAATTTGTGAATAAAGGTGTTTAAAGTAGAAATGATGAAGTGAGAGAAGAATAGGAGTAAATATAAATAGATCCTGATTTGACCTACTGCACCAGAAATAGTATTAAGTTCACTTCAACATTCATTTAAATGCAACTAAATAAAAGTGGGTTAAAAGAAAGATAAAAAAAGGAAAAAAAAAATCTTGGCATCATCATCTTGCTGTCTTCAAACTATTACTATTAATAAGAAGTAGAAGAGCAAATGAATGAAGTTTTTCCCTCATTATGTATGTGTGAACTAGATGTCTGCACTCCTATTATAATTAATAGAGACTTAGGGCAGGATTCAGCTACGTAAACATGGGTATATTCTGCCACCTCAGATGCCAATACACCTAAATGGAGTTGGCAGGTTCGAGACAGAACTTATGGAAGATATGCAGCCTTTTGGAGATCAGCTGCTAGAGTTTGGGCATGATGCCTTGTCTGTCTTACATTTTGGTACCTGAAGCCTGCCAAAATGACTGCTGTAGTTACAGCTGCAGAGATATGCAGCAAATTCTGATCCCAGAAAGTGGCATGCTACTTGCCAAAAACCAGGAATCTATTGTGATTCCAGGTATTTTAGTGTATTAAAAACATCTGGTTTAGCATCCAAGTCATAGGACCTACAGGAGACCTATTCCCTTAGCAAGTGACAGATAGAGGCCAGACAAGCATCTCAAATAACTAAATATATTTAGAAAAGCTTAGTAAGGCCAAAATATCTTTTTTTTTTTTTATTTATTTTTTTAATTTTCGTGTGTGAGTCATTTGTAAGAAATACCCAGTGAAAAGTAGCTGAAATGTGTGTAAAAATAACAGTATTCATATAATGGCATACATGTGCATGTGCATGTGCGAGCATATGAAATTGTGTATGCATTAAGTTATATAATATTTTTGTCTATAGATAATTATTTTAGTACAACCTTCATTCTTAGCTATTTCTGGGCTACCTCCTTTACTAAGCACTCACAGAGAAACTAATCTATTATCAGTGTGGGTATAATCATTGTGGGGGTATATCATTGTGGGTGTTCTGTCAATCTAGTGCACTTAGCTGTGATACCCAGAAGTCAGGGTATTTATGTGTCCTTTTCCTGGTAGGTCTACAACCCAGGTTTAATAACATCTTTCCTCTCTCTTTCTACTAGGTTTATGAATTTCCTGCTAGGTAAATTACATTTATTTCATTTGCAAAATGCATTAGCATTTTGATCCAAGAAACTCTGGATTCTGTAATTACTTGGGAAAAATTAATAGGACATGAACATTTGTAAATGAGATTCAGAATCTCTAAATTCCAAGCTCAGACTTGTGGCAATTTGGGATCTTTCTTTCAAACAAAGATTAACTTGTCTGGTCCCTGGGCTCTGGATTATTGCTGTAGAAGCCTAAAATTGATTTATACTGCCATTCTGGATCACAGAGTTCCTTCTATCCTAAACAGAAGCACTCAGATGTCTTTAGATCAATCTTTAGCTAAGCAGTTGGATGCATGATGTTTTATCTAAGCTCCATCGTGATTCAAATACAGACTGAAGAAGCACACGAATTGTAATTCCCTGGTGAGAGTCCCTGGTGAGAATCCCACTATTGACAACTTTTGAATCACCTTTGTGAACATATGCCTTCATTTCAGCTGTTTCAATGTGGCAAGTCTGAAACTAAAAATAACCCAAATGATTTGAATGCTCAAATGAAGATTTATTAAATCCTACAATTCTCCTATAAAAATCTGATCTTACTTCTTGCTCTCATATTTGAAAGAGTCTTCAAAGTACAAGTGTCCTCCTCATCCTCATTAAAGACAGTTTGGTAGGAAAACCTTTGGACTTTGTTGCCTTTTTTTTCCCTTTTCCCTTCACTTATTCTCACCCATATCACACTTTCAGAGTTGTGAGTTTTAAGGACAATAACCTTTTCTATATTTATATTTAAAAGGCAAGTCAGGATACTCAGTACCAGAAGCAACTCACAACAGTGGAGCGAATTTGCACGTGTCCAAAACATGCATATCTGCACATAAATACAATTACCCTCAAATAACTGTTACTAAGCAGAGAGGTAAACTAAAAGTTGATTTTTTTAAACAAAATTACCTAATCTCTGATAAGCTTCTGTCAGACTCTTTTGGCAAAAAAATAGATATTTCATCCGTCTCTGTGTTATCAGAATTTGAATTTGTTCACTGAAATATGAATTCCATGTCTCTGTGTCCTTTATGGATATAATTTTGTATCCTTTGTTACAAAATAGTCCTGAAAATGCATCCATTTGGTTTTAGTGGCAAGTGTCTTAACCTCTATATACTTATTCCCTGTCAAAATAATGCATTACTATCTGAATTGTATGGAACAGGATATTTTTCACCAGCTGGACATCTCCTTACAAAGAGAATATGTCTGCATAGCTAATTTACACATTGCAAGATGAAACTAGCATCCCATCACTCCGAGAATAGGATAAGTTCATACACATTTTAATTCTCACTAAATCATTGTGCTAGAGATAGAGAAATGCTATGCTGTTTCTGTTTTCTAGGTTTTGGGTTTTGTTACTAGCTTGTTGTTATTTTCCCCCCTTACATTCTTGTGCACTTAAAAAAAACAATTCAGGCTATTTCCATACAAATTATGCTTTTCCTGGATTCATTAAATGCTCTTTGCTGAGACATAACTGGACTGTCTTCTTTCAAATTGCCTATGCAGAATATTGAAAGGGTCAAAATATTGCAGCATGCTACAGTATTTCACAGAGTAGAAGAACATGCAGATTGCTCTTGTTTCTCATTCTTGTAATAAGGGGTAGTAACAAGAAAAGAAAATGGCTGAAAATGGTTCTGTTCCCATGTGTCAAATACCATAATTAGAATAAGAAATGCTACAAATTAACCCATTCTCATTACAGTCACTATATTATAATTTCATGGTCCTCTTCTGATGCTGTACTCTTGCTAAGTACATTTACATCTCATCAGTGAACACAAGCAGCAGATCTGCCGGCGGTGAATGCTTGATTCACTCCAATTTATGTCTTTTCAGCTGGGGAATCCATTGTGTGAGCTAATAGCAGGTTTCCCATTTGAAATGACTGCAGATCTCTTCACATTTGGATACAGTGCAAGCATTGTCATAATTTTTTTTTTAATGTGTCACATAATTGTCGTATTATACTATGTGCAAGCAAAAGAAAGGAAATTTTCAGTATTAAATGAACCACAAAGGGCAATACTATGCTTTACTCTCAGAGATGTGTGGGGGAAAGACACAAACCCTTTTTTCTTAAGCCAAGAGGCCAGTATAGCTGCAATATTCGTGTTCACCTGCGTAAAACACTTAACAACAATTTCACCATTAATCACATTATTTCCGCAAGGGTGGTTGTCAAAAAAGAGGATTTTACTAAAACAATTAAATGGACAAATGTATCCTTTTGTAGAGCGTTTGAATTTCCATATCCCTCTTATCTAACTGTTTAGAAGCATAATTTCCAGTAAATTATTACAAAATATTAATAGTATTTCTATTGCTAATTTAGTGCTGTACAAGTGAAAAAGTGAACATGAGTGACATGCTGATCTAACAATATTAGTTTGAAGTTTGTTTTTTTTGGTTTTTTTGTTTTTTTTTTCCAAAACAAAGTGTGTAGAAAGGAAAAGCCATATTTGAGGTGTTTTGCTTGTTCTGTTGTGCCTGGTCTGACAACTAAAGAAAGCACAACCTACTAAAAGCTAAAGGAGGTTTGCTGTTGATGTTAATGGGAGAGGATTTCATTGAAAAGATTTTGTCCTTCTAGGCAGGAGGGTTACATGCACTATCTTTGCAAAACCTTGGAGATTGACGTAAGAGATGCATGATCAGTGACTCAAAACATGGGGTTATTTCAACTGTCCTTAGTCATTAGTGCTTGGATTCACTTAAACTAACTTTAGACATGTCCAATATGATTGTTGATGTCCTGGGCAAGATTCAGTTGCCTGAGCACAGGAACTTAGTGTCACTGAAGGTCTTTTAGGATATTGAAGCCATACGCAGGCCACCCAGGTAGGGCATAGAAGTTACAGAGACACATGCACTCTGGTACCAAAGCTGAGTATCACAACTGGCTTAGCACAATACAAATAAATGACACTATATGCCTACATTTAGGTGTCTGAATGTCACTCCTAACTTGTCTATTTGGATGTTCCAAGGTCAATTCAGTTGTCCATATATTGGTGTGTATTTGTTTCTTGAGTCTACATCACTCATGCCAAAGGTTATGAGTATTCTGCAGGTATTGTATCATGTGTGTTTACCTTAATGAAAATTAAGGTATGGATGAAAATTTCCTTATTAATGAAAATCTCAAAGCTGCCAGCAGAACCATTTTTGGCTTTGCTAGCTAATATTATAATCAATGAGAAAAGTATTTCCTTTCAGGTCATGATTCCTTTAATCAGTTTTACATGTTTACTTTTGGATGAAATGAATAATATCCTGTAAGCTTTTTTTGGCTTTTTTTTTTTTTTCATTTACTTGGATTTCTCTTTTTTTCCTTTTTGTAGAGTTTAACAAGGTACAGGTTTCTCAGCTATGAAGATTGACATGTATTCTTGCCTGGCATTTCTTTTCTTAGTTTTTTTGTATAACTGAGAGTTCAGTAATTCAGTAATTCCATAGTGATGCAGAAGCCAGGCTAACCACTGGCATGAAAGGAAGATTAGAGGTAAGAATATGCCCTTGCCTTTACCAGCACAGTTACAAGAACTTATGAGTCACCAACCTGAAATTTATTCTATTCAATTACCTAATATTTCAAAAGACTAGTAGTAGAGATCTGAAGAATACTTCTCCAACTTCTGGTATTAAGCTGTTTTGGATATCCTGAAACTCTAGTTGTGCTCAGATTACTAATTACTAGATTAGTGAATTTGACTTTGCATGTTTCCATGCGAAACTTTGTGTTTCAAAGCTGCTTTATGTTCAAGTTCCACAGAGTAAACCACAGTTCGCTGGAAAAAAGAACAATAACTTATTTTGTGATTCATAGAGCTCTTTCTAATGGTGAAAACCAAATTTTTAAACCATTCTCATACAAAAAAGTCCCATACTTCTTATCATAATTTTCACCTTTCTGTATTTTTTTCTTTTCCTTTTTTTTTTTTTTTAACATAAGAAAACCATGATACAAAGTAGTGTAACAGCTAAAAGAAACATGGTGAAGGCTGTGAAATCAGTTTCAGCCTTAGTAGTATTTGTCCAGCTGCAACATGAAATATTGAACCTTGAAGAAAGGACCTAATTCTGTAATTACAGAAGGAATTTTCAGAATTTCCATGAACTTCTATGAATCAGATGTGATTTTTTGACACACTAAGCCTCTTTTATGCACATCACTGAACAGAATTTTTCAGCTACCTCTGACCCAAGTTAGATTTCAGTGAGTAGTCTCCAAATGAACAGTTCTCTGCTGCATTTAAATATCATGAGTGATAGCCCTTTTTGGCTTCATTTTAATGTTAATATTAAAAAAAAAAAAAGCCAAAAAACCTCCAATCTGTCATGCATGTGTATGGTAATTGGCGTAATAGGCCCTAACAGCTACTTTGGAGCATAATGGACCATGACAGATCCATTGGAGCTTACTCAGATATTGAGATATTTTAATATAATTTAATTTAAAAATAAAACCTAGACAAAATTATCATTTATTTGTATACAATATTATTATTCATTTAAATATTAAACTGCTACTCACACATGCATATGCACACAATCAGTACCTTAAAACAAATTATAAGAAAAGAATTACCAGAAAGCTTTCTCAGAACTTATCTGATCAGAATGAAGAGTACTTGGTGTTCTTCTCACATATCTAACCTGGCTAGGTGAACGAAATACGTATTGTGGTAATTACAAGTTGAAGTTTTTGTACTTGGTAGTCATAGAAGTAAAGAATGCAGAACTTGCAAAGTTTATCTTAGCATTTTAGTGACCTGACAAAACTGGTTGCAAAATTTGGTTGCCCAGAGTAATAGAGAGAGAAGTGAAAACTAAGAGTAAATCACACAGAGAGAAGGTCATTTTCCAGTGGTTATAAAAGCTGCTTAGCTGGGTACACGCTGACTTATGTTCAGATGGCTGTCATCCAGCACTCCCAGATCCTTTTGTGACAATGTCATGTTTTGCACGCTAATACCACAAAATTCAGAAAGAAAAACAGGAAATCCATATAAACACATCCATACCTTGTGTATTTTCTTATATACTGAATCTAATTTTTTATTTCATTTTTATCCTAATTTCTTTAAGGGTTCTATGTCACTATATAAAGCGCCAGTGAGGAAACATGGTTGAAAGATGGAGTGCAAGGGAGAAAATTTGATCATGAGGACTTTGCTTATCAGCAGTGTTTACTCTCCTACATTTGACTTAAGCCATGAGGTCTGCAGCCATGTTTCATTACTCACCAAGAGCCCATGGACCTTGATCTCAGTACTCAGGTACATTAACCTCAGTGAAAGGTTTGGTCCTTGTTTTGGTCTTTGTTTTGTAATGGAGATAGCTAAGTCAGAGTATGGTTAGTGTTTGCACAAGTGCAGAAACCATATTTTAAGAAATCAAAAGCTTAATTCTAGGATATGGGTATTTTGCTACTGGGCATATTTTGTATCACAACTATATGTTCTTCCTCTAAGTTAACAAAGATTTTAGTTTTCTACCTCAGTACTTTGGAAACTCTCTGGAGTCAAAAGAAAATTATCAGAACCCCAAGAGACACCTCAAATATTTCAAACCTTTCATTTGGCTTTGGAATGAAGTTTTTCTCCATCAAGTAGAGAGGGACTCTTAATTGCCATCTTCCACATTGTGACTGGGATTTATCTCCTCACTGACTGAAGAGGAAGCATGGTTGACAAGATTAAACAAACTGAAGAGCTCTTAGGAAACTTCAGAGAGATTATTTCCTTTATGGAGACAGACATTCTGAATTGCCTTCCCAGGACTCCTGACAGTTTTTGATCTAGCTTATAGGAAGTTAATTCAGCAGGAAACATCTTGCCTATTTGGCATGTGAGGAAAACACAGCTTTAAACAGGAGGGCTCATATTCTGGCTGCGGAACACCAGGCTGCATGTTAGCTATCACTGAGCTCCAGAATGGGATTGAAGCCCAGATACAGCTCCCTGATTAATTCCATTTTGTTTGTTCTATAAACAATTTAGGGGCTTAAAGTCAGCAACATTTACAGTATTTGTACTAACTGTAATGTTTGTAATTTCACCATGTAATTTTCTTATATCCCTCCTTTGTGTGCTGTAAGAAAGGGCACTATATTTAGGGACTGGTCTAAACTCAGTTGACATCATTCCCTCTACTTCAAACAACTCTGAATAGGACCTGACATAGAAAAACTGCAAATTGCCCCAATATTTGATGAATTAAGACCAAAGAGTAGGACTAATCAAACAATAGGATGGAAATCTCCCATGTGTCCTGAACAAAATTTACTGCTGTATGTAAACTATGTGCTTCAGCCAAGAAGGCCAAATATAGACTTTGCTAAATTTTTAATTACACCAGGCTGTTAGGGTTTTTTTTTCTTACTTATGTTATAAATGTAAATAATTTAGGAAAGAAATGCAGTGTAGTGACACCATAAATATTTTACTTGCTCATTTGAAGGGCATAGTGTTATTGAAACACATATGGCTGTACAGGCAAATGTAGACTTTGGACGTAGCACTGTATGTTCACAAAGTTGTCTTGGAAGACATATAATTTAGGATAATGGACTGACACTATAATATTTCATCATGGTATTAACATTTTAAAGTGTAATAATTTCTGAACAATGCTATCAGAAAATCTAAATAAAATAAAATATTTTTATATCTATACCCTTTTTCAGAACCAGGCTGTCTCCTATTTTTGGCCAACACAGGTAGCAGGGAGCACAGGTATTTGCTAACTAATTTGAGGGGTTTGTCAGTCTAACTTAAATACTGAAATATTTGTGTCTACTAAGTGTAGTTCTGGTCAGAGCTTTGAGATGCTCTGGCGAAAATCAGAAATGAATCTGTCTCTCTTCTCAGAGACAGGGTTAGTCTGTGCTAATGGGAAAGGTCTCTTATCAGGGGCTCATGGAAACAATTAATTAAATACTTGTGATGGAGAACTTCAGCAAGTATGTTCTAAACTTGTTTTATGGTTGCTTAGATCTTTCACAGTGCAGTGAGATCATTTTGTATCTTGCTCTTCTATTGGGATTGTGCAGAATAGCTAGTGCTTGTAATGTCATTTTTCAGAGATTTTCTGAGACACTGTGTTCTTTGATGTCTATAAAGTAAAAGTAATCTAATTTACCACTTGTCGTTTGAAAGACTGTAAAAAATGTAGAATATATCAATATTCAGGTTTCTCCTTTCATTTTCATTTCTGTGAATAGCTTCAATATCACACAAAGTATGTTTTTATTATTCAGAACAGTCACTTTTAATAAAGAGACTCAAAAAGATTGATTTGAAAAAGTTCTCTATTTCTATTGTGATAGTCATCAGATTTGGTTTGAAAAGTGGTGCTAGGACTTATTTTAATACAAGAACTAAATCTAAAATAAGCCACAATCAGTAAAATTTTGTGCCACAAATTATAGCTGTGTGAAACATACTGTTTTCTATTTGTCTTTTAAATTTTATATTCATTTTTTCCCATATATATTCTTTAGATATTCTGATCCTCTGATCCATGCCTGTTTGAGGTTTTGTGAAGAGAACATGAAAGGAACACCTTACCCCCAAGTATCCTTTTGTTGCAAGTTCTTTCCTGTCATCGGTTTTTGACATGCTTGCTGCTACATCAAAATGTGACTTCTAAGTTGCGACTGAGATTTCTATAAATCAGCACCTCAGCCCTCTCTAGATCTCTCTGGCCACTCAGCTTGAACACGTGGCTCACATTTCAATGAAGCAGGACCATACAAGAACATGCAGCAGATTGAGCAAAGCCACAGCTCTTACAGAGTATAATGTCCAGGTCTACCTGCGCATTTTTTTCCCACTCATTTTGCTATTTCATTTTCAGTTCTGTCAAAGTGTTACCTTTTTGGTAAATTATTTGGTGCAAATTTCTGCTAGTTTGCTTTGCTTTGAATCAATAGATTTATCTGCTAGGAAGAAATCCTCAGGACAGTGAGATTATGCTTCCATAGACGCCTCTGCTACATAGATCTGTAATGTCACCAGAAGAACTACCAGATGGAAGTCCCTGTTTATTAAAAGCTGAGCTTTGTGTTTTTATCACCTCCTGTTCAGATTTATGAATGTCATTTGATTTCTGTGGGCCTTGTGGACATTTATCAAATAAATAACAATTCTCAGAGCACAGCAGTGTGAGTATACCCAGCTTTCAGGTGATACCATGTTCCATGACCTGAATTAACTACCTGAAATTCTTCATAGGGCAGAAAGATCCTGTCATAAGCACGTCCTGGTTCCCCAGTTTTCCCACTCAGATCCCTGGCTGTTTATTTGCCACTGTGACAATTTCAGGATTTTCAAAACATGCACATCCTGTGCTTGCCCTGCTTTTGAATGTAGTCATAACTCTGTATATGCAATAATAAAGAAGATTGCCACTGACATCACTGGGGTTTAAATTTTGACTCCATTGGTAAGTTGGATGAAGGGACAAGCATTGAACAGGAGACTTCACTCATGCTTCATTTGTCAGAATCTCTACAGCTAGTAGAGATTCTAGCTAGTAGAATCTCTACAGCTAGATCCAAGCAACTAGTTTAATTTCCTCATCTCAAAACCAGCAGCTAAATGATTACTTTTAACAATAGTTCTTCCCTAATTCATTGGGTTTTTTTGCTACATGACAAAACCCAGATGCTTCCTTTAAAAACAGCACCAAAAATGGTCCTCCCTTAGGCTGTTCTCACTGTGCATCAGCTGCCCCTGTGTCAGTGTCACTCTACAGTTCACAAATTTTCTTCTGTTTTTTTGACATCTCAGAATTATTAGAACTGCGATAATAACTGTATTTTAATAAAATATATTCTACCATTTCCTTTGGACTTCAGGCTGCTGAAAGAGGAGATGAGGTCACAGATTAGAGTACAGATAGGAAGTCCTATTTCTTTTGGTGAATTAAATCCAGCATTGCCCTCTTCCTCTGGAATCAAAAAGGGAGGATCAGCTCTGCCTTTCTCATTGATAATAAATGTTTTATTCCTTTTTCAGGGTGTGATAGCTCATGATGTTTTAATTTTAATAGCTTAGACTGATGAGTTCACAGCTCCACCATTAGTATTAATTAGTTATGTAGCAGCATGGTGAAGTGACAGATCTAAACACCCCTCTCACAGGGGTTAATACCAATTAATGTAAAAAAGACACTGGAGAAGGAAAAACTTTTTACGTGGATACTCTTTGCTCCCTTCTTCCTTTTGTATTGTATTTTACTGCAGAAATTGTATACAATTATATTGTATGACCTAGTGGTTGCAACAGCAGCAAAATAATAATAATAATAATAATAATAATAATAATAATAATATACCCTCATTGGAAGTACCAATTAAGAGAAATAGGAATATACTTTAACTGTATCTTTACCTAATAAGTGGATTTGGTGTTTTCAATGAATTTGTGATGACTACTATCTATGAGAATCTATAGGATCACAGATCTTATAATATTTCCCCTTATTTTATAATATTTCCCCTTCTTTTCTGGTCAATCTCACTGGAAAAAAAAATCAAAACAAAGTATAAGTACTAGTGAGGTAAAAATGTAATTTCAATATTGCAAAATATTCCTTTTATTCCTGATATTTCCTTTTCTGCTGCTATCCCAAATTGGCTGTACATTTGATACAAACTTAAATTAATTTCTGATATTCCCCGAGTATCTAACCAGAAGCCAAAAAACAGGGTCTCATCACAACTACTTCTAGAAACTTCTGTATTGCAAATATCTAAACTGTATGTTAAGGCTTTTTTTTAGAATCCTTTTTAAGAAACTCTGAAGGTACACTTTGATTCACGCTACAGTGGTTGCCTAAAATGAATCTGCTGAATAGGACTTTTACAGTATTTATTATTGTTAAGTGATTCAAGTATACTGCAGCAAAAGAGTGAGCAAACCTAAGGGTGGACAGAGAAATCACGGTTCAAATCACAACTCTAATAAAATCTTACTGTCCATCATAAACCAATAAACTAATCTTATTGCTAGTCTATTTGAATAGTTCATCAAAATGTTGAGTACATAAGGTTGCTATATTACTTAGTACAGAGCTGAGATTATTTTCTTGAAATTTCTTGCCTCAAAGCTTGGTCAAGATAAATCCACCATCTACTCTGAGTTGATCATGTTATTTGGAAATCACAATTCAAAAATATTTTATTTTAACAAGAGCTGGGGCCATATTATACACCTGGGACAGGATAACCCTGGTTATACAAGCAAACTGGGGGATGAGAAGCTGGAGTGCAGCACCATCAAAAGAGATCTGGGGGATTTGGGCTGATAGCAGGTTTAACATGCATCAACAGTGTTCCCTGGCAGCCAAAAGGGCCAACAAACAGTGCCCCGTGATGTACAAGGCACGGAATGGCAGCCAGTTGAGGGCAGTGATTGTTCTACTCTACATTGCACTGCTACAGCCTCACCTCCAGTATTGTGTGGAGTTTTGGACACACAAAATGTAAGAAAGATATCAGACTATTAGAGTGTGCCCAGAGGAGGGTTGTGATAGTCACATATCCTCTGAGCAGAGGGAGACATAGTTCTCCCAGGACTTTGCTGGGAAGCTGTGAGAAGCTGTGGGAAACTTAGATAAAAAAAAAAAAAAATTAAAACAATGATTATCTTTCTTTCTGTAACTGTTTTTTATAGATATCATTCTCCGGGGTGTGCTATTCATAGTTCACCAATAATGTGAGAGGTTTTTACTTTGAGGCCAGTCAAGTCTCACCTTAGTGAGTCACCTCATAAAAAGACCCTCTACTTTCATTAAATGCCTTCTGATTCACCTTCTGAAGACTAGAGTCCTTTCTTCCCGTCCCTGACTCAACAGTGTCAGAGGGTGAAAGGTCTTGAAGGCAAGAGGAGCAGCTGGGGTTGCTTGATTTGTTCAGCTTGGAGAAAAGGCTGCAAGGGACCCTCATCGAAGTCAACAGGTTCCTCGATGAGAACAGAGGAGGCAGAGGGGCTGGTTTCCTCCCTCTTGTGACCAGTAGTAGGACACAAGATGGAATGAAGCTGCACTAAGGGAAGTTCAGGCTGGGCATTAAGAAAAGGTTTTTCGCATACAGGATGGGTGATCACTGGAAAAGTCTCCTTGGGAATGTGGATATGGCAGAAAACCTGCCAGAATTCAAGGAGCATCTGATTTGTGCCCTTAGTCCTATGGTTTAGTTCTATGTTTCTGTGATTATTTTTAATTACCTGAACATATTTTGAACATTCAGGAACATTAATTGAAATTTCTGCTTGATAAATTTGTTTGTTTATCATTAGTCTGTTATCTTCAGAAACTGGCCAAGTGTCACTTTGGTTTCATAGACAGATTTGTTATTAGTTCTCACGCAAACGATGACTTACACTATATACCAACTAGCTCTAGTTCTTGTTCAGCTGTCTCATCTCAAATGTATCATTCCAAGAATGTGTGCACATTTCTAATAAGTCTTGTAATATTCGTTTTATATTCACTTTTACTTAACCTCTAGATGCACATAAGAATAATGAGTTCTTTAGGATTTAGGGGAGAAGACATTTTAGATATTACCTGTATATCAAAGGTGATAGGTTTCTGCAATGTTTTTATTATTTCTTGTGCTATTAGTTTAAGCACAAGCAAAAGGATGCAATTTACCATCTGGGTGCAAGACAAGCGCAGGTCTGTAGATTAGTATGGTTTTAGTTTCTATAGATGTTGCCATATTGATACTAATTCTAGAACTAAGAAATTAATTGTACTATGCCTATTCATACTGATTAGGATGTTTCTACAAGTCTTTGCTCAATAATTCTGATAGGTTGAATTGTGTAGTGCTGCTCATCATCTGTAAATCACAGTCGGATTAAGTATATACACACATGCCCATTCATAAGTCATCTATACTCTAAAATCTTTATTTCACTAATTCAGTAAAAATATTTTGAATGTCAGTGCTAAGATAGTCTTTTGATTTGCTGATGTACATATATTATCTTAGAAGTTGTTTGCTTAGCTTATGTGTCTTACTAGATTAGATGCAATGTTTCAAATGAGCAAACGTTTTAAGAGTCTTCAAAAACAGAATTCGAAAGTGTAAATTCAAGCTCATCTTGAAAAAGACTTTTTATCAAACAGAATGAGACTTTTTAAAGAGCTTAGTTGTCATTGAAAAGACACTGATGCAAACTAGTTGAATAACTAGGACATTTTTGCCAATCAACTTTTTAACAATATTTTTTATTTTTAATCTCCTGACTGCAAAGTATAGCTGATGGGCTTTTGTCATGTTTTATGTATAAAGTTGATATACATCAATTATTTCAGAAGCAAATGTATTATATGCTAAGATGATTGCAAAGTATTGCTTGCCTTGCCAGAAGAAAAGAAAAAAGAAGACCAAAAAAAGACCCCAAAACACAGGGAATAAAGCCCCTCCGCTTTAAACTTTGGCAAGTCTGTAAGGAACTATTAAGAGCATACAAGAGAAAACATCCATTCAAAAATATGTGAATTAGTTCAGTTTCATTTTAGGAAGAAGATAGAAATGAACTCCACAATCCTGAAACCCAAACGCCAATATTGATGGTAAAAATGGATTAGTAAACAAGAGAACTCTGTGTTTGTTATGCATACAACGACCTAACAGTGCAAACCATATAAAGCAAAGCTCTTTAGAGAGCAGAGCTAAAGTGTATCAGAGGTTGTGTTTCCATTGTTAGAACTATGATTTAGAATTACTTGAACTCGTGGCATAGTGGGGAGGAAGTGGCAGCTGGTTGAAGCTGTGGAAGGTGAAAGTGAGCACAGTGCTGTGATGGAAAGTTAATAGCTGCTATTGATATCCAAAGCTTCACCCAGTGCAGCTTCCACTGGAACATGATGTTTAGAAGAAACTGAAGATTTAGAGACTCCCTGTCATCAGAAGGCATGAAGATTACCCATGAGCATAGCCACAGGGCAGGACAGCAGACTACAGCTTCAGAAGAACCTAAATATGAGCTGGAGGAAAGACAGATTTGGGGCTACAACTTTTCCTCTCTCAAATTAGAATCTTGTGAAGGAACAGATTCACTCTGCCAAGGGGACATCAAACACAGGTCAGAGAAAAGGAAAGAGGAAAACAAGACAAAATATGGGGTTGTTTTCCAAGGAGCTGTGCCTCCAAAAATAGCCTTACTCTGGGAGGCTGCAAAGGGCTTAGGAACCTGAGTGCATAGACTGTAAGTTCAGGGTGCAATGACAACGAAGGGGGAATTTGATTTGAGTGGCACATTTCCTCATCAGCCAAACTTTAGGGTTTGATGCTGTCACAGATAACACAATGTTAAGGTAATGCTGAAGCCATTAATTCAATAGAGGAAGTAGGAAATAGTAACCTGAAACGGCATATTTCTCCCTAAAATTTCTTGTCGGTGAATATTCAAACAAGACCTGGGGCTTTACCTCTAACTAACACAGATCAATGCAATATGCCACGTGAAATTGGACAAGCTCTTCTAATGACCTAGGAAACACAGATAAAAAGAGGTGTGTGAACCCAGTTCTTTTTACCCAGTTTGAAGTGAAAAAAACCACAGTTCAAACCACTTACCTATAGATGCCTGTGCAAAGAGGTTAGTCCCCTAAATGACCTGTTTAGAGAATGAAGAAAGGCAGATCCTCACAGATAATAGTCCAGATTCCGGGTGTGCTGAACTGGACTCTGCTGTCTCTTCTTCCTTTGTGATGGTGATATATGCAATACAAATTTGACTGATTATGCACATGCCAGCACAAATCTTAGTCTGTATTAAATATACAATTGTTGTAGGTAAGTATATAACACAATTGCCACTTTGGCAATATTCATCAACAGTGTGGTTGCAAGCCCTGCCACACCAGCCAGATTCAATGCTATTTCCAATTACTGAAATGCAGGAAGAAATAAAAGTGTTTTATTATTTTATAGCATCTTTAGCTCTTCTGTGCTGACAATAAAGAGCCTGATTGTTTTTTTAAGATGAAATCTGTTCTGGAATATGGTGTGGTTTTTTTTCGTTAGTATATAGTGAAACTGTCAAAGGAAGGACAGTTGATGTCAGAAAGGTTCATATTTATTCATGTTTAAATTGAAACTGGCTGTGTTTGCTCTCATTACTGCTGTCATAAATGGTCAAGGACATCTAGGTATGTGTTTTCATAAATGATGTGATCATTCCAATTCAACAATTTTGAATACTGAGTCCTATAGCTCCATTACAGTTTCTAAAGTGCTCCTGTTGCAGCAGTATGTAGGAATCTGAAACCTACCTATCTCTCTTAGAAATGCAATTTTTATGACAGCTCAAAGCAGCTTAATATCACTTCTTGAAACTGAGATTTCAAAATCAGAATTGTGCGGTAAGCCAATCCATTGTGATAGCGGACAGTGTAGTGGAGGTGAATGAGAATTGCTTATGCCTTGGGGAACACATTTATTTATCGATACTGAAATAGCTTCATTTTAAACAGCAAGGACAGAGAGAAGCAAAGGTGAAAAATCCTCTATCTAATATTTATCAATTTCAGACAACGTCTCAGACCACACACAATTTGATTTGTACATTACAGTGATCTTTCGCTTTGCTGTATGCAGTATCTCTGAATTTTCTTTCAATTAAAATATAAAGGCACACATCAAATCATTTCTGCTTACAAAGACAAGACCACCTAGTGGTTTTTGTATGTTTAATTCGCTGTCTCCTGCCACAAATGCTTGAGGCTTTGATTAGCTTTATCTTACTTGAAAGAGGCACCCCATGTAGAAGCAGACAGGGTGATAAGCTTTCCTGTTGTCTCTGCAATTCTGAGGGAAGGTTGCTCCATTCTGATCCCTGAGCTACATGGAAAATGCACTTTAGAAATCAAACAGGCTCTTATTCTTCTTAACCACTTAGCCTATTTCAAATACCAAAACTTGATGAATTTTCTGATGATTGACATGTTGAACTAAGCATATTTCCTAAAGCAATGACTGCAAAGTCCTTTTTTTAATCTGTTAAATAAAGATTCATTTTATTTCCTATATACATTTCTACTTCTCTTTGTGTTATTTATGTGCATGTGCCAATATTTGTGTCTGCTTAATTATTTGCAGTTTACTTTGAAGACTTAGATAAACTTAATAAGGTCCATCTTTTTCTTTATCCCTGAGACATTTGAAGACAGAAAGGGAAAAGATTGAGCCTGAAAAAGAGAAGGAATGCTGAAGGAAAAAATAAATTTTTAATTTTGAGAAGCCTTGGATTTGGTGTAATATTTAGACAGAACTGAATGAATACACTTTGCCAGGGCTAGATTTCAGCTGTGCTAGAATTTATAGTTATGTCAAGCTTGCCTGCAGCATGTGGATCAACTCTTGTTTTTTTCAAGTATGTATAAATTTAAAGAAAAACAGTTCCTCTACAATTACAGCTACAGGGTGGGTTTAAATAAAAATACTGATGATTGTTAGCCACTTACAAAGCACCTTTAACTCAGTTATGAAGCCTGAGTTAGAATGCGAAATACAAAATGATTCAGTGTTTACAAAATACCAGAGAAATGAGAAATGGTATATTATGAGTACTCGTTCTTTTTGCTGCTTCTTGGTTCTTAGGTAGTTAATTATGGGTATCATCTAGAGGGATAAAAATTTTACATTTGTCCTCCATAGATATACACATGGCACTGAATATGGTGGCAATAAATAGCCTTAAATTGTATACTCAAAAATAGCGTCTTAAACAGATATCAAATTAACTGAGGAATCTCCACCCGTAGCTTGAAATTTTTCTTCTCTTTGTAGATTTCTTGTCTTGAAAAGAAAGCTTTTTTTTTCTCTTGTGTTTTAATTACATTTTAACTTTGACCCTCTATTTTTTTAACCGTTTTTTTCTCCATAGCATAATAATTAGGTATACACCATTATTACTGATTAAATTATTGAAACAATGGAGCATTAAAGCAGAAATAATTTGGCATGTGGATTATATATTGGCCTTATTTAGTTCCAAAAACTCTTAAAAAACCAACAATAAAAACATTTTTCCTCACTTGCATTTGCTTACACTGTAAAATCAGGAAATATGTTAAAGGTCACAGATCAGAAAAAAATAATTTCATCAAACTGAAAGCAGAAATCATCAGAATTGAAATATAAGAAATTTCTGAAATCTTCAAAATGCAAAACATTATATCTCAGAACACTGAACAGTTAAAGTGTCCAATCACATGCTCTATTGTCAACTGGAAAATCTTAGCCTTCTCTAAAGGATATTTGAGGAATGGAAACACAGAATATATAAGCAAACTTGCCTGGACCATGGGAATCTGAAAGTTCAAAACAGCTCCAGATTTTAATTTACAATGTGTTTAACTCCTAATTAACCCATGAAGCTCAGATAGAAAGTGAATTGGGAAAGAAAAAAACAAATTTAAAAAAAGCAAGCATGTTTCCAGTACAGCAGATAAATAGGTAGCTGTTACCCAGATATTGTTTTTAGATAGTTTACCTCCTTTGAGATCTTAAAATGGGATTGCTTACCAGTAATGAGTTTTTCCCTAGGTAAGCGATTGTTTTTGCAGACATGTACTATGTTGAAAAGACCTATTTCTTGTAGCCTATATATATCTGTAATTTGCCTGTAAACTATACAGAGTGTTTGTAGGGAAAAAGTGAAAAAATGTACTTAGTTCGGAAGGATTTTATTCTCGTTCTGGCTTTTTCATATGCATTGGTTTTTTTTAAGCATTTAGGTTAACATTAACGTTCATTAAGATGCTTAAGCTTAGTTGCATAAGGGACATAACAGAGTAGGCCAGATAGCTTACTAAAATTGCAGGTCAGCTGGAGATTTTATTTTAGTGCATTTCAGAAAAAATAATGTCCATCTTTCAAGTTTAAACAAAACAAGGCAATTTTTTTTTTTTTTAAAGGCTTTGGTGCTTTAAGGATAAAACAGTCAGCAAAGCTTTCCACCTCCCCAGATGTCATGCCCCATTTCATTTAACAACAAGAAGTGCTGGGGAAAGGTGCTGCACTGTTTCGTCGAGGCTGTGTTTCTGGTATGGCCCCACAACACTGCACCAAACGTGAAAGAGAAGAAGCAGAAAGAGGAGATACTGTGGCTCTTGTGTCTCTGAATAGGATGGACAGGGCTGCCCTTTCCATGGGTCACAAGCTTCTCTGCAATATCAGTGCAAAATTTAAGGAGAGGGGCACAGGAGTCAAGTGCTGTCACATTGGATCTGTTTGAGGAGATACATCTGGGAAAGGGGTGTTTAAGTAGTGCAAATATCTGCAAAAGAGCTGGAATGCAATGAAAATAATATTATAGTTAATAATTAAATAAGACATTGAATTTTTACTATCAATATGCCATTCACAAAGCTATACCTAAGGCTAGGTTTTGCATTTAAAAAGAGTTTCTATCTTTTCATAGTTTACAGAAGTCCCAAACAAATTAAGAGCACTTCTTATTTGTGTATGGCATTTTTACCGGTGAATGAAAATGTGCAGAGAAAATTAGATTAAAAAAACCCCACACCTTAAAACCAGTCAGTATCAGAAGGTTCATTTGTCCTCCCAGGTCTTAATAACGTAATCAGTTTTCAGAGAAAAATAAAATTGAAAACTAGTGAATTTCTCATTTGAATATATTCTGAGAGGTTAAGATTCATTTTCTTATTCTACATAAATACAAGTTTTCTTGGACTCAAGCAACTAAACAAGTTACTTGGAAAAAAAGTTCAGTTAATGCACAAAGAGAAAGAAGGTAAAAAATATGTAACCGAATGGTTTTAAAGTCTATTACCATAAATTTCAGCTCAGCACGTTTGTATTTTTACTTTATACTCAAGATTGGACACAATACATTAAAGTGAGTGTTACTTCAGGCCTTTTAAGCATTTGGGTTTTTTGGTTGCATAATTCATAGCATTAATATTCATATATTATAGGATGCATTGGTTCTGAAAGCCTACTTAAATACTGCAGTATTTTAAATGGATACTTAAAATAATGTTGGTGTCTAGGCTTAAAGCTGCAAGCCCTCAACACAAACTGCCTTTGCCCCGATTGAAGAAAGTCATTAAACTTTGTCTCATTAAAGTTTATTGACTTAAGCATAGGCCTGAAGCCAATCATGTGTTTAAATTCTGCTCCTCAGATAGATCTGATTTCCTGAATGCTAAATTAAATTCTGAGACCTATTGTGTTGAATGGATCATTGGCTATTAATGAAATCACACTCTGTGTAGGAAAAAAGTTAAGATACAGTGTTCTTGGACTAGAAAGAGATCCCTGGATCCTGGGGATCTAGTGGTGGAGTCAAACAGAGAGAAGGGATGCCATGAGGCAGAATGTACAAACAAAAAATAATCCATAGCTTGCTTGGTTGATTTTTTTTTTTCAAAATATGGAAAAAAATCTTTCTCTTGAAGGTGAACGACATTGTCCTTTCCCAAAACTGATTAATCTCTAAAAGTGCATCATCCCCTCTTCTTACCTGCATTAACACTTATTCCCAACATTATACCAATAAAGCCCTTCTGGAGAAATTTAAACTGTCCAGCCTGCTTGTGTAGCCCTTAAAAACACTCTCACATGCAAAAAAGGTGCTTATCTTTATACTGTGAATGGCTACATCATACTCCTCCTCACCCCTGCTCTGTGCCCTGGTGACAGCAGCACTAAAATGCTGGAGAGACGAGAGCTGCCCTGTGCTCTGTGTTTGGTGCCCGGATTAAACTGAACCTGAGCCCCTGCTCGGGTCACACCTCATCACAGCAGCTACTTACATGCTGCATTGCAGCAGACATCACCACAGGATTGTCAGTCAAAAGATGGCACAAGCTTGGATAAACAGAACCAAGAGCAAGTTCATTTTAATTACAGGACAGAAGGTGCCCTGATGTTCCTTGGAGAAAAAACACTTCTGCCAAGAATTAATATGCTCTGCATTGCTGTGCAGTGATCTGACAAATATGTTGAAGCATCTGAAAGGAGTTCACACAGACTTTGTCAAAAGAGTGATTGTAAAGCAAAGATGAAAAGTGAAAATCCTAATATCTTCTTCATACCCCTCAACCCCCCAGATTCTAACTATAATCTGTATTTCAGTACTTCAGAGAAGGTTTACAGGGACACTGTCAGATTAGATTTGGCTTATAATGTAAGCTGTACAAAGATAAATTGATATTGGAGGAAACAGTTTTGTTATTTTTCTTAAGGATAAACATACTATTTGTGCAGTGTTACACCAAATAGGTAAACAAGGAGGTCACTGCTACTTGAGGGAATCAAGTAACCATAAAAAAAAAGTGTACATCAATCCTATTTAACATTTAATTTGCTTTATGAGCCACTATCATACTTATGCATTATTTTTTTAATTTGTTTTAAAATTGAACACATGAGGTCATGTTCACAATTTATTACTGCATAGTTGGTGGTGAAAATAGTATTTTATTACAGGGTGTTGTGTTTCTGTTGTTATTTTTCTGAGCTCAGCTATTGCAGTTTGAACTCAGAATCTTACAGTAGTCTGAGAGCATTTTCAAAATAAAGTCCAATTTTATGACAAGTTTAGGAAGCAAGTTTATAAAGTCAAATATAAACCAGTGCAGAGTATTTATATATACTATGTATAGCAGTATAACTGCATTAAGCATATGTACACATATGTTTAAATATATATATATGTCTATGTATCTGAACTTTAGCACTTTCTTCTACATATGCTTTTTTTGGTCTATTTTATTTATACAGAAATTTATGCTTTTGTATGTGTTAACATATATGTGATAGCTAATACATGAACACCAAAATCAACACGGTTTTCCACATACTGTCATCTTTCTGCCAAGTTAAACCTAGTTTATGCCATTCCCAGACTGTCTGAAGTTCGATATTTGTACTGACAGCACATCATTGTATTGTGACATTGTTAGGGAGCAGGCAGAACTTTTGGCTTCTGGGTTACATGTAGGTTTTGAAGAGAGAGTTTAGTTTAGTTTGGCTACTAATTGCAGCATTCAGCTGCTGTATTGGCAAATGTGGAGCTGGAACTGTAATCAGTTTTTTTGGGTGGGGGAGTTATGCATAAAAATAAATGCTTAAAAGGCTAAATTGTTGGGATTATCAAATCGGAGTAATATTCTTTATCAGAGGATTATTAGTGAAGGAGTTTTATATGTTCCTAGTATTTTATCATCCTAACTATCAAATTTCTTAGGAATCAAACAAAACCCATTGTTCTGTTGTCCATTCAAGCAGAATAAAAGGTCTGGTGCATTTATAATCCAGACAAGGCAGCTAAAAAAAATCAGGCAAAGAGGAAAGCACAGAACCAGCAAGATCAGCTCTACTGTGCTTTCTTGTGAGAGTTTGGAGCTTTTTTGTTTTGATTTGTTTTGTTCTCTGTCTGGTGTTTTTCTTTTCTGGTTTGTCATTTTCAATTTCTTAGTGGGGATCATGTTAGTAGGAAGATAATGGGATGAAAAATAATAAAGACTGAGAAGTTTGAAATTTGGGGTCATGTCCGAACACTCTGGGTTGCAGGGAATGAACCACACAGCCAGTTGCTTCAGGGACAGGATATTCTCTATATAATCTGCAAGAAATAAAATAGAACTGAGATCAATCCCCACAAAAAAAAAAAAAAAAAAAAAAATCTGTTGAGATATGAACTCTGTTCTTTGCCCCTCAAAATCTTTCTACAACAGCTGTCCTGGTTTAAGTTTTTGCCTGGCTTATCCCTGTAATTCTTTTCTTGAGCATTTCAGGGCTTAAGGAGAGCTGAAGTACAGGGGAGGAGGGATTGCCCCAGAGATCCAAGTTTCTCCTGGAGCTTCCTTAGTTAGTGAAATAATGTACACAACACAACGATTTTTTTTTTCTACAAAAACAACTATTTGTTGGTGTATTATCAGCATAATTATGCCTGTAACTGTTTTTGTTACTGTAAAATGTATACTCAACCCCTCTGTCTGTGCAAATAAGCTGGATGTATCTGCTTAAAAACACAGTCTTAATTATACTAAAAATATTGTCCTGTGTTGTGCAAAGATATTATGAAGAGAGAAAAGCTGTTTTATTAAAATTGCCCATGGGAACAAAGGACATCAGATGAGGTTAAGAGTCTGTCTTTGAGAAGTCCTACAGGTGTATTCTCTGCAGCCTTGTCATAGAATCATGGAAATCACAGTCCTTCTTGGAGCACACCACTGATCTCATCTGACTTGTACACCTGGGTCACAGTCTGTAGAGAGCAGAGCGTGTGGAAGGCAGGAGGGAAGGGACTTGGGCACACCTTGCAATGGGTTGAAAGCATATCCATCTTGTCCATCCAGACCTGTTTGTGTGGAGGTGCCTTTGGGTCATTCAGATCAGATAGAGCAGGAGTTGACCAAGCATTAAGACAAATGGGCCAGATCATCTACTGGACCGGGGTTTTTTTTTGAGTTACTGTTTCAAGCTGTTGGCAATATATGACAGTCATCACTGTCCTGGTTTATACTCAGTTGATGTTTTCATGGTTATCTTCATTACCATCTCTGTTATAAATATTGGTTTTTAATGAAAGCTTAATATTCCCATTATCTAAATAAAAAGGAATAGAATTGCTAAAAAATATGGAGAAAAAGAATTCAATTGAGAATTGCCTGCTTGACAATAATCTAACAAGGGATCCTTAAACGTAGTTTTCCTCCATGTTTCTTCTACCTCCCTCCATCTTTGATAAAGTAACTGAGATAGTGATGCTCCTATTACTTTGTGTATTTTTCTCTGTGGATATTTTTTTACTTTGACTGTAAGGATTTCTGGCACACTGTGTTGCTCGTATCGTATGGTTTGCTTTAACTAATAGAGACATTTTTTGTGCCAAAACACTGCTGCTACACTGCTGTCTGCTAGTCTAAAGCTCAAAGAAACACACCACAGGAGGAGAAAACACGTTATAATTGTATAACTTTCTGGGTTTTGCTTTTTTTTTTGTTATATATATTTTGTTTTCCTGAGGGCTGGGGGAGGAGGGAAAGGGCACAGAAATAGGAATACTGGCATGGTTCCTGATTTGTTTGTATTCAGGTCAGTAGACAGTGGCAGGACTGCTTCTGAGTGTTTCTCTTTTACAATTGTACCCTATCCAGCCCTGTGACAGGAACATCAAAAAAATTTGGCTTGTATTTTTGTTTTGTAATATCTGCCAGAGTGCTGCTCTATTTTCATCCTGAAGCATTGAGAAGATAAAAAAACAACTGGATTATATAAGAAACCTTTTCCAAAACAAAGATTCTGCACTATTTGAAGAATTGCCAGCAGCCATTTAGTTACCAATATATTCAGAGAAAGGTAATGTTCAAATTCCATTAAATATTGCATATCAGACTATGGTGTATCTGGATATACAAGCACACACAGCACAATCATTTTGTACTACCACTCTCCGTGCTTCGTATGGCCTTGGGCTGACTAGAAAATATCTGATCCAATTCTGCATCAGAAATGCAAAACTAACGCAGCTGCCTTTCTTTTCTTTTTCCAGAAAAAAGTGAAGCACAAAAATGGGAAGAAATTAAGATCTGCTTGTATGACTGGGAATTTCTCAGTAAAATACTTTGGCACATACTAAATCTCTGAGAGATACCTGGTATGGTTTATATATTTTACTTGCTATTTATTTTTGTTGCTTGTTTTTCTTCACTTGAGAGACACTTGTAAAAGCAGTGTATCAACAGGTTGTCAAGATTAAACAGTCCCAGCCTTGGGAACAGCCCATTTTCAGCATATCAGACATATCATCCTGTCTCATACATTACTCAGTTGAAGGAAAGAGACCAGAAGCTAGGAAAATCGAAAAGCATAAAGTACAAATTATCAGTAAAAAGATGAAATACATAGCTTTAATGGAGTCTATGGAGTTACTCTGACAGCCTTTCCCTAAAATGTTATGAGCCACCTGGAACTTGGGGGAATTCAGAGAAAGGATAATAACGATACTCTGTAGTTTTTAATGCCTTTCAAATAAGGGTCTCAAAACACTTCACAAACATTAATCAAATGTCATAACAGTGCTGTGAGATAGTAATCTATTATTATTCAAAACCAACAAAAGATCCTTTAAAAATAAAAGCAAGCTAATCTTTCAGTGCATTTGAGTGCAATCCAACTAAACAGTTTCCCTTGGTGTAGTTTAAGCAGTAACTTTCCCTAATTGTGGTGAATAAGGAATTGGGTCAGCACTGTGCCCGGAACCACTACCAGCCCTTGCATATTGTACATTTTCTTGGGATGTAATCTAATATTTTCTTGTAATACTTATAAGGCATCCATGACCCTGGATCCTAGAGTTTTATCCTGCTCCCCCCAGCTGAAAAACAGAGTAGTACCTTTGCATTCAACCAAGTCTTTGAAAATGTTTCTCTCAATTTCCCCAGTTAGGAACTAGATCAAAGATCCACTTGGAGAGACAAGAAACAGGACTAGTTATGCATGCAAACTAGTTCGACCAGGAAAGAAAAAAAGACTGGGACAAGAAGATTTAATAAAAAAAAATACCTAAAGTTACAGTTAAGCAGCTGCCTAGAGAGGGCTAATGACTATGCAGTGTTTTACTGTGTGACTATCCATGTTTTATCCCATAGCTGGTGAATCTAAAAATCTTTTTATGAGTAAGTATTTGTTAACTGTCCAATGCTAATGATCACTTGGCTCTGGATGATGTATGCACTAGAGCTCCTGTAGTTGATATACGTTGATTTGATTACATATAAGAGGATGGACTCAAGTGAAAAATTAATTATAACCATAAAGGTTGCAGGAAATGGCTGACTGCTTAATTTGTACCTAATGTGAGGTCTAGGTTGTTTTTTTCAATATAACTTGCTTCATCTTATAACTGAGTTTCTGGGTTAAAACATTCATAAATATGTCTTGGAATGTTAGTTCATTACTAGAAACAGTGTCAAGAAAGCTTAGCAGTCATATCATGCAAACATCTATCTTATAATTAAAACTCAATTAATATGTTTGCAACAAATATTTGCTGCTTAGGATGTCTACAAAAATTGCTTAATGGAATCTAAATTTAATCCCTATTAGTAACACTTTAAATTTGATCACAAATCTTTATCTCCACTTCACATTTTAAACATAAAAAGGGGTTCAAGAAGCCACATCATTTTAATCACAAAAGATCTATAACTTGTCTAGATCAGTCTTTAATAAATTATGTTATTCTGGCAGTCTGCACACAAGGGCAAAAAGAGCTTTTGCAGAAAAAAATCAACCAAACAAATCCACATACCCAAAGAACCTGTAATTCCTGTGCTTTTAAAATGCATTCTCTTGTTTCCCTCCCTTGTGTGAGGAAGCATCAAATTCACCTAGATAAGCAGATTCCTTCATTCACTGAAAGCCTCAGAAAATCTAGGCAGTAGTGCTGGTGAAACCAGGATTTAGCTGAAAAAAAGCAGCAGGATTGGGTCCAGGACTAATATGTGGTGCTGTCAGTCTGAACTGTGTCCCTGGTGGACTTATACATTTAGAAGCTGATGGTGATGGTGACATTACTGAAAGGCAAAAGAAAGTATAAAACATCTGCTGGCAAAGAGAGCAAAACAAAACTGGTATGTGCCCCAGAAGGGTTGTAAAGAGAAATGGGGTTAACATCCATAGCAAATGCAAGAGGAAATAATTCTCTCAAAAACTAAACAAGGTGAAAGCCTGATTCCAGCATTCTACATTAACATTAGGGATCAGAAAACACAGCAGAAAACAGATTTTTTTTTTTGATAGAGAGAGGGGAAAAGGAGGGAAGGAAAAAACCCACAAAGCCTACACACACCCCTAAATTAAGGGAGGCTAGCAGACTTAAATATCCGGACCTACTTTTCAAGAGCTAGACTCCTTCCAGACAGAAGGAGAGGCTGGATTCCATGACATTCCCCCTTGTCCATTCTGACATCATTGGTATGGGATGCAACCAAGCAATACTAGGTGAGTAGGGCAGTTCACCTGTTCTTCATAAGCTCATATGTGTATTGAACCAGTGGCTGTATGCCCTATATGCACTGTATGAAGAATCTTGAAGGATCTGGCAGTCAGGACTGTCTAAACCTGTGTAGGCAAACTGAGCACACTCAGGATGTTCCTGTGTCACATTTTCAGAGAGTAAAGTCAAGACTATAGTTGCCATAAACTTTATTAGACTTGTTACATAGATGCATAATGTGTTGAATAGCATCTAAGAGTGATCACTTTGCTGACTTTTAGGAAAATTACAGGAAAATCTGTAACATGACATTTGATCTAGTAATCAGGTGAGAACACCTGAGATATAGGCAATGGCTGGAAATCACAATTCTGGTTGATGGCCTTGGAGTTCTCTTTCAAATGAAACAGTGTTAAGTGTCATGTCATGGGCCACTAACATGATTTGAGCAAGCAGATGATGAATGATGCTTCTGGACTGTTGCCCTATTTTCCTGCAGGTTCCTTTGTCTGTGTATAAGACTGCCCTCTTTCTGTCTCTAGGCTCCCAAAATTGTGGAAACATAGTTAAAATTGTAAAGATGGTAAAACAATACACCTAAAGCTTCTAATTAATGTACCACCCTTAGTTTAAACCTTATGTTTTCTTATGTGTCTGAGGGGGGCTAGAAGCACAGCAAATAGAAAATAGACAAATGCTGTCATTAAGTGCTCCCACTAAAACCATGCTGCCACTTGCTTCTTCTCCCCCTTCAACTGAAAGCACAAAAGGTAAAGATCACAGGTTGAGATAAGAACAATTTAATGGAAACAACAATGAGATAAGAAAACAAACAGTAACAGCAACAATATTAAAAACAAAAGGTATAAGACAAATAAAAGATTTATGCAGAAAGTCCACTACAATACCAACTCTTTCTCCGGCCACATTTTCTTGCCCCTGAAGGAACTTCTTGAAAACCAGTAAGACAGCCCCTTTCCCACCCCTGACAACAACATGAGATGGTATTGAATAAAATTTGGGGCTTGGCCATGCCCACACATATACAAACTCCACCCCCTCATACATACTGAAAAAAATTAACCTTGTCCTTGGCTGAAACCAGGACAAAAACATGTAGGTCCTTACTTACATTGCTGAGTGGCTTCAGGTACAAAGTGGGACTTCTGTCATGCTAAAGTATTTGAAAATTTGTGTCCTGACATGATTTGTATCTTTTTCAATGTCTAGGTTAGTTATTTGCCTTAATTAATGTGATGCTCAAGTTTATTTACAGAAAATATGTATGAGCTATGTCATCATTCTGACAAATATTCTAACAAAAAAAGCTAAAAGAAGGACTTGTCTGTCATAAAATCAGGTATGCAATCTAAACCAGTTGGGTAGCTCCTTTTATATTTGCTGAAGAGAGATAAACACTGCCAGAGAACTATATATCTCACCTGTCTTAAACACCTATCTTAGGGTACAGGAATTGCTCTTCAGAGTTTGTCTCCCTGTCACCTTCTTAAAGAGGAAAATTTCAAGGCTTATTTTAAAGAAAAAACCCTACCACCTGAATGTCAGAAAGCCAAGGTGGGTCTCTTGCTATGTGTTGGCTTCCCTTACTGAAGGTCTGTTCACCTCAGTAAAAGGACTTATCCAAAATCGTCATCCAAGTTATTTTTATTTCTTAACACAATCAATGAGCATGTCCCAAGTGCAGTGTAGGATTTTTCAATCTGTTCAGTGCTCAAGCCTGAAAAAGTAAGTACCAAGACATCCTTCCTCCACACAAGCTGTTCAATTCATCATTTCCTTATTGAAACTTGTTTTTTCCTAGATTCTGCTAAACAGATTACAGAGTACCCTATGGAGAAGTAAGTTCTCCTAATGGTATCCTCTACTTGGGAGTGAATTTTTCTTTGCCTTTTTTACTGTGCCACATTTATCTGCAGTTTCAGTCTCTTATTTGCTGTTCTTTGTTACTCACTGTGGTACAAATATTTGGGCAGTACACAATAAGACCAATTTATATGAATACTCTTCCTGGTTATTAGATTCATTAATTGTACAAGTTGCATAAACAAGTTGCTAAAGAGCTCTTTGCTAAGCTACTTTTCATATTTGTACACTTGCTACAGTCCTTTGCCTCCCTTACTCTCTTAATGGAGCAGCATACAGATGCTGTGGGTACAAAGAGAGCTGTGAGGAGGAAGAAGAGGAGGCAATGTCAGCAGCATTAGCTGTTTTACTTTCATGCATATCCATGCTGCCTGGTCCTGAATGCATCATGTTGACGTGTAATCACAAATGGCTGTGAAAATAGTTGACAGTCATCATTGAAGAGAGACAGCACAGGAACTCCAGAGCTGAGTAAGTGACCTTGTCTGGACATGCTGTGTGAAGGGTATGTCCTCACTCATTTCAATGGACTTATTAATCTCCTCCTTGCTGAGTTAAAAATCAGAGTAACAAGGTGCAGTAGCTGGTTTTGAATACCCACTGTCAGAAGACCTTACGTCATAGGTCCTATTGGCTTTAAAACTCCTAAAGCTGTGAGATATAACATTGGAACAACTCACCACTCCCATGAACAAAGTCAAGACAGTGACAGGTGGAGGGATGCACTTCCCTTGTAAGAGAGAAGTAGCAGTTTATTGATACAGAACTATGGTTTGACTAAGTTTGTAATAAATGCGACGGTGATTTAATCAGATTCAACTGCAAGGTTGGTCTTCATTGCTTGTTGCATAGAGGACAGGGTCAGGCAAAACTGTCAGGGAAACATTCCTGTTGAGACATGAGGCTCAGAAAGGACCACCTTCTGTTCTAAATTCCTTTCTTAGGGGAGCTTATGTGCAGCTGGATCTATACATACTTGGTCAATGGTTTATACCTAAAAGACTATATATGCACAATCAATCCTTTCTACCACTTAGCTGAGATTTCAAAGCTTTAGTGTGTTTATTCCAATTTACTTACTGAGCCTTAGATGTAATAAGGATTCTCTCAGCCTTGAGGAGTAACCTTGAGACACGTCCTTACACAAGGGTAGATCCTGGTGTGCAGCTCACTGCCATGCAGGTTTCCACAAGGGCCCTGGACTGTCCACTATTTATGGAGTAAGATGATTGACTTGTATTTGCAAATCAGTCATATTTTGGGTTGGCATCCACTCAACAAGCCCTCAGCTGTTGAACAAGATTTATTTTACTTTACCTATTGTGTTGCTATGTGTCTCCCTAGAGTACAATTTAAGCCAGAGGTAGCCATCAAAACCACCACTGGTGGCCATTGCTCAAGCAGAAAAGAAGGAAAGAAGGGAGAGCACACAACCACAGTCTGGGACTACACAAATAAATGCTAATGTTAATCAAATTATATAGAGATATATGTGAACATAAAGACATATACTTGTATGAACTGATGGATGTTAGCCAGGAAATTTTAACTCCCCTTGGATTACTGAATGGTTTTATTGTCATAATTGTCTTCTTCTATGGTTGATTTTCCTCCTAACACTTCATCGTCTCTCTGACTGCATCAGTTAATTCACATATTTAAAACAAATATTTCGCACGTATCTGCTTGGTATCCATACATGTACCTCTTCTGAATAGGATCCCAAATTTTTCTAATGAGAATGTCATGGAGACTTTTATTTTATATATTTAATATTTTCTTATTCCACAAGTAGAAAAATGAAAATGTAATAATAACTGTCAATGTATGGTTCAAAACTATTGGATGCTTTTCACTTTGGTAAAAGAAAAGACAGCATACATCTGAAAATCCAATCACTTTTACACAATCTTCCAGCTGCATTGTGCAGCCAAGAGGATGTCTCCCATATTATTGATTCTGTAATAAAATTATGTGCATGCTTATGTAAGATAATAGAAGGATGTTATATCATACTAGCTGTAGGTGTCTGTCTATTCCCTTCTGTTTCAACCCAAATATGTTTCAACTTGAGTAGGATGAAGTACACACACTCTTCTAAAAACAAGCCGAATCAGTCATTTCAAGAATTAAAAATAGTCAGTTTTGAAAAAGCATGAGTTAGTTATATGAAAAGCAGAGCTAAGGAAGCTCAATTTCTTATGGCTCTGTTTCTCTTTGTGGCACACCATAATGTGCACTCCCATCTCTTTCTTTGCTCTCTTTTCTCTTTTTTCTTTCTTTTTTTTTTTTTTTTTTTTTCTTTTTTTTTTTTTTTTTTTTTTTTTTTTTTTTTTTTTTTTTTTTTTTAACCAAGCATCAGATTCTGTAACTTGAGATGAATTACAGTTATGAATAAACAGTGTGCATGAACCTCTGACTTCTGTTTCCTGTAATGCTAACTGAACAAGCTTCTCATTATTGTTGGTAGTGCAAACTATTTACAAATCATGTCTGTAGCCTGTACACTATATTATACAGGGCTATTATAGGAACTTTACACCTTTGATAGCTCTGTCACCTTGTCAAAATTGAATTTTCACAGAGGGCTTAGAAGGACTAATACACTTCTTTTGGTACTGTTTTGTTTTGGTTTTTTTTAATAATGTGAGATCCAGATATCCACTCCTAATGCTTCCACATCCAGATTTTCAACATCCCTGTGACTGAATTATATGCATTTATTTTATTGGTGTTTAGTTCAAAACATCTCAATCATTCTGGTATTTTGACTTCAGTTAAAGAACTATTTTTTAACATGCACCTAAACAGAGATTATTTTCCTGGCCCTTATAAACATGATACTTCAGATACTGTGTTTTGCCATCAGAATTTCTTGTGCATTAGCCAGACATTTCACTATATTTTAAACTGCAAGTAGACATTCTCTTTACAGTTATCTTACAATACTAGATTTTGCAAAGAAAAAATGTTAAAGGTTCTCTAGCAATGAAATAAGAAGTGGAAAAGGATAAAGAAATGCATCAAAGACACTGTAAGCACTTTTTTTTTTATAGATTAAACATATTCTTGGCTTGACCTTAAAATTACATGAGTAGTACATGTGAGGACAAAAGAAGATGAAGTTTAATAATGGATAGTGACAATTAATAAGCATTTCTGCAAAAGTTTAAACCTTCTCTGTTATTAAGAATAGTGAAGAAGAAAGATGATATGTGGTAATTGGCTGCAAGATTATGATATTTCTCTAATATAGTGTCACTATGAAATGGAAATTACAATCAGAAGAGGTGCTTTTAGCAAAGAATAAGAAATTTGGGTAGTGATGTTCAGAGCACTGATATAACCTTATCTGAATTTCTGGACATCATGCTGTTCATTCATATGCAAGATGACCAAACTAAACAGGTGTGGAAAACGAGCATTAAAGTGACAGAGAAACAGATATTTAATCATATCCAAGAAATGTTGTCAAGAAATTTGAAGACTGATATAATTCCTTACAGAAATGGAAATGAAGTAGAGTATCATAAAGCCACAAGAAGGAGATACATAAAGCACTTTTGCCAAAAGAAATAAATGTGTATAATAATAACAATAATACAAAATATAATAATAATAACTAAATAAATTCAGTCTGAAATAAAAGGTTCATATAATAGAAAAAGGCAGGTGAAGTGAGAAGGAGGCATCCTAGCAAGCATTACCGAGACTATTGATACTTATATTAACAAGTCACCTTCTAGGCAACTGAAGTGAATGTTCTAACATTCCTCTGCAGAAGTGCTCTCCAGGTATATTTTGTGAGTATGACATCTCTGTTTACGTTTTTTCTCAATGTGAGCTGTCAAAAAGCACCCAGATTCTTGTCATATACTGTTTAAGAAATAGTTGAAAACACAGTTCAATGTTTTTCATATTTTTTGAGCTGTAAAAGTACTGAGCTCCAGAGGTACTAGAATGCTGAATGCAAGAATACCATGCCATACATAATTAACACCAGACTTAATCAAATCTGACAACTGAGCATGGAACTTATACTGAAAACAATATCTAGAAAAGTGCTTATGGCTTTATTTTCTGAATATATTTTTTGCTTAATATATTGTGTTCAGGAAAGAACACCTGCTGTACAGGGGTAATGCTTTTCTATTAATTTAATTAAAATTATTTATGATTTGTTAAGCATGGTGAAAAAACAAACAGACAAACAAACAAACAAACCTCTTGTACCCCTCCCCTGCAAAAATTAATGCTTTGTGGAAAATTATTTTGCAACAGCTTTATACTGAAACAATTATTACAGAAAGATAAGTAGGAAAACAGATAAAAGAGAGACATCAAATTCTCTGCTGGCATGCCTGTGCTTGCTTCTTTCTTGGTCAGCAGAAATATGGCCCCCAGAACAAGATAAAATTTTTAAGCATCAGCAGCATCTTCACTTCTGTGAAGGCCTGGAAAAAGGAGAGCATTCATGAGAACACTGATAATAAGAACTTTGCTAAAGGGCAACTTGGGCCCCAGTTCTTCGTAAAGGTTTACCTGGGTCTGTCACTTTTGTGTCCTTAGATTCTACTAAAATCAAAGGTGTATCAATCTCATTTCAAAGCAGCTGCCTTACTTGTTCATTCTGCTGCGTGAGAGGCATCGGTCAAGAAAGAGACTAACATTAGTTCAGTCAGTGACTACCTTACACTTCCCAACAATTTTTAGAAGAAAGGGAAAAAAAATAAACTGTCCTTACCACTAAGCAATGTTTGTTCAACTGATTTTAAAATAAAAATTAATGATTTATGAAAAATACTGCATGACTTCTTGCCAGACATCCATACAGTCCAGTAGATGTCAAATCTACTGTAAGACTCAAATGTTGGGCAGTTAGGGAAGTAAGACTGCTGTGGAGGCAATTTAGGGAATTTCTACTTCATCAGTAGTGCAACTATTCTGTGATTTCCCAGAATGCAAAGATGCAAGTATTAGAAACCTTACTTCACAATTAGAATCTATAGTGGAACTGTAGCAACTACCATTGATTTTAATATTTCCATAGTCATCATATCAGCTTCTCAAAACCTGTCATGTGGACAAATCTTTAAAATAAACTGAAAATAACCACCTTGTAGAACAGCCATTAAATAGCTGTTTTGTGCCAGCTGTTTCATTTCATGCTGTTTCTACATTTCTAAAAATTCTACAAGGTATTGGTTAGTGGGATCCAGGACAAGACAGGAAGGTTGTGAAAGAGATTTAAGGCTTGTCTGACAAGTATACACAGGTCTGCTTACACATTGCCACATAATTTGTAACTGATGTACTTGGAGACTGATTTTGTTGTCATTTATATTATCGGTATTATATCAGAATAACTTAGCAGAACTCATTGGCATTTTATCTGTTACATATAGGAATAAATCCAATTAGAGTCCAGCCCTACATTTTGAGAATGCTGATAACAAATCCAATTAAGTTACATAGTAACTTAAATACAGCTTTTTTTTCTTCCTGTTTGCTAGGGAGTCCATCTGCTCTCTCATTCAATATGGAAGTCAACTACTGGCTAATTTTTTACAGCAAATTCATCTTAAAAAATTAAATCCAGAGAACAGGTATTTTCTCACATAGAAAGGAGACGCCAACAGCTTTTTGTCTTTCAAGATTGTGAAGTTAATAAAAATTACAAAGCAAAGAACCTTGCTCAGAGGTTTTCCTGACAAGTCCTAACATGACATTTAGAGTTTTCACAGTGTGTGTAAAAGACAGTATACCAAATTTAAACACCCAGGGCATAATATCCAGGTGCACAGATGTGTATCTCTACAGAAAGATGACAAGTATGATGCTTTTATTTTTCCCCTGTTCTTGCACAAGGTTGAAGGTTGGACTAGTTTCTCAGACACTCTAGAGCTTGTGTCTCAGACCTGCACCAAATGGATCTAAGGGATGGCATTAATTATGTATAAGCAGTGGATTTAGAGAAATTATTCCAGTTATTCATCCCACCCTATTAGATATGTCAATGTACCTGGAGAGAGTTGCACTCTGTGTGTTGCTTTTCTCAACAGGAGATAACTTTTGTCTAGGCCTTACGTTTTAGAGATGAAAGTTAGGTGAGACAAAACTGGCTTTTAATGGCTGTTTAGTGTTCCTTAATGTCAGTTATTAGCATAACATGCTAATACAGTACTTCCCTCCATCAACTCAGAAAGGTTCTCCTCACCTTGACCATAGAGATATGCATCTGTAGAATAAAGAACGTGTGATATAAATTATGTTTAACATGGCTTTAAGGCACTCTGCTGCACCCTGAAGACCCACTCTGCCTGTGAGTGATCATTATGGGGTAGTACTTCTTGGTGTGTTAAGGGCAGAAAAGAGTTTATTGTATCACAATCCCAGGGGACCTCTTGTTGCAATTTCAATCACTGATGTGTTCAGCCCAAGATAATGTGCTCTAATTTAGCCCAATGGTATTGAGGGTTGCTTGCCTGGTAGATTTTCAGTCCTGCTCTTTTCCTTAGCTCTGGCAGAGCAAACTCAATTTACTGGTCAGACATCTCTGTTTCATATACTATTCAGTAGTAACTTCTGTTTTGTTTTGTTTTCCTTTTTAAACACAAACTTTATCTTCAAAGAATGGCATTCATCTATGTGTGGGCACATTTATATCTCGGCTGCATATTTCCTACAAATTATCTGTTCAATTACTGTAAAACAATGCAATTTGAACATTTTCTTAGCACCACTTTAATACACATGCTCCCTGTGAAGGTGATGGTGGGTGAACCGCATAGTTATGCAATAGATCTCTATTTCTTCTTTAAGCCTACTAATTAATGTAATTGAAGAGGATTCCAATTACTTTCTGGATAGGGCTTAGTTTAATTTATGTCTGTGCAGTTCATTTTCCCATGCAAATCCAAATTTTTGGCTATGAAATCAAATAACTTATAGCTCCCAGACAGCGATTTCAGACCTTCTCCTTTCAAAAATTAATTAAACTGAAGCATGCAGTTTTACATGCCAGTATTAGAAGGGAGGTCAGCAACTAACAAAAAGTACTCTGCATATCATGGCTCTGATCCTGCCTCTCCTAACTATCTTTAGCATCAGATAAAGTTCAATGGCACTCTTCACTGCCCTGGATATTAACATCAGAATTAGAAACAGTGACACAGTCTTGAGGAAAAACCTTGGAGAAACACCCTGCAGCAACAGCAATCACTCCGAAATATACTAGAAAAACAGGTTTTTAAAGGGAAAAATTGGTATCCGCTGAGGTCAGAGAATGCTACTTCACCAAGTACACAAATGCCAAGATTTCAACCTGCGTATGCTTTGCCAGGACTTACCAACTATTATTAAGGATAATGAAGCATGGGAGATAGGAAATATTTTATTATTTATTCATTATATTTATTATTTCAAACCACAATGCTCCATAAAGTCTGCTGTGTGCTGAAAAATAAGTGCCATCAGTAATGGATACACAGTTTTCAAAGGCAATTTTATAATTTTCCATATCTTCCTGCTCTTATAAAGCTTTTCTTAAGTATCTGCATGGGAGAGGAGTGAAATATAGTTTTGGAAGCATATTTTATTACTCTATGTCTACAAACATGCATTACAAAAGACACAAAAGACGTTCTACTGAAGCATATGGTTATTGTTTAACACAATCCACAAGTCATTAAGTACAGTAAATAATTTACACGTCAGAAAATTGATTGCTACTCATAAATGATTTCAACTCCTCTTTATTAGATTTTCGAACATTTTCCACTTTCAATAGTCAAATAAGCTCAGTTTGAAAACCCTTGAAGGCATCTAGAAAAGAAGTTTGGTATACATAAAAGTGTTAGTACCCTTCTTTGTGCACTGAATTTATCCAATACAGTACCTAGGGTGACGGCAGAGATGTGGGCCCTTCAGATAACTGCTTTCAGTTTAATCTCAGTAGGAATTTTGTTAGTAAGAAATGTGAGAGGAATGTGGGTTAAAACGAGCACAAATCTCTCCCCTTACCTCTTGCTTCCTTTTCTACCTTAAAGTCACTGTGGTCTAGATCAGTCAATTTATGTGAAACCAGACTTCAGTCTGAGAATATCATACAGGTTAAAATAAAAGGTGTTTTACCCCATCATTAGCTGGATTAAATTAGTAATCTTTCAGATGGCATAGTAAATAGATTGGGAATAGAAGGATGGATGAATAACATTGATGTCTTCACTCCTTTTTCTCAATTTACTGACATTCAAACCTACTTAAGTTTTGTATGTTATTGGCTCTTTTGATCCAAATGCTTAGTTAAATTCAGGATGTTGAGGTTGTTTCTGTTAGGAAAATAAATTAATAATGAAATCATGTAGTACTTTTTTGGCTGTAGTTAAAAATATTAATCAAAAAGCTTCTTTCTCAAATATCTTTTCACATTGGGTTGCCATGGATTGTGTGGATTTCTGATCCTTCTCAGACACTTTTTTTCAGATTGTTCCACTCTCTTTCCCTGCTGAATTGACCACCAAAAAAAAAATTTCCTTCATTAAAATTTTCTACCTATTTGTTGACTATGTATCCATACTTTGCAAGGTTCTAGGTACAACTTTTCTGTGGTGTCAGTATCTAGTTTACTTAAGGACTTTAAATTGTTTGTTTGAATTATACTAAAAATAAGGCGAGAGTTATTATGTATTTCAAATATTTTGAGGATTCTGACCGACTCAAGTATCAAAATTGTATCTTATTTTCTATTTATTTGAATGAAAGTAATAATAAATATTAATTATCTATTGAAAGGTACTCTAAAGGTTTTGTATTTCAGAATAAGCATGACAGTGGTCTCATTTGGGAAGTCTCACCTTCAGGAATCAAGCCAGGTATTGATTGTTCCAACCAATTATGTCACCATCTGAAAATGTAATTAAAAAGAGCTTTTGCATGACTTACTGTGTGACTAGCCATGAACAAAGAAGTGCACACAGGGGGACATATTTTGCAGTCCTTAATGAAATGAAATCCTGTTGTTTTCAGTGATAGTTCCACTCAATTAAGAACCACAGATTTCAGTCCATGCATTATAATTCACAAGGACATTGTGTGTAGTGGCATCAGAGATGATTTTAAGATGAATATATGTGTGAAGGAAATACAGAGAAAAAGGAGTGCTTCATTCTACATGGAGTGTTACATATTATTCATCAGGTTTACATATTCTTCATCACTTTCCCTTGCTGTAAGGATTTATTCAATACTGAAAAATAAGAGAATAAAAGTTTCCTGCCTTCTTGCCTTTTAGCTTACTTCAACAATTTGTAATCTTTCCTTCAGTTATTGCTCTGAATTGAGTTTTTGATGTTGCATAACATGAAACATCTCCCCAAACCACCAAACTGAATGCCTGTATTTAGCTCTCTAAACTCCATTCATTACTTTTACAAGAGGATGAACTGAATTGTTTGACTAGACAACTACTGCCATACCTTGTAAAATGAAAATAATGTTCACGGGCTAGTAGATATGACAGCAGGATCTATGGGAGTGGTCAGATCTATTCTGGAACATCAAACTGGGAAGTTTCCCTAGAGTATGGATCCTCCTTTTCCTTTATAAAACAGAACTGAGTTCTAGGCGTTCCACTTGTTATCATATTCCAGGAATCAATCTTTCTGCAGGCTGATATATTTGAAGATATAAGAGTACATCCAATTGGTTGTTTTATTTAGTGGAAATACTTGAGTACATTGTAAGGGATCTTTCAGGGGCCTTTATCAGCAGGAGCTGCATGTTTCAAGAACTGAAGCAGGGAATTCATCACACATATCTCTACCAGCCAGCAGCATGTTCTGGCTCTTCTCTGAATGAAGCAAACCGCAGAGTTTGAAAGTCACTATCCTTCAAAAGTGTTTGTGACTTTTCCCATTGCCTTGCACAGTTTGAATCTTTGTTGCGTCATGGCAACAGTATTGCTTTGATACAACACTTATGGCAGCTACTGAGTGAAAAGATGACACAATTTTAGGATGAATATGAATGGGACACTGCATTAACAAATAAATAAACACAATTGGTAAGAACTAGTAACCCATTATATGGAGACCATGTTTTATTCTTGGCACCCAAGCCTACACTACTTATAAGTATATCAGAAGCTGGGTTGTATAAGAAATTGTGAGGCCAACAGGACTAAGGAAGAGATTTTCCCTCTGCAGTCAGCACTGGTGAGGCCGCAGTTCAAATCCTGGGTCCAGTTCTGGGCCCCTCATAACAGGAAAGGCATTGAGGTGCTGGAGCACACCCAGAGAAGGGCAATGGGACTGGTGAAAGGTCTGCAGCACAAATCTGATGGGGAGCTACTGAGTGAGCTGGGATTGTTTAGCCTGGAGAAAAGGAGGCTTAGGGGCTCTCCATACCTACCTGAAGGGAGGCTGTGGTGAGGTGGGGGTCAATCTCTTCTCCCATGCAATAGTACAAGAGGAAATAGCTTCAAGTTGTGCCAGGGAAGGAACAACTGGATATTTAGACTGGATATTAGGAAACTTTTCTTACACGTAAGGGTTATGAAGCATTGGAACAGGAAGTGCTTGAGTCACCATTCCCTGAGATATTTAAAATACATGAGGATGTGGTGCTTAAAGACATGGTTTAGTGGAGGATTTGGCAGTGATAGGTTAATAGCTGGACTCGATCTTAATGGTCTTTTTCTACCTAAATGAATCTATGATTCTACAAAAGTAGGGAGAAAACTTAATTGCTGCTTGAAAAGGGTATTCATTCAGACTCACCTGTGCATCACCAGAGTACAGAATTCTTTGTGGTGACAGAGAAATGCTTTGAAGGAAGCAGATATGAAGAAAAATTTCAATTCATGGTCCTGAACAAAGTAAAAAAAATGAGTCAAATTTACAAATGTAAATTGCAGTGTAAATCTTATTTGTACGAGTAAATAAAAAAAAACAAAACAAAACAAAACAAAAAAACCAACCAAACAAAAAATACACACACAAAAAAACCCACACAAAACCAAACAAAAACAAAACAAAAAACAAAACAGAAAAAAAAGAAAAAAAAGAAAAAATAAAAACAAAAAAAGCAAACAAACAAAGAAAAAACAAACAAACAAAAAAAAAACAAACAAAAAAAAAAAAAAAAAAAAAAAAAAAAAACAAAAACAAAACAAAACAAAAAAAAAAACCCAAAAAACTCCTCCCAACCAATCATTTCAGAGTATAAGCAAATGAGAGTGCAGGATAATCATCTAAAAGTAATCTCTTGTGTCTAGGATGATTTTATCACTCCCTGAGCTACTTGTTCCCTGCATTTCACTTGGGAAACACAGTAGCATTACAGACAGCTGCCACAGTGGAATAAGCCCATAGCATCAAATTTCTTATGAAAAAATCACAAAAATCTTGAAGAGTGTATCTTAATTAGTTTTGATATTCAATTAAGTTGTTTTCTTGTCAAGTGTGTTCCCCATTCAGGTTTACAGACTCTTGTAATTTTCAGATGTATTCATTGCATTTCAGAAGAAAAAAAATCTTTTTGCGAGTTATATGCTGCCTGATATGAACTTGTCTATACTCATGTAAATAGCATTGAAAAAGTATAAGTTCCAGAAGCTCTAGAAGAATGAGAATTTTTCATCCCAGAAGTATATTTAATTTTTCTATTTTAACCTATATTTAATGAATAAGTTGTGGTAAGAGATTGGCCTTACATTTTAGAAAATAACCAAATACATAAATCAATTTGATCTCAGGACTCTCAAGACCAGTAGAACATGGGGATTGCACACAGCAAATAATAGAAATAGCACTACATAGTGGAAGAATTCTTTTTAAGGTGATATTTGTGGGGAGAGATTGCATTGATAGAATCTGATTAGCTAGCAAGGGAAGATGAGTTTTTATCTCTTGGGCCTCACAAAGTGATAGTAGTGAAGGAAAATGTAATGTAAGGAACAAAAGCATTCTGGCCCTGTTTCAAAAGTATCAGTCCAGTGACAATCTGTGAAGCCACCTGATTCCATCTTCCTCCTAGGCATTGACCTGTGTGGCACCAGTTTAACTATCTAGATCATGACTAACTTGATGAGTTGTTGTGAGAGACTGCAATGTTAATGACCAATGACAAAAAGTGGGCCATTTGCTGACAAGATGTAAAGTAACAGCCCAGGTGCAGAGGGTGTGGGCACCAAAGGATGCTCATGACAAACTAAACTTTGTTTAGCAACAAGCTGAGGTTTGAGCCAGATAAGGGACGAGACTGATAAGAAGTGAGACCTGTGAGTGGGGATAATGCTTTTTATTATGCCCTTACACAACTGGTTCAGGTGTGAAAATTCCCCTCTCAGGAAGTACTGGGGCATTTACACATAGGCCAGAGAATGTTCATCCCTGCTGATGTGACATAACCAGCTCAACTAATTTCTAAAATGTAAGGCCAATCTCTTATCACAATTTATTAATCAAGTATAGGTTTGAACTGAAAATTAAATGCACTGCTGGGATGACAGAATCTCATTCTTCTAGAGCTTCTAGGACATATCTTTTTTTTAATCATATTTACATGAGTACAGAGAAGTTCATACAGTATAAAAATATGTGGGTTAAATGCTGGGTGGCAGTCAAGTAGACAGATGTGAGAAACTGAAAAAGGAGTAAAACTAAAGCAAAGAAGGCAAGAGAGTGATCAGAGTTAAGGCAACAAGTAGTTTGGGCAGAACTTCAGTTAAGTGGTATATTGACCAGCAACATCAGCTGAAGGGGATGGTGCATATGAAAATACTGTGATTAATCCCCGGATAAAGGCAAAAAAAAATGAGGTTGTCATGTCACAGAAGGTGTTATAAACAATCAATGAGACCTGAAATGCTCCCAGACTCATTTCTGGGGTCTTCCACCGGAGGAATTCACATGCTCTGGTGTTGCAACAGATCCATGGTGTTACTTTGGACAGTGTAAACTCTGCTCCCAGGGGAGGTACCCTGGGCATACCCATGTAAACCTTAGAGTATATTAGCTCACTGAACTTTGTGTTTCACAGGCTTCCCCCACCTGCAATGGACTGAGACTGCAACTGTCATTTTGACCAATAGACATCGAAATTGAAATAATCAAATCTTGTTACTGTATCCGCAAGTGGATCTTTCTACTCTTATAATTTCTTTCTCTTTCTATTCTTTATATATTTACTTTAGTGATATTTTTTATGGTTTTATGTTTTTATATTTCTATAGATAATTGTAACCAAAGCGTCTACGTACCTCCTTTCCATTGCAACAAAATTGTTCTAGAATAAACCCTACACTTAAATATATTTATATGCACCTATTATCCAGTGTCAGTTCACTCTAATTCACTCTATGGGACCTATTAACAAGAATCTGACCTACCCTTACCTTCAGGGGCAGATCGTAACTATTGTGTAACTATTTGCAATGTTTTGTGTCCTGTAAGGCTCTTTCATATCATCTTCAAAGGACCAGAAAGGCACTAGTACAGCTTGAATGAAACAACTGCTCTATTTTATGCTATTTCACCTTCTTCATGATTCATTAGTGAATTACTAAGTAGGTAATAACCATATCAATAAACTGAATATGCAACAATGACAAAGATTCATTTTCATATTACTTATGATTATTATTGCTGCAACAGGGATTTATCAGTATGCATTTTACTGAGGACAAGGAAGAACAATTGGTAGATGTTCTTTGAGGCAATAAATCTGCTCTAAGTTCAATACCCATTTTTTTTCTAAATGCTGTATATAAGAAACAAGAAAAAAAGAAAAAGAAAAAAATAGTTACAATGCAATAGTTATCATTTCACTTTACAATAGCTCTGGTCACCAAATCATCAGCTGACTGTCACTGTCAAAATAATTGTGAAACCATAATACATATTCTGCAGAGTTCTGTGTCGATGTCAAGTTATTGTTTTCCCAAGAAAATGTGAACAGTGTATTTTACTTTTGAAATTAAATACTTATTACTAAATTGAAAAAACAGTACATTTTAAAGTATTTTTGAGTTTTAATACCAAGTTAACCACAAAACTGAGATTTCGAAGGTATAACTTTGTGTACTTGAATACTCTTTTGGGAATGAGTGGTTATTTTGCTTCTTGTAATTGGAAAATATTACTTTTTAAATTGAATAATAACTTGTCAGAGCTAGGTACCTGAAAGTCTAGCTATTTAAGTACCAAGGGGAAGCCTGACTACCATAATCACCAAAACTGTACAAGTATTTTATAAATCTCTTCTTTCCCATTGTTTCTCTTCTGATTGTTTCAAACTCTTGCATGCTTCCTCTTTTTCATGAGGTCAGATTTACAAAGAAGCCCTCATTTTTCTACCTCTAAGCCAGTGATAATTCACAGTATTTTCATATGCACCATCCCCTTCAGCTGATGTTGCTGGTCAATATGCCATTTAACTGAAGTTCTGCCCAAACTTCTTGTTGCCTTAACTGTGATCACTCTCTTATTTTCTTTGTTTTAGTTTTACTCCTTTTTCAGTTTCTCACATCTGTCTGCTTGACTGCCACCCAGCATTTAATCCACATATTTTTATTCCAATTTCTGATTTCTTGACCTTTAACCTAAGTTCTGAGCATAGTTACTGTCTTTTATTTTTTTACTATACCCAGGTTTTCCTGAGTTTTGGTTCTTTCTTTCCAACTGTATTTGCCCTTCAGCAGAAAGATAGTAGGGAATAAGAAAACCATTAGGAGAAAATGATAATGGCACAAAGGAATGAGGAAATCAAACACCTATTTTGAAAATTCTCTAACAATAGCTTGAGGAAAACAAATAAAATCTCACAGTAATTTTTTTTTTTTCAGTTACAGCAAAAAATAAGGGGGCACCAGCTCACAAGAGCATTTATGAAATAATTATTAGAAACAACTAGCTGTGTTTTAGAAAAAGGAAGATTTTTCACCCAGTACCACAACAACAGAGGCATACAGTGCAGGAAGCCCTTTGCAGATTAAAACATGAAATATAGAGATTCCAGCTGAGTTGATTGTTAAAACTGAATTTGAATTTTGAATGTCTTTCAAAGTTTTGGTTTTTTTTTTTTTTTTTTTTTTAATGAAGAAAATATTTCTGAGGGGAACACGTTTCGAATAGTTTATTTTTCTAGAGCAAGAGAAACCATTGACAGTGGTTGTAGATCTCTAGGTGATGCAGACAGTACATCCACGACAGGCACAAAAACTGTATGGTTTCAACATATGTAGGGAATGGAATGCAATTTACGTCACCTAACTTCAGCACAAATTTGTCTTGTCTTCCCTGTGTGTCAACCATATTGGTTTGCAGCTAAGCTTGGTGTTTAGGTTCCTGTTCAAAGGAACAGATTTCTATTACTTACTTGAGTTGTTGATTCGGACGTATAAGATTGGTTTCAGAAACAGGAACATCTAAAACAAAATATCTAGATATGTGTAGGTACAACACTGGCTGCACAAAAGACCTTCTAAAATGAAAGCCGGAGTTGATCTGGAATCCCCTAGTGAAGCACAAAACAACCTCCTGCACTGTGGTTAGGGCAGATCAAAACACACCTCATGTCTCTAAAAGTACATGTTTGCTGTACCAAAAAGTGAATTAATCCTTTCACTGTATTGACTGAAGTCTTGATTAAGTTATTCACATAAAAATATCTAATGCTCATTTTCATGACCTAGCACATCCTGCTACCCTAAAAATTCTTACACAGGAGATCACAGGTCCATTTCAATCCCTATGCCATAAACACCAGCATATATGCCTTAGATGCTCTAGGGCAGTTCAAAAGGCATCCAAGTAGCCACTGAAGTCCAAATTTCTACTAACTACAAAATGCAATGAAGAGAAGACATGCATAGAAGCATTGCAGAGCATCCCTATGGAACAAAGTGACTATATATACTGATAATGCAAGAAGTCAAAGTTGAATTAAAAGTAAGATTATTATTTCCATATTCCAGAACCTTATTTGGATATACTTTTTTGGTAATAACTGAAAAGCATTAGAGAGTAAAGTCATTTTCACTTCCAGGGAAAAGGAGACAATACTATCTAAAAGTTGTAGCTCAATATTTTATTTGCTTTCGAGAAGGCAATCCTTTTAAAGTGGCAGATTAGGACATGTCAAAAATATTGAACATCCTATTTTTATGCATATATGTTTTGTGCCAAAATAAAATGTTAGTTAGCTTGTTGTGATTTTGGAAAGCAGTTTGATTTTTGTTTGAAATGTTTTCAAAGGGAAACCAGGTCTATATGAGTTTTTCTGATGCAATCTAATAGCAATATCTAAAATTTAAAAATAGTAGAATGTTTTCTTTCTAAAAAATAATTATAATTATATAACTAAAAAATTTATAAGTTTCCAAAATGTAATCATAAGAAAAGACTGAAGAAATTCTGCATGGTAGCCTCATCAGAAATCATATGGATTCTATACAAGAGGACAAAAACTGCCTTTTCCCTATTGTCATGGTTGCACTCATTTTGACTACTGGCAGTATCTTAGGAGACAAGAGATAACCTTCTTAAAAAAGAGATAGAGAGACTCTTCACACTTCTTGAAGTGGAATATTTGTGCAACAGATACAGAAAGGCTTAGCTTTGGCTTGTTGAAACTATTTTGTATGTTATTATTTTTACATAGAAAATGCATGTCCTCACTGAAACCACAAATAGTGCTGTTTCAGGTTCAATTCACAGCTGAGGAGAGTTGATTTATCAGAGCTATGCCTTCCTGCTGACTAGAACAGATATTGTTATGTGGGTGAAGCAGTCTTTGTCGGATTGGTAGAGGAATCCATACCAAATGGCATTCTCTCTGGGGTGTCCTGCCCTGCCTGTTGCAGTTGTCCTTTTAGAGAAGAGTCAGAGATCACCACTATAAATCGATATCAGCTAATTTTAAATCCAAATAAAGCATGTAGGGAAGATTTCACTGAGAATTAGGGTCCTAAATACACGTCTCAGTTAAGGCCTAACTTCCTAATCACAAAATTGTCACTAAAAACTAAATTCTGCCCTAAATATCACCAACCTTGGAGGTATCTAAATTCATAAAGAAAATAGTCTTCTTAGAGACCTCCATATGACCAGAAAGCAAGCTGGAGAACATACCTACCCAGCTCTCTAAAATACAGAAATTAATGATACTTGGCTGTTCATTCTTACTGGGACTGATGCAAAAAGCATATTACAGGCATTCTAGCTCCCAAAGACCAAGTTTTCTGCAAAATTTGTTCAGCTTCAAATATGCAGCAGATGCTGGCTTTCTTGTAAAAACCATGGCTGCAATGATTAGTGCATGAAATCAGTGCAGGGCTGCACATATACTCTTGGTCAATAGCCTGGTTAACACCACCTGTTAAGATAAGAATATGAGTGCACACAAGTGTTTGTGTGTATTGAATAGACAAAACTGAATGGTGTTTGTCCAAAAAAATAAAATGTTAAAGAGAAAGAAGACTCCTCACCTGCAACTAACATCTTTAGGAGGGAAGACAATGATCAGCTAGGTTAAACACTACCCATGAATTTTCAGACACTTCTGCAGCAAAGAAAGCTTAAAGAAAAAAAAATATGTTAAAAATTTAAATTAAAAAAAATTGAAACAAAAGCCATCATTAAAATTCATTGCAGATGAGAAAGACTGAGAAGAAATCTCAACAATTGCACTGGACTTGTGCCAGACATGGTGGCCCTGCAGCGCCCCAACCTCAGCCCAAGCCACACAGCATGCCTGCCCTGAAGGGCACCAGGAGCAGCTTGCTTGGTTTGAGTGTTAGCATGAGATCAGCACCCTGGCCCTGCCACTGCTGGATGCAGGGACCTTGTGAGGGTTTTCCTCACACAGCTGGAGGGGGAGCAAGCAGCTCATCTGCACTGCTGGAGAGTGGTATACTAGTGATCTCCAGACCAGGATCAGAAGAATTTCTGGGGGAAGATGAAATTTAGAGGATTTTGGTTAAATAAGGGTATCTGGAAATATGTCCATGCTTATCAAAATTTTGGAAGAATCTAGAGCTGTGCTTTCTCAGTTGCATCACTGATACTCATCTTGATCCTGAATGTGTAGCTCACTGGTTACTAATTAATTATGTTACATTAATAAAATGATAAACTATCTTTCTCCTTATTTTCATAGAGTTTTCAAACTGAGCAGTTGTTTTCTTGAGACAGTCAGGAAGAACAAGTTAATATCTCAAAATGCCCTATTCAATTCTGGTTTACCTCCTTTGCTTTTTGAACAAGAGAAAAAAAGACCAAGTTTGCATGAATTTTTGAAATAGCAGACATATCTAGAGTTATACTGAGGTCCAAGGCATGAATTTCTGTTTGATGTTATTTCCCATATATTCAGGATATCCTGTCCCCTACATCCAAGAAGTACATATAAACTGTGTTTAGATATTTTCAATATAAGTATTTTTGCCTGGCTATCTCTATAGTCAACATGAAGTAATGGGATGCAATTTGTTTGCCATATTTTATAAATATATTTAAGGATGAAATTAACTGCTTCTTAAAATAATTATTTTTTCCTGAGTTTATAAGGGATTTTAAAGGACTAAATTATATCTGGACTGGCGATTACTGTTTCTACTGCTAAGTATTTTTTTCCACCCTTCTTATCATGAATAAAAGAAGATGCCTGCTGGGAAAAAAATGTATTAGAGAGCTAAACATGGAGAAGTACTTATGAACACCTTTCTGTTTAATGTTTATTTTGCTGATTTCTGGTTCTAAGTTATTTGGATTGCCATGCTCCAGCAACCTGACATTTCATTCACTGCATTAGGAGTGTGTTGTGTTGTGATCTATTGTATGGATAATAAAAAGGCAAACAATGGGATCCTTATACCCTTGTCCAGTCCATGACTGCCATTTTGACTTGGAGATTGGGACACACATTTGGAATTTACTGAAATATTTTAATTTTGATTTTCTGGCTATTCTAAGCCAGAAGATTTACTGTAGACCTTCCGCTTCATATTTTTCATGTAAAACTTTTGAATACTTAGTTGTCAAACTTAAAGATTCCTTAAAAAGATTAAAAAAGGGATAATGCAGTACAGTGTTTACACTGAGACGTGGAAACCCAGCTTCTAGATGCTGCCCTGCATAATGCACAGAGCAACCTAAAAAAGCTTCCAGGTATTATAGGCCGTGTTAGCTCATCTGCTTAGCAGCAGAGGTCATGATGAGCACATCACCCCGGTGGTCCATTATCTTCTCATGAAATTCAGAGGCCAAATCAAGGATTCTCCTCTAGTATTAAGACTCTCTACAGGATTGGCACTAGCTGGCAGAAAAATTGTCTTACCCTGCATGATCCTGACCTTCCAAGGCATAACATTTGAGTGAGGCTCTGAAACTCTTGACCAATGGAATAAAGATATTGTGAAATATCTGACAGCATCTGGGCATCTAACTGTGAAGAAGAGGTGCTGTCATACATGCAAGTATTTGTGTAAGTAATGTAGGAATAATTGTTTCTCTGTAGCTTTCCTTTAAGCTTCGTATATATGCATTTTACTTTCATATAGCCACAAAAAGGCAAGTAGCCTCCAGCCTCCTTCCCCAACCCAAGAAAAGAAAATAAAACAAAAAAAAACAAGCAAACTACTTAATTCAGCATATTAATACAAAAAACTTATGGGCTAGATAGAGAAGTAGAGGAAAGAGAGACCTTACTCTTCACATTTTTCTCTTTACGCAATGGGATGAGGATCAGGAAAGTATTTGAGATAAAAAAGCTCAAATGCTGGATTTTGAAATAACTATTTATAAATGAAAGCTTTCTATTTGTATTTTGAAAAATAAATTAAAATGGTGAAGTATGGAGATTGTGGGTGCTGAACAATTCTGATCAAGTCATATTGATTCAAACTTGGTAGAGGAGGGGAAAGAAGTGGATATTATCTACTTTGAGGTCAGTAAAACTTTGGACACTGTGTCACTTAAGTTCTTAATAGATACTGTTGATGTACAGGCTGGAGGAGAAAGCAGTAGAATAAGTTGAAAATAGACTGAATCACCTGGTCCAGTGGACAGTGGGCAGTGGTACAAAGAGACCAGTCACTAATGGTGTACCCCAGGATCAGTAGTGGGTCTGAAGTTGCTCAACATCTTCATAAATTATCTGAATGACAGGGCAGAGCACACCTTAACAGGTTTCCTGAGCAAAGAATGCCCAGAGGAGTGGTTGATATGCCAGAAGGCTGTTCTGCCGTCCAGAGGAACCTCAAAAGGATGGAGAAAAGAGCTGAGAGGAACCTCATGGAGCACAAGAAGAGAAATGTTAAGTCCTGTCTTAGGCAACAGAAAATTTCTTTAGCTGAAATTCAGATTTTTTCAAGGTGACTTTGCAGTCTTTCTAGTTTTGAATGTAGATTTCAAGAAAATAGATATGAGGAAAACCAATATCTTTAACATTCCTTTACCAAAGACGTATTACTAGCTTTCAACAAGCTGTAAAAATATTTGTGCACATATGGGTGTATAAACACAGATACATAAATGAATTAACCAATATTTGTAACCATGTACAAGTGCACACAGACCTCAGTACATGCATACATACATACATTCAGAGACAGATTTTTTTAGGAAGATGTTTATGTGTACATTTGGATATACAGAGGCTTATTGAAAGTTATTTGAATCAGGCACTACAATGATGTAATTTAAACAAATAGGATTTGAACACAAATGAAAAAATAAAACAACTGTTTTTACTTCTATCTTACTTCTTGTGGGGTTTATGGATAAAACATTTTCTATGGCTCGGAATTGAATTTCTGCTGAAGTAAGCTAGTTTAAGCTCCTTGTGTTTTTTGTGAATACTCATTAAAAGAAAGTAAAATCAATAAAGATATTCCTTCTAGAACCTGAGAAATATTTGCAAAAGTTGTGGCAAGTATTTTTTGCTAGAACAGAGATAAATAAATGTATATATCTTAGAAATAATGGAATTCATTGTAGAGTTCTGGCATCAGACCTTAGGACTGTATAGTAAACTGTTGCAAAAACATTACCACAAGTCAGAGAATCTGAAGATTTCACGCTTAATATTCACATGGGAGAGTTTTTTAGGTAGGGTGATGGGAAGGAACAGTAGATATGAAAGACTAACAGAGCAGAGGGAAATATTTCAGTGTTGTTCTGGACAGAGCTGAGCAAATACCTTTTTCCTGAACTTGGCACCCAAACTGTAATTTCTAAAGTATGATTGATACCTTATTCTGATTATGCTACCATAAGCTACAATTATTAAATCTTAACGGAAATTTCCAGATAATGCAGGCATCAGAACAGACCTTTAGTGGTTCTGAAGGACACTTCACTCAGAATGCCATAAAAAGCACAAACCCACTTTGCTGGACTACAGCATCCCTGATGTCAGATTGCCTTCTGTTTCCTCTACAGTGAACAACTGCCTTTGAGAAGTGACTTATGCCAACAAACTGACAACCTCATATTCAGTTCCACTATGAAATTCATGTCAAAAGGTTTTGATCAATGTTTTGGTAGCAACATCCTGTGTGTTGAACAACCAAGGACGTCAGCCGGAAGAAGCAACCAATTAAAGGGGCTCTGGAGATTCAAATAACTTGTGTTATCCTTTCACCGCTCATTGACTTTTAGAATACATTTGAAATCACAGACAAAATCAATGTAGGTTTTCCACAGAGAGTGTCAAAATACCTTACTAATTTGTGGAAGTAATGTAATTTAATATAAGTGTTTGTAATGCATACATTTTCATCTGCAGCACAGACAGGATAAAATGTATCAAATTCAAATTATGCTGAATTAACATATTACAATGATAAAAAACCAGCACAAATTTTTCATTTGCTAATACAAGTAAAAATTGGTTCAATATAATATAATTGTAAAATTATTGATAACATATAATCATCAAAGAATAGCATTTGGCCAGAGTGCTGAGACATTCAGACATATGTTATGTTAGATATCCTTAATATTCCACTTGGAGTAACTATAGCTTTTAGTGTTTAGATTTTTTTTTTCCTCCTACATATTACACAGATGAAAAAACATGCTATGTCAGAACCCTAATAGAATTTTTTATTTTGAGCTAGTCTAGGAAGAAACACCTTTTGAGACACCAGAATGGTTTCTAATAGACTTGGTTTCCTCTTGGAATTTACTTTGCAAGAACTGCTCTGGTCCAGCCCTCCTGAGTGAGTTATAGGAGTGACCAGAACACAGTTCAGAAAGCTACACTTTTTCTGTCTGTAAAGGCTGGGCTGCAATAACAGCATTGCCTTTTTTATTATGGTATGCACAGCACTGGTAGGTATGTAACAGCTTTCTTACAACTTTCCACTCATTTTTGAGGGGAAGTGGCTCATTTCACAGCAGCTACACAGCACTAGGAAATGAGGTTTTGTGGAGAAGTATCCTGCATGATGGTATTTGAAGTGACTAGAAAATGAGGCACAGGGAGATTGCTGTGCAATAGGATGGTTACTGTGAGTACTTCAAATGTTTATCATTATACACTGCATTGACAAGCTTTTTACGCAGTTTGATGTCGTCTTGTTTAACAATCATAGTTCTCCTAACACTGAATAAAAAAATAATTTTTATTACATCCAGGCTGAATAGACAATAATAGGACAATGGTTGTTTTTCTGTGCCTCGTTGGTTTGAAGATACTGCTTAGGACAAGATTTTTGGCAAGTTTCTATATGAAAAAAAAGTCACAGAATGGTTTAGCTTAGAAGGGACCTTAAGGTTTATGTATTTCTAAAGACCTTGCCTCCTGCAGGGATGCCTTCTGCTAGACCAGATTACTCAAAGCTCCACCCAGCCAAGTCTTGAACACCACCAGGAATGGAGAAGCAACAACCTTTCTGGCCAAAGTTCCAGTGGCTCACCACTGTTATACTTAAGCATTTCTTCATAATACCTAATCTAAACCTACCCTGTTTAACTTAAGGCCATTCCCCTTGTCATATCACTACATGCTCTTGTCAAAAGTCCCTCTCCAGCCTCCTTATTGCCTCTTTTAAATACGGCTGAAAGGTGTCCCCAAAGCCTTTTTTTGAACTCTTTCAGCCTGTCTTCATAAGAGAGAAAAATCCTTGTGACAGTCTTTTGTGCATCACATAGGGCTGGCTAGAGACTTCATAGAAGATTTATTATCCTAATACAAAGAAAATTGGTCTTTGTATTTATAAGTTAAATTATCTAAGTTACCTTCATTCGCAATCAGATATGTACAGTCATTGTTCCCACAGGATCAAATGCACCCACATACTAGCGGACAGCTGGGCAGGCGTGTGGCAGACAGCAAATCAGCAAGGCACAAAAATTGCACTTAGTTCCTTATTTATAAAAATGAGTAAGATTTAGATATGGTCTTATATTTGTATTACTTTTCTCAGAGCCACAAGTCAAGAACAAATTTATTCACTATTACTAAGTTTATAAGGATTATAGTTCTCATGGAGATAATAAAAGGTAATGTTTTAGACTACTAGGTTGTTTGTAGAAGATTTCATCTTTGAAATTCTCATAATGGCAAAACTCCCATTGGCATCAAGGAGAATTTTGCCTGCCAAAAGACTGCAAGATCAACCAGAAAGTATTTACAATAAATTTACATTAAATTGAAGGGCTTTTATGACTTCAAAAATTGTTTTGGGAGTTCCCACATAATAGGTCTCTACACTTCTGATGAACTTATTTGCAGATACTTCTTCATGGATATTAGTTTACACATTTCAGATAAAGGTACAAATTAGAATATCTTGTAGTAATAAATTTTGCCCTATCTTAAACTTCAGGGAGATGGGAAAAAAGGAACCATCAGCATTTTGTTTGGTTTTGGTCCAACTCTCCACATAACCAAAGAGACTCATGATTCATCAAAAATTACTTTGTGCAGGAGAGTGAGAGCTAAATTTTCTCTGATTATGTCATGGTAATCAGAGGTACTTACCTCTTTTATTTGCATGAAGAATACATTTGTGTCTTGTGAAGTATTTTACTCTAATTAATGCTATTAATCTAAACATACACTTTCTAATTTTGCATGAAAATGAGGATAGTAAAAATATGCTACTGTAACAGTAATTTAGAAGTCCTCATTGTGCTTTATATTACCTAGGAAGTATGTGGGAGAGGGGCAGAGGAATAAAAAGAGAAAAATAAGAAAGGATTAACAGAAAGAGAGAAGGAGAAAGAGAATGTTGGAAGAAGGGAGAAACTCTTCTGAAGGGTGATCCAGATCAGAAACCCTATAGAAGTTAACTGATTGTGATCAGAAATTCCCATGTCAGTTGCCTATATTTAAATACTACTAATAACTCTCAAGATGTCATGAAGAAAGAAAATAATTGAGTTGTTTTTACTATACTTTGCACAATAATGTTTTTATTTTGATTAGGTCATATGGATTTAGACATCATGACAGGTCTCTTCTGATACAGTAGAATAAGGTGGCTTCTTGCCATTAATTAATTTAGTTCCTTTGCCCTCCTAGAAAAGTCAAATCTGAAGACAAATATATGAGCTTACAATTATTGTCACTGTTTCATTAAACTGCTACAACCCATTTTTTGTATATAAGAAGTCTAGAACTCGATAATTGCAGCATGACTGCAGTACTGATTTTCTCCTTTTGTCAATGACCTTGTACTAATGACAATTCTATTGCTCATAACCTTTGAATACCAGACAGGTAATTTTGCTCTGATTTATTATACCTTAAATAATATTTGATTGGTATGAGCTACATGATGATATCACTTACTCTAGGCATCATAAATGCATCTGAGTGTTTACCACACCGAGAAATTCATCACAGCAGTCTGAAAAAATGTTATGGACACTAAATAAAATTACTTAATTCATAAAGTGGCTTTTTAAATGTATTTCAAAATTTCACATCACTAGAAAAGTCAAGTCTAGAAACATTATTTTCTTAAGAGAAAAAATAAGGCTCCATTTTCTCTCTCTAAATATACACATATAGATTACAGATGTGATACTAAATTGTCTGCTTCTGAAAATTGTATACAGATCCATCAACAAAATGATACAGTACAGTTTTATAATTCCCCTATCCAGTGTGATCTCAGTATACTTTTTGTGAGATTACATAGCAAAAAATTTACCCTGCTGCATCTGTATTTTTTTTTTTTTTTAAGGGGGAATAGAAATGTGGACTGTTTGAATGAAATCATCCAAACGTATACAGAAGCAGGTACCTTTTTTTCTCTTCCACATACTTCTTCTGATTAGTTCATAGGAAGGTCAACTATGGGAAAATAGAGAAATGGCCCAACAGGGAACAGAAATAAGAAACTGTTAGACCTATTCTCTTCTCAGCACTGAGATGTCAGTACTTTGTAAATACAAAAGATGCCTTGTTCACATCTGGTTTTAACTGAGATACAAGAGTCATCTAGTATTTGTATGAGGCTAGTTTTGATGTGATCTTCTACCAGAGTAAAGTGGTTGAGAAATAATGTTTAAATTTCAATACAGGGTTTTTACAAAACCACTAAGGTTCTCACAAGGAGTTTTTGTGGAAGAACAATCTTTATTAGATAATTACTTACTTTTTTAATAATAAAATGAGCAAAAAATGAAAAAAGAAAATTTCTTTCCTATATGAGAGCATGATAATATGTATCCAACTGGCCTACCAGTCCACAGGGAAAGGTATTTTGACCAGTTATCTATACACACAGAGACACCTGTGTCTATACGCTTGGAAACACTTACATGGAATTTTGTTTTATCTTAGAAATATGCTACGCCCCTGGCCACTGGTATAACTCTTACCAAATCTGAGTTTTAATTAAGTTTTAAGGAAAGTATGGTGATGTAAAGCTTATAATCTTATCTTCAATTGGGAAAAAAAATCAGTAAACAAAAGAGGTAGTTTTATGTTTTCTTTCATTTTTTTTGAATGGCTTTTCTGTCTTTTAAAAATGTCCCATACATATGTGGTTACAGCAGCAGGACTTATTTATGAAGTAAAAGGTATAAATTACAAATATCTCATTTAAATACAACCCTACAGACAGCGAGAAAACAAGGCAAACATCACAATTTAAACTTAAGGAAAAAAATCATGTCCTAGCACTGGGTACTCATAGTTAACAGAATGTATATTACAAACTGAAGAAGTCTGGGAAAAGGAAAGAATCAAAAATAAATTATGTACAGCAGTGTGTCTGTTCAATGACAGCGAACTGGCCTTTTAAATATCTCATATTTATTTTTCTTTAATTATCATTCTCCACAGATACAGGGTTTAGTCTGAACTGAAGTGTGTGCTACAGAACTAGCACAGCTACTAGCAACTTGCATTATATTGCCTGCCAGTCATTTTATTAAGCATCTACTACCTTGAGTTTTATCACAGCAGACAGTAAATGAGTAAGGAAATTTTAGGAAAATTGAAAACATTACTTTATTCACTTTTGTAGTACAGATTTTCAGGTAATAGTTTTCTTTAAAAAAAAATTATAAACCCTATATGCCACTCTCACTAACAATAATAGCAAATAAGACAAGTGCTCCTGCTAGAAATGTCTTTTAGACACACCATTAGAAAACTCGGTAAGAGCTATTTGAACAAAGTCTAGTTAACCAAGAAACACTATTCATAAAAAAATAAATAATTGTCTCACCCTCCAGACACATAGATTTCTCCAGCAGCTATCAGAGAAGCAAGTTCTAAAGGCAGTAGGAATTCACCATTTTGCTCAGCCCACCAATATAATGTTCAGTACATCACAGCAGTATCTTATCAGCTGAACTAAGCCCTTTTCATAAGTGACAGGTTCTGCACTATACAGAACTTTGGAAATTACTTCCAATTTGAGCAGTTTATAGATGATACAAAATACTTTTAGAAGCATGTAAAGGTAGAGGATATGAGTTTTGAAGGTCTACCTACCTAAAATCACAGGCAAGTTCATGCAGTTTTCTGTTCACTGCTTTTCCCTCTGAGAAAATAAAATGTGGAAATTATTTAGTCTTCAAGGACTGGGCACACATGATCAAATATAGACATGTACAGCACTGAAATCATCAATTCAGTTCCTCAAAGTACCCCAAAACTCTTTGACACCTATTAACTAGTGAATGGCAGTAAGACTCATTCTCAGGGAAAATAAAATAACCTCATCTAAAGATAAACTTATAGAACAAGTAAAATGAATCGTGTCCTAAAAGTGAAACACTTTTTGTTTAAAATAAAGACAGACTTAGATGAATAGCTTTTCTGTGGTTTCCTGAAATGCATATGTTTAAGATAATCAAACTATGTAGTCTTATCAGGAAACATGAGCTATGTTGAAATGATTATGGAAAACTGGTTAGTCCTCTGTGATAAAAGAACCTACCAGAAGGTACTGGAAAACTGCTGAAATCTATAGTGACACCCACTCTTCAAAACAAAAAAATAAAGAAATAAAACAAACAACCAACAACGACAAAAAAAAAACCCCTTAAACAACAAAGCCAAAACCAATAGGAAAACAAAAGCTAAACAAAAAATCCCCACCCCACAAACAAAAAAGTCCCCAAACCAAACCAACAAACTAGAAACTCCAAAAATCCTTCTAATAAAAACTAAAAATCAATTCAATGTAGGGTTTTTTCCAGAATCTAATTTTCAGGGAAAGAAGATATGTGAAAGACCTTCCATGAAGACACACACTTTCATATAACACCCTATCCACCATATCTAAACAGGTCAGATTCTAGTCATATGTATTTTGAATCCTATGTTTTATGACACCTGGGCATTCTTAATACATTGTACATAGTATAAGTCTCCTATTTTTTCAACTTACAGGAATGACCTTCATGAAAAAGTTATGCTATAGAATTTTTTTTTAAAATTGAAGACATAATATTCCTCCAAGCTTGCTGTCTGATTGAATATGCAATGTAACTCAAAATGTGAGAATGTCATAGGACATCAGAGGAAAGGAGGTGGAAATACACAGAAGGACATATACCCTATAACTTTGAAAATAATGATTTTTTTAAAATTATTTTTATACTCAATTCCATCATCCTTTCCCTTTTCTAATTAGCTTTCCTCCATAACTTCTCTTATAGCTATTTAACCTCTGGCTGTGATGACATGTGGAAAAATTCCTCTGAGGCCAATAGTAATGTGGTTCTCCGGATTGCCCAGTAATAGTCACAAAGTATTGTTGATAAAATCTCTCAAGCACAACACCTCCAGGATAACAGCTAGTGGCCATAAAGTAGGAATGACCTGAAGTTCACTTCCCTTTTTGTGTAAAAAGAGAATAACCTTATCTCTCCTCTGCTGTTCTTCATTTCAAGGTCAACTTAACATGTTATACATTAACTTAAAATATTTGATTATACATGATTATTCAGTAGATACACAGTACTCTTGTGTTTTCTATCCTTTATTGTCTGTGAGTAAACATTGAAATGAAAAATAAATGCCTTATATGCAAGTAGAGAAGCTATGTACTAGAGACCAATGACCAACCAACCAGTTGTGGTTGATTGAGGAATCTAATGCATGTTTTCAAAAACAATACCTCTGCAGGTTCCTGTGTTCATAAGCAGGGTTTATGAGAGACAAGAGCTAGATCTCTGATCCTAACCTTGAGAGTCTGAGATTCAGAATGCTCACTGTTGTGCCTCACAGAGTGTCAGTGATTAAAGCAATATTTAATGTATAATTTTTTGTTTATTTTCTGGGCAACTGCTTCATTTTATATTGTCCCATTATGAAAACCATATGTAGATCCTGCTGTAATATGCAGAACATAATTACTGTCTTGTTTAGTTCTTTCAATTCATCAGCAGCGATGCAGATTAATACAAGGATGTACAACATATAGAAGAGTTTTCCCTTATTTCTCAAATGTCAATTGTTTTAAAGGCTTGTTTTAAAAATAAGCCCAAACACGAAATTTGCTTTTTTATTTGAAGTTCTCTACAGGATGGAGGGGGAATCAGAAATGAAGATGAAAGCTATTTTCAAATGAAAAAAAAGGAATTGTTCATTTCAGAAATTCCTAATGAACTCTTAGTGCATACTGTATGCCTTCAGTACATAGGACTAGTGAATAGCAGCATATGAAAAAAAAATCAAGCAGGTATTATTGTTACTGTCATCATGATCAATCATCAGCTCCATCACACAGGTTTGTGCATATGCTGTAATGGAAGAAAAAAAAAGGAAGCAAAGAAAAGGAAAAAGAATGAAAAAGATAAAAGTCTCCTGCTAATTCTAGATTGCTGAATAATTTTAGCTAATCAGTACACTACCCTCTGAATGATCTCTGAAAGGAGGTTTCAACTCACCAGCTCTGTCATTACTGTCATTAGCTTAATCAATATAATACCATTATATTTGCTTTTTTTTTTTTTTCTTTTTTTTATAGAGACTCTCCTAGGAAAGGTTATCAACAACTCCTGTGTGAGAATTCTTCTGTCCCCACGGATGCACAATATGTCACCCACTGTCAGTCAGATCATCACCGACATGAACAAGAGGCAGTAGCTGTGTGATTGGCCTGTGCAACATACTATATTCTTCCAGAAGAATGAACTTGAGTCCAAAGGGACCATCGTTGATGTTGTCAAACATGGAGATTTGGTGCGAATTCCCTGCTAAGTCAGTCAGACCAAATTATTTTTTATGATGTATTCCTAAGGAGGCCCCTGTTAAATATAGTGGATTTTCTGCTTTTGTTTTCTACTAGTCTTGTTTCTACCTGTCAGGATGCTCAAAAAGAACCTTTTTATAAATTTCCCACAACCTTTACAGGAGTAAAAATAGAAGTTTTGAGTCACTGAAACTTTGTGGGAAATGTGCTGGGCTGAGCATTAGCATTGCAATTTTCAGAACAAAATGCTAATAAATACAGAACTTTCTTTTCCTTTAATGACAGTTCTTCAACATTTCTCACCAACCACAGTAAGCAGCAGGAGTAAAAATATCACTGTAGATGGCTTTAAATTTGGTTAGAGACCATGTGACTTTTGGGTAAACTACAGGTAAAAGATTCACACCTAGATTTGGGAAAATGTTATTTAGATGAAGAAGTTTGTGTTCTGTTGTTTTGCTGCTTTTTTTTTTTTCAGTATTGTTAAAAATCACAATGTTTCTGTGTTCACTGAGAAGGACAATAATTGTGCAGAATTAGGCTATTTTAGAGCTCCAGGACCAGAGACATATTAAGTTTATAACATATCCATACACAGAGGTCCAGGAAAAATCATTTAAAGCTTGCAGCAACCTTTAAGTTCCCTAGATAAGTTGGGAAGAAAATTTTATTAATGACGTCTAAACTTTTAAACTTGCACCAAAATGAGATAGGAAGAAATTGCTTTCCAGCATCTAAATAAACACATTAAAAAATCTTATCTATCATTGCCGCTGCACTATAATTCATTATCTTAGACATCTGCATGTACTTCAGAACTAGACGCTGATATTTGTTGATGACTTCATGGTCTTCTCATCAGTTAAAGATGATCAATACCTTTTTCTGATTTGTGTGAAATATTTAAAAAATAATTCAGTGCATACTGCCCTGGTATGAAAATGTAAAGCAAAGTGTAGCAGGTTATGTTTTGCACTTTCTCAGGCCTCAGCTGTCAAAAGAGCCCTGCAGGGTTTGATGGATTTTTGCTTTTGTTTTGTTTTCAACCTAGGTATGATAAGCCACTCTGCGTAATTTTGCTCTAAAAACACTTTTTTGTGGTTGATTAGCCTTGCTTGGATACCAGATGCCCACAGAGCCTCTCTATCACTTCCCTCTTAAGCAGGGCAAAGGTGGGAGGGCAAAGAAAATTAGATAGAAAAACCCTCATGGATCAAAATAAAAGCAAAAGCCAATGCAGCATGAGGAAGCAAAGTAAAACAAAACCAGATAAGGTCCAGCTCAGGAGACAGGGTTTCCGTGTTTGTAGTGGTTGCTCTGTAAGAAAAGCACCATAATAACAAATGCCACAACTCTTCAATTCTCTTAGTTTGTGCTGAAGTGCAGGCATCATATGGAATATCCCTCTGGTCAGTTTGGGTCAGCTATCCTGGCTATGTCCCCTCCCAAGGTTTTGCCCACCCCCAGCCTACTGGTGAGGGTGGAATGTTGGAGGGATAGCGCTGATGTTGCGCCAGTCCTGATCAGCGCTAGAGTGTTACCAACACCTTTCCAGCTACCAAGGCAGAGCACAAAGCTATAAGGACAGCTATGAGGAAAACTAACTTCTTTTCAGCCAGGATCAAAACACTTTTCTATGATCTAAATAAAAAAAAAAATATTACAAGATTTTCAAAATACATACACACTTTTCTATGATCTAAATAAAAAAAAAAAAAAAATTACAAGATTTTCAAAATACATAATTACTTGAAGTATATACTGTGAAGGCTTATATAGATATTTTTGAATTTTTGTTTATTTTTCCCCAGAAAAGAAGTGGTCAAAAAGAGTTCTGGTTCTGGTTTTTCTCATTTCAGTGGGAGGAAATAACTGTTATATGTATAGGGCCAGGTTTTTCCTATGGATAAAGCATACCTTAAATAATGAAAATCATAGATAGAAAACTGGATAATGACTGACTTCTCCAAGTCAGTCCAGACTACGTGTGATGAAGAACTCAGATGCAAGTTCCATTTTAAAATGGCACCAGATGGCAATTTCTAGAATGTGTTAGACAACAGTATTCATACCTTGGACAAGTTTTGCTAGAGATTCATCACTTCTAGGTACCTAATAAAATGATTTATCATAAACTAATCTTAAAAGCATTTAGTCCAGAAATTTTTTCTCTATTACCAGTTCAAAAATTACTTGTGACAACCTTGAGTCAACTTCTCATAGAAAGGAGAATAAACAGAGAAATTTAGGGCAAAATGTGTTTTAAATGCCAATTATACTGTTTTCTCAAGAAAAAAATCAAGAAACTAATTAAAACTTTAAGAAAAGGAAGAGATTTCTTTCCTATGTGCCAGTAAGAATTGAGTCTTCATAATTTCCCTCAGTGAATTAGGTCAATGGTAGCAATGGGTCAAAACACTACTCTTTAACATTCATCTATCGAATATTAGAGCAAAATTTCTAAATCAGTAGTATTTTATCAGTACTTAAATGTTTATTTATTTATATATTATTTGACAGTGATTTAAAAAGTTTCTTAGGCCTTCCTTTTAAAAAATATAAACCCCTTTTTGAGTCTTGGAGACAAAATATAAGTTTTACTTAAATTCTTATGCTTTCAAAATACACAGAGAGATTTATAATAAGCATGTATTACATTCTTAAAAGTTTTCTCAAGCAGTAGACAACAACACAATAGTTAAAAAAACCCCAGAACACAAAACTCAAAACCAAACCAGAACAAGACAAAACATTTTAAGGCATTTTTTCATTTTCTTTAGGTTCCCCTCAATCATACTCTCTACCCTTTGCATTCTAATCAAAAGAAGAGTCACACATACTATTTGAGCCCTTTACTCCTCCTGTACAACCATACAAAAATACTCAGAGGCAACCACATACAAAGACTCAGACAGTCTTATCATGGCATCTCCTTGTAGACAAACATTGGAAAAGATTTTCTGTATGAACCAAATGTCTTTTCAATATGATAATACCATGGACTTTGGCATGGGCTTTGCTTTATATATTATCTTTATGACAACATGAATTATCAAGACTCCTCATAATAAAGCCAGATAAAAACTGAATAGAGACTAGAGCTATTATTATCTTTTCATAAGCTTATATAGAAAACAGATCTTCCTCCTTTCTTTCATTATATCAACTTAAAACACGCTCCTGAGAACTTCCAAATGAATTAGCAGTACTGTTGACCCATGGAAGATATTTACCTAATTTTCATTAGCAGGGGAAAAGAACATAGAAACATAAAACAGAAAAACATTATCATCTCCCTAGAGATAAATTTCCCATGTTTGTGTTAACTATTTCCAGAAAAGTGAAACTTAGAATTGGAGTAATCTCTGAAAGTTTGCATGCATACACTGGGGACTACGGCATCAACTCTTTCTAGTATATTCAGGTCATATTTGATTTCATTACTCAGAACAGGAAATTAACTTTTCCTACGCTTGAACAACATACAAAATATTCAGTACTGGCAGAAGTGTGTGCCTAACAAGCCCAAATTGCGTTCACACCAAACAGCACATTTCACCTGACTTGAGCATTTATTCCCCATATTGTGTCTCTCCTGTAACATATGCTTTGCAAACTCAGAGGAGATAGTACTCATACTCACTTAATCATGGAGGAAACAAGCTAAGTGTAAACAGAAGTGAGCAAATTTTAGCAGTCCAGTATTTGAAAGAAGTCTGTTCCACAGTTTTAGAAAGATCACTTAGTCTAGACCTCAATAGCTCTGGTAGGCAGTTTTTCCTGGGCCTAAATAATGCTCTTTGGAGCTTAATAGCTGCAAACATAATATTATCAGAATCATGTTGTTAGCCAAAATAAGGAATGCAATTAAAAACCTTTTAAAGTCCATTTAATGAAATCAGCAAAATACTCATTGGAAACTAGGAAATCTGCTTTAGAGATGACCCCAGTTTTCTTTTGATGTTTGTAAGTTATGAGTTTTCTAAATAAGGTTTGCAGTTCATTGTTACACATGCATTTTCATTATAATGAAGATTGCAACAAATTGGCATGTACAATGGGTTCACAGGAGGAACAACCTCCTGTAAATGTATTTGTAAACATCAGAGAGTGCTGCTATTGTTCAGTGCTATTTCATTTCTTCACTGATTGTCAGAGTTTAAACGAATTTAGTACATCTGAAAGTTTCTAAACTGACATTCAGGAAAGTTGCAGAATCTTAAATATAGGAGAGAAAAAAAAAATGGGAAGACACAAGTGGTATATTATCCACTCTGTTATCATCTGATCTTTTGATTGGATGATTGCCTGATAGGTCCGTTCTATACAGCATTCATTCCACTACTTAGTTTATTTATTTCTTGTGCATAATTCAAAATTATTTTAAAAATTTGAAAAGGTTTGGGCACAGGATTGTTTTTATGCATAGAAACAGGCTTATGAGGAATATGATAAAATGTTGGTCTGTATATATCAATGTTATTTTTAACTATGCACAACCGGCTAATATGAAAAGTAAACCAACCTCTTTGTCATGCATAATTTAACTGGAGTTTGGATATGCCAACAATTTCCACTCAGATGACAGATTCTAATTGGAGAACTAAAATTAATCTTTTAGTATAAGAAAAAATTAGCTATTTTAGAGATGATGATCATGCCTTAAAATTCTATTAACAATGGCTTTGAAAATTGTGGTTTTCCAAAAATTCATTACATGAAAAGAACTGAGTAACATATGTTAATGGAACATATGTAAATGGAAAGGGCAAAAACTAGAAAAACTGTAGGCTGAGTTAAAGATGTTATCATGGGGAAAGCAGAAGTTGCACACTCAAGGAGAGCAAACAAAGGAATTAATTCACTGCTTCCCATGGGCAGGAATGTGTTCAGCCATGTCGGGGAGAACAGGGCCCCATAACATTTAATGATTATTTGGGAAGACAAAAACCATCACTACAAATATCCTCTCCTTCATCCTTCTTTTCCTACTTTATATACTAAGCATGACAGTCTGAAATATCCCTTTGGTCAGTTGGGGTCATCTGTCCTGGCTGCGTCTCCTCCCAGCCTCCAACACACCCTGAACTTCTTGGCAGTCTGGCAGTCCAAAAACCAGAAAAGCTCTTGGGTCTGTGTAAGCACTGCTCAACAATAACAAAAACATCTCTGTATTATCAACCCTCTGTTCAGCCCAAATCCAAACATAGCCCCATACCAGCCACTGGGAAGAACATTAACTCATTAACACAACTGAAACCAGTAGATTTCTCAGAAACTGAAGTGGAGGAATTTGTGACACACTGGCTTGAAAGACACAGTGTGTCTTTCAAGTGGTCATCGTGCATTAAAGGGTGAAAAAGTATTTTTTTTATTACCAGGTAATGAAGTTATTTCTTCCTTTAATTGGTTGCTATCCTTTTGATAGCATTTTTTTAACCCAGATTTTCCATTCCTTTCAGTTTTTTAATACTTACAGCCCAGAGCCAAACACGGTTGCATTACAGTAGTTACAGCCAAACTAGTTTCACCATATGCTGTCTGTACTATTATGCAGAATGAATCCAACAGTTGTGACTGATGGTGGTTCATGAGCCATCAAAAACTTTCCCCTAGGAATTGAAAGGAACACTCCACTCAAGCACAGGCATGGCACAGTAATAATTTTTGTATGAGCAAAGTTTTTCAGATTTAATGCAGCACACACTGAACACCAGGTCTGAGTCTGTGTATAATTTGAATGTGCTGTGCAAAATTAAAGTGCTCCAGAGTGGTTTTTTATTTTCTAGCTTATTTCCTATAATGTTATGCCCGCTTGTATTTTTGTTTCTGGGCTTAAGTTTGTTTTGATTTTGTTTAATACAGCTGAGGGTATGTTCTACTACATCTAATTTTCTATATAATTCATAGAAGCCCAATAAGAAATTTTTGGTCATGATAACTTATTGACAGAGTACCACTTTCCCATTTTTCATTCGTAACTATAATGACCTCCAGAAAGATTCTCTCAGTTTAGATGGATGATTTAGTAATGTGATCAAAAATATTATCAGTATATGATTACTTTGATATGTATGAGTAATATTTAATTATATATATATATATATATACAGTTAATCACAAATTAACTGGATGACTTCTGTTGACTCAGTATAAGCAAACTGTTTTCAGTAACCTCTTTAATGAGTTATAGATAATAGGAGATTTAACATCTACTTCAAAAAAGAAAAGCAAAGAGGGAAGTCAGGCAACTAAAGCAAAGAAGTTTATTAAGTATAGGCAAGTTACCCTAACTTTTACTTTCTGAAAATTTCAGCAGCAATTTATAAAACAACCTATTTGCAAGTACATAGGAGACAAGAATGGAGTACACAGCAAGCAAAAGGCAGCTCTATGAAGAATAGGCAGGGTAAAGCCAGCCTAAACCACCTAATCTTTCTACACAAAGACAAATAGAAAGGGAATTATGTGTCATATAGTTTCAATTTTTGTAACATATTTATTGCTCTTTGCACATGACATTGTCTTAAGAAAATAAGGGAAATGCAGTTAAATGACACTGGGGGGAGTTAAGCCAGATTGGATACCCATAGCCACAGAGAAGGATGTGAAATTGTCTTCTGTAATCTTGATGTATCAGACAAGAATTAATGAGCTTCAAAATCAACACAGAAAATTCAGTATAGACACTGGGGAAACATGAAAAGGTAAGGTAGTGAATTACAGTCACAGGTTGCTGTGGGAATCTGTGTCATAGAAGAATTTAAAATAAATGGAAAAATGTCTATGAAGAATCATAAAGAGAACTGATTCTGCCTTAGGGCAGGGAAAAGGACCAGATGACCTCTCAATGCCTTCTTACTCCTGGTTTCCTGAGATTTATTACGTAGATGTCAAAATTTGAATACATTATTAAAAATATTGTAATACTTCAGTTAATATTTTATAATAATACTAAAATAGTTAACAAATGTTGATAATGACAATAATATTATTTGCTTTTTCTTTAAATTATTATTGGCATTTGAATGAATGTTACTGAGTAGAAGTATCATCCATTTCCTAAGATTTAATTTGTGAATCAATATTCAAAGAAAATATTCAAGGTCACTACTTTTTATTATTATTTCACAGCTATAAATTTTATTTCCTGATAGGCCCATTTGGATTGATACAAAGTTTTTATGAAAAAAAGAACCAGTGGAATAGTTCCAAGGATACTTGTGCTCTGGTCTCTTTAATCTCAATGACATGAATTCTATTCATCCATTTAGTGTGGCAGAATAGCAAGCTTGAGTTTCAGTAATGAAGATAAGAATGTAATTCAGCTTTTTTTTCAGGAGACTGATAGGCAGGATCCCATGGGAAACTTATCTGAGCAGTAAAGGGACTGGTGAGATCAGGTTTTCTTCTCATAAAAACTCAAGGAGGTCAATCCCAATATGAACAAGAATGTGTAGCAGAGGGCCAGGTACAGAAACCCAGAATGAGCTCAAGCCCAAAAAAGAAAGTATGGGGTGGAGTTGGGAAAGTTGCACTAAGGAGCAGTACAGAAACAATGCCTAGGTGTCCAGAGCAAGAATTAAAAAAACCCCAAAGTTCAGCTGATACTAAAAATGGCAGGAGGTGTGAAAGGGAACAAAAAACAATTATATAACTAATTAGAGAAATAGAAGTGGCATAAAGCAAAATACGTGGCTACTGCTGAATGTGAAATATATCTAGATATATAGGATATTAGAAAACTTGAAATACTCAGCATCTTATCTACTCAGCACTTTCTCTACCTCAAGCTATCCAAGTCCCTGTCCCTAATAGCAGAGTCCAGGGTGATTAAGGGCTTCAGAAGGTACCAGAAGACAATTAGATGGATCATGTCTTAGCGATTGCTATAGCAAGTTTTATATAAGGAAGTCCACGGGACCAGATCACATGGGACCAAAAGGCTTTAACAACATGAACAGGAGAAAAGAGGAGGATATACTGAAGGGTAGGACCGGCATTTTATAAAGCTTGAGTAACCCAGTGAAACTCAGTGAAAACAAATGTAAAGTTGTGCACCTGGAATGGAGTCAACCCATGTGACAGTACAGGCTAGGAATGAGATGTGAAAAGGAGTCACGATCAGCAGAATATTAAACAAAGATTGAAACAACAGAGTACCCATGCTGACTGGAGATAAGGCATCCAGATTCTCCTGGATATGCTCAGTGACAGATGCAACAGACAAAAGAAAAAGCTATGGCAAATAAAATTCTGATAAAATATATAGAAAAAAAGATTCTTCATGGTGATGGTGGTCAAGCACTGGATTCATGGAATACGTGAAATATACAACCCTCATAGAAAATCTCAAATCTAATGCATTTAATGGAAGAGTCTAAATTCAAAACTATCCCTGCTTTAATGAGCAGCTTGGGTAGATGGCCTACTGTGTCTCTTCCACCTTAATAATTTTTATGGTATCTTTCTTACATTTTTTTCAAAACGATAGGAAATATATCTGTAATATCATATTTGTTGATTTAACCTTAGCTTCTTCTTCCAGAAGTACCTGCTATTTCCTCAAGCTTCCCTTTAGCTCACACTATTTTTAAAAGCTCTTGTTGGCACTACTTTTCTTTACATGTCATACTCATTTTCATATTAGCCACTTCTTGGCCATGTTGTGATTATTTCTTTACATTTCATTCTTTTGAACACTTTTTTTTTTTTTTTTGCACTTTTCTTAATTCCTTGTGATTTGTTAATATACGTGTAATATTGTGGTTCCCAGAACAGAACTTTTTCTTGCAGGTACAATCACACTGGTGTCATATAAAATGGAACTCTTGTCTGCCTGCTGTGTGACATCAATGTGACAGATAACTTGGTCTCTAAAAATAAATCTTGTTTTGTTTTAAATAGGAAGAGGAATGATCATATCTGTATCTTGAAGAAGTTGAAGCACAAATATGCACAAACATGCACAAACACTCAGACCTGCATAGGCATACACAGATATACAGAGTTGAGAGAGATAGAGCTAATTTCTATCTAACATCTCATGTGCAAAATGATTGTTACAGGAGGGAAAAATAAACAACAAAAAACCCAACAGAAATGGAAAATAAACAATGTCTTGGACTTTTTGCAGTAGGAAAAATGGGGCAAATGGCTAGAAATAACAGTAATTAACAAAACACATTGGAAAACATGCAGAAATCATTGATTCATTTCCCTTGAATGGTGCACCTTTTCATACAGTGACATGGTGAGATGCTTTCATAAAAATCTTTCGATTTGACAGTAAATTATAACACATTTTGATTAAATAAATCACAAAGTATAACTCAGCATGACCTGGAGGAAAATATCTTGGGATACAGGGAGCAGAAATATTCTCCAAAGCTGTCTGCACTTAAAGCTCAACTCTGCCTCACTGACAGACTATCATCTGGTTTCAAACTAGCAATGTCAGATAACCTATTCATCCTGTTTTAACACAATTTTCTTACTCTGGTCTTGATAGTTTGAGATTTTCTCTCATATTGTCCCAAGAGAATCATCTTCAATGCAAAAGCTTCTGACTCCACTTCACACCTGACTCAGTGAGATGAAGCGTAGACTAAAGGATCTTGCTCCCTCTTGATTGTATTCCTAGATGAAATATATTTCAGACAGGTCCACAGGAGAAGGGTATGAACTACAAGCAAAAAATGAGTTCAGAGGGTAAAAGTGACAATTATTTTTCTACATGAACAAAAATGAGAAAATTATTGGCCTTTTCCTTAAAAATGTATCAGAGTTTCTGAAGCTTCCCCATGCCAGTTCTGATTCTTTTGTAGTCTTTCTTCACATAAGTATCCCAAAACCCCTAAGGAAGATCTGACAAGCACCCATTTTTTTATATGATCACCTGATTGCTGTCTCTTAAAAGGAAATGTCTAGAAAGCATTTATTGCAAATAATTCTTTACAAATGAAACAAGGCTTGGTAATCTCTGTGGTACTTACCCATAGCCTCTTATTTACCCATTGAAAAATCACAATTTGTGTCTCAAGGAAATTCAACAGGAACATAACCTGCTTAAAAACAGATCTGGACTGCATTCCATGTCATTAACTTACAATCCTTGAAACCAAAAGGAGCTCAGAAAGAGGATTTTGAAGGGGTTTTTGCATGCATTTTATCTGTCAACACATTTGCATTTGTCATCTGAGCCTAAAGGGGTACACAGTGAAATGAATGTCTGCAACCAGAGCTAGTATGGCTTAAAGGTTTATCAAGAAGTTGACCTGCTGAAGTGAGGTACTAGTAAGTCTCTTTTCAAGAGTCTCCACCACTGAAAGATTGCTTTCCAGCTAAGGTCATCTTGCCTTGCTGAAGAGAGATTTTAATTCAAAAGAATTTATTGAGATGTAACTGTGTGTCTTCAGATGAGATCTATTAGGGAGGTAATGAATGTCCTTTTGACCCATTCTGCTCACATACTGGGTTAATAGTCTTGTGCATTTTTTTTCCCCAAGCTGCTAAATATATTTCTTTGGCTATATATCATTCCCATATTTGTAATTTTAACTTCATGCTTAAGCATATTGACTTCACTGTTAACTTGTGCTAAAGCTCTTCTAGATAGCTGAAGAAGAGCATCAAACAAAAAAAAAGCATGTAGAAGAAAAATATCTCCTCTAGTACTTTGTGTACTATGGTGTACTATATGTTTCAGTTATTCCACAAGGAATTTTGGCCATAGAAATGTATCTGCAGCCTAACTTACCTGCCTAAACTTTTGATTTTATTCCTTTACATAGTCAATTTCGGTTTTCTGTTTAGTGTAATCACTTAACTCAATTTTTAAAAAAGCAATCTCCCCTTTTCTTATGGTTTTTAGTTTGGTTTGGTTTGTTTGCTTTTTGTTTTAGTTTGGTTTTTTTTTTGTTTTTTTTCTGGATACATCTGCTCTGTAAAAAAAAATCCTAAGGGATTAAAAGTCCTCCTATTTGAAACATGCATTTTTACTGACTGTTTCACCTGTTTTCTGTTAGAAAACATGAGAAAATTCCATCAAAACTTCCACTCATTGGATTACATGACACCAGACAGAAAATTTCGGTCTTGTTTTGGAGTATGAGTATACATACTTTCTTGCATAGTGTATCACCGATATTTCCATGAATGTCATTTTTCAAAATTCATAAGCATTTATTTTTCATATTATAAACTAATCCCAGTGCATGTTGAGTGATCACAACATGTATGACAACATTCTCAAAAAATGTATGTGGAATAAGAAACTACCATATTTTGCTCCTTAAAATGTTGATGCTTAAAATACTGAGATTAAACATCAGCATCAGTTTTGATACTGAATGTCATGATTATGTATTTTTTTCAAAAAAGCTCTATTTGCCCTATTTTCCTGCTGAAAACACAGAGGTTTTAGTGGGTGCTATTTGTGCTTTGTGACGAAGGATAGGCACCTCTTTGAACTTGAGTTCTCTTTACATGTACTGACAGATAGTAACATACAGGGCAAATAGAATTAATTATAATGCCAGATATGAATATTAATGCATGAACATAATCTTACATTTTTTGATAAGTATTCTTATTCAATGCTAATAATCAGTATCTTTTTTTCTAATGATGGGGCTCCCTAATCTCTTTTCAACAGCACTCTTGCTAATCAACATGAAACAAACCACCAGCTTATTCAGAGAACAACTGTGTCTCTGTGGTCTGAACAGTAATGGAGTCTGACAACAGGTTATAAACAAAATTTTATTGAGGCACTTTGAAAGATGAGCAACAATGCAGCCAAATAGTGGTTCACCTGATCCCTGAGAGTGAACACAGGGTCAGAAACTATGCCATGTCTCTGGTGGACTATCAGGAGCTCAATGTCAAGTCAGCTGTGCAAATGAATTCTGAATGTGGATGAGAGTTGTGTCACTCCTTGGCTCCATCAACATGAGTGTGAGCTGAGAGAATCACACCTTACATGGCACAAGCACGGACTACATGTCATCTTAGATGATGTGGGTGACATCCTGCCTACATGGCAATGGGGCCAGGGTGCAAGAAAAGAGGGAGTTGCACAAATAGAACAAGCTTGCAATAAAGACACTCCTATAAAATTTCCAACAGTTTTCTGCTTCTCCTGTATTGTCAAGATTAGATCTGAAGGCACATTGTCTACAGCACCAATAGATATTTATCTAGAAATTTTAGATGAGTTCTGTTCATTTTTCCAAACAATATTGCTTGGTTCATTCATTGTTCTCTAACAGGAACCCTTTGTGAAAGGAAACTGCCTCTTGCCAAGACTTGTCAGACTTCTAGACAAAATACCCATGAAGAATGAAATCGGATATGAGCACAAAATTTACTGAATAGCAATTTACGAACACAATGTTTACGAGAATTAAGAAGTAATATTTTGCCCCATTTAATTTCAAACTGAGTCTTATGTGTAGAAAAGGTATCTACTGCTATACTTTTATTTTGCTGGCAGTGGGAATGTGATTCTTCAATAAAGCAAATAAATCTGTAGTTTGTGATTATGCCTCCTCAAAGAGTCATAATCTGTTTTTCTGTTTGTTGCTGTGTGATTGACTGAACAAAACAATACACAGCAGCTATTTATACTTTTAAAGCCCGTTCTCATTACACTGTGGTGGACTTGAGGCTCTCTGTTCATCTGATTTACCTTCACCTTCATCGGGGTGCAGAAATGGACCAGAACTCTAGTTGCGATCTTATTAGAGACAAGCAGTGCAGAAAGATTAACTTATGTAATTTATGCACAGAACTTCTGTTTCTACAACTCAAGACAGTAGAATATCATGACATCCTCAGTTTGCAACCTACAGAAGGTTGCACGGGATTGCATCCATGTGAGTTTTCAGTATCTCCAGGGAAGGCAAGTCCACAACATTTATTGGCAACCTAGTTCAGTGCTCTTGTCACTTTTGCAATAAACAAATTTTCCCTCATATTCAGATGGAACTTCAAGTGTTTCCTTTTGTACCCATTGTACCTTGTCCTAAGCTTCTAAATTTTCTTTGTTTAATATTATCAGTTTATCTGTTTGTCTGTTTTCTGATCACTTCCCCAGTCTGTATTTCAACATTTACATCTTTCATGGAAAGCCATAAATGTACAAGACATGAGAAAACTTCTGCAGGACCTGCCTTCTAAATACTACCTTCTGATTTGATAGCAAATCACTGTTCAAGACTTTTTGGGCACATCTGATAATTTTGCACATCTTTGATACTAATCATTTTAATCTTATCTTTTGCTTATAAGTGTCACATAAAGCAGCTTCAAAAGATTTTGTAAATTCAAAATATCTAACATATACATTTCTTCTCCTTTATGTGCACAACTGTTTTCCTATCACAAAAAAGAATATAGATTATTCTGACAAGCTTTGTTCCCAAGAAAACTGTGCTTGCAGTTAGTCTACTCTTATGTTATCTCTAGGTGCTTATAAATTGTTTGAATATTTGTTCCAGCTTTTTACAAAAGGAACAAAAGCTAACTTGCACATAATTCTCAATTCCTGGTTTTTCACCTTTTTGAAGATGCAAACTGTGATTTTCCTTTTTTCCCAGCTCTCCAAAACTTCATAACCTTTAATGAAGTCTATATGGTTTCAGCAAATCTTTAAAGTTTTCTGAGTAAAATTCAATTGGACTATCCAACATAAAACTTCTAACTTACATTAGAGCTCTTTAATGTACTTTTCCTTTCTCCAGAAATCTGAATCTTTACCCCTTTCTTGTTGATTATGTGTCAGCTGCCTAATCTCAGACAATCTTTTTAGCAATATCTGAAGCTAAAAAGAACATTAAACACTTCAGCTTTCTTGGTATCATAATCAGTTCTTCCTTCTTCTGTTCAGCATTTCCCTTTATCTTCATCTTGATACTAACCTGCTTACTGAATGTCTTCTTGTTCTTTATAACTCTTGCCAGTTGTCTCTTATTTTACATTTTGCTCTTTACCAAATTTTTCTCCACACATTTTGTCCTTTACAATTTCACCTCTTTTTCTGTGTTCTGTATACTCCCTTCATGCAATTAAAATCCTTGAAGAGTCAATATTTTACCCAAGCTGTGTTTTTTTTCTAAACTTCCTATCCTTTCAGTATTTGTGGTCTGTGATTATGCTTTTACTATAGTCTCCTCATTAAGCTGCCAAATTTCTTATTCTTTAGACTTGCCTCTCACAGAAAGTAAGTTCCCAAAACTCTTAATTATTGCTCTAATAAATTTTCATGTTCAAGGTTTATTTAATCTAACGTCTGAGAATAAGGAGTTTTCCACAAGGGAAATCTATAAAAGCACTTGAAAGCATTTTAGCTTTCCCTGTTCTGTGGGTTTTTACCTATTTCCCACAACTACCCAGGCATTTTCATATAACAAATCCCCCGCTATTGAACGACATACCCTGGATCCCTCCTTCTCTCTTGCTGTGACACACTGTAATTTGTTTTTACCATTGTTACGGGTCTTATTTTTTTTCTAAGGCACAAAAATTAATCTTGGGGGTTGGAGTTATGAAAAAATATGTGAAGGAAATGCTTAGAGAAACTTACCTATTATGTACTTAGTCGTAATTCTCCAGGGATATTGGTATTAAGGCCAATAAATCTTCATTAGTTGCTGTATCTTCAACCTTAAATAAATGTGTGCAGTTGCTAATTTTTTTTTGTATCTTTCATTAAAATTACCATTCAAATTTTTACCTTAGTATCAAATACTTGTACAAAGTGGTCTACTATCTAATGAGTTCTTCAACATTTGTTAACCAATTATTTGTGCTAAATCAGAGAGCCATAATTTGTTCCTTGTATAAGTTTCCTTTATACTCTTTCTCAGAAGATAACTAGAAAATAAAAAGAAGTTCAGAAAAACAAAACTTTCTGATGAAATATGAAAAATGTAAATTATGTGTAGCTGATATCAGGGGTATCTGCTACATGTACTTTTGCTGCAGTTGGATTCACACTTTGTTTTTCTTGATCGGGATTGAGAGACAGAGAAAAAGAAAACCCAAATATATGAAATTTAGCTTCAATAAAATGAAATAACAGTGGAAGGTCTTCTTATCCAATTCAGAAATATCCAACCCAAAATGCAACATATATATGATGGAGAAATTGTACTCATTATCAGATAGGCATATGGCTTATTTCAAATCTATTTGTAGAGAAAGGATACTGCCACAGAGAGTTAATTGCATATGATGCTCATAATGTAATATGAATCACAAAAACAACCCTAAATAGCCATTATGGTAAGAGCAGTGAAATGGAACTAGAAATAAACAGTGCAAAGAGTGCATATCAGTTAGCTTGAAAGGATAGGAGCTTTCCGGTGGAGGAAGAGCATCAAATACAGTATCTATTAAAGGACTATTAAATATGAATATAAAGTGTCTCCCCAAAGACAAGTGCAACTATTTGCCATATGAGTGGGAAAATTCTTAGCTTTGTTGCCATAGGCAAAGTTCCTATTAATTTTCTAAGTCTCTCCTCTGTAGGATTCTTAGGCATCTAATAACATGGTTGCACTCAAATTGCAAACCTTACTTCAACGCAGACACTCCTCTGTCTCAATTCTGTGCATATTGTCAGTAAACTTTTTCATCATGCCTTCCCACTGTGAAATCTGTTCACATTTTGGAAATGGCCAAAGTATTCAACAGTTACTGGAGATGAGGGACAGTCTGTCAGGAAGAAATACACACAAGACAGTGAGAATCCAACATCACCACTTGAAACAAGTTTTTTTTAAAAGAGTGTATCTTTTCATCAGGAAAGAGAGGGTAGATATGGAATGGCTTTCTTGTTGCTGCCAACACAATATGTACAAGCACAAAACTTTGCTGGCACTTGAGGGCACTTGGGGGGGCACTCCAGTTCATGCTTTCCATTTAAATGATTGTCATATCTCAACTGGTTCTCCACCCAAGCAAATGAATTTTACATTGCAGCACAGGGACACTTCCACAGAGACATTTTTAAGTGAGTGAGAAAGGAAACCAAGGGACCATATTTGTGAAGAATAACCTGATACTGAACAGAGATTGGTAAGCAGAGGAATAGTCTCTGTCTGCTGCATTCATGCTTCTGTCTTCACAGATATTTTATACAAGTAGCTTGATTAAAACTGTTGCACAGTAAACTGATTAATATTAGTCATGATAGAAAATAAAGGCAAGTAAATTTATTTTCATAATATTCATTCTTACAGAGGACATTACGGAGCCATCAGTTTGCAACCACCACTATGATCTGATTTGTTCCATCGTATTGTGACCCTGTATCTTCTTTTGGTGAACTTTCACAAGACCTTTTGCTACAAAATAGGAACAAATTGCTTATACACAAAGCTTTATTTAAGTGAAATCTTTTAAGTATGATTTCTTTGAATAATTAAATAGCCATGATAAAAAGGAAGCTTCTTTAACAAAAGTAATTACTTATTAAAATGTCAGTTTCATGAAAGTATTTGCCTTGAAGAATAAAATAAAAGATAAACATTTCTTTTCTGACTCTCACTCCATGACTGCAGTACATATTATGGATATAACATTAAGATATGCCTCAGTGTTGGCTGACCAAATTGTACTGGATTTTAAAGGGATATCAAAAAACTGTATTTAACCACATTTTCACTTAGCCTCTGAAAAGACTCAAAGCAGACTTCAGATAATATATTGAAATATGTAAGTTCTTCGCAGCAACAGATATATAGAACAGGAGAATAAATAACACACAAAATTATGACTATATATATGATATACTTTGACTCAGGACAATAGACCTGCCAAAAATATACAGCTCAATTTTGAGATCCAGCTGTGAAAGTATTTCACCCATGTCCAAGACTGGTTTGGTTTCCAAGGCCCTCTCCCTCTCTCAGATCAGACAGATGTGTATAAGTAGCATGCAGTATGTAAGTATGGAAAAAAGAGAAAAGGAAAATTATTGTAATTTATATTTAAGTTTGATGTAAACTATGTGATAATAATTCACTTCTTTAGTGAAAATTCACTTCTTTATCTTCAAAAGAGATTGCAGTTTCATTCAGAAAGGAGTCAAAATTCTGACTTTCATCACATTACCCAAATTGTTGTCCGGATGCAAGAAAATATCTAATGAAAACTAGGCATAGAAATTGTCATACCTAAAAGACCCATAAATATTACCAGTCTGTGGAAACACTTTCAGCTAGGTTTATCCAACTTATTATGTGTGTCTACAATGGGAAAACATAATTCACTTGCTGTGTTTCCATTGACTATAAATGCAGTTAAGGATTAAACATTGATGTTTCCCTGATCTAGATTAAATAAATTTGGTTTAGAGTACAAATGAATTACTCAGAGTTAATATCAGTTAACCATCTACGTAAACAAAAGAAAACTGCCGTGTATGTGTTGTAAAGAGTGAGAATAAATTAAAAAAGTAAAATATGCAACCAAATATTACCAAAGTAATATTTAGGCTCCGAGGCCCTTCCTAGGACCACACACTCAGCCCATGTAGAAAAAACTGTATCCTACAAAGACACTAAGAGAACAATCCATAGGTTTGGTACTGGAACTAGCTTGTGGAATGGTGGAGCCATTTTTTGTAACACATTAGCAGTTGAGGTATGTTAGCAGCCAAGTCGTCCACAAAAAATTTCTTCCAGCCATTCATAAATCACCTGCCAGCCCCTTGGGGTTTGGGATGTAACCGGATTATGAAGTTTCTAGTGTTTTGTTCCATTTGGAGACTGTATTTTGAGATGCTTTATTCCAAATTCCATCTTCTCCTGGGGAAGATAAAACATTAAAACCATTTTTACACCACAATTTCCAGCAAGGTATGCTCAGAACTCAGCTTCATTCAAATAACACCATGGTAACTCCAGTGTTCTTCACAGGTTTATTATGTACCTAATCAAATTGCCTGTGAACTAAATGAAATGAAGCAATGAGCCAAATCTCCTCTATATTCCCTGTGATGCCATGTAACCATAATACATAGTCATTGTTTTCATGTTTCATGAAACAGCCTAAAATGATTCATATAGTATATATCATTGTTGAAACCAAAGAACTTTGTTTACAGCTTAGTGCCAAATGGACAGGGAGAGTTGCCCTGGCAAACTGCGCAGCAGTGAGGGGTTTGAAACTGAAAGGTCTGACAAGGGTGGAAAGGGTTCAAGGAACATAAGGAACACCTCCTAGAACCTCTGCAGCTGGACCTTATTTTCATCTCAGAGAAGTTTTTGTGACATCCTAAAAAAATACACACTTCATCTGCAGCATGGAATGGAAGTATGGGCCTGGAAATAAACCCAGCCACAAAAATATATGACACAGAAAATTAATTTTATGTTATTGATTCCTAAATATCATGTAGTCATTTCACGTCACTTAAAAACTAAACATGCAGTTTAAGATTCTCATCTTGTTTGTTGACAAAACCAGTGAACAAAGACACATGAGTACCTCCAGAAAACAGCTGAAAGCAATTTATTCTATCTGGCTTCATTTCTATGTTCAAAACAAGGGTACTGGAATGGATGTAGCTCTTAGTCTTGGTTGCCAATTAAATAAGCTTAGATGAATACTTCTTTATTGGTTTAGGTGAACTAAAGATAAAGGAGATAAATCCCAGCACACAACTGAAGTGTAATGGGAACTGGAGCAATTTATTTTTTCAAACCTTTGAATTCTTATCCTTACACTGTGATGCTCTTCAAAAGCTACATCGTTCTAGGGAAATTTGATTCTCCATTTTTCCTAAGCTAATCACCTTCTCAAAACACAAGAAAAACCCTCCATCTTTTCCACAGTGCAGGGAATCACTAAAGGGAGGGTGGTAGACCACAGCATAACAGGTCATCTTCCAGATTTTCAATACAGGATACTGCGCTGGAAAAGAAAGATCCCATTCCAAAATGTTAAAAGCAGACAAGGCAGAAGGGTAGCTTGGTTGAACAGGGATCTTTTAAAACATAGGCAAAAGAATAGAAGGTATATGGCCAGTGGAGGCAGGGTCAAGTGACATGGGAGGAATACAGAGATACTGCCCATCACTGTAGGGAGATTTGGAGATTTGTGTGGCCAAAGCTCATCTGGAGTGAAAGCTGCCTAGAAATTTGTGGGATAATAAATATATTTAAGACAAAGTCTCTTGGATGATCTATGTTTGAATGTGCGGCAAGTTGAGTTTATCACAGAGGAATAAAAACCAGAAAATAACATTTTAGGCCATATAGTCCACACCTTGTTATTACAGTGTTTCAAATTTACAGGGTTGGAGTGTTTTCTGTAAGTTTTGCTCCAAAATCCCTGGTGTTGATTTCATGTTGCTTATTTAATATGTTTAAATATACAGTGTATATACAAACATGTTTAAACAAACATATGGGGGATTTCAGCACGATGAATTCTTACTAGTGTATTTGGCAGATCTCTTCTCCTCCTACATTCAGGCTGTTCTATATAAGGGCCTTAAATCTCTTCCCAGTACAGTAAAATATACCAACATCATCTTGCATTGCTGAAATTTGAATTGGTCTTTCAGTTTCTCTTGCAGGTTTGTATGATTTCTCCTTCTAATGTACATATAAAGTGTCTCAGCTTCTCTCCCATACTTTGTCTCACCTCTTGCCCAATACACAGAGAAACACTCTCTCACCTAACAGATTTTTCTGTTGCCTGAGATTTTTCAAAGCTCTGTTTCCACCGAAATGCTCCTTCATTCACCCCAAGTTTTGTTCCTTAATTTAGTACCAGCTTAACCTACTTTTCATCTAAAAAAAAATGGTCAGAAATTGAGGTGCCTAGACATTAAGTCGGTAGCCAGGGAAAGCTCTGAGAGGAAGGAGAAGAAATGGAGTGGACTCTGTTGTGCAAAGCTTTGATGAGCCAGAAAAATAGTTTTGGATATTGACTGTGATTGTTCCTCATAGCCATTAGTTCCAAATTAGGGGTAGCATCAAGATATTGTTTCCCTCATAAAAATTGCAAGAAGTCTTTAAATGACATATTAAATGAACATTTTCAAGTTCTCTTTCAGTGTGTTGCAATTCAGACACAAAATTCTGAAAGGAGCAGATACTGGGATAACCACATCATCATGAATGACAACTCATGAGCAAACAGAGCAAGTCCTGTGAGACATCTTCCTCTGGTATTTATATCAATTCACAGAAAAAATCATGACAGTCAGTCTACAGTCTTATAATAATAATAATAAAAAAGGCAGTATGTTCATCTTTGCTTATTTAAATTGCCTTAGTCAAAGTCAATATGATATGCAAATGCATTCCATGATGAGTAAGGGTTGCACATTCTGAATTGTGATCAGATAACATCAACAATTTCTGAAGTACTAAGAAAATACATTTAATAAAACATACTGTGTCACCAAACTAAAGCATGAACAGGGACAGAAACCAAGATTATAAAGGTTAACAGTTAGAATGATTTACATATTTTTAACATTCATTAAAATATACACTAAATTCAATTTTTTTTTAGGACATAACTGCTTCATGGATTCCAGTTTGGCCCTGAAATACTCAACAATGATGTATGAGCAGTATTTTTATTACTCATAGTGTCCATCAATTAAAATGTACCTGTTCCCTAGCTGGACTTCCAATACTTTAGTCTTATGAAAAGAGCATATCCAATTTTTTTCACAGATTTATGTAAGTCATATATAATTGATTAGCAAAATTTTGTCCTGAATTATAGTTGTTTCTAATAATTTAATTCACTGGAAATATAAGCACTCAGGTAAAATTAGACCCCCTTGAAATTTTCCCTATTGCATTACTTGGGACTAAAAAGTGGTTTTTTTACCTTTTCCTATTCAAACAAATACTGCAATCATTCTCCCCATTTAAAATATAGATGTAAACTGTAAAATATGTAAAACCCAATTTTATTCTTATTGTAATACCACAGACTGAGAGTTAAGTTTATAATATCTTTATATGTATGCACATGAATATGTGTTCTTGAATATATATGTATATGTGTGTGTATATAGTGTAAAATTACAAACTGAATAAATGAGAAACTGGAAATTGCCAATATTATATTCAGTTGCTGCCTGCTTCCTGAAGATAGTCACCTTGCAATAGAAGGCTAACCAGGCTCTTCTGCTGTAAACATCTGCTTTTATTAGTTAAGCTCATCAACAGAAGTTAGGTGCAATTAATGTATGCAGCTTTAATGAAACATACAAAACAGCAATTATAGCCATAATTATAACATAATTAAATTGCAATCATATAATCAAAGTTAGCTACATAAAACTTTGCCTTTGAAACAACTCAAAAGAACATTGTACCTTTTTTTACTGTCTCATATCTGCCTCTTTGTACCTTTTTTTCTCAAGTATATAGACAGACAATAGTAAAAATTTAATAGGAAAGGAAAACAACAACATACAAAACTTACATGCTTTACTTGACAGCCTTGCATTTTCAGGGCATTTAATTTTTACTGAGCAAAAACCTACCCAAGTGCAGATACACTTATATCTGTGGCCTTGTCAAATTTCATTAAGAAAGCAAGTTCCAGACCCAGTTTGGGTCTGGTCAACACTGAGGCAGCAGAGCTCCAAGGATACATCATCTGTTGCAGGAAATGGTATTAGAGGTTCCATAAATAGTGTCTTCTAAGGAGATCTCACAACAATGTTAAGTTACACTGTGATATTAAGATGCTGTCATTGGAGGACATGATGGAATATCTACTGTCATTTATGGATACCAAACAAGGTTTAACAGTCTTTTATAAAAGACAAGAAAGAGAAATACCTAAAACTCAAAGGTCAGGATGCCTATAAGGAAAACTGGTTGTTTATTCCAGGTGTTTGGGTGACTTAATCTATTCTCCTTCCTGCCTAGTGACCTGTCCACCCATTTGTGTCTTCTCTGTTCCTGAAGGTGAAAATAAATATGATACCAATATGTCCCATTCCTTTCAAGAAGAAAAATGGGCATTTGTTTTTGTTTTGGTTTTTATCTCCTCCCACCCTGTACAAGGAAAACATTATTTAAATGGTGATGTCATCATGTGAATATCTCATGTTTTGGATCTTTTTCATTTGCTGACTAAATGCTGTTAGAAAATTCCTGACAAACTTTTTACTTCTTCAGATCATGATTTTTTTTTAAAAAACAAGACACAATAAAGTTAAACATCTTTGAATCCAGGGTTGTTTGGTTATTACTAAGTCATATACTTTCTCTATACGTCTGCTTTGGATATAGAGTGGAAATAAAATCTCATCTATTTTGTCTGGTTTCTTCATCTTTTGAATATTTTCTTTTCTTTCTTTTTTTTTTTCTGTTCTCTCATCTTACTGCTGAGAGTCACAGTCTAGCTTTGAAGGCAATTTTTATTTTAGTTAAACAAGAAAACAAAATAAATATTAGATTTTTTTATGGCTTTGCACTTTTATTTGAATGAAAGCTATGAGCTGAAACAGGAAGAAAAATAAGCTTTGCATAATAAATGTGTGGTTTATATCAGGTTTGAAAGCCAGAAAATCAGCAAGTCTTCTTTTACTGTCAAGAATTTAAGTAAGAAGACATTTGCAGAAAGTTATAATCCAAGAGCAAATTTCAGGAAAATGTGGTCTCACAGAGCCCTTCAAATTTTTCTCTCAAGTATTCATGTCATAGAGAGTTTTGGTCAAAATACAAGACTAGTAAAAGAGTTAAAACACCAGGATGGGATTCATGACCCCCATCAGATTAGTATCAGATTAGTTCCTTCCATTGATATGTGTACAGTTTATAAGCCAGGAGCAGCTGAAAATCATTTGCAACTAAACATGCTGAAGATGAGTGTAGGGGTGAGACAGTAAATTAATTTGCAGGTTAAAGACCCTTATGTTTTTTGTTTTGGGTTTGGGTTTTTTTGGATACCCCAAAGCCCAAAGCCCAGAGGGATACGCATGCTGAAAGAGTTTGTTCCCTGAAGGACTGTGACCTTTTAAAGGGACCCACATTGCAGCATCTCACAAAGAACAGCAACCATGGGAAGGACTCACACTGGAGAAGCTCATAGAGTGTTGCTTCTTGTGGGAGAAACCCCAAGCTGGAGCAGGTGATGAGTGTGAGAACTCCTACTGCTGGGGAGGAAGGAGCAGCACAGAAAAGTGTGATGAAGTGACCAGAGTCCCTGCACCACTATGCCACAAAGTAGAGAAAATCCTGAGTGATGTTGAGCCTGAGAATAAGGAAGAGTTGAGTGGAAGGTGTTGTAGGATTTGCTTTTATTTCTCACTATTCTACTCTGATTTGATTAGAAATAAATTAAACTAATTTTCCCAAGTCAATACTCTTTTGCCTATGATGGTAATTGTTGAGTGATCTCTCCTGGTCCTTTTCCCATGAGACTCTTGGGTTTTTTTCTTTCCCTGTGAGTTTGAGGATGGGAGTAGCTTTAGTGGGCACTTGGCAAATAGCCAAGGTCATCTCACAACTATAGTTTTTATTACACTCTATAACTCTAATTTTTTTTGGTCTCTTTACATGTAAATCTGTATTACTGACAAAAAACTTGTTATTCTGACCAAAACTTGTTATTCTGATACAAATCTCCATGTAGCGAACATTTTCTCTGTGATATGTCAAAATTGTAAAGATATTTTCCTTGTAAATGGATCATCAAAATACTACAGTGAAACATTAAAGAAGCATGAAGCAGTTAGCTAACGATGATTTGCTGATTTTTCCCTAAACAGCGTCTTACTGTTGTAGTTCTATTTTGACTTTTTATTTATTAATAACTGAATTACCAAAGATATTAAACTAAAGTGAGAAGTAAAATGGATATCTAGTCACATGAGGCATCATCTCTAACTACCAGTGACCCCTGTGATTTTGGCATCTTTGATTCATGGATTCGACCTACCTGTGAAAATTACGATCATCCCAAAGCTGTCCTTTAAATAATGCAGAAAAGATTTTCAAGCTCATAGTTTCTTTGACTTAGAACATGCTGTATTTGGAGTACTAAGCAGATGTTCTGTAAACAAACAAAAGCATCATGTTCTTCTTCAGTCTGCAAATGGGAAAGTAAAGCAATGAGGTTTTGACTGTTTTTTTTCAAAGTAGTACATACCAACCACGTTTAACATGTCTTGACACCCCATATGATCTGTTAGATCTCTTGTTTTCTTAGTACTGGCAGATTGTGGAAAAAAAAATCAGATTTTTGAAGTTGCCTAAATATAATACTTAATTGATTTTAAGAAAAATTGTTATAAAATGAAACTGAAAATGTGTAGTTTTAGATTAGATGTTAGAAAGAAGTTCTTTACTGTGAAGTTGGTAAAGCACTGGAACAGGCTGCTCAGAGCTGTGGATGCCCCATCCCTGGAAGTGTTGAAGGCCAGGTTGGATGGTTAAGTGAAAGGTGTCCCTGAACAAGTCAGGAAGGTTAGAACTAGATCATCTTTAAGATTGTTTCCAACTTAAGTCATTCTATGATTCTATAATTCTGTGATCCTCTTAAACTTATTTACAAGAAGAAATTATATGTGATGCACAGTTTGCACTAGCATGACTTTTGCAAAACAGTGATAAATGATCCTTACAAATGCTTTGTATGTGAGGGCAAAAGGAATAATTTCAAAAGGCACAGCAGTGAGTTTGTGCATGCCATTTCTTACAGGACCTGATATTTGAAGAGTTTTTTTTGGGAAAGGGCCTTTCTGTTATCATCTGCTGATATAACCAACTATTAATAGAGACCAACCACAAAAGCAAAAATTCATAAATGTGCACAGGATGTTGCTGACTGTCCAATAAAATCAGCATTTCACACGTGGTGTCTATATAATTCATTGCTAATCCAAAATGTTTTGTGAAGCGATCATTTTAAAAGCAGAGTATAAATACCAATGAAATCACAAAAGCAAACGCTGAATAATTCTCGTTTCAGACAAAAAGAAATTAGCAGAAGAAAATGGTGTTAGAGTAAAATGGCATTAAGTTTATTTTCTGTGCCATTTCATAGTTTTCATAGGCTAGACAGTTCTAATGATAACTTAGTTTTTCAAACATACTGCAACAATGCAAGATTCCTTGACAATTTCAAGATATTCGTTCATAAAGAAAGTCTGATATCCTAAAACTTTTCTGCTAGGAGCCAATGAGTAGGTCTACACTTCTTCTGGAAGATAATAATGTGAACTGTTCCCAAAAATAGGAACATAGAAGGAGAAAAAAGGCATTAAAATAGAAACAGCACAAAACAAATGATCAAACAAAAATTTTCACTGTTATATGCCTAATTAGATAAAAAAGACATTTTTTTCTGCATACAGTGTGTAAAGGCACAGAAATATTGATTTCTGCTCTTGAAATTGTAGGCTATGATGTACTCCTAAAATAGACCTTGTGGATGACTTTTATAAAATAAACTTTTCCCAAGTTTTGCAAAATTCTTATTTCATATTTTTTTCTCTCAGCTTGTCAGCTGTTGAACCTTTATTCAACGAAAACAACCATGCATTTTCCTGAACATTAATATGTAATACTATCCCGTATGCCCTAGAGTATCCTTTGTGGTTTCTTCATGAGAAGGACACAGCAGTACCAGTGTCTCACGTCATGCCTAGCAGATCTATATGAATTCTTTTGATATCCTAGGACATCTCATACAGTACTAGATGCCTGCATTTGGAGAAGTGCATCCGCTTTAAATGCCCGTCACAGTTTTCCCTCATTGACAATACAATTTGTGTTGGTTACTCATGGGTTGGTGGAGTAGGATGAATTTTTTCAGTCTCAATTTCTGCACTGGATAGATGGCAGAGAGGAGGTGCTGAGTATCATAGACACATAATGTCTGAATTACCTCACATTTTCAGGGGAAGTTTCCCTTCTTAATTTGATTTTTGTTTGTTAATTTTTTTTTTGTTTTTTTTTTTGTTTTGTTTTCTTTTTTTTTATTTTGCTGATCTTATTTTCCAGAATCAAAAATAGCAAAGTTCTGGAGCATTATTTGCCCTTCCAGGCAACATTAGCAGTCAGATGTTCCAGGATGAGGTGAAATTTCCTCAGTATATTGCATCTAGCTTTCTATGCTTTCTGAACACCCTTTTGCTGTCTAATGTTCTATTTTAATGCAATATTTTCCTTTTAATATAAAGGAAATTATAAGAAAAAACAGGCGCAGATGAAACCATCTGAGGGCTATAATAGTCTCACAGCAGATTCTGACCTGTCTTCCCTGCAAGACCTAGGTCAGGTAAGCATCTAGTATTAGGAAAAATTTCTTTAGGACCCAGGGTTCCTTTCTGTGTTGCTTAAAATTTCATACACTTTTATGTGAAACTTCTCATTTTCTCTGCACAAGGGCAAACCTCATATAATCAAATAAAATGGAATGGATAACAGGAAAAAAAAAATACAAGACTATTTTTCCTAAAATTTGAAGTCTGCATTGTCCAGATTTTTAACTCAAATTCTTTAACTGAAAAGGTATACATAAGCCTTTGTCTTCAGATTTAAACATGCTGATGGAAAGAAGCACTCAGAAATTTACTTAATTTATAGACACATGTGGCAATGATTTGGTTTTCACTGAGGGTTATTGGTAGAAAAGTAATAAAATAACATATCCTTAATCTCTACCACAACACATAAATTCAATAAGAAAGAGATTAATTTTGCAATGTTGTTTTTCAAGTGTTACATAGTCTTTATAGCCAATAAGCAGAAATCTTTTTCCCCACGCAAGAAACTCCAGTATTAGTATAATGTATATGTTCATCTAGAAAAATAATAATAATTTTTAAAAAGAGAAGAAAGATGTGAGGAGACATTCCAGGTACCAGAGCAGAAAGTCTCTTTGCAGTTTTTTGACAAGACCATGTTGAAACATGTTTTTGCTTTTGCAGTACGTGAACTGTGATGGAGCAGACTGCAGCTTGTGGAGACCCCCATGTCAGAGCTGGTGGATAGGTCCTGGAGGAAACTAAGGCCCATGGAGACCCCACATCAGACCAGGGAGAAAGTCTGAGGAAGAGGGAGCTGCACAGAGGAGCTGTTATGGAGGAATCACGAACCCCATTCCCCATCTGCCTGCACTGCTCTCTGCGGGGGTAAAGGGTAAAGCTGAGCTGCAGTAAAAGTGCAAGGAGTAGTGATTTTCTTTTAATTTTATCTTTGTTTCTCACCAAAATACTATGCTTCATGGCAATGAATTCATTTTCTCTAATTCACAGGATGCTAGAATTATAAGATAGTTTCGGTTGAAAGAAACCTTAAAATCATCTAGTTCCAAACCCCATGCTGTGGGCAGGACACCTGCCTCTAAAGCTGCTCAGAGGCCAATCCAACCTGGCACTGAGCACTTCCAGGGAACAACTCTCTTTGGCAACCTGTTCCACTGCCTCACCATCCTCACAGTAATGAATTTCTTCCTAATATCTCATCTAAACCTATTCTCTTTCAGTTTATGCCATTCCCCCTAGTAATACTACTACATGCCCTTGTAAAAAGTCCCTCTCCACTGCCTTGTAGGCCTCCTTTAGGAACTGGAAGGCTGCTCAAAGGTCTGTCTGGAGTCTTCTCTTCCCCAGGCTGAACTCCAGCTCTCTTTACAGAGGTGCTCCAGCCTTCTGATCATCTTTGTAATTCTCCTCTGGATGTGCTCCAGCAGATCCACACCCTTCTTATATCAAGAGCCCCGGGGATGGATGCAACATTCCAGGTGAAGTCACACAAAGGCAGAGCAAAGGGGCAAAATCACCTCCCTCCACCTGCTGGCCACACTGCTTCTGATGCAGCTTTTTGGTGGTTGGCTCTCTGTGCTGTGATCACACATTGCTGGGCGATACAAAGTTATTTCAGTCAAGTCTGTTCTGCCTGCAATGACAACTGGTGAGTGATTTCTCTTTCTTTAGGTTTCTTTATGTTCACAAAATTGTTCACCTTATTTTCTCCCCCTGTCCTGTGTGGGAGGGGCAGTGAGAGAGCAGTTCTGTGTGCCTGGCAGCCAGCCAAGGTCAACCTACCCCCACAGATGGTGAGAACTGGATGAGGATGTTAAGGATTTTAAGAACAGCCACCGGCTCCAGCAGGACTCCTGCGCAGGACTCTCGCCCAGTGCCCTGTGGTCTCTGCTCAGGCAGAGGGATGCAGCTGCCGCTTTGCTCTTTGCAGCTTCAACCAGCAGCAGAGCTGAGCACACATCTCAGAGACACAGAAGCAGACACACAGAGGGCACGGACACAAACAATCACAGAGAAGCTGCTGCCCCAGTAGCTCCCCATTGAGGACTCACAGCAGACACTGGCACACAGGGAACACGTCCCCTCCTCCTCTTGCGCTGCAGAGGCAGAGGGTGACAAGTGCAGCACACACCCCACACTCCCCAGGTCCACTGGCATATCCCCTGAGCACCAGCATGGCCCCACTGCCCACCCTGCAGCCCTGCTTGGATCCTGTCATCTTGCTGTCATTTTGAAGTGTCTTTTTTGTCCATACTTATTTTATCTTTGTTCCTTGACATGTAGACTTAATCCTCAAACTATCCAAAATGGCTGTTTAGTCTAAAGTTGCCTACTGATCTCCCATTAGCCTTATCTTCATTATTACTATGGCTATAACTCTCCAGATGAGTGCTAATTATGTTTGAGGACCTAATCCTGGTTTTGTTATTAAAAGGAATGATAAGCATGAGGTAGAGAGATATATTTCTGGCACCTTGATATACAAAATCTTAAACATTTTATGCTCCACAATGGTGTATTTTTCAACTCAGATATTAATAACTTCTCTTATTCAGTTATCACATTTTCAATGCTATAAATAATTTTAAAAAATAATTTTAAATCCCAATTATTTTCTTCTGAACTTCAAGGAATTTGGGTTGCTTCAGTACTGTTACAAGACAATGTAGGCCCAAAAACACGTTCATGACTTATAGGTCACACATGATAAATTTCATTGAAAATTGCTGTTTGAGGCATCTCACTTTGTCCATTTTTAATCGTTTTTATATAGTCTTTATTGCTCATAAATCCATGATCACAAAGACTGGCTTTATGACATTACTCAGCCTTAACCTCAGTCATGCAAGTACAGTTATCCATGTGTAAAGAACAGTCCAAATCTCTTAAATCTGTACCTCTCATCATACTGCTATCAGCTGCAGCCATCTGCACTGGGGTGCCCAAGTAATTCAAACATAGACAGATTCAGGTCTTTGTTGAAAAATGTTGACATTCATGTATTTAATTAAAGTTAAATTTCAATAAATTAATATATGAAGAAACTTTGATACTTTTAAGCACTAGGTAGGAAATCTGTTACAAAATAGGCAAAATTTATGTTATTTTCAATCAACTGTAGAGGAAGAGTTAATGGAGACAAACAGAGCAACATTGCAATGAACCCTCAACTCTTCAACTCCATCCACACAATAAAGAAATGGGCTTCCATTTTTCCTTAAGTTGACAAGCTCCAACTTATGACAGGAAAATGTCTACAGCAAAGAGCACAGGAATACTATGCCTTTAAGACTGATAAAGCATTGAGGTAGTCTGACATTCAAAAAAATCCCTCGAAATTTAGCAGAAAATATTTGTAAAAATCCTAAATTTGAAATCTTGCAGGAAATGAGTAATTCTCAAAGAATTCAGATGCTCATTTCAAATAACCACAGGGCTGAGGGGTTAAATGCATATAAAAGCTTCTCTGGTTTGGGACTCCCCCTCTCTTAGCTCTACATCATTATAATCTTCTTCATTACCTAATCATAAACCTATAACATTATACCTCTTCTGTATCTCCGTGAACTATCTGTGACAATTTACTTTTCCTGCCTGATAGTGAATTCCCATCATACTTAAGTCTGCAGTTAAGAGGCACATGCTAAAAATGAAATATATATTCAACTGTAGTAAATATCTCACCATGCTCTTATAGTCTAGGAATAAAACAAAAATATTGCGACTTGTTAAAAAATAATATAGCAATAAATATTTCTTTTAAAATATTTACAACTATATGCAACTTTCTGCATCACAGAAGTAAGGCAGGCTGCATAGACTGTACAATCTATTCAGCAATATTTTCAGCTTTGCCTAATAAAATAATAATGCAACTTATTCTCATTTAAAATTTGAGGTCTAAACCCACAAATGCATTTAGAAATTTTTTTCATCTAAATCAATATGAAGCAAATCCCTAAAATAGTTACCGTCTATCATTTAATAAGATACAGTATAGTTATATTTGCCATTTATTTCAACCACTGTGCAACATTAATATGCAAGAGCAATATATTTTTTCATTTTCTATTCCTGATGAAATTTTAACAGAAGACCTAATTTTTCTCTGAAAAAATAGATTTGATCAAACAGCAATGTATGAAAAAATATACCTTTTGCAATTAAATTAATGGAATACTATTAAAAAAACCCTGACCTAAATTAAAAAAAACAAGCAAACAAACAAAAAAGATTACAATTATTTCTTAGTAAAGAAAATAATAAAAGAAATTTCCTGAATGAAGAATTTTGGGATAGCTTCTCAGGCCTTAGGAAGTCAGATTCTAAAAAGAATGAAAGAGGAACAAGAAACACTCTATTTCAAAGTTGCTTTTTATTTCTGAGCTATGAAAAATAACCATATATATGTATATAAATAAAACCTGGCAAATGTTACTTTCACCTTGACATTGATTATGATATTTAGAATTATTTCCGGTACAGGAAGGAGATTTGGTAATTGTCTTGCAACAATGCTGCTTAACCCCTAATTTGTAATGCTAATCATGATAGATTAATATCAAATGAAGCAAACATCTAAATTCCTTTGAAAGCATTATCTCTCTGTAACTCAAAAACAAAACAATAAAAGAGGAGGCAATAGGAATGTGGCTAAAATTACTATTAAGTGATGACCTAAAGCATGATCTCATTGTTCTGCCAGCAGCAGTGGAATTGAAAAGACTTTGTCACATTCTCTAGACACATTGACTGTGAATAAAACACATACCTTTGATAACTGAGGACCTGGTCAAGGATTAGACCTGACATGACATAATTGACTTTGAAGGCTTGAAGAGGAATTTAGATCATTGTAGCTAAACAGGAATGTCTAAGGAAATGTCCAAGGAAATCAGATTAATAAAAACCTGTCTTAAATGAAAGCTCACTGTTGATAAAGGATAAGTTCACAGCTGTTAACATTAAGTGAATCCATAAACTATAGAAACTCTTTAAAAAATATGCAATCAGTTGAATTTGAGTTTATTAGAGAAACAAAAACCCCAAGTCTTTGTAATCTATTCAGAAATTCTGAATGGTCAAAATGGGTATTATGGACTATGTAGTGCTTGGAATTTTTTGGAGGACTAAAAATCAATTGTGCTGAAGGAGATATTTTATTCTTTGACAGCGTCAGTTTCTGTGCAATGACTGTACAAATATTCCAAAACAAAATTTTAAACAGACTTCTCACTGCAAATGCTTTCTAGACATAGAAGGTTTTAAATAGTCTTGGGATGGATGTATAAACAACAGCAAAGTATGGCTTCCAAGCTTTCTGTTTTCTACAGTTAACCATGCACGTCTTTTTGTTGTTTATTTGTTTGGGGGTTTTTGTTTTCAGCTGCCTTTTCAGAAGTTTAATACCTTCCCTTAAATACTTTAATAGTTAACCTGAAAGGTCCTTGGATTTCACTGGAAACAAATCTACAGACACTAAAAACTTGAAATGAGGTGACGTCCTGGACAGAATATACAAGCCCTGATGCATCTGCAACACTGACAAACAACAATGAAGACATGTTTACTGCCTCATGCACATCCAGTGAATGAAGGGGTTGGAAGCTGTCTTGATATAGGTTCCTGTACAAGAGAATAATTTCAGAACTTTATTGCACCAATAGTAACTGAGGGAAATGCAGCATTAAGCAGAATGAACAAGATGGTATAAGAATCAAAATGAACTTTCATAAAAAGACCTTGAAGTTAAATAGATTTTGATTTTCTAGGTCTGAAAAAACCCATTCTTTTCTTTATTGCTGTCCAGAATAAATATTGGTCTAGGCCATCAGTGTTTGCAGAAATATTCCAAGAGGAGGATAAAAAAAATTTAAAAAGCAATCCAAAATCAATCAGACTTTCCCCTTAATTTCCCCAAAACTTCAAAACTTAGTTCTGAAGGTGTGTGAATATCTTTTTCCCACATGAACAATTCTTTACATAGAAAGCAATATTAATATAACTCCTAGGAAGGAGTGAGACTGGATTAATGCACAAAAGTTCTTTGCTATAGCTTTCTTGTTGCTCCATAAGGGTCCTTTTGCTCTACTTGCTTCTCTCTATTTTTCCTTTATGTATCTCATTTTTCTTTTTTTCACAGGATGATGCCTTTCTTTGGTGCTATAGCATAATGGTTAGAGCACTCAGGATGTGGGAGAACAGGTAAAGAACAAAATGTATTATGTGGCTGTGCTACATGATAATTTATTTGAATGACGCTTGCCAGAGATGATTTTTTATTTAGCTTAAAACCAATTCCTGTGTCATGAATTAAAACAAAAATAAGATTGTCTTTATCAAAAGAAGGAATGTATTTCAGGAACAGAACTGACAAGAAATGTGACTTGAAATCAAATATATTACTTGGAGAATTCCTGTTTTGCAGATCTGCTAGGAGTGAGATCTTTATTGAATTTGGTTTGAAAGCTGCATCAGAAGTCATTAATACTTAAACATTAACATGGTCTAAAATTGCTGAGGTCAAGTTCAAGCAGGTAGGAACTTATTTCTAGCCTCTTGCAGTCATATTGTAAGGGTTAAAAAAACCCCCACCATTTTCTTAAAATTTTTAGCTGTGTTGAGTTACATAAATTATCCACATCATCCTAAGAAAAGATTGCTTTTTAAACCCAATAAATGCACCACAGCATTTTCCAAATAATCAGCAATTTTCCCTCCTGAGTTGTCTGAAAACGACTGTGAATTCAGAGACCATCTAGCAAAATCTTGCTTAGCTGTGAAAATAAGCCTGAGGATGCTCTGCCAAGCATTGCAACAAACTAGCTAAATCATTGACTATAGCCCACAACAGAAAGGCTTCTAAATGGAAGATGATATGTGCTAGAAACCTTTCCCCGAGTATCAAAAATAGCAGTAGGACCGGGACAAATGCATAAAAGAAAAGATTTTCAAGAGCCATACTTTATTCCACAGAAGAATGAGGGCATCATGTTATTCACTGTCTAGTGACGTTTTTCAACCCACCACTTGAGTTTTATTTCTGAATATTTAACTTCTATTGAAATATTGTTTGAAAATAAAGAAATATGATCTAAAATACTTCTGATATTCTTCTATCTGATAACATTAACTAATATGTAAAAAAAAAAAATTCAGATATTTAAGGTTATGCAGCCATTGTTTGTTTTTGGAAAACATAAACTATCACTTATTTGAGGTTTTATGTTTCAGACCTGGCATGTTTTTTGGATTCATCTAGAATGTAAAGTATAACAACAGAAACAGGTAGGAATCTTTAAATTGTCTTTTTTTTCTTCCTCTCTGCAGTCAGATGGTTTCCCATGGGCATCTTTATCCTGTTCCTGTTGCACTGAAAAAAGAATTAGATCTGACTAAAAAAAGAGGAAAGGCAGGTGGACATGTTTTGTTGTTTTTTGGGGGTTTTTTTTGGTTTTTTTTTGTGTCTGATTCTTCTTTCTCTTCCTAAGATTTCAGAAGAACATTGGCAGACAGTTTACAGAACAATGAAATCATTAGTTGTGTATTTATCAGTATTATTTTTGTATATAGAGCTACACAAAATAACCTCGGGATGAAAAAAAAAAAAATCTAATCTTTAAGCTCACAAAATGTAATAATCATGCTTAATTTTAAATATTTCTAACAGTTTTTTTAAATTTAATTATGATACATAATGCATCTAAATGTAAGCCTTATGATTGTAAGCTCTTTATCTAAACACCTAAATATACTTAAGTGTTCCTCAGTTCTGATACCCAGTTTTAGGACTTATGAAAGACAATATAAATAATAGTGAAAAATAGTTTGCTAATATGTGTGTTGTATAGTGAGGTATGAAGATTAAAAAAAAAAATCAATGAAAACCAGTAAGTTAATTTTAACTTCTGGTGCTATTAGTCATACAGAGATTTGAGAAAGATTGTGATGCAGCCAAAATGATATGTCTTCTTCCAGGACATATTTCTTTCTGTTTTTTTTTTTTTTTTTCTTTCCTTCTGTTGTAAAGGGAAGAATATCAGTGTTTTTAGCCGATCAGAAGCAATTGCAGTGAAAGCTCTAAAGTAAAATGCTTAGAGGCTAGGGAATATGACAATACTTAAGATACAGCATGCTTCATGATATTTACAGTCCATTCCCAAATTGCAGTAGGACCCTAACCCTTCTTCTACCCTCTTTTCTCCCCAAAGATTAAATCTGAACGTGCCACCTCCACATTTGTGTTTCTGACTGTTTGAGGAAACAAACATTGCTTATCAAGTCTTTCTTTTTCCTTCCTTTTTCTTTCTCTCCTTCCTTCCTTCCTCTCTCATGGAAAAAATTAATTTTTTAGTCTTAGAAAACTATTTGAAGCTTACATTGCATATGTTTGGTGTTTCCTTCCTTTTTAAACTCTCCTAATTATTAAAGACACCTGTAAAAATCTTATACCAGCCTCAAAGAAATGAAGGGAATTTTTAATGTCTCCCATTAATTTTGGAGCTGGAATTTGTTATTCTTCTTTTTTTTTTTTTTCTGATTGCTGTTTTTTTCTAGGTTAAAAAAATTAAGACAAAGAAACTGCAATGCATAAAACTCTTGATAAAACTGTACATGAAAAGAAATTATAAAACTGAATTATATAATCAATATGTCCAATAAACTCAAGTATTATCTCAAACTTGTAACAGCATCATTGGGACTGTTAGCATTAGCATTACTAAAGAAGTTTGTTTGTATGTCTTGGATTCTTGCAAAAAACACTTAAAGTCTTTTTTTTTTCTTTTTACAGAAGTAGTATATAGTTTTTTACAAGTGACACTTCTTTTCCTGACTGTAACAGGAAAAGTAGAAGTGGGACAGAGGTGCCTCGTATTAAAGGAAAAATGTATTTGAGCAGGACTAGCAATTCTATGGGCAGTGTGACACCAGCTGCTAACAAGCTAGGAAGGAAATAAACAAATAAAAGAAAGAAAATCAGGAAAGTTCAGGCAGCAAAGCAGCATACTTGTAACACTGTTTGGGACAGAAAGAGAGGAGAAAATCATTCCTGCCTTGCATTATGCTAGAGGTCCCTGGTGGCAAAGACCTTGGAAAGGTACCATATGAAAAACTGTAAGGCGCGAAGAAATTTCATCCTTACTATTTCTGCTTCTTGCAGGGAATTACACTGTGCTCCCCCTGCACAGAGGGAGGATTGGCAACACATGAGGAGAAACAACTGTCATCAAGCAAATGGGTGATGCAAAATGGGAGAATTTTATTAGTGTTCCAGTAAGAAGTATGCCCATGTTTTCACCATTTCCCCTGAGTCACCCACTGTTTCTCACTGCAGGGTTGAAAGAAGGAACATTGTGTCTCTGCCTCTGAAGCTACTTTCCCTCACTGGGAAATGCATCTCTCCTTTTCAATCTTTCCAACCACAAATTCTTTATTGAGTGACTCCGGAAAAAAACAAACCAATACGAACAATTCCAGAAGGGCAGGAACTTCTCTTGAGTGTAAATTTAATGCATACTACTGCAATAGTATCCCCCTACACCACTGCACACATGCAACAAATAAATGCATTCAGCATAGAAAATAGAGACTATCAGTATGAATTTCATGGGGAAAAAAAAGAGCAAGATCTCATTTTCTTTCTTTGTTGTGATACGATGATGCTGCATGCTGCCAGATCCTTCTCTTAAATTGCTCTCTAACAGCTAGATGCCCTCCACAAAGCTGTCACCAGAGAAGAATAGCACACACCAAGGTTGTCTTCGTTTGTTTAAGCTCCTGCTGTGCTGCTTGTCTCCAGTATCAAAGCATTCTTTTTTCAGAACAAATTTCTTTTAACATATTGTTCTCCCTTTTTAAGATTCTGCTTGGTTCGCATAACAAAATCACCACCAAACACTCATTGATTTATTGAAAGAAGTTACATTTTCCAAAAGTAAAAAAAAAAAGCTGCTGAAGTATAGATTTTCACATATTTAATCAGAAAGCATGTGCTGAGGTATTGATAAGATATGATGCAAAATCATTATTATTAGCTTTGCTGGACCTCGCTGCCATGAAATGATATTGTTGTCTATTTCTGTTGATTCCATAGCAGAATTATAACTTTAATTCCTCTGCTACCATACCTTGAAGCATGTCCTTTTTGTCACCTACACAGCTTAATATGATAAGGATCAGTATCTGCAGGTATTTCTGTGACCATATATACGTATATATATATATATATATATATATATATATATATATATACACAGTTTGTATACAGTATATATATATATATATATATATATATAGTTTATATATAGTATACACTGTTTATAGACAGTATATATATATATATATATATATATACTGTTTATAGACAGTATATATATATAGACACGTGTATATATGAAAAGTAATGTCAGTATTTAAAAGCAGGCAACATCTTGTAAACATTCATTGTCTGAGTTAGTGGCATTCAAGGTGTCAATCCCTGTGGACCTTTCGGGGTTTTTTAACTTTTCCATTTTATGGAACATTAATAAGCATGTAATGCAATACAGTAAACTAAAGTTACTACTAAAGAGTGAGAGCAACATTGTTAAAAAGAAACCAAGAAAGAATAGGCAATTATTTAATAAATATTTAATTTTTATATTTATTAATGTACACTTTTGAATAGCAGCTATATTAATAAAAGAAATGGAACCATAAGGAGAGATATTCCAGAAAGGAAGCGTCACCCCACCTGCAGTTTATTTTTCATCTCCCAAACGATAGTCACAAATCTGTATTATTTATTAGCACTGTAGTAGAAGCACACTGCTTGATTTAGTCAACAGTGTTCTCCCCCCCAGAAGCTTTAAGATAGTCTCTGCCACTGTGTTCTCCTAGCACTATTTTTAGTCTTCCTTTTTTTTTTTTTTTTTTTTTTTTTTTTTTTTTTTTTTATCACATCTTTCCTTGTGACTGGCTCAGCAAGTCAACATGATGAAAACAAATGTTATTAGACCTTCTTTTTCACGCTAAAATCCCAGAAGGGGAGCTATCCTGCTTACAGGTCTAATTGCTTTAACAGCACATCTTTCAGGGCTTGTTCTTGTAGGTTTGATTCTGCAGCCCTTACTCAGCTTGAGTAGTACAGCTCTTCTGAGTAGTTTCATTGATACCCAGGAGCCTCCTCTCACTATTAAGTGCTTCTCAGCAGGCGTAAGGACTGTAGAATGAGCAGTGTGAACTTATTTCAAAAGGATGAAGAAACTAGGCACAGATTCCAGTGGAAGGGAACACAAGCTTTGCTTATCTCACATTTGCCTTCCACAGACAGCCATCCCCCCCACCCCCTTTTGCCCCCACCACCCTTCAGTTTCCAAGTCTCTCAAGCACAAAATAAGCAGAATTCTACCAAGGTGGAGACAGCCAATTCAGCTGATGCTGTAGTTCATTTTTAAGCCAATGTATGTTATTCAGCATACTTCTATACAGTGGAAAAAGTACAACTGCAAGTGTTTGCAGAGCTCCTGGTTTGCTCTCTCAAGATAATTTTGTTGAGGCAGTCTCCGCTAAAGTTTAAAAATATAGATGGAAAAATCAGTTAATTAATCTATAAAGTTTAGCACACAATTACAATATAATATAATTTAATGAAAATGATAAATACTTTTCTCATAGATATATACCATCATAAGCTCATTTTAATTCTTCATTATTTTGAAGAAGAAAAGGTTAAGTAAAAATTTTTGACATTAATGTCAGCTGAAATTGAAGGTAAGATGTAGTGGAGGTTGTGAAGATATATTTTAGCATATATAAGGTAATCTTATTATTCTTCATCATTATTATTATTATTATTATTACCATTATTCTTATTTAGCTCTCTGAAATTTTGGCATATTTTATGTCTCCTTTTTTGACCTCACATAAGAGGATAACTGTCTAATACCATCCAGAGTCTAATTCTTTACTTCAAAATGTCAAAACTCAAACTACTTTGCTCAACAGGTGTTTGGCTTCACTTCTGAAATTCCCCAAGAGATTTTGAACTGCCAGTGTTCTCTATGTGCAGACTATGTAGCCTACTAGTGGAGCTGATCATATTTTCTTTTTACATTGATTTTGTAATGAGAATCTAGGGATATTTTGTACATATTTGGTGACCAATCACAAAAACTAGTTCCTGATTATCTCTTATCCAAAGTGGAGGTTTGTGTCTTCTACAGGAAAAGCCTGTGCAAAAGTTAATATTCCACCCCACACACCTCCCCGCCTCCACCCCCACCTCGGGCCCAGTATTTGTGGCCTGACTAATTTCCAAAACCTCATATGTATCCACCTGCTGCAAGAACAATCTTGCACACATAGAGCTTGGGTTTGTGGGTATTTAGGTTTGTTTCTTGGTTTTGGATTGGGTTGGGTTTTTTTTCAAATACAGATATCTGAAGCAGTCCTATCTCAATGAAGGTTTCTAGGAGTCTGTTGTCATTTTCATGCTCATGTCATTCTGGACTGCTGGCATTTTGATCTTTGAATTACCCCAATTGCTAACAATTATGTTTAGCATTTTTCTTCCTTTTGCTTCCATTTTCTTTCCTCTGACGTTATGGAACTTGCAGTGATGTAAATGTTTAGCAGAATCACACTTCTGTACAGGGCTTCTAATAAGGCTTCCTTGACTAATTTTTCATGATCCTGTGTGCCTTTTGATACTGTAAAACCAATTTTCTTTCCAGAAAGTATTTAATTTATTATTTTTTTATGTCTCAAGATCCCTCAATTTGTGTTCCTCCTACATAGTTGAACCTTTTAAAATGTTTCTGGAATTACTCAATTGAATTACAATATAAGCCATTCTTCTCTTATTCTGCAGCAGTTTCAGCTTATTCAGCATCAGAATATGAAACTGATATATAAAAATGCAACCTTTGTTTAGTTTTCTTATTTGACTTAAAATCAAAAATCAGGTAGCATATTTCTATGTTCTTAGCAAAGCAGTCCTTGCGAATTAATTTCTCAAAACGCACAGCAGCCAGATTTATCTTTCAAAGTAAGATAGTAAGCCTTTATCATATTGGATATTCAACATAGATAAATTTAGACTGAAATTTTCAGCAGTGTCCAGCTTTAGATCCCTACTGGAAGTCGTGGAAGTCTGATCATAGGCTCCAATTTTAAGTGAATGTTGAAGCTGCTACCTGAAACGTTTCACCCAGTTGTTTAATACAGCCTTTCAAGTGCAATTTATGACTTTGTTCACTATCTACTAAGTATATTAATTAATCAGTGCTTTATGAACCTAACACTTTACGGGTTTTGTTGCTTAGCAACAGAACTTCCTCCAATAAGGGGCTATATCCAGAGTCCTTTAACCACCTTTCATCTTCCATGACATTTTAAAATTCAGTTATTTCATTACTTTTAGAAAACAAAGCGCTTCTAATTTCAAAGGAAAAATTATTTTATTTAAATTTTTACTTCCATTTCAAATACTAAGACGACACTTAGGAATGGCTATAGCTGCACTAACATATTATTCACTGTAAATATGTACAATGAAATCCAAACAACAGTAAAGTAATCACATCAGCCAAATGTTGGCAGTTCTTTTCATTGCTGTGGGAAAAACACTCTCACTCATTCCAAAATCCCTATTAAATCTGTATTAATGTCCTCCATCTCTGGAAACAAGCAATAGAGTAGTAAATTATACTTCTGTGTAAACTGAATTCTAAAATTGAGAACAGGACCTTTGCAATTTACAGGCATTTTAACTTCTAATGTGTTAAAATAGATGTTTCTCAGTCCATGAGCTCTTCTATGGCACAAATAACAGCTCTGTTTGTGCATCAGGGGTTCCATTTTTAATTCCACACTTATGCATAACAATATTAGAATTAATATTAGTTTTTCTATTTTAAAGGACTCATGTGCTGAAAGCCAAATTTATGCCTACCCATGAAGACATCAGTTGCAGAAGGTACAAAATAAATTTTCATCCTTTGCAAGAATTGTAAACATTTAACAAATATTTAGTCTGATTCTTGGAAATGTTGTATATCCACTTTATGCCTGTGTCAGAAGTTCAGTACTGGAATTATGCCTCTGTCTAGTTTAGTAGTAGTTATAAAATCAATGGTATTTACTCTTTACATTAAGGTAAATACCCCATATAGTAAATCAGAATAAAAAAATATTAAAAATCATTTTACCTGTATTTATATTTGACTGTACACTCTTACCATTTTTTACACTTGATTCATAACACCAAATGTTTCAATTTACCCCCTTTGACACACATATACACCACCATCTATGGAGAGAGGATTTGTTTGGAGAGAAAATATAAAACGCATAATGAACTCATTTGGGCACAAATCCTCTGAACTTAGTCTTTGACAGGTGCTAAATGGGCAAATATACTTTATGTGTCCCTGTATGAATAATGTTTTTTTAGTATTTCAATATAACTAGCATTTCACAGTGGTGGAAGCTATGTTTTCCAATGTACGTGCCCCACTACTGCTCACTGGTTTGCTACTGCAGTGTACCTGTTTGGATAAAAATGTGATCCTGCCTTTTCTTTTTTCACATTATGTGATATCATTTCATAGACATATGTGATTTCATAGACGTCTTTCATATCTGTGGAGTGTCACCTTCTAAAAAAATCTAATGAGAGTATTGTGGAATGCAACCGGTTCCAGGAAAGTACTCCACCTGATAGGCATTCCCTTAAAATCCATGTGGGACATGAAAGGATATATTTAAGCTGATAGTATCTTTTCTAGAACTGTGCATGCTTGGTATATCCTGCATAATGTGTTACACAAGCAGTAACCAGAAGTTTGGATTACAGCAGTTATTTTACATACAGCTTTTGAGAAACATTATATTTTGCTTTGGTTTTTTTGCCCCCTTTGGAGTCTCTGAATTCTGTTCTTATCTTAGCTACAGATGAAAAGGTAGAATGCAGAGAGAACAAAATTATATTGATATAAAATATGCCTTGAAAATCCTTTGTAATTCTTTCTTAAATTATTGTTCCTCCTTCAGATGCTCATTGTCTCTGTTTCACGCATTTTGTCTTCATTAAGAGCCATGTGAAAGATTGAGAAAACAAAAGATGAGTCTTTTTACCCTTTTTTCACCTGAGCAGAACTTGTTCCTCTCAGCTATTCAGCTAGCATCACAGAGAAAAGTCCTGAGGGCTACTGTTCACTTACATGACATTAATATGGTAAAAACTTCTCGCTACCACAATGTATTTCATGGACATAATAAAGACAAAGGGTCTGCATTTTTTTCCACGTTTCTCTGTGCAATCACTTCTCAGGAGAAAAGAATTGTGAATGTAGTTCTGTTCTACTTTTTACTTTTGACAAAAACAGTTGTACCATTTTTCAAATATTTCATTTTCCATGGTAACATAATCAGTGCATAATATTTCTTAAAATGTAATAATGCATAAATAAATTTGTGCAAATATTTTTTTTTCAAATAACTGCAAATATTTAAAACTTCTAATCACTGCAATGCAGTGGACTGATGAAAAAATCGTTCACAGAAAGAAAAAAAAGAAGGAAAAAATCAAGATCTCATTCACTATTCAAGGCTGGGAATGGATGTCTCAAAATTTTGATTGCATTTGTGGAGAAAGGCAAGCAGTCACACAAGGGTGGAAGTTTGGTTCAGACTACCCTATAGAAATAACAGTGTCAAGTAGACATGATTAATGAACAGAGACATCATAATCATTGAGGTCTCTGCTACCTTTGAAATACACTTTATTCACCTCCTACTGCCAACACATTCTATAGACCTACTAACTTCAGTTACCCAGTCTGGGACCAGGCAAGAATTTTTCTTGAGGCTCAGAGAAAAGTCACTAATTGCCTGCAAAATGACATATAGATTTTCCTAAAGAAATGTCGGTGTTCAGAAATAGTTAACAGAATATTTGGAAAAGGAAGAATTTTTAAGGATTAGTCATGGAGGTATTTAAGAAAAATTTTGCTGATTCACCTGAGGAAATTAAAACAATATTCTTTGTATACTGCCAAAATGCAGCTGAGTATTATTAGGATAACTATTAATAGAGTTTATCCTCATCATTCTGCCAAGTTTTATTTCCAGGGTTCTTAAATACTGAACTTTAAGTTGCTACAACTGAAGATATAAGAGTATTTGAACAAAGTTCTTAAGTCTAAGATACTGTCAAGTATTAATTTAGAGTGGTTTGTGTTATGGAAGACTCTACTGAACTGACTGAATTAGGACTTCACAGTCTAGGATATTCAAGATACCCAAAGAACTTGGTATTGACGAGTGAAACATCAACCTCCATGCACCTAGAGAACAGCAGGAATACCACTGGGCATTTCAAACAGCAATAGATACCCAAGTAACTGAATAAGGAGCTATGTATTGTTTGTGGATCCTTTGACTTCTGAGAAGGAGCTCAGAAATACTAGAAGCTGCCTGTAATCTGGAGTTCAATCCCTGTGTAAAAGGGAATATTTTATCACCTTAGGAGCCCAAAGTCATTTGAGTTGATCTAATATATATCAGCTGGCTTCCATCAGCCTCTGCAAAAAGATGCCTCTCAAGGCTCTCCTTCTGTTCCTCTGGGAACATTTTGGCTAGACCAGCAGATTTCACATGTCACCTGACTACAATGTTTAGGCAACTGACGTCCATCATGGGTAGACAGTCAAGAGTAAAGAGAAAAGCAGAGAGGTATTTTAGAGCGACTCATTTCATAATCTGACCCCTTTCAAAACCATAAATCATCCCACTGATGTTAAACACCTGTGTCTCATCAGTGACTGCAGACATCTTCCCTTTAGGAGGTCAGAGCTAGATATGATTAGTCCAGCTACAGGCTGATTTCTGAGTACCTTTCATCCAATCCATTGATGGCTAAGTGGGCAGACCTTTTTGGAAAGTTCATGACACACTTGTCTGCTTTAGCAATCATCTGTCTGCTTTGAAATATCTGGCAATTAGCTGGTTGATTCTATTTTTGAGAGCCTTAGTTAATAAGAACACACTGTCCTAAAGAGAAAGTAGATATCAAAAACAAGTTTAGATGCATGGAAAAAAACATAGGGTGTAAAAGTGTAGTGAATGTAATTAATGTTTTAAAGTGCTATTTCAAATTATTGTGATATTCATGGAAGCTGGAAGCTAAAAAAGAACTGCCTGCATATTGAAGATACCTCTTTTCTCTTGTTTATCAAATTCATATTTCATTCTGTAGCAAGTTCTGAATTATTGATTTGCATGTTGATAAAATTCACCCTAAAGTTAAAAAATGATGAAAAGAGAAATTTGAATTGTAAATATTTCTATTAAAGTAATTGTTTAAAAAATGAATAAAAAGCCAAACAAAACCCACAGAAATTTAGCATATAGGTAAATCATGCATATTGCCTTTCATCTCAACAGTTTTTCTAACACTGAAGGACAAGATGAATACAGAATCCACAGTTTTTGTGAAGTTATTTGTTTGGGACTGTTCCTCTGAGATGTATAGAGAAGAACTGTGAACTACTCCTTTGATTTTGCCTTATTGACTTGCCTATAATTGCTTACAGACATACTTCCCTGAAACATTATTCCTTAATCTTAAATTTGTTTGTCCATTATATTGTGTTTCTGAAAAAAAGATTCGACAATATTGCCTTTGAATGTATCTTTTTAACCTTTTCTCTTTCTGTGGTGCTCCCAAACACAAAAAATTATCTATCTTTAAGTAGGTATCTCTATCCCTACCATACAAATACACTGCATTATTTTCTTTCACCTTTTATTTATTGAACAGTCAAATGGGTAGTGTTTTTGATTTTAATAACTTCATTCATGAAAAATCTGCTGAAGGATATATCCAAGGATACCTTCTCCGGCCCAGGAAATCTCTGAAGCATAAACCACTAAAAGCTCAAAGAAAATGCATGTTATGTTCATGTAGTGGATTCTCTGGGATTCTTCACTCGTGGTTTCTGTGCATTGAATACTAGATGGTCATTAATCTTGTATAGTTTTGAAGACATCAAAAAAATTATGTAAGGACATCCTTCAGATCTTTTCTGCAAAATTTCAAAATTCTAAGGCAAGGAAGAAATTCTGATATCCATAGAAACACGAGATGTTCTCTCTTAAATAGTAGTCCATTAAAAAGAAAAGATTTTAAAACATATTTAGATTTTACACATTGTTTTACCTGAATGTATGTCACTAGATAAAATGATTGTTACAGTTTATCATGATAACCAGTGGGTTTTGCCCATGGTTTGCTTAATAAGACCATAGTAGGACATTTTTTGTTCTTCCCTCTTAGAATTAATGTTTGCTCCTTTCCTTTCATTAGAGGAAAGTTTATATAACAAGGTAAATACCCAGTAAAGAAACTATAAAGAAACAATAGCCTTTCCTCAAAACGATGATGAGGTATCATTTGTAACTCCTGCAAGACATAAATAAATGAACAAAAGTATAAATCAAGTGATTTTGGATGATGGAGTAGTACATTTAATCTTGTGACATTTTCTTTGCTAAAGTCAAAAAGGGTATTCAATATTTAAGCAATGGCCACAACTTTCGATCTCCCATTATTCCAAAAAATAATTTTTAAAAAATGTATAGGGGAAAAGTCAGCACCTTGAAGTAGGCTGATTGGAGGATCAGTTAATAGAAGAATATTTAAAGCTATTATTACACAGTTTGGGAAATTCATTGCATATTTTTATTATAAAGGCCTTATTAAAAATGCTGTTAAGAAATTGGACAACATTCATAGATCTGTGAAAACCAGTAAGTGTATGGATATGCACAAACACAGACATAAAAACCTGGACTAAAATATTCATTTATGAACTGCCTGTAATGCAATCCATATTTTATTCAATGGCTTCTTGGGCTTTCCTGTTAACTCTTCCATCCACCAATGTCATTCCAAATGACCAAACAATATAAAAAAAATGTAAAAGTCTTTGATACTTTAAAAATATTTTAGCTTAGTCGCAAGCCACAAATAACATATTCATCTAGCCAGGATGATCCTCTTATGGATCCTCCAAAGAACTGCTGTAACTCCTCCCTTTGTCTTAAAGCTGGAAAAATTGAAGTTATTAACCTAACTCAGGATGTGATACTTAGCAGAATTTTAACATTACCATATTTTCTTTAATGTTCAAACAAATAGAACTGAAATATAAAGACTTTACACGTTATTTTCAGACACCGTGTGAGAGTGAATCCTCTCCTTTTCTACAATTAGGTGCCTTTCTTCACACTCAGCTCTATTCTGCATCTAGAAGACACTATTAAATCCTGATTCTGGAAAAAAAAGTGAAAGTTTTCTTAGACCAAGACCACTTCTTATGGATACAAGAATAAAATAACAAAAGAGAGTTAAAAGATCTTCACTTTTTTTTTTAAACACCATTATAAATAATATTATTAGAAATTGTCATTCCCAAAAAAGTGCCAGATACTGCATTTTTTTGCTATTCTTAACATGAGTAGTTAAGTTCTGTTTAGAAGCATCATTTGCTTTCAAAAGTTTTCCCTTTTCTTTTTTTTAATTCTAGCAGATTTTCCTTTTTTAGATTCATGTATTAGTGTAATAAGCTACTGGATTTACAACATGAAAGACATAGAGGTACAAGTTTAGCCTAAGTTCTCCCAGTTTCCTATGACGTCATGAATAAAGGACTATTACTTTTGGTCTCTGTTTTGGTTCATTACCATATTGCTCAGAAAAATGTTTTGAAGGGAGAGTGATGCAGTTTTTTACATTGAAGCATTTACAGAGTAAATGTCTAGGTTTGTCTCTTTTTTATTATTGTTATTCAGGAATATGAATTCCTTTTAATTTCTGCAAATCACTGACTTGTCTTTCCATGAAAGGACTGCATGAATATTTTATAAGGCAATCTATTTTTCTTAATTTGTTATTTCAAGATGTTTATAGGTGTTCTTATTTCTTGATACAAAAAACAGAACACAAGGCAATTTTCCCCTGTATTTTATGGTGGGAGTCTCATTGCAATATATCTGGTGGCCTCAGTCGTATAAAGTTGTGAAAATGTGATTGTGCTTGTCTGCCTCAGTAAAGCATGCTGGCACTACCAAGGAAAACAACTTTCCAAAAATTATTCAACAGCCGTATCTCAGAAAATGCAGACTAAATAACCCGTCACTTCAGCACTTTGCCAAACTGAAATAAAATAATATATTCTTTTAGATGTCTGTTCTCAAGGAACACTGAGTTTTCAATGACAAATCTGGTGCTGAGTCAGCACCTGAAATATGTTTGCACGAGGGTTGTTTGACAATAGTCATAGGTTTTATATGGGTAACTTATTTTGTGTCTGGTACATGCAAGTCAGAACTACCAGCACACTGCTTGCTTCCACCTCTTCAACTTGCAATGCAGTTGCATATCCTTCATGGGAGAATGAATAATCAGTGCTTTATTATTTTGCATTATCAGAGAAGTCCATACATGTTGGTGAATTAGGCTCAAATTTCAGTCTCTACTCAATGGGTGAAAAAGAGACAGGTCATGGGTAGAATCCTGACCTATAATTCTGTAGCCATGTAATATCGTATTTCCAGTTTGACAAGTCCATAAGCTCTTTACTGAGTTTGTGAGGGCTCAGGACTACAGCTTGTCAGGCCCATTCCATGTGGACTTTTCTTGATCAAGAAAAATTTTTAATCAAAATAATTATTAGAGATAGAAGACATCTATGCAGAAAAAGTTTATATTAATAATGATGCTGTTAAAGTTGTCATACTGCACTCATTAGTTTTTATTCCTTTTCTTGGCTCACTATTCAGGTGGGAAGATCCCAGAATCATGGAACCATAGAATCATAAAATCATAGAATCATCAAGGCTGGAAGAGACCTTCAAGATTATCCAGTCCAGCGATCCACTGTAACACCTAAACCACCATTCCATATCACCCAGCCACATGCCTCTTGAACACATCCAGAAGGGCACGTTTGCTAATTAGAAGTCCTGATATCACATTCTCGGTATTCCCATATCTTGGTTAGCATTTAAAGTGATGGAGCACTATCTTCAGGCAACCATATCTTGCCCACAAAATCATTTTTAGGCATTATAGACACCAAAATAGAGTGTTTTCCTCAACTTCATCATCCAGTGTAGCAGGCTGCCCAGAGAAGCTGTGGATGCCCCATCCTTGCAAATGTTCAAGATCAGGTTGGTTGGGGGGCCCTGAGGAACCTGATCTAGTTGAAGGTGTCCCTGCTTTTTTGTCCCTATTTTTTGGAAAAAAAAAAAGTATTAGATCTCTTCAACTGAGATATGGACAACCTCAAATCTAATCCATTTTCTGAACCAGGCTGGAAAACACACCTGAGTCTGTGTTTCCTATTTCCTAGCAACCAAATATTTTAAACACTTTCTTAACGAGTAAAACTGTGAATTTTCCCCTTTTTTAAGATGAAGGAATTAGTCAAATTCAGCATAGATTTTTCAGTGAGACTTGATTTACCCACTAAATTATAATTTGGGAGCCATTCATTAAATTATGTGTTAAAAGAGAATAGATGGTTACCTTTCCCTGTCTTAATTAACTTTACCAGAGTTCCTTTTAGTGTTAGTTCTCTAGGTGCTATTTCATGAAATATTAGGGTATCTTAACACTCTCAGTGATATTTACACTGTATTAGCTGTCTTCTTATATTTTAAATCAAATTCCACATGCCACACCTTTAACCCTTAGCTTTGCTACCAGGCATGCTGCATAAGGCTTGGAAGGGGAAAATAATATTTTTCTTTTAAATTTCTTATTTCTCACCACCCCTGTCCTTTTATTTTTTCTTTATTTATTTAAAAAAGAAATTATAATAATTCTTGCTAAACAATGTTTCATTATGGCAGAGGGTTTATGTAGAGAAGAAAATAATTGTCATACGTGCAATCTGTAACATATGATATGTTGGACCAAACTATTTCACATTATGTAACATATCATATGCCAAATAGGGCCAGGATATTTATTTATAATCAGCTTAATTGCTTGTTACTTAGAAAATTTAAGTAAGCCACAGTTTATTATTTTTATTTTCATTTTCACAAAATATTCACAATATATATCTAACTAATCACATTGCCCACAAAGGTAGCAATTTAGAGTTTTGCCATGTATTTCTTTACTGTGTGTTTGCCAAGATATTTTTTTGCTATTCTGCTGTTGTCACCTGTCACTCAGTGAAAACACTTGGCTGGCATTATACAGCATCATTGATCTTTGCCTAATGTGAAGTAGGTGACATAGCTTATGGCTTCTTCAATCATTCCTTGAATGTGAAAACTTTGCCATGTCCCTTCAGATGTGTAAGACATCAGACTGTAGATCATGACTCTCATTTGGAAAATAAGGGTATTAATTCCTAACAAGAAATTAACAGCAAAAGAAGGAAGGATTGTCCTATTACAATAAGCCTGTGATTTTCCTAAGATGAATAATTAATAATACTTTAAAAGAAGAAGGAATATTCCAAAACAAGAAGTCTTCTTGAAAGGCATATTATGCAAATCCATTCTTATTAAAGGTTGTAGAACTGAACATAATCTTAAGGAATACCATGAAATATTTCTATTTAAATAATAATTATATCAAATTCTGTTTTTAGGCACAAAAAAGAACCTTTATATGTTTGGGATTTATTGAGAATGCACTCAAAATAGTACTAAGATTTGTATAACTTCACCAAGTTCTTGCAGTTTGCTTTAGAAATTGAGTATTTTGGAGATACAATTTTTTTCTGTATCTAAATATGTCAAGATGGGTTTTAAAACATTGCACCACATATTTATTTTAATTAAATTGCTTTATCTTAGCATAAAAACTGTCACACTTTAATATTATTATAGTAGATATGAAGTGGGTTTATAGCAATATGAAGTCAAGAGCTGAGTTAAAATAAGAGCAGGAGAATAAAAGCTCAGCTTTCAAATATCTAGAAAATGTGGAAGACAATGCATTTGATGAACTTCATTACTGTTGCTATGATTTCTAACACTCATATCTAAAAATGCAAAATTTTTTTTGCAAATTTTGTTTTATATTTCATTGATGAGGAAGCTTTTGATGTCGAGATATTCAGCAAGACAAGAAAAAGCTCTAACAGTACCCTCAAAACCAGCAGCTTTTGCAACCTACTTGAAAGGATTCTGACAATGGTGTCTGAATAGCACACTGACTCACTAACACTGGTTTTTAGTTAGTGCTACAGCACTGGGGAAACCACAGAATGAGAAGAAAGCTAATGTTGGATTAACACCTTAAAAAACTGTGATGACTCGTGTCAGCGAATAAGATACCAGCCTTGGCTAATATTTAACTAATAAAGAATTAAAGCCATATAATTTATGCTATTGAATATTGGTAACTGTCTTTTTGTCTCTCTTCAAAGGACTTCAGATATGGTATGCAAAATGTCATTCATTTTGGATTCTGCAAGGAATATTACTCATTAACAAGCAAATATGATCACTATGATCTTATCCCTATGTGGCATGTTAAATGGATTAAGAACTTGTCAAACCATAGATCTTAGCCTGATGATATTTGACACTGACAAGCAGAGGGAAATGGGAGAGGAGTGGGATTTCACATGGGTCAGTATTGGTGTGACTGTCACAGAAGTTTCTGCTCATTTCCTAATCAAAAAAAGGGGCTGTGGTAGTGAGCTTGTCTACAGATATGAAGAATCAAAGAGGTACCATATATGAAGAGACCCCTAGTGCTCTGATTTAAGAAGAAAACTACAGAGACAACTGACCAAAACAATTTTTATTTTTTTTCCAGAAGAATACTTTAATTCAGACAGTAAAAGATTCAGCAAAGTTCTATTCTGAAGCTTACAACATCATATTGATAAATCATTAGCTATATAATGGATATTGGACATAAAAATACTAGTCTCAAAAAAGTCAAAGGGTTTAAAGTCTACAGTGATAGCTATAGGAGATGATTTTCACATAGCGCAATTTCACATTATCTGCAGATTCAGATGCAAAAGACAAAATACAGAGAATAAAAAGGAGAATAAATTTCTAACATGACCATGAAAAATACAATAAAGGATGAGAGAACATGTACAGAGATGTTATAAAAGTTGGTGTGAGAGATGGAAAAAATATTACTGGCTTAAAACAACTGAAGTGTGTCTTTGTGGAGGGGTGGACGAGGACAAGCTCTGCAAAGAGTGGCATGGTGCACTGCTCCACAGCTTGCCCTTGGACACTCTAGTCCAGCCCAGAATGGCTATCAGGCACTGGCACACCAGAAGGTCCACCTGGATGGCCCCAGGAGACCAAAAAAGATAGAAGCACTTGCACAAAGGCATACGTGGGCATAGCAGATCGTTTTTATTTTCTAGTAGCTAAGATAGAATGGAATTCAATCAATTATTATGAATCTTTCTCTGCCCCCTCTCTCTTTTCTCCCTCTCTCTGTCTCATTCTTTCTTCTCCTAATTTCTGCTTCTCAAAGTCTGGGTAACTTAAAGTTGAGTGGGTTAAAGTTTGCTAAGTCAGTGAAATGCTTTATTTCAACTGAGTGTTGCTTTAAAATTTGCCAAGTACCATTATTTTCTAAAGTTTGTCAGTAAAAGTTTGTTTAAACTCCTAAGAATGTTGTCACATTCCTCCTGTGCACCTGCCTCAGGATATTAAGAAACCTAAGCCCATGTAAGGAACTTGTTGAATGAGTCCACAGATTTACAGATGACAGGCAGAATTTGTGCACCAGATTATCAAAGAATGTTCCAGCTTCTCTAGGAGAGTGACCATGAGCCTAAGGAGCCAAATTGAAACCAGATTCATGTGTTTTTTGAGGTGTGCATGAGGTATAGAACACTCATGGAAGATGCAGCAGCTGCATGTTTGAATGTAGCCCAGTTTAATTGTGAGTTATTTATTCTTTATTATCATATTTATCAGAGACATAAGTAGTGACAAAGCTACCTCAGCTCATGCCTGCATTTTAATAATATTTCCTTTCCAAATGATCTGATGTAACTGTCTTCTACCCACATACATCCTACAGATATCACACAAACTTTACTGTCATTCATTGAGTCTCATTTACACATTAGAGTGCCAGGCAAAATGCACATCTCTTTCAGTGGTGTACAGAAGGATCTTGCTATTTTGAACTTAAGACTGCATTTAACAACATGTAAAAAACTCTGTGACAAGTCTAACCAAGTAAACTACTTAAAATGAATCTGCTTGAAGGAAATGGTCAGTAACAAAGACCTAGATAATTTCGGAAGCCATTTTTCAAGATGTGCTATTATTACAGAGAGAACAGTATTCTCTCCCATAATATTTATGCAAGGCAAGCTATGTGCTTTACATTCACTCTTTAACTATGGTTAAATTCCTTCTTTTTTATCATCACTATAAGCCCCAGAATGATTGATTTGATGAGTTGCAAAGAGCATATTTTCAATATATGGTTGCTAAAATATCAAAAGATCTGGTTTTCTTTCAATAAAGCAGTTGTGTGCTGGGATTTGTTCTCCAAATCATGAGCTAGTTTGAAGTCTAACATTATTGAGGAGTGTACTTCATATGCTACATGCATTTTGTTCAGCTACAACCATTTGGCAAAGGAAAAAGCAATAAAAATTCTTTATTGAAATTGTACTTCATGTTTGTCTGTAAATTCTAGCTACTCTGATAGTGAACATGGCTTTACATAAAGAAATAATCAAATGTCTTTTCTGATGTTTTTATACTAACCAGAAAATAAAGTTAAAATTATACAATGAAGCCAGTAACTCCAGAGACAATATGCAATAAAACCAGGCATAGACATTCACCATATTCCAAGTACATATAAAATCAAAGAGAAAATGATAAATTCTTGTGAAGCTGAAACCATATATCCTTAGCCACATTATCTAAAGTTACTGGGGTTTCCAAAAGAACTCAAGCCATCTCCTAATGCAAACAGACATCTGAAGTTGAAATCTCTTTTTGTAGGGCAGTCTTTACTCACCAACAGTGCTAGATTCTTCCTTGTATTACAGCTCCAGAATGTGCATGTAAATTATTTCTTTCCTCTGAGGTGAGATAAAAGTCTCCTCAAATATAGTAATTTTCTCATCTGAAATAATGATGCTTCAAGGAAGTAATATGCACCAAAAACAAATGAAGACCCAAATCAGAGCACTGGAGAAGGCACAAGAAGGGGCAGTGGGATGTAAAAAATAGATTTCCAATGCTGCAGGTTCTCTTGAGTAGCCTCCATTTATGGTTCCAGAGGCTGTAAATTATTTACACCATGTTCAATCAGCCATCACCACGTAAAAGTTTGGAATGTCTTCAGGCTTATGAAAATCATCCCATGTGCTGAATAACAGTTGGATATGTGTGTGTGTGTGTATATGTATGTGTATATATATATATATATATCTATATATATATATAACCTTAGAGATGTGATGGGCTTTGTATTCCAGGACATACATCTTGACCTGGTTCTGAATGTAATTTGATAAAATGTCTGGGGCTGTGTCATCTGTAAGCTTTTCATTAAGTTATTCTAAGACAGATGCTGGAAAAGAAAGAGATGTCATACAAGGTTATAACATGTCACAAACATTGCAGAACTACTGTCTGTACATATACATACTGTGAAGATCTAAAATGTGAAGCCAGAAAATATGTAATTAGTACTGAATGCTGGATATACTATTCTCTGGAATTTTAAAAAGCTCTTCTAACTTTCATTGTCTTTTATAATTGCATAGTACTTTCTCATTTTATTGTACTTTTCACAACTAACTGTTGATGGCTACATGTATTAAATATGTTGAATATGACCAAGCTATCAAAATTGGGGGTTATATTTTTAATGAGGTTTGAAAATACAATCCAAACAGCAAAAGTCTAGAAAATAGATGTTGCTATGTCACAAAAAATACCCAAAACCTGCAAAAAACCAACAAAAACAACAACCAAAAAAAAAAAAAAAAACCAAAACCTAATTAAGACCCTTTACTCTTTTATTACTTTCTTTATCAAATTAAAGAGTAGAAATCCATGTACACGGAGATGTTCTAGAGAAAATATTATATTTTCACTAGCTGTAGTCTTTGTAATTTAACACGTCTGTTTCACAACATTCTCCTGCATGCTGGCTTTTTAATGGACAAATGTGTCAGGAATGTGGAGCAATAGAAGAGATATTTTGCTCCATTCTGACCTTCTGTAGTAGCAGTGATGCGATTAAACCAAATGAAAACATGCTGTCCTAATAGTGCAGCTTCAGAGTGGAAATTCTTGACAAATAGTACATAATTATCTGCTAAATGTATTTCTGTACTAAAATGTGCTAAAACCTTAAAATTTATGGGTTTCTCAGAATAGGAAATCTTGAGATGCTAGGGAGAGCAATGGTTCTTCATATAATATCCTTGGAAGTGTGGTACAGGGCCCAAAACTAGAGTTATTCATTTGTTCTCTGGCAGTACCTAAACCTATGTAACTCAACCATACTAAAGGCCCACAGACCCTTTCCATAACAGCTTGCAATCTATTCATCTAGAACCTGCAGACACACAGAAAAAAACCCACTAACCTAAAAAATGTCAGGTTTGTGTGTTACATAAATGTCCAAGTTCATGTTTTTTCCTCAAGATACATCAAAATGACAGATAAATACCATCTGCAGAAAACCCCAAATCTTTTTTTTTTTTTTTTTCAAGAGAGTTCTTATCCACATGCAAGGAGGCAGTGCAAGGGATTTTGTTCTGAACTGCTCTTTTCTTCTGAATAGATTTCTCAGAATCTGTTACACATCATCAAAAGTAATTAAGTACTTATTGATACCAAGATAAACAGTAAGACAAACAAGGACACTTGTTCAGATGGCTAAACATCTAATATAGGTTTTTACCTCAATACCTGTAGAGAACCAAAGGATAATTATCTGGTTTACTCTCACTCTTGGTTAAAGTATCAATACAGGCACTAGCTAAAGATGACTCAAGTGTCTCTCTGAAAATGGATTATCACAACCTCTTAAAGGTCTGTTTCTTTCCATTAATATGAATGGAGTTTTGTTAACTACAATACAGACCTAGTTTCAGATGTCTAAGTTAATTGGAATGAAACCAACCTAAAGACATGCATCTCTGGTGTAAACTGTATTTATTAACAGCCAATCAGAAAATGTCATTCTGAGGATACCTCACTCATGGATATGTCTTCTGGGGGGATACTTCACCTCATAGCAGGAAAAGGGGTTTGAGACTCTCCCCAGTGTCACGCAGAACACAGAAACAACCACAAAACCACAAATTAAATGCAAGGAGTAAATTTATCTTTGTTACCTTGACAACCATTAGATACCAAGCACCTGTGATGAAGCACAAAAATACAATGCAGGCACTGCAGAACTCAGTCCATGCCAGAGGATCACCAGAGCTGCTGTCTCCATCTGTGCTTCAGGGATTCGCCCAGGAGTGGTTTACCACTGTACTTTAGTATTCTACGTGGAAGGAATCTCAAGCATGTTCAGTGGGGTCCCTCTAAGTTTTTCACAGACCTATGTTATCAAAACACGTATGCTCCTGTCAAACAAAAGACTAAAAAATGATTAATATGATATTTGCGCAATATTCAAATGGCTTGATTTACCTTTTATTTCCTCATTTTCATTAAGAAAATCATAAACCTGTATTTAAATCAAACTTTGATGGGGAGTATGGTCTTCCACCAACTTCCTCTTCATTGTACTGAGAGCTTGATTGCTTGTGTATGGCACGATGAAGACTATTCCCCTAAGCCCAGAGATGTGGGCTTCCTTTCCTTTTTTGCATTTTGATTCTCCTTTAGCTTTTATCGATAAAATGCAAAAGGGCAGTATCACATGCAGTGCAGATGCTGTCTCAGACATTATGACATGAGCACATGAACTGCAACTCATAGTTATGTTGTTCTTAATATCTAATAGCCCAATAATTGGGCTTGAAGACAAAACTGTGTCAGCCTTTTGGAATTTTTTTTTCTTAAGCCATTTACCTGAAGTTCAGTAAGTTAAATGACAGTCTGTCTCTACGCTATGGGAAATTATTTCATGCCTTCATATGTATGAGATTTTTCGTATCTATGTGAAATGAAAATATCACCATGAAAATTCAGGCTTAAAAATGAAGAAATTTTACAGTTTAAAAAGTAAAGGAATTACCTTGCATGGTCCAAAATCTCCTGAGATTTTAAGCTTTTTTAACACTTGGGGCATTCAGATACTTATTTTAGAATACATTTTTGATAAAGCCTAGGTTACAACAGCATTACATAATTATTCTTTCACATTAAGAAAAGGAAAAAAAGGTCTACAGCCTTAGATTGTTTGAATATTTTAGAGTCAGGAGAGCGACTTTAGTTTTTCCTGGCGATATTCCCTATTGCTTCTTTCCGGTGACCTCTATAACAAAAATCAAAGTCAAGCACAAGCATAAATATGAAAATTGCATTCAAGTCTCCCTTTGATTTTAAGCCTATAATCAAGGTTGAACGTAAATAAGGTAAAACATAATTAAATTCTTATGCTTCTTTCTGTCAGTTAAGGAGTCTCTTTTTAAAGATATCCAAGGTACAAAGATGACTAAGATCATCGTTTTAGGATAAATTTATCTAGTAAAGGCTCTAAAACATAGCCTGCTCCTTTACAGTACAAAGTTGAAATCAATGGCATGACATTTAATAAATGTTATAATAAATAGTATTAATATATTAAAATCAATAAATATATTCATGAACAGTATCCTATGAATTCTCAGATAGATGCACCATAGTGGCCAGATCAATAACATGACTGAAACTTTCCTAGATAACATTAGATATCAAAAATAGTGTTGGTAAATCATGAACATCCCCTACAGTCAGTGAAGATAAAGGATATGCACTTGGTAGAAAAATTAATATCATATGTTATAGACACCTGTGTAGGGTGAGGGACAATGTCTAGGGAAATGAGACAAAATAAACCTAGCTTTTCTTTCTTCCCAAAAAAGAAGGCCAAGATGAGATATAATGCAGGGGGTAAGAGGAAGAGATATTTTATAATGGAGAGAATCCATTCCTGTAGAAAGAGTGATTTGCCAGGTCAGTTGGAAAAGGAATTTAATCTCTGAAGTCAATATTGTTCCTTGTTAATATCTGTGCAGCAGCATTACCCCAAAAGACTATGGGTACGTACAGGTGGGGCAAACCAGCCTTCCATTATGTAGAGTAGCAATAGGCACATTTTATTTGACCAAACACTACACACTTAGTAACTGCTGTTGGACAAATGATAGTAAATGCATGGAGATCTTCGTCTATCCTTTTGAATAAAACAGTGATAGATGCTATCTGACTAGCTTATACAACAATTACTTTTCCTAAGTTCCATTAAAGTTGGAGTTGTAAATTTCTTTTTCTTAAGGTGGCCTAGAGAATGCTACTATTGTAAACAAATGTTATGAATCTCAGGTACAGACAGCAGCCAATTTGACCTTGCTTTGAGCAATAGCATAATAGAGTCCATGAAATTGCAGCATGAGACACATTGCCACATAAAGCAGTTCATCTATCAGTACGCATAAAATTTAAAAACACTGATGATGGGTCCTCAAGATATTTGCCAAGTCCTAAAAGTCCATATTATCACAAGGATAGCAAATCATGCCACATAGTTTATAAAGGAAATGAGCCATGTTATAATTTCATTAGTTTAAGAATATCAATGGAGTAAGTTTACACACAGAAATCATCATAAATATTATTCATGTATATGGACATATATAGTACTAATAGGATAATATTCTCAGAGAGTTAGGTGATAGTAAATATATTAAAATAAAAATAACTAAGAAAGGTACACAATATTAACTCTCAATTTTCAAAACTACCAAGAGTGTTAAGAAAATAGGATTTTTAAAAATCATTCAAAATACACACATCTGATTCATGTGCAAAATAACTCACCATACTAAATTACCAGAATGAAACTAACATCAAGGGATCTAAAGGACCATTCATTAGTTAAGGAAAGAAAAATACAAAGCCCAGAGCACCAGGCACACTGCATGTGCAAAAGGCATCCCAAGGGGAAAAAAGAAATGCCACCAAATGGTTACCTCCCCACCATTTCCCTTCCGAAAAGCCTTGCAGACCAACGCACAATTTACCACTAAAGCTCGGATTAACAATACCCAAAGGGCCATGGTTATGTCTAAGGCAAGGGTTCAAAAACCACAAAGCCCAGAACTCCAAGCACACTGCAGCGGCAAAAGGCAACCCAAGGGGAACACAAAACTGCCACAACATGCCTTCCCCCTCAACTTGTTCACTGAAAGCAAGTCTGGCCCTAGGCCGCTAATCCTGCCTAGGGCTAGGGTTAGGGTTAGGCCTAAGGTGAGGGTTTTCAACACCACAAAGCCCAGGGCTCCAGGAACACTGCATCTGCAAGGGCGTCACAAGGAGAACACAAAACTGCCACAACATGCCCGGCTGCACAGCTTTTTCCTTGGAACCAGCCCTCACCCAAAGCAGCTTTTACTGCGTAGTGCTAGGTTTAGGCTTATAGATAGGGTTACGCCTAGGGTTAGGGTTTTGAAAACCACAAAGCCCAGTGCTCCAGGCAAACTGCAGCTGCAAAGGGCATCCCATGGAGAAAACAAAATTGCCATAACATGATATCACCCTCAACTTTTTCACTGGACGAAAACCTAGCCCTAATATTCTTATCCTGCCTAGGGCTAGGGCTAGGGTTAGGGTTTTGAAAACCACAAAGCCCAGGGCTCCAGGCACACTGCAGATGCAAAGGGCATCGCAAGAGCAACACAAAACTGCCTGAACATGGCTTCCTCTATAGCTTTCTCTTTTGAATCCCCCATCACCCAATATCTGCTTTTTCTAGGTAGGGTTCTCCCTGGGGTTAGTGTTCTGAAAACTATAAGGCACAGAGCTCTTAGCATACTGCAGCTGTAAATGTTTCTACATGTTGCTCTTCTGTATAGCAGGAGGATTTCCTGAGGCTTGGTATTATTCATTAATACATCATCTTTTCTGTCTGTTTTTGTACAGAAATCTGTAATGTCATGGTGAAAAATCCCATTAAACTGTAGTGTTTTGGGAGTAGTCTTTGTTCTTTTCACATGTGTAGTAGGAGGCCTACAACAAACATTTTTTTATTGATGCAGTTCTAGTGGATATCTGCTCAATGTTTTACAGGTTTGTTTTTTTTTTTTTGTTTTTTTTTGGTTTTTTTTTCCAGGATGGCGATTTATATTCTCTTAATTTGTAGAAAACATCTATAATCTGTTCTTACAGTTGCACTGTAATTCATCAATCTACTCAAGCACTTGAAAAATTTCCTGCTCTGAGGAACATATATGTGTATAAAAAAAAAATCACTAGAAAAGATTGCACCTATAGTACAAAAATTCTCTACTATATCTGGAAAATAGAATGCAGAAGGAAAGAATTATACATGATTCCTTCATCTTCTTCTTTGTTTAAGCTAATATGATCTTCATTTTACCTGAAATGGCAAATATAATGTAAATAAAGAAAAATGCAATGTCAATATCATCAGAAGTCAATGTTCCTAAAAAAAGAAACAGCCAATTTTTATGTTGTTCAAGCTCATGAAATCAAATCATTACTCAACAAGTTCATAAACTATAAAATATTTAATGACAATATGTATTTCTTTACTAGGAGGGCTTTTTTTTTTGGTGACCAGTCACTTTTCAGGGAGCTGGTAACTTTAAATCATTTAGAAACCTCATCCTTTCCTATTAAAATGTGACTCTGAGCAGTGAACTGTGAAAGCTCTGTGTCTTATCATGGCTTGGCACCCAGGGAGCTTAATGCTGGTTCAAGAACAACAGCAATATTTTTGCAGTGTTAATAATACAGGATATCTCATGATACTTTAAAATAAATTAACAAAAACAAGAGTCTAAACACATTCTGGCAAAAGCCCATCTGAAAGTATTGGATTTCAATCTATCCATATCACAAAGCAGAGGCTCAGGTTTTTTGTTGATGAAAGGCTTTGATTCTGCAAGTGTGGAAGTGAATAATGGGGAAGAAGATGTTCTTCCTGTCAATTTTTTTTTTAAATAAGAAATTGGACATTCCACACACTTCATACTCTGTGGTGTCTGAGAAAGACCATGAAGAATTATGAATTCATAGATACTGAAACAATATGAGGCCCTTAGACAATGTAGGGGAAAGGTATATAAACAAGAAAAGCTTCAGGCAACCGTGGAGGAAACTCCAGTCCTGAAGGAATATGCTGAACATTTTCAGTCTTAATAAAAACTTCATAATAGCAGTTTGTATTCAGTGAAAATAATGGATTGATCTTCTTATAAGTCTAGAAAAAGAGAGAGAAAAAACCTGCTCAATATCACTGAGCCTTGTGTTTTAAACCTGCAAATGTAAAAGAAAGAAGTGGACAGCAGTGAAGAGGGAAGCCTATTTTTTGAAGGTACTTAAAGGAGAACTATTGTGCCAACTCACCCTTGATCCTTTAAAAGTGATAGAAAAAATTCTGCTAGAATCAACTAAATTGTAAGTTAAAGAAAAAAATAAATATTTGCAGTGGCTTAAGATTTGTGCTACATTAAAAAAATAAAAAATGTAATCCTTTAAACTCACCACAAATTGAACTGATGAATCTGTATAGGTTAGACACAAATGACATATTTATTGTGTAAGTGACTGCATGCTTCAGTCAAATTGAAAGTTTTCACTGGTGCTGAATTTGTGGAACCAGATTTTCTGCTCTTGTCAGTGATTGCAATTTTACTGAAAACAAGATTGTTTTGCACATCAGATTAACTCAGAAGCCTTTCCTAGTAGCTTTTGCTTTTCTTTAGCATAGCATATACATATTTTCCTGTTGTGTGATGTGATCAGGTTGTTTGCAAGCTGGAGATGGAATGAGATTTGTTTGGGTAATTCCCAGCTAAAGTGTGTTCCCCTGGGGAATCACAGCCTGGAGTCATAATTTAGAGCAATACCTAAATTGTGCAAATTCATTCAAGTGCAAGAACACTTAGAGTTTTAAACACAAAAGCTGTAATCAGCCTCTTGGTATATAAATCAGCCTCTTGGTATATATGTTTCCAACACACCACAGACATACAGAACCATGAGGAACATTCTCCCAATTGCTTTAGTTATGTAAAACACAACAATCAATACCTTATTTTTCTTCACAGAAAATAAAGTCTAGACCCCTTTTTATTTTGAAAGAAGAGAATTTGTTTCATATACTTTGATGTAGATAACCTTCATTGACCTTGGATCTGTTAAATATATGCCTAACAAGTAAACACCTAATTGATTAATGAGATGTAATTTAGCAAGTAAAAACAAAATTACCTTTTGAAAGTTAACAAAAATAGCGTAACAGTATAAAACAAGGTTATCTTACTCTTATTTAGTCTTCTACATTGTTCATTGTGTAAAGTCAATGCCTCTGTTAGAGAGACATGTAATTCCTAGTGTGTCCATCTCCCAGTGACCTGTTCTTACTCTACAATCCTTGTTCCTCATTCCATTCTGCTGGAATTCTCTTATGCATCATTGTCCCAATAAAACCTACAAAAGCTAGGTCAGGAAGAATTTTAAATTATTTTAGATTCTAATGAAGAAGAGAATAAACAACACTCTGGGGACTCAGAAACACTGTAACAAAAAATTGAGGTCAATGACTTCTGGAATTTCTATGGACCTAGACAACAACACTAAAGTGACAAAGTATTGCATTATACAAATTTTGTAAAGACAGAATTCCTTTCTCTCTTTTTTCATAACACATTTCATAAGAGCATTAGTAGCTTTTTGTGGTCATCAAACAAGATTAGGAGAAAGAATTGGTGTCCATGAAACAATTTCTAGAGATCATGGATTTTTGTGGGTGAAGATACTGTGTACCTAAATGAAGCATGAAACTGAAAATGCAAATTTATATATGGATTTGTATATTTGAACTATTACACAGAAAGGACACAATAGTTTAGCCTATTTTAAAGCTTGAGCAACCAAATAGAAGTTAGGCTTTTTAGGGTGATGCTGATTTTTTTTTATGATGTTGTTTAGACATAACATACAGCAGAGATCAAAATTTCATCAGTGTCACTACCTCTGGAGTGACATTTTTACTTCTAAATACGATACACAAAGTCTGGTGAGTTGCTAATGAGCAAATGAATTCAGTGGTTGTGGTTTAAAATTGACAGAGAAATACAGAGAGATTACTGACTCACGTGATATCTGTCGAATATTACTTCAGAAAGCAGCAATATCTACTTGAAGATGATGGTTCTGCTAGTTGGCACCACATATTATAGAATCATAGAATCATCAAGGTTGGAAGAGACTTTTAAGACCCTCAAGTGCAGCCACTGATGAGCTCTTTGCTCTTCTCATGAAGGGAGCTATCAGGCATTGCTTTTGTAGCAGACACTCCCTACAGCCCATGCACAAGACCACTGTGAAGCAGCTGCTCCCTTACAGCCCATGGAGCCCCACAGTGAAGCAGAGATCCCCATTCAGCCCATAAGAAAGCTGAGGCAAGAGCAGGCAGATATGTGCTAAAAGAAGCTGCAGCCTGTGGAAAGCTCATCCTAGGGCAGGTTTGTAGTTATAATATTTTATGAAAAATCCTTTGTTAGGATTTTTCCCTCTTGAGGAGCTGAAGAGCTTCAAGAAAGAAATGTAAACAATAACTATTTGCTGTTGTGGAATGCAACAGGTGCATCTGTGATTGGTTCATGTGGATTGTTTTTACTTAATGACCAATCACAGACACCTGTGTCAAGGCTGTGAACAGTTATAAGATTTTGTCATACATTTTATTCTTGCTTTTTCTAGTTTTTTTGATTAATTTTTTGTCTATTCTTTTAGTATAGTTTTAATGTAGTATTTTAATATAATATATAAGACAATAAATCAGCCTTCTGAGAACATGGAGTCCAAACTCACGTCTCCCCACATAAAACACCAAACACAACACAGGCTCCTGTCAGGAGAAGCATCCCATGAGAATACTAGGACACCTCAGGGATTAGGACATCTTTTCCTCCATTGTGTTTTTATGCTTAGTAGAGGAGTCCAACTTCAGTATTTTTTATATTTTAAATATCAATATTTAAAATATATACACATTAAATTAATCAGTCATTCACTATCATCTGCTGTTTCTCTGTATAAAAAAGAAGATAAATAACAACTAGTACTATCATATTATACGTGGGATAAAACAGCAGATCAGACCACTTTTTACTCAATGTATGATATATCTCTGAAGACATAGCATTTTTAAGGCAGTTACTCCTGAATTTCTTCACACTGACATTGTAACCTTTATGAATGGTTGGCTCTTTGTGTTAATGATATAGGAAATTAACAGATACAGTACAGTGGTGATGAGGGGTGCTACTTTGGATGGCTGCTCTTTTTATGGTTTCATCCAAAATCCATTAGTGTCAGTGGAACTTTTTTCATGCTCGAAGGTCAACAAGCTCCAAAGAGTTTGCAAGACTGAATTACTAAGGTAGGTGTACCTTTCAGGATATTATGAAGAATTTTAGGAATTCCTAGTAAAAAAAACTATAAATTTTTATCAAAAACCTTAGATCACATTGATAACTATTATCTACAAAAACATACCTAAGGTTTCTGAATTTCTTCAAAATCTAAAATTTCAAAATATGAAAATTCAAAATATAAAATGTCTTCAAAATAATATCAGAGATATTTTACAGAATACTGAAGAAAAAGTGACTTTTAATTTTTTCCTAAAACAATACAGCAATATTTTTAAAATTAATAAAATTGCAGCAAAATACATGAATATTTACAATAAAGATGTCAACAAACTGAAATAAAATATCACATTATAACTTTATTTTCTAAATCTTAAGTTATGAATTTTACTTCAATTTGTTATATAAATTTGTTCCTATGAACAATAAAACCAGGGCTAGATAAATAAAGGCAAATAGAACAAGTGCCATTTACTGTAAATCATATTTTTGCAATATTTCTGCCCCTTCCCCCATGTGATTTTTTGCTTTGTTTAGTTATTTATGTATGCATTTATTTATGTATTTATTTGAAATTGTAGTTTCTGACATCCAAATATGCAAACTAATCTATACAATTTGCCATTGGAATGGCAAGGAGCATGTGTAGTATGTGTGTTTGTCTGTGACCACAGAAGAATACACAAGAGTGTCTAGATAAATTGCTAATTGTAGAAGCCTAAACTGATTTTTTAAAATCCCTTCGGTTAGGTTTTTTGGGACACACATATCTCATGTTATGTGATTTGCTCTTCACTGGGTGACTGCAGTTTTTTATAATTAAGTTTTCAGAGTATATGATTTTTTAAATGAGCTTGTCATGACTATGCATCATATTCATTTTAAAATGAGCATTTCTGCAAAAATTCCACGGATAAATTTCCTTGTTAGAACAAGCATCAGAAGAAAGGGAATTGGTGGTAATGTTGCAGGGGGAACCTCAATAAAGAGAATAAAATTCTGGTTTTATGGTTTTCCCTTGGATATTCATAGTCCATGTTTTTGAGGTATTTATCTATCACTACCTCACATCCTTATTTGTTTGAATAGAGCAAGTGAATAGAGCATGACACTGGATATCTATGAAAGCACAGGAAACATACACAATTCATCAGTCTGTTTAGGACTAGAAAGCTTCTCAGACTGTGTTATAGTAGCAGAACTTGCCAGAAGAGTACAGAAATTGATCTGAAGTCCTTTTGGCTTTAACAGACTAAATGTGCTCATTGAAGTCATTCCAGTGTTCAAAAGGAACACAGTTTATGAAAAATTGTATTTTTCCTTAAAGATTGTTTACGATCATTTCTTTACATTTTCTGGCTTAGTAAATATGTCTGGATACCAAATGTGTTGATGATCTTCCTTAAATTGATATAAATACATAAATCAAAGTATAACTATACTTCTTGCTTTACCATTAAGTTTTTTGGTTTTGGGGTTTTTTTTAAGCTAAAGCCAATTATATTTGTGGTGGCTTATCACAGCAATTATATGAAGCAGCAGGCCAGTCAGTAATGACTTTTTTGTTAGGGGAGTGCTAAGAACACTTCCAGCAGAGCTCCATTACCTGGATTACAATCACAGTTTTAAATTAGGTACCAATGCAAGTAATTTAGTTTTGTTTTTGTTCTTAATTGGTCATTAACTTGTTCATGCCAATAATTCTATTTCTGTGCCATTCAGTCATTAAATACTCCCTGCATCTACCCAGAAGCATTCCCTCCTGCAGAAGAAACAGGAGTTTGCTATAAAACATTTCTATGTCTGCATGCCACATTTATTCTTCATGAGCAAATTCAAGTGATAAAACTTTTCTTTTTCCACCATAGTACCCATGAGGTCATGAGGTCAATAACGTAAGTCAATAGGAGCCTGGTAATTACTATTTTGGATCAAGCAGTCTTTGTATGTAGTCCAGTATCTTGTTGCTGCCAGGGACTAGAACCACATGCTCGTAAAGAAGCTGAAATGAACAATTTTGCAATAATTTTACTGAGAGGGGAGATTTCTTCATATTCTTGATGACTACATTTTGTTTTATGTCCTGGAATAAGCTAGTTTGTAACTTTTTGTTTCAAAGAAATAATTCTAATTCCATGCAAATGTAAATGCTCTCATTATCCATATAAATGTTTAATCCTTTTTAAAATTCTGCTAATCTTTTAGGCCTCAGTGATATTTTTGTGGCAATGAGCTCTCTAGGTTAATTATGCATGTGCAACAAAGTACATCCTTTTATCAGTTTTAAGTTTGAATCCTGCCTATTTACTGCTACACATAGGAACTTTATAAATCTATATTGTGCAATTTTCTGCTCCAGGCATTTTCCTCAAGTGAGTGTATGCATGATTATAATACCTGGAGGATGCCTTAATAGACTCTTCCCATCTCTAACTCCTCTCATCAGTGTGTTTCTCCATGAAACTAATTTTTGGATCAGTGGATTTGGTTTAGAGCTGTGTCCAAGGTAGAAAGTTAAGCAGACTCTTCCAAACATCTTAGGAAGCAAGTTAAAATGAGTAAACTTTCTGTAGTAGAAATGAAACAGATTTTTAAACCCATACTCAGACGAGGCAATAACCAAGGATAAATAATGAAGAAAAACATTATGTGAATATGCACATAACCCACAAATTAGTGTGGTTTTCTTGCCCTCCCTAGTGACTGGACTACAAATCATTTTTTAATCTCATCTAGCCTTTGAGCTAGGAAAGCTAGGTCAATTAGTTCAGGCAGTAAGTTCTAACAGCGGTTACATCCAGAGGTCCAGCTGCTCCTCCCCAAGAGACATCTATCACATTTGTTAATTTTTAAATGTTTTATTTGAGTAATATTCAGATATATGCTGTGTCCAAAGACCAACAGGATTTGTGCAAACAGGTTTTATATAAGAGACACTGTTTCAAAGGATTATTAAACAACTGATTAAAATTAATGTTATGAGCTCCTCCTGCTGACTTTTTAACATCAGCCAAATAACATTTGAATGATTAAGTTATTCTTTATTTCTGCAGAATTCTCATTGATTTAAGAGTTTCTTACATAGTGAAACCTTTGCAAGGTTATTTTCATTCACCCTAGTTCAAAGGAAAAGTTGAGGAAGACAAGAAAGGTGATGGGAGATTATTCATAAAAATAGAGCACCAACTCTTGAGATAACAGAAGATGGAAGCAAGATATTCAGATACTGGAGTCTGAGAAGCAAGAACAATAACAGTTAACAGGCCCATTCCATTAATGGGCCATGCAAAAGCACTTGACCCAGTTTCTTGGAAGATAGAACCAGAAGTACAAGCCTGGAATCAACCAGATGTCTTACTTTGTCCTGAGAAGAAATGGACTCCTACACAACTGTGGTGGGTTGACCTGGATGCCAGGTGGCCACCAAGACACTAGATAGTTTCTCCCCTCAGTAGTATGGTGGGGAGAGAAAATAAGATGGAAGAAAAAGCCTTATGAGTCAAGATAAGGGCAGTTTAATGAAGCAAAACCAAAGTCTGTGCAAATAATACAAAGAAAACACAAGTTTCATTCTCTATTTCCAGGGACTTTAGCACATTTAGTGGCTGCTCTGGAAGACAGAGAGTAGTTAATTTCCTACCCTGCTTCCTTCTCCTTTCTCTGAGTGTTTTGTAGTCTTTTTTTTTTTTTTTTTTCTGAACAGACATCATAGAGGGGGGAATATCCCTTTGGTCAGTTTGGGTCAGCTGTCATGATTATGTCCCCTCCCAAGGTATTGTGCACCCTCAGCCTGCTGGTGAGGCTGGAATGATGGAGAGATGGCACTGATGCTGTGCCAGCCCTGCTCAGCAGCAGCCAAACACCGGTGTATTGCCAACCCCTTTCCACCTACCAGTTAAAAGTACAACACTGAGGGCTGCTCTAGTGAAAGTGAACTCCATCTCAGACAGACCCAATATACCAATATTTCAAGTCTGGCTATAGAAGGAGTAGGATTTTGTCAACTGAAGAGGTGCTTGTGTTCTTCATTTCAAGTACCTGAAATGTTCATTTTTATTGGTCTAAGCATGTAAGTTTAAGGTTTTCTCTTTTTTTATTTTAATTTTAGTAATATAGGAAGATTTATAGATTTTTAATCAGCATGATTGGCAATTGTTTTTTAAGCTCATGACTTAGAAATACCCAAAGACTATTTCAGACAAGGTGGTCTGGAGGTAAATGGAACATAGAAGGCTGGAACTTGTAGGGACCACTAAGGACTGTGTAACTGCTAAGTGTTTATTAAGGAAAAAAGCCTCAAACCACAAAAACCAGCCCTGTATCTTCAGTGAATCTGGAGATTCAAAAATTGTGCTTAAATAATTAAGGAGTGATGGGAAGACCTGAGAAATCATGAATAAGACTTTTAGCTGAGAAACATTGCTCTGGGAAACTCCTCTAAGAATTAATGAGGAGTCTGAGAGATGCTGAAGAAAACAGAGGTTTGGAGGATAGCATCATAGAAAAGTAGAGATTAGAAAGGACCACAGCACTGTCTTCAGTCTTCATGGTTAGGACAGGATAATAAGGCTTAGCAAACAGGAGAACAAGAGGAGATGAGAAAGTGGTGAAAGCAACTTCTAATGCTGCTATTAATACTTGTGATGAGAGAAAAAATGTTTCATAAGGGAATAAAGGAACAGTAGCAGATAAAGCGTCAGTAACAGAAAAGGGAAAAAGTAGAAAAGTACCTGAGGGTTTTGGTCAGCAGTGTGCTTAGGTGACAAAGAAGACCAATGGCATAATGGCTTGCATCAGAAACAGTATGGCCAAGAGGATCATGGCAGAGATTTTCTCTCTATACTCAGCACTGGTGAGGCCACACCTCAAGTCCTGTGTCCTGTTCTGGGCCCCTCACTACAAAAAGGACATTGAGGTCCTGGAGCAAGTCCAAAGCAGGGCAACAAAGTTAGTGAAGGGTCTAGAGCACAAGTCTGATGAGAAGTAGCTGAGAGAATGGGATTGTTTAGTCTTGAGAAAAGGAGACTCGGGGGAGACCTTATCACTCTCTACAACTGCCTGAGAAGAGGTTGTAGTGAGGTGGGTGTTGGTCTCTTCTCCAAAGGAACAAGCTAAACGGACAAGCAGAAATGACCTCAAGTTGTGCCATTTTAGGAGGTTTAGAGTGGATAGAAGAAAAAATTTAATCACTGTAAGGATGGTCAGGCACTGGAATGGGCTGTCCAAGAAAGTGTTGGAGCTGCCAGCCCTGGAGGTGTTTAAATCATACATAGATGTAGCACTTAGGGACATGGTTTAATGGTGGACTTGGACGTGCTGGGTTAACAGTCAGAGTTGATGATCTTAGAGGTCTTTACCAACATATGTTCTGTGTTTCTATATGAGGCACTTAGGGACATTAGTAGTGTTGGCAGTATTCAGATCTTGGACTCCATGATCTTGAAGACCTTTTCCGACACTAATGATTCTATCATTCATAGATATGAATATTATATATTCATAGATTTTATGAAATGGTCAGTGGGAAGAAAGAAAATACCGCCATCGCTAAGATCCTCAGGTGTGATAATAAGGCAAAGAGTGTGGTCAGCAAGAAAGCTTCATTTTTTGTTAATGTATGAAGTTCAAAAAAGTGAAAGGAGGAACTTGTAATGCTGATATATACACTATAAAGGGATAGGGGAATGGCAACAGAAGCCGAGAACAACAGTCAGAACTGCATGTATGAAATGCATTCTCTCCTCAGACAGACAGAAACAAAAGAAAAGTAATGAGAAGTAACACCCTGTAAATGAAATCACCAAATAATTATAGAAAGAAAGTAAAGGTATCACTAAAACTTAAGGAGTCAAAGGTAATGTTGGAGAAATAACATAAAACTGTTCTGCTGGAAGGAGAATAGTTGTCTGAAAATGTTTCCTATGATACCCTCGTGAATATATTTAAAAAAAGAAAGAAATTCCATTAAAAATCAATGATAAGAACCAGACCACAAAACTGTTCATGCTCCAGAAAAATGTCATTCAAAACTTATATATATATATATATATTATCTATAAAGTAGACCTATTAAAGTATTGAAGGTATTAATAATATATCATATGTTGAAAAGGTAGAAAACTGGAGTTTTAGTTCATCAATATTTGAAGGAGAAACAGGGCAGTTGTCAATAAGTATATGGATACAAAATGAGGGAAATACCAATTAGTCTACAAGACAATTCTAGAATAAGAATTAAATGGGATAGAATGTTAATTGATACAGTTAATATAAAAATAATATTATGTCATAAAGACATCTCGCCAGTGACATCCCAGAGTAAACAATGACTGTTATTGCTATCATGCAAAATAAACCATTAGACTTGGCTTAAATATTTGGGAGTTTGATTATGTTAGATGATTTCTCCTTAAGAATGCGGATGCTTAATGAGGTGGGAGGTGTAAGAAATATTGTTTGTTCAGAGTCCAAGTTGGTGAGAAAATAAAAGCACAAAAATGGCCAAGCTGACAATGAACAAAATCAGTAGCTTAAAAACCTGTTGTCAGTCATCAAAAATTATATTCAAAGTAATAGAAGAAAGGTCAAGAATACAGAAATAAATGTAGTTTTAAGCAGAAAACATGTAAAATAGTTTTAGTAAGTAATTTACATGATAATTGTGTGCAGGTAATTGACTCCAGTTAATGACTCCATTCCAATTCACCAACTGCACTTGGCTTACTTTAATGCCTAGAGGTATTTCAGAGAAGCCTCAATCACAACCAAGGAAGGGAGTTATATGAGTAAGGGGATAAAACAGAACATTTTTAAAAATAATTGATCCAAATATTGCAAGACTATTCAAAATGTATGTGTTGGACATGTAATTTCATCTGAAAAAATCCAGGTATCTGAAGAAAAAGCATCCAAGACTTATTTGTATGAGTTTTAGTTCTTCTTACTTGAGCTGACATTTTGCTATTTTTAACTCGTGGTGCACAGCATAATTTGAAAAATAATGAGTTTAAGGACACATATTTCAATTAGAGACAAAAAAGTCAAGGGAAAAAAACAAACAGCATGGTCCTTGCCCTTGAGGTTAGCTGGAAAAGGACTTTGCATGTGGTGAGCCATGCATATTGGTTTTGTTGAATGGATGTTGCCTGGTATTCCAAAATAATGGTGGTGCCTTTATTCTGCCAAAATATGAAAATGCAAGTAAGGAGGGAGCATGTTTCTAACAGGAAGTTAGTCAGTTGTGTCAGAGCCACAGCTCTGGGTTCCAGGGACGCCCTATCCATTTCAGGACAGAGATCACTGTGCAATAGCTACCTTCCCTTACCCAGATGCATATAGCATGTGAGGTTACATGGGCAGCAAAAGCAGTGTCCACCTCTGAAGTGGGGAGATGACAGACAGTGGGCATGCTGCAGAACATCTGTGAAAGAGAAGACAGGTAGATAAGTATCTTATTTTCCAGTCTTTTCTGGGGGAGGAGAGGGTAAGGACATGGGGCAAGAGGGGGCTGAGGAGATAAACATCAGTATGATGAACTGCCACTATCTTTCCACCACTACCAATAGCTGACTGCATCTCATTAGGTTGTCATTATTTTTTAAGTGTCAGCTTATTTTAGAATGCAATACCCAAATTTTTAACTATCTTCAAATACTGAATTGTTATTTCTCAAATTTTACAAGATCATCAAAAGTGATCCAGGCATAGCATAATCTATTTGTTGAACACTTCAAATCAAAATCAATTAATTGCAACAACCACTGCCCTTAAATTTACAGTATTTTTTACTTTACCAAGAAAGAGCTGAAGAGTCAGACAAATAACTGATGTCCACTATTTTTTTTCTCTTTTTTTTACTTGAAAAATTGAATAATAGATGCTGTTCTGGGGACCATTTTTCATAACTAGCAGCTTACCAAAAAAAACAGTTTTTCAAGCAATCCTCAAGGGAAGATTCAATTCTGTGAACAGACTTGCATATTTTGTGAAAGTTGCAGTCCATCCATTGGTTTTAAAAACTTCCTTAATATTTGTGAACTCCTGTAGCCACTAAATTGCATTAGTGCCAAATAATCAAAGAATAGTGTTTAACTGTCAGAGAAACACGTGAAAAAAGTAAACTTAAAGTAAACAGCTCAGGACAGAAGATTGTGAAATATTCTTGATAAGGTTTTGCTGTTATTTCAAAAATGTGTGATTCCTAGGCTAGGGTTTGATATTGCTTTTTTGGAATTCCTCTTCTGACACAATCAGAGATGTCTCCAGCAGTGTGACAGGACTTAGACATTAAATGTCTAAAGATGTTTGTGCAAATGTGAATTGGTTGAAAGGAGGACAAAATACTTCACCTCAATCCCCTAAAATATTAACTCATTGAACATATTTGCACATGTATAAACTAAGGAAACTGGTCATGTCATTTGAATGTCTACTCTTTTCTTATCTCATAGTACTTTTTCCCTACAAAACTTATTATATACTTGAAATGTCAGTAGCTATTATTATGTTAATTCTCTGGGAACACAGCATCATAGTTTCAGCTGGTGTGAATCTATTGAAGCCAGTAGAGCCTGTATTATTGTTTATCATTGTCAGCGCAGAACAGCTGAAGCTACGTAAGAGGTGGACTAATTGCCACTTAGTAGTATGTCAGGAGAGAACTGGGACCATACAGCCAGTCCATCTGTCACAGAGCACTTGAGTAAAGGTTAAACTCATGGTTTGACAAGCTCTAGTTTTTACTAGCAGAAATCTGTACTGACATAGATGTTGAATTATATTTTTATGTGTGTGTAAGCTAATAATACAGAATCAAAGTACACCTCAGATTGGTTGCACAGTTTATTTAGGGTCTCCAAAAAGAAGCACACATCATCATATGAAAAATGAAATTATTTGAATCAGCAAACAAAATCAAAGACTGAGCTCTTGAAATAAGCTATACACCTAAGAGCACATATTCTTTGAACTATGATTTGCCACCTCATAGTTCAAATAATATAAAGAAATATGCATGTTGTAGCATCTAGACTATTAATGAAAACAGCGACTGATTGTCTTGATGCCATTGCTTTTCCTTTTCATATTTTCCATCAATATATGTTATTCTAACTTACTTTCTCCTAGTTTTTAACTCAATTGGATTAAGGTTTTAGATAAAATATGCTATCCCTTAAAGAAAATAAAAATACTTGAGAATATTTATCTTTGTGCGTATTGTATCTTCCATATGTTCTATACGTATAATTAGAGTTTTGAAAAGCTAACGTTTTTGATAATAAATACAATATATCGAGGAAATGACATATGACTCAGCTTAAAGATAATGAACCTAAGGTTAGGTGAAACCCTAACCCTAGGCTGAGCCTTAACCCTTGGTAGAGCAGTAAAAGCAGCCTTGGGCTGTGGCTGGTTCAAAGAATAAAGATGTGGAGGGAGCCATGTTGTGGCAGTTTTGTATTCCCCTTGGCATGCCTTGAATCAATTTGATAATGTAGGGAAACTGGTTTTGAACTGATGGGTGAAGGTAGAAAGCATTTGTACCTCTTAATTGGAAATCATGAAATTGGAATCATGGAAAATTGGGCATTGTGTGCACCATATATGCCTTTAACTGTAATTTAAACAACCAGGTTCAAGTAAATTTACTGGGATTTTTTTCACTTTGAGTAAACAAATATCTCCTCCAGGGTTGATCCTTCCAGCTTTTAGACTGATTTATATAAGGTAGATAAATCATTCTCCAGATGTGTGAACTTCTTTATTGATTACAAAAAGGTGATTGCCTCAGGTTTTTGATTGTCAGATACAAATCAGTTCAAATGAATTCTATCCAAAGGAAAGAAATTAAAGATCTTTTATTCCAAAAAACTAACCAACTTATCCTCATGTGACAAAAGCAAATTCTTCTCTTATATTCTTGTTGCACCTCTACACATTTCTAAGGTCAGTTTAAATGACAGACTGGGCTAAATTTCCATCAGCAGTACATTGCTGGACATAAACACAGCATCCCTTCTCTGCAAGTAATATTACCATAGGAAATTGAGGAGTTATTTTTCCATATATTATTTGTCTTTTCCTTCTTCCTAACAGATATTTTAATTGTCTTTAGGGTGAGATTCTCAAACAGTGAACCTCTGTTGTGTTTGAAGAAAGAAGAGAATTGTAATCTGACTGAAAATTGAAACTCTTTCCATTCTGATTTGTATGGATTGTCTTTTTTGGGTTCTAGAAATGTAGACACTTTGACAAATCTGTACCTCCACCAAAATAAAGGGAATTTTTAATATTTGCATTTTAAGTTATGACAAGTGTCTCCAGAGTAAAAAGAGTGCATATGAAATCTAAGCAAATTAATTAAAGTTCCTTTAGGAAAATGATATACATTTCTCTAGAGAGATATTTTGATATTGTTTATATAAAACCATCCTGCAATTTTAAAATAAGCAGCTCCATTTCTATGGTAATTTAAAATTTATTAGCATATTTTGAGAGTAAATACTTTGATGGAAACAATGTTCAGTAGCAAAATACATGACAAGGTTTGTCACGTGCAAACCTGGAAACTCCTCACAAGACAAATTTTCTCATAATTAAAGGAGAAATTAACAAGTTGGTAATTGGCACCTTGAACTTCATTAGTGTATATCTCACCAACAACATACCTCAGTATCTGCGGGTCATGAGACAGCCACTGTAGAACATCCTCTTCTTAAGACCATTTTAAGTCAAAATGTTTGCATCCTTGTAACCACATTCACCTTCTCTATTTACATACACAAGGTCAGTTCCCAGGACTATTTCCATCTGGTCAGAGAGCACAGATCTGTCTTTTGTAGAGGCAGAAAGCAAAAATGATTATTGGAGCAACCCATGGGACAAATAACGCATATTCTTCAAACTAACTCGAAGATGCAGTTGAGTGGAGAGTCAGGGGAGTAGGGCAAGAAAGTAAAAATAGTGAGTGAAATAGGGAGAGAAAATGGTGGAGGAAAAATGGTAGAGAGAAAGGGAGAGAAAGAAGAAATGAGAAAAGAGAAAGAAGAAGAGAAAGAAAAAGACATAAGAGAAGGAAGGAAGGAAGGAAGGAGAGAGAGAAGGAGAAGGAAAAGAAAAAGAAGAAAAAGAAAAGAAAATGTTAAGATGAAGGTTGAGGAAGAGGAATAAGAAAAAGAAGAAGAAAATAAAGTCGATTATACAATGCCTTGTAGGGTTTGTTTAGAGGTTGAATTGTTTTCCTTTTGCTGATAATCATGAAAGAATAATCTATATTGTACTATTTAATTACATTTTTCAGATTTAAGCTTTTTTTCTTGTTTAAATTATTTCTATTAGCGAAGTCCATAGCAAGTGAACTTTGTCAATTAAATGAACACATATTCTAGTTTGAATTTTAAAAGATTTTAATGATTGTCTGACATGTACTGTATGCAGGACAATGATATTTTAATTAAGACAATTCAAGGAAGTTTTGAGGAGTTGCTTATTTGTTCAAGTTTTTTGCTATCTGATCATGAGGTTTAGCATAATTTTTATTCAAGAAGAAATCTGTTCTGTTTGTACAGGACAATGACATGAAAGTTAGGTTTCCAATTTCTTAATAAGGACATAATTCTCAGAAGACCACCATAGCCATGTATAATGCTGTAACCAAATAGCAGGTAAGGTCCATTGAGAAGTATAAGATTTTTCTTATGATAGTTTTATTAGAAGTTGTAAATATTTATTATAATTTCATATGAGAAAAAGGGAGAAAGATCTGTTACTAAAAACAGTCTGTAGAAAAGTACAGCTGCAAATATCACTACAACTCTGGCTATGTTAATAAATAAAATAGTGCAGGGACTCTTTGGACCTCAGGCTAATTGGCACAGCAGAGTAGTTTTCTTTGCAACTAAACTCTCTTTCCTTCCTAAATAGACCAGCTTTGTTCAAATTGCTATGGGGAATGATCCTTGGCTCAGTTTTGACTGGGAGAAAGTTGCTGATATTAGGGACTCTGCTGGCAATTTTGTGGTATAGGTGACTGCATGCCAGTGATCAGGCCCTCGACACATCCTGTAAGATTAACTCTCACAGGAGTGTCCCAAAGGCACAGATTGCTTGGCTCACAGTACTTGGAGAAGATTATTACCCACAGTGACATCTATCTACAAGGCTGAATAGGATAGGTCTGGATCTATGTAAGTTTGGATCCTGACAGAGTTGGCAAGTCTACTAGGACACTTACATGCCCTTATGTATTTTATTAATATTTCAAATAGAGTTATGAATGCATTTACACTATTTCTTTATGCAGACATAAGGAACAATTTTCTTTTTCTCCTGAGAGGACTGTAAACATACCTGGATTAAATAGTGTTTTGACATCTAAGTTTGTTAAAAACCTAAACCAGTTCTTTCACTAATTGTTATGCCTCAGTGACTAAAGCAAATGGGACTAACCTGGTCCCTGGACCTTACAATAATCTAACTGTTAAATTGTTCATAATTCTACTTTAAATTTTTGTATTCAATAAAATAAAGTGTAAAAAAAAGAAAAGATACAATGAAAGAAGATGTATTTGTGTATGTTACCTTGTAACTACCTCTGTGTGGTTTCCACTCCATTAAATCTCTTCATGCACTTCAGTAATTCTTCTCATTTCTTCAAACTAATCAGGGTGAAACTTTGACATTAATGAAGACATCTGTTCTGCTTTGGCCCAGTTTTCCTAGACAGTGTCTAGAAAAGTACAAAAGGATTTTTAGTCTTCTAAAAGATTTATTAGAGTGAGAAATATAAGAAAATATTCAGCTTATTCAGAAACAGGTTTAGAGATTGATGAAGTTACCTTTGGCAATAATGTTTGATGAATTCAACAGAAATAAAAGATGGAAAAAATTTGAAAGGCTGAAAACAGAAGTTAAAAATTTCACACAATACTTTCAGTAACAATTTATCAATAATGAGATAATTAAAAGATTGCAATAACTTGCTAAGGAATTTGGGAAAATACTTAATGTTTAAAATACATTTTCAAAACCTTATGTTTTAAACTTTTCTCTGGATGAAGTTGCAGCAGCCAGCATGGATTAGGCCTGGTTCACTATAGTGTTAGTGAATTAACACAGGAAAGGGAAGTAGTCTTGTTTTAAGGATAGAGGAGCATCTCTGACCTGCACAACCTTTCTCTGTCAGTCACTGAGAAAGCAGCAAACATACGGAGAACTTCCCAGGGGTGTGGAGTTAGTGTACCAGTGATAGCAACAGCCAGGTCTTATGCATGACTGGCTGATCAGGCATCTTGTTTTCTTTACTTTATCAGACCAGTGTTGGTATCCAGTAAGAGGGTAAAAAAGAGGCCTGGGTACATTATGGCCCACCCAGCTCCAGGATCACACAATGCCTGCCAGGGTCTTCAATGCCAACTTGCCAAACCTTCATTTTGCACTGTTCTCTACCTCCCACACAAGTCCTAAAAGAGTGCATTTATCTGTGGTTAAAATGTATTGGTATCCAAGTTTCTGCACTGTCCTTTGGTGTCAAAAGTAAGGTAGTGATTGCATGAATCACAGATGGCTTTGGGAAAGGAAGCAAGAAAGACTAATATCTGGTCCCTTCACAGGAGGATGAAAAAGACTGTTAACGCAGCATTTGACCTAAATACACACCCTTGTTAGAAGGGGAATGTAGAAAATTCTGGATAGGGAGAAAACTATGTTCAGGAAAGTTTCAGACTTTATAAGGGAAATAGGAAAAATTGTGAAACATTAGTGTGGATTTGTATTTTTGCGTACAAGATTTAAGTGGAAAAAATACAAATCCCGAAAGAATAGAAGAATGGTCCAGAAATAAAGGAAGTTCATTAAAAATGCTTATAACCTGCTAAAGAGAAGTTGATATCTGCACATCAAAGCTGTAATATAGAGCAGAAGAATGCATAGAGAGCAGTGGTGGAGCTGGCTTGCCCCAATATAGGAGGGGCTGCCAAGTGAAAAAGACTGTGTTCTTTTTCTCTGAGGTTCCTGCAGGCATTTGCTCCTGACTGGGACCTGGAACATTTGAATAGGGATATCTGGTCTTGCTTTTTCTTCTCTTTCTCCTTCAAGGATAAGGGGGTTTGCTGGTCCTACAGAAAGGGCAGTCCCCGTTACAAAGGGGACTTTGTGTGGGACAGTCCCCATTAAACAAAGATAGGAATGACCCAGATGTATTTGCACCATTGGCTGGATGAGGCACATGACTCTGGGGACATGGCAAGGTGTCCAGGCTGCTACAATGCAGCCTGAGTGGCCACAGCGCCATGTCACCATCCAGCCCTGCATCCTAGCAGGTTGTGAGAGCTGAAGGGGGAATGATCACATGGTTACTGAAGTGCTGGAAAGTCATCTAATTTATAAAACTGCATACATCTGTGATTAAATGCTCTGGTGTTCAGGTCTATTTAGTCTCTACACTCTCATTGGTCCTGAACTGTGACAGATGTGGCAGGGCTGTACATCTAATTTTTTCAGCAGTTCATTGTGATGCTGCAGCAGAGCATAACTATAAAGCTCTTACCACTTTCAACCATTATAAGCATTTTTGGCTTTAGCTACAGATTAAAAACAAATCATTATGTTCATGACATGACTGTCTTTTCTGAAGAGTTGGTGAAGCAGAATGGCTATTTTACTCTCTTCTACCCTTTGGTAAAAATTTATTCCAGTGCACTGAACTTTCTCAGATAAGCAGCAGTTTGAATTGGGATCTCTCCAAAGGCAAATGCCAGAAATAAAACTCTCATAGAACTATGCAAACAGATTTAAAGTCACAAACAGACTGATTGAACTAGGCACACAGCTTTTGCCTGAAGTGAGACAAGGTAAATCCATCTCAATATTCTTTGCTTAGTTGCCTCAGTTGCTTAAAAGTTGCCTTCAGGTGGATGAAACCTGGAACTCAATAAACTTCTTTACTTCAAATGAGAGTTATTTTTAATAACCTAGTGTTATCACAAGATTATGCACTCATCACAGAGTGTTCATCTTCCTATGTCTGTATGGTGAATTTGGAACAGACAACCATACACCGCTGACAGGAAATCCAAAGTTGCTCTTAGGAATGCAGAATTTAGGTCAGATCATGGTGGAGCCCACCCTCAGGGCAGGGCAGGTCTGTGGCGGAGGTGGAGTCTGGCGTGCTTACAACATCACTAAGGAATGGTACATCTGAACCTGGGCTGAGCTGAAATGGGGCTCCTGAGCCAATGGACAGGGATTGGGAAGAGGCCCACAGGGAGCGCAGGACTAGGCAGCACAAGGGCCCGTTATAACATTCAGAGAGAGCCCTGAAATTTTTGTTAATGAAAGTTGTATATGCAAAACAAATATGGAATGATAGACATTTAGAGGAAACTTAAACTGTTTCAGGGGGAGATCTTAGATTCATAGAATCATTAAAGCTGGAAAAGATCCCTAAGAGCATTAAGTCCAACCACTAGGCTAACTTTACCACACCCATTGCTAAACCATGTCCCTAAGCACCATATCTACAAACATCACATCATCATAGCACAGATTTTGTCTTATGCTTATGTTTTGCCAGATGTATTTCATCATCTCATACTAGTGAGTTACTTCATTTTTGTTGCTGGGTTCCCCCCCCCCCCCCCCAGAGAATTACAGCACAGTTAGTACAGTTAGTAGTGGAGGAGTTTTGTTTGTTTTTGGTTTGGTTGGTTTTTTTTGGTTTTTTTTGGTGGTGGTGGAGGTTTTTTTGTTGATGTCTGCTTGTTTTCGGTTTTGTTTTATTTTTCTGGTTGATTTTGCTGCTTTTATTATTTTCCCATATCACTTTATTCATTGACAGTCATACTCCTATTTGTTTTTCAGCTGAACTCAGGAGCATGCTTCGTAGTGCCATAGTCATCAAACAGAGGTTAGTACTTCAGTGGAAACATGGCAAAAACATGGACAATGTGGAGGTGAACTTCACAAAACTGAAAGAGTTAAACACTGATTGCAATGGCGTGCCAATATAAAGTATAAATGGCTCACAGATTTCTGCTGAGTGCCTACTTATCAAGGAAGTCTGTCAGTAGAGGTAAGGATATTTGTGTCCACAGAACCTCTACTTTCCAATTTAATTCTATTGATTAATAGGTTTATCTACTTCCTTATTACCTGTAGGCATTAGATAATGTGAATTTAAAAAACAGAGCAGAGTAGGAGTCTGTAGCCGCATTCACGTATTGTGCAATTTATAGTATCTTCAAGGAAGACCATGTGTCAGAATCAATACAGGAAGAACAACTCCACCAGAGAAACTCTGGGAGTAATTGTGGTTGAAGGAAGAGTAATTCCTTCTGTGACTTTGAAGACTAGAGGGTAAATATAGGTATAATTCCCTATAAATTATAATTTTAACCTTTACCCAACAAGCTTTGAAATCAGACAGAGACAAGATGGGTTGATAAGAGATATCACTTTGCAGAAACCAGTGACAATTCCATGGCACACTTGGGATTTAAAAGTCTCTTGCAAAAGGAAAAAACAAATATTCACATTTTGCCTGATCTTCATTTGATGAAACAAGATGTTCAGAAATACTCTTTTGTCTCTCACAGTCAAAGCAAGGGCATTTGTACAAAAACTTTAAGGGATGCACAAAACTACATAATCTTTGTCTGTAAATGATATATCAGGTGTTCCACAATGTCAGCTGCTTTAAAATTAGACCTTTTAATTTCTATTTGAAGCAAAATGAACCCCAGAAAATAATTCAATTGCAAACACATCAAAATCAAATACAGAATGGATTTTGCCTGCAAGTAGCACATAGCTCATTTCATTTTCTAAATTTTGTCCACAAAAGTAATTAATAACCATCATATTCTATAGCCATGACAAAAGTCATACTGTTATTTTTGATTTATTAATTTATCTGATTATGTTAAAAAGTACTAGAAGTTAATCCATGTTGTAACTGAGTACCAGACCTTCCCAATCCCTTTGGCTCTGATAGCCAAAGTTTTAAGACAATAATACCATCTGCATAGATTTCTCAAATAGGTAAGAACATGTGAATTCGGAATTAATGTTTTATGATGTTGAAAAGTTGCTGCTTTAGACATCACTGAAATTATTTAGTAACAGCTACTATACATTACTATCTTCACAGAAGATTTTCAAGACTTCCAAGAAAGTTTTGTTATGGCAAAATTAACCCAAGCAAACAAAAAACTCTTCACCCATTAAAATAGCCTGTGGCATTTGACCTTCACTTGAACAGTAAGTCTTCAGTCATTTAGGAAATTCAAGGCCATTTTAAGGTGTAGTTCTGCCTAAAACAGAATCTGAAATACAGCTGATGAATGGCACTCTGGTGGTGCTTATTTCTCCTCTTAGACTATAAAAGGCCAACTGCTGGTGACCTTGACAGTAAACTTTAGACCTGCACAGTGAGTTTAATCCACCCAAGAAAATTCAGTCTTTTACTGATGAGACACACAATCATGGCTGTGCCACATTCATCCTTTTTGGTTAAACAACCTAGACTTAAAATGCTGAGACATGAAATGAGAACAACAGTCAGATAGACCAACACCCATTTTACACATTATAGGTAATATAGCACTGGCAACAGGAAAAAGTAGGGTAAAAAGTGAAACAATAGAGTTGCTCTGTATTCCTCTTTAGTACTGTTTTTGAGATTTTGGGGACCATGCAAAGAACAAAATATATGAAATACCTTATTAACTAACTAGTAATGAAAGCATTCACTTGAAAAGGGAACTGTTGTCTGTTGCAGGTAGATCTTAAGCATTTACATTAAATATTCACTGTATAAAATCTTAACAGACATTACAGTAAGCTGTCTGCCATAAGATACTGATTAATTATAGCCTTTAATGTTAATTTTTAATTTTTGTGGTAGTTTTCTTGAACATCTATATTTTTCCAGAGTCCCTTTTAAAATCTGGACTTCATCACTGTGAGATATCCTAACATATGTCTCAGATTATTCACTTTCAATATAAAATATTGTAGTTTGTAATGAGTTACACAGGAAATATGCATCTTCCTAATTAATCTCAATCCAAATTTTCCACTTTTTCTTATCACCTTTATCTCCTGGAGCATCATTAAGTGCACCATAGACCACCTGATCTCTCTTGGCCTTCCCATAAAAAACTGCCCTTTCTCTGATTCATCACTGCCAGAATTCCTTCAGTGTTGCTAATTTACGCATATGCCATTTGGCACTCAGCAAGACCTATCAGAATTTCTAATTTATTGGATGCCCTCTATTCTTCGCTTGGCTCCCTCTCCTCAAATAATAACATGTTATCTTTTATTATCTTACAGCCACAATATAGAACATACTGACAAGAGCTTATGAAAAAATAAAGAGAGGAAATGGAATAAAGAACTTTGTTGTGTTGTGTACTAATCTGCTACCTTTCATCTCTCCCCTCAGACCTATCCTGTTTAGTCAAGTCTCATGCCTGTGTTCTCTGTTTTTATGACTCTGGCTTACTTTAATAATTGTGTGAGTTTTCAGTGTATTTTCCTCTAATAATACACTATTTTCAGTTTTCAGATGGACATGAATAAAAAGCTAGTTTAAATATATGAAGCTCTTGATGTTCTCTTCCACATCAGGAACATGTGTACTCCAGGTAAGCATATGCTCTCTAAGCTTTCACACCTGCCAAAGGCTCATTTACCAGCAGTATACTTTGCATTTTTCTTATACATTAACATGTGGTCTCAGTTGTGGCAATACCACAGAGAGAAAGTCTTTTACTACCCCTGGCAAAGATACAATCACCAGGGTCAGTGATTTCTTATGCCCTGGTAAAACATATACTCATGTTCACACGAGGGAACAGGACTTTATTATTAGATAAATAGGACTTTATTATTAGAGACAAAGGCTAACCATCTCATAATCTATTTTTTAGATAAGCTGCCATAAGCAGCCCTTCAAATGGAAGGAAGTCTGTGAATAATGGCTTGTAATCTGAGCAGGAGCCAGTAGTTATGTACTCAGGAATGACCTTAGTGTGTTAATCCATTTTCAAGTAAAGCTGAACAGTCACCTATCTGGGCAGCCTCCAAGGTTGACCCATTTAATTTTCTACCTGGGAGACATATCCATGTTCCGCCTTCTCTTCCGGACCAAAGTGAATAGTTACTTGCCTGGGAGGCACTGTACCAAGTTTGATGAATTACCTCACAGGCTGACCCAAACCTATTCCTGTCTGGAAGGCACTGTCTTTCTATTGACCTAATTATTAAGCAGTCTGTAACAGTTACATATCCTATGATGTGTAATGTAAATTATATCTACAACTGACTGTCTGTAGCTTTAGATTAATAATTCATATTTAAAGTCATCTTGATTTTTAAAAGTAACAGTGACTTTTCCTTATGAAAAATATTAGAACATTCACTTAACTCTTGTGAATATATTTTTTTTAACTGATCAGTGTTCTGATCTTTATACTTCAAAATGTAGAAGAACAGAAATTTATATTTCAGGTTTTCAAGGTCATTGTGAAGCTTAATTTATGATCTTAAATTCCACTGTAATCTTCATTTAAAAGGTATTCTTAGTGCAAAATAGTAGTGGCAGTATTTCTGAAATCTGTTCTGGAGTTCACAAACCTCTTAAAAAGTGAGCCATGGACATGACATCTAAGATTTACTGGTGAACATTGTTAATGACTACAGAAGAACAAACAAGTGAATTTGATAGTGGATGAATAATAAGATTTAATAACAAATTATATCTTTTAAAAAGACAAGTAAAGAATTATCTTGATAGTAAGACTAATGGAATAATAGACAGTATGAATAAAACCAAAAGTGGAAAAATCATGAATTGAGAAACTTTCAACGATTATAAATTAGCATCAAAATGCTAAAATCCCTTACTTAAGAAGTGTTATCTTCACCATTATCACAGTAAGATAAATAAGTTTTGTCTGTGCAATTTTTCAGAAGAAAAAACAGCAGAGAAAACACAGCAAGAAATAGAGTGCTAAAATCAACTTCTACATTATTGATAAAGCATTATTTAAATTGGTGTGATGACCCCAGATTTACTTCACATAGAAGCTGAATGCTCCTCCCAAGACAAAAAGGAATATTTTCTCTTTTGGGCATATTTGGAGTTCTCTGTTTTTGCAGATGTGTGTCAGAGCAGTTGGTCAAGCAAATTAAAAAGTGCAGAATAATGTAGTCCAACCAATTAAAACATGTACTGCTATTTTTTAGTGGTTTTTAGACTCATCTGACCTTTTCCTTACAGTACTCAGAGATATCTGCTTAACTATTTTCTTCCAGTTTTTATTTAGAAAGGGTATGCTTTTGAAATAAATGTTTAAGCGATACAATATCCCAGTGTGGTGAATCAGACATAAGTACTTGCACATGTGCAGTAGGAAATGTTGTAGAGGGATTTAGAGACATGATAACACAGCCAACCTTCAAAGTAAATAATTCATTTTCAAGGTTATGGCTGTGAACAGCATTACAGAATACAACAGAGAGATCAGACAATGCCTCTGAATGCCAGAAATAAAAGAGAGGAGGCCCAAGTCACACAAGACTGTCTGTGACAGAGCTGTAGGCTGTCTGAGATCCATAAATAAGATACATTCTGCACTATGGACAGTCTCAAGGAAAACTGCTCCATCCTCTTTCTGCATACAGTAGATTGTTTGAAGAGTGCTCAGTAATCATTTTGACAGAAATTGGGTGAAAATCTGTCCAAATAATGGACTTCTTTGCCCTGGCTGACAACTAGATTTCTTCTTTTTTTTTTTTTTTTTTTGACACTCTGACCCTCCCAAATCTAAAGGCTTTCTGTCCTGTCATGTGAATCTGGGTGAAAATCCATGTGGTGTTTTCCACTACCTCATCATGCTGTCTCAAACTGTGTAAATATATCACAGCTTTGTATGCAAATTAGCATTCATTTTCAGTCGTTCCCTATTGAAAGAGGTAGGAACACTCTACTTCTCTGGTTAAAGTAAAAATTAAGGCATTTCATACACTGTGCATAGTGCTTTATCCTTACTATTACTGCCAGTGCTGTTACCACTAGAATTCTTTGCTAAACTGTGGCAGTGGTTTTATAAACTTCCAGAACATCAAATGAAACACATCAGTTTTCCCAGTCATATAAACTTAGTTAAAAGGCAAACCAGCTTGAGTCTTTTGCTGTTAACAAAGTTTACAAGGAAAGAAAAAGGGCAAAAAAAGAAACAACAGCAACAAAAAGAAACAAAAAAATAACCTAATGTCCAGACTCCTATGCCTATGGAATCAAATCTCCAAAGACAGAGATCTCAATTTTCTAATGAACAGAACTGCTGAATAATTAGAATTTCCATCCCACAAAATTCTTTATATTTAACAGGCATCATTTTACTTTGAGTCAGCGTATATATCTGAAAATATAGCTGTTCCCCTTGAAGGGAAATTTTCAGACTAATTAAGTTACTTATTCTATTCCCCCATTCTTCTACTGTGGAATAGAGATTAGAAGGGGTTTTCTCTTTTTTTTTTTTCTTTCCTTTCTTTCCTGTTTTTTTTTTAAAGCATAAGAAGACATAAAAAATATTTTAAAATAATTTAATATATCAGAGCTGCAGACTTTCAGAAAACATATTTAAATATGAACAAATATTCCATATATTAAAATTACTCTTACTGCTTAAATTAAATGCACTTATTTGGTCTGTGCCATGGATTTCTTGTTCTCTCCTTCTTTTAAGTCTTCCAACTGAAAAATGTTACAGTGATATTGATTTTTTTGAATAGTGAAAAGGTGAGTTCTGTAATTTTGCACATAAGTTTGTGTTGAAAAATATTTTCCGAATATTTGTTATACTATAATTAAAGAAATAACATAAATGCATAAGGAAAATGATGGAATGAAAAAAAAATCACCCCAAAATCACAAGTAATCTAGAAAGATCTGTGTTAAAAATGTGCTTCCTTTAAGACGTGGCTAAAAAAGCAAACAGCCTGGAGAATTTAAAAAAAAGAAAAAAAAAATCTACTTTAGCTTGTGCTTTAAAGCCCTAAGGGCTTTACTTACAATGTGTCACCTTATCACTCATTCTTGAAGTGCTTTACTGCTTAATCATGTAATACTCACATCTTGAACAATATCTGAGGGAATGAAGAACCTCTGTCTTCTTCAAATCTCACTAGAGCATTGTGTGTGATAGAATAGAAGGTTTGGTCAATATACTTTTGCTTTTTTACTCCTCAATAAATTCTGTAAAACTTACTGCAAAATTCTGCAAGTGGTAGTTAGAAAACTCTCCTCCACTAGGATTTTTCTCAGCCCACTTTTAAACATGATCCATAATTTGATCAAATGCTCTTGGGCACTATTAAATAGTAATAATGAACTTCACCTAAAGCCCTTAGTAATTTTGTTCCACATTTCCTTCTCTAATTATCCACTATTCCCTATTTATTATTGCTTCATTCCCTGCCTTGAGGCCTTCTAAAAATACTAAGAATGATAAATTAAACAATACATTTTGGCACCAAGTTAACCAGTGGGGAGGGTTATAATTTAATGGGATGTCTTCTAAATTAATTATTTTTGAATTATTTAATTGCAGCTTCTAAACAAAATTTCTTACTCAAAGTGTGACACTGAAAGCCAAATTATCTTCCTATATTCTTTGACAAAAGGAAAAGCAAAATATTAAAAAACATACATGTTTAAATTAAACTCACAGGGTGTCACAGATCAATAGATAACTTTTATTTTCTTTTATATTTATATTTCTGGCAATCAGCAGTAACTCGTCCTCAGAGTCATGACCGTATTTTTCAAGGTAATCTCACAAGTGTAATCACTAGGCAAATGCCACACTGGAGTTAATGTGGGTTTTTTCCCCATCTTTATTTTTAAGTGAAAATAGTCATTGTCTTTTATATGATATTCTTATACTTTTAATTGAGAATCAAATTTAAATAAAGCTCTGATTTTATTTTTAATCTTTGAACTCCCTGTTCACTCCCTGTTTTTTACAGAATTGTTATTAATTCCTGATATTATTTCGCTTGTTCTGAGTTTCTAAAAACAATATTTTTTTATTCTTTTGAGAAATATGACATTTGGAAGAATGCTAAGTAGGTGGTAGCAACAAGTTTATATGGATTAATACATATAAAGATTTTGCTGAGACACAGCAAAGAAAATGTATCAGTGTCTAGATGCATACTCTACACACACTTTTCTGCATTGATACGGAAAATTCTTATTTGGGAAATAAACATGCTATGCAGCTTGTCACTCTCTGGGACTGACAAAAGGAAAAGAAAATCAGGTCATGTGATCCATTTACATGATGCCCTACATTTTGCAGGACCGTGTTCTTTCCTAAATAAAGGAGGGTTATATAGTTGTTGCACTCAGTAGGCATGTGGAAATTGGAGTTTTATATCTCATGCCATTAATTATTTTCTCTGATTCAACATAAAATTTTTAATACCATTGTGTACACAGTTTCCGTGGATACACTCTTCTATTTCAGCCTTGTTTGTTTTCCTGCTATTTTTGGTGCAATGGCTACAAAGTGTCAGAATGATATTTCAGTATTTATCATCCTATCAAAAAATTGGTGCAGAGAAAAAAAGAAAACATCCCAGTCACTCAGAAATTCCAGATAAGTTTAGTGTAAATTTATTAATTCCCATGTAGCCACAACAGAAAACAATATACTCTGCTTTCACCCTGTAAACAGAAATTTGCTGAAGCTTTTGTTGATTTTTTTTTTTTTAACAGCTATTAAGTAGGATTGTTCCTTCAAATCCATCTTATAGCTATTTCTGTTTCTTAATACTGGCCTTGGGCATATCTGCAAACTAATCCAGGTTCACTTTAAGATAGTAACGGTCTTTAAATTAAGAAGGCATGATTTATGGAATATATTTGATGTATGGTAGTATAAAAATAAACCCCAAAAAAATGTGGAAGAACACATGATCAAAAATTCAGCATCTTATAATTTTATTTATATCTGCATTCCTCCCAGACCCATATTTGTCCCCTTTTAATTTACCAGGATACTTCAGGATACATTGGTTCCACTTATTCACTCACATACTGGATGTGAGGCAGAGAAATCCTCTGACCCAGCTTTTGTCACGTAATATGCCACTTTTCTAACTCAAGACTAAGCTGTGAGCAGTGGTGTCTGTAGCAGCTGTCTTCCTGGCACAAGAGAAATATGATGATAAAGTGACATGAGGTATACTTGCCTAGAGGATCCCAAGCTGTAAGGCAAGGCAGCAAATTAAAGTATCTGAATCTTCAGTATCCTGGAATTTTTTCATGTATTATTTGAAGCAAGGTAAGAGTCTGTGGGCCAGAGTTTTCCTTACTTTTCTGGCAATTCTGCTCCAGCCTACTCTGAATTGCTCTCTGAATGTCTTAGAGGAATTTGGGTCCAAGAAGGACAGTCAAAAGCCTAATAATCTGTTGCTAGAAAAATGTCCAGGTATTTCGCTGCTCCTTGGTGCAAGACCTCAGCATTACACAATGGGCTAAAATGGAAAGTGTGATAGATGGATTGCATAGGTGTTTAGGGTACAAAGACTAAGTATCGTATGATTGTTAGATAGGCAGCAGTGAAGAAGACTATTTGAGAAGAATATTTGCACTACCTCCGTTTCTGATTTTAACAGGAAATTAACTATGGACAACAGCCGTGTCCTGTTGGAAGAGCTTCTGAAGAGTAGAACAGAGAGAGTGAAACGAATAGATCGACCTGTGATCTTTTGGCATATGATGAGGTTAGGAAATTCCTGAGATCAGTGTGCTTTCTTGCGTTAAAAAATATCCAAGCCTTAGAAATGAAAAAATTTTCTGAAGTTACCAAAGATGACTGTGTCACATTCTGTGATTCACAGATTCATAGACTGAAGTAGAAGATCTACCTTGTGAAAATGCAGAGGCATAAGTTTATTTTTATTTAATTCGACTCATAAATACACCTGCACTTTTCTCTGTTTGAAACACTGTTCTGTTCTAGAATCTTATTTTCTGTTTCAAGCACATCATTGATCTAAATTCTGGAAGCAAATTGGAAGACAGGGTTACTGGAAGAACTTCATAAACCAACCATTTGCCTGTGTTTCTCTGATCTCTGTGAGCCACTTAGAGGTAGTGGGTTGATGGGTATCTTTTCTTCTGTTGTTAAACTTGATCATCCAGGACATAATTAGCAATAAAGATGTTCCAAATTGCAGATCTTCCAAGTCCAGATGATAAAATTTAGACATAATGGCCTCAATCTCTTAGCAAGCCTCCTTAATGTAAGTATCTTATTTTAAAATCTGGAAGTTGTTAATCATATAGGTCTATGATATGTGCAGGTGATTTTGCTTTCCTTTATCCATATTCTTCTATAAATATTTGGCTCATATATAGTGATGAAATAACTTGCTTGATGAAAGTATGCAGTCATGTATACCGGCAGTGCTATGAAATCTTGACTACAGCCAATAAAAATATCTCATTTTCAGAAGACCAATAAAATTTATCTAAAGACAAAATTACAAGGATTATATTGGATGAAATTAACATGTTAATAAGTTGAGAAAATAAAATAGGAAAAAGTGTTTTAAACAACAGGGGAAATTTTTTTTCCTATATTTTTGTATTGTTATTTCACCCTTTTATATTAGACAAAACTGTGAGAAAAATGTTTCAAATCTTATTTATCCATTGACTAGTAAGCTGGATAAACAACAATGAACAAGGATGTGTTTATTAGGGAAAAATCCTGTTTCCGCAAAATGAACATGATAATCCCCAAATATTCAGTAAGTTATACAAAATCTGAAATAGCCGTGTAAGTTTTGAACACAAAAACATAATATGGTTTTAAATAGCTGCACAGAAGAGTCACGATTTGGTGCTTACATATAGCTGTGACTGAGTAGCTCTGTTAATTTTGAAAAGATATTTAGAATTTTCTTAGTTAATTGTTTTGAAATAGTATCCACAAAAAATACTATTTATTTTGCGAACATCAAAAAATATTTTTGTTCAAGTAATCTGTCCTTTTTTTTCCAATGGACCTTCTTGCAAGGGCATGTACTGAGAGGACAATGGGGAATGGCTTCAGACTGAAAGAGGGTCAGTTTACTTTAGATATTGGGAAAAAATCCTTTTCTGTGAGGGTGGTGAGGCACTAGCATAAGTTGCCCAGAGAAGCTGTGGATCCCTGGCAGTGCTCAAGGCCAGGCTGGATGGGGCTCTGAGCAAACTGGTCTAATGGAAGGTGTCCCTATCCATGGTCGCTTCCCTGCAATCCAAACTATTTAATTATTATATCATTTAGTATTAAAATAAGCTAGAGTTCATAAATAGAAATGTAACATATATTCAAAGTATTTTCCCTACTTCTATGAAACTTTATGTCTGTGAGTATAACCACTTTCTCTTCCTTTAATCTGTACCATAATGTTTCTGATTAATTATCTAAATAAAAATTTTAACCTGTATTTTGATGCCATCTTTTTCACACTGATTTAAGAGAATACATATGTAATTGTTTTTGCTAATGTCTTAACCTGTCAAATGAGCTAATACTACTAAAATAAATATGTGAAATTTTTCTTTAATAAAAGAGGATGAAAAATACTGCCATTCATCACTGAGTTTTGAAATAAAGATCAGAGTGATTCTAATATAACCTATATTCACAAATCTTTCTTACAGTGTGCACATGATTTTACTAGTAGCTGTATCGGAGCAAATTTGATTTTTTTCCTTTAATTTCAGTGCAAGGTTCATGAGTAGAAGCCTTCTACATTTTCTGTTCTATTTCTGCATTTTTCATTATCCCACTGTCATGTACCTGACATCCTGAAGCAAATGTACAGAGTGATCTTTTCTACTCACAGTTATTCAGAGCTAAGTACTCTAGTTATTTCAGGTGAATGCAAAGACTGAAGTAGCATTTTGAGCCTGAATGTGAGTTTTTCTACTGAAATATAACAATCACTTAATGTATATTCTTCATTGAACTTCATACTTATTTTGTACAAAATTGGTATTAAAGTCCTTTGATCATTTTAAATGTCTCTATGTTAAGTTCATAAAAATGTTAAAGTTTATAAAAATGTTAAAAACATTGTGAGGAATTAGGTAATTTTTTTTTGTGTACTGGTGAAAGTTAAATCAGTTGGATACTTTTTCAGAATACATAATGTAATCAATTTTTACTTAAGTGCCATATGCACAAAAATAGATGCTTATAAACTAGTATTAGCAAATATTTCTTTCACTGAGAAAGAGCCAGATATTCATACATTTTCTGTCTTTTCTGTCTTGACAAAGCTATAGAAGAATTCTCATTAGAATGCCTGTTATTCCAGAAACGTAAAGTCTGCACACAGAAAATTCTGGCATGTATATAATTACCCTGGAGTTTTTAAGCAAGAATATACATTTCAGCATTTAAGGCCCAAAAAAGTATGTGAATGTGAAGTGATTCTAACACATCTGCTTAGTGAATTGCACAGTCCAGACTTGCTGTAGACTTCAGGCATAAAGTGGGGGACAAAATAAAACATACTGAAAATGGATTTGGTTCCTACACAATAGCTACAGCAAAAACTACTAGATATCATGCTTCTTGTAGAATATTCCTATCCCAAATATTTCTATTTCACTGAGTATTTGTGTTAATTAAAATCAGATTCTGTAGCCTGATTTTTTCAAAGAATCCCTGGTACTTTTTAAGAATTAAGAATAAGAACGATGTTAAGTTAGGAAACTGAATCAAAATTCCCAATTCTTGGATGTATTCTTCTTAGAGAATATGTTTTCTCTTAGATCAGCTTGCAGAAAAGGGAGAAAGGATCAAATTTGTTTTCTATCTGTACTTTCTAGCTGGTAAGGTGACTCCCTTCAATGCTATGACCAATGAATAAGGAAGTCCTGAGTTTTCTTAAAGCTTAGAAAGCATGGGCTTCTCACAGCACTGCACCTCCAGCTCCGATCAACAGCAGCCAAACCCTGAACCCGAAGCCAGAGAGCTGGCTGGTACAGTAGGAATTGTGCTGAAGGCCTCTCTATCAGAAGAGCTAACATATTTTGACTCTTTCATTATTTTTGAAAACCTTAATAGCACTCTGCTCTGCAGGCTGCCCTAGAGACACCTCTTTTCTATCTGAACTTGTACCAGGATTACCCTATGGTGTTTTCTTCAGCCTTTGTACATGTAAGGCAGTTGAGGTGTAGGGAAAAAGCAAAGTTAAATTGTTTCTTTGTCCCCGTTTCTGCCATAAGGACCTTGGGAAGTCATAGCTGGTCTCTGAAGTTTAATTTCTTCATCACTAAATTGGAATGAGCTCTAGTTCTTCCTTGGCAAAGAGTTTTTTGTTCCCTGGCTGAAAAAGAAGCAACAGACAGTAATTAGGTATTATGGAAATATTGAAGAGCTTAATAGAAAGCACTCCTACGTGTACTAGAAAGAGAGTTCTCTTGTACATATTTGTGAAAAAGGTATAGTGTTATGATTTTTAGAATCACCAAGTGAACCTGTTATTGACATGTTTCTATCTTCATTGTATGATTTGAAAGCATCTTTTTCCTTTAGTGCTGTTACCTTGAGGGAGATAGAGAAAAAAAAAACAATAGAATAACATTGATTGTAAATCACTGATTACTCAGAGAGTCAGATCTCTTGCAGGGCTCTGCTGTGGAGAAGACCACAGTAGTATTGTTTTATTGCCTCTGTTTTCAAGATAACATGCTATGAATACTAATGTTAAAAGGAAACAATGAACAAGAGATGGGGTGCAGGTATACAATAGCCAAAAATAGAATGTGGTTGTCAGCTGTTATTTCCACCTTTTATAGAATAACTAGGTCTAATCTATAAGCTATTAATTTTGTTTAAAATGGTGTACATTCACATTGTGATGCATTGATTCCAATTTTCTGAGCTGCTCCTAAACTAGATCATTTTTTTCATTAGGCAAGTATAGTGTCTTGAAACTAGAAAACTCATAAGTTCTCTTTTAGAGGATACTTAAACAACAATGTAGAAACATTATACTTTGAAAATTCCTAAAACACCTTCAAAAAAACCCAAACTTAAAATTTCAGCAAATGTTGCATAACAATAGTCATGGCTAGCTGGCTATGTGGCTGGATAAGACATATTATCATAAAAAGTAGGCAACAAAACAAAATATTAAAGGAAAGCAAAATATTTCACTGTGAACATACAGTACCTTAGACTAGACAGTCATCTGATCTCATCTCCTGCTATATGTTAGGTAAGGGTGCTCAGGACCTTCTGCTGCTGAGTTTTTAACACCTCCAAAAATTAATGTTCTCCAACCTCTTTGGAGAACCTCTTCCAGTGTTTGACTGTCCTCATGGTGAATTCATATATACAATTTCCATTATGGCAGCTGTCAATTTCCATGGTCTGTAAACTTTATACTTTGCAGCTTGGACAATATTTTGGCACTCTACTTTCTCTAACAAATAAAAGGTAGATGAATGCAGCAAATTGTCTCTGAACATTCTCTTTTCCATGTTGAATAAACCAAACTTCCTCAGCCTTTCTGTATTTCTTATGTTCGTCCTGCTGCTTCATTGTTCAGTTTTTTCAATCTTTCTCCTGAAACCCCAAACCAGAAACATTTCTTCAAGTGCAGCCTCAGAAATGCCCCGCAGGGGAGCAGTTTCTTCTGATTTTCTGCTGGCTATGCTTGTCCTAATTCAGATGGGTAAAACCTTAGCCTTCACTAAAAGAGATTGTTGATTCATGTTGAACTAGTGGACAGCTCAGCCCACCAGATCCATTCATACAAAATTACTCCCCATCCAGTCAGCATTCACCCACATTGTGGCATGGTCTAACTGCATCCCAAGCACAGCAGATTTTGTTTGTATAGGATGGATTTCATGATGTTTCTGCCAGCCCACTTCTCCGGCTCCTGGAGTTCTCTCTGAATGACTGTATATAAACACTTCCCAAACTTTCTTTCTTCTGCAAATTCACTAAGTCCTTGTTGTGGATGGAGTGACATACTTCACTTTTTAGAGAGAAATAGTGGTATGTTCATTGATACAAAACAACAATTTACTAAGCTTGATAATAAATGCAACAGTGATTCAACAAGATTCAATGGCAAGGTACTTATTTTCTGCACAGAGTACAGAGTCAGATAAAACCCTCAGGAAGACATTCGTGATGAGGCATGAGATTCAAAAAGGACCTCTTTGTGTTCTAAACTCCATTCTGAGAGGAGTTTATGTGTGGCTGGATCCACATAGATAAGACTGTATGGATCACCAGGCTTGGCCAGTGGTTTTTTCCTAAAGGACTACATGTGCACAAGCAATCCTTTCTATCACTCAGCTAAGATTTCAGTTTGAGTGCACTAATTCCAATTCACTTACCTAGTGTCTGATGGGATAAGAATTCCCTCAGCCTCTAGAAGTAACCTTGTGAGGTCTTGCTATGCAAGGGGAGATCCTGGTGCGCAGAACACTACTGTGCAGGAGAGCTCTGTAGGCCCTGATCTGTCCACTATTTATGGAGTAAGATGACTGACTTATAGCCCTTTTTGCAAGGCAGGCATTTTTTGAGTTGACACATGCTTGACTACCCCTCAGCTGTTGAGCAGGACTCATGTCCCTTAGGTGTTGAGCAAGACTTATTGCCCTTAAATACTGGATTACTTATATGCCAGATGCAGCCATCATTACAAACATTGGGGGCTACTGTTCAAGAAGAAAAAGTGAGAATGGGGAGCACACTATCACAGTCATTAACAAAGATCTCAAACAGGTTGAACTCTAGCAATAATCCCAAATGAACAACACTTTAAAATATGCTTTTGAACAGCTGATGACTTATAAGCAAGTTTTTTATCGGTCCAGTGAGTCTTACCCACCTTTTCTCTATCTTTTTAGGCCACTTCTTTTCAGTTATACTGTAGAGATTTTACAGCTGACCCTGCTGCTCTTGCCCACTCAGCCAGTTAACTTGGTGTAGAAGACAATCATACTGAACAGGCATGATTTGCCCATAGGGAATCCATACTAGCTATTTCCAACCACTTTTTTCCTTGGAAATATCTTCCAAAAAGATTTGCTGCATTTTCTTCACAGACAGCCTATATTACCTTGGCTCTTCATTCCAGTTTAGAAGATGGGCATAATAATTGTCTTTTTCCATGCTACAGGGAACTCCTTTGACAGTTACAACCCTTTGAAGATGACAGACAAGGACCTTGAAACGGCATCTGACAGATCTCTCAGAAGTCTTGAATGTTTGTACAGTTTGTCAACATGGTCCCTAACTTGATATTTTCCTGCTGTTAAGTTGCACTTCATCTAGTAGACATGGGATACCTGACAGCAGACATTGCAAGTACAAACTGATATAAATGAGAAAATTAGTATTTCTCACCTTTTAATTTTCGGTCACCAGCAATTCACTGGCTCAGTAATAGCAAGCCTACATCATCTTTGGTTTCTGTTACGGTTGTTGCCAATGTACTTACAAAACCCTTCTTGCTGATTTTCACATTCCCAGTGTCAACTACAAGCTTTGTTTACTTAATTGTCTAACTCCATCCCTGCATCTCATGTCATATTCCTATTTTCCTCCTGGTAGGAAATATCTATTTCCGCCTTCCATACTCTTTCTATTTGCATTTGAGTATGATCAGGGTATTTTATCCATGGCCTTATGTCAAGCCAGTCTAATTTCACAGACCATCCTTGTGCTTTGAAGAGTTTCTCCTCTGCAATAAACAGCTATCTTGAGATTTGGGGTTTTGGGGTGGTGGGTTTCTTTCTATTTTGGTGGTTTGGTTTTTTTTTGGTTTTTTTTGTTTTTTTTTTTCCCATTTGAAACAGCATCCAAGGGATTCTTTTTACCAATTACCTGAACCAGCAAAAGTCTCATCTTCTAGATCCCATGTCTTGACTATACCTTCTCTTTTTCTCATTTTCCTGAGGATTGGAATGAAGGTTGTTGTTTACCAATCACATTACTCATTTTTATTCAGAAGCAGCAGTTCTGGCAGATGACTACTCACCTTCTGTCCATACAGCACCAGCAATCAAAACACTGTTCTTAATGCACTCCAGAATTCTCCTGATTTCTTGTGTTCAGCCATATCCAGAAGATGTTGGAGTAGCTGAAGTCCTCTCCAATAACTTTTTGTTGCAACCATGGGACTTCCTCACCTGTTTTGAAGCATTAATGAAAAACTGTTTGATCAGGAGGTCAGCAGCCAACCACCTGCACCATATTCTGTCTGTTTCTCAAATGCAGTTTCAAAAGCAACCGATCAGCCTTTTGTATCTTCTATAACACTCTATATATTTAGTTAATTTATTGACATAAAATACAATATCCCTCTGTTTTCTTCCCTGACTCTTTATCCAATATGAACCCATGACAACATGCCCCACATTCCACTAGCACCTGACTGCAAGTTTAGCAAGATTTGTAATAACATTAGAACTAACTTTGTTCCAAAATTATCCATCTGCCACAAAATCTGTTTGTCTCTCTTTTCCCTCTAACTACAGTTACCATTCTGCATTTGCGAGAATAAGTCAGGTTTTCTCTCTAACAGGTTTTACACAGCTCCATAATGCACTTCCTGAGAATAAGAATATAGTTAATATATTTTCTGTAATTTGTCCACAGTTGTGGGGGTTTTTTTTCTTTTTGTTTTTGTTTGGGTTTTTGTTTGTTTGTTTTGTTGGTTTGTTTTGTTTTTGTTTTTGGGGGGTTTTTTTTGGTTTTTTTTTTTTGTGTGTGTGTGTGTGTGTGTTTTTTTGTTTAGGGTTTTTTGTGGGTTTTTGTCTTTTTTTTTTCTTGTTCACATATTCACATTCTCAGGCAATCATGCCTCAATAGAATAATATGTTACAATACTAAGCTGTCTTTTTACTACAGCTTATCAGCAAAAATGCATTAGATTTCCAATATTGCTGTGCTCAGGCTTGCATTTCAAGTATTCTTTAAAAAAGAATCGTGCATTTTAATTTATATTTGTGCATAAAGTGAAGAATAAGCTGTTACACCATGACTTCATGCATGTAAATTAATTACATGCTTATTATCTGAAAGAAAAATAACATGAAAATAGCACTCCGCCTCAGTATTTAAAAACTTCTAACTGAGGGCCCTTTAAAAATATATGTATTTCTTGTTTTCATTATATTCTTATAGTAATTCCTGCATGTTTTTGGTACATTCAACTTGACTTTCCAAGGCAATTTGTATATGTTATGCATCAGTCAACATGTCTAGGGGACCATTCCCAATCAACAGTTTGGATGTTGACATTTTTTAGAGGATAAAAGAGTTTAAAAGTATCAACACAATCTAGTGTGTATCAGATGGCTTCAGGGACAAATATGGACTATGTACATTTTCTCTTCTGATATACTCACATATAGTGGACAGTTTATTTTTACTTATCACACATACTGAGTCTTAATTTCAAAAATTCTTTATCATGTATTGTAAAAAGTCTAAAGGTATAAAGTCTATCAGATATTTTATAAATACAGTGTCGGAATTCAGTTTTTCGTGTGAGAGAAATCACTCATAGGTAGAAAGACAACATAAATACAAATAAATTATGATGGCACTGCAGATAAATAATTGTTCTTACTACTATTCTATCACATTGATTTACAAGGCTTCTTCTTCTAGCCTTAGGTTTAGGGACATCTCAATTATAGTGAATTTAGAAAAATAACTTGATTTAGAGAATTAATTAGAACTATCTTCTTAAAGTGCTTTTTAAAATCACAGGTCTTATGATGTAAAGTACTGATTGGTGTCATGGAGAGGTTTTATTTCCTTGACTGAAAGATTATTAACCAGATCTAGGATACTCTTCAACCATTCAGATCACAGCTTTCTTCCAAGTCATTACATATTTTCCTTTTGCCAATTCAATGTTTTCATTCAATTTAAGAAACCCTACAGGCTGTCACACATTATAAATTTAATATATTCACAATCTATTCTGTCCTTAAATCCAAATGTTTTAAGCTAGACTGGTGGTTAACAAGACTGAAAGTAATTAAAAGATGTCAGGATTGGTGTGCTATGCTTTTATTTTAATTAGAAACCTATTGTAATGGGTATAAAGCAGGTCTCCACAAATGAGGGAAATTAGGTGCTAGCTTCCCTGATCTAAGATATATGGACACGAAATTTTACATTAAATTGTACCTACCTAAAACAGTAACTTCTTATTTTTCTTCTCATGTCTGCTTAACACTTAAACTGTTTTTATACTTTATACAGCTGTTATAGCCTATGTCTAGTTTGAGAATTCATTAGTAGTCCATGTAGCTGTGTTGCCTGGCTCATTGGAGAGAGACTATCAATTTGCCTTTCATTATCTTAACTTTTTTTATTCCACTCCAGTATTAAGGCAGAGATGAAACAAAAGTGATTTTCTTTTTTTTCCATATACATATATTGTGTGATGTAGGTCAGCAGTGTAAGCTTATAGGATCCCCTTAGACTTCCTGAAAATAACACAGGAGATAGACAAATCTCACCTTGAAAAATTAAAGTTCATACTCTGACTTACCCCACCCTGGTCATCTGACAGTTCAATGTCTAACATATGTATGTCACATAATATTTTTGCAGTCAGCAAGACACAATTAGCCACCTCCAGAAGGTATTTCATGTCATGTTAGGGTGAGCAATAAAAATTACATTATTAGACCTCTGGAGATTCCTACATTTTTTACTAGGATATGAAAGAAGACGGAAGATGACTACATTATAGATACCTAACTTTTAGACATACAAAATAAGGCTCAATTAATTTTACCTTATGTTTAACACATGGTAAAATTGTATTATATGTGGTAAAAAATATGTTTAGACACATTACTACATGTTTAGACAAATCCCACCCTTGAAACACAAGCCCTGGACAGCAGCTTTATAGTAAAAAGAATATTAATTATTGCCGCTTCTCTTTCCCCGGCTATCTGATGTTAAGAGTGAGGGGCGGCAGTTTTCCCCCTGGTAAAACAAAAAGCATGATACAACAAATTATTAATTAATTTATTTGTTTATTTATTTATAATATTATTTATTTCTGGAACAAATTTGAAAGCCAGATTTTCTGACCAAAAAAACCCAAAACCCAAACAATACATTAAAGTTTATAATATATACAACAACATTATTTGTATTGGTTATTTTTTTCTAGTAGAATGAAATTTTAATCAAGTCTCATGACTCTTCTAAAAAAATCAGTGTTTGGAAATATTAATAGTTTTTAATAAAATATTTGGTTATTTCTTAATTACAGAGAGTCAAAAATAGGTAAAGATCTTGACCTTCAGCACGAACCCTGTTAAAGCACTTTTTATAACCTGTCAGGCACTTAACACAGATGAAATACCAGCAGATTGTATCACAACTGCTACTACTATCTATGACATTTTACTGAGCAAGTTTCTGATTACCAAACAGAGAAACAGTGGAATTGATAGTGCTGCAGAAGGTACAATACTGGCCATACCAAATAAGGGCAGAAAAAAAGAGAGATAAAAATCACAAGTAGATAATGCTATCTTATTATCTGGTGTGTTTCAGGGAGATCGAGGAGGCAGTCCATGCTCCCTGAACAGTTTTCTAAAACTTGAATGGTTTTAAAAAACACAGGCTGCTGAAGCAGATTTTAATTGCAGCTTGATATGACACCATTTGTAATTCCGCCAGCATACATGTATAAACACTCACATACATTTAAGATGCATGAATTCAGCAATTCAGAGCAGATTTAATACGAGTATACATGATAAGGTTCTATCCATGGTAGTGGCAGTGTGGACTTCTATCTTTAATAGAAAGGTTATATAGTTTCAAACCCTATCAAAAAGTGTCATTTGGCAGAATATGAAAAATACATGGTATATGTTAACTCAAAATCATATCCTTATCCTTTTAAGCGTAAAACTTGAGACTACATAAAACTCTGCCACTGCTGTCCCATGTTCTCACCCTCTCTGCCTCTTCTACCTTGAGCCACTCAAGTGCTTTGCAATTTACATTTTTATTCCAGATCTGGAGCTTCCCTTAACAATCATCTATGGCCCACATACATATGCAAAAATTAGTGTTCAAAATCATCTTGTCTGTCTTGAATGAGTGCCTGCATGTATTAAGGGAAAATGCAAAGATCACAACAATGACACTAGAAAATCTGTTTATGGTTATCTAATCCTGGCAGAGGTGTTTTAAACCTTCATTGCAGGAGAGGAAGAGGTGAAGTATTAAAACTCAATCTCTTAAACTTTGACATCCATATTGGCAAAAACGTTATCACACAAAGATCGAAGATTATTTCTTTATCTCTGTAAAATGCAGATAAATATGGGTGGCTGCTCTCTGAAAGCATGGTAAATAACTGTATAGGCATACAAACAACTTATGGAGTATTTTTAAGTTATAACTTTTTCTAAATGGTATCTTCATATATGTTGAACCTGTCCAAGAGTATAACAATTTCTAGCAATACAGCTGAAAGTGTATTTTTCATGTTGAATGTAAGGAAACTTAACACTGTAAAAAGTGGTTTATCAGTGAAAGGCAAGCTTCCACTTCCTTAAAAAAAAGGACATTAAACCTCAACACGTGCCACAAACACTCAGAATCAGGAAAATTAACTCTATTATTCTTACTCAAATAGTCTGTGACCTGAAAGGATATTTTCCTTGCTTTAACAAGCAAAGAAATAGCCTTTCTTTTGGTTTATGCCTCCACCTGAATTTTTCACTTTATTCTTCACCTGTGTGTCTACAGGATAGAAAGGAAACTGATAGCATTTCAGATTAGAACAGAAAAGAACAAAATGCACAAGAAATTCTTTAGATATATATGTCACAATATGATAACCATAAGAAAGAATAACATGGATTTCATGCTGCTATACCTTTCCTTGTGTTTCATCGCGTTTTATTCAAGCAGTCTCACGTTTGAAAATTCCTGCATGGCAGAGGAATGGACAGAAGATTTTATTTCTGGAGTTTAAAATAACTTTAGAATATATACATACAGTTTTCTACATTATAACTGAAAATCTAGCTAGAAATACCTGTGCTAATGAAATCAGTAGTCATTATAAAGTGTTGTCTGTCTATATTTTGACACTGCTTTCTTAACCTAGGCCTTTTCTCGATGTTTGGTGAATCACTATTCCTAAGTGCACAAACTCTCATAAACTCTGACAAATCAGTGGAGAAGGTGCTCCACTGTGAGCATTTTGCTTAGTTCTTCTTTGGATTCAGAGTCATAAATCATGATTATGAGTTTCCTCCTTAAAAAAAATTATTTATTCCTGGGACAGAAACTTCAACAATAGGTAACCTTCAGAAACATCCACATTTGCTATCTCTCCAGTCCAATAAACCAATGAACCTTGTATTATTTACAGAAACTACGTAGGACTGGGATAATTCCTTCTTTTTGTAGTTTGCCTGCTGACTTTCTTCCTTGATCTTTCCTCTGTGGGCATGGGATTTGCTTTCTACTATTAATAATACCTGCCTTGTTTTGAACAATTTTGTCATCTATGGCTACTGGAGTTAATGGGACTGTTTATATGCCCAAAAGCATAACAGAGCTGAATCAGTGTCTTTAATGATGAATTCTATTGATTAAGTGAGAAATGATGACATACATCATTGCAGAGGAATTTCTCATAATCGTTCTCCCAGTGCAAACTGTCATCTCCAAATGTTACAGTAATATCTGTTCACTGGAAAAACACTGACTCTTTACCCAGAATTTCTTAACATAAATTATTTGCTGAAATTACCATAGGAAAATTATGTTTCTTTTCTCTTCAAGACAAACTTATACAAATACTTCCCCTTCAAAATCAATTTTTTTTCCTAAAAGGAATCCTGTATTCCATAAAGATTGGTCTCAAAACTAATTATCAATAAAGCTTATACACATAAACTCCTCCAAAGTATCATGGTAAAGAAATAAGATATTCACACTTGCATGACATTAGAAGTTTAGCAAGGAAGCTTAAAGCAGTTTTCCTCTGGGAAGAGGTTGTAGACCAAAGGAAAGGCCAATTTATACTTTTTCTAAAATTCACTGCATCAGAATTTTAGTGCAAGAAAAATTTAGTTGTGGATTGTTTCTTTTCCTATTTTTTTTCTTTTTTCTTCCTATCTTTGTAGTTTGGAAAGATTAATCTTCATGTCTCAGCAGCTGCTTATTTAGATTGAAAAACTAACCAGAATGAGAATAGTGGCTGAAGCAGATAATCTAGCTAAAAATGTGATGTGTACTAGCTTGGATTGTAGACAATGTGTTGCATTCATTTTATTTTCTGGACTGAGAGAACAATAAGATTCTTCAATGAACAGCGAAAAATTGTGATGTGTAATGTATATAGGTCAGCAAGCTGGATACAGCTGGCAATAAAAATAAACAAAGAAATAATTAAAAAAATAAATTTGAGTTCCTTGTTAAAATTTGGATTGTAAGCTTTTAAATTAACAAACACAAAATATTTTTCTCCAGGAGGCAAAAGGAAAAAAAAAAACCAAACCCAACACTAAGTGGAAGCTTTACTGAAAGTATCAATGTTAAGTTTCTTTATCTGAATTACAAACAAGAAAATTGTTTCTTAGAGTCTTTCCAATGTATATTTCTTACAAAATATTGACTACATGACAATTTTTAGAAAACATTGACTGTATTTGTTAGAACTGAGACAAATTCTCATACCCTTGCAGTGAAATCAAAGGTCCCCAGCAAAGGAAGGATATCGACCTGTTGGAATAAGTCCAAGAAGGGCCACCACTTTGATCAGAGGAATGGAGCAACTTTTCTGTGAGCAAGGGCTGAGGCAACTGAGATTGCTCACCCTGGAAAAGAGAAGACTTCAAAGTGATCTAGTTGCAGCCTTTCAGTACCTGAAGGAGCCAGGAGAAAGATGGAGAGAGACTTTTTACAAGGACATATAGTGACAGAAATAGTGGAAATAGCTTCAAACTAAGACAGAATAGTTTTAAGCTAGATGTTAGGAAGAAATTCTTTACTATGAGGTTTAATGAGGCAGAGGAAAAGGTTGCCTATATTAGTTGTGGCTGCCACATCCCTGAGAGTGTTCAGAGTCAGGCTGGATGAGGCTTTGAGCAGCCTGGTCTAGTCAAAGGTGTCCCTACCCATTGCAGGTTGAAACTATACAATCTTTAAGGGCCCTTCCAACTCAAGCCATTCCATAAATCTATGATTCTGATATTTAAATTATATTCATGGAATAAAGAATATTCACCGTTTAAACTAAGAATTGCAGAAAGTAACATATTCCAGCCTCAGTGACTCTGTGATTCTGAAACTGTTATTTGGCAAATCTTGCTTGCAACAATTCTTGTCCAACTCAGTACCTCTTGTTCTGTTTGTTTGTTTACTTACTTATTGCAAACATTTAGAAGACAGATTTTGTTCTGTACAAACATTTCAGAAAGAGCTTTAATTAATAGAAGTGCATAGACTGATGTGCAAATGAGTGTTCTTGTGTTTGATTACACATTCTTGAGTGCAATTATGGGTATTCACTTCAAAAGTGCTATCATAGTCCTCCATAATGTATATTCATGTCCACTGGCACAACTCCTATTTCAAACCTTTGAGCTGATCTAATCAGCCCAAATTTAAAAAGAAATTTTTCTTCCTACACATGAAGCCCATTATCATTACCAGAATCCAATCCCTATACCTATAAATCTATAAATTATACAACAAACTGCAATCTAGTCGTGTTTTCCACCAGCTTGCGTTCACTTCAAAAGGTTGATTTTACTGTGGTTCAAACACTGGCTGTTGGCTACCATCCTTCTCTATTAATATGAATGAATGACCCTTAATAAATCATGATAAGTTACAATAAATCTCACAAGTCCAAAAGAAGCTGAACACCAATAAAAGTTTTCCAGATAAATATTAAGCTATACAGTTAGTGATTAAATCCCAATTTCAATTAGAGTGAAATGAAAGAAGCAAAAAAGGAATCCTGTCCACCTAACACAGACATGTAATTAATAATTGTATTTTGTGCCCTCTTTAAACCAGTGTGCCTAAAAGTCATGTTTCATAAGCACAATAAATGAAGGTTCCTCCCAAATGGCCATGGGGCAGTGTGTTCTGTGGGGGTGAAAACTCTGTCTGACCCCACTAGTTATAAGTTAGGGCTGTTTTGGTGGGGTTTTTTTTGCACATAAGTACTTGGGATGGAGATAAAAAACAGATACAAGGAAAATTTTAACCTTAAACTCAGAAAAAGCTTTGGAAACTTTTTGAAAACTTAAAGTAATATGAAATTCACACCTTCCCTAAAAAAAAAAAAAAAAAAAAAAAAAAAAAGATTTCTGAGTTTTTCTCTATTAGCTTCCTTCATAGTCAGTAGAAATAAGTAGTTCCTTTTATAGAGCAATTAATCTAATTCTGAGACAAGAAACAGTAATAGGTCAGATGGGTTACCTTTAAGAATTCATGGTACTGCTCTGTTGTACAGTTCTATGGCTGTAAAGAGAAACTGGAAAGTCATCTTAGATTAGATGGCTAGATGGCAAAAGTTAGGTAAGATTAGTCCTACCTTTAGTACCTATTGTTTTATATGCTTCCCACATAATTCTGAAGCCTGATACAACAAATGGAGTCTGAAAATGGTGGCTACAGTCTATATTTTTTCCAATACTGATTCAAATTTTAGATTATGTTTATGTTATTTTTTAAATGAGAGCAGGTCATTAAAATTATTGAAGGAGAAAACAATAAGAGTTGCGAACTGCAAAGATTTATCCCCACACCTCTTCAGAGTGCACCATATATTAGAACTGCCTTAACAAGAGAGGCATAAAATTGCTGAGTTGCAGCTCTGACCTATGCTGGTAAGAGCAATGTACAATCCTCATGCTGTTTAATTCACTTTAGTTACAGACTTGTTCCTCTTGGTCTGAGAATTTTAATAAGGAGACTATGGGATGGAAATACAGAAATAATTTTAAAATAAAAGGGAGCAGTTAATAAAGTCTGAATGGATAGATAAAATAGTACTGGTAAACCCATGACTTTGTTTTTAATGACTTGCTGCAAAACTTAAATAAAAATTTAATATATGCCATACAAATAATATGCCTGGTGAATAAGATGACAAGAGACTTTTCTTACCCTTGCATTTAATTTTTATTTTATTTCTCATCCTGATTATAACAAATTCTTTAATAATCAAAGCATCGCAATGAACAAAGAGTATGGTGTAATACTGTTAGTTTGAGAATACTGCTAAAATGACTTCTACAAGAAGCAGGCATAATTCCCTTTTAAAATGCAAGACCCTGATTTGCTGACCATAAGGGGTATTACTAGAGGTCACCATGTTGCATAAAGTATGTCAAAGGATTGTCCTTATACACACTGCATGAACAGAACGCTTATTGGATATTTTCCTTGGGTGGGTGTTGATTAAAAATTTATTATAATACTGTTCTCTAGAAAACAAAACTAGTGTTTTACTGAGCTTTTTCAGACATCAGACATTTGGAAATTCATTCAGTTTATGGAAGGATGGTGCCAAATTTACTATGAAATTGATCAAACTCTGAAAAGTATCACTGCTTACTGAAAATTAGAAACTTAAATGGTTATTCTCTTTCTTACAGAATATAATGGATCCCCTATATAGGTCTCTTGACTCTAAATATCTCTGTATATGTCAGCACCATAAAGGAGCAATAGGTTTTATTGCCTCTGCCCGGCCTCACCAAGGAGCTCTCTACACCCTACCTACAGACTCAGGAGCTCCAGCTCAGCTCAGCCCAGGGCTGCTGGCCCCAGCACCAGCAGTGTCACAGGGGTGTTGGTCTCCAGCTGTGCCACAGCCTTGCCCTGCCATGGGATCCCTTGACTTGAACTTTAACTCCTGGGCTGAGCTCCTGGCCTGATTCCAGCCGCCACTGTCCCTACAGACCGGCCTGGTCACTACAAAAGCTGGTCTCAACTCTGACCTATGGATTGGCTTTCCAACATGACCCCAGACCTGCCTCAGTATGACACACCCCTATGATCCAGACATTTCTTTGGGTGTGATCATCCTCCCTGAGTCTACCCTGCTCACCTCACTGGATCCTGTGACACAGTGCCTGCTGGCCTTGGGATTTTCCCCTGGGTGCCTGGTTAAGCTTTTCTGACATTGTATCAGCAGCACTTTTGCTCAGTATTGATCATATTAGGATAAAGGAATTTGGTGTGGGCTTTCAAGAAGCATTAAGAAACCAAAGATGGCCTTACACCCTTGTAGGGACACCACCTGGTATTCCAGAGTAACATATCCCCAAGAGTTGAAGGGAAGCATTCAACAGAAAGCGTGGAAATGATGTGAAATAAAAGGCCTTACTTAGTCCAGTTACACTTTTTTTTTTTTTTTAACTTATGAATGGATAAATAAATTACAATTTCCAGATGGTCAAATCCTCTTTGGAAATATTCTTGTCCCAGTGTCAAAAAATAACACATCCATAACTGTTGTTTATAGTCTAGAAGGAAATCCATAAATATCCCTAAAAAAATACAAGATGAAAACAAGCAATGCTAAAGTGGATATACTGACTTTATTCAAAATTCAGAGAAAAATCAGACTGGAAATATGACCTTGTATTTTTCTGAATGTTTTCTACATTAGTATATGAGCAATATAAGATCTGAAAATTTTCACCAAGTGGATTTCCAGCAAGCCACAAACCAAAAAAAAAAAAATTTTAAATTTTACATATTGAATTAGCATCTACCTCACCTGAGATCTACTGTATGAATCCTCTTTATGGCTTAACAGACCTTAAAAATATTTTCTGCTTTCTGTTACCCTGGCAAAAGCACAACTATATGTACAATCCAGCCATTAAGTAGTCATAGCATATAAAATGTAACTTTCACCTACCAGGAATAAAATAAAATTTAGGATTGTGGCACAATAATATGTTCTAGACAAGTAGATTTTTGGGGTTTGTGTTATGTTTTATCTACTTTGACAAGCTCATCTAGGGAAATATAAACTTCCTGCACTTTCTACTTTCAGAAAATACAGAGAGAATTGATTCGGGTCATAAAAGTCAGTGCATTAAGAACATTAACCAAGAAAAGAAGTCTTGGAGATTTATAAATTAATGTGTGCCCTACTGACCATTAAAAAACATGAACCTTGTTTTTATCCTGTTTATAAGGTTGCTGTGAGGTTGAATAGAACAAAGTTGACATCTGTAATCTCCACTGTCTACTAATCTCTCACCCTACTTCTGTCCAAGCATTAACCTGTGACATGACTTGAGATGAGGCTCTCATCAATGCCAAATGTCTGGCAGGTACAGGATATCTATTCTATAAAAGTGAATAGAGGTTTATAATTTTTAATACAAATCCTGCAACTTTTGCATTTATATTCCATATGTTAATGTGGGCAATCTTTTGACTCATAATGTTGAGCTCAAATACATTTTCTTCTGAGCTCCTAAATTCCTAAAAGATTAAACAAAAAGGGATTTGTCCATCACAGCAAATTACATATTTTATATGATAGACAAAGAGAATTTGTTAGGATATACTGATTTTTAAAAGCTTTTGCGTCTGTAAACCAGGTTTTCTGGTTGTGAGACTAATGCAATATAGGATAACTGATAAAATATTCCCATGCCTTTGTTCCTATTAGTATATAACGCAAAATATAATTGCCATAAACCATAAAATACAATTGTAATTTTAAACCCCTAGTGACATCTTTCACTATTCTTTTGGTTTTATTGCTTTTAGTATTCAACAAAGTTTGGAGTGGAATGGAAATTCTGGATGAAATGCTGTAAACTAGTGTCTTTCAAATCCCAGGGAGGGTGGAGGTGACAGTGAGGGGCTGGGGGACACAGGGTTGGGGGACATGGGGAGACACAGCTAACAAAACTATACCTCCCAGACATGTGTTCAAGTATTTAAAACCTCCATTCAGTGGGGGAAACTTTTCTCCAGATCATGATCCTTCACTGGTAGGTGCAGTGAACCACCTAAAGAAAAGCAGTTACTTTAGATAAACTAATGCAGCATAAAACTCAAGAGAGGGATTTTGAAGGCAAAGAAGGAATAGATGTTGGTGAGCTGTAAATGAAGATGTAAAATAGAATGGCATAGGAAAGCGTGTGATTTATTTTCTTCATGACCTGTGCTAGAAAGCAAGTCTGAAAGATGCCAGTATTGTGTTTTTATATGTGAAGATGGACTTGTTTTATTATCAGAGGGTGAAATTAATCAGGAAAGGAAAAAAAAAAAGTGAGTCCAGAACAATGACAGCAAAATTGAGTTTTACTCTTCTCCCTGCCAATTTTATCATTCACTTTGTAATTAAGCTTGAAGATTTTCCTGCTTTATTTCTCTAGATTTCTTCAGAAGACAGTAAAAAAAGAGGTGGACTTAAAATGCAAATTCATTCTCTCCTGCTACATGCACTAGAACTGTATATTCAGGACAAAATGTTTTGTTTGAGTTATCTCAGGCATCCCCAACCTTCAATAAATCCAAGGCCCAGTACAGCAAAAGTCTTCATCTGGACCTTAAAATCTGAATCTGTGACTTTTGTGTGGCATCTTCCTCTCCATGCAGTGAGAAAAGTTACTTTAGGAATAATGCAGCCAGCACTCTCTTTGGGTCTATCTCATCTTGGAACATTGTCAGCAGCTTGAATAGGGGCCACTCTGCCGGTTGTGTTCTTCTGGAACAGCCCAAGGAAATAATACCAAAGGTGGATTGCAGCATAACTCTGTACATGAACAATTTTCTTTTTCATCTTATGCATCAGGTCTGCTTAATTTGTTGTAGTACTTGGCTGAGCACCTAACACAGATATGAGAGAGTTCATCTGGGGTTTCTGGTTGCAGACACTCATGTCTGTAACTTCATAATTGTGAAAGCACCACTGCCTTTCCCTAGCAATCCTGATCTTAGCTTTTGCTAAGAGCTTCTAATTCTTCTATAGTATAGATTTACAGATTGTGCCAAGTGAATTCTTATTTATTCTTTTGGGAAATGTATCAACATAAGTAAAGAAACATAGAGACCTTGAAAGGCTGTCAAAAAATTTGCATCTTATTTTATACAGGACAAAAATAAGACTGTGTATTAAATATACAACATCTATTCATGTCACAACACTTCATTTCTGTCTACTTTTGAACCACTAGTCCACCTCTTTTTTTTTTTGAACCACTATTTTGGATAATAGGAAATCATCTTCTTCTGTTTTTTTTTTTATTATTTATATTTTCTTCTGTTTCTCTGACTTGTATCACAAAGTGCGATTTTTCTCCCTGCTCCCTACCCTCCCTTCTATCTGTAACAACATTCCTTTCATTCCGTGTTTCATAATTTCCAGGGCTTTTATCAAAGAGAGTCCTTGCTGGTTAATCCTTCCCATGTGAACTTACTAGTTTATGTGATTTTGTCTCCATTTTTCCTTGATAAAGCTAATAAGATGCCAGTGTATGTCTACATTAAAGACCTGTGAAGGCCACAGGTACCAGGGTTGCACAGTTGTCCATTAGATGTGTATTTTTTACATAAAGTATCTCCAAACAGAAAACAACCTCAGCAAAATAAATAGTTAACTAAGAAATACTATATTTAATAATCTTGGACTTCATCACGTTTTATGAAGTTTAGATTTATTTTTAATTTTTGAAAAGACACTATTTGTAAATAAAATATCCTCCACTATTTCTTACTTGGTACTGCTTTCAGAATTGGATTACCCATAACTGGAGATTTCTTTTACCCTTAAATTGGAGATGTTCATAACTGACATTAAAATTTGAACCTGTCCAAACAAGAAAGCAAAGAAAAGCATTCAAGAGTAGCAATAAGAGCACACCAGAATATGGGTGATAATTACTACAAATCAGAAAAAAGAGTAGAGGAAGAAAAGCTCACATAAGCCCAGAAACAATACTATTTTCTGGACTCATTTTCAATACATTATATTCAATCTAGATGCAGTAAGATTTCCTGTCATATTCTAAAACAGAAGTGGTTCTGCCCCCCAAAAATAAATCAGTTCTTAAAAATGGAGATTCAGAAGAGTAGAAGAAGGTTGTGATGCCTTATAAGCATTGTATTTTTGTAGAGTGTAAGTCAGTGGTACTGTTCAGTCAACAGAATTAAGGGAAAAAAACAACACTACCATTCTGCACATTAAGCAGGTTTGGCTTAGGTCAGTACCGGCTGTCCTTGGAGAAGATGAATCTTCTGTAGAATGTGATGTTATGAGATGTAGTGCTGTTTCAAGGTCTTTGAAATAAAAGGGAAAACTAGTGTTCCTTCTTTCTCCTTTGTTTTTCGACAAAAAACCCACTGCAGTGACCTTAACTTCCCTTCACCTTCATGTTTTAACAGAGGAAGAACTGTAATTTCCTTAATAATAGTGCTACTTCCAGAGTCCATTACAGACATTATAAAAAAGTAATCATTCTATAGTACCAGGACCTTATACTTATTTCTAAAGACCTCGTGTACAATTGGTTTCAACACCATTATATATTTTGATGTCTCTTCTGACAGTGAAGGGAAAGCTTCATTTTATCTTACAGGTCTGATGCTCACTTCTGGTTTTAGTTTGTTAATTTTGTCTAATAAATACCACAGTTATCCGACTGTCCAAGTGCCTTTGAGTGCATCATGAGTGGTCATAAATATAAGAAAACAGGAATGCATCACTGTTCTTGGATTGTCATGGCTATCTACAAGGACCTGTGCTTCACAGGCATCCTGTCTCATCATACTCAGCAAATGAGTTCAAAAACTCATGTCTGAAATTGACAGCAAGTATCTGATTCAAAGTAGGTTTTCTTCTAAGTTGCAACCATCATAATGAATTAAATCATATTATGTTGTGTCACATTGGTATACTAGATGCTACTTAAGTCCAGGTAGACAACAACCACAGCCTTTTCCTCATCCACCAAAGCGGTCACACTTCCATGGTCACTGCCATGGAAGAAGATTAAGTTAGTCAAGTAGAACCTGCCTTTTATAAACCCTTGCTGTTTGGGTCTGATCCCTTGGTGGTTCTGCATGTGTTACATGATGGTCCATAGGTTGGTCTGCTCCATAATGTTCCCGGGCACTGAGCTCAGGCTGGCAGACCTGTAGCTCCCTGGGTCCACTTTCTAGTCTTTCCTGAGGGTGGGTTTGCTAACTTCCAGTCAGTTGTGATCTGGCTGGCTATCCATGACAACTGATAAATAATGAAAAGTGGCTTGTCAAGTTCTTCTGGTGGCTCCCTCAGTACCCAGATGGTGACTCCCATCCAGCCTCACATATCTGTGTCTCTCATTGTAGTAGCAGGTCACTGACCATTTACCTTTGGATTCATCTTTTGACTCCAATTTCCCATACTTGTTTGTGTTCAGCTCATGCTGGTCTTCCTCTTTCATTTGTCCAGTTTCCTTCTGGTGAGTTTCACTGGAAGAATCCTGGTCTAAGCTTTCTCCTGTGATGACCACAGAAAATATTCCAATTGGAAAACTGGAATATTGTAATATTCCTTTTGCTCCTCTATCCATTATATCCATTCCTCTCCCCCCCACCATCTTTTTGTTTACTGTGATTAGCCATTTATCACAGTAAACAGTAGTGTGTAAGGCATAGAACATTTTATGACTAACAGTATAGTAGGATCATAGAGTACCAGGTTGGACTGGGTGCTAAAGGATCACCTTGGCAAAATCACAACTTAAACAAGATGGCTCAACACACTTCTGAGTATTAGAATAGTCCAATGTTGAGCCTGGAGAGATTATTCCAATGCCAGATTGTTCTTGTTGTGAAAAATATTTCTCTTATAGCTAATCAGAATCTCCCCAGCAATAACTTGCACCCATTACCCCTGTTCTTTTCCTCAACCCTTTACACAGCTCTTTACAAAAAATGAGTCTTCTCTGTAGCTGTCCCTTAAAATGACACATACTCTATCAGTGATATGGCACTAGGACATCACATACTAGAAGTAGTGAATCATACATGCCCAGGACCATTTTCTGGTGTAGAGGTTATCTGGTATGGAATGCTGAATCTACATACCATAATATATATTTTTGCAATGCAGAACACTGTGGTAAGAAATCATACATTAGAAAAGTATCTTCTAACTGTTCCTGGGAATCACTTGTGACTGTTCTGGCTGGCCTGTGGGTCTGTGTCAAAACTGGAAAAAAAATCTATCAAATTAATAATATAGATCACCAGTTTTAGTTTCAGGAACATTTACAGGCACTGTTCAATATTCTAATAGAACTGTAGCATGTATTTTGTGAGAAAATGTTTGTCTTTAAAACCAGGGGACAATTCAGGACTGTGAATTTTAATTATAGACAACCACATTTTACTAGAAGATATAGAAAAAGAGGAGAACTGCGAGAACTAAGTTGCACGTGCACAGACTTTACTGCCTTCTGTGATACCAGCCACACAACTCTGGCTGAGTCTAATGGAGATTTGCTCTCATATTCTTGGCTTGTTTAGCTAGATCCACATTCCTAGCATTTGTGGATGCCTTGCTTTCATACAAATCTAAACATTAAGTGTGAAAAAAGATTAGCCTTCTTTCACTAAGGCACTGAGGTTATTCCATCTAAACAAGACATTTACTCTCAACGGGTTGACTTTACACTCTGTCACCACAGTCACTCAGAGCAGAATTCCAAACTGTGTGATTTAAGAGTTCTGTGGAAGGACATGCCTCTCCCTCATTACTGAAAACTGAGACCTTTAGGGGAGCAGATGTTAACATCTTTTGCATAAATCAAGTACGTGCAATTGAGTTTAAAATTTCTTGTTTACCATAAAGTTGCTTTGATTGAATGTCATTAAAATCAAAATCTTGGAAGCACTTAAAAAAAATGTTGAGATTTACTAAATTTACTTGTATACTTGGAAAAAACCTGAATGGGATTATTTTCCAATCTGTCAGTAGTTCCAGCACTGAACGGTTGTGACTGTCATTAGTTATTGAAAAAATATGAGTATCAAATACTTGATTTGCTGTTAAATCTACATTTCATGATATTTTCAAAAAGCATTATGAATTCAATTACAAGAAGAGAAGTAAAAGAAAACATATTTCTTTAAAGATGCAAAAAAAAAGCATGAAGATCAGATTGCCTGAAAGAGGAGGACTGGGCTTCCCTGGAATAATATTTAGGAGAAAACAACTTCAAAACCCCATTCTCAAGAAAGCAGATGTTTTCTGTCCTATTTTTAAAATGAAGTTTATATTTATACATATCTTTATAATATAATTTGAGGTTAAAACACTGTACTGTGACTCAAGATATTTAGTCTAGTCTTACTCTGCCCAGACTAGTGCTATAGTCTTGGCAAGTTGTGATTTCTGTGGTTTTTAGCCTAGTATGGAGAATGCAGGAATAATGCATTGTCTGTGAAGAAAGAAGGAACTACTATAGAAAGTACTTTTATTCTGCTGTGTAATAAAACCTGTTATTGGACTGTTAATCAGTCCCTCCTTTACCTAAAATACATATTTCTAAAGAAGAGACATCTAATCTTACTTGAGAAATTACTGCTAATATAAAAACCACTATAACCATTGTTTAGTAAAGTTTTCATTCACATTTCATAAACCACTAACTTAAATGTTAAAACTTATGTATTTTTTCTAGATGGGTCTACACTGTTACTTCGCTATCTACTTTTATGTTAAAACTGTAGTGACAGAGCCCAAGATCAGAAAGAAAATTTCTGATTCTGAATTATTCTCTACCAATGAGATTAAGTTTAAAAATTATGTTGAACCCTGTTGATTAGAGTCTCAAATATTTGAACAACTTGGGTACTTCAAAGCAATTTTGTGAAATATACAAGATTTAAGAAAAAATGTTTTATTATCTAATCTTCCTTGACTTCAAGAAGAGTTGGATATCTAGATCCTTGTACCCCTGCAACAAGATTTTAGTCTTCTGTGAGAAAAGAAGCTAAAGAGGCAGTAAGATATGGAAAAAAAAAAAGTTAATTGTGTAAAACTTATTTTCAACATTCTAAAAGTAAGATACATGTAGAAATCCTTACATTAAGGACACTAAAGCCCTTATGAAATTCATACAAAAATAAGACTATTAGCAATAAGTATATTAAGAACATGCATTTCCTGAATCAGGGCTATACATTTACAGATATTAAAATTTCTTCACATCAGTTTTCAAATAAAATAAAAATCTCTTCTCATGCCCTTCATGTATTACTCCAATTATACTGATGCCTTGTGAAGGCTGACCTAGAACAGAGACTAGATAGAGTTAAAGTAGGGCTTAATTAGAAGGCCTTAATGGATACACCTTGGGCAGCACAAGAGCCCCGCCAGGGCTACACAAATGATGAGCCCAAAATGGTCACAAAATGGATGACCGGCCATGGGGGTCTCTCACTTTTATAAGTTCTGGTCCATTAGCATATTGGAATTAATTGTCCAATTATAGATTTAGGTTTTGAAGTCACATCCTTCTTGTTTTTCCCTCCTCATTCCACCACTGTTTAATCTCTTGGGCTTGAGATTCGAATCAGTTGTCCTTGGTCCCCAGCTAGAGAAAGAATTGTTTTGTCTAGCTTCTCTGTGAAGATATCTTAGTATCCCCTAAAATGAAGTTCAGAAGTACACACTAAAGCAGTACAGAATACGAAAAATACAAAAGCTAAAACCTGAGGCATCAATACTCTGTCATCTACCAAGTCTTCTTTTTGCCTTCACTTATATACATACAAACCCAAAATTCTATATGCCTATAGGTAAGTATTTTTAACTACTGATCTGTAACTAACAAATTTGAGAGGAAGAAAAATATCAGAATAAATGTAGTAGGAATTTTTTAGTTGAATAAAGAAGAAAAATTCAAATTAGTAACTCCTATTCCTTATAAATCTACACTGGAAGAGGCACTAACCGATCTAAGCGATAATGTAATACATTTGGCAGAGTTCAGATATGCATGCATACTATTACAGACATGGTGCAGACATGGCATATTTTATTGTTGACAGTGACATAGGTGAAACTGGTAAGAGAAAGGCTTAGAGTTGTTTACAGTGGAAGATGGACGTGAAGGACACAGATGTGTAGAAAACCAGGTTTCATTAACTCTATTCTTTGCAGAACAAATCCTGCCTTGAAGAACCATTCCCATGAAATAAATAGGAATAATAGATAGTAGTAATCACATGAAAAAAAAAACCACCAAAATCCTTTTCTACTTCTGAGTTTTCCTGTGATGAAAAAGACAGCTGTGTGTTGAAGTACCTTAGACATAAAGTCAAAGAGCATTTTGATAGCTGCAGTCACTTGAAATACAATACTCATAATAAGCGGACTTTTTTTCAGGATACAGAGACCTCAAAAGAAAGAATATAATCAGGCAGAAGTAGAGAAGCATCAGAAGGAGAATGATCAAGCAGCTACATAAAGTAAGTTGAAGTTGCTTATTTGATTCTAATTCTCCGATCTGCAAATTCAGCTGTTCTCACAATAAAATACTTAAAAATAAATAAATAGTCTATTTTTTACTAAAGAAAATTAACAAATTAATGGAATTTTTATAAGATAATATTTGAAAAACAGTTGATTTATTTTCTAGTAGGGTATATGATAAAGGAGGATCTTGATCCAGAATTCAAATTAGAACAGGTGATAAAGGCAATTAAGTAATGAAATAATCAATTATTATTATCTATACTACCACTGGGATCAGATTAAGAATATAGAATCACTGTCATTTCTTATTCACCTTTCTTTCAAATTAGAAATATTTTCTGTGTTCAAGTGACTCTACTGTTGACAGTGTTAATGAAATTATTAATTTTTCTCAGTGTATAGACTTTTAAAGTGACAAAGAGGATCAGAATTTGTCTGTCACTGAATATCACATCATCTGTCAGCCACATGTTGCCCAAGGAAATAGGCAAGCTGTTAGCCTGTTACTAATTTTAGTTTGTCTTTATTCAGCTTGGGTTGTTCTCTTGGGTCACTAAATAAAGTTTATGTGCTATAATTCAAAATAAAAAGTTCTTTTTTCTTCATGAAAATATCTGCTATAATGAAAAGTGACCTCACCTTCTTATCAAAGCATTTATTATTTAGAGTGGAAGGTGTTGCATTTTTGCCTTTACAGAAACAGAGAAAAGCACAATATTTTGTAATTTTGATTGATCTAACATTTCCCATTATAATTACTGTTGTAAAATAGTAGTTCCTGATAAGATTGTATTTATGTGCTCCCAAAAACTTTGGAAAAATTATCAACTGTAGGGGTGATTTTTTCACTTAGAGCAAAATTAAGAAAAACACAATATTGAATTCCATGAAGAATAAATTACAACTTCACGCTATTTTCAAACTGCTATTCAAAAAGCCGTTCTGAGACACAGTGGCAAATTGGCCAACATACAATTGAAGGCAGACTTGACACTGAATGCAAATATTTTCAACTCTTTTCTTGGTTGTACCATTTTTTGTTCTGGTAACCAACAGCATTATTTGGGAAGTTTATATGAATTTTAATAAAAGCTATTGCTAGCTTTTTTCTCCTTCTTTTAAGCCCTGATTGCAAATCACAGGATAATATAAGTCTGAAGGAGCCTCAGGAGGTTATCTGATCCAACCTCAATAAGACTTGCCACCTTAAACTGTTCAAATAGAATGGAGTGTCACACCATGTGCCTGAGAGCATTGTCCAAATGCTCCTTGAGCTCTGTCAGGCTGGTGCTGTGACCACTTTCCTGGGGAGATCTTCCAGTGCCCAAACACCCTCTGGGTGAAGAACCTTTCCCTGATGTCCAACCTAGAACTCCCCTGACACAACCTTGGGCCATTCCCTTTGGTCCTGTCATTTTCACCACAGAGATCAGTGCCTGCCCCTCCTCTTCCCCTCACGAGGAAGCTGTAACTGCAATGAGGTCTCCCCTCAGTCTCCTCCAGGCTGAAGAGAACAAGTGACCTCAGCTGCTTGTCATACAGCTTTCCCTCAAAGACCTTCACCATCTCCACCATATCAACACAAATAATATTACTCTATTTTAGACCCAAAGAGCATTTTACCTTCATAAAGCTGATGGTTGGATTCTTGTTTTTTTTTTTTTTTTTTTAATACTGTGGAATTAAAATGCTTCATATATGGCCAAGATTGCTTTAGAGTTTAAATACTAAGAAGATAACAATATGGGACACAATCACCAATTATATGAATTTCAGGAAAATCACAGGACTAAAAGCTATACTGGAACTTAGTTATGTCCAGCCAGTAAAATAGGAAGGAATTAACCTGGCTAAATTTTTTTTCTGGAGATTTTAATAATATTTTCCTGGAGTTTTTATTCATGTTTGTTCACTTGTGTAGACTTGAATTCAATCCGTGAATCAGGAAAACTTTTTTTTTTTTTTGACACTGGCCCATATGATATGCTTGAACTCCAGCTTAAATGTGGATTTACTTGTGCATATCCTTTCATGACTTCTTAGTCTTTTATTAGACTAATTAGCATCATATCCTAAATTAATACTACCACGTGAGGGTTTGTTTCGGTTTTTTGGTTTTTTTTCTGACAGATATTTTTAATGTAACTGATGAGACGCACAGATAATATTTAATTAAATATACTGAATTTCAACAAAATAATTTGCATTCTTTTTTAAGCGCTATGACTTGAATTTACTTAGCAACATAAATGAAATTTAAAATAATGGAACCACTGGAAACTAATGCTAATCTTTTGGCAGAAGTAGCATTTTTAATAGGCCACACTATTAAAGAAAAAAGAAAGTAATAAAATTGTATTGATTATAGAGAAACAGTGAACGCAAATTAATATTATATCCTGCTGAATTTGAAAAAACAAATTATGTAGATATTAGTTTTGGGGTTTCAGTGGATTTGAGAATAAGGAAAATATGTAGCAAGACTAAGAAATATCCAGAAGTTTGCACCCTCTAAATACATAAAAGATATTTTAAAAGCTGAAACAAAACCAAAAACCCATGCAGTATTCTCTCTGGGATCTTCAGCAATCTTTCTGGTACCTATTTTACCAATTCCAGCCACACCTATCCAGACATTCTGAGTACCGTACTTCTGCAAAATGAAGTTTACAGAGATGTAGCAAAAAGATGAAAAATCTCTTCTATGGGAACTAATTTTCACACAGAGAATATTCTTCACATTTTTACCAAATGTCCTGTCACTTTTTACCAAAATCTTCTTTGGACAATGATATAGGGAAAAAGTACAAGCTTTATTCTAGAGAACCATATTCTAAAGATAAAGAAATGGTGTGCATGATGCCTATGTATAAGGACAAAGTAGATGATTTTCTCTGATTAATTTTTGTGTGAATCTACAAAGTGACAAAAAGAGAAATACCCAAAAATTAGTTTATTTTGTTTCTCTCCATAAACAGATTTCTTTTTCTTTGCTTTGTTTAGCATGTTTGTTTTTTTAAAGATCTCCATTGGAGATTCAGGAGACAATCCCACTAGGGTGATCCTTGATTAGTCTGGCTTTTTTTCCCTTCTGCAGTCATAAAATCACAAAACATAAGAGAATCTGAAGCTAATGATTTTGAATCAATTCTAGAGGGAAGGATAGAATGCATAAACTAAGGGAGCACACCTCCAAAAATATCTTTACAAAGATTTGTCTTCCTTAAGTTGATATCTTATAAAATAAAGCATTTTATTAACTCTCTTGTAAGTATGGCTCTTAGTTTTGCTAGGAAGGGTATTGCAACCATTTTACAATGTCATAAATTAGTGGTTATAGCTGTAAACTTCTCAAAACCAGTGTTTTGACCAATGTACTGAGTATTTAAAATTTTACTTGGCCAAGGAGTATCTTTAAGTGAAGACTTGCATATTTAAAAATATGTTTTCTCAATGGATTGCTGTTAAAAAAAGGGAAAAGTGAGCAACTTAATATTTTTTTCTAGATATATTTAGGTTCATGCAGAGTTGCCTCTAAGAGATTCAGCTGAATGAAAAGCCAAGAATTTGAAAGAATCTTAGAACATACATAATGGTGCAGGACTTTTTGCTATGTCTTCTTGAGCTGATGTACTTGAATTCTAAGCAAAGCTGAGGATTTTTTTTTTTTTTCCTGATTCGTGATTACAGCTAGAGCCCACAGATGAAATCATTAATGGAGCATATCCCTAAGGCAGAAAGAACTATTTGTGAGAATGGCCCAGATTAGATTTTCCATAAGTACTAATTGAAAACAAATAAGTTAGGAGACTAATGGAATCTCATAATTCATGCAGATATCTTTCAGAATCCAAAAATTCATTAGCTTACCTTCTTAAATTTGCTGAAGATCATTGATAATGTTTAGAAAGGGTATAGTGTTATTTCAGGTCCTACAGAAGTTCCCTAAAAGACAACAAAAATCTTTAAGCTTGAAGTCAATGACTGCACCTCTGTGTGACATTGGACTTGTACACAAATAAGGAGAAGACTGGTTTTCTGGGGGAGAAATTTTTCAGTAATTGGGAATCAAAGAGGAATGGAAATTATGTCTGTTATTAACCTCTTCTTGTTGTTATTGCATAGGGTCTCCTCATTTTGCATTAACAAGATCTGTCACTTAAACAAGTAAAAATAAAACCCAAAGAACACAAGAACACAAGCAAAATATCTCTCCCAGATATGCCTCTGAATACTGAAATTGAGTAAATAAGTTCTGAAACCTACTAATTATATTGCTTTATGCTTTAATGGAAATGTTTAAAGGAACAGCAAATGCAGTAAACACACTATAGATAAAGTAACATACAAAAAGAAACTAAATGCTGGAAAGAGATGAGAGAATATGGTTGTTCAAGAAAAGTCAAAGTTAAAAAGTAATTTACTTAGGTTACTTACTAAAAGCTTTATTTGTAAAGCTTAGTAGATCTCAAAACAGTCTATATAAGTGTCTGTTTTCAGTGCAGACTTGTACCAAATTGTTTTGCTTCATCTCTTCTTTGCATGTGCCACTTCTAGCAGTTACACTGCCACCTTGTTTGTTATAAGACCTGTGTCATTTATCCAATATATTTACTGCTCTGGAAAGATGTTGTCTCTTTCCAGGCTACTTTTTTGTATGAATCAGCTGCTCTAAAAAGGAATACTATTTTTTTTGGTTTTCATCCAGACTTGTGCAAACTACTACTTCAAAGGGAATAAGAAGCATTGAGGATCAAATTTAGCAGTTTAAATCAGAGGAGGGACAAGATAGGAAGAAAGGCTCAAGATTGTCCCTAAGAGTTCTTCAGAACTGCTGCCAAGTCAGCTGTAGGAAAAAATTATTTTCATAATACAAAGTCCAAATAATTTACTTATAAACACAGAACATAATAATAATAAAAATTTAAAAAATAGGAACTGATATTGTTGTTGGGCAAATATAAAATGTAAACTACATCTAGCCAAAAAGAGTTTATTATTCTCATGTTTTACTATTTTTTCACAAGACTAAGCTTCTCAATAACTTCATTTTCTACATGTTTAAGCAATAAAGAAACCTAGGATAAATTATGCAATTTAGCTGGGCACTTGCTTCTTGAAAAAAAGTGTTCTGCACATAATGTGTAATCTTGATGCAGGATAAGCAGGAGTGTAATTGAGTTTTGTTTATCCAATATGTATGCCAATATGTGGACAGCACAACAGTCTATTGTGTTTGCTGGCAGGTAGATTTCTCATTTAGTGAGAAGATAGCTCTTCTAAAAAAGCAAACACAGAACTTAATTGATAGTGAATGTTTAATTCATTTTCATAAAAATCAATAGTGTTTCTCAAGGGGATAAAGGTGAATTAATTCATTTACCTAGATCTTTAAAGCTGATGCATATTAAATATGAGGTGTTTAACAAAGGTTAAAGAGTGCTTGTTGATAGGCCTTCAAAACAGCAACATTATTTTGATTTGTTTGATTTCTTAACACCAGGAGGATTATTTATATTAAATTATCACTATATCATTCCACAGTAAAACAGGTGCTTCTTCATGTCATAGTCCTATTATAAGTAAATTTATAACACATGAAGCATGATCAAAACAGGAAAAAACACATATTTTTTGATGAACATGAGTGAATTCAATTGTTTTGATATGAAAATAATTTTAAAATACATGTATATAGGGTGCTAAATGCCAGTAAAAATCTCATCAAAGTAAAGAAAAAAACTCCACTTTTACAAGCTTATTAGACTTCCTGTGCCTTGAGCATTTTAGAGTCTCAGTGATAATAAAAGAATGAAAGACAGGAAAAATGATAGATGTCTGATAATTGCAGGGCTTTCATACTAGTCCATTATTATTGATTCGATTTGCTATTCCCTCCTTTGATGATTCCATCACATGGGGCTTGGGATGGGTTGTTTTGTTTTCCTTTTTCTCCACAATCTTCACTGTCTGCTACAAATCTCAAAATTTAGTGTCATAAGTCAGCCAACCAAATAAAAAAACAAACTTTGGAAAGAAATAGGCCTCTTTTGGTGGATTTAAATTTTGTTTAAAAATATGTACTACATTTAAGTGTATTGAGACCTATATTTTACAAATTTGTTTGCACAAGCATCAGTCTCCCCTGCAGGACATTTCTGGAGTTCTCTGTTGATAAAACTGGTACTGAAGAATTGTAGAATTGTCACAAGGAGAGGAGATGACCTTGTTGAGAGTGAAGAGTTGAAGATATAACAATAAAGATACAATTTCTCTTCATATTTATAATAAAATACAATGAATGCCTCAATCACTGGCATTTCTTTAATTATAAAACATCATTTGATCTGCTACCCTTTGAGATATGAATCTAACAACTTATTAACCATGGTCATGCAAATCCTAGTTTTGAACAAATATAAGTGCCCATTGCACTTCTAACTTCAGTCTGCTTCCTCCAAAACTGGCAAAAGGGAAACAGAAGTATTGGTTCAGATAGGTTCAGCTGCACATATAAAAGACACACAAATTCAACTTCCCCATATATAAGGACTTAGTCACTCAGTCACACTGGGATTTATCTGGTGATGGACATTTGCAACTACAAAGCAGTTGCTTTAGAGGCTATTGATTATAACAAGGCTTGTGTCTTATTTTTATCAAGAATTGCCAAGAATCTTTGAGTATGAGACAACTAAATTTCATCAGCTGAAAATCCACTGAGAAGTGGCATAGCTACCAGACCTTAATGGAACTCAGTAATCAAGAGCAAAACTGTATGCCTGAGTTCTGTCCTTCTGTCCAGCACTGTAAACTAGGGAAACCTTGGAGTGTTTTGCATTCAGCCTGGTAAATTGGGTATGATGCCATTTAGTCAGGTTTATGATGATTGATCCAAACATAATGGCCAGTCAATAAGATATCCAGGAATAGATTGCAAGTTGTATATGAAGGTCTAGTCAAGGTCTCACTTTTAGCATGCAGCTACTATAATAGCATGAGGTAAGCAAAAGTCTGAATCAATTGCATATTAACTATGTGCTATATCTAATACAAATAAAGGAAGCTATAGGCAAATCCAACCATATAGCAAAGGTGATAGAGTTTATTTATCTATGCTCATGTATCAGCTACATTAAAGAGGGTAAAAAAGTGCATCTGGATGCTGTTAAAGAGTAGTTACTTATCTGACATGTTATCTTATCTTTTGCTATTAACCACACAGACAGCTTCAAGATATCTTGTTTATATGCCCATACTTTTATTCACAATATGTAGCCTTGGCTGGTGGTTTTTTTTTTATCACTGCAGTAAAATGGTCTGTATGTGGTTTTACTTAGAATTTTTCCCCCTAAGAAGTGTTATTATTGCAGCTATTCTAGGGAGAAAAAAAGAAGTGAAAACTTTTAATTAGGTTCCACCCCAAATAATAAACAAGAAACCATGCAGTGGTTAACAGATACAGCCATAGATTACAAAAAAAAAAAAAATAAAATAAAAGCTTCCCTTATTTTGTTTTAATTTTTAAAGTAAATGAGAAATTAACTCACATTCATTTAGTGGGTGTTGATTCATTCTGATAAATCTAATGAATTTGATGTTTGGGTGAAACATCCATTCTCAGAGGTTTCTGCTGGAAGCTTATTATCGGCCACCACATAATAAATAATTTCAGTTTGCATAAATAAATATGTTACAATCAGATGCAGTATAATAGCAAAACTGTTACATCACTTAAAAAGCTGCACTTAGATATATAAGAAATCAAGAGTGGGTTCATGATATATACAGATCTACACTGCATCACTCATTCTCATACAGTGATAGTCAAGCTAGCCCAGCACAAGACAGATCTGGAACAAGAAACAGCACTGTTGTGCCAACATCGTGCTGTGCCAGAGCCAAATAATCCTTTTAGGAGACTGCTGCTGCCAAGACCCAAGTGTATATTTCTATCCGATACTGCACAGTTTGTTATATACATACTAGGTTGTTTGGACATTCATTACATGAAACTGCATTGCATGGTGCAGGAATACACAGATATCCTTATTTACTATGCAAAACACAATGGGCCTTGATATGCAGCATTCAGCATTTATTCCCCTACTGTTACGAAAACTACTTTCAAAACTCATTATATGGCAACAGGATTTCACAGTGTCTAAAATTAAGATTGTTCTAACTCTACTTCAAAGAAAGGCTGGCACTATTCCAGGCTAGAGGGGATTTTTTTGTACTTCAAAAGTGCAACAGAGGTTCATGTAAATATATGAGGAAAAAGTCAAACCAGGTAACCTTCCAAACCTTGGAACTTCTGGCAGTCTATCCATGACAACATAGATGGCAGAGTAAGTGTGCTGTGAAATACTGGTTAAGTATTCAGAGGATAATGTCTGATGCATAATAGTCTCAAGGTGCAAAAGTTACATTTGCTCAAGGAAATTAGGAGGGTAAAGCACCTATTCTTGTATACTGCTATTAGTTTCTAAGCTGACTGCTTTCAAGAGACCTCATGTTTGCCTGCACAAGCTGCAGTTGCACATTTAAACACCAATGTGTTTGTACAGAGTTGTGCATTATGTGCATGCCTTAACTATAAAATTAGCCATGTCCTTGTTAATGAGGAAACATTTGGTTCTCTGTGTCAGAAAACAACAACAAAAGTCATTTAATGGAGATCTTGTCTGCTCTGAATATGTCTTCTACTCTGAAAGTTCTCTTTTCCATAGTATTTTGATTCTGTGTGTTGTTGATCCCTCGAGCTGTGTACTATTGTTCTCTCTGGATATGTATAATAGAATATATTCTACATGTACACTTTAAAAAGACCATGTTAGACAGGAGACCAAGCACCATGAAGCTAAAATATCATCAAATACAATGTAGAGTATGCATACCTTGGGTTTGAATTCGGCCCATTGCTTGCTAATATTGAAAATACAACAGAAACTTCCATGTTTGATGAAAGGGAATGAGATACAGTTTTTCTTTGGACTTCATCCACACCCTGAAAGGAATATAGTTTCATACCTGTACCACTGCAATAGTAACTGTAGAGATGTGACATCAGTTAAACTAAGGCAATTACAAGGTGTATGCTTTCTGAACGTCAAAATGGATCCAGATCTCCTTCATGGTGGAGCCATCTGCAGCTTTGCTTAATATTTTTCCAGCTGTTTAATTATGGTCTGCAATATTTAAAAGTTCAAAAAGCAAATTTTGCCCAATCTGTAGGCTGACAAAATACCATTACTTGCTCAATTTGCAATAAGATAGAGCACTCTATGTATGCGCCAAGTTTTATGACCCAGTGCCTGAGTATCTTGTTAAGCAACTTTGCCTACTCACAGTGTGAAACATGTGATGTCTTTTTACAATAATAATAGTGGTTCAAATAATGTAATTAGGTGCATTACAAAGATTGATACCTGATTGAGTCACCTTAGAAAGTGACTAAATTCTAATTGAAGATAATGTTTATATTAAAAATCTTGGTAAAAGATTTATTGTAAATTTTTAATTTGTTTGTTCTTTGACTATCATTTCTTGTCTCCTTTCAGAAAAGTAACAGGAAAAGCAGATTTCACTGCACTTTAGTCTTTTCTTAATAAAATATTTCCTCCTTCCTTTTACCTCAGTTTTATTATTCCTCTAAGGTAAGGAATATAAATAAAAGAGCTAGTACTTTAGTACTTTATCAAATGCAGTTAATTGGAGAAAAAAGTATTTTTTTCTGTATCTGGTACTATAGGGGAAATACAGACTAGGGAACCAGAAAATAAGCTTGGAAAACTTTTTTAATGCAATGACCCTTCATTTCCAAGTTTCTGTTCTATCTCAGTTTGCTTCCCCATAGTTTTTAAATCAATATTGATCTTGGAGCTTTGTAGAAACCCATGCTGATAACTCTGCAATTACTGTCTTTTCTCCTTAATTTCTTCAAGCAAGTGAAACTTTAACACTTTCAAACTGTATGTGAGTAGCCCCATCACAACAAGCAGATGTTTAGAACATGTTGACATTTCTGGAGAAGCACCTTAGATCTTCCAACTAATCAGTGATGTAGTAGTGATTACATATGTCAGTGCCTATTTTACATCAGTAGAGAAAATGTGGCTGTCTAGGGTGAAGGAAAGAAGCCAGTTATTAAAAAAAAAAAAAAAAAAAAAAAAAAAAAAAAAAAAAAAAGGCAGGTATAGAGCAATATATAAATCAAATATACTTCAGTACAGAGAGATACATTAAGCAGTAATTTATTTGCTTGCAGCATATACTGTGTTCCGAAGCACATGTTTTTTCTGGGTTTATTTATAGTCAATAAACATTCAAAAGATTCCAATAATCTGGGGCTATGAAATGGCAGACGTTGCAGACTGCTTTGCTCAAATATGATTTTCTTGGTGGGGGAGCGGACAGAGTGGGAAATAGAGGTGGGAATAAGAGGGAGAGGGATTGAATTTTTAGTTAGAGCTTAATATAAAATTGTTTTCCTATTCCAAAGTACTATGGAGATGTGAGCATTTAGGTTCCCATTAAAATTATAGGAAACTTAAAAATCATAAATGGTGCTTATCTCTTTGGAAATGATGGAAGTAGTCAAGCTAATGTTTTGATTTTTTTCTTTTTTTTAAAAATTTTTTAATTATAATCAATATGTTAAAAGATGGCTTTCTTAAGATGAGCAGTTTTCTTTTATCCTTAGCAAGATGTTAAAATGTGCTGCTTCAATAGAAGCATTTAAAAATGCTTTTGAAATGGAAAATTTATTTAAGCAATCTTTTCTTCTTAAATTGTTACAATTTCAATACAGAAATATATATAGGAAGAGGGAAGGTGGGAAGCTTTTTTCAAAAACATGACAAATTTTGCAATCTGATTTCTAAAATCACTGCTAGTCTGCATCTCTGCAGTGCATGAAGGGGCATTTTCAGAGGCAGGTGAAAGATGACATTCTGATTAAGGCATAAGTCTGTGACTCAGAAGACTAGTAAACATGGGAGTTTAGCTACAAGGTTCCACTGTGATATTTGGCAATTTATTTAGTCTCTATTTCAATTAGCTCTTCTCTTTGAAACAAGTGTACCTTGCAGAGGTATTGTAAGAGTAAAGGTATTAACATCAAGCTGCTGTGATGATAAAGGTTCTGTAAGTGCCCACATAAAGATAGTGAATGTACATGGACTGTAGGTCATTCAACAATTAATGAAAAGGTGTATTTCCTTGAATATGACTATGGTGGAACTATTCAATGCAGTGACTCATTATTATAATATATTATTTATTAAAGTATCACTTTCATCTTTAAAGTGAAATAGTCCCTGCAAATTTGTCCTTTGTGTCCTTAGCTCTCCTGTTAAGGATTATTTGGAGGAGTATTTTAAACACCCTGATACTTGAGTTTCTTTAGAATTTATAAAAAATATAGAGGTGCTGTAAAATCTTTCAAAGTACTGCAGTTATACGCACAATCAATATCATTGTGTGATTTGGATGTATATATAGATCAGCACTATTCCACCTCCCTTAGAATTCAAGGTTCTCAAAAGATCAATTTTATATTTCCCTTTCCATATAGATAAAAAATACCCATGATGTATTAATACAAGTTAAATATATAATTAGTCATGTAAAGAATCAAAGAGTTGATTAGAAAATAAAAAATACATTCTAAGTATCTTTCGTCAAATATTGTCAATTCTAAACCATTCTTCCTTTCCACTGACTGAAGATAGGAGTAGTATTGACCAGGTCTTGTCCCATCACAGCATAGGTTATTTTATTTTAAAAACTGCAATAAGATTTAAGATGGCTTAGTGTCACTACTGCATCTCCTTATTAAGTAAACTAGAAATTTGAAATATGCCATTGAAATCTAGATCCTATATCTTGCAAAGAAATATGAATAAAACACACTTCTGTATATAAATTTTTATTAAACAGAATGCAAAACCATATTTTTTCTAAATTTGTTTTCGTAAGGAACTGCTTATTTCCTAACAAAGCCATATAGAGGAGAAAGCAAAAAGCAAGAAAGCAAACCAGTAAGAAAAAAAAACAAGCAAGAGAAAGCAAGAAAACAACACAGGGAAGCAAAAAATTACTTGCTCATGTCTACAGAAAATTATTTTCAAAGCAACATAAATTTTAAAATTTGAATTCCACAAAACTTCCTGAATTTTACTTTGCTTCATTTTTTTAATGTCAAGAATGATCTGTCCATGGCTTATATAAAATAGTCAAAATATTTATTCATGTTATTGTAGCATTTAATTAATGCTTTTAAAATATACTTTGGAACTTTTCTACTTACAAAATAAGGGAAAACGAGGTGAAGAAAATTGATTTTCAAAAATCAAATTTTCAATATAAGAAAATATTATTGTTAAAGTCCTGGAAACAATCCTTTTTTAGTGTTTAAAATATGTGGTTTATTTAAAGAGATTTCTTTGAAAACTGTGCTGTTAAGCATTTTAAGTCTAGTGTAGCTGAAAAGAGTATTTTTTTACATTCCAGTGAACAACTTTTGTTCCTGTTAGCATTTACAACTATATGTTCTGCATAAATTACTGACCTGAATTTTTCATTTCCTAACTTTTTTCCTATTTTCAAAATATTTCATTAAGGTATTTTTTCAAGTAATTGATAATATTCCTCTTCTCAAAGCCACTATAAACTTCTTTTCTTGTTACTATTGCTTTATTCTAATGATGCCTGATTTGATTTGTTTTCCCCGGTAAGAAATATTTTTCTGCCTTCAGAAGAGGCATTAAGACAGACACATACCATTAGAGCATACCATAGAAATTAAAAGGCCATTTTTTAAACAAAAACAACTTGACTCACTAAATCAGAAGCTTTTTTTCTACTCCCCACCACTCCTAAACTGTCGAATTCTAATTTATCACAGTTGCCATAAACAGCATTTGGGAATTCAGTCAGAGTCTAGGGCGGAAATCAGACTGCTATGTCTCCTTTAGTTCATGCCCTGTTGGATGCCCTCTGAACAGGCACTTATGGCTCTTACCTTGAGCTTTGAAAATTATGAGGCAGAGAAAGGTTAGTAGAAATTAATTTAGTTTCTCTGTTATGTTCTAACATTTGTGGTGTACATCAGCATTGGAAGTTAGAGATAGTGCCAGCAAAATTCATCATCAAGGACTGAGCATAGTCCATGGGTACACCACCAATCAAAACTCCTATGTGTGCTAAAATAGTCATGCATTATTTCTTACGTTCAGACTTACTTATTTGTTCTGCTTACCCTTCACTGTCATCTTTTGTGAGTAACGTGCAGTATGATCTGAAAGTTAAGGCTTAGTGCTGCACTTTAAATTTTGATCTATTTATTCTAATTCTTTTAGGCTGTTATATCAGGAATAAAAATACTTTGCAGTCACTACAAATAAAAACATGTTTTCCCCACAATTTTCCAATGATTAAAAGAGATAGCAGTAGCTTTAAATTTCTGCATGTAAGCATTTCTTAATTCTACAAGGCTGGGACAACATAGAATTTTATGATCCTTAGACGTCCCTTCTGTCCCTAACCATTCTGTGATTCTGTGATTCTGTAATTCCTTCTCATAAAAACACTCTGCTTTTTGGGTCACAATATTTCCCCTAAACCTTGGGCTCACTATCTTCCCTAATTCCACAGGGGAGCACTCTGCAGAAAGTGCGACTGGGTTAATTTGCATATTATCAAGAATTCTCTTGCTTTAGAGAGGCTAGATGTGACCCAGAGACCACATGAATATCAGATAGATTGTAAAACTTGAGCCACATAAATGGTGACATTTATGGCTGTGTTTAATGTATTTCATGAGGCAGAAACATTAAACTCATCTCTGTATCTCAGCATTTTTCTCTTTCCATAGATTCCAAAGTGAAACCTGCCATCAAATATTAAAAAAAAAAAATTTCTTGCAAATGTAGCAAATTACCCTTAACTGGAATGATCAAAGCTGGGTACATTTGCATGGTTTCTCTGCTGAAATTATTTATTCAATAAAATCCACAAACTTATAACCAAGGGCTCTCATACTTAAATTCTCTTCATTAAGCATTGCATTTTATGGCCTAAAAATGTTTTCAGCTGAATTTGTATAAAATGACTACACATATGTGGCTAGTCAAGTAGATCTAGTTTAAAAAAAAACAGTAAAAGCCACAAATTCCTTGCAATGATCAGCAAATAGTTATTCAAGGCTTGTCTTCTGCTAGAAGAGGACACTCATTTTCTATTGCCTTGCCAAATTAATTTTGGGGTTTTTGGATAGTTTCTCCAGGTTCTAACTTCCTTATTCTGTCCTCTGACCATCAACTTCAGACTTTTCTCAAAGCAGTTCCCTTTCTCAAACTGATATCCTAACCAAGTACTTCAGCCTTACACTTCATGGTTTTTTCTCTCATTTTCTGAGAGAAAACATGACCTAGTAGTAGTCAACAATTTTCTTTTTTATTCAGTTCAGTTATCACTCTCTATGAGAGCGTGCTCCAAGTTTGTGTCATTGAATTAGACAAAAAATGGTTACTTTCACATGTAAAAATTTTGGGGGTTTATCCAAAATGTTAATAATTAGATTAGAAACATAGAATAATGAAGATTGTAAAATAACTCCAAGGTCATCAAGTCGAACCTTTGACTGAATACCCCTTTGTCATCTAGAACATAGCACAAAGACAAAAACAAGCATTAAGCATAGCACTTCCAATCATTTCTTGAATGTTCCAGATGACTCAATCATTTCCCTGGGCAACTTATTCCAATACTTAATCACTCTTTCAGTGATGGCTTTTTTTCCTCTAGTATCGAAACTGTACTTTCTCTGGTATAACTTGAATCCATTTCATCTTGTCTCTTGTTGTCTTAGAGAAGAGGCTGACCTTAACCTTCCAACAAACTCCTTTCAGGTAGCTGTAGAGAGAAATAAGGTCACTTCTGAGCCTCCCCTTCTCCAGGCTAAACAACCCCAGTTCCCTTGTAAAGGGAAGGCACTCCTTGTAAAGCTTGTGATTGTGCAGGCTCTTGAGTTGTTTTGTTGGTCTCCTCTGGACCTGCTCAGCACCTCCATGTTTTCTCTTGTGGTGAGAGGTCCAGAACCTAACACAGGACTTGAGGTGTGGCCTCACCAGTGCTAAGTACAGCAGGACAATGACTTTCCTAGTCCTGCTGAACACACTGTTGCTGATGCAGGCCAGGGTGCCATTGGCCTTCTGTCTCTCCTGGCTCATATTAAACCATGCTTAACCAGCACCACCAGGGTCTATTCTGCCAGGCAGCATTCCACCCACTCTTCCCCAAGTCTGTGACCTTGCATGGGGTTGTTGTGACTCAAGTTTAAGACCGATATTTACCTTATTGAACTTGATACTTGTTGGCCTTAACCCATTAAACCAGAATGTCCAGATCCCTCTGCAGAAACTTGCTATTCTCCAGCAGGTCAACACTGTCACCCAACTAGGTGTTGTCTGCAAAACAACTGAGGGTAAACTTCATACTTCAGACTTCAGTTGACCATTCCATGATTTTGAGTCAAAAGATAATCAGGAAGGATTTGTCTCTGCTGTGTTCCCAGGGATCTGTTTCTATGCATGTAATCACCATGCATAAATTTCTCATTTGTAAGGTTGTGATTGCAATGCCCCATATTTCACAGATGTGTTGTTATGGTAACTGAATTAAAAGGAAAACTTAGATGGGTAGAAGGAGAGTCAAGTAGGTACCTTAAATAAATTTTAAAAAAAAATTGAAGCTGATTTATTTCTCCAGATAAAGACATGGGAATGGCAAGGAAAGGACAGAAACAGATATGATGTGTCATGTGAACAGAAGAAATGCTGATTCAGGAAAGAAAAGGTTTCAGAAAACTAGGTGGGCAGCTTAGGCTAGCCCCTACGGTGAAACTAATTTGCCTTAGTGATACTTGTACAGCAGAAAATGCAACCTGACATTGACCTTGTCAGTATTGCAGTCACAATGTTTTTACAAGGAAAAAAATCCTTGAAATATGGATTTCAGTAGAATGAAAACAAGTGGTATCCTTCCACATATTGCAATTTTCTTCTTTTTCTGCACACACTAGGCATGAGAAATAAAGGAGATTTCCATTTTTCAGTTTTCTGAGGTCTTTAAAAGAGTGGAGAATCGATGAGTACACTTTTAGAGTGTTTTTTCAAGGTTTTTATATAGTAGAGGCTTAGTCAACTTTTATCAGAGCAGAGTAACCTCCCACACCTATTTTTTAGTCTTGTATAGCAGGGATGCAAATTTGTGCCCTTTCTTGTTGCGGCACTACATTTTTAAAATAGAAGAAACAAAAAATCAAACAACAAAAACAGCATCAACAAAACAAATAAACCCCCCCAAAACCCACAAATAAAACAACAAAAAAGTCCCCAGAATCCTCAAGAATCTTGAGGATAAAGTTGCAGTACTCTGACAGCACTACCAGTATGGTGAAACAGACTGCAAAGCAAAACATTATTCCTGCACAAGATACTGAAAAAGACAAGCATTCTTCTTGTGAATGATGTGAAGACACTAAGAGATAGTAAGTGCTATTCAACTGCAGACCCTTTGTTCTTCCTGTCTTTGCTTTTCCATCAGAAATCTTTTCAAAATTTCTCATTATGAGAATATGTATTTCAGACCACAACACTAAGAGCATGGCTCCCTGTGTAAGCCCTTGGGGAAATTTACAAATACACCAAGTGCAGATTTGCTCCCATTGCTCCCATTTCTTACACATCCATGCTTTGAAGGTCAAGGAGAAGAATTGCAAATGGGAAATAGCTGAAGAAACCTGTCTTTGTACTCCAGATAGGATGGTATTGCCACTAGATATTTGATATGACAAGACAGATCCTTGTATCCACATCAGCTTATAGGGTTGAAAGAGAGAAATACAATGTTTTTCTGCATGATTATGCTTAGAAGCATAATTATTCTTTTGACATTTTTTACTGGCCTACAAAACTGGTAGTCACACCACTTTTACACTGTTAGGCATTAGGTTTGTGTTCCAAGGAATGCAGGGGTTGTTTCTGTGAAAAGTCATCAGAAGCTTCCCCTGTGTCTGGAAGAGCCAGTGCCATCTGGCTTCAAGGCTGAGCCCATCAGTGATGGTGGCAGCACCTCTGCAATGACAGAGTTAGAAATCAGAGGTGTTAAAAATGGAAGAAAAAAGAGCAGCCTGAAGAGAGTGTGAATATGTGAAAGAAACAACCCTGCGGACACCAAGGTTAGTGAAACAGGTGGGAGAGAAGGTGTTCCAGGTGCCTGATGAAAGACTCCTGTGGTGTGGTGAAGACCATGGTGAAACAGACTGTCCCTCTGCAGCCCATGAAAATCCATGGGGGAGCAGATATCCATCTGCAGCCCATGGACGATCCCATGTTAGAGCAGATAGATGCCTGAAGAAGGCTGTGACCTGACGGGAAACCCATATCGAAATAGATTCCCAGCAGGACCTCTGGCCCTGTGGAGGCAGGAGGGCACACTGGAGTAGGTTTGCTGGAAGGTCCCTGAGAGGGACTCATGCTAGAACAGTTCATGGAGAAGGGAAGGACCCAGGTTGGACAACTTCAGGGAGGACTATCTCCCATGGGAGACACCCGACCATGGAGTGGAAGAAGGGTTTGAGGAGTCCTCCCCTGGAGGAAGAAGGACTGGAAGAGACTGATAATGAACTGAATGATGACTGCAATTGTGATGAACTGACTACAACCTCCATTTCCCATCCCTCTGTACCACTGGGACAGAGCAGATAGAGAAACTGAGAGTGAAGTTGAAATGGAGAAGAAAGGAGAGTTGGAGGAAAGTGATCTAATATTTACCTTTTATTTTCTATTACTTTTATTTTGACTGATGATAAACTAATTTCCCCAAGGCAAGTGTGTTTTACCTGCGACATGATTGATGAGTGATCTCTCCTTGTCCTTAGCTCATGAGCCTTTTGTTCTGTTTTCTGTCTCCTGTCCAGCTGAAGAGGGGAGTCACAGAGTGGCTTTGATGAGCACCTGAGTGAGCCAAGGTTAATCCAGCACACTGTGTCAGCATGTTCAGGGTCAATGAGCAGAAAAATCACTCTGAACGTCTTTAACCAGTATTCCCTATAGAAATGAAATTAAAACTGCCCATACTTACATAAACTTCGATGCTTGCCTCTGAGCTCCTTTATGTTGGTCACCTGGGTTTATTTATGGTTTCATACTTAAAGCTTTAAGTTTACAGCAGAGTGGAAACACAGCATGAGATACAAATGACTTTCTGTGGAAAGAATTATTTGTTCACATCTCGGATTGCCTAATAAATGTTGATCACCAACGAGGTACAGAAATTCTTACTTTCAGTTTTAAGGGAGTTGATTTGACCCAATTTTATTTAGCTACTTACTAAATTATCCACATCATTTACCTGTTTAAAGAGCTTGTTTCCTTGGATAAAATTCCTCTGGCCTAATTTTGCATTTTAAAAAGTTTAAGACTTCCAAAAGGTGACTTGTATCATCCTACAGTAACTATTCAAAATAGAACATCTAAATCATGCTTCAGTCATGATTATTTTTCTTCCTTGACTTAAAGAGGGCATTTGATGACTTAGTGACACTTTAACGGCTAACTTTTAGACTTCTGAAAATAGGTAAGATGAATAGCTTGTACAGTATATAACCAATGCATTTTACAATGAATGCATACTAAATATGTGTATTATCAATCCAATCCAACCCAAATTGCAATAACATAGGTGATATGTCTTATAATATCGTGGTTCTCTGTATCCACTTTTAAGTTCTGTCTTTGATTATTACCCTCTTCTTCTACCCAGTGGTAGTTACCTTGTTCATTCAACTAGCTCCTGTGAACTAGCATCTTCCTCTTTCCCAATCTTCCCTACATCTTCAACCATCACTTTACTGAACATCTACAGTCCACTTTTGATCCTTATACAGCTTCCATGACCTGTCTGTGAGTCTATAGGTGCTCTAACTTTACAAAATTCCTTGTTCTTTTTACCTTTCCCCCCAGGGTCCCTCTTTGCTTTTTTTCACTTAATCTGTGTCTCTCAGTCATAAGGCTCAAGTGGAGAGCAAGACAGGTAACTTGAGAGATGTCTTCCTTATTTTACCAAGTGCACTGTTGTAGAGGGTAGCTTCGGGCACTGTATGAAATAAGCTCCCCAGTGGGAAGTGTGAAAAACCTACCATTGCATTTGAAACTTCAAACTACTGAGTGGTGCTGAAATCTTGAGCAAGGTTTGAGTCTGCAGTCATTTAAATAGTGTCTCTGTCAGGGAGTTCACTTGAACAACTCTGTCCAAGAATTAGAGCATTCAAGAATATATTTTGGTTAAACATACATGTTTTTATCTCAGCGACTAATGTCACCATTTATTGAAATTGTGTGCACAAATTTCAATTTTATTACATGTGATGTAAAAAAACAAAAAACAACAAAAGACTAAACCTGTATCAAACTTTTTTGTTTTACATAGTATTGAAATATACTATTCTAGTTTTTTTTTTTCAGCTGCCATCTTGCAAAGCAGCATATAACCAAAGCAGAAAGTTTCTACTGAAGTGCAAACCACATTAAAAAGTCTGCTATAGTTGCTGAAGCTTTTGCCTTGCATATGCCAAAAACTTTCATCTGACACTTGAAAAAGAATTCAACTCCTGATAACTACTGGATTATGGAGGAAAAAGGAGTGCCCAAACCCAACAAAAGTAGCAATATTTGAATTCAAGCATCTGATAGTTTTGTATTAGGTAAAAAAGATGTATCAGTCACAATATTTAGGAAATATGATGCTGTGATGAGAGAGGAAACAGACCCATTTTATTGACTTAATGGTGGATGACAGCACTGTTAAATCAGGCATTGATCATTCAAAAATTTAACTAACATGAAACCAATATTTTCACTGTTCATATGACCTTTTTTTCACACAGAAATTCCTCCTAACAAAAACCCAACCCCATACAAAAAACCTACAGATCACTAATTTATTTTTAAGAAATTTTGAAGAGTATTTTCCTTATATGAAGTATATGAAGTAGGAATATTTATTGAGTCTGCTTCTAGGAACATTATATAAAAATGCTTATTTCCTTTTTTTAATGACTTGGGTTTTTTTTTTGTTTCCATTTATGGATATGAAACTTAAGATCTTCTATTCCTACATCTTCTACTGCATCCATGTCTCTCTGTATTAAATTACTTGTTCCATTCACCATTTTCCAGCCTAAATTCTAAGTTATTACAATGGGTTTATCCATGGGTTTTTCAAGATATTTCTTCCTCTGTTTGATCTGAGGAGAGTGAAACTTTCTCTAGCTCTTTCTATTGTTACTGAATATATGGGTTACATCCATGAATTTCTATATTCGTAAAAGCTCATTATGTTGAATGGTTTTCATGCTTTATTTGAATGCAACTATGCTATTGATCATACTGATAGGAAGATATAAAGCACTAGTTCTAAAACTTAAAATAAGAAAATAACTTATAGTTACATTTTTTTTAAAATCAACTATTTTATTCCAGGATTCTTCTTCAATCTCAGATGATTTCAGATTACATTTGAGAAAGTTCTATTTCTTGTTATATTCTTAGACAATTTAATTTAATAGCTACATCTCTGCACACTTGGTTTAGCTAAATTACACCTTAAGTCCAGAATAAAATTTGACGGCTTAAATATGTGAATTCTAAACTACACAAGAAATAAAAAATAAAAAATGAGAGGTGTGAGGAAAATTAAGAAGCTTGTAATTCTTCTTCTTCCTCCTTCTAAAGCTAGCAATTTTTTTAAGTTAATGGTGGTTCTCAGCCAGATAAAATCAATCTGCCAATCATAGAAACAAAATAGTTTAAGGATTTTTTTTATAGAATCAAACATTATTCTTGAAACTCTCCAGTGATGCTTGTTAACTTGTTTTACTTTTAAGATACTTTTCCCTTTTTTATTTTCATTAGATTTAGCTCTGAGTTTGAACATCATCTTAGCAAAGCAAAATTTCAGAGTAACAATGGAATTCAAAAGGACATGGAGAATAGTTTTGCTGGTTTGTTGGGGGTTTTTTTTATTTTTTTTTTTTGTTTTTTTTTTTCCCTGTTAATCATATTGGTACTTCATATTATGAGTTCTTATTTTGGTGCTTTTTTACCTATACTGGTATTTCCCAGGGTCAGAAGCAGAACAGCAGCTATTCAGAGTGATCATCTGAACTGACAGGTTGAAATATATTTTCATGAAAAATCACTTATCATAAAAACAGTGGCAGATTTTAAAATCAGACTCCCATCATTATCCTTCCTGCTGCCCTTGTCTCCAAATATTCTTCCAAGTGTTTATGCAATTAATTTAAAATCATTCAATGATTTAAGTTCTTTTTTCACTAAAATTTCAGATGCCAGAAAAGCTTTCTATCTACATCTATAAGCTGTCCCAAATTTATTTCCTTTGTTCATATGCTGTCTCACACTTTATAGGTTAAATCTGTAACTAGTGCTATATCCAGCAAAGGCAGGCATAGGAAGATTTTGATTCCTCCACCTGCAATTCTTTCTTCATCTTCTTAGTCTCATGTTTTGATAAACTTCAGTATTCAGACAAAAGGGCTGTTAAATATCTGCTTCATATTAGTAATTTTGATTTTCATTGTTCTTTTGTTTCTCAAAGTTCCATTGTAATTTTTCTTTTAACATATCTCTGAAGTATCTCTTTCTTCTGAGGATTATGGCAAACACTAATCCAACTTGGGTATTGAAAAAGACCTAATATATCAGTTTGGAATGCTTCCAGCTGAAGAAAATCTCATTCTTCTAGTCTCAGTGTATTTCTTTTCAGAATGTTATCTGTCACAAAAGAGGCCTTTGATCCAACAGTTGGAGCTGCATTTTTGTTTTGCTTGCTGATTTTTGCTGATAATTTTATAATTTTTTCTGTTATTTGTCATTTTTCCCATATAGCATACTGCAGCCAGTAGGTATACATAAAAACGCTAGCTATCCTCTCTGTGTCAGAGCTGCGTACTTGTAGCTGGTCAGATTTAATGGAAATGAGTTTGATCATAAAGAACCCAAATATTTTCAAAGCAAAGGAACTTTTCAGAGGCTGATAGCAAACAAACCAAACCCAGTAACCAAACAAACCACAATTTGCCTGAAGTTTTGTAGAATCACAGTGAGAATCACAGAATGGTTTGAGTTGGAAGGGACCTTAAATGTCCTTATCTCACCTGTCAGGGATAGGGATACCTTTCAAAAGATCAGGTTTCTCAAAGCCCCATTCAACATGGCTTTCAACAACTCCAGAGGTGGAGCATCCACAATTTCTCTGGGCAATGCGTTCCAGCACCTCACAACCCTCATCATAAAAATGTCTTCCCTATTTCCAGTACAAATCTACCCAGTTTCATGCTAAAACCACAGAAAGATAGGTATTCTGCCATCTGGTTTTCATATGACTACAAAACCTTATATCACAAACTTGAATTTTCAGTTTGTATCTATGCTCATCTTCACGCATATAAATTTTTGTGTCATATAATCTGTTAAGCAGGAAAGCAGATATCTCAGTCTCATCACCAAGATTTTGCTTTAGGTGGTAGTCACTCACCAGATTTGCAACTGCTTAACTGATTTAGATCAGCAATTTTCAGGCAACATCACTTCTGTAGCAATTCACTGCCTTCATATATGGTCTCATATGATTCCTCTAGGTAGGGTTAACTTGGATGCATAAGGCCTTAGGCTGCTTCTGCAGAACCTCAAATTTAGGTGTATTCATCACATGCCTTATCTCTTTTATTCTTGAGGCAACATTATTATTATTATTACTCATGTGTATGTGTACATTACAAAAATAAATTGGCTGGAATTGAGGTGGCTATTTTTGGTTTGGTGTTTTTCTTGTCTTCATTCACAAGGCAGCTGCTGACTCCTTACAGATACCATGCTTCCTGTTTGAATCAGCTGAAGATTCCATCCCAGTAATGGCTAGAATCCACAGGTTTCACATAGACATGGAGAGACATGGATATTTCTATTTTTGGATAGAAAGTTCTTCATGTCTAGACAACTGTGGGATAGTTTGTCTGTGAGGATGGTTTGTCCATTGATGATGAAACATTTAAGACCTATTTCATCTTTTGTTTGCTTAGCTCTTAGACACTTTGGTGTCTGCAAAGCTATTTCTCTCGTATATTCTCACTCCTCTCTTTATGAGCTGTCAAAAGATGGTTTTTTGCCCTTTTAAAAATATTTTGTTACAGAGGCACTGAGTGACTCAGCTTTGGCCAGTGGCCGGTTCATCTTAGACCTAGATGGAGCTGGCTTTCTCCAAGATAGGGGCAGCTTCTGTTCTCTTCTCATAAATGCCACCTCTGCAGGACCTCCACAACTACATGTTTGACATGTAAACATCATATCCACCTACCCATGTGCCAATAAACCTCACCTCTGAAGATGATGGAGCAAATCTTCTAAAAGCTATTTTCTGGCACCTGAAAAAGAGCAAGGTGATTGCAAACAGTCACCATAGATTTACCAATAAAAAATTGTGCTTCAGAAACAACATAGTCTTTTATGATGAGACATGGATAAGCACGGGCTGGCAATCAAAATTCAGAGGTAGTAATCAGCAGGTACAAAATCCAGCTGGAGGTTAGGTAACAGTGTTTTCCCTCAAGTATCAATAACGGGGCCAAACATCTTAATCCTGTGTCTGATGAGTGTATTCCAGGGAGGAAACACCAAATTTTGCAGAGTAGTCAATATGGAAGGGCATGAATGTTACTCAGAGGGACCTGAGCAGGCTAGAAAATGAATGTACAGAAACCTTGTGAAATTTAATAAAGATAGACATTAAGTCATGCATTTGGGATGTACTAACTCTATGCACTTGTACAGCAAGTGGGTGTCATGTTTTCAGGGAGGACAAATACAATATATTTGACAAATGCAATTTTTTACAGGCCGATGAATTTCCAAGAAGCTGTTAGAAAATAAAAAATGGAAATACAATGGAAAAAGCAGAGAAATACTAAGTCATTACTCATAAAGGGAAAATATCAGAAGTCATTCCCTAAAGTATTTTATTTAGTTTTTGAGGTTAAATGGTGAGGCATTTAATTAAATCAATTAAAAGAAAAAAAAGTGTTTTTCTTTTTTATTGATTCTAAGCAGTAAGAAAGCATCCTAAATTATCTCATTCATAAAGATGTTAAATTGGCTGTCCAATTAGTTATAGAGCAAATATCTACACAGAAGAACATCGGCATGGGTTTGGCCAGGGATAATCTTATTTAGCTGTGCATTTGATATATGGTTATTGATACTGCTTTATTCTTTCCCTTGAGTATCAAGAGTGATTAACAAAGGAGGCAGGATGCAGGTTTCATTATTGATTACATTGTCTCTACAAAACTCTGCACACAGATTTCTTTATCCCAGTTTATAATAGCAATAATTACCTTATTAAAAGAATTTAAGAAGGATTAATGTAATTGAATGGCTAGGCTTGATAAGCCTTTTCAGCTAAGATTTTGGTTGCCAACTCATCTCCAAGAAATGTTCTAACTTTCTTTTTGTGAATATTTAGGTTCATCTTTTAGATTGGCTAAAAAGTGGCCTTACAGCTTCTGCCAGCACCTTCATTTAAACACGGCAAAAAAATGACAGAGACTGATCTCAAACACATTTTACCACTAGCCCCTGTTTCCTGATTATTCACAGAAATGCTATTCCCAAGGCAATATGTATAATTTACCATGAGGAAATGATAACCTTTTCCTTCCACTTCTCAAATAAGTAATTTTCTGTTTAAATAGAACTGAAAGCAACACCAGACTAATACTATTGAAAGAAAAAAGGATTGTCGCATTTTCTGGAAAATAAGGGATCATTCATGCAGAATCCAGCCCAAACTTTCAAAGAAGAAGCAAGGGGAAGATGGATATATTTCCTTAAGGTTATTATTGATAGGAATCAGTGCTGAGCAAGGGGAAGCTTTCCAAGGATGAAATTCTAGAAGAACATGTCTTGCTCTGCTACTCTGCTTTAAACCTGCCAATAATTGTTTCATAAATACATATAGAATCGTAGAATATACTAAGCTGGAAGGGAGTCACAAGGATAATCAAAACCCAGTTCCTGGTCCTGCATGGGACAGCCCCAACAATCACACCATATGCTTGAGAGAGTTGTCTAAATGCATCTTGAACTCTGTCAGGCTTGGTGCCCTGACCAATTTTACTGGGTGTACACTATTTTTTTTTTGGCAGTAGCTACAAAAGACCCCTACTCAGCCAAGCCAGCCTTCTCCCTCAACTGCTTGACTTCTGGTGTTTTGGAATTGCCTATTCCTGTGTACTCTGGAGCTGGTGCTTAAAATGACTGGCACTGATGGATGCCAGAACCTTCAAAAGCACTTTCTCAGGGGTCTTTACTCACTAGTTCCCTGAGCAGCCCAAAGTCTGTTTCCTTCAAATCCAGGCTTGAAGCTTTGCTAGCACTTTTCCTCCTGCCAACAGAGATTTTAAATTCATTTTCTTCATAGTCACTCTGTTCAAGACAACCAAGAAACACCTCTTCACTCATGAGACCCCCCTCTGTTAAGAAGCAACAAATCAAGGAGGCTATTTTCTCTTGTCATCTCCCTGTACAAAGTTTTCATACAAGTTTTTTATGAACCTTCTGGACCTGTTTGTGTCAGCTGTGTTAACAGCTGTTAACATTCAGCAAGTTGAAGACCCCTATAAGGACAAGGACAGTTGATTTTGATGTGTCTCTTAGTCCTTCAAAGAGTAACTCACTGTCTTGCTCTGCTACTCTGCTTTAAACCTGCAGGTAAGTTTGGCTTAGTTATCTGTTGTACACTCCTGTATATATAGGGCTCCTGTATACAGAGAATTTGTGATTTCATGGAAAAATATATCTTCAGCCTCAGATTTAGGTTATTTATTTTTAACAGAGCATGTCTTTTGTTCTTTTTGTACGTAAAGCCTCCGATCTCAGAAAAAAAATACAAAAACAATGCATGTGAATACATTTCATTATGAATATCAATAAGTTTTGGATTATTTTAGTTTATTCATCATTAAAACAGTATAACATTGTTCAACTAATACATTTAGATTAGAAAAAAAAGAAAGGACTTTTTCTATTTCACTCCAGGGGCAGATAAGAAAGCAATATGGTTCTGTAGTTGTCTCCAAAGAAAGCTGCAATATTTACTTTCCCCAAATAAATAAAGGTTGAGTATAACATAATTACTGACTTGTATGACAGCTATGTGGCATGAGGAGTCTGAGTATTAGCTGCAAGCAGCGAATATAGACAAATTTTCAAAAGTGAAAAAAAAATTCTTGGAAGGATATACATATTGGAAGGATATACACATCTGCTTGTTCTGTTTGCTAGCTGGTCACACGCATTGCTGAAATAGGAAATTCTGAGCTGTAGATGGAACCCTTTGAAGACTGCAGTGGATTCCACCATGCTATCTTTTCCATGGAAACTAGGGCAGGGTAGAAAAGATTGTCCCATGCTCAGATCTCATTCAGTATACAATCAAGAGTCACTAGACCAAAGAGTGAAACAGACAAGCATAAAAATGTCCATCCAGTAAGCAGGTGGAGCTGAGCACTGGGAAAGAAACTTGAAATGAAAGGAAGGAGAAAGAAATATGAAAATTAAATAGAAGTAATCTTTAAATAAATAAAAGTATAAAAATAATTTGAAAGACAAAGCTCAGAAAAGCAGGTTATCATTTTTTGAACTTTTTGACATAACCTTCCTAAATTTTGCAATTTTTCTAGGTCTGCTTAGCTTTTTTCATTAATAGCTTACTTTGAGCTTGGATATTGACTAAGTAGTGGTGTTTAGTAACTTTTAAACCCCATATGCAAAGTCGTGTCAGAGATCTTCCTCTGAATAGTTAGCAAGTTGTAAAAGCTGCCACATTATTTGATAAATGTGCTGCTTGACACAGGTAGTACATCCTGCCTCAGAAATTATTTGTTGGCTCACTTCTCTCATGTTATGTGTAAATAGTTTTAAAACAGCAGCTCGACCAATGAAAAATAGGTCACAAACAATGGTGTGTGTATGAGGAAAGACACAAGAAAAAGTATTAAGTTATCTTTAATACTTCAATATAAACGTGTTCACCTCCCTGTTCTGGCATTTTCTTCCACAGCTTCCTAGGAACAGCTGCAGCCTGAAGTGAAAGGGCATCACAGGTGGCCCTTTCTTCTGTGTCAGTCAGAGCAAGAGGCGACCACAATTCTATTCCATCAATTGATGAGTAAAAATGTGGAAGTAGAGCTCCCCACAAGATAGGTACATTCTTCTCTGCTGGTGTTTTTTGGCTGGTTTTTTTTTAGGTTCTTTTGAGCTTGTTTTTTTTTGTGTGTGTGTTTTTTTGTTTTTTTTTTTTTGTTTTTTTTTTTTAAATAGGGTTTGCTCTTGATATAGATTTTATAGGCATGTGACTTTTGGGAACCAGAGCTAAGAAACATAATGGGGAGTTAGGTGAAAGAGAGATAATCCTTCATTATCTCCTGCAGGAATACCTGCAGCCTGGTGTTTAGTCTATTTGTATTAATTGTAACATATAATGTCATGTTGTCTTTGAGCTCCAATAACTTAAATTTTACTTTGAGGGGTTTGTTCACTTGACTAAATATGGAATTATATTGCTATATTTTATCCCTTTGCAAATTAATTATATTTCTGGTAATGAGGTGAAAACTTAAGCACTAACATGAGCATTAATGCAAGAAATGTTTTTGCACAGATAGATATTTTTTTCATGAAGAAAAGTCAGATAAGTATGGATAAGTACTTTGGTATACAAAATTCCCAAAGATATAAATCACAGAAAAAAGGAGGAATTAATTTGGCTAAACATACACATTAAGACTGCACCCGAGCTAATCACTTCAGGCTCCCTAGAAGTCAAAGAAGAGAAACAGGCACTTCTAGGTCACAATTCTTCTTATCCTAAAATAGGCATCTGAAGTAGGTCAGATGAAATGTGCCCTGAGAGTGCCTATTATTCTCTACCAACTATAAAGACAGCCCTGGCTTATTAATTCAGATTCAGTGTAGATGTTTAAGGAAGATGAGATGAGTCCCATTCAGGGAATCCAGAATGACTATTCAGAGACCAATAGCAAGTGATAATTCTTGTTTTCCAGATCTATATAGGATTCAAGACATCAACATACATCTAAACACTGATTTTAGGTTCCTAAGTAATTTAGGTATTTCAAAATATTTAATCTTATTTCATGCTTTATTCTCCTTTGGGTTAGAGAAACTACTATCAACTTTTTATTACTGTATTTCAGTCTAATGATCCATGACTCATATTCTCTATCACTAAGAAAGATGAAAGCCTTCCTCAACCTTAACAGACTTTTATGAACAAAAACTTAACAAAGCAAAGAAATTCACCTTTTCATCTACTAGAAAAGTCCTGTACTACCAATAGCTTGGGAAATATAACAATAAGGACAGATCTGCTACTAGGCTCACTAGTATAGCTTGATTTCAGCAGGAGTGCTATGAACATTTTATCAAATGAATATCCGAGTTTCAAATCAAGCCAAAATGCCTTGGATTTTCTCTTCCAAATTTACGTGGAGAAATAATGGAGTCCAAATATATTTCTTCTCCATAACCGTGACACTTTTTCAGCAGTGAAAATACTGCCTTATTTGAGAAGCTTTTGGTTCAAATGAGAGAACAAAACAGTAGATAACATAAAAGGATTTTTAATGAAAAATATTTTGAAGTCGATATACCAATATCTTAACTGCAGGGCACTATTCAGACCATTATCCACTTAAAGTATATATAGATAGTTTATAATGCCTCCAATAATAAATAAGTAAATTTTACAGTGTCATTGAAAAATTTCTGATCTAAAAGGTTATTTTTGAGTCTCTATTTATCATAGCAAAAAAGTATTCCATTACATTTTATCACTGTCAAAGTGGGTATATTATGTTCATCTTAAAAAGAAAATCTAAATGAAAAAGAAACCTAACTCATAAATTTTATCATTTTTCAAGTTATTTGTTGGAGAGGAACTGAAATAGTAGTTTTAGATAACATTTTTTCCCAGTCTTTGGTGTCCCAAATAAGAGAAAAAGCAATGAGGATAATAGAGGAAATATTAATAGGATTTATAGCCCATTGAATTATCAGGATGCCTTCAACTGACTTTGGCCTTTTGATCAGATTCTAAAGTAAAGAAATACATTGAATTACTTCGAGTGCTTGGAGCTCGCTAACAAAAGGGGTTTAAAAAAAAAAAAAAAGAAGGAATGCTGCAGCTTTTGAGATTTCTTCTAGTTCTGTTATTCTACATGAGGATACTCGTACCAAGCAAGATACATCTAAGCAGAAAGTAATAATGAGATAAAAGTTACTTAACTTCTGTCTTCTTAAAATCTTGCTACCATCTACAAATTAAACATTTAAATAGTTTATAAAGACTTCTTCTACACAAAATAAGAACCTCTAGAAATTATCGTGAGCTACAGAACTTCTACACCAATTTTAGGCTAATTTTGTTCTGGTTGGTGGCTCTATTTACTGACCATAAATGAAATTCAGGCATCTAGCAAATAAAAATTACTAGCTTCTATACAGCAAGAGGTTTTTGTACCTCACCCTTCCAGAAGCCCTTGAAAACTTGAACAAATATAGTATTAACACTTGTGTGTGTGTGTATTCTGATGGGAGAGACCACCAGCAAGAAATCGTTTTGTCAATAAGACAGAAAAAAATATCTCCTTCACTTCCTTTAGAGAATTCAATAAGTAGTACAGTTATTTAAGCTACTTAAAAATACATTTGTTTAGCAATGTATTTAGGGTATTTCATACTTGAATCCTTTGGAATTTTGGGTTGATTGGGTTTTGGTGGTTTATTTTTTAAGATGTTCCTACAGTAAGAGTATTCCTAATGTTAACTTGTGTGGATTACTTTGGTTCTGAGTAGATTAAAGCCCAGATTTCAACCTGTGCCTCCATGGAGGTATAATGGAGATTTAACAGGGGTTTTTTTCATAACTGGGAGCTGATTTTTATGAATAGCATATTAATCTAATACTTTAAACTTTTGCCATTTATCTTAACTGAAATGCTACAGGAGTATTGTAGTCATTAAGTGTTTTACTGGAAACAGACATACAATAACAAGAATACATGTATGTATAGGAACATATGGATGAGGAGTAGCACTCGCATGGAAGTTTTATCTTCGTTCCAAGTGCTTGAAATAATGCAAGGATGTATTCTGTCCCATGATGCTAGTGTTTTAATGAAGCTGAGGTATGTAATTCATAACATGACACTTTGTCTGTGCATATTCTCTACACAGTGATGCTGAGGCCACACATATGTCCAGTTCTGAGCTCCTTTGTCCAAGAGAAACATGGATATATTGGAGAAAGGAGAGCAACAGGCCGTGAAAAACATTAAGGGATTGAAGCACCTGACATATGAAGAAAGGCTGAGAGAAGCTGTGACTCTAATCTGAAGAAAAGAAGGCTTGGGGGTAATCTTATCAATGTGCATAAGTGCTTGAAGGGATGGTGTGGGATGAAGGGATGGTGTGAAGATGGAGCTAGGATCTCTTCAGTGAGAGGATCTGAGGCAATAGACTCTCACTGAAACACAGGAAGTTCCACCTGAACATCAGGAAACACCTTTCACTGTGAAAAAATTACTGAGATCAGGGTGGCTGAGCACTGGCACAGATTGCCCCAGGAGGTTGTGGACATGTCCCAAAGCCCATCTGGACATTCTCTGGGCAGCCTGACCTAGGTGGCCCTGCTTGAGCAGGGTGGCTGGACCTGGCAATCTCCATAGCTCTCTTCCAACCACAGCCATCCTGTGATACTGATATCAAAACCAATGCATCCTAACAATGTGTTGAACCAATATAATGACACTCAAACTTTGTCAGGAAAGCTAGTTTATTTGTACTACTCTAATAATACAGCACTGTGATCTCTCATTCTGCAAATAGTACACTAGGAGCTATCTGAGTGTATCAGCACAGCAAAATGCTTTTTTTTTTTTTTTAAATCAAATACAAATCATCACAGATTTATATCTAATATTTTAATATAACACAACACACTCATAGAAAAAATTACAGAATGATATTGGATACTGTTAGCTAGACAGCAGATTGTTACTTTTAGGCGTTATTAAAATAAGTGAATAAGCAGTTGGCGGAGTTATCAGATCATCTGTCTGCATGTCTGTTTCTCCTTCTCTCCTTCTGTTTAACTAAAGTGTACAGTCTAGCATAGCAGTCACTGGAAATTGTGCTGTTTGTCCAATAAAAATATTTTTATATGAAAATTGAAAATTTTTATTCCCTATTTGACTTAGTCTCAAGTGTCCATCCTTTTTTCATACCTAAAAAAATAGATTGAAATTTAATCCCAACAGTGTATTAAACTTTGAAAAATTTCTACTCTATAAGAAGAAGTAGACATCTGTAAGTTTCTGAAAGATTTCATATAATTTCTTGAAGGGATGTAAGGGAATTCAAAGTTTTATTGCAGTCTTTTGGAAAAGCTGGATTTAGGACATGCTTGTGGAATGCATACTTTCCATTATTTTATTTGTGCTCAGCCAACAACATAAATTAGAAATGCTAAACTGTCAAAAACTCTCCCATTTAAGGCACTTCTCCAGATCAGTCTAAATCTATGTTCATGAGGAAGCACAGTGCATGGAGACAAGGCTGGATTAGAAAACAGATTAAGAAACAAATTTGATTAACTCATCTAAGGCTTAAATTTTAGGGGGTTGATGTTCTTCCTAAAACACTTCCATTGCTACAGTTTTAGTCTAGGAAAGTTTGCCTTCTAAATAATCAGGATTGTGGTGTTCTGTCTTTAATATTTTAGTATTGGATTTGGTACCAGTATTCACTTGGAAGTGGTTTACAGTTTCAGAAATTTTATGTACCAGTTGCCAGATCCTTAATTTGTAAGATGTGTTTGTATTTCTAGCAGGAACTTAGGTGGAAAAAAATGAAATCATTGACTGATCAGTAATCTTAAAATATAGAACAATAAGATATTTTTTCATTTTTTCCAGATTAATTTTAGATAATAATTCCATAAATATTAGAGCACGAGAAGTTATCTTTATTTTTGTTTTGCTTTCTTTTATTCCTTAGTTTTCTATTACTCCCTCACCATTAAAACAAAAAGTATGTAATCTGTTTGAAAGGTAGCAAGAATTTCTAGCAAACTGCCTGGGGGAGAAGTACCAAGGTTACTCAATAATTTGAACAAAAATAAGCTACCAGCTAGTGGGGAGGGTAGGAAATATGAAAATTCTTCAAAGGAAGCAGAGAATGAATCTCCATATTTTGAACGAGATGAATAAAGCATATATTCACATCTTCAGTGTATCCTGTTCAAAGGCTATTCAAAATTTGTCTTTCTTTTAAACCTGTTCAACTCAACTCCACAGGATATAATTTAATCCTAGTATATACGTATATTTTGTGCATTCCCATCTGTGTGGGCTGGAATATCACACTATGCATTCTGAAACAGAAATGTGCTTTCTTTTTTTTGGACAATCACATCACTTATGTTACTGACAGTGCAAAGACTGCACCTCAGTCATTGAATATTTAAGTTCTACAAAATCTATGGAATAATGAAGACAGTATGTCCATCCAAGTGAACAATTGCTTCATGGGGAGCCTGTGGTCTCAAAATAGTTAATTTCTGGACTTTAAATTGGCCCCTATTCCTGTTGTTTAAAACCCGCAAAGAGTAGCATTGGCAGGAAAGCTGTCTGCCAGAAAAGGGCATTTTCAAAGTCACACAGCATGAACATCTTCTTGTCAAGACCCATTACAAGGAAAAAGTAAGTGGCATTTCAATGGAATTGTAAGGAGGGGTGTGGGGGTGAGGTTGGTGTTTGGGGCTTTTGGTTTGGTTTTTTTTGTTTGTTTTTTTTTTTTTTTTCCAATATTATTTGTAACCATCTGGATATGAAGTACCTGCTACCTACTCTGAGAATATAGGGGCATCTGTCTGTGACAAGAAACCAGAGGTATGTTTGGAATAAGGAAATCTAAGTATTATATTTCTTACTTTCTTTCACTTCTTTTAAATTTTGTTTTAAATTACTCCTTTAAATTTTGATGCAGACATTTCACTTGTATTGCATCACATTAGGTTAAACATATTCTGTGACATAATTTGATGTGACTTGACCAAACCAGATGAAAATGTCTTCTTGTGTCACTTATTCAAAGAGAAAAAACTGTCTGTATTTTAATTTGCTTTTAAATCTATTCAAAAATTATTTATGAAAAGCTAAATACGTCCTCTTATATGTCAATTTATTATAGTCCTGTGACAGACAAAGTAGCAAATCTACTCTAAGGTTCAGATGTAGACATTAAAAACAATCAAAATCACTGACATTATTTATAAACTTTGAATTTCCACTTAGTTCATAGGCATTCTACAGGATATTGCATTATTTCTACTTGTTCAACTATTTTCTAAGTTAATAATCTGTGCCCATTTTAAGAAGGCTTATTAACTGACAAAAAATTTTGCAGATACAAATTCCCAGTTGGAGTCCTTATGACAATATCAACTCCTATACAAAGATCTTTGCCCATATTTTTCTGCCCATATTGTATAAGTGCAGAGTTAGGATTGTAATAGTCTAGCTCTGGAAAAATCTGTTATGAGTCTGCTGCTAAAGTTTCTGCTTATAGATCTTAGCAAGTAGGAAGGTGTTTTACAAATTCCCACAAGCCATGTACTTTTATATCTAACATTTTAAATCATCCATCAGTACTATTTGAGAGGGAAAATGCTGGAAAAATGAGGAAAGGAATCAGTAGCAGGCACCTTACTCACAATTAGCAATATTATTTCCTGGTCTTTTAATATGTGGGTCCTTGAGCACCAAAAAACCTGTAGTTTCTATCCTTGTGGCTGTCCAGAGACCAGGACTGCAGTTGCTAGTATTTCTTCAGACAGCTTGATGGAAACACAGGGTTTTTACAAGGCATGCTGGCAATAAATAGTGATTTATAAATGCCCAGTTATTCCATCTACTGCCCAGATATGGACATGGTCCTTCAGCTGCTCACTTTGAAAGGTAATTTGGAAGAAAAACACATCCTAGTGCTATGTATCCACAGACCCACATCTGTCTACGTGGATAGGTAAAAACAGATGTCTCTGATAAAGGCATGTCATTCAGCTCCAGTATGGGAGATTTACACCTTTGTAGTGAAATTATTTGGATTTCCTTGGTATTTACATATTCTGAATTTGCTGCCTTCAACTACAACACTGCATGGAGGAAGACACAAATCTTTGCATCAACAGGTGCTGATTCACATTCTTCAAGTTATGTACAAGCAGAGGAATTCATGTTTGTCTTCACCCATCCATGCAGATCTGTTTTCCAAAGGTCACAGTGCAGCAGGGAATACAGCCTCTACAGTGCATAAAGAAGTTTATAAAGCATGAGGATATGGGGGAAAAGTCAACACCCAGGAGATTTTAGAAATTCTTTGTGTATCACAAAGCAGCGCTCTGAATCCCTAGGTTGGAAAGTCACGAATAGTTGATTACTCAGTTAGAAGTTTTTTGAGAGTGTACATCCAAAGGACTGTTACTGAGTGATGTGGACTGAAAGATGTATTCTGGATGACTGGATCCCCGTGTTCCCGATTGCTTTACTGTGATAAAGTGCAACCATGTAGCCTCATAATACAGTATTGATAGTGTTAGTAACAGGCCATAAACTTTGTCCTGAGTCTACCCAGGTCAGGAAAAAGACTTGTCAAGTCTGTTCTGGGTGTGTTTCTCTTGACCTGTCTCCAGGTCTTGATTTCATTGTGGAAGCATCTCTCTAACTATGGATTATCCACTTATAATCTGGTTTACTGTTTTTTATATTTGTGTGGTAGTATAGTTTGATATAAAGCATTTTTTTCCAGGTAGAAAGAGATATTTCTGCCCAGAAGGACAGTAGAGGTTTTCAGAATCACAGGCACAGGATGCAGCACAGACAGTGCAGCTGTGTGGTGATAAGGAATGGGTCACAAGATTGTGAGATTGTGTAGAAAAAGCTCATCTGCACCCACAAAGGAGGACAGAGACAACAATGGATGGATGAGCTAAAATTCTGGTCTAGCTCCTCTGAGGCCCACCACAGGAGTCATCACCCTGATAAAGGCCTTCCTCCACAGGATCAGAGGATCACAGCGACACAGGGAGGCAGGAATCCAAATTACACACTCCTGAGGAACACTCTTTCCAGGCTCATCCCACTCAGCCTCACTACTGTTGGAGCTGGGGATGTGGAGCTGGGGGAATCAGCTCCAACAGCCTTACCTCTTTTGACCTGCCAAATCTAATGAAGTTTCCCCTAGTACTGGAGACCCCACATCTATAACCAGCTCAGTAATGATCTCTTAAAAAGTAACACACATCTAGAGCTGGAAAAACTTGTTTTAGGGGTAACAAAAGACCCAAAGAAGCATCATCTGACATATGTAAAAGGCACCACACAAAGTAAACTTGGATGCAGTCTGGAGCTTCAGATCACTGAAGAAAAGAAAGTTGGGAAAGGCCCTACACAGGGAAAAAGAATACAAAACTGAATTGTGGAAAAGAAAATTATCAACATGAGTACAATGTTCCTTCTAATAAAGGGACTTCAGATGTTGGCAACTTGTTGTGATAACTCCCTCACCACCATGAATACCATGCTGAAACCACTGACCAAAGTCAGTGTGTTTGCTTGAATTTCAGAGAACATGAGTGGTTGGAAAAAAAATTGGTTAAAGTGCTTCTGGTTGAACAACGTGTTTGAACATATCCAAGGAGGAAGCCTCCATGGCAATCTGTGTCAATGCTCAGTCAACCCGACCTGATTTTTTTTTCACAGTGAAAAATGTTTCTTGATGTTCACATAGAACTTCCTGTATTACAGAGAGAGGTGAGAGTCCATTGTCTTTGGTGCTCTCAGTGGGCATCACTGAAAGATGTGTTGCCCTTTCACCTAATGGTAGACTTTACCTACCTTAGATTATCATGAAGGGCCACCTCTGCAGCCCACACCTCAAAGACCTTGCCACCTAAAGGTAATACAAATATTTGTGTGATTGAGGATTTTTGGCTTTTTGTTGATGCCAACAGAAGCTGACTCATTAGTTAAAGCAGTAATTTACAAACCCCAAAAGAGGAGAAGCTAAAGGCACACACATTCAAAAAATAATTTCTTGAGTAGAGAGAATATAATTTTTTAAAATTTCATTATGTTTAATTATCACAAGAGTGGTATGATTATAAGAGGGTACCAACTCAAACTCCTTTTGTCCCTGAGGAGTTGTGATTCCATTGGGTTCCGTATAGACACAAGACTATAAGCTTTGGATTTACATGTGTTTCAATCTGAAAATTTGCTGACCTAGAATAAAATATGTTAATTCTTAAAGGTTCCTATGTGAAACTCAGTGGCACAGCAAGCCCTCTGATACCATTGGATATAACAATTTGATCTTTAGAAATTGGTGGTTAACTGTCCAAGAGATCTTTCCATGACAAAAAAAAATTTACAGTTATATCAAAGATGCAACAAAAATCACCCATGTTAACTGTATGTAGAATGGAAATACTGAATGAAGGAATGTGTCTAAAATAACTTAATAATGCCTTTTTCTGATAGTAGAAACTCAGATGTGTTAAAACTTGAGAAGCAGGTGTGCAAAGTGCCTTTATTCATCCTAATGGTAGGAAACTCTGGTAACTGCTGACCCATGGGGAGCATTAAGAATTATTTTACTGTAGGCTGCAGGTAGCTGCTTCTGAAATACAGCATTTCTTTAAGGTGAATCTGACAGAATTTGACATGCATAAAAAATTAGTAAACAGTATGTATGTAGCATGCATCACTGTGACATTCATACAGTCTGGGTTTGGCAACAGTTTGGTTTTGTAGGCTACTTTTGACATTTAAACAGAAGCAAAGAATCTTTCTGGAAGAAGCTGTGTTTTCTTGCCAGGTATGAATATAGAGATATATATATCATTGCAAAGGCCATCCTCAGGCAAAGAAATCTGTAGAATTGTTGGAGGTGACATGCTGCAGCTGAGGTATTTTGAGGAAAAATAGCTTGAACACCACCTGAGAAAAATATACTATGGTCTAATGGTGAATATTTCCATTATATGAACATGACCTTCACCTGGCATAAATCATCTGAAGCTCCCTTGACTCTGTTTTATCATTTTCATTTCACTTTTTTTATGATGTTTGTTTATCAGGATATTACACCTTCTGCTTTTTATTGAGGGCTCTGGTGAATTTTTGGTGCTTTGGGAATTTTCTGCTTCTGGAAATGGTGTTCAAATTTACATTCATAATGCATCCTCCTGGGAGATAAGCCCCCCCACCAAAAAAAGCTGTTCTACTCTAAATAAGTTGATATAAGGCATGGAATGTTTGTTTTCTATTTCTATATTATTTTTTTCTCTAGTAATATAGTACTGTGTGTAACCTCCTGGCAATGGACTTTGAGGAGATAAAGCTTTTTACAACTATGCAATAGGTATAAAAATCAGACTCTCAAATATTTAAATTACTCATAATTCAATATACCTACTCTGCATGAATTAGCCTGTTGCCGCATTTATATAAATCACCTCCACATGTGCAATGAACGCTAACATCCATATTGCATTTAAGTAGCAAGGCATGGACCACAGAGATGGCCCTTCATGATTATCTAAGACAGATAAAGTCCATCATTGCTTGGAAGGTCAGCACAGCTTCTAGCACCTGGGGAATTTTAGGTCTGCTTACTAAGGCATTCACTGTACGTTCTGGCTGGGCATGCCTAGTCTTCTTGATGAAAGAAGTTTAGGAGGACAGCTGGCCTCTACCTCTTTTCTGTTTTCCAGCCTTGAAGGCAGAAGAAATGGTCCTTTTTGTGTGTGTCTGTACATGGATGGATGGATGGATGGATGGACGGATGGTTTAGGGTTCTGTTCTATTTTTAGGGTTCTGTTCTATTTTGTATAGTTTTGCCTACAATGATTAGTGGATTTGGATATTCTATTTATCCTTTTCCTCATTCTATGACTCCAAAAACAATCAAGGTTTTCTTTTTTCTTCTTCCAAAAGGTAAGAAAACCCTTCCCAGAGGCATAAAGCCTATGTCTGTTGGGTATTTCTAGTTCTTTAATGTGGTCCTTTGAGAGATTTGTTTCCCCTCGAGACATCATCACATGCTTCCTTAAGTCCTCTGCTGCTCCAACGGGTAGCACACCCTATAACAGCAAAATCCTGGAAGAGTTTTGGCTTACCAATGGATAATTTTTTCTGTCTTGCTCTTTTCAGATGCAACATACATCTAATTTATCTGGTTCTTCTGGGAATACAGCTTAATATATTGAGTTATATTTATTCCTCCTAATTCTTCTTCACTTTTTCGTCAACGTGCTCACTAATTGTATCTTTTCTTGTTCTCCAGTAGTCAGCTTGATATTAACCATGGTAGCCAGTTCCAGGGAAATCACTTGTCATTTGGGCATTTCTGTGGTGACCACAGTGAATGTTCGCAGGGTAATGATACTTCAGGGAAGTGTCAGACCAAAGACTTATGCCCAGAGCAAGTTGCGCATCTTTCAAAAACCACCAGTTCACTAGCATTTGTGCTATGCATTTGTAGATCGGGTGTGAAACTCTGTTTTCAGCTTACTTCTGTATTGTCTTGAAAAGAGATATGTGATTTACGGGTTTCATTTTCCCCTGAAATAGCATACCTCTGAATTTTCTGCAGAATAGTTAGAGGATTCACAGGAGTCTGAGTAAATAATCTGAGTTAAAGAAAAACTGCATAGAACTCAAGCATTGTAAATAGGTTAATTCAAGTAAGAAAGTCTTCTGAGACAGCTTTATTTTGGGGTATGAATTTTAAATTTAAAGGGAAAGTGTGTCTAAATCTTCTTTGTTTTTCCTCCACCTTTTCTTATCTAGGATTCTAAACAACCAGCTCCCTATTCAGATGTGTGAGTTGCTTTCCTGAATTTTGGTCATTAGTGAGAGCTGAGAAGAGTGAGAGAGGTTTTCTGTACTCTGTGGCTGGAGTCAATCAGGTCTGTATAATTGCTGGTGCTGCATTGGGCAGCAGCAACACAAACAAACCTGTTTAACTGTTGTAGCTTCATTCTTTGTCAGCTCCCCTACAAGAAGATATAACTGCAATTGACTGGGCTTATACATTAGCTCCAAGCCAGAATTCATACTGAAGAATCCTTCGTGTGGAAGAAACATATATGTAATCAGGTATATGCTTCTCTCTTTAGCTTTTCATATGCAACTGTGTGTGTAAATACAGTCTTTTAATCCATGTTTTACTCTTGATTCAGGCAGTCTCTGCCCAGTGGGCTCTGTGTGGATACACAGTTGCCTCAATTCGAGTGGTGACTTCAACAGTTGGCTAGAGTTTTGTGTGATGAATTGGCTATACAAAATCTCTGCAACTCTACAGATTCAGACCAGAGGTATTGCTGACGTCCTGTGATGTCCTGTCACACAGGTGTCAGACAAGAACGTATTTGAGAAACTATTGGTAAATATTATAGGTAACACCTACATGTGTTCAGGAGTTTGTACCCATTGAGTTTGCAATAGGTTTGCAGATGTTCTTGCAACTAGGTAAGTAAAACAAAAGAGTTTTTAAAATAAACACATACAAACATACATGCATAAGTATTTCATTTTTGTCCATTAGTAAATATATGTTTTAGCTGAGCATCCGAAAACATACATATATTTAATGAGCAACACCATCTAACTCTCACACATTACTGGAATCAGAATATCTCAATATTAGAAAGTATTGTGATACTAATAAAAGTGTTGTTTGAAAGAGAAGTCTAATTCTGTATTTTCTGCCTCTTTCTCTGCAGGTTATCTGATCTCATAGGGGAACTGGAATTCTTGCTGGAGGCTTCCATCCTCTGTTGGAGGCTGCCTCACACATTGCCACTGCTGGTGCTGAAATTCCCTTTCCTTTTCCTGTCAACATCTGGGATATAAAAGGAGATATTCCCGGCATAGACACCACTACTACTTAAGCCCAAGAATTCTGCTCTGGTCTGCTGCTTTGAAACAGAAAACAAACAAACAAACAAACAAACAAACTTTAGGGACAGAAGGGGAAGGTTTTCCAGTTTATTCTTTTAACAGCACTAGAGTAAAAAGAAGCACAGGTCTACCAAATCGGTTTAGAAAGCCAGAGGCTACACAGAGCATAGCAGGTGATGGCAAAATTCAGAATCAATCATTTTTTGTACTGCATTTAGCATTGAATTTCATACATTTATAATCATCCTCTCTTCAGTACCGGCATCTTGCCCAGTATTGATATCCTGGCAGGTATTATAAATTAAGCATGATAACCCCACTATTCAATGTCTACAGAAAATACAAAATTGTTAAAAATGCACACATAATTTATGTGATTTTTTTTTTTCTTTATTGAGTTCATGGAGTTCATTTTTTTTTTTATTTCCATTGCCACTTTATATGTTCGATAACTTTGCGTTACAGAATATATGATTTTATTTACTTCTAGGAAATTACATTAAAGATTTTACTCAGCATAGTAAAAGCTAGTGAAAATAATGAAGAACAGAAACAAATATTGTTGTATATTATTTGTTCATTTCAGATCAAGTAACATTAAATATGTGTTTGTGTTTACATAATAAATTCTACCACCTCAAAAAAATATAGAGGGTTATTTTTACTTCAAATTTTTAAACTATTGCTACACAGGACAAACAGATCCAATTCAAGTATTTTTCAAATGTCTTTTCCAGCCGATCAAATTTTTAGATACAATACATAAATAAAAAAAAACTTCACTGTGAAATTTTTCAGAATATGTACTAAGTGATATCCCCATTTTTACTGGTTTAACACTGAGAAAAAAATATTTATTTCATTTAAAATTTACGCTTATGGGCTTATTTGGCTCTATTTTATTGTGAGACATCTAATGGCATATGTTTATTGTAAAATACAATTGCATGTTTCTTTAGGTAAAAGGATTATATAAAACATGTGTGTGGACCTACTGCCCCCACCAGACACTTGTATGCTGAAACAAGATGGAACACCTTCAGGTATAGTATTGGTGAGGGTGGAGATATTAATCCCAAGATTTAAGTTTATAGAATATTTAATAGACATGCCGTTCAAAAGATTAATAATTTGACACTGTTAACTTATGCTCTTTCTAAACTGATGTTTACATTTCTGTGCTGGAGTGCACTGTAGAATTGCATTCCCTAGTACTCAGGGATGTCAGTAAAAGTCATGGACGGTAAATGCCTGTAAATTACTTTCAGAGTCATGTCTAACATGTTTTGTCTCTCCTTCAGCTGATTTTTTAATTTTGCTTTCCTTCTCAGTTAAGCAGAAGTGTCTACTCTTAGGAATATTTCAGTCAAAGGCATAACCTTTACTCATCTCTATTTTTTCCCCTTCTTTCAGATAGGCAACTGCAAGGCATAATTGTTAGAGAAGCAGAAATTTCAAGTCTTCACATGGTTCATTAAGTTGCTAACATTCTGTTCTTATGTATGAAGAACAATGTTTTAAAAATAATTTAATTGTCTAAGCCAGATAAAATTTATTTGACATAACAGCTGTATCATACAATTTTACAGACATGCTAAGACATAACAACGCTATTGAAAATAAATGAAACCCTGTGTTATAAATATATATTTAAAAAAAAACCCACCAGGAATATAGGGCTTCCCATTAAATTCTACTTATCTTGAAATGCAGAAGCTTAGCATAGGGACTAAGACACAGATAACTAGGCCTGCTACAATTTTAATCTTCAATCTATTCAATGGACATTGCCATGCATTTTTGACCTTTTATCTCTCACCCAAGATGTACCTTTGATGTTGAATGGTACCCTTTATTGTCAACAGCTGCTAAAGAAGTAGAAAATTAGTATCAAAGCCTGCTTAAAAAAAAAATTGAATATTGAACAGAGTTCTGTAATAATATTATGCTCATCCTGTGCAACACAAGTTGAAAGCAAACATGGATTCCAATGTGCTATGCACTTGACAACAGCCTCTTAAATTTTAATGTATATTTTTTGTGCCAAACTATCTGAAGGGTGTAAATATGTACTATCTGTCTTTCCACACCTAACCCATACTGCTCAGTACTCAGGAGCTCTTAGTGCACATCAGCAGTGACAAGAGTTATTGACTGAATATTCATGGGATTCCTTTCATTTCAATAGACTTTCTCATTCTGCATCACTGTAATCTTCCCTTTCATAAGACTTTTTACAATGCAGAATCCCTCGACATAAGTTATTCCTTCTTGATTTTCAAACATATGTTGGGCAAAGTTGTAAGTCTCATAAAACAATAGTTGTTCCTGTCCTGAGCAATTGCCAGATTGCAGATTTCCTATTAATAAAATATTACATTTTTAAGTACTGAAAAAATACAAAACCAGCCTCACTATTGAAGAATCCCACAACAGACAGATAGCAAGTATGCAGCTCACTCAGATGTGGTTATTACAGAACAGTCACCTAAATTTATCATGCTTTTAGTGCTGCTTTCTGATTTAATCCAATTGCTATTCCAGAAAGAGTGGAAGCACTAGAACTCTGTACACCTGAGAGGGGCTGCCAACAACCTTAAATATCAATAAGAAAAGCTGAAACACGGACCTCTGTATTCCCAGGTGCTTCAGAATGTAATTAGGGGTGAAATCTTGCACACGAGATTACATTGCAAATCTGTCGCTCAGCTCATGGGTGCTGCGTTTGATTCAAGGCTACCATTTGTGCCTTCCCTTCTTTGTACATACTCATTCTATAGCAGAACCTGAATATGTATAGTTTCCTTTTAATTTCTTTCATAATTAATCAGAAGCTCTACCATCCTTACCCTGCCTTCACATATCTTTCTTCAGGCACTCCATACTCCTGTTCATTGGAACACTGAGGTGGGTGCTGTGAATCCCTGTCAGTGCCATGAGACACCACAGATAGCAGAGCTGACATTGGCACACTCTTTTAAGCAGTTTTCTATTTATAAACTACACATCAGTGCAAGCTAAGCTCACTCAAAACCCCTGTGAGCTCCAGGCAGAGACCTTTTCTTTTTATAAACAGCACTGTGTTCTGCTCAGAAAACTGATGGTGTCAAAAGCAAATGCAGAAACCATCCTGCATCTTCCACCTGACATCAGTATTCCTCACAGCTAAATACAGTTTAATTTCCAAAAGATTACATTTTGCTATTGTCCCTCTTTGTTAGGTACAGCAATTATCTGGCTTCCCATCTCTGTTTGTTTTACTGAAAGAGACAATGATTTCTTTTTTTTTTTTCCATCAGAATGGAAATGTAAATATTATTATTGAAAGCAACAAACAAAAACTTTGAGGATGAAAAATGAGTTTTATCCACTAATATTTCAGTGATTCCAAATACAGGATTGTGACCTTTCCAAATTACAGCTTTTACGTTCTAATGCAAGATTTTTTCCAAAAGAAAATAATTTTAATACTATTAGTCTAAAATAAATGTGTGCCTTCATATAATCAAAGGAAAAAGTGGGTGCATTTTGCCCCTGGTGTATACATCAGAAAAAAAGTGTAGGTATACACATCAAAAGTGGATATTTTTAAGCTTCATGAAACCTGCACATTTGTAGTGTTTTACACATACTCCTGTACTGTTTTACAACAGGCCTGCTTCTGTACAGTTGCAGTAACTGGATTTACAGGAGCTTTTTTTTATTCATAGCTAGACAAAAAATAAATATATATACATTCCCTGTATCAAAGTGAATTAAAAGGAAATTACATGCAAGGGGAGAAGGTAGCTGAGATTTCTCATCAGCAGTCCAATCATGAGTGACCCAAAGGCAACTTGAAAGCTGCCCACACAATTACTCATGGAGTCTGCTTAGAAAAAGGCATTGCTGCCAGGAAAATCTGTTACCTTGAATCCAAGTTTAGTGATGACCACCTATAATAGGAATTGGAGGGGGGAATGCAAAGTGCAAAGCACTGCATTAAACTGACACTATATATCACTTTTAGGCAGGCTGTACATTTTTACGTGATGCATTTTACAGACATAGAGAAATATATGCAACTAAGTTTGAGCAACAGGGTAATTCCTTGTCTGGTTTCTCTTTTCAGTTGTGCCAATCTTGCTGAAGTTAACAGAGCTGCCTTAGTATGAGAGACAAAACTTTTTCAATGTGCTGGATGAGAGAGTGGTGCTTTCTCTCTCGTACCATGCTAGAGGCACACTAAACACTGTGAACTTCCAGGTAATGAAAAGCTGTGAGATCAAAGCACCACTGCTTCTGCAGCCACCATGGCTAAAACCTGATCACGGTTTAAGTGACTTCAAAAGCATTAGATGAGCGATGACTTCAGCATTTGAACTTAACCTAGAGTGGTACTTCAGCAACATATAAAGGAGGTTTTTCTGCTGGCTATCCTTCTGCTAGGGTCAGATTTAATCAGTGTTCAACCATTAGAAAGGAAGTATTTTATATTTATTTATTTATTTTTATATTAGTATTTTTTCACTGGAATAAATCCATGTTGGGGTGTGCGGAAAGTAGGATTCAAGTAATTTCCAAAATCATACAAACTTCTTTCAATAATTTCAACAAAAGAAATTTGTGTGTGAAGAAAACTTGAATGTTTTGATGGTTTAGTTGTTGGCTTTTAATGAAGTAAATACAAAATAACAACATGAACAGCATAAAAAAGGATTAAAAATAATACAAAATAAATAAAATCTTTTCAGCCTAAAAAATACACCTCTGTACCTGAAATAAACTTTAACTTCTAGTTATTTCCCTGAGAAAAATGTCACATTAACTGACTCTGCCAGCACTGTTTTATGATGAAATGAAATTATTCTTTCCACTTATTTGACAGCTGATCTGAAAGAATTGATTCACTTATTCATTTGCACATACACAGAATGCTGCTTTTGAATAGACTGTCTTAATGTATTTTAATAGTACATTGTTATGTATCCGTATGTGGTGTTTTAAAGTTTCCATGTTCAGCATGAACACTGACTGATGTTACTGTACAATATATTACATAATAAAAGCACAACAGTCCAGGTTGGTAGGAAAATCCAGAAGAAAGGAACCAGGCTGATTAAATGATTGAGCTGGAAGATGGTCTCTTCTCATCACATTATTTTTTCCAACTTTTTGCTATTTAATTATTTCCTTCAAGTAACAGGCAGATATTTTTCTGTTATTTATTCCACCACCAAACAACTGTTAAAAACCAGTAGTTTATATATGGCAAATCAGTACCAATAGAATTTTTTTTAACTAATCTGAAAAAATGTAGGATGCTTATGTATTACTGTTTATTATACTAATTGAGTTTCATGTAATATTAAGAGTTTTCTGCTAATTAGTTCAATTATTACAGAACATACTAAGGGTTATCTCTCTAAAGAATCTGTGAAGTCACCTTTTTTACTATTCTGCCATAATAATGAAAGATGTTACTTTTAAAGTTGTGCACTTGAAGAATGACACAACATCAGTTCTTTTTAATAGTTAAGGATTTTATAAAGGCTGAGATCCTTACTGGACAGATTTGCAAACTCTGAGAATTTCCACTAAAGTTAACTTTTACTTTTCAATGGACAAACCTCTCTTGATTATATCCCAGCAATCTTGGGAAACCAGAAAGGTCCCAGCTGACTGGAGGCTGGAAAATATTGTTCTGATTGGCAAGAAGGGCAAGAAGGAGGATCCTGGAAACTACAGGCCTGTCAGCCTCACTTCAGTGCCTGGAAAAGTTATGGAGAAGATTATCCTGAGAGATGTTGAAAAACACCTGAAAGACAACAGAGTCATTGGTCACAGCCAGTACAGTTTCATGAGAGAAAAGTCCTGCTTATCAAAACTAACTTCCTTTTATGACAATGAAATTCACCTGATTGATTAAGGGAAGCCAGCTGTTGTAATATTTTTGGATTTCAGTAAAGTTTTTGATAAAGTCTCTCACAGGATCCTGCTGGACAAACTGTCCAGCTCACATCTGGATAAACATATCACGCAAAGGGCACAAAGGGCTGTAGTGCATGGGGTGACATCAGAGTGGCGACCTGTCACTAGGGGAGTTCCACAGGGCTCCATCCTTGGCCCTGTGCTCTTCAACATCTTCATAAATGACATGGACACAGGACTGGAAGGGATACTAAGCAAGCTCTCCGATGATACAAAACTGAGAAGAGCTGTTGTCTCACTTGAGGGCAGGGAGGCCCTGCAGGGAGACCTTGACAAATCAGAGGGCTGGGGAATCACCAACCATATGAAGTCCAACAAGGGCAAGTGCCGGATTCTGCACCTGGACTGGGGCAACCCTGGATGTACAGACAGACTGGGGAATGAGAGGCTGGAGAGCAGTGCCATGGAAAGGGACCTGGGGATCCTGGTTGATGGCAAGCTGAACACGAGCCAGCAGTGCCCCAGCAGCCCGGAGGGCCAACCCTGTCCTGGGGGGCATCAGGCACAGCATCACCAGCAGGAAAGGGAGGGGATTGTCCCACTCTTCTCTGAGCTGGGGCAGCCTCAGCTCTAACACAAGTTCTTTGTGGGGGAAAAAGCATGGGGAGAGACTGACCTCTTCTCTGTGGTGCCCAGGGACAGGACCTGGAAGAATGGCCTGAAGTTGTGCTGGTGGAGGTTTAGGTTGAATATCAGGAAAAGGCTGTTCACCCAGAGGGTGCTTGGGCACTGGAACAGCTCCCCAGGAAAGTGGCCACAGCACCAGCCTGACAGAGCTCAGGAAGCATTTGGACAATGCTCTCAGGCACATGGTGTGACTCTTGGAGATGGTGCTGTGCAGGGCCAGGAGCTGGAATGGATGATCGTTGAGGGTCCCTTCCAATCCTTCTGTGATTCTCTGATTTTTTGATCCCCAAATATGTGATCCCCAGAATAAAATTGGCTAATAATATGCTTCCTTAAGGGATGTACATCTGCAAAGGCTAATATATAAGGCTCTGCATATTAGAGTATTATATGTGGATGAAAGAAAAGGATTGTTATGTGGACATTCTTCTCTGTTCAAGTGAAAGCATTGAAGGTTGGGCTGAGATAGAAAAGTTATCCCAAATCGGTGAGACAAAGTAAAGTCCTCATTCAAACTAATATCAAACTCCTGTAGACCCAGACTCACTATTGTGTTTAAGAAAGGAAACTCAGGAAACTCACAATATTGTCCAAGAAAAATGTGTAGGCTTGGGCAATTTCTTTGAGAACTGTAGGTAATGATATGAGAGCTACTGTAATAAGTGAAATGAAAAGGAGACATAAAAATTATGATCTACTGTCTAATTTAGATGTATGGAGACTTTGCAAGTTATTTTTCAAGACTGACTCATTTACCCATTCTGAACACATAGGAAAGGTTTCAATAAAAAGTAAATGTAGCCATTTGGTTTTGAACTCTGGTCTCCTTTGCCCTTCATTGCAAAGAGCTTCTTCCAACTTTCTTAAGTGAATTAATGCTAAATCCAAAAGGTTTTCAGTAATATTGAAAGAGGGGTGGTCATTTTTCAAGCCCAAGTTTGTCATTATTGCTTTGAGTGTGAAATTTTTCAGAATCTTACACACAGCATGAATTATAATTTTGGAAAATCATGAAAAAAAGGAAATCCTCAGTGTTACTGAGAAAACCTCTGGGATCACAGATGTCAGTTTGAGGAAAGAGATTGCTCTACCTATAAATTCATCTCTCCCAGAACTGACATCCAAGGTCCCAGAGCCTTTTCCATATTGCTAAAAATTTTTTTTAATGCAATTCCAGCAATGCAGTGCATTCAATTCTTCACAAGAAATGTTCAGCTATTCATATTGCAGACAGCAAGATAACTTTCTGACTATCTGACAATATTAGAGCTATTGGGAGCAGAGGTACCAAAATACCATATTGTTATAACTTTTCAATAAGATTTCTTAAATTAAAATTCACTATATATTTCAAAATAAAAATATCATCTGGGAAAAGCAAACAAAATAATCCTAACAACATCAACAACAAAAGTGAATGAAGTATAATCTGTTCACATTTTAATATTGTGTGTGTGTGTGTGTGTGTGTGTCTTTCATAAGTGTAAGGTAGGAGAAGTGCAAACATATCTGTCCTGGGCTATCAGTCTCATTTTGGTGTTACAACTTCCTCTGTGTACTGAAAACACTCTATGATTTCATGGGAGGGGAAGGGAGAGGAGAGGAGAGGAGAGGAGAGGAGAAAAAAGAAATTAAAAAAAAAAAAAAAAAAAAGAAGAAAAAAGAAGCAAAAAAATAAATGAAAGAAAAAAATTTAAAAAGGAAAAGAAAAATGAAAAAGAAGAAAAAAAGAAAAAAGGAAAAATTTGAAAAGAAAAGAAAAAAGAAAAAATAAGAAAAACAGAAAAAGAAGAAGAAAAAGGAAAAATAAGAAAGGAAAGAAAAGAAGAAACAGTAAGGAAGGAAATTGGAAGGTAGGAGGGAGGGAAAAGACTTTATTTGCTTCATTTTCAGATGTTCCTCTGAAAAGCTGTACAAATGGCCCTAAGGACACAAATCTGTGCAGCATAGCAAATCCCAGCTGAGGTCAGGGAACATCATGGAGACTAAAACATCTGTTGTTGTGTAGTCAGGTGGGTAACTAGGATTTCAACTTAGAGGAATCCTAAAGGCAGCTGAGATTTTGATAACTATTATTTTTATACATTTCCAGTTGAAGTTTTGGAAGCTTAAATGATCCAAATAATCATTATCAATATATATCCTAAGATCAGAATTTTTGAAGGATGGGCTTGCTTGACTAAGGTATTTTTGTTCTCATATTAAGCGTTTTGGGAAATTTTTTTCTTTTGCCTGCTTTTCAGAATCACATGGCCTTATTTCAGTCATTGTCATGACTGCAGCACAATAGCTGCATCAGCCATCACTTTTGAGCAGATGCATGCTTTCTGGCTGAACAGCAAAAATACTTGTTATTGTTGACAACCACTTAACATCCAGAACAAATAGCTTTTCACACAGAAAACAAAAATATTAATTGATTTTAGATACAGTTACTTTTTTTAACAGCAGATTGGGCAGCTCTGCAGTCTGGGAAGCAGCTAAATTGTCTTTTGTTTTCTTTGTACCAGACATGCATAAAAATTTGGGAAGTGTATTTCATCTGTCACTTATGCTTGCAGCAGACTAAATTTGCCCACATCTGGCTTCATGCCCTAAAAAGAGTTTCTCTCCCTTTAAGCTCTGTCTTGTTTGGATTGTAATTATACAAAGGATAAAACAAGGAGTAAAGGATAAAATAAGGAGTCTGTGGGGTTCTTATTTAGGCATAAATTGGGTGCATTCCCCCCTTCACCCCTGTAAAATCCCAGAAGGAAAGAAGAGGAAGTATATTGCACCTGCAGTGACAGGATTTCCCTGAATACCACAGAGCTCCCAGCACAGGGCAAGTAGCTATCTGAGCTCAGCAAAAAAGGGACACAGAATCATAGAATTATTTGGGTTGGAAGGGACCTTGAAGATTATCTTGTTCCAGCCATAGTAAGAGAAGCCATCCACTAAATCAGGTTGCTCAGAGGCCCATCCAACCTAGCCTTGAACACTTCCAGGTTTGGAACATCCACAATGTCTCTGGGCAATCTGTTCCACTGCCTCAACACCTTCACAGTAAAAAAACCTCTCTTTTAATTTAAAACTGTTCCTGCTTTTCCTATCACTATCTGTTGTGTAAAGTTACTCTCCCTCCTTTTTATCAACCCCTTTAAGTACTGGAAGGCTGCAATGAGATCACTTCCAAGTTTTCTCTTCTCCATGCTGAGCAATTCCCTGCTGTCGTAGCCTGTCTTCATAGCCCTCTGGTCAACTTCCACCCCTCTGACCAACTTGGTGGTCCTCAAGAAGTAGCAGATTCTCATCTTTATTTTCTGATGACCTCAGATCTGGACATATTACTCCCTGGTAGAATCTCACCAGAGCAAACAGACAGAACCACCTCTCTCAACCTGCTGGTCACCCCCTCTTCTGATGCAGCCCAGCATGCGGTTTGCCTTCTCGGCTGCAAACACACACTGCTGGCTCATGTCCAGCTTTTCATTCACCAGAAACCACGAGTGTTTCTTCAAGGACTGTTTTTCAATGATTTCACCTCCCAGTCTATACTCATATCTGGAATTGCTCTGACCCAGGTGCAGCACCATGCTCTTGGACTTGTTGAACTTCATGAGGTTTCTATGAGCCCAGTTCTCTTGATAGTTCAGTTCTTCCTGGATGGCATCACATCCTGCTTTTACAACTGCACTGCTCTCCATTTTGTGACATCTGAAAACTTGACGAGGGCTCACTTGATGCCACTGTCCATGTCATTGATGAAGACACTGAATAGCACCAACCTCAAGACTGAGCTCTGGTAGACTTGAGTGCCTGATGGGGGACACCACTCATCATCAGTCTCCACATGGACAGAGCTGTTGACCACAATTCTTTTGCTCCATCCATCCATCCATCCATCCATCCATCCATCCATCTCCTTATCCACAGCATAGTCCACTTTTCAAACCCATATCTTTCCAATTTAGAGATAAGGATGTTGTGTGGGACTGTGTTAAAGTCCTTACAGAAGTCTAGTCCTTACAGTAGCTGATATCACTCTGTCTTCCCTTGTCAACTGTTGCAGTCACTCCCTCACAGAAGGTCGCCAGATTGGTCAAGCATGATTTGCTTTTACTTAAGCCAGACTGGCTGTCTCAGGTCATCTTCTTGTCTTGCATATGCCCCAGCATTGCTTCCATGAGGCTCCTATCCTAACACAGAAAGAGCTACAAAAGTGTTATACAAAGATGGCCATTTCTTCAACATGTAAGATTTAAATGCTCTCATCAAGCTAGTATCTCCTTGTTGATGATTATCCATTCTTCCTCATATGATACTGTACTTTTAGACTTTGGCGTCTTATGTGGGTTCATGCCCACACAGATAAAGAAGCAACAAGACTGACACTGATCAGGACTCATCAGAGGTTTCTAACTTAGAAACCAGTTAATTCCCTCTCTATTAAAGTGAATTTATTAGTGTAAAGAAAAAGACAGCATAAGAGAGCAGTTCTTTGGTGGGACAGCTCTAGACTAATCATTGCTGCTCATATGGCAATATCCTGCTGTTCGAAGATATTGCCATAGTCCTGTAGGCAGAAGAGAATTACTTTTTTGCCTGATCCAAGATCTTACCCTAGCCACAGCCTCATACATCTACTGCATCTGGTTCTGGGCTCTTTGTAGCATCTGCAAGCTGTATATAGGCATCCCTTGAAACTTTTTACATGATGGTTAAGTAGTGGTGATACAAATAAAATACTTTATTTGGGGCACCATATGGTGGAGGGGTTGGCTGTAAATAGCTACATGGCAAGAGAAATTCATCCATTTCATAGAGACCTACTCACAGCCTAAAAATATCTTACTTAGGTAAGACATATAGCCTCTGTTCTGCCACTCTTCTGTTCTGCCACCCTTCTGCCTAGAGATTTGAAAAACCCCTCAAAGAGTAATGAAGATGGTTAAAAAAGAAGTAACTAATATTTTATAGGAGTAACACCATTGGCTTTAACTGTTCCTTTTCCTCATCTGTAGAGAATTGCTTGTTTTGGCTTTTCTCAAAATTCTCTAGAACTTTTTGAAATTTCTTCAGTCAGAGATCAACTCTTCTGTATCAGTTTTCCTTAAGCAGAAGTCTCAGAGTCTGAATGCAACTGTGTACACACCCCTTAAAGAATAAAGAAGAAAACACAAGGGAAATATCCCAACAAACCAAAGCAAATTTAGGCCTAATTTATATGTTACTTTCAATGTTCATAGAAACGTAGCAAACTAGAGGAAAATAATGCTTTTATCTTTTTGTTTCTTTAGTCATGAGTGTAGCTGTGTAGGAAAATACCATGTCAAGGTTTTGCTTTTCCAACTTAAAGGTGTACAAAAGGTTAACAAGCAGAGAGGAAAAAAAACAAAAACACACAAAAAAACCCCAAAACAAAAACAAAAGGAACAAAGAAACATAGACAGGGGGGAAAAGATTTTACATCGGGAGAAAATTAAAAGTTACAAGGCAACTGCTTTCAAAGACATAAAGGAGGAGCAGCAGAGGTACAACTGAGAGAAGTAGAATACAAAGGCCCATGAAGACAAAGGCAATAACAATGGTCATGGCTTCAGGCTCATCCCTTTTCCACAGTTTTAATAATCTAACCTCTCCGGAGTATATATCCATCATCTTTCAGTACCTCCAAGACAGTCCACAAGTGAACATTGAGGGAACTAGTGTTTTACTGAGGAAATAAAAGCAGTATATAAAAATTTAAACCTACGTTTTGCTATTTAGTATATACAGTAAATGATTAGAGTTTATTAATTAGTCTGGGCTTTCATAAACCACCAATGTCTTTGAGCAGATTTTTTTCACTCTTTTTAGAAGAATAAGTAGCATGCAGACATTTTAATAACCTCATGTCTCAAGTGTATATATTTCTAGTACCTGTAAGAGGCATGATTCATCTGTCGACCACTCAATTTTCTAACTTGAAGGATAGTAAGCTATTTAAACAGAAGGCGAGAAATGTATGACGAGAAATAAAGAGGTCATTCTATTTTTAAGAACTTAGCCTGCATCTCCTGGTTTTACTTGTTAAATGTTCTCATCCTTGATAAAATTATAGGCTACCTGCTGTCAAGCAGAAATGAAGATCATATGAGTAAGTAAAGTAAGTAAGTAAAAAAAAAAAAACAGGTAAAATGTAGCCAGGCAGCTGATCTGCTTCTTGCATCTTCATAGCTTATAGGATTAAAGCATAACAAGCAGAAAAGTACAGGGATCACAGTTACACAGATCAATCTTCACTTAGGATTGTTACTTTGACATGATCCAAGCAAATTCCTTTTATGATGTAAGGATGTGGCTGCCACTTACGCTGATTAAGTGTAATCTAGTTTGATTCAATATATTACAATATAATTTCCTTTCCAGGTTCTTTTCTGAAGATTCAGGAAATTTTACATTTGCAAGTTTCTGCTCACTGGGAGCCCCTTTCTACAAACTTATTAAAGCAGTAAATTGAGTGGGGGGAGAAAGGTTACCAGTTTTCCTTCTTCAAAAGTACCAGACAAATGCTATTATAAATAAATATTCTGCATCTCTTACATCTGACCTACCGAGAAGGTTAATACAGTCCTACACCTAGTTTGTGTTTCTGAAGACTTGACATCTCCTCTTGACTAGATTCCCAAATGCATGGCTGCTAGGTCAATATGAAATACACCCAAACCCAGATAGCATCAAAGCGGATCTCTTTGAGCTTTTCTTCTGAGGTAAGAACATTAAAATGACTGACAATGTTTAGAATTTAAAATTTAGTTTAAAATTGAAATTAACTAATAACTTATTTATTTGAATTAAAGGAAACACAAGATGATATATAATATAAATAGAAAATAACATAACAATAACATAAATAGAAATAATTTATTAAGAAATCTTTCTTAGAGAAACCTTTAATCAAAGCTGGCTACCTGGAACTAGTGAAGCTTATATAAATATCCAAATTTCTCAGCACAAGATAAATTAGAATATAAAGATTGCACAATCCTTTAGGAAGTGGGCTGTTATGTCTTTTCCCTTTTGCCAGTAGAAGTAGTATGCTCTTTTCTCTAAGGCTCTGATGGCCATAGTGCTCAGTTTGTACTGATGAAAACTGTCTACAAAGAAGAAAAAATTAAAGATCTCATATTATTGCACTTAGCATGACTAATCAAATAAGATACATGAATTTACCCCATGCAAATTGCACTGCACATATAAATTCGATTGATGACTGTGGTGAACAGTTTGTGAATTATATCATGATTAATGGAAAGTGGGAAATTTCAATCCATGCTCTTGCCAGAGATATGAAATAGTGTGAGCAGTTGTATACGGCTGCCTGGCTGAAGGCTTGACACTCAGGCAAATAAATGAGTCTGGCAAGCATCTGGCCGCTGCCTTTGCAAAGGAGCCTGTACATGTCTTTGCAAGTGAAATTACTTGCAAGAAAAGCACGTAAAATCTGTTGATTAGCTCATAAATTTGTACTCTCCCTTTATCCCCCCACCTAAGTCAGGGAGATACACAGAGAGATTTAAGCTGGGGAGGCTTACATCCTTCTCTTTAAGTTCTGAGTTTTCTAAGTTTGTCTAGTAGGAAGAGCTCTCCAGGCTGCTCCCTATTTCAGTCTGCTATTTAATCATATTGCTTTGTTGAGAAAATGATAATATTTAGTGCATCTCCTTGCACTGAAAATCCCCACTGTAATGTTTTTGTGTTTTCAAATAATATCAGCAATGTAAGTTCACACACCACATGAAATCTCTCTGTCTCATTTTAAGACAAAATTCTGCTTGGGGTGAGTGAAAAGAGAGCATAAAAGACAGAGCATGCAAAAGAAAAAGGAGTACTGTCAATGCTTTTTCTCAATTACAATCAAAGTCCAGCTGCATCTCGCTTCCCCTGTTGTTAATCTTTGGTCAGTCTCTGAGTCCTTTCTCCCCCTGCAGACTTATTCTTTCTTAACTCTCACATCTTTGCCTCTGTTAAGTCTTTAGTTAAGTGTTAAGACTTTATAGCTAGAAGCTTTTTCTTCACGGCCTCTCCCTGTGATATCCCTCCATTACTTGAGTCCCACACTGGCTTCAGACTTCCTTCCACAATCACTCTCAAAATCCTTTTTCTTGTCTTCAAGATCCTGTTCCTGCCTATTTTGCTCTCATCTCTCTCTTATTTTGATGCCTGTGTGTATCTTATATTCTTTCAACCCAGAAGCATGACTTTCTCTAGCTCAGCTGTGAAGTCTGTGCTGAAATATCATACATACATCCCCCATATTTCAGCTTCTGGGATTTGGTAGGGAACATAAAAAAAATAAAGAAAAAACATGCAATCTTCAACATTGCTGTAATCAAACTTCAGATAAAATCATGTAGTAATTTGCTTTATCATAATAAAATTGAATAGAGTTCCTGGCAGTATTTTAACTTCAAGATAACAAACCACATAAAAGTAGTGATGGCAAAGACTAAGAGACTGAAACCTACTATTGTTTGTCAGCATATATACCTTCCTCTCAAGCAAGCTTAATGATGGATCACATCTCCCACATCAGTTGTTTTCTGAAGCTGTTTCCTAAAATTAATGAAAATGGGACCAATGTCGTGCTCATCATTCCCACTGGATCTTTAAAGAAACAAAAGGCTTCCCCTGTCTTCGGGACCTGTGGAGGTGGTCCATGGCCTGGATTAGATATTTATTGTCCTGCCAGACCAGAAAGACCCCCACAAAACCACTCAGTGAAGCTGCAGAAAAATCACATCTTTACTTTAGAAAGTAATAGGGGAACCCCCATGGGGAGAAGGGAGAGGCCATGAAGAAAAAGCTTCTAGCTATAAAGTGTTAAGACTTAACAGAGGCAAAGATGTGAGAGTTAAGAAAGAATAAGTCTGCAGGGGGAGAAAGGACTCAGAGACTGACCAAGGATTAACAAAGCAACAGGGCATGAAAAAGATTAAACAGAAAATATGGGTTTTAAAAAATATATTTGAAGAGGACACATTAATAAAAGTAGTTACTCTAAAAAGAATAAATAATTTTAATTTCCTGTTGAAAATCTGGGAGAAGAAGGTGGAGCTAATAAAACTTCAGTTTTTGAAATTCCAGTTTGTAAACAATCTAATCTGAAATTCAAGTGCCCCATACAAACCTTCCCAAAATCTCCATGGGCATCAGGACAGTGGGAGAATATAATATCAACCAGTGATAGAAATTCCACTGAAAACAAATGTTTTCTCCAACATATTGAAGATACAAACCTTGACTTTGTTGAAGTCAGCAACAAAGTAACAATGAATTTCTCAAGGGCCACAATTTAAAACTGAAATTTTGTAAGAAATGTGACCGTGAAGATAAGAAAATTTTCAGAATTTTGCACTGAACATGCTACATGTATTTCATATATATAAAAAAATATATATATTCTCAGGTAAGTGCATGCACAAATTTCTTTCAGCATTTGAAGAGCTAAAAAATATGCAGGGGAAGTAGAAAGGTGATACATGAAAAACAATCTGAAAGCTTCATATCTCTATGTCTGTTCTACTATATTCTTTCAAACCACAATAACAAACTGTGGAAAAGCAACACAGACATTTAAAATTCATATTTTCCTTTTATTCTTTTTTTTTGCTGTTTAGCCCCCTAAAGCTGCCTTCCTTTGGAAAGGACATTAAGGCCTTGCTGAAAAGCACTGTGTTCTGTTTTACTTTTTTCAGAAAAAACTTGAGAAAACACATACAGATAAATCTTAACAGCCTTCCTCAGAGAAAGGTTGACCCTGAAGACAAAGGCCATTTTAAATGGAATAAAAGGTTTTTAAACAAGCCCATGAATATGGATCAACTCTCCTTATAACCCCCTTGTAGTGAAAAAGGACCACTATGCTGCCTTGTTTGGAGCTAATACAGCTCTGTCCAAAATGCGGGAGTGACACAGGAAGGTGATAAGGGATTGCACGGTCTAACAGACAGAGTAATTAAGTCCTCTTTCTTATATTTCCATCGTTTCATCTCTATCCAAGCAATGGACGGCCGAACAAGAGCCTTCAGCATGCTGCTGTCCTGGCAAGGGAAACTTTCTTCCCAGGGCAGTAGGAAGGCACAGCTCACTCTGACAGTGTGTCTTCGAGGCAGTAACACTCAGACCTTTCTGCAGCTGTGCATCACGTGTCTGCTGGTCCCGAGCTGTCCCTGGAATGTTCAGCCATCATGTGGCTGCTACAGGCAGCTGAACCTGGGAGCTGGAACAGCTTTGGGGCCCCACACTGTGTACGTGGGTCCACTCCATTCCCTCTACTAACACTACCCTTAAAAATGGGAAATATTTATATATGATGAGGCCATTTATCTTCAAGGGCAGACACAGAGAACTGCTTTCTTGAAGTTAAGGTACCTGTAGTAATTAAAAACTTTTGCTACTACTGAACTTTAGTGGGATGGAATTGTGAAACCAATTGTGTCATTACCAATCCCTTGCGTCGTCATTCTTTCAGTCACTCATTGACACACTCTTTCAAGGAAACACACTTGCAGGAAGAATTGCACTGTGCCTTATACTTAAATTCAATACAACTTTTCCTTCTTTTTGTGATTTATGGTGAGGAAAGATGGAAAAAAGTTAAGAATACAGAAAATTTCTTTTTGTTTCAGAATTGAAGAGACTAATACCTCAAAATGATCTGCTGCAGCACTTCATGATAAACAGATTTCAGTTGTCCTTGAGAGGAAGACAGAATTGGAAATGTTCAGAATAGCAATCTATAATAAACTGCTTTGGAAACAAATGTGACAGTAACAATCTTAATGAAAAGGAGTAAGGCTAGAAAACTCAGGTTATGTTTTCAAAGTCTCTGAAGCCTCCAAATGAGATATTTGCTGCCTCAATCACAAATACAAGACCTGCACTTTGCAAAGAAAATGTAACAAGTAATAAAATCATGATTGACATGACAAAAATCAGTAGGCAAAATCATGAACTGCTTATGCAGAGAACTTTTCCCATTCTACAATGCAAGCTTTTTGCCATCACATATTTATTTTTCTAGTCCTATTTTTGTATATTTGTTGTTGTTTCATTTTGCTTATTTCCCTCTTGAACTTTAGTTCTTATGAACATAAACTTTCATTTCCATTCCTGTATAATCAGTGTCTTGCTCATTAGGAACATGGTATAGCATTGCAGATTTTAAATGTTCCCAACAGAACAAGAGAGAACTTATATAAGTTACACAGGCTGGAATTTATTGTGTTGATGTTTCATACAATGAAGAGACTCTGCTGATTTCATTATTCCTGCTGCAAACTTTTCAACCTGTATGTGTTAATTTTGTATTATTGTTATTATTTTTAATATTCTTGTTTTACTCTCTTGCAGTCATTGTTACTGTTGTTGCTGCTACTATGTCATTATTATTCATGTATTTAATATTATTGATGATATTTGGTCCCAAATCAGTGACCAAAACAGAGAGCTAATAACTGCTTTAGACACTGCTTGAAAAAGGTAGTAGAAAAAATTTCAAAAATTAGCTTAAAAAAAGCCAAAGAGTGTGGGGTCCCTCCCATGGAAGACAGTCCTCCATGACTTTCCCCAGTGTGAGTGTTTCCCACTCTGCAGTTTTCCACAAACCACTCCATCATGGGTCCCTTCCACAGTGTCATAATTCCTTCCAGCAAGCCTGCTCCAGTGTGAACTCTTCTCTGCATGGGTCCACAGGACCTGCTAGGAGCCTGGTCAAGCACAATCTTCCATGAGGTCACAACCTCCTTTGGACATCTACCTGCCATGTTATGGTAGATCCTCCACAGGCTGCAGGTGGATCCCTGCTTTCTGTGGACTTCCATGGGCTCCACGGGAACAGCCAGACTCACTATGATCTGCACCAAGGCCTGCAGGGGAATCTCAGCTCCAGCACCTAGAATGCCTCCTCTCTCTCCTTCCTCATTGACCTTGGTGACTGCACGGCTATTTCTCTCTTGTGTTCTCACTCCTCTTTTCTGGCTGCTCCATTTTGTCACAAGATTTTCCCCCCTTTCTTATCTTTTTCCTATTTGTTCTTCCAGAGGTGTTGCCAGCATTGCTTGGCCTTGGCCAGCAGTGAGTTGGTCTCTGAGCCAACTGGCATTGACTCTGTTAGACATGAGGGAAGCTTCTGACAGGTCCTCATAGAAGCCATGTCTTAGCTCCCTGTGCTACCAAAACCTTGTCATGAAAAGCCAGTGCAATTTCTCTGAGATGAATGCATGAAAACAGCATAGCCACTGATAGTTCTTGCTTGAAAAATAGTGAGTTATTTTCCAAGAAGAAAAAGAAAAGGTAATAATTTTTTCTCAAGTGCTTGATTATATGGAGCTGGCAGAGATGGTACAAAGTCAAAAATAATATCTTTTTTGAAGAGTGAAAATTTTTCACATATTTATTCCTCATAACTTTGCCTGGCTGCATGTGTGCACAACTGAGCTCACCTACACTACCTAACAAAGTTCCCACCATCAGTCCTAATTCCTTTCAGCCTTATGGGAAACTTTTGACATTAAATCATATAAATAATGAATGAAGAAATCATTGACGCAGGTAAGAGTGGTTGGTAAGGAAGCAAATAAAGGAATCCCACTCTGAGTATTTTATTAGCAAAACAAAAATCAGAGAAGATGCCAAAAAAAAAAACCACTCCATCTAATACTTGACATCGGAGAATTGTTACCTTTGATCTTAAATGTTAACATTTAACACATTTTAATTGAATTTTTAAAATAATTTTGTGAAGCCACAGGGATCCTGAAATGCATGTGTAAGTCAAAAAGCTCTGCATTGGTCTGAGTCTTGCTCAAGTAATTCATTGCCTATCCACTGAGAGATCTTCTTTCTCCAGGCTTTGTCTGAACGCTGCTCTTCTGTTTTCCTGCTCTGTCAACACACATTTTTTGTCTACAGTCCCTGGTCTCCACCCTGTCGAGTGCCACTCACCAAACTCTAGACCTTTGCAAGCATGATGTAATGTTACTTGCTACACTCCCTCACATATTGTTCCTTTGTCACTTTTGAAGCACACTGCCAACAACACAGTATGAGTAATAAAAGTCAGAGTGCACTCTTGCATGTCTCAGTTATCACCTCTGGGTTCATTTCACTGTCACCGTACAAAACCAATAAATTAAAACCAAGAAAAACAAAAAAAATCCCTAAAACCTAGAACTAGACCTAATCTTTCTTTTTTCTTTTTTTTTTCTGAGTCTTCTGAAACAGAAAAACAATTTATCAACCCTTGAAATAATTCCTATGGGTCAAAAACACATCAGTGAAAGCTGTATCCACCAGAGGAAGCCATAGGTGTCATATATATTCCTATCAACCATTGTTTCTGCGCAAATTAAAGATAAATGAACAGTAGGCTATCCCATAATATTTTTTTCACTGAGTTACTGTAATTCATGTTAATATTTAATGATAATTTCCCTCATGTCTGGTAAGCAAAGGAAACCATCTTGGGCTGCCCACAATTTGCCTGTGCTTCCAGAGTAGAGTGAAAAAGAAAATGAAGTGATACTGAATTCCTGTATCAGTGGCTGATTTAACTGAAAGGATTAGCATTAGCACAATATTAAAAGTTCTGAAGAAGGTAGGCACTATGGCAACTTAAATCTTTTACTTCGAAATACACAGGTGAGGGAAAAACATCTCTTTTTCTAGGGAATACAGAAACAATAAAAGAAACACCATCTATTCCCAAGCTCCACTTGACTTCCATTAGAAAAACTGAAAGTTGAGAAACATATATAATATATCAATATCTCCAAAAAGACGTTGCATCTGTCTATCTGTCCATGCTATTATATTCGTACAGGAATAACTCAAGTTAGAGATAAAAGCTTTGAGAATTTCCAGTAAAGGAGCTTTTAATCAAGATGTTTAATATCTTAGAGAAGGTTGTTGGTTTTTTTAATGAAAAATAACTTTCATTTTCTAACCAAACAAGAAAAAAGGAGCATAGTAAAAAAAATTTTGCAAAACTTTTCTAAACTTTCTACAAATATAATTGTATATTTATGAGTAGAAACAATTAAAATTTTAAAACTTAGTTGTCCTTTTGTCCCTGCAAATTATGGAAAGCAAGAAAATATGAAGTAATTTTTAACCATCCTGTGTACTCCATATTTCTAACATCATCAATCTTCATGAGGAATATCTTTTCTCTTCCAAATGATAAAGAAATTGTGCGTGCTCAATATTCACAATGCACTATAGCCTTGCACACTAAATTTGCTTGCATATTCACCACCACAATTCATGAAGCTGAATAGCTGACCAATCAATTAAGGACCTTATGTTATATAACCCTTAATTTGGTAATAATGAATATCTGTGACAAAATCTGAAAGTGAAAGTCACTGTTAATGAATTATTGAGAGCCTCTACTTCAATGTATAGTTAAAGATGCATCCACAGCAGTCAGAGCGTAAAGCTTAAAGCCATCAAATGTGGCCAAGAAAACTACCAGGCTTCATCAAGGGTTTCAGGGAGGTGAATTTTTTGTTTAATGGAGATTGAAGAAGCCAAGATCTCACATATTCCTGTTTATTCTGTGATATAGCAAAATTTTAAAACTTCTACAAGGAAAATCTTTCTTTCCTATTTGCTGTACCTTAATTTTTGACAATTTCAGGACTTAAACTTTTTGTCAAACACTACCAATCATTTGGAGTGCATCAAAATGCTGAGCAGTGGCTGCTGACATTATCCCTTGAATTTTGTGCTGCAGAAGTGCATCTCATCAGACAAGATATTTCTATTATTTAGATGAAGTTTGTGTACTGAGTCCAGCTGGGAAGGCCTGCCAGTTAAGGTGGAGAAATATAAAAGTGCACTAACATATATCATGTTTCATGGTGAGATGAAATGCAACTTTGGAAACAGGTTTGACATTTGAGATTTCCCTGTGTTGGAAAGGTAGAATTTGTTGCAGACATGAAAATGCTCAGTATGTGCATCTGGAGGAAGCTGTGCACAGTTCTCGCAAGCACCCCTGGCAGCTGATAATGGAGAGCTGTTGGCAGTGTTTAGAGAGGCAGATGCTTACCTGAGCTCCTGCAGTGTGCAGTCTTGGCTTGATGACAAGGTGAGAAGAAGGACAAGCCATCACAGAGTGGGGGCAATTGGCAGCTGGTACCCTGTTGGGGAAGGGTAAACGGGTCACCCATGGCTTCTTACTCATCTGTAGCAGAGTCATCAATCTGTGCCAGAAATATGCGCTTTTCAGGTGATAAAAAAATTCCTTATACAGGAGAATGGACAGAAATTTAAAAGTTGATAATTTAATGATAATTAAATCAATTGTTTGCAGCTTAGCATATGATATATTGCAGACTGAAAAATATCATCTTGACCATAAAATTGCATCAAGGCTTATCTGTGTACTAAATAAATGTAGGGCTTGTTGAGACAAGTAGCAGGTGTCACACTGGCAGTGTTCAATGTCAACTGGATGCTACTGGATCTCTGTAGAGGGCACTCCCCTAAAAAGTGCTTCTTCATATCTTTCTCTTGTTCAAGCTGCAGGGCAGGTTGTCTTATTTCCCCATCTTATGAAAACAGATTATAGTTCATGAGCTGTTCATCATGACTCACTGATAGTGTGGAAGGTCAAAACCAGGAATGTGTTCAGTAAGCCAGAAAACAAAGAATCCATTTACACAGAAAGAAACTCCAAACAAAAACCAAGAAAAAAATAAATAGAACACTTGAACCTTTTTCTCTTAGCAGTGTTATTTCATGTTATCTTGCTGTGGTTGGGTGTATTTCCATCAAAGGTACCACAGTGGATCATGATATTCTGAAGTTAAAAGATCAGTGGCAAAGAAACACACAGGACATACAAGCATATTTAGTTCATGCTTAGTCAGCTAATTTTTTCAGGAGTTCATTGTCAATTTTAATGGTGGCAAAAAGGTTTTTTTAAAACATTTGTAAAAACTTGGAGTATGAAATACTGAAGTATCTTATGATTTACATTTATCTAAAACTCTATGATAGTAGAAACTGTAGGCAAGAAGGACATATGAAGTATCACTTTTCTTGTCCTTGGCTGAAGATGAAATCACCTCAGGCACTTGTATTCAATATGTGTTTAAATTTGAGAATGGCCAATCATGGATAGTGAGACAGATGTCATTTGAATAAATGGACAAAGAGCCAGTGATCCACGGGCTACATAACATGTGACAACACAAAGACCATTCATTTGCCATATCCATAGGATTGTTTCCTACCCTTCTCACTGGTAAAAAGGGTCGAGGTGTTTTGCTCAAAAGACTAAAGTCTTTAGGCACATCATAAACATTTGTGAAGTTAAAAAATTTGATTAATTGTTAAGTTTTTCTGAAAATTATTTTCATCAAAAGACATTTACTAATTTTCTCCCAGTAAGCGAACCTTTATTGAAAATCAGTGTTCTTTCTAGGCTAAGTAGAGTTTTTTATCATATTCACTGAGAATTATGTATTCCAGTATCTTAAAACATTCTGAGGTCATGTGTGGGCAGCATTTACTCCTGTCACATATGAAAGCTTGTTCAGACTTACAGTCAGAATAACCCAGATCTGTATGACTTTACAAAACCTGTTCAAATGAAAAACACAGTCCCTTACAGGAAATGTTAATGATAATAAAAAATTACAGGTCTTGTAGTTTTTTGGACATCTACTCTAGATTTTCCAAGTGATACTCAGAGGTTTTATTTCCATTTAACCAGTGTTTTTCTATATCCATTATTTTTTTATTTTTTACCTTTCCATGGTAATAACTCACTGAATGAGTCAAAGCTAGCTTTGGTCAAAATGATGAGGTATTCATCGCTTGTGAAAATTACTTAACCCCATAATAATACCTAACACAGTACCAAAAAAGTACTAAATCTGAGAAAGATTTTCTACAGACTTCTGCTTCATTTTCCCTCAATCAGTCTTGTTCAGCTTTTTCCCCTTACAGTACTTTGAAAGAAAGCTTAGACTATAATGTTGCAAAGGCTGGATCTAGAAATGTACCTAATACGGTCTAATGGAATTGCAGCAAGCAGACAAACATGTGGAGGAGTGTCTTTCTTGTTTATGTTCCAGAGCAACCCATGACATGATAAGAAAAGGGTTAGCAGAGGAATATATATATTTTCTTACTTTGGATAAGTGCAAAAATAGGTTCCTATGTTTGAGAAGATCAACCTGGACATTCATACCAAAGAAGAAATTAAAAAAAATATTCCAATGCATAACATGTTCAACGTATTCCTGAAAGGGAGATGTTTGTACTCTATCCATTATATTATTATTTATTTGGCATAGCTGTTCTCGTATATTAATTTTCTCCACCCCTCAATGCTCAGTCTACATCATGTAAGTGTTTTCTGGACAGTTGTGGAATTTTAAAGTGGGCACAATTATGTCAATCATCTCTTCTAAAAATGCAGTCATTTTTAGTAACTTCAAAAATGTATAATTTCTTCATTAAACATATTCCTTGTTTATGTACCAATGCTTCTCTAAATTGCATTCTCCTATCGTAAGTTTTTGAAGAGGAAAAAAAAAAGGAAAATAAACTCACACATTGTTAACAATCATGGAAAAGGAGCATCAAGTTTCACTGAGGAATTATTCCTCTTCTTAGTTACAGTAATATCTCATTTGTAATATTTTGTATTAGTTCTTACAAGCTTTTAGAGATCAGGTATCTTCCATATATATAAGTATATGTCGTAGTCATCTCAGATTCCTGATGCCCCTAAACCTCTTGTTGAGATTCAGCACAAGTCTGGGTATAAGACAACCATGATTTTTAAAGTGAAAGAGAGAGAGAGAGCTATTTAATATCTTCAGTATTTTGCACAAATTTCACATTCTGTTTCAAGTTGCCTTCTAATATGCAAAGTGAAAAGTGTCAGTATTTTTGAGGGTCATTCATGTGTCCAAAACATAAGGGTAGATATGTATGCAGTGCCTTTACATAAGCTGGCCTTTCTTGCTAATTACTGCACTATGTTTGATCTCAAAATCATATACCTCTTGTCTTACACCACTAGTTATGACACAAAACAGGACTACTGTGGCTTGGCTTTTCACTGCCACACATGAAATCCCTCTATAATTAATTAGTGTTGTTATAGCAACACCTTTTATGACATTGCTTGACACTCAAGGGAGGGAGTGACACAGGGGTGAACTGTATGAGAAATCATGTAGTAAATTTCACTCTTGAACTCCCTGACTACATTTTCTATTTTCATTCTTTTTTTTTTCTTTTTTTCTAGAATGATTTTCCTCCTCAAATTTATTCCCTGCTGTATTGAAGCCATTGAGCAGTCAAATCTCAGTGTTAATTTTATGTTGGTCTTGCTCATGTGAATCCTGGAGGGAACATGCTAAAACCTGCTGTCAAAAAGTACAAACATAAGATGACTTTTATTTCAAAGTAGTTGCTTTTTATATTATTTTTGTTTCCAGTGATTACACTCAAGGATAGAAAGTGCTTGCTCTATTTCACTGTCAGTAATGGATATCACTCACTTAAATGGACAGTATTAAAGAGGTTTTCTTTGAAAATAGAGCTTCTGTCCTAGAAAAAGCTCTCCACTATGCATCACCTGCTGCTATGGAAAATTTTTAACCCTCTTTAATTATTAGAAGTAATTAAAATGATGAATTAAAAAGATGAAAAAGGAAAAAAATTTGAAGGACAGGCTTGATCCCAGTTTTGCTAAAGGAGGTCCCATCGCTTTATTGAGGAATGATACACAACACCGAGCTTTTGCTTTTAGCTGTCAAACAGAGCCTCATGTGAGGGAACATTCTCTAGCTACCATGACTTTGCATGTTTATTACTGGGGTGAAATAAAACCCATATACGTGTGAATGATCTCTCCAACATTGTAAAAGCCTCAGCAGTGACTCAGCTGTAGGTGCAGTGTTGAGGCGAACACCCTATGTGTGAAGACACGAGGCTTGACTCCATGTTTCTCAGAAGGCTGGTTTATTATTTTATATATTATACTAAAATACTACATTAAAATTATACTAAAAGAACAGAGAGAAAAGATGATCAGAAGGTTACAAAGAACAAGAATAGAATAGAATGCATAACAAAATCTTGTGACTGCTCACAGCCTCGGCACAGGCGGCTGTGATTGGTCATCAATTGAAAACAATCCACTTGGACCAATGGAAGATGCACCTGTTGCATTCCACAGCAGCAGATAGTTATTGTTTACATTACTTTTCTGGGACTCCCAGCTCCTCAGGAGAGGAAAAATCCTAGCAAATGATTTTTAATAAAACATCATAGCTACAGTGCAGTTCTGTTGGGACACAACAGGCTCCTGTCACCACAACTCAGGTGAGTTGCCCAAAAGTTTGCTGCTAACACAGCAGTTTATACACTGCTAGAACAGGTAGTTCCTGTACTGCCCCATTCCCTGTTCCTTCCCCACATCCCACCACAAACACACAGTTTATCAGCTTGTTCTTTCTTTCCTCCTGTAGCCAACACACTCAGGCAGCAGATATCGCCAGTTCTTTGATCAAGATGAGTAATTTGGATGTTGCCCATCTTCTCTGAGAAAGAGTGGTTAGGAGCTCCTGCTGCTGCATCTGCAGCATGGAACCCTCTGGGCTTCATTCTGGTGCTCTTGTGCCATTAGTGAGACAATACAGCAAAATGAGATGAAATACATCCTAAAACAAACTGTCATTAAGAGTCAGAAAAAGATCCAATGTTTTGTTATGCATTAATTACACATATTATAAATAATCACACTGTTGCTGTGTTGTTTATTATTACTATTATTAAATATTATATTTAATAAAAATATCTTATTTCATAAGGGATAAGGTAAAAGAAGTACACATTCCACAGTTCACAGTGTAGAAACAAAGATGCATAAGTTCTTAAATGATTTTTGAAACTAATTCCCCATGCCATTAAAATCTTAAAAAAAAAAAAAAAAAAAAAAAGAAGAAGGTGCCACTTGAATGCTTAAGAGAGAGCAAAAATAAGCTTGTTTCTTCAGAGAAATCAACTGTGAGGCCAGGAAAGTCTAATCCAAAATGTTAAATAATTTCTTGAAAACAGGGATTCACACTCACGGTAACTGTTAGTCTGTAGATTCTTTTATTCCTTCTTTCTGGCCAAATGAATCCAAGTCTGAATTTGGCATGGCTTCTACATAGAAAAGGATAAGGTGATCTTCCCACCTGCTGGGTTATCTAGTGGTGTAAATCTGCTTCACTAAGCTGAGAAATGGAAATACAAAGTCTGTCAGGGACAATGGGGAACAAAGCAGCCTGTTGAAATTTCTGATCAGTATATAAAAACTAAGTTTCTTTCTCTTCCACCAGTGATTCAAAGGAAAGTGGAAAGTGTTAAATAACAAGGCAGCTTGAAAGATGTCAGTTCTGTGTCTCCTGTATTATGCATATTCTGAGATTGTCTCCAAAAGTCAGCTCCAGAGGATTTAGGCAGAGGAATATCTAATTTCTGCATCCCAAGAAAACTCAAATGCTGAACTAAAATGTGTGAGGATTTAGGAACCTCTGGTTATGTAGTTCTAGTCTCCAGAAAATGTTGCATTTGATTGACTACATGCCCACAGAGATTGTTCAGGGCTTTTCTGTACCATACTCTTCCTTACAGGTATCTGCAGTGTAAGTCCCACTCCACATTACTCAGTCCTTTTTTTTAACATGGCCGTTAGGCACTTTTGAAAATTTCATGTTATATGTCAAAAGAAAAAAAAAAAAAAAAAGAATTGAATGGAAGTATGGAAGTGGAAAGGCAAACTAACAAAACTGTTTAGCAGAAATGTCTCATTGCTCTTTTGTTCTACCTTCCACAGTTTTGCTGGAAATGAAATTACTATAAGCAGGACTGAGATCCTGATTACATTTGATATTCAAATGGACATCAGACAGTTATCTTTCTGTACCAATATTGCATTCACCAGTGTGTTGTCACTACAAGTGCTGACAAAGATGTGTGCTGGAAACCTCAATTAGCAAACTACAGATCTATTAGAATAATACCATAAAAATAAACTCCTGTTCTAGTCTGAACTCCCTTTCTCCAGTGGAAAAGAAAAGCATAGAGTGACACAAGCAGCCATTTTTTGGCTGTGTAGTTCATAAATGGAACTAGATCCACTATTTTTTTTCCTTAGGTTGCGTTAAAACAATCCATTGGGGTGTGGGAACAAAGGGGGTTTTGTACCATTAATAAGTCAAATGAATTAAAATTTTAAAACCAATATAACATATATTTTTCCTTATGTTTTCTAATGTACATAATATATTGGTGATGGGTTCATTTTGGAGCCTGCTAGAATCAGCTCTGTCATACAAAGGGAGGGACCCATGCTTCACCTCAGAGAGGCCACTTCTGAGGCTCACCCTCCTGCTGCCAAAACCTTACTGGGTAAACCTAAGATATTTCTGTATAATTTATAAATAAGAAAACACATATATACTGAAGATGAATGCTCAATTTTTTATTTATTTTTTTTTTACTGTTAGAGGCATGCAATCAAAACATTGAGAGACCACTGCTCTGCAGTTGTTAGTTACACTGTTTTCACATGCTGCCTCGTCATCTTGGAGCTTGAGCTGATCATTCCTACCTCTGCATAGGTGATGTAGGTACCACTCTGAAACCTCCATCTATTTCTCAGTCAGGCAAATTAAGCTAAAAAGTGTTCTAAAGGACCCTCTTTCTTTTCATTGACTACCAATGCACCTGCAGGATGATTAATTCAGATGTTGACAGCTGAACAGTAGAAGTCTAAAGCTACATTATAGGAGCCCTTCTGCCCGAATCTACCTGGAACATATTCTCTGTGCAGAAAGTCTGATTCTTCTACACATGTTAAGAGAGATAAGCATTTCCTGATGCTTTAATTTCTGACATACAGTATTCAGACAGGCTTTCAAGAATTTGTAATGAATAAAATTTCTCTGATGGAAGTCTTACTAGTTCCTTAGTTCCTTTCCACACGTTAATTTAGTTTAATTAAATTAATCCACTAACAAAGCTGGTCCTTATTGGGTCACTGTTTTTTCTACTTTTTTCATTACAAACATTTTAGTAGTAAGAAATGGAGAGGTGCACTGAGTAAAACCAGAAGGAAATTATTAATTTTTTTATTAATATAGTAATTTTAAATGTCTTATTCACAAAGGACTAATCAACACACTCTCTGTCATGACATGACATCTGTAGTAAAGAAATTAATGAAAAAACTCACCAGGATTTAGTGAACATTATTGATTCAGTACAATTCTAAAACTGTTTACATATCATCAGAGAAGTAGCAGAGCAAGGGCACAGTTACACGATTATTGCTGATATTTTTCTCTACCTACTAAATGGGCACTGGCAGGCGTGTAAGTAGAATACACTTCAGTTCACCATAACATCATGTTCCCTTTTCATAAAAATATATATCTTTAATATTAGTTCTGCAAAACACTTTTTTTTTTTTTTTTTAATAGGGGCTAATCTCTGTCTTCTGAAAAGACTTGTTAAGAGCTGTAAGTTGTTCTGTAAAGGTATGAAAAACATAATTTGTTTATTTGGTTTTATTTGCTTAGCACTTGTATTTCCTACCCATTTTCTCTCTTTGGGGAATCAAAAGAATATAACTGAAGAATTTTCTATATGCCTTTTGTTTTCCATTGTCCTTCAAACTGGAATTAGAAATATAGGATATTCTAGGGATTCAGGGAACAGCATGCTGAACTGATTTAGCATGTTGAGCTGATTTAGCATTCATGGCAAACACTTGATTTCTTACACTTAAAATAGCTTTTTGTTTTAGCAGTTTGATGTAAGAAACTGTCTCTGTCACCACTGGCTGTTCACTAGCATGTCTATGTCCAATGAGCCAAACCATCAAAACTATAAATGCTCTGTCATATAAAGAGTAACTAGTTTTAAGGCAAATCATGATAAAATATTGTCCTAGAGGTAGACCATTTACTGAGATACGGATCAAATGCCTGAAGCCTGAGACTGAAGACTGTTATTACACAATAAAAGTAACAACTCTCTCCAGGGGAAATATTTTTATACAACTATAGCTCAGAAAAGTCACCACCTCATTTATTACTATTTTCTCTTTCTTTCTTTTAAAATGAATGGTGTAAATCTTTCCTGGACAATTCTCTTAAACAGACTTGGTTGAATTATTCATTCTGAGTAATATTTGTTGTCAATTTAGACTTTATTTTATGCACCAACTTCTGCAAGCTGATCTGGAAATGAAAGCTTGGCCTCAGTGAAGTCAATGAGAAATTTTCTATGTACTTCAAAAATGGCCAAACTTCATCTTTTATATTTATGATATGTTCAAATTTTAAAATCCTGTTGATGTGTATGAGACTTTGAGAAGGTACAGAGTTTGAGGGGGGTTAACCCCCTTAATTAGAGGGGGTTTTAATGTGGATTTTCTTTTAAAAAATCCAAAATTATATTAGTTTGATTACTCTAAAATAATGAAAATATTAGGGAATCACTCACACAGACAAGTCTTCAGCCCACTATCACACAAGCATTTTCAAGCCAAAGGTGATAAAATACTAGAGAAAAAAATGTTAAAAGCTTTGTTCAGGTTAAAACCAACTCTCCAGATTTTAGTCAAGATGCCTAAATTGCTATTGTGAATTTGTCACAAATCTCTAAATTTTAGCAGACAGCAAAAAAGGTCAAATTTAAAAGCAAAGATCATCAGTAAAAGGAATGTGATCATTAACAGCAAACAAGAGCAAGTGATTTTAATGCACCATTATCTAGCATAAAAAAACCCCCTAAAATCCAAACTACACAATTATTAGGAAGAAACATCACAGCCCAAAAAGAGGGGATTACCAACACCATTGGTAATTACCATTAGAGAACTTGATGTAAGCTGGGCTGTGCATGAGATACAGTTTTAACATCCTGTTCCCTGAGACAAGAAAAGGCAGAGAGGCAGAAGGCAGGAGATCATCTCTGGGTGTCAGAGAAGAGCACTGGCAATTCTTCTCCTTAATGAGACCATGATGGTATGAATACAAACTTAAAGTTGTCTGGAATCTGCTGTTATAAAGGATACTTCTAGTAATAATAACAGCAATCGTCTCCTCCACCCCCTAAAGAAAACCCAAACAACTTCCTTTTAAGTGGATATGCAAAATTTCAGTTGGTGAATAGTCAACTGTAAAAAGTCCATTTAAATTTTTTAAAAGATCTCTAACTTAATCAGTTCTCTTAGGACATTATGTGTCAGCAACAGTCATATGAGCCATCTCAAGTATTGTTTCACCAATTTATTCTTTAAAAAGCATCCCAAGCTCTTGGGGTTTTGTGTTTCTTTTCAATGTGTTTCTTTTCATGATGCAGTGAAAATTTATGTTCTGAACTATCACACTGAATAAATGTAAATGGAAGAACTATGCCTCACCATCTGCTTATCACAAGCAATATTTATAATTGGATGGATTAGTAAAATTTATAGGATTGTTTTTTAATTTTGTAAGCACTCATTTTCAGTTTATTTTATTTTTATTTTTAAAAACCCCAAAACAACAGCAAAAATATCCTTCTCCAACCAGTGATATTCTTTATAAAGATATATATATAAATCCACAAAAGTGTATAATTTCTTGTATGAAATTCCTTCTTTGACATTAAAGGCCACGTTAAAAGGACTTGTCAATGGTGAGTTTAAAACTAAAGAAGCCACAGAAAAGAATTTTTTTTCTTTTCCCTTAAATGATGAGATATTACTGAAGCAAATAAAATACTGCTGACATTTAATTTGTAAGGAATGGATGATTAGTGGATCTGTTCTTCCCTTTAGGTTGTATCAGATAAGGCCAGATTCAGTACCACAGTATTTGGCAAAGCAAAGCTGTTTGTAAAAAGGAAACCCATCTTTGTACTTCGGAGCATAACTGGGTGTGTGATCCAACTGAACATCACTTGAACCTGAACATCTTGACTGCTGGTGCAGTGACATTTTTCCATCATTCAGCATAAGGAGAAACCTTTTAATGACAGAAATCTTAAGAGAAATCTGGTGGTTGCTCAAAATAAATCTCAGTATGCTCTTGAAAAACCCCATATTTGATGATGGAAGCATTTGGGGCATGCTACTTAAATGAGCATAAGTTCATTCAGCCTGTTTAGCTGCCACTTTTCAATTTAGCCATATGGGAGGTTTCCAGTCGAGACATTTAATAGACCTAACAACTTGCTGTTCTAGAGAAATTTGATTACAGTGAATATAGCTCTGGCATGCTTCTTACATAGCTGGCAAAGATATGAAACATAGGAAAGCTGTCAGAGGCTGAACTTTTCATCTTGGCTTATCACCTGACAACCATCAGGATTACATAAGGAGATACAGTTTTACTTCTATGGCCCTACTTCACTGAGTCAAGTTGCTATTATAGACACAAATACTCTACATTCTGAAGTGAAAAATGAAGTTCTCGTCTTTGAAGATGATGGTTTATTTACCACTGTCATATGAAAAATAACGTGGTATATACCGTGACATGGTACGCACTTATGGAAAAGCTGGAGGAAATACTTTGGACTAAAAAAAAAAATTAAACAAACCTGGCTTCACACAGAAATTTTCAAGAAGATTTGAGTATTTTCTTTAATTATTTTGCATATAATAACATATTTTTTAATATTTCTGGCTTTGTGTTTCTTCATATGATCCTTAGTGACTATCCAATTACCACATACAGTATCTAAAAAGGGTCAGTATCTTACAGGCAGGAACAAATTATTTGGTCTTCCTTTGATAAGGCTATTCATAAAGTGAGAAAAGTAGGTATCCTTTCTGTCTTTAAGGTATAAAGTAAGGTATTTACTACGTTATTATAATTTTCACATTAAGAGTCTTTAATTAATTATTTCAATTGACCTTTTGCTACTTTATCAGCTTCAGACCTACATTGTTTGCAACTTTTGTCATTGTTTATGGTTCTAACAGTCAGACTCAATTAAGAAAAAATCAGAAGTAAACAGGGAAACACAAAGACATAAAGCTTAGGCTCAATCTGCAGAACTCTGTAGCAGTTTATCAAGTAACAGTTTCTAAAACAATTGACAGCATGATCAGTTCTGATACTGACAGTTCCACTGTCATCGAACAGCCACATTCTTCTCCATTGTCATTTTTAATTATTATTTGGATATTACAAAGAGAAAGTGACAAAGTTATGTGGCATTTTAGGAGCATCCTTCTCTCTTCACTTTTTTGTTGGGATTTTTGCCTTTTTTTTTTTTTTTTTTTTTTTTTTTTTTTTTTTTTTTTTTTTTTTACATTGCCTATTTATTTCTCCATAATATTTTGTCATATTTTTTCAACTGTAAGATTAAATATTTGTTTTCCTGGGGTCAAAAAATATTTTTTATGCATTATCCATTTAAAAGAACCCCACCAAAACAACAACATCCAATTCAAAATCAGAAGTGTACTTATTTTAGGACAAATAATGATCCAGAAATAACTTTAAAATTGAAATTCATGTCATACAACTTTAGCTGAGAACTAGCTGGTGATGAGGCTAAGTTGGCTGGGTAAGGCTTCTTGATAGTCAGCAATAAGTAGGCATCTCTAGAGGGTATTTCATCCCATTACCTTAAATGTCTTGTAATGTCTGTTAATTGCTCTATCCTAGAGGCTTTTTCCCAAAGACTAAAGAAGCTCCTGCCAACAGTCCATTCACTAATTTTACTGAAGATATGATTACTTCAAAAAATTATTGACAAGCTTAAAGAAGCAGAAATAAAAGACAGACAAGATTAAATGCATTTTTAAGGCAGACTAGGAGAGTAGTTTATTGTTGCTTTTTAAATACACTCTAATTTTTTTATTATTATTGTGAATAAAAAAGTTCAGAGAATACTGGCACTTAATTAATACTTTAAGAAAGTGATTTTATAAGATATCTTCACACCATTGCTGTTTCTGCAAAAAAAAAAAAAAAGTTTTCTGCAAACATAGCATATGAGAAAATGAGCTGCATTCTTGATTGGGTTATTTTTTAATTTGCTTACATGCTCTTATCCCCTTACGACACCTACATAGATTTAACCTCACAGAGACACCCAGGGCAAAACAGGAAAGAATTCGGCATTTCCACTGTTTAATTAAAATGGAAAAACACTTCCAGCATAGAGGGCAGAACATCTAATATACTTGTATATACATCTGGCCTGAGGAAATGTAGCTAAACATAAATTATTCCATTGTATCAAAGAGGTTTTCATTTAGATGCAAGTGAGGGTCATGAGGGGCTATATTATTGCTGCAGTTCCTAAGACATCACTAAAAGCAGAAGAAAATTATGTTGGCAAACTGTGGATTAAGGATGGGTGAGCCAGTTTTAGAAAATAATTTGTGTCTACCCTGGAGAAAGAAACCCAAGAGGAAGTTTATTAAGGCTGAAGCATTTAAGGGACTTAAATATACATTTTTCTCCTTATTTAGTATGCTTTCCAGCACGACAGAATAATATCTTTTCTTCTCTCATGAGGGGAAGAAATAAATTTTGTCTAATTAATTTGTTAATTAATGCTTTGTATTGACAGCATCATATTCCTGGTCATGCATCATTTTAGATCATTATTTTTATCTAAGACAAAAAGAGAAAGGAATTCTACAGGGGCCAAAAATATTGAATGCTAATAAATATTTTTGTTTGAGAACATCATTTATAAAGAAAGGAGGAAAGTGAAATAAGTTGTTCTGTCTCATTATGTGTAAAAAAGGGTCCAGTAATTACATGAACTACCATAAATAAGGCATTTTTTGTACCTGACTGAATGTATTAATTTCTGAAATAACAGTGGAATCCTATGATATAGTGAAAGATAGTAAAGCCAAGTAGAGAATCTTGAGATATTTTCTGTATATTTTTGCAGCACCATCACTGTCATATAATATTTAGGCAGCATTGAAATTTTGGGGAATTGAAATTTGGGGATTGGAATTTTGTTTCTAACCATATCACAGACTCAGAAAAACACAGCAATCTAGACCATTGTAATCATCACCATTTAAATTACTCTCCTCCCCCTTAAAAAACCCAGTAGCAAATAAAATCAGAAGTCCTGGGCAATGGGATTTCATTGGCCCTTAGTCAGAACTCTACACTGTCTGAAATTTTTATATATTTTAAATTACTTTGAAAATAAACATTAAATCTGTGTTTTCCAAAGTCTGAAAGTGCCAGAATGCATAGGTGTGGTCTACTCAGTCATTCTGAAAAAAACCTGCTGCAATCTCACACCTGAAATTTTATAAGAATCTAGGGAAGAAAGAATGTAATTGTGGAAGGTCCAATGAAGGAGGTAATTGAGAAGTAAAAGAGGATTGTGTTGAAAACATCTGTGGTAAAAGCCAGAGGGACATTTGCATAAAAAACTCTTCAGGGCCATGACAGGTCTGGTACCATTTATCTATGACCTATTGCAGGTAAAACTTATAGACACTGAAACAATTATAGGGCTATGAAGAGTCCATGATTAAGGATGTAAATTTAAAGGACTTTATTGATCATGGCAGCAGGCTTTTGCAATGGAAACAGGAAAAGGCACAATGTATTTTTTGAAGGCAGAGCTTGATCAATCTACACAATAAGCTATGTGATGCTGTTACCTGTTTTACCAGGGCCCTGGGGCTGATGACTCATATTGACTTTTCTAGACATTTACTTAGTCTTACTTAGAAAATACACTCGCCCACTCTGTTCTGCTTTGTGATTTACTGGAGGACTGGACACTCTGTGAGTGTTTATCTTCTTTGATTGTTCACTATATCACAGCAAAAGGATTTTAAAGTGTCAGCTTTCTAGTTGATGCAGAAAGGTAAAAAAAATCCCGTGTCCCTTTTAAATGGCAATTAAGTAAAGGCCTAAAAAGAGGTTGACAGGATAATATTGTAACAGTTAAACTAACATTGAAATAACCACTTGAATATATAATATCACAAAAAAAAAAAAAAAAAAAAAAAAAAAAAAGTGGAGTCTTAAAGCTTTCATTGTACAAAAAGTCTAGGATAAGCATTAACCTTATGCTGCATGCATCTTCCAAATATGTTCTTTGTCTTCTTTTAAACCCCTCTGTTAACTTCCAGCTTAAATACCCATTAGCAGTAAGTTAAGGGTTAGGAAGGTCCAAGTGACACCAAGTAATTCCTCCAGGAATGAAGGTACCAAGAGCTATGTGAAAGACCTTTCCTCACAGGACTCTCAGCACTGCAGATCACATTCCACCTACTGATAGCATGGTGTAGCTGCTGTGAGATACGGGCTCTGTACTGCAAAACGTGCAGTATGGAAATCTGTAAAATGAAAAACAAAACCAAAAAACCCCACAAACCAACAAACAAACAAACAACAAACCCACCAAAAAACCAAAACCAACTAAGCAAAAAAATAAAATAAAAAAGCACCACAAAACAAAGAAAAAATAGAACAAAGACCAAATAAACAAAACCATCAAAATGCCCCACCACAAAACAAATAAAACCAACAAAAAAACCCACAAAAACAACAACAAAAAACAACCCCTAAAAAAAAGGGCCAAAAAAAAAAGAGAAAAAGAACAAGGTGGCCTAATAAAAAGAACAACCAGCCAGAGAAAGACTGAACATAAGTTCTGTAAGTCTGTACAGTATTCTACTGTGGCTAGAATCTCTCACCTCACCATCTGTTTTTTTGGTTTTGTTTTTTTTTCCTTTCCTACCTTCTTATATTATGGCACTTTATTCATACAAAAGCACAGTTGTAGAGAAGTAGCAAAATATTCCCAAAACATTGCTGCAGATAGGCAAAAGAGATTAATTTAGTTTTCCTTTGAGATACAGTGAGATTGAAAAAACATTAAGCACTTGACTACACAGTCTCCCTTATGAACATTTATTTTAAAGGTTCACATGAATTCTCTAGAGAGACCTGGGAGCAAGACACCTAAGACATGTCTGTGAAGATCTCTGAGGTCTGTAGAAATTACAGAGAAATCAAGCAGATGTATTATAAATCTTCTGAAGTTAGGAACTGTTCTGGTGATATATTTATTTATTTAAATTTATTTCTAAACATCTGCATCTTCTTTCCGTTTCATATACCACTGCCTTCTTCACACATGCAAAAATTTTCTTCTACAAGAAGAAAACTTGAAGTCAAACATAGGTTATGAATGTAGAAACAAGAAATTTTGTTCGGTAAAACAGTAGTTTGAAATTTAGCTTTCCTCTGATTAGAAATTGAAACAAACAGGAAAATGTTGAAATCTACCATTTCAGGGTGATGACTGCATCAGGCTGCCTGGCTGTTGAATATGGAAGCGGTAGTCCTTGAGATCCAGACGGGACATAACTGCTCCTATGCTTCAAGAGTACAATGCCAAAAACAGAAAAATATTCACAATAACTTCTGTGGGCTTCATGAGAATAGCCTGTGTGACTGGCTGACTTGGAAGGCTGAGTTATGCTGGATTTGGCAAGCTGGTGACAAATGACAGAAATTTGCTTGGCAGGAACTGCTTGTAGATGTACATTGATTGGATATTTGGCTTTAGCTCTTTGGTCATTGTCTAATGCTCTGATTTCCTTAAACTGTGGAAAAACCATACTTCTCCCTGTGACACCACTTCAAATACTTCATGATTATTTACTTGCAAAGTCTTTCTTCTTCTTGAGAGTAGAGGATTTTACTTCTCATGCCCATGCCCATAGACCTGTCAGGGTAAATCCAGGAGGGCTGGGGACAGCTGAGGCCCAGTCTGTTACAATTGGATTTATCCCAGATGTCTTTCACTTTGAATGAATGAGACTAATGGCTTCATGAATAAAGCCAGCTCCATTGTGACAATTCTCCAACAGCCACAAACAAACAGAGAAATGAGAAAAAAGTTTCTGCAATTTCCGGAGATGGAAGCATCTCCCCTATGAAAGCAGGAGCTGCCATTCACTCTTCCATAATTAACATCTCCACTGTAGTGTTTTTGAGATTAGGAAAGCTGTTATTTGCCCCTGAAATCTGAAGGAACTGCAGTATAAAACTCCTGAAAGTCTGTTATGTAACTTGCTAAAAAAAAAAAAAGGAAAAAAGAAAAAGAACATAATAAAAATAATCTAGCAGATTTCAGATTAGTCTATTTAACCTTAATAAATGTCAAATATGTAGAAACTATAGATAACTGTACAATTAGTAGAGGAATACAAAATAAAGCAGAAGTATGGACACGAGGAGGAGTGAACAAAAGAGCTATCTTTCAGGAGGAAATTATTTTTTCAGAAATTTATTAGAATTATTTTAAAGTACTCAAGAAGCACGATGAGGGTATTCATGTGGATTTAGTGCACTTGGATTTTCAAAAGCTTTCTAGAGATCTTTTATAATAAGCTTTTAAAGAAATTAAGCTGTCTCAAAATAAAAGGAAAAATCCTCTCAAGCACTAAGCACTGGTTAAGGGAGAGAAAATAAATTCTAAGAATAAGCTGTTATTTCATCAATGAAGGGTGACAGCCAGTGTCAGGTATCTGTGCTGCTCTTTGCATTGTTCAAATGGTTGGGATAGTAAATGAACAGACTTTGCTGATAATAAAAAATTTGCATGAGGACAAATGTATTTCTGATTGAAAAGTTACAGCTGGACATCACAACACTTACAGACTAGGTTGTTAGAAGGCAAAATAAATTGCATATCTATAAAATAGAGGTAGCAGTTATGAAGAAGATATCACCACTCACATAAATTTAATGCTATTTATTTACCATTTGAAATAATAAGTTGCCATAGATAACAAAGAAAGTTGGGCAAGAGATGTTCAACTATCTGATGCAGACATTTTGGGATGTAATAACGGCTTTTCCCTGGAGCAGAGACAAATGATATGGTATAAAGAAATGTAAAGATAAAACACGAGAAAATAATAAGATGCATATAGATAAAAGAAGAATTAGGAAGTCCATTGAAAAAGAGGGATTCTAGAGGAAATTCCTACTATGTGAGGAAAAGAGATAAAACAAACACTGTAACCCTAAGTACTTATTTATTTGTCACCAGAAAAGGTTGTGAAATCTGACAGTAAAAATGAATTTTAAAAGGGATTAGACAAATTAATGAGGCAGAGGACAACAAATGTCTTTTGAAGACAACAATTTGAATACAATTCTCAAGCTAGGCAGACCTTAATAGATAATTGTAGGAAGCTGAGAAGATATGCTAGGAAGAGATAATATATTATCTAGGTTTTAGTTTAAGATAAAAATGAAACTGTCAGCTAATTTAGCAAAATAAGATTTATATTCTAATGTAATAAGGCATATAAATGAAACCCCCCTTTTTATTTTTGCACCCAAAAAATCACTGCAAAAATTGCACCATATAAATCATATCAGTCTCTCTGTTTGCAATAATAAATGTGAACTCCTGACAAAAAACAAGTTTTAAAATCTGTGGTTTATAGACAAAATAAGTAGATAAAAATGTAATATATTAAACTGAGACCTAGAGATACCCACTTCGGTTATATTTTGTTCATAGTAAGAAAACTACTGATGTCATAAATTTTAAATAAAATGCGTTAAAAATATATGGTTGAGATATACATGAGTCATAGTGTTTATAGAACCACAGTACTTACGGAATTTTTATTTGATTTACACCATTCCTCCATTTTGAGTTGATAGCTTAAAATTACCTTTGACAAGAAGGAAAATTTCAAGTCAATTCCGTACAGCAATGCAAAATTTTTAAGGTTTTACTCAGGTCCAAATATTTTTACACAAATTCTATAATTAATGTGAAGAACCTTTATAGTAAAAACTCCCATAATATTTATTTTATATTTGGCAAAAAATAATAAATTATTATAATATATGCATTACTTTCTGAAATATTATTTAATTTTTTAGGTTTCAAGAACTGTCAACATATTGAAAAGTGGTTTTTATCACTGTCTTCCAATAAAAATTCTCTTTTTCTCTAAGTTTATTTCTAAATTTTAAAATTCCCAGTTGTTAGTCTTAGTAATTTGATTAATTATATACAATTAATACCATATTATAATAATCATATGTACAGCTCTATGTATAATTATACTTGTAAATATGTATCACAATAATTATATATTTTAACAACTACATATGTAATTGCATGTTGTATATTATAAATGTACTAAAGAAATCTCTTTCCTTCCAAGAAAATTTAAAAAGTGAACTTGTGATCACATTGATTTTAATTTTTCTTTGGTTAAGATATATAGCAGATTTGGGGGTTTGATATTATATAGTTCAGCACCCCTTAAAAAATTCTGAGAACTATAATACCAGCAGAAGCACTGTTTTAATTTGTGTTCTCTGCAAGATGATGCTGAATTTTGAGGTAATTTTGATATGTCAATGCTTTTCAGATGCTTACTGAAAATGTGCCATCATCTAAAACGCTTGCATTTACTTGAAAAATACTATGTTCTTAGAGAACTAATTTAGAGACAGGCTCACTTTTCCGACAGAGGTCTGTCTAAAATGGGGTTTCTTGAAAATTCATATTTAGAGGACAAGGATAAAACAACTCATTATTTGTGGTGTGATACAACACTCAGGATATATGCACTCTTTCACCAAGAACATTTATATAATTAGTCAAAACAACTCCAAAACTTAGGCAATGTGATTTTCTCTGAGATGGCTTCAGAGGCAGATGTCTGAACATCACTACACTCTGATGGGTGTGGAATGAATTTTTCTGGGATATCTGAGACCTGTCTACTATGTCCCAACACAGGGCAGAGCTCACATTCCTCAAAGTAAGAGACCTGTTCCTCAGAGAAGACTTGAAAGCTGATGTGGAGCTGAGACAGGCCTACCTCAGGAAATTCCAGTGAAGAACGTTCAAGTCATGAACACTAATGCACTTGGAAAATCAGGTCATTTCTTCCTGCTTTTAAAAGAGAAAACTTGTAGATAGCAAAAGGAAAACATGGTGGAAGTTGGGTTAACATCTTGCTTCTTCAGAGACAAGAGATGGCAAGAGGGAATATGATCAGCAGCACATCGCTACCTGGTCTTAAAAGGGTTCCTTGCCATGAGAGAGCCCATGAAGACCGTCATTCTTGCCTACATTTATACTGTGGTTTTCCAAGGCAGCATCCCTTGTCTCTTTGTTTTCCTGATGAGTAAGCATTTTGCTTTTGCTTTAGTCAATAGATATTTCCATTTATGAGGATGTAATTTTTCACAGATATTGCAATATACAGTAAAACAATGTGTTTTGTACATCATCAAGAGTGCCTGTGACTCCTTTCCATGCATACATACATTTTCAACTAAAACTTGATATCAGTTAACATGGCAATTTTTGCAGGACTGATTTTAATTCAAGGAAAAGCACCTTTGACAATGAAATTGTTATTTTAAGTTCATTTTCAAATGAGGAACTAAATAAATTTTCTTCTCAGCACTTGCCAACAAACACACTCACACACATGCATGTATATACATACAGACCTATTGACATGCATATAGCTAGCTATGTGGAAGTAAAAGCTGGTAAAAGTTATACATAAAATACATAACCTGTTCCCTATATGATTGTACTGTCCCAAATGAAATATTTCTTCCTTCACATGATACTTTTTATAATGCAAAGATATCAGTATTTTTAACTATAGCTCGATGTATAATTGTCATAGAACCTGTCATTGTGGTGAACTTTCCTGGTGAGTGAAATAATATTTTCCAAAATACACTTTAATTACTGTTTTGTGAGACATGGAAACATAAGCCAAATACACCATATTTCTTCCTTCCCCTAATGTAAACTAGTAGATTATATTAAATAATTTCACTGTATTTTAAGTGTGATCATTTCCTTGGTAATTAAAAAGACACACTTAACCCATATTGTCATGTACCACAGCTAGGAAAACCATAAGGAATTCAAGATGAAGGGCATGACTTTCACCTTGATTTCAGCTTGGAAGTTAGAGAATGAGAGAAAAACTGACTTATAAACACAGGTATGCTAAGTATCTTACACCTCACCAGCTCAGATGCAAAACCTGTTTAAGGATTGTAGGATAACTACTTTCACATTTGGTTTTTTTTCTTGTTTGTTTGTTTTCTAAACAGTATTTTGTTTGCAGTTTCTGTCAGACATTTCTGTTATCTATATATTCCATTTAATATTGTTTCCTTTTTATCTACATGCATTCATGACATGTTTAAAGGGTAGATATTTTTATAGTTATGTGAAATATGCATAAATGTTTTGAAAAAAGCCATAAATAAGCCATTTCTAAAGGATGCATTTTTCTTCTTTAATTACTCATTAATTGTCTCATAATATTTGATGATCTTGCTGCTCAAGAGACACTGAGCAAACAGTGGAGCCCAGAGACTATAAAAACTCTATTAGTGTTCATTACCACAGTGCATCTCCTAGAAGTCTAAAGAAGACATCTGGATTAAAGCTAGGAAATGACTCAATGCAGATCACAAATCAGACCAGCAGAGCAGTGTTTGTGAATTCTCATGTACACAGAATATCTATTATGTTAATACTGAAATACATTTAAGGCAACACAACTTCAAACCCATCCTTCAATGACTCATTTAGGAAAGAAAAAGGAAAGTGAAAGAAACATATATTTTAAAAATCACTTTAATATAACCTGGGACAACAGGCTATTATGCTATAGCCAGAACTGCCATTGTGGAGTAAAATTAGTGATGTTTGTCTTCCCTAGTTGCTCATTGTCATACTTAAAACCATTTCTAATTCTCTTAAATTTAACTTTAAAATTATATGGTTTGATTTGATTGGTGATGAGGGATTATTGTTGAATTCCTAGTTTTTTTAGTCTTAGTGAATGTATAGAAAGTCTGATCATCATTTTATATATATTTTTTTAGCTATTAAAATTACTGGTATAGCACCTTGCATACACTAGGGAGGCATATTTGTTTCTCAAGATGACTATAAAAATTTACTCTAAGAGGTACTAAAAACCTCTAAATTTTTAGGACCTTCTTGTCCTGAAAAAACCTCACCACTACCCATGGTGATTAAAAAGATAAGAATACAAAAATAAATACTTATTTGTCTTTTTTTTGTATCACAATTGCTGGTGGTGGAGGGCACTTTTTCAGAGGAAAATAACCTCTTAAGACTTAAGTCTGGAAAAAGCTGATTGTGATAAAAGCTAGCCATTTTACAGAAAAACTACATTAGCAGTACAATTACTAAGCGCTTGGGCCTCTGAGAGCATGATTTCAGCAACAGAAGATATTAAGTAAAGAAATCCAAACTGTGAGCCACTGAAGCATGGAGTGCAAAATAAAAGTACTTACTGTTTTCCCTCTTTTTCTCACTGCATGTGTATTTCCCAGTGTGCGTACTGCACACTTCCTTAAGGCACTGTTAAAGCTGCTTCAGGGATAATGTTTGTGGGCCACCAGGACCTATGTGAAATTTACTATGCAAACTCAGTTTGAAAGGCATGAGGCACCTTCACCATAGATTTCAAAGTGAATTAGCATAATAAATACAGTATAGGATTTAAATCTTCTTTTTACGTGAATATGACAGATGTGTAAGCCATTTCTACAGTAAGTCTACTCTGAATAATTAGAAATGCTCAGGAGACAAAATTTGAGGTCATAGAAGGACATACAATAGCTAAACGAAATGTATAAAGAAAATCTGCTTATATCCTTTAGTCATTTTACACAATAAAAATTTTAACAATACATTGTTTATGATTTAGGCTTTCACTTGCCATAAATTCCTTGAAAATCAATTAAAACTTTACCACTGACTTAAATGCAGCCACGTTTTCACTCTAAGCATTCTATTTTATGACATTTTGTTTGGAACTCTTCCCAATATTTGAAGGATTCAGGTGGTGATTACACAGAGGGATCAAATTTTAACCTGATATTCTATGATTCTTCATAAGAAACAATGTGAGATACACAGAAATAACATCACGGGTCATCTTGATGTTTAATTTCCTAAGTTCAGTTTCTTGTATTATCATTGAAGTTGTCCCAGTTCAGAATCTTTTCATTATTTTGCAATTTCAAAAAAAATAAATCCAGAAAACCCCCACAAACAAAGAAGTAAAATCCTAAGCATCCAAACACGCAATTATAAAGGTTTATAAGGAGCTAAATGAAAATCAGCAGTCAAGTACAGGTAAGTTAAGATCTTGAATATTGATTGTGCTGGAAAAAATAAAACAGTATGAGTACAAACACAGATATCAATATTCTTGTTATCTCAAACTTCACATATAAGTAGGAAAACATGCTTTACAGTTTCCTTTGCTTTAACAATTGTTTGTGTTTATCTCAAGAACACATTGAGAATTTTCACTGTGAAAAGCTACATTTGCATTTTCATTCTGTAACTAATAAAACTATGATATTTTGTGGGTTTTTTTCAGCCTACTTCATCTTATGATTATACTAAAATATATGAGAGGATTTGTAAGATTCAACTTTTGCCTGTCCAGTGTAGGCCAGTCTTGACAGTTATGCAAGTTAATGCATCATCACATTTAACACAGAAGGCTTAAAGAGACAGGGTAAATTTCCCTTTGGTGCAGCCCCCTACTGACTATAAATACTTCTGAGATTAATTCCATCTTGAGTACCTAACGATGAAGATAGATGTTCACTACAAGTTTTCAAATTTTTAAAATTATTTGATATCCAAACCTCCAGTGAAAATAATAAAACAAATCATTTAATCTGTTAATATAAACCATAAACCTTATCTGTGTCTTTAAATACCCAAATATCTTCTGATATCTACATTCTAACTTGCCCAATACTGGTTTTTCTTGATCTCCATTAAATTTTTATTTTCAGGCAATGAATTGTCTTTTTCTTACCCCTCACTAGAGAACTAAATTTTATTTTGTTAGAATATTAAATTATAAGCTGAGGTACATTTTTGAAATGCAATATTGACTGAGATATTTGAAATGTACACCACTGATTAGTTATGCAATTCAGATTTTGCTTTTGGCAACTGAGCATTCAGGCTGAAGGTATCTTTCATGAATTTTATCACTAGTAAAGCTTGATCACTGCAATATTGACAGGAAGTAAGCACAAAGCAGGCATGAAAACAGTTGAAGCGAACCCACTCATGAAGAGGAATTCATATTCTTGTAAATGCTTTACAGTGTTCTCCCACCTTTGTTTGGTACAAACAAAAGGGAGTATCTGAAGATGAGTTATACATTTTTATTAGATTAAGAATGAAGCACAAAATACATGAAGTGTGCAAGAGGAAATTTTCAGTGACACAGGGGAAGTCACACTCCCACCTTTTTTTATTTTCAGTGGCAATCTGGAGCTAAAAATCAGTGACAGGCTTTTGGAAAGCTTCCCTAAAACACATAAGCTGTTCATGTTTCTGAAGAAGGAAAAAAAACACATTAAATAGCTATGTTTGTCAGATAAACTTTTTGTTTGCTTCTTTGACAGTGATTGATAACACTGAGCCGTTTTGTCCTATTCGGTGTCATCAGCATTATTTATATTGCAGTTGACAGTATTATGCCTTTCTAGGTGCACAACAAAATATCAGTTTCTCAAAGCACACAGCACCTTACAAGCTGGAAAAAAAATGACATTTGAACAGCTTGAACTCAGATGGTGAATGAAAATGCTGGAAAAGATTTTTGGTCCAATGTGGATTAAATTTGGGACCTCAGCAGTGGAAAATCCTGGTTCTTTTTCCTTAGCTACAGGAGCCAGCCAGTTAAGGAGAAAACAATCTATTACTTGCCCTAACACAATATGTTTCAACAGAATAGCAATTTTCTTGCTACCTTTTCCTACCTCAAGATAATAGACAAGTCTTATGTTTTCTTCAGCTCCCAATTTGAAAGAAGTTTAAAAAATGACTTTCAGTATCTTTCAATCAGCCTCAGCCTTCTTGTCATTCAGCTCCCACTTTATGTAACCCTCTGAAATACCTTTGTAGTAATCTCTAGAGAGATGTCATGTTAAGGACTATTATCAATGGAGTTGACAATTCCTCCTCAAGTGTGAACACTCTTGAATGGTGATAGAAGGGAGGCCTGTTTTAGTTTACCTTGTGACTTCAACACAATCTAACTGTTTTCTTGTTGTATGTCAGCCACAGAATTTCCTGCAATGACACCTCTAGCAGTGTCAACTTCACCATTTCATGTTGACAAGTTAGGTGTGTCAAGAGATACTCTTCTGATTCAGCTTGAATGACTTACTGAGTCCCACTGAAAGGGAATGGAAATCCCTGCTCTCCCAATGAGTTGTGATATTTGAATAAATCAGCTCTGTGAGCTGTTTTAGTGAAAATTGAAAGAATTTATCTGATGTAACATGCTTTACACTGGAGAACTGTTGAAGCACTTAGGATCCACTGGGGAAGTGGTGACTTGTGAATGAAGTATTAATTTCATGAAAGACTCAAGTTTGAATGGAAGATCTCATCTAATTATGTCTTTACTCATCTGTTCAACATAAGGGCTTAACACATTTAGGAAAAGGAAAAATAGCACATTTGCCCTAGGGAAAAAAGGAAATAAAAGCTACATATAGCACAGGTTCTGCAACATATAAGATATGTACCATGTGTCATAATGTTACAAAATTCAAAAGTTGTTTTTTTCACCCCTGAAAATAATTATATTTCTGACATAATGAAAGTAATGCTTCTAAATTACTTGAAATTATAGCCTAAGTTTGGAAAGAAAGGAGAGTAATTTTGTGGTTGGCAAGGATAGATGGAAGTGGGTGGTGTGAAAAAACATGTACATTCTGCTTTGCTGAAAAATACAAACACATCAGCAATTTCAAAGAACACCAAAGGAAGTAAAACGGTGAGAGGCAACATAAAGATGCAGTTCCAGCAAGGAAATACAGAAATTACCTAAAACTTTGGGGGAGAAACTTGCTAAGTCAAGTACAGATTATGACAGTCTAGTAACAGTCCAAGTGTCATTTTTGTGGGGAAGTAAACATTAATGAAACCAGCTGGAAAATAAAATAAGGCAGTTCTGAAGTTCATGAACATTGTCAAAGAACTACAAGTAAATAAGTATCACACATCACATAAATCATGACAGTTCTTAATATGTGAGCATTTTTAGTCCTTGAAAAACATAATGCATTTTCAAGTCATTTTTACTCTTTCAGTTGTGCTACAGCTAATTGAATTACATTGCATTTGTTTCAGGCTTGCAACATATACATATGTTGCAAGCCTGAAAGCAATTCCTTCACTGCAGCTGGTGATTGGTTACTTCAAAAACCAAAACAATGTGACTCTGGATCCACAGTCTATAAAGAGGAAAGAAAACCAGAAAAGGGAAGGAAAAGTAAAAGAAATGACAAAAGAATTATGCAAGGAGAAAAAAAAAAGGGGGGGGCTTTCTTCTATTAATCTCTTCCTTATTTTTTTTTTTTATTATTCTGTTCATGATAAATTAAAGCCACTGACAATAACCATTGACCTTGTTAAAATTTTCTGGTACATGGATCTGAAGAGGAAGGCTGATTCCACTTTCACCTTAGGGCTTCAGCAGAGGAAGATATTCCTTTACTTGCTCAGTGGTGTTCGTCATATAAAAGTAATTTTGCAAGACTGAAGCACAGGTGTGTTATATATTGAGACATACATTTTGCTTGCTTTAAAGAACATACACCATTGTTTATCTTGAATCTGATGACATGAGACCTACTGTGAAACCATGGGGCACTTTATATTGTTTTTTGCTTGTAAAGGATTGTAAACTGACAAAATCAACTATAGAAGTTTACCAAAGACCAGTAAGCAGAAGGTGACAGGAAAAGATTTTGTATTAAAGAGAAGAGCTGACATCTCTCATGGAGTTTGAAAACAACTTGTGTAAGTTTTTCAAAGCATTTATAATGTTTAGAACATTATTCTGAGCTATTGTATTTTTTTCTGTTAGCTAACACGAGATGTGTCATTGAACTATAGCATTTAAAGGTGGGGGTTTGGTTGGTATTCTTCTTTTGTTGTTGTTGTGTTGTTGGTTTTTTGTTTGTTTGTTGGTTTGCCAGAAAACCCTAGAAGCTTTTGCATTTCAACAAAGTGCTGTTAACTTACAGAGGAATAAAAGAAGGCAGGCATTATCCATGGTATTAAACAAGGTTGAGTCAGTTCATTTTATTTGCAGAAAAGTGTGACAAAACATTTCTCTTTGTTACTTAGATGGCAGAAAGATGTGCAGTTGCAAGTGCAGTGCTGTGCACAGAAGTACAGCCCAATTATTTAGGCTGGCTCTTCAGTACGGACAGCTGTTGCTAAATGGACACTGAACAACTGATGAGAGCAGATAAATTATGGCCTAGACTTACTTCTTTCCCCACTGACTATAAAAAAAAACTTCTAGACAATTTGCTCACGTGTAGATATTTGGAGTGTGAGCTTCTAAAGTGAGCATAGAAATTATTTAAGACGTGCTCATGGACAGCTTGTTGTTCACCAGGATCCCCAGGTCCTTCTCTGCAGAGCTGCTTTCCAACAGGTCACCACCTGTGCTGGTACATGGGGTTGTTCCTCTCCAGGTGAAAGACCCCGCACTTGCCTTTGTTGAAGTTCAGACAGCTCTTCTATGCCCTTCCCTCCAGCCTGCCAAGGTCCTTCTGAAGGGCCACACAGCACTCGGGGGTATCGGCCACTCCTCCCAGCTTTGTGTCATCAACAAACTAGACAACATGGCACCTGTAAGAGTTTGCTAATAAGAGTAAAAAGAGAAAGGCATCAAAAAGTGCTTCCTCATTGTGTCTGCTTATCACAATCACTCTTGAACACCTGGAAACTGTGTGCGGGATGGGCTGTGAGTAACCCGCCTTGAGGCACACAAAAAGGAAGGCGAAACGTGGAGGGGAAAGCGAGGGGCAGAATCCCTGACTTTTCCTTCCCCCCACCACCACGGCCTGCTGTGGGACACCCTGAGGCCCCGGAGCCGACGCCGCCCGCTCGGGGAGAGCGCCCGGCGCTGCGGCCCCGGAGCGGAGCCAGGCGCGCTGCGGAGCGCCGCCCGCTGCTGCGAACCGCGGGGCGAGCGCCCCGAGCGCCCCCGGCTCCGGCCGCAGCCTCGGGCACCGCGCCGGCATCCCGCGGGATGGGCCGCTGCTTCCCGGCCGAACCGCTCCCGAGATCGGAGAAGGCACATAAGGCACTCCAAACAGCAGAAAAAAAGGCAAAAATGGCTCCGCTCCTCCCACTCCGTCTCAACAGCAACAGAGGTAGCACAGTGTAGTGGTGACCTATCCTATGCTTTTTAAAGTAACCTTATATTTTTCTAACGTTTCTCTATTTTTCTTTGCCTCTCTTACTTTTGGCATTAACATTTAATCTCGTTTGGATTTATTTCGGGTTTTTTTTGGCAATATTTCAAACCTTCAAAGTTCTTTCTGTTTTATTCACTTTGTTTAGTTATCTTTAATCCTCTGTGATTAAACCGGTTCCTAACAGCATCTACCTCTTCATCCAAGTCATTGATGGATAAGTTAAACACTACTGGACCCAGTGTTGAAGCTTGGGTACACCATTAGTGACAGGCATTTTAGATCCTGCACCACTGACTACAACCCTCTAGGATCTGCTACTCAGCCAGTTCTTTACTGGTTCAGAATTTTTTGTGTGAATCTAATACTTTGAAGAAATTGAACTACTTAAAATGTTTTCTCCTTCTCCTTCAGATTTTTGGCTGCATGCTGAGAACCAATCTTTTAAAACCTTCAATTTAATAACTACTGACTAGAAAGAAAAGCATCCATGACAAGGAACTAAAAAAAAAATAGAATACAATAAAGTCTTTTGGCATAAGCTGGAGAAAAGAGCATTTAGTATAAGGATGCAAGGTAAAGGTTCATTTTTGATTTCCAAACTGTCACAGAAAATAAACAAGATGATGTCATATGGGGCCAGTGGAACTGTTTCCAAGGTCAAATCCACAGAGAAAATGATGAAGTTGCTTGAATTCCTTCATCAGCTCTTTTCTGCTTGTTCTGAAACATCCAAAAGTTATTTCCCTCCAAATGTTCTCCACTGATGTAACATTTGCTAGATTCTGGTCGAGTTTGCAGGTCACTACTGTTATTATACAAATCAATACATGCCCATATATCTTCCCAGAAAGTTATTTTAAAACTGAGGGACTTGTTTTGCTTTGGGTATTTTTTTTTTTTTTTTTTTTTGTTCGGTTGTTTTTTTTTTTTTTTTTTTTTTGGGTTTTTTAATTTTTTCTTTTTTTTTTTTTTTTCTTTAGGTCTTTAGGTTTCATAGAATCACAGAAGCATCCAGCTTGGAAGAGGCCTTCAAGATCAACTAGTCCACTGTATTCCTAGCATCACCATGACCACCCCTAAACCATATCCACATCCAGTGCCATGTCCAGATGCCTTTTGAACATTTCCAGAGGCGGTGACTCCATCATCTTTATAGGCAACTTATTCAAATGTCTGAACACTCTTTTAGTGACTTTTTATCCTCTCATATTTAATCTGAACTTTGTCTGATCCTCTTCTTCTTCAAAGTTAACAACCCCAGTTCTCTCAGCCACTCCTCATAAGACTTGTGCTCCAGCTCTTTCACCAGATTCATTGGCCTTCTCTGAACTTGTTCCAGCACCTCACTGCTCTTTTTGAGCTGAAGAGTCCAAAACTGAACACAGTGCTCTCTACATGTGGCCTCACCAGTGCAGAGCAGAGGGACAATCACTTTCCTCATCCTGCTGGCCGCACACTTCTTGATACAAGCCAAGGTATCATTGACTCTCCTGGCCGCCTGGGCACACTGCACACTCATGTACAGCCAGCTGCCAGCCAGCAGCCCCAGGCTCCTTCCTGCTGAGCACTTCTCGAGCTAGTTTTCCACAAGTCTGGAGTGTTGCAGGGGGTTGTTGAAATACAAGTGCAGGACCTGACACTTGACCTAATTGGACATCATGCAGTTGTCCCCAGCCCATTGATCCAGTCTGTCTGGATCTCTCTGTAGAGCCTTCCCATTCTCAAGCAGATCAACACTTTGTTTGTATTAACAAACTAAATTTAAATTATGCCAGATTGTCTTTAGCACATGTTTTTACTTCTCACTGTACTCACTGTGACCCTCAGCTGGTGTCATCCTTTCTTCAAATCATTATTGAAACGTCACTTTGTATAATTGCTATATTTATATAATTGTTTCATATAAGCTGAATTTGGGGGTTCTGTAGCTTTTTCTTTTCCAAAGAAAAATACAACTGCAGTATAACAAGTACTCTTTTGGCAAATTTTGACATTTTTGTGAAGAAAATATTCCCTTTCCTACACTGTGCAGGCCAGGGACAGTTCAACACCTCAGTAATTCCACCACAGTTTGTTTGCTCAGCTCACAGACCTCAAGAGTCCTGATCCCTAAGACTGGACTTTTGCACAGTGATAAACACACACCTTCCTTTTCTCACAACATCATTTGGAACTGTGTATGCTTTATTTCTCTACATAACAATCTCAAAGCCTCAGAAGCTGTATACATAAAATATCAGCATTGTCTCAGTTGGCTAGACATTGCACACACTTCACTTTTTATGTCTACAAATGGATTTTCCCTTTTTTTTTCACTTTTACCCTCCACAGTCTTTGAAATATGTTGAGTCAGCTTAGCCACAGGATGCTTATAGATCTATTTGGAAATTAATGATATAAATATTAAAAAGTCATAATTCCCTAAAAGTTTTGGGGTGTTTTCCTCATTAATTGTGCTCCAGGATACCTTTATTAGTTTTATGTAAGTAACCAAATATTTAAAGGATAGTTCAATCTGTTCAAGTCAAGCAAATATGTTATACCCCTGTTTTTTGTACCTCGGAATACACTACTAAATGCTCTCTGGGACAAGGGGAAATACAGATGTCCAGAAGGACTCCCAGCAGGTATCTGCTGGACACATAGATTGTGAGGATAAATACTCACAAGTCTAAAGGAAAGGATATATAATTAAGAAATAAAGATAGCATTTTGAAGATTATATCCTTGAGGATTTATCAGCCCTCTTACTTTCTTGCATATTTTGAGAAAGTGAAACTTTAGTCCGTCTATCCGTCGATTTAAATTTAAGTATCATTTGAGTGCTACTGACCCGAACTTCTGGCGAAGGCTGATGGCCTCACGTTCCTAAAGTTTAATGAGTAAACTATAAAAAGTAATGTTAGACAATGGATTACAATAGTACACTTTATCTGGGAAAGTATTTAATAATTTCTGAAAACAAGTATTATAGCCACATCCTGACACCCAAGATAATTCATTTGACCTTTCCTAAAGGAGCCCAGAGTAATTCAAATATTGAGTTGAGTTGTAGATGAATTGTTCAGCTGATTAGGGACCTTATCTCAGGTGCTAGCAAGAAGTAGGGAAAGATTTATGCTATATGTTCTTGCTGTAGAAAATACCCTTGTCCTTCTGGTAAATGTTTGGCTTGCAACACATGGGTCTATCTGCTGTAGGCATGTGTGGCAGGTTGACCACAGCCAGCAGCCAAACACCCACCATGCATTTGGCTTATGTAGCGCTCTCAGAAAACAGGACGAAAGCAGGAGGACAGTGAGAAGAATTGAGGAGCAGAGTAATAAGTGCATAGCAGGAAAAGCATAGCAAAAAGAGAAATTTATTTGCTTTTTCCCATCAGCAGAGATGTCCAACTGCTTCCTGGGAAGCAGGGCCTCAGCACATGTAATGGTTACTTGAGAAGACAAATGGCATAACCATGAGCATTTCCCTTCCTTCCTTATTTTTCTGAGCTTTTTATTGTTAGACATAAAGGTCATATATGTGACTTTGGTTTTTTTTGGATCAGCCGTCACTATATCACTTCCTGACCTCTTGAGCTCACCAGCATATTAGGACTTAGCAAGGTAACAGGGCAGAAAGATGGAAATCTTGATTCTGTGCAAAGGCTGTTTAGAAGTAACCAAAGTACTGTTCTAATTTAGCCACAAATGCAAAAGCACAGCACCTTATGGGCTGGTATTAAAAAAAGTTAGCCCCATTTCAGCCAGACCCTGTAGAATATGCTATCCTTTGAAGATGTAAAAGAGCAGGTATTCTAGCTAAAATTTCTTGGTTTCTTGCAGAAGGGATAATGAGATTTGCTAAAACAGGAACTCTGGTCAGGTGAAGTTTATCTTATAGAATGACAAAACATTTCACAGAATAACTCAGTACATTACAGCTATGAACATTTCAGCAACTACTATAGGAACAGTAATGAGAACATCTGGCTATGCTTTAGTTTGTGGCAACATATGACAGGGTGTTTAATGTCTCTTATTCACACATCCAGGAATCTGGATTTCAATGTCATTCTTTTGTCTTTTTGAGGACTGCTCTTGCCTGATCCATTTGTAAATGGATACTCAACCATTTCATCATGAAGTTAAAGGAATCATCATGTTAGCCATCCAGTCACCTTTTGTGCAGCTGCCTACAGAACTGGAGGTGTTGCATGCAAGATTCAGTGTCTTAGTACCTCCCCTGCTAGCAATAAAAGACATCTGACCTGGTTTTCACCCTTTTATATTTTATATATGTTTTTATGCCTTATGCTGTTTCCCTTGAGATCATGGTCTGGTGGATTAACTTTAGAGGAGGGTAAGGCTCAGAACAGTCTCAGCAGAACTGTGTTGAGGGCAGCAGGAATGTGGAAATAGGATGAGAAAAGAACAAGGAGATTGCTTGTCAGCTACTCTCTGGGACAAAACTCAATTCAGAGAAAATAAATTCAATTTATTGCCATGTAAAATAGATTTGGATAGTGAGAAGCAAAAATGCAAACATTAAAATGACACTTTTCATCTCCCTTTTCCCAAGCTCAGCTTCACTCCTTCTCTTCCTATACCTCCAATCCCCCCACTTAGTGGTCCAGGAGAGGGCAGGGCTGTAAAAATTAGGTGATGCTTCCTCTCCAGTGCTCCTTTATGCTCAGACCTCCTTTCTGCTCCCATCTCCATGAGCTGAACTTCAGAAAATATCCACCTTCAATGTCCTCAGTGAGCTGCAGGGCAGTCTCTGCTCCAGTGACTGTTACATTTTTTTCTCTCACCTTGGTGTTCCCTCTGCTGTTTCTCACTCCCTTTTGTTCTCTCCACCTGCCTCCACCTTGCATTTTTTGCCTTTTGTTAAGTATGTTTTCCACAAGAAGCCATCATCTTGGCTGAAGGGCTCAGATGTGTCCTGCAGTGCATTAGTTTGAGCTGGCAGGAACCTGCAGGACAGAGCCCACCCCTGTAGCTCCTGCTGTCAACATCTGGGTACCTGAGCCCAATACATGGTGAAAAAGTGAAATTTTGGTCTCCAGAAGTAGGTGTGGTAATTTAGTGTTCCCACCTGTGTGAGTCAAGAGATCAGGGAAAGAATCATTCACATTTAGTTTGTCTATGGGACACTTCTGGACAGCAACAGTCTCTCCTGGTGGTTTCTACTTCATATCCAGTAGGCCTACGCTTCTACTTCCAGTTTTTGCTAATATTGTTTTGATATTATGTATTTTCATAGGTGGGATATGACAAATAACAATATTTCAGTGTTAAAATTGCTAACTTCAAAACAAGTTGGTAACATAAGGTTCAGACTTTAGTACTAGTGTTCTCCTGTGGTCTCCCTTCTTTTTCTGAGGTGACATCAAGAAGTGGATGGGATGCCAACCATCTAACAGTAAGTTTGTGTAAAGTCAGTGTCTAACAAACTGACATCCAATAGTGCTATTGCTCTTTCAGTCTTAAATGCAAAACAAATTTCATGAACAATGGAACACATAAAAGCTATTATAAGAGAAAAAACTTATATACATATTGTTTTCTTGGTCCTCTGGATCCTGATGTTTAATTTCAGATAAGCATGAGAAACATTATGAAAGTTGTGAGCACTTGGAGGAATATGATGACAGTGACTGGGTGTCTCATGTTGATGGTGATAGTTCCTTCTTTCTCCAAAGATTTATTGAGTCCATTATTATATTTTCTACCATGCTTTACTCCTCTTTTTTTCACTGATCTGAAATTCCACAAAGTACATATGGTGCATTGTACATATAAGATCCTTGTTCTTTGTCCTTATTTTATCCCCTAAAACAGCTTTTAATTTTGCATAGCTACCATTAACTTACTGCTGTTCAGTTGCTGATAGCCCTGGAGCTTCTAGAATTATTCTGAACCAACACCTTAATGCAACATATTCAAGGAGTCTGCTGCTATCCCAGCGTAGTCTTCCTTTACATTGCATCTCAGACAATTCAGAAATCACTTGCTCTTACACAGAATGAAAACTTTGTCATTTTATATTCACCATTTTTAGCAATGCATGTCACACCATGCATGTATATAAGACTTAGCAAAAGTGAAGCAAACTTTTAGGTAACAGTAAACAGTAGTAGGTAATAGTCACCTACTCATTAAGAAATGCTTGTTGCATCTAACTAAGTTAGGTTAAAGCTAATGCAGACAAGACAAATCTGGATAAAACCAGACAATACATAATCTGAGATCTGTGTTGTAGCTTAGTAAAAAATCTGTAGTCCTTTACTAGCAAAGGTGATCTTATATTTACTAGGAAACAGAGCTATGTTTAAGAGATTTAAATTGTGCATCACATCAATACTCATGGAAGAAAATAAAGCCCGACCAGATTTTGTCTCTAAAGTCAGCTGAATTGATAGATCTTTGTAGTAACAGGAATATAAAGGTATGGAAATTATTTTAGTAAGACGAAAAAATTGTTTACACATCAAAAGCCTAAGAGTAGGACATGACTTCAGCACTAGAAATTGTGCACGTTCCTCGTAAATAAACTGAGGACAAAGATAGTTAGCAATCATACACATGCTGCAGTGATTGCTGCAAAAATATCATCTGATCTGTCAGCATTAGACATCATGGTAGTGTGATCAATGCCAACAACATATGCATGTGAGAGCTTTAATAAGGTTTTAAGGAGCAAAAGATAAGCATCTCTTTCACTGTGAGAGATGTTAAAAATTGTTTATGGAGAGTACAAGAATTTTTTAATATTTTTAATGGAATGTATATAAATCTCCTATCAGCTTAAAATAAAAACTTGAAACTGTGACCTACAGAAATCAACAAGATAAATTTATTTCCAGGGAGAAATGTTGGTATTGACCACTTCATAATACATAACACAGACAAAACAAATCTGAAGCAATACTTTTAGGGTATAGAATTTTCCAGTGTGACAAGAAAGAGAAGAAGAGTTAGGGTTTTGTCTGCTTCATAAATTAATTATATACATGAGGAAAGATATCAGGGATGCTGTGGACTGGTTAGCCTATAGCTGGTATGAGCAACCATTAATATAAATAATTCACAATTGAACCTTTCTAACAAAATAAAAAGAAAACCAGCCATTCTTTTCTTTGAAACTCCCTGTCTATTATGGAGGAAGATGAGGAAACCTGAGATAAATGTCCTTAGATATAAAAATGAAATCTTACCCAGGGGCAGTAGCTTGAGAACAACAGGTAGAGATAATGAAGTCACAAATAAAGAACTGAGAAACTGACAAAACTTGAAAGGAACAAAAAGTGGACAAAAATTTGGATGCATGAGCAATGTGTACTTTGTACTTGAGGATACTGAAACTACCAATGAGCACTGCAGTACAGTGTCTCCAAGCACTCAACATTCCCAGGACTTTTGGTGAGTAGACTGGGTATCTTAGGCATCCCTTCCTGTTTTTCCATAAATTGTAGACATATAAAGCAAAGCTTTTTATTAGACAGTTGTTTTCTTGGGTTTTGACTGTTCATCTAACTGATTCAGAGAGATGTTTCATGAAAAATACATTGTGTATGAACGATAAATAATCCAAGAGTAATAATCTACAGGTATTAAAGCCACAGAAGGAAAACTGGAGAAGAATTATGGGCATATGTTCAGAGCTGAAATAAAAATCAGAGGTACTCAGACAAAGGAATTACAGGCAAGCTGAGTGAAAATTTAAGAAAAGATGATCTAGACATACATGTTATCAACTCAACATTACTAATATTATTTTAATTTAAAAATTAAACTATATGCTTCTTCAATTAAGTCCCTTTTAGGTCAGTCTGTTGATCAGTTGGTATAACTATAACTATTTTAGTGGGCTTTATTTTGTCTACTGAATTATATGAATAGTCACACTATACAAAGCCCAAGAAAGAGCTTAACTCTTTGGACTCCCTGTATTGAAGAAGAGTGATCACAGTAGTGCTCCAGCTATAGTCTGTAACACATAGAAATTAAGCTTCATTGAGACTGGATAATAATGTAAAGGACACTCACTATGATTTTCAGCAATATTCAGAAAACTTGTTTAAGCTAGGAAAAACTCCATCCTTCAGGACAGAGAGTTATTACACAGCTCAGTAATATCTGATAATGCATTTTTTATGTTACTAAAATAACTGTCTTGGGACTTATTTTTCCTAAATGGGGCTTCTAAAAGATAGCCGCTCGTCATTTCATTTGTAATCATTTAAATAGTTCAGATGAGACATTCTTTGAAGCAATTTGTGTTTGTTAACTATAAACAAAGCCTAGAATTATTAGATGAGAATTGGACATCAGATTTGGAGACATCCACAGTTCATTTCACCCACACACTGGAAGCAGGTATATAACAAAACTTTATTTAGCAAACCTGCTCTGCAGTAACAAAATGCAATTGGGCTATCTTTATACAGAATTGGACAACAGGCAGAATGGAAATCAGTCCCTTTCCTTGTCCATTTCATATTCAACGATATTTGATTTGACATAACCTTTTAATGAATAATGTCCTTAGCATTCAAGATGGTATTCATCTCACCTAACTTGCTATATCTGAGTTTGTCAGGATAGGCCTGGACTGTATCCACCTTAGTCACTGTATCCACCTGTTAGGATAGAAACATAATGGTGTATTTCATAAAAATGCATATATATTCACTTATGAGGATGTGCCTAAAAATTTCTACTACTCTCTATGAGCTATTAAATGAGATCATAGTAGCAACTTGGAAATGTGTTATCTGCATGCATCTGAATCTGTTTTAAGAATTCCAAACCCAGATCCAATTAGATTCTTTTTACTTATTGATTACTGAACTAATTTTGTAAGATTTGACCAAACATGAAGCAACTACTCTTATTTTAAAAATCTCCTAAATAGCAAAAAAACCAAACCCTACAACCTCCCACAACCAACAAGAAAATATTTATCATACAGTCTCTACTTGTCTTTAATAATTTGCAAGTGAGTGTTCCCATTGAAGATATAGAGAAATCTCTCTTAGCTTTGGGAGGATTATTTGGCCCAAGTTATTACGGACAGATTGAAAAGTCTTCAATGAGAAAAGAGGAAACCATAAATCCTAGTGAAAGATCTGTGTACAGAATAAAATGACACAAAAGCGGCTCATTAAGACTGACTTTGCTCCTAGTTTTCATGCTGTATGTCAAGCGAAATGTAAGGCAAAAATTACTCAGTTCTGTTTGCAGTTGCTTGCCAAAATGTAGATAGTTAGTTAAAGGAACAGCTGTTGTTGCTGCAGACAAGCTGGTCTGCAGAAATTAATTATGATTATTAAGAATAATCCTGACCTGGGTCACAGATGCAGTGACATAAGTTCCATTGTAGACAGTGATCAGAAAAGCAATTTCTTCTTGTAAAATCAAGGAGCTTCCTCAGTTTGATGAAAACCTCAGTGATGGTTTTTTCATTATAAAGCTCTTTAAGAGAGATGTTTGTTTATAGTTTATGTGGTAGCGGCTAGGTTTTGACCTGTATCATCAATGTAGGAGGGAGTTCAAATGTTTTTCAAGCAGAATGGAATTGCAAATTGCTTCAGGATAAATTCAGGGTGTAGCCCAGTGTACTTCAAATTATATGTAGCAAAATAATTTTGTTTTGACAAAATACCTTTGGAAAGTGCTGAGTAATGCAGGCAGAAATTATGAATTCTGAGGGGTTTTCTTATTTCGTTGGGTGGTGCAGGTAACAATTGTGTTGCTATGTCCAAGTTAATTGCCAGATTATATGTGTATACATATATATATATATATGTTTATGTAGATTTGCATAGATTTGTGTAGATTTGGGCAGCTTGTATAAATTTTGACACAGAAAATATTTCTAAGGTTGAAGAAGATAGAACCACTTCAAGCTTCAATACTCATATTAACGTAGAGATATTGAGAAAAGTTCTTTGTGAACTGCTAACTGAATAAATACCAATATCAGATTTTAACACATTTTCTGGCCTGTAACAGTTTGGAAATTAATTTCTGTAAGACTATTTCCATATTTTGTTTTATTTGCTCTTTCTTCAGAGTCATCACCATCAACCTAAGAGGTCGAGGCTTAACACAAAATTTGAAGAGACAGAAGATTGGTTTTATCCTTATAAAATTATCAGGAACATGTAGTCATAATATTTTATGAAAAATCCTTTGCTAGGACTTTTCTCCTATTCTAGCTGAGAAGCCTCAGAAAAGAAAAGTAAACAACTAACTATCTGATGTGAAATGTGGTCTGGACATTGTTTACCAACAGGTGCATCTGTGATTGGGGTATGTGTTGGTTGTTTCTAATTAATGGCCAATCACAGTCAGCTGGCTCGGACTCTCTGAGAGTTACAAGTCTTTGTTATTCATTACATTCCTGTTCTTTCTAGACTATTGATGAATCCTTTTCTCTCTATTCTTTTAGTATAGTTTTTAGTATATCATTTTAATATAATATATATCATAATATAATAAATCAGCCTTCTGAAACATGGAGTCAAGATTCGCGTCTCCTCACACAAAGCATCGACCATAGGAACACCCAAAAAAACCAAAAAGTGACTTCAGCTGGAATTTACTAGTGGGATCATTTCAAGACATGAGAGTAGGAGAAAATATCCTTTATGTTAGAAAAAAGACAAAAAGTATGAAACATTTCTCTCTAACTTTACATTTCCCTCTCATATTTCAGGTTTCCTGAGTGCCTCTTTCTTTACTGTTCTTTCTTTTTTCTTTCTCTCTAGTTTTCCTATTCTTTTAATTTGTCATTTTGGAGCAGACTCTTATAAGTTTTTCCAATTAATTCAATTTTTAAAAATAAACTAAAGTGAATAAACCTTGCTAAATAAGAATCAATTAAAATAGGAAACCCTGTGAAAGATTCTCTTGTAACCTTTAAGGTGATGGAAGTGTCTAGTGCTCTTAAGCTGCTCCTGTTTTAATGATCAGGCAGTTCTACATATTTTCTCAAACCAGCTTCAGTTGCATAGTTTCTGAGCACTTCTCAGAAATGCTTTAAAAAATGTGATGGGCATATGTGGATACTTTTTTCTTTGGCTCCTTAATCAGATAACTCCTTCTGTACACATTTGGTAGAACTTCTGCCTCTCAGACAGCTGTATTACTCTTCTTAATTGCATAAAACTTTTTTTTCTTTTAATTTTGGGTTGAGATTTTTTTTTCCCCAGCAATATTAGAATCAAGTTAAAGAAATCGCAGCTTAGTGGTCAGAGAGCTGATTCATTTTAATATTAACTTCCATTGGCTGGCTCTCTAAAACTCTCTGTGCTGGACAAGTTCTTACATGTCCAGCACATGACAGGTACAGAAACATGGTCATTTCTTTTGGCCTATATAATCAACAGCTACAACTCTTTCATAAATGTCTGAGTGTTTCTAAACAGAGTGTTTCCAGAGATTTTATGAGCTTTAAAATTGCTTCAGATTCATTAACAGTGATAAAAAATATAATTCAACATTATATTGTACAGTGGAACACCAAAAACCCCAGTTTTATGTTTTATATTCATAAGCAAAGAGAAATTTGCATTCAAATAGACTGGCAGGATGCTTAAATTCATTTTAGTTTTTTGGCCACAAAATATCACCTTCCTCTGTTAAGACCACTGTCTTTCAATTTACTTGTACAATGTGCATTATAATTGGGTTGGTTGGTTTGTGGTTTGATGAGAAGTGGGAGATAACTTTTAGTTTAACACATAGTGCACATCTCTAATTTTAAATAAACCACTGTTAAATTAGATGTCATTAAGATCTTGCTGTGAGTAGGCAGATAATGCACAGTACTCATCATAGAAATATTCTCTAACAGACTAACACCTTTATCAAAGGACACAAACAAGAAGGGTAAAAATATTTGCTTGAATATAATTTCATATCAGTTCTCAAGGTTAAGCAAAAAATGGTTTCATCTAGATTTGGACAAAGGAATATGAGTACAGTGACAGAGTAATAATGCATTTCAGCTTAACACTAAAAAAAATGCTGAAATGACTAGTTATTCTGGCTAAGCAGGCTCACTTATCCATGGATATAATTGGAAATCATTGACTAAACTATTCAGATATTCACAGGTGTTTCTAAACTGTGGGCTGGATGACTGCCCAAATAACAGTCATCCTTTGCAATTCTGTGACATTTCTTCTGTGTCTTTAAATCCCCCAGAAGTAGTAACAAACCTTCTCTGTACATTTTAGACAGTTACAAGTTAATTCAACCTTCCTTAAGCGAAATAAAGGAAATTGTTTAACTGACTATGCCAGCAGAAAGTGAGAATAGTAACAGAAAAGCGCTTTACCTATATCTATATATCTGCACCTATCTATCTATCTATCTATCTATCTATGCATCAGGATGTATCAGGCAATGGCTCAAGATCCCAGTGGAAACCAGTAATGAGTGGTCCCTCAAGGGTCTATTCTGGGACCAGCACTGTTTAGTGTCTTCATTAATTATATAGATGGGACTGAGCACACCCTCAGCAAGTTTGAGGTTAAAACCAAACTGAGTGATGCAGTTGATTCATGGGAGGGAAGGGATGCCATCCAGATCAGACCTTGACAGCCTTGAGGATTGAGTGCATGTGAACCTCATGAAGTTTGCTAGAGCCAAGTGCAAAATCCCACACTTGGGTGAGGACAGCCAGCAATATTGACACAGACTGGGAGTCAGATGGATGGGGAGCAGTCCTGAGAAGGACTGGGAAATATTGGTGAACGAAAAATTAATTCTATATCGGTTGTGTGTGCGTGTAGCCCAGAAAGCCAACCATGACAACTGCATCAAAAGAGGGGTGGCCAGCAGGTTGAGAGAGGTGATTCTGTCCCTCTGCTCTGGTGAGATCCCACTTGGAGTGCTGTGTTCAACTCTGGGGCTCCAAGCAAAAGAAAGACTAAATTCTAAATGAAGCCTTTAGAATATGTCTAGAGGACGTCTAGGAAAATGGTCAGGGATCTGGAGCACCTCTCCTATGAAGGAAGACTGAGAGAGTTGGGGTTGTCTAGCATGAATAAGTATCCAGGGAGACTGTTTTGCAGTCTTTCAACATATAAAGTAGGCTTAAAGAAAGGTAAACCCACGTGGTAGTAAAGTAGTAAAGTACCATTGTTTAGTTGAGAAGGATAGAAAAGTGTAGCATCTTGTTTTCCCCCACTTTTTATAGTTTCATTCCACTAACAGCTTTCTGGAGAGGATAGCAAAACTACTCAAGAGTATATTATTGGAAGAGAGATGGATGCCAGGATGTCATATTAAAGGCATAGAGAAAGACCAAGCACATTAGACAGTCACAGGGGCACATTTTAGTTAAATTTACAGTCTCTCAGATTAAGGCCATGATTATGATCTGACTGAGAAATTTGTATCATTAGTAGCTGGAAGGGGAATTAGGACCACTCAATTCAGTGAAGTCGTTCTTGATCTACAACAGTGCAACTCTAGAACAGAAGTCCTGAGTTTGTATTAGAAATGGTTTTTTTTTTTAATTCTCAATCCTCGTTGACACAGTTTTCATGTGTAGTTTCACAGCATAAATGGTTACGCAGGGGCAGAAAGGAGTCTCATTTTCCTGCACTGAAAGGGGAGTTACAGGGACAAACTGAAAGCAAGTACATAAGATTCCAATTAACCTACTTTTAGAAATAAAGTTTCTAAACCTCAGTTGTATATTAATTTTTGCCACCACATAGCCTCATCAGAGGGCTATGTCACTTGACAGAAAAGGGCAGTGGTGCAGCACAGTTTCTGTATCCAAATTCCAAGAGGATCTCCCACCCCTGATTTCTTCCATGCATTTCTTTGTATCTCAGCTGCTCCATAATCAGTAGATATATTTCTAGGGTGTATGCTAACCTGCAACAGCTACTGTAAATTATCTTCACTTAGCAAGTATTTTGAAGTGTCTTGTTAATTGGCCACTCTGTGTATGCAGAATCACTGCTATCAGAAAGAACTGCAAAGCTGTTAACTATGCGCATTAAAAACTGCTGCTTTGTTGCTGACTGGAAAAACATTGAACATATAAATTATAAATACTTCAAATTTCAAAAGTCTTAAGAAAAAAGCTCTAAATAATAATTAGAATTTCAGCTTCAGACTTGAAAATTAAAGTAGACATCTTAGAAAGAGCTGTGATGGTTGTAAAATAAAAACTATGCATTAGGACCTATAAAAAAATTAAACTAATCTACTAAGTTCATAACATCACAGAATCACAGAATATGCTGAATTGAGAGGGATGCATCAGGATCATTGAGTCCAACCGCTGGTCCTGCACAGGATATCTCAAGGGTCACACCATGTGCCTGAGAGCATTGCATAAACACTCTTGGACCCAGACAGGCTGGTGCTGTGACTACTTCCCTGGGGAGCTTGTTCCAGTGTTCAACCACCCTCTGCATGAAAAACTGATAACCTGATATAAGCCTGATATCATATCCAACTTGAACCTCCCCTGTCTCAACTTGATTCTGTTTCCTTGACTCCTATCACTAATCACAAGAGTGAAGACAGGGGTACCTGCCTCACCACTTCCCATCATGAGGGTGTTGAAGACAGTGATGACATGTCCCTTCAGACTCCTCTTGGCTGTGATCTGTCAAACACTGCCAAACACCATGCAGAGCTCAATTCCAAAGCAGAGGAATCTAACATGAACCTCTGGAAGTCCATATAGAATCATACACATGCTGGGTGAATTTCCTAAAGATGTTACTATGTGCACAATCTCAGTCACTGGACTTGTTTGTAGAGGAGTTCTCAAGTGCTCTATATTTGACTAGTTAATATGATATCAAAGAATGGTGTAAACAGATTTTCAGTGCTCCAAATCCAATTCATCTTATTAGGTTCAGCAAAACTTGCCATACTTGGCTTGTTACCTCAGAACACTTAATTAATTTGGCCCCTGTTTGAGACTTTCAAGGAAAAGATGCCTAACTTGTTAACTATCTCTACAAATTCATGAACATGATACCTAAATATGGGGACATAATCTTGAATTTTCTCCTAGGCACTGTTGTGACAATGTGAAAGTGATGAAAAGAGACTCTTTGATACTTCATCATGATTTATCCAGAAACATATAATAGGAAGCACAAAACCAATTGGATTGATTTTTCCACTTTTTAGTTTTGGTTTTGTATCCTTCTTATCCTTACCTGATACACAATTCTTTGAAGAGTTCATGTGCTTGATATTGATTAGAGCTCATGATAGGCAGCACTAATCTGCTTAGAAGCTCAGAGAACCTGAGCACAGGAGGCAATCCTGGCGTGACTGGAAAAGTCTGTTCAACTATAAGTGGGACAGATGAGGGAATGAACAGGACAAGAATTTTGTGTAACTTCTGGTCCCCCTTTACAAATTCTTCATACTTTATGTCAATGCCATGATGTTTTCTGTTCTTGTTGATTGTTGTTGAAATAACTAAATAGCATTAGCATCCTACATTATTTTATTTTCAAATGAATGTATTATAATTATTAATTATTCAATAAAGTAGATTTAATAATATTTGGTCTATATTTGTCATCAGGAGACAGTTAAAATATATTTTCTGTTGGATAATCTGTATCCAGAGAAGTTAGGCACAACCCTTCTCGGTAATACAAGAAATCCAAAACATGAAATCTCTTTTGTGAAACTTGCCTTTCTTATATCCAGACATGATATGAAACTCTTGCAAACAATGTAAATGCCAAAAGTCAATATTCTTATCAACATGGGGATATCCAATAATGTTGTTCATTAGGTTATCTATGGCCTGGGAAGGAAGGAAGTGAAAAGCTCTTAATCTCTCTTGCAACCATAGCACTGAAATAGAAAATAGGAGCCCTGTGATAGGAAACCAATCAAGCATAAGTAAATATAAACTGTAACTCTGCAATTGCAATATTTTCTTAGTCATGCTTGAGACCTGTAGCAATCTGGTGGGAATACATATTTATTGTTTTTTTCTTAATACAATGAAAATTATACTAAAATTATGCTGAAAATGAAGAAGGGGAAATCCAATCTGTTTAAACCCATTTCCTCCTAGGTGTGCTAGAGAAATGGTCCCCTATAAATGTTCCTTTTGGCTCCATAACTGTTGCATTCCTGGTTACTTAGGGGTAACAAAGGAAGATAGAACAATATTTGTGTTTTCACCTCATTACATTTCTCACAATTTCTGCTTTAATCAGAATCCCAAGCACTTCTTCACTTTTGCTTCTGCTTCACACAACACGTTGTTACCAAATTATCAAATCCATTCAATTCCCTTTCTTTTCTGTGTTAGGGTAGAAATACTTCTACAACTTTCTTCTTTAACATTCCTAATGTATGCTTGTGGCCATCTTCAGTCCATCTAGTGTCTGTAGCATGATTCAGCACAGGAGCTGAAGCTGACTCAGATTGACAGCACTTGATTGATGATACATTGCTAAGTATGCAGGAGCAGCTTGATGGAAATTACTTTAATGAGTGATTTGAATATGCCTGATGCTTGTAGACTGCATAAATGTGAGATACTGATCTTCTTGAATCAAGACAAATTAAAGAGAGTTAGTGGCTGAGGTAGTATAAGGAAAAACAGCTGATTTAGCTTGTACTGAGCCATGTGCTTTTATTATTTGTAACTGTTCTAGTAATGTTTCTTCTCCATCTTGTGCATAACACAAATTAAGAGACAGATAAGAAAAAATGATCAATCTATCTGTATATGGATATAGAGACTGACTTTTCTACTCTCTAGCTGTCCTTTTTCATCAGTTTTGTCCTCAGATCTCCTATGTTCTTTATCATAATTCACCTTAAAGACTTCCATCCAGTAAAAAAAAAAAAAAAAAAAAAAAAAAAAAAAAAAACAAACAAAAAACCCCCCAATACTTCCAGAAGCAATTTACCTTGTAAATAAGTTCAAATTAAAACCCCTAACCTCAAATTGGCAGCACGTTGTGAGCTAATGAACCACCACAGAGCCCCACTGTTTTGAGATAGAATAACATTCAGGCCCCAGTTTTAAATAGTCTGCCTGTGGGCAAACTGTTATAACCATATGGAGCTCCACTGACTTCACGAGGGTAAAGCTGAGAGCCTAATCCTGCGTAGGGTTGTCACATAATACTGACAATCCCAATTGCCAAATTCAAGGTCCAGATTTGTCCCACCAAGCTTCAGAGGTCTGAGGCGTTGGATTAATGAGTAGCCTCCCCTTAGGCGACAAAGACTCTCCAGAGAAGAAATAGGAGCTGAGGTCCCCACTGGTTTTAGGAGAAGAAAACAGCCCCACAGATCCTACATCAAAAGCATAAATTTCAATGAAACAAATTTAGACTCTGCTTTATAAACTTCTTCCGGTGAGCAACCATAATTTGATTTGTTTGTGTGATGCATTTGATGAACTTTAAAACTGAATGAATGCATATGGATACAAATGCATGGATTTCCGGAACATTCCGAGCAGCCACTCTGATTCTTTTGTCCAAAAGCTTCTCCACAACCCATTTCTGTGAGTGTAGGTGTAAACATTTCACTGATGTTGTTCATTGCATCACCATAATTTTTTTGCAAGATAGAAAGTATCTTATAAATATATATAGATATAGAAGTATAGAAAGCCCACTGAAATATAAACTCTGTTTATGCAAGCTACTATGGTGACATAATTGTAAAACACACAAAAATCAAAATTCATTTTTATCTAAATAGCTTGATCTAAATAGATAATATTGCAATATAAGAAAACTGTAAAGCATCCATAACTCCTTCTTTCCTCCACCTGACAGCACATAAAACCCTGCTGTGGTGAGAAGATTTGCACAGAAAAATGCAGCATTTTCTGATTAGAAAGTATCTTTTTTGTTTAGGCAAAACTCTGCCAACAGCAATAATTTTCAAGAAGGTCTTTTGTTTGTTCCTTTGAAAACAAGATGGAGAAACAAAATGTGAATAATGTACCTATAATGAAAAGATAGTGTGGATCAAATGATGGGATGAAATAACCAACTGGATGATACACATTCAAGAGTACACTTCAGACACTACAAAAAAAAAAAAAAAATTGAGAAATATTCCTTTCCTGCCCTACATAGCATGTGGAATAGTTGTCCTGATTCAGGAAGATATAATTCTTTCACATAAATACATAATTGAGATGGGGAGAACCTTTTAAGAGTAAGGAATATATGATGAATTTATTTAATTTGATTCTTGTCACTGGATAGATAGCATGGAAAGAGGAAAAGTTATATTTTTAATAGAGAACCTACATTGTTCACAATCTATCGTGAGCCCAAATTTTAAAGTAATAAAAAAGTTCAAACTGTATTATTTTGTCAGCACCCACAGTCCTACACAATAGAAAGGCTTGTTATGGTAGCACAGTTTTTGGAGTTAAACTGCCAGGAAACATGGTATTGCTGGATGGGGGCCAGTGGAGAGGAGCAGCACCTCCAGATGGATAGACCAGGCTTTCATCTGATTCCCAGATATCTCCTTGGGTGTCAAGGGATGCTTAAACTCTTTCAAAAGTCTTTGAGTCAAAACCTAATAAACACACAGTGAAAAATTTATACAGTATAGTCAGAGACAACCCCACAGAGACAACCCTTACATGCATCACAGGCATGTAAGCACATAACATCAACCTTTCACCCCTAAACCCTGGTGAGCAACAACTAGAAGAGACAAATAATTTATTCTGAAATCTGTGGGTTTGGGTTGGGGTATACACATTAATCCTTCTGAAAGCCAAACTCTTTCTGGTTGGTGTTGTTTGTGGTCCATATGTTCACAGTGTCATGGAGTCCCAGAAGGATCTGTCAGTCTCAGTGCGGACAGTCCTCAGGAAGTTACAAACATCAGTGCATTGGGTCAGATTCACAACAACACAAAGATCTCTTTACAGCGGTTTTACTACTTAAAAAATCTTTAAGGGAAATTAATGTAATTAACACAACTTGATTTCTCTTCGCTACTGCCAAGAATTTGCAAAATACACAAAAAAAAATCTATGACTGAAATAATTAATCATATCAATAGATAGAGGAAGTATAGTGAGATCCAGACTTAAAAAGAAAAAAATATTACTGAGCAGTTTTAGACCAGATAAACGAAAGACTTTTTCCTGTCCTATTTCTGTTCATATGAAATTGGCACAGTATAAAGAATTGTAAATAGAACGGGGTCTACACCAATAATTTGTTTTTACTCTTAACTTTGTTTTTCTTTAAGTTATCTATAATGTATAATTAGAGATTGCTTTAAGGAAGCAATTTATCTCACAAACACCTGACATTTCTAAATTTTCATGAGTTGTACTGATCAGTGAACCCCTTAAATGAATAACTGCCTCAAAACCATCTCTCTATTTCAAGGAACAGCCTTACAAATGCTGAAACCTCTGCTTCTTGGCAACTATGGTAGCATTTGAAATGTCTATGTCTCTGGGCACTTTAAACTAATATTTCATTAGCTGTTAAAACAGGGTAAGGTCTGTGCTCTCTATCGATTGCCAAATGAATTGCTGTGAGACCTTATTTTTCCCCTCTAGTACATCACTTTTTCTTGTTTGCTTGTTTGCTGCCTCTCATTCTGGAACATGTACAAGGGGTTTGCTTTATCAGAGATTAATAATGGTATTGCTATATACAATTTTGGTTTTTTTTTTAATTGCAGTTGCTTTTTACATGTATTGAAATTTGAATTTTAATGCTGCCTTTGGTTGGGCCATTAGCCAGTCTTGACTCTCCTTCATGATAAAACCAAAGGTAAGAATTTTGGAAATACAATTGCTATATTAACATTCATAAAAAGTAGTTTGTTGAATTACAAGTTAGTAGCAAGAACACGTTGAAGAGTTGTGGAAACATCCCAAATTCTCATTGCATCCTGATGTTGATAACCTTTCTTCCCAGATAAAGGTTGTTCATGATACTACATCAGTCATTCACATGGTAAATGAGGCGGACTTCCAAGGGTGAACAAAACTCTGGGCAGCAAAAACTGGATCTGCAGCATTGTTTTTTCCTGTTCTTCAGCTCAGTTTCATTAACTATTGCAGAGATCAATCTCCTTTACCTAGTGCATTTCTAATCACATTTGTGCTAGATGAGAATTCATTAGAACTTGTAAATTGCACAGAAAAAGCACTGAGACCTAGCAACTGCTACTTTTATATTAAGCAACTTTAAAAGGAAGTCATGCACATTATTTCTACTATCTTTAGGTTTTGGTAACCCAAGATAGAGAAAGAAATAGTGGTTTCATCTTTCTAAAACTCAGGGGATTGTTCACAGAGAGGGGAACACATTGGATGAATTTAGCTTTAATTTTGCTAAAGAGTTATTTACGAATAGCTCTCATTTTGAAATATATGAACAATTTATAAAAATGTAATGTGCATATATTTTAGTATGAAAGCAGCCTTGAACCATTCCATTTACTGATATCCATGACAATGTGTTGTATATTCTTGACTTGATGGACACAATTTTCATGGTTATGGATATAGAAGGAAGAGAAATTTAATTCATTAAGGTAAGTTCTTACTCTTGCAGAGACACATTATTATGAAATTTTTGTTTCTAATAAGTATTCTTACAAGCACATAAATGCTCATAAGCATAAGATATTCTTTTTATAAAAAATATCTCATAAGCTATTCTGAGTTCCAGTCAAAAAATACCCCAAATTGTATGAGTTCCCACATATATCACACCTTTTTTTCTATTATGTAAATTTTAACATTTTTTAAAGTACACACTTCTCGATATACATACATATGTATATGGATATACTTACCTATGTATGTATGTATATCTGTCTGGAATGGAGTTAATTTGTTTCTTGAAAGTTCATTCTCATGGCATTTTGCATGAAAGTTTCACTGATCAGAAAACTAATTGTGAGAAATTCCCTAGGTTTATTCTGACTGATTAAATAATAATTATTCCTGTCTCTGCTCTTAGGACTGGTGTGTTTTTTACTACACAGGGGAAAATCTTATATCAGAAGAGTACTTTCAAGTGGGTGATGGTAGTGGGAGACTTGACTATTAGATATAGACAGGTGGGTTTGTAATGTCTCAGAAAACTGGGTGGTAATTTGCCTGCTGAGTGCCAATGCAGTGAACTTCACAAGATGTTCAGAAAAGCAGGTGGGGGTCATGCTCTGTGGTCCTTATTATTAATGATATAGGGGAGCATAGCAAAAACATTCTAGAGGCTAAACTCGGACTCCAACCAGGAGATCAACATCCTTGAGCTCCACCATAGAGTTCTGTGAAATAATTCTAGTCTCACATGTGAGGCCCAGGAGGCAGAGAGGAAGAATCAAATGTCTCAATGAATGAATGAATGAGATTGTGACAGGGAGATAAGACATTTAGAGTATTAGGAAGGGAAACAAAATAATCTACACAGGAAGAAAAACCTTCCCCTTATTCAAAGAGGAACCAGGCTGCTGGCACTAAATACTAAAAGATAACAGAGGAATATTTGAAATAAAACCCAGGGAGACAGCTAGGTGTTGGGGATTTCCATGCCTGATACTTGTTAATGTGTAACTAGAACTGCCTGACATTCACCACAGAGTTTTGAAGTTACCCAAGTGTGAAGTTGTAGAAGCAGAAGCCAAAATGCGTAAGACATCATCACAAACTGCAGCTGTGCCAGAGGACTGGCAGGTCACCAATGTAACTCACAGGCATGGACAGGGCTCTGAGGGGAATCCTAGGAACTGCAGACATAGGAACCTGGCTTCTTTCCTGAGTACCCATCTGGCAGACTCAGTAATAAAAGTTACAACCGCTGAAATAACAAAAATGTGGAAAAACATAGGAAAGGATTGGAAAGATCAGAAAGGATCCTTTCCTGTTAGGAAAGAATCTGAAATAAGAAATCGCCCCCAAAACTCCTATTGTTACTTGAGGAAGTTTGGAAGAGCAAACATAAGAGAGATAGGATGGTGACAAAATATTTGGGATTTGAAAAATTCTCTGAATAAAATTCAGTAACAAAAATAAGTTGCAACAGGAAAAGCTGTTTATCTGGTATGAAATGAGGTTAAAAAGAGCAAAGCAGTTCACTTTCTAAGTGGAAAAGGATCACTAATATATTCTCCATAAATCAGTATGAGGATTAGTTTCATTTAACATTTTCATCAGTGACTTGGAGTAGAGGTCTGCAGTGAAAACTTCAAGTTTTCAGGTGACACCAAGTCATTGAGTTTAAATGTAAATAAGTGTAGGATGATATGTCATGTGAAAAGATTTCTTAATCACATCTGCTGATCTCTGAATTGGAGCTCACAACCTGGAACAGAAATGTTGACGTGAACTGTTTTCTAGAAACATCAGCTCATTATGCAATCAAAAATTCCAAAAAAATTCTTGAGCACCATCACAAAGGGATGGAAAACAATGCAGAAGATGTTATCTTAGGGGTTTTTTTCAACCTAAATGATTCTATTATTTTCTAAGATCACCAACTCTAATCATTAACCCAGAACTTTTAAGACCTCCACTAATCCATGTCCTTAAACATCACATCTACATCTTTTAAGTACCTCCAAAACTGAAAACAGTGCTCAAGCTGTGGCCTCATCAGTGCTGAGAACAACCAGGGTGATGAGGGGCAATCACTTCCCTGGTCCTGCTGTCTGTTTCTGATCCAGGCCAGGATGCCACTGGCCCTCTTGGCGCCCTGGGCACAGCTGGCTCACGTTCAGCTGCTGTTGGCCAGCACCCCCAGGTCCTTTTCCACCGTCCAGCTTTTCAGCCACTCTGCCTCCAGTCTGTAGCTCTGCCTGGGGTTGTTATGACCCAAGGGCAGGACCCTGCACTTGGCCTTATTCAACCTTGTACCACTGACCTCAGCCTATCAATACAGACTGTCCAGGGCACTGTGTAGAGACTTCCTGACACTCCTGCCCAACTTGTTGTCATCTGTGGACTTACTGAGGGTACACTCAATTGCCTCATCTGATAAAGGTGTTTAACAGACCTGGCCCTAGTATTGAGCCCTGGGGAGCACCACTTGTGACTGGGCACCAAATGGATTTAATTCCATTCCCCACCCCTCCTTTGACAGAGCATGCAGGCAGTTATTATGCAGGCAGTTATTATGCAGGAAACAGTGACTTGCTAAAACCATGAGTAGCCAGTTTCTCCAGGAGAAAGTGTCAAAGGCTTTACTGAAATCTAGAGAGACAATATTCACAATTTTTCCCTAATCCACTAAATGTGTTACCCTGTCATAGAAGGACATCAGGCTGGTCAAGCAGGACTTGCCTTTCATAAACCCATTCTGGCTGTGCCTGATCCTCTCATTGTCCTTTACATGCCACATGATGGCACTGAAGATGATCTGCTCCTGTAGAATATCTTGGAGTGTATACATCTTGGCTGCCGCGCAGCTGGGTTTTCTCTACATTTCAAAGACAGAGTGGCGTTAGAAAGAGCACAGAAAAGGGCAACTGCAGCAATTATGGAACTTGAATAGAAGCAATCCTGCCTTTTAAAATACCTTTTTTTCAATAAAAAGAGTAAGACTGAGTGCATCCTAGGTGGGTACATCCCTAGAAGGCTGACCCCTTAGTCATGTGCTGAAGAGAATTGTTTAAGTCTAAGGCATTTTTAAGACATGTAGTATTTCAAAGAAATTTTAGGATATCTTGACTGGGAATTTAAATTTAATTCAGGGCCATGTCTTTGGGGTCAGGAATCTGAAAACCAAATATTATCTTCAGCAAAACTGAGTTAATTTTCAGATTCAGACACCAAGGGCTTGAATTACTTGCCTAAGCAAGAGCAAAGTAAGGTCCTTGCACCACTAACATTTTCAGAATATTCAATACGTCTGCACAGGTACTGTGCGTGTAACACCATGTCCTCTGGAGCAGCAGATGGAGGCCAAAACAGCAAAATCAGTGCATTTTACAGTTATGTACAGGAAATTAAACTGCACACACTGTATCCTATCTTCAATTAAAAAACAAAACAAAACAAGACAACGAATACAAATGAACAAACAAACAAAAAACCAAACAATCTCCCACCAAAAACACACAAAAAACTTCAAGAACCCACACACAAAAAACCTAGACAAAAGAAAAATCACCTGAAAAATACAGGAGCAAATAATATTAGGAGGCTAAATATTATGTCAGTAGTTTCACTCATGTAATAGCAGCTTTCTCAGTTCTTAGTGATGTGGAAATGATGATGGATTTGAAAAAGATAAATGCAAGTTCTACTCAGCCCAAATATGTGGATTATTATCTACATTTTCTCCTATAGCATTTAAACTTTACACAATATCCACTTTAAAGCTTGGAATTTCTTGCTGGCTGCAGGTCTAAAGCTTTATACAAAGTATCATTTACCTGACAGTTAGCTGACAAATAAAAATAGATAATATCTTGAGCAATATCAAACTTACTTTAAATGTGCAGTTCACCAATTTCTACTGAAGAAATTCAAATGCAATATCTCAGTTTACTCTAGTAATGTAGACATTATGATTTCACTTTAAAATGTTACTTTGTCTCCCTTAAAAATAAGACAACTGAATGTGCATTAAAATTGAATTAAAAATTATGATAGTAATAAAAGTAAGGGATAGGTGGATAAAAAACTTCTCTTGACTACCAAATAGTTGATTTCTCATTGGAGTTTTTGTTGTGCAACATCGTTCCACAAATTTTTCTTAAATGTTGGCAGAGTGTGTCTGCATATTTCAGACTGAGAATTCATCTCCTCTCTAGGCAACTGAGGGGGAAAGGAAAAAGGGAAAGAAAAAAAAAATAAAAAGGCAAGACTTTGGGACAATGCCTGAGGCTTTGTAAAATGCTGTTGATTTTGCTGATTCTGTTTTCTTTTAAAAAAGATGCACACAAGAAAAGAAAGATGGAAACCTTCATCACTGACTGAATGCAATGTTTTGATATTGCTTGAGCTGAATGTTTTGATTTTTATTTCCAATTTTCTTTTCAGTTAGACTACTCCCTTACAGTAAAATAAAACAAATTGTCAACACTGAAAAAGAGTCATGTTGACATGAAATGTTTTCACTATGATTTTAATATTTAATTTCATGGAATATTCAAGTTTATTTCAAATTTAGAATGAAACCAAACATTGACATACTTCAGTAAAGAATCCATAAAACTCTTCCCCAATTCAAACAGTACAGCTAAGTAGATTTAAATAAGGATGCGAGGAAAGGTGAACTTATTTAAACATTCATGCGAAAAAAATCTCCTCAAAAATATTTATCGAGCCAGTGATAGTAAGGATATATTTAATAGTTCTCATGCATTTCATAAATTGTATTTAGTGTTTTGATGATAAGAGGTCTCATAACCTTACATGATTTTTTGATATTGTCTAGATAGTTGTATTTTATGTATATTTTAGACTTTACTCCAGTGGACTGTAATTGACTTCATTTGTGGGACTAAAAGATCTGACCAAGAATTTAGATAGCAAGTAGGATTCACCTATTAGTTCAGGATGCCTGTTCCATACAAGTAATAAAATTTATTTTTGCATGAATATTTAGTAGTCTTCCATCGTTTTTCTGAATGATAATGATTATTATTGCATAAGAATAATAAAATGTTTCTTAAATGAAACTATAACACATTCAATAATAAACCCAGATGTTTTGATTGCTCATTTCCCAATCAAGTTATTCAATTCACTATCATAAAATACTATTAAAGAAGGGAAATTGATAATTTTTTTTTAGATTGATACATCTCTACATATTCAGATGGGAAAAGAGAAGACTAGTGTCTGTATGGATGTATACTGATCTCCCCTGTAGTTTGTTGTAGAAAATTTAAAATTTTCTGCTTGTTCAGAAATTTATAAAGTGACAAACTAAGAGGTAACCTTTAAATGAACATGAAAAATGAATGAATGAATGAATGAATGAATGAACGAATGAATGAATGAATGAACTTCTGAGTAGTGACCTTTGTAACTCGTGGATTACTTGTCTCCCACTAAGGGGTGTGATACTGGCTGCAGTAGAAAAATAAAACACTTACAGTTGTTCTCATGTTACTGCAACCAATAGCACTAAACCTGAGTACTATAATTCTTGGAGAAGACATAAAAGAGGTTCTTTAATAGACACAAATTTTGATCTCAAACGGGAAAAAGCCACCCATAAAATTTGCACAAAATTACTCCCAGATATTTCTATGACATATTTCATTTTTCTCTGCTTTTTCAGCCATATTTAATTTTGAAACCAGTTGTGGTCTCAATTCTACAACCAGACTAGAAGGTACAAAGCCAACGTTTCCATCTTTCTCTTATTATATCAAAAACAAGTGACCTGTTGTTTATCGGTTTCAACTACAGTTGGACTGAAGAAAAACACAAAAGACTATTAATGTTTTGCTACTCTGGGAACTTGTGCTAATACAGGGAATGCTGAATCATTTTCCAATTTCTCTGTTCTCTTCTTTGTAATGTTTATTTTCCACAAATAATTGTTGAGAATTTCTGCAAACAAAGAGAAATGAGAAATTCCAGATATATTACAAAACCTTTTTCATGGAAGAAGGATTGCTTTCCAATTTTTTTATTTGTTACTTTTGAAACTATGATTCTTAAGTTTTATTGCTTTTCACTTTGCAAGTGTGTCTTTTGTGTTGATAATAAAGGGATTGTAGTTTCTGCAAAGCAATCAGGGGGAAAATAATTATTTTTACATATTCTGTTTCTACTTTGGGGTTTTCTTTATGAACTTTTCAAGTGGCACACTATTTTTAGAAAGAAGAATTTTGCCCTCTAAAGAAACTGTCAGTGTGAACTTCTGTATTACAGGTCATTTTTGAAAAAGTAAATTATGGACTCTCCTTAAGACTGCATGGCATTTAATATAAAACCAAACGTGATGGTTACTAATTAGTTGAAGTTCTGTGTATGGTGACGGTTTCTAGCTTTAGAATATTCTAGGTGCAGAAGAGTAAATCAGGCATAAATAAAGGGGAAATGTAAAGCACAGTGACAGAAAATTACAACATAGATCAGATATTATATGGTCAGTTATTTGTTAATTGGGATGAAATATTCAGCTCCACACAAGGCAAAAGGCTACATCTAAATGGCAAAAGGACACCTTACCTAACCTAACCTAATAATATCCAAGGCCATTTAGAGTCATTGCATAGGCCTGATTAATTTTGCCATTGAATAATGTATTAGAACAGCCTTGCAATATTTTAATTAATTGATGAATATGTGGTTTCCTTATCCATATTTTAGCATTAGTTGACCAATGATTTTATTCCAGTCAATTAGTCAAAGAATCATTCCATAACTCTTGTTTCTCACTCTAAGATATGACTTAATGTAAAGAATTTTACATTTGCAATATTGGTATTTCAGCTGCTAATCTGATGAAAATATCCAGTAAATAATTCACTAGTTTATGTAAAAATCAAGTGATATTTGAAATGAAGGAGAAAAGAAATATACAGGGATAAAGTTTCATTAATTTTTAATGCTTACTTTGGGGTTTTTTGCTTATAACCAGAATCAGTCAAACATTATGACATAAGGATTATTTAGAAAAGCTATATCTCCACGATAGAGTGAACAGTAGTTTGCTCTCACTTTCTTCAATAAATTCTGGATTTCAGGAGCCTTTGACAAAGTCTTTCTTTTATACTAACCTACACAAATATTGGTAAAAGGAGTTTGAAAATGGTTTGTTGTGGTTGTTCAACAAGATACAGTGGCCTTAAATAAGAAAGCTATACAGTTGTATATGTCTGAAAAGGCTGAAAATACATTTGACTTTACAATGCAGGCAAACACACAACTTTATGCAGTGATTCAACACTGTGCAGGCAGGTGCTTAAAACATGGAGAGTATGTGAGAACTGATTTTTGATGCACTAAAAATATAACACAAAATATTACGCATTTTTGATTTTCCTAAAAAAACCTACCCACATGGTAGGCCACAACCATTTTTCCCACAAGGAAGAAAAAGTGATCACATTATTAAAATGAGAAAACTATCTGTTTTATTTAAGCATCAACTCTTATCTTTCATATCAGAAGTCTACTCAACAATAAATTTCAGTTCTATTTGTTACCCTGATTGTCTCACCTTTCTGAAACAAGGATTATAAATGTCCTCCTTCCAGCTAGGTCAAATAATTGCTATTCTTTCAGACAGTGGCTTTGGTATGGAGTAAAGGTTACAATCATGCTGTACCAGGCACTAGAATTTCAATCACTTTTTCCTGGTTTCCTTAAATACTTCTCCTAACTCCACTTAGAATGTCAGTGTTTTGGGGTGTTTCCTCCAACTCTGATAACAGATTCTGTAGAGGGCAACTGCCACATAAAATCAGCAGCAACTAATTTACTTAACTCTTCCCCATTATTTTTTCTGTTGCTTATTAATTAAAAAGTTTATCATGAATCAGTATGGACAAAAAATACTTTTTCCCTTGGCAAAGAAATTGCACACTACTGCCTATAAATAATCCTATTTCTCAAAAAATATATTTTCTACTCAAAAAATTTTGTCAGCCAAGCAGACAGTAGAAGTAGCACTGAAATAATTGTTACAGTAAATTTATTGCCATCTGTCTTAATTACATTAACATATAGAATTAGCTGGTGTGTGCCAATTTCTTTCTGAGGTGGTTCCAGCTTTCTTCCTTGTTCAAATGAGCCACAAATTTTGTTTTGAATATAGGTGTAAGCACTTAATATTTACTTGCATATGATTGATATTGCTGGACAAACATGCCTTGTTACTTATAGCTGAAATATTTTTCTACATTACTTGGGCACAGAGGAAGAAAGCATTTTTCCATACCTTGCTAGGTAGAGGTGACACATATGCTTCAGCTGTTACTGTCTTGATGATTCACTTTATTCCAAAGGTTAATACAGTTTCTGAATGTCATTGACTCTATAGTATGCATTAATTTATGATAAAATTACAGGTCAATATATTATGCCTTTCCATTTTTTACTTTATGCAGAATTTAGTGATAACACAGATTAACTACTTAGGATACTAATTAATAGAAGGTATTATATTGTACAAATTAATGGAAAATTTTTTCTTGAGCCTAATTTTCATTGAAAAAAAATATTGCTCAAATATCATGAAAGTGTGTCAGCTATCAACGAAGGAAAACTCTATGAAGACCCTGCCCTGAAGTGACTCTCATAAAATAAATTCCAATGAAATCCCTAAACTTCACAAGCCCTTTTTCAATTAGCTGAGTGACAGACTCTCACATTTCACCCCTTCACTGGTCACTAAACTTTTAGTATTCATCCATATTTACTTATGCCAGCCTCTTTTCCCCCCTAGATTTCTGTAAGGAAAAGAAACAGAGTGAATCAAACCTGCACATCTCCTGCCTTCCTTTCCTCTGAGTTTAACTCACTTGTGTTATTCTTAGTATTCATTCCAAGCAATACTAAATGAATGGGAGGAGCATTATTCCAAGTGTTCTTATTTAAAATTTTTCTGCTTCCCATCTTCTTTCTTTATTTGATTGTCCCAAGAATGTATAGCATTATGTTACATGTTCAAAATGCAATTAAAACAATTTTTAAATTACAGGCAATATACCCAAAAATGCAGGGAAGACCTGTATGTTTCAGGGTAGAAATCAGAGTATATGATAGTATGCCACCAAATACAAAAGATTCTTTATGGTACAAGGACTTAGGACATTACCATTACTCAGGCAATTAAGATTTTGAGGAAAAAACTAAGTGTGATAGCTACTTGATTCTGTTCTGAGAGTGCCAGATTTGAATCATCATTTAGGACATTCCCTTTGCTCTTGACTATGGATGCAATTCTGGGTGTTGTGCTGTGGCACATTTGTTCTACCGAATTATTGTACTCTTGTCACATGGTGACAATAAGCTAACAGGAATTCTGTCTATGGCTAGACTCTAAAATGCATGTTTCAGTGTAGAGAATAATACATCTTAGATATTTAGACATCTAATAATACCTGTATTATTAGATGTCAGCAATTAAGATTTCTGCAGTAAAGATATCTATGTAGAATATATTTGTTTTAGGAATGGAACAGAATATGGAATTCCTGTGTTTAGTAAATTGGCATATGGGAGCAATCATAGCAGTCTACAGAAGCACTATAATATCCTGCACACAGATGACTTAAAAAAAGATCACCTGGGTTGAGTTTATTATATGAAATGGTCAACTGAATAAAAAAGAACTGTCAAGGATTCTACTACTCTTCTTCAATCAATACGAACAGTTGATTAATACTAGCATGATTTTGTAAATAATCCTGTTCGATTTCTTTTCAGTTTGCTGTTATATCACGATGGGAGCTGATTATTACAGTAAGTAGTAATTTTGCTTCCCATCATGATTTAACATTAATCTTATGATTACATACTTGGTTTCAATTATTAGCCACAAAGGAAACCAACAATATATTATTTATGGTAATGGACATCAATTTGGATTTCAGGTGTGTTTTGCTTTTGGTAGCTTTACTATGACAGAAATTAAAAATATATCCTCTTTGGCCAAGTATTCAAATTCATGAAATGACTAAATTTGTCCTAAATAATTGAATGCCAGGACTACAATGCAAAAAATACACCAGGAAAACCATTATTACTTTTTATCAGTATAGTGGTCAAATGTGTCAGTATATTGACAAATAAGAAAATTCTTATTTGGAAACTTTTAATGTATGTAAAACAAAAATATACCAAATCATATTGGATAGCTGTTATGTACTCTGTTACTGATTTTTACTTGTCTGAGTAAGACAAAAAGAAATTCCAGGGCAGTGAAATATAAATATGTACAATAACGATTTTCAGTGACAGGTCTACTTGATATTGGTGAGTGAAACATAAAAGACACTCAGCAAGACCAAAAAAGAAGTCAGTTTAAGAGACATGAGAAAGTGTAAGAGTTTGTAAGATCATTGTGTTCATACTTCTTTGATTCTAGTTCACAGAACAATATGAAAATTTGCATAACAGAGTGAATGAAGGAACTTGAACACAGTAATGAATATGCTAACTGTATTGTATCATTACAGGTGTAGGAAGGTTATGCCCATTTGAAACCTATTGAATAAAACATTGTACAGGAGTTACTAATCAAAATATTCTAATAGTATTATACACCTTCTATTTTTAGTTTGTTTAAGTGCAGATGGATCATGTGTGCTCTGATTATACTTGGTGATAGCTGCACAATTTCAGTATGACCCTGACCTTGTTGTACACCCAAGTTATCCACAACCAAATTTACTCTGGATGAAAGATGGGTGATGTAGGGAGATAATCATTATTCAAGGCTTGATCTTCTCTACTAAAAAATGTCACTAGCAGAGGAATTATCACCAAAAATAAATTTAAAAAAATACAACATAACATTTCTTATGGCTGGAGCAAGGAAGAATTATAAAGTAAATGGGGTTTAGGTGATACAGGTGAAACATATCAGCAGGGAGGGATGACATCTACAACAAGGTACCCCCATGAAATCCAGGCAAACAAACATCTAGGACCCTAGATACTGCATTATCTGGATTGGCACTGGAACCAGAACTGGTGATCTTTCTTTCTCCCTTTCTTCCTCTCTTTCTCTCTCCTTTTCTAATTTCCGTCTCTATCTTACCTTTCACCCTGCCCATTATTCAAAACCCACTACCACAGGGTGCTTGTACTAGAAGATAAGGGACTATCAATAACAATTTCCATGCAATAATAAAATTCTTTAAGCTTCTTTTGTGGACCCTTGACTTTTTTCATTCTTTTTCAAACACAAGCGTCTATGAATCTTGAGTGTTCCCTTCCTCTTGAGTGCAGTCTTTATTAATAGGAGCTTTGAAGCATTATTGCTTCTCTCCTACCACTTCCTTAACCCACAGCTTAGTTTCTTTCTCTCTTTCAAAACTGTTTTGTATGTTTTGTTTTGCCTCTGTCAATCACTCTGCCCTTTATTATTTTGGTAGTATAAAAGTAACACAGTAGCCTTGTTGAGATTTCATTATTGTTTAAATGTCACTTTGTAAAAACATCATTAAATGGTTTGAAAACAACAAAAAAATAACCTCAACCCAAAATACAATATCACATGAAAGAATTAAGTGGAAGACCAAGTCAGTTTTCTCTCTCGTGTAGTGTTAACAGATCATGATGGCTAACAGCTTCACTCATGAGAGTTCAGCAATATGGATGTGGAAGGAGAGAATTGGAGCACAGCAACATTTTGGAAGATGTTGATGCAGACAAGTAGGAAAAGAAATCAGACACCACCTCATAACTTTTATTTAGTAGTTAACCAGTGACAGAGAAAGGCAAAAGACAACTTTATTAGAGGGCAAAAACAAAGAACAAGTTGCTAGTTTTAGAACAAGTTGCTAGTTTTACTGGAATAAGATGGCAAGTAGAACACTTTTCAATCACTGACATAATTTATCTTTGTGCTTGCAGGTGTTGGAAAAGTTGCATAATTATTTGAAGTATACATATCGTTATACTTTTAAACTATTTTGAAAAGCAACTCCAATGTAAATTTTCATCAATTTGACTCAGTATTGTGCAGGCCGCTTGTTTCCATTTAAAAGAGAACAAGAACCTTTTCTACCTTGTTTATGGAGATGAGAAAGGACAAGAACAATATTATTCTATGGGAAAACCACAAAGTTTTCACTCCTCTGTCCCTTCCATCCTGAACAGAAAGTAGAAGGACTGTGCAGCAAAGAGTGGAGGGCAAGATCATAGCTCTTAGTAATGTCAGTGGCCTGTTATTGCTTTGCACATATGTCCCAGTACCATCTAATTAGCTTGCTTTGTGATTTACTGACCTAGCTTCATTTGGCATCTTACATCACAGAGAAATAGAGGCCCCCATGCTATTCTGCAGCTGGGCACAGCAGCCTGCCATCTACACAGGCTTTATTACAGAGTAAAGAAGAACCCTCCATGCATCAGAGGACACTATGAGAGAGGGTTGGTTATTTGGAAACCATCTCCATTGTAACAGATATTATGACCCCTGAGAAAAAAAAAAAAAAAAGAAAAGAAAGGAAGAATTAAAAAACTAAATCAGCCAGTATTGCAGGTGGGGAAGCATAGCTAATACACTGTCCATACACTCTTCTGGTTCATAGGTTACAGCCCAGACTTTGTCCATTTGCTTAAACAATGAAATCATAGCAATGAAATCATAACAGTGAGCTATAAATCCATGGATGTTTCCACATGAAAAAGAGAAATGTAAGGGAATATGCAAGAAAGATATAAACTATAAAGCAATCAGCAACCACCTTTTGTTTCTTTCATTTGCATCAGCTGTGGTATCATCCTAGCAAAACCAATCATTACAGAATCACAGAATCAATTGGGTTGGAAGGGGACCTTGATGTGCTGCATCTAGTTCCAACTCCCTGCCATGGCAAGGGGCACCTTCAACTATAGTGGGTTGCTCAGAGTCCCATCCAACCTGCCCTTAAAGTTTCCGGGGATGGGGAACCCACAACTTCTTTGGACAGCCTGTTCCTGCGTCTCACCATCCTCACAATAAAGAATTTTTTTCCTAGTATCTAAACTAAACATATTCTCATTCAGTTTGAACCCATTCCCTTTGTCTTGTCATTACATGCTCTTGCAAACAGTCTTTCTCCATCTTCCTGTTAGTTCCCTTCAAGTACTGGAAGACTGCAATTAGGTCACACCAAAGCCTTGTCTTTAACAGTCTTACAATTTCAATTCTCTCAGCCTTTCCTAGTAGGAGAGGTGCTACATCCATCTTTCTGCACACAAAAACATTGTATTTCATTTTGCCTAGACTAAATACATCTTCCAAGTCTCTTCAAAAGTACTTATTTAAAAATATTATATGTACAATAATATGAACAAATATATATTTAATAGGCAAATATTACATAAATCAATAAATTTTGGTATTCCAGCTGTATATGATTTATTGTCATGGTATACGAATGGTATTCTCCAGTTTAGTGTTAGGTAGAAAATTATGACAGGTGATACAGAAAAACATCTGTGTCCTAGCCTTGCCCTCCTGACTACTACAAAAATTAACCCTGGAACTCGGACACCACTTGAACCAAAGTTCCAGGTAAAGTGTTCTAAACAAGATGCTTCTCTGTAACATGACTTTAATCCTCTAATATAAAATATAAGAATTGACAAAAAAAAAAAAAAAAAAAAAAAAAAAAAAAAGAAGAAGCTGGGTCACAATGGGATAGTTATGACGGGTATAAGCAAAGTATAAGCAAAAAAAGTATAAGCAAAGATGGCAGACTGCTGGGGGTAAAATTTTGACCTTTTTGAAGTCAGTGAAAAAGCTCTCATTAACTTCTGCAGACTGAGGATTTCCCTCCAGCTGTTTAACCATTATAGTGTTTTGTAGTCATCATCACATCAGTGTAATCATTTCCAAAATAAGTATTTTCCAAGCTCTACTAACTTTGGGTGATGTGATCTGTAGAATTTAAAGGATTTTGTGTTAATTAAGGTGTAAACTGTATAAGAAAAAATGCATCAAGTGACATGTTTGTTTACAATTTTTTCAGACTTATAAGAACAGAGAAAATAGACGTGCACTGAAGGAAAGAAAAGTTTCATTGTTATCCTGTATTATATACTTCTGAGAGGAAAAAATAAAATAAAAATAAAACCAAACCTGTTTTCCTCCTTTTTTGTATGGTGATAAATCTCCAGCGATTCTATTTTCACTGGTATTGGTGTCAGATATCCTGATTTCCAGATAGTCCTAACTGGGAGCTTCATCTACAGGGCTGTAAGACCTCAATTGCAGCATATGGTTCCGAGATTTCTCTATTCTGGAATGTAATAGAGAGGAGTTTTTCTGCATCCTGGCCTTCCTTGCATGTGGGTTCATGTCCCATTTGAGTACAAGTACAGGCCTTCTTCCCATTGAAATTAAGACATTAGAAAAAATGTCAGGTTTGCAATCAAGTGTTGGTCAATGTCAGCTTAATAGAGGGTCATCAAATGGCTCAGAGATGCTTTATTCAACCAAGGCACAGTCTTTTTCATTTTGTTACACAGAAAATAAACTGTTTATATGAACTCCCATGCTGGCAAAATATAACCTTAGAAATTTTTATTCTTAACCATTCTCCTAAGGAAATTAGTAGTATTTCCCTTCTGTATCCTCTCATTTGCAAAAACCTTTATTATAATAGGGCAGTTCCAAGCAAATTTCATAAAGGAATAAAGATCTGAAAGAGATCATGTTTCAATGAATTTTTGAGAAAAAAAAATTAGGAGATGGGTGTAGATAGAGAATCTATTAATGTCTTCCCTAAGGGACAGCTGGGAATTGACCAGCTGAGCTCTTTGCTAGCCAGGCACAACAGCTGTAGATCTTAACCAGCTGTGAACATGCTTTCGCTTGCCCAATTAGCAGCAGACACAAAAAGAAACTCAGTATACTGTTTGAAGGCTTATGAGGCCTCATATGAAAAGAGATTGGACTATTGTAATGCATGCCAGAGACGTGAAATGGAAAGTAAAATATTTTGGGTTTGGTGCAGCTAAGGAAGCAAGAGGAGACCACAATAAGTTTTCTTTCAAATTAATTAATGAAGGGTATGTCACTAGTGGAGTAAAAATCTTTAAAGAGACAGGACATAGATCCTCAAGGAAAAAGGTTTCATTTGTCATTATGAGACAACTGTTTTGAATGATGGTAGCTACCAAATGGTTTGAAATGGAATATTAGCAGAATATTTGCAAATTTTTCCTACACCTGTTTTCTGGCAAATGTTATTGATAGATTTACAAGTGATTATCTCAAGTGATAATTTGTTGCAATTACATGATTGAGCACTGACCACTTAGCCCTTATTGCAGGAAAGGGAAAGTCATGGTTCAGTGTTTGTGCATCTTCATTCCATGGAATTTTTAATCAATGATTCATTTTAGTGTGACCAGTTATCTCAGTTATTACCTGATAGTTCACATTATCAGTGGGATTCTAGTGAGACGTCTGTTTTGCTGATGCTTTAGAGTGACTCGAATAGGTTACAAACTAATGTGAAGATGACAGGGTACTAATGAAGACACAAGAAAAGTGAGGAAAATATTTACAAATAGTTGTAGTGAGGCAGAATGAATCTTTAATGATTGGTTTCAAATGGAAGTGCTAAGTGGCTGATTGTTAAATAGTACTGAAATATTCAAGTAACTTTGTCTGTAGACTAATAAAATGCAGTTTTTAGAAAATCGTATTGATTTTATGATGAAAAAAACCACTTAGTGTGTTGGATAATTTATATGAAAGTAAAATCATGCTTAAATTGGAAATCTATTGGATGCTGGTCATAACAAATCCAGCTGTTTTTGATTACAACTCTTACTATTCATGCTGGCTAAAAACTGATTTCAGAAATATATTTTATACGTATTTTTGAATTTTCCTGTCTACAGGAGGAACTATACTTGCTGAAACCCTTAACTTGTGAAGATATTTAACAATGTTTTTATTTTATCAACCAGTAGTTTCCAGGCTTCATAAAAAGTGAGCCTCTGTCCATTTACAGTAAAAGGTTTAGTGGAAATACATGCAAATCAAAATGTAGCAGCCATCTCCTTTGTACCACAGAGCATATTAAGGCATTTTCACATTGTTCACAAGATGTTTAGAAGATATATATTTTTTGTAGTACAGATCATTTAACTCTTAAGGATAACCTCCCGTGAGGCTTTTCTACGAGCTTTTTAACTCAGACTGACAACATTTTACGCACATCTAAATCTTTTAATTACCAGATGTCATTTTATTCAACATAATGGTGCATTTATATCAGGTAGTTTAAAATCTAATGCAAAGGTAAGGATTGTTTCAATATATATAACAAAATCTAGCTTCAAGGAGAATGATCATGTTATTTTCAAGGCAACTTCCAGAGAAGAGTTTGCAGAAAAATGTTTTAACAATACATTTACTCTTAAAACAATTTTAAACAGAAGACCACAAAAGAGCAAAGAATGTACAAATATGCATAGAAATGAATACAAACATAAAGTAAAATATTCAGAATAGTATACTGATTCTTGTAGAAATTTATTTCTATGAATAAATTAAAGGGAATGCTTAAGCAATCTTCATGCCTCTCTTATGTGTATATAAGCATGTAAACAAATCTAAAACATGTAGGAGGCACTTTGAACTAAATTGAAGCACAGTGGGAAATTAAACTGAGGGTGTTTAAAGCAGATAAGAATAAAACAGAAGTTGGTAGTTTTAGCTTTCTAAGAAAAAAGAAATTTGCACAAATACAAGCAAACTAACAAACACCAAGTCTCAAAATATGCTAACTGAGGCTATGATCTTCCAGAGGTTGTCATACTAGACTTCAAAACTCAGGTCTTCAGAAGTACAGTTCTTCATAGCAAATATAGTGTGACCCCCCCCCCTCTAATATACTAAGAATGGAGCAGTCCTTTTATCAGGTTGAGGGTCTAGTAGGAGGATAAGATTCTCCTAAGTAGGAGGATATTAGATCTTGTCCCTCCAAAGGGCCAGAATTTTCTAAAGGGATATGAATACTCCAGGCTCAAACTGACTTTCAGCACCTGTAAATGTCTTCCCCAGCTCTCTTCTCAAATGCAGGTGTTGGAAGTTTGTCCAGAATGGCATGAGATCCTTCAGAGAGGAGAGCAAGAAGCAAGAAAGTTATTATCCTCAGTAGTGTGTTTCCCTCTTGGGGTTACAGTAACAAAAGTAGTTTTAAAGGCTGATTTCAGGTTGGTAAATGAATGAAAGCTTATTCCCTGTCTCTGTTAGGAGTACTCCTCACAGATGCCTTTAAGTCAAGTCAGTGTTAAAGGGGTTAGTCTTAAGGATGAAGCATAATAACAGTTAGTGCCATTTTTCTCCTAGGCCAGGGATCAGTTTCTCTTTCTTATTTCGCAGCTAGAGGCATTTAATATTAGAAGCATGACTGGATCAACAGTCTACTGCACTATGAATTATTGCCTGGAATCACCATATGCATGCTAACTAATCCATACGCACGGATGTCCCAGAAGAAAGCAAAAGAGTTAATCTTACTCTAAAAATCCTATAAAGAAGCCTGCTTAGAACTTCATCATAAGGTTATGGAAGCCAAAAGTAGAACTTTTCAACTATGTACAGAGTAAAATGTGTTAGGTGTATTAGGTGGAGAAATAGAAATTCCTTGTTACCTAAAGAATAGGATCGCTATGCAGCAACATGAGTATAAGCAGCAGCTGTAGACTCTTTAAAAGTAAACCCAGAAAGGAACATACTTGAGGAGTAATGCAGAAATAAATGAGTGCAAAATGAAAAGGAAGCTCAAGCAAAGCCCAGATGTCACATCTATGTGACTGAACCCTCAGGGCAGGTGGGCAATCCAGATATTTGCTCAAAATGGTTCCTTCCTGGAAACACCTACTGCCAAGGTGAAGATGACACTCAGGCAAGGTTTTGCCTACTGTTGCCAAATCTATCAATAACTTATGAGTGGTCTTGGAGTCTATCACTGAAAAGAGCCTTGCTGCACAGGCAAAGTGACCATACAACATTAGTACCCAAGGATACTATTGAATTCCAGACTCAGTTAAGAGTCCAGGGAATGTAAGGAAGCTGCCTAGGAAAAACAGATCGACAAAATATAAATAACCTTCCTGTAATAGGTATTTCCTTTTAATTTAAAGTCTGAAGTGCAAAATAAATAAATAAATAAATAAATAAATAAATAAGTCACAGCATTGTTTAGAGAAAACATAGTGAGTTTAATGTATATTGCTTCATATATAAAAAAACAGCTTATTAATCTGTAGCTATAGAAATAGTTTATAAGAAAAATATACTCAAATATTTTGAGTATTTGAGTATTTTATACTCAAATATTATATGTTATTTAAAAGACCATTAAAAAGGGAGCAACATAGGGCTGAAACCTTGTCTAATTTCCTTAATTCAAAGACTGTATTCCAGTGATGTTCTCAGGATGTCTCCAGATGGGTAGGTTGGCATAAATACAAGTTCTGCAACAGGGGAACAAATTTTTGGTATAAACTTCAATGGTTATCGTATTGTTAATATTAAGTCATATTATCTAAAACAACAGGACATTCTAATTATGAAGTTATTCTAATTTGTGTATGGGAAAGATCTACTCTTCAATCATGTTATTCTATTAAAGTTAAGCTGTGTGATGTATAACTAAGCTGGTCTGTTGACCTCTGTCTGGCTCATTTCTCATTTGTGACTCTTGTAACATGTCCCAGTTACTTAACCGTAACTAAAGTCAATCTGTTCTTATCTTTTCTATCATTTTTATTATGCTTTGCTATGCTGATATCTGTATTGACGTAAAGTTATTTTTAAGGTTACCTTGCACTAGGTGATATGCTCATACCTACCAGATGAGCTATAGTTATATGATAGATCTTTAGGGTATCAGGGATTGTGTTCCATCTAAGGATAGCAACTGAACACAAGAATCAAGAGGAAAAGAGTATTCCTTCATGTTCTGAAACTTTACCATTCCTGATTGTCACATGAAAGGGAGGTTTCCTTGAACCCTTTTTGTTTGATCCATCTGTCAACACCCCAGGAAAGCTGACACCCTTATGCCCAACCAGTCTGTCACTGTCCCATTATTGGGACTCCACTGATCTGTCTGCTTTATTGGAGTGCAGTTCAACTAACTTGTTCTGGGACATGTGCCAACAGCACACTGGAGTCAAATCCTTTAAAGAGGGACCCCCTCCTGGAACACTTCAATTTTAGTTGAGTATGTCATCTGCTGCTGATGAGTGCTGTCACCCTTGAAACAGTCAGACTTAACAGTTTAGGGAATAATACACTTTATTAATAAACACACTGATAATAGAAAATTGTTAAGAAAAAGGTTAAGGTTCAAAGACTGCTGATCATTACATGACTGCAAAAATGTAATTGAAATAATATACAGACAAGCTCTAATCACCAATGAAATACATTTCAAGACAATCATTCAGCACACATAGAGCATGATTTTTAATTAATAGGCATCACTATAGGGGAGAAGACAAGTTCAGTCCATTAACCTGATGCCTTAAGTTTTTAGCTTTTATATTTTTCAGATTCTCTACTGCATTAGTGTATAACTCTGAACTCCATTGACTGCCCAAGGTGTATCTGTTGAAGGTCTTTAATGAATACCCACACTCTTAACTCTGTCTAGCCTCTGTTCTTGGTAGCCATTCCAAGGCACTAAACCAATCCCAGAACATACAACAGAGTCTTCCCCAAATTTTTCCCGTTCCTAACTCATTTTTGTACCATTTATTTACATTAAAGTAGAGCTTGAGTGACTTTAGTCATACATACTTTTATTACTGATTGGTGTAAAATTCTCTAGCTCCTTTCTTAAAGATATGGTTGATAAAATATATAGCTCTCACTCAGTGAGGGGTGGTCGTACCTTGGAGGCTGGTAGCTTTGGGTTGGAGGTGTGTGTTAGTATAATAATCACATTATAGTGAACCAAATTCATCAACAGTTGCTGGCTTGGCAGCAAGACATTTTCTCCTATATCCCTTGGCTGGCAGCTGCTGAGAGGTTTATCAGCCACAGGATATCGCTGACTTCCCATGCCTGCAAAGATTTCAACATAGCCTGGCTGCACTATGTTCGCTCTGCTCAACCCTCCATTTAGCCCCACTTAACATGTACTTAGGGTTTCAGGCTGTGTGTGGAGAACCATCATGAAATGGATTTTGTGTATGCCGTGTTCCATCCAGGAAGCAGCAACTGCATTTCACCCTGTATTTTCTGTACTGTTATAATCTCTGTTATAATATGAATACATCTTTCCAATTTTCTCTAATTTTACTGCAGGTCATCTTCCAACACTGTTGCAGTCTTGCAGCAAAATATGTACCAAGGATGCTGAAAGACACCTCATTCCCTGGCATTTGGCTGAAGACATCTGATAAATGCATGTTGGGATCAAGTATTCACAAACAACCATGGGGAAGAAAATACTCAAATGAAATCTAGAAGGAATAAGATTGTTCCTTTGCCATTGAAAAATTGGCAGGAAAAATATTTCTCTAGTGAACAAGGAGCTACAAGGCCACAGTCCAGAGTTAGGATCCTTAAACCAAATCTCTTTTCAAGTAAAGAGGCAGCACATATTTTTTACAAAAAGAGCTCCAGCACATCATCAAGAAAAGGAAAACAGCCTCTTCAAAATTCTGGCAAGAGTAGTTTCCTTTAGCTATTACTTTGTTAGCCAAGAGGGGAGACAAATGCTGAGATTCCTCTTCTAATATCTTACTGTCTGAGGGAAATTTCATCACCTCACTTTTCCTCCCCACAGTCACTCCTTCTCCACTGGATGCAACTGTGTGATCAAAGAAAGCCTCACAAAAAGTGACCTTATCCTTCACAGACTCTGCTGGGTGCAAGGCCCTTGGTGGCACTGGCTCACACAACACAACCGGCAGTAAAGTAACTGCCAGTCCCAAACTCAGAACATAAATCTTGTTTAAACACTATGGGAAAAGCTTGGCTTTGGGCAGCTCAGAAGCTAAATGCTGGGGTGTTGGCTGAAATCACAGTATCTCCTCCCACATGAAAGGACAAGAACAGCCTGCACTATACACCCACTCAACACTAGCTCCAGAAATGATGCCAGGAGAAAACCAATTATCAGAGACACACGCTGGTTAAAGGCAGTGAACTGCAAGGCATAAGACTGCAGATGAGGCTGTGAGGGAAATGTAATCATCAGTTATGTATTTATAAAACCCAGCTCAGTGATTTTGCTCAATATATGCCTGATCACTGAGTAGCATAGCAAAAAAACCTGTCACAACCAAAGGGTGCAGTGCTGCAGTACAATGTATGTGAAACCATTGCCTGCAACAGCACTGCTTAATGTTAACAATAAGAGTCTTGGCTGTAATGTTGTAAATCAAATGCTACTGAAGCTTTGTAATATATCAAGTTCAAGCAGCATAACAAAATAAAAAAAAAAACAACAGCATTTTTTCAGCTTAGAGAAAGGCATTCTTTGTTATGAAATAATGTCATGGTTTAGCTATTTGGTGCATGGGTTAATGGAGACAGGGGCAAGTGTAAACCACATCCAGTAGGTGAGAACACTATCAGTCTTTATCACAGAAGAGTTTCAGAACACTCCCAGCACTGTAGTGATAACACAGTGAATGCAGATTTAGCAGCTAAGGGTCAGCATTCACCATGAATATGTCATAACAATTACTTAGGGTTTAGGGGCAGAAAAGTCAAACAGCAAATATCAAGCACAACACTAAGAGATACATAGTAATTCAGGGTTAAAGCGCAGGCAGTGGATTAATGAACTTTTATTTCTTTCTATCACTGATTCCATAATCTTCAATTGCCAAAAGTGTGATCCCTCTCAAGTAGTAGGGGGAAAACTATGGTCCTGTAAGCCCCTCTCCTATTTGCTTTTCCTAAGTCTACATCCAGTCCTGCTCTGTCAGTTAGTTTATGGATGAGCTCCTATACACAGTCCACATACTCCCTTTGGGGAAGCAACCAAAAAACACATCACCACCACTCTCCCCAACACTTAGAATATTTTGTCTTGAATCAATGACAGGAAGTTTTCATAATTATAAAGTTGAATGCAGGAGGATTCTCTCATTTCACTAAGCACAAAATATATCAACAGGGCATAAAAAACATGCTAATCCAGCCAGCATAATGGGTAGCACCAATAAAATTGAACACTCCAAGCACTACCACATGATAGCAAAGTGGATGTCCTTCAAGATTCTCCCATGCAAACTGGGATTTCAAGTTTTTAAAAATTCCTGAGAGAGGATTTTGATGTTACTTTTTTGCACTCTGTGAATAAAATATCACAAGTGTGCTACCACATACTCTAACCACATCTTCTGGCAGCTGTGTTGGCAAATTTTTAAAGACATGGAAAATAACATCTTTCTCCAAATTACATGCTGTGGGAAGTATTATCAGGGCAGCATGTGAACTATGAAGCACAGAAATGAAGCCATCCACATTGGTGTTCAGTGTCAAATCTGTAAAGGTGTGCTGTGTGTATCACAGCAGAAATAAAATATGTCCTGTGTTCCCAAGAGGTTGTAATCCAAATTATAAATGAGTTACTGGGCTAAAAGGATTAAAAAAAGAGTGAATCATAAAAGACATCTGTATCTCTGTGACAATTGTTATGTATGTGTATAAATATTTGTGTAAAAAAATAATTTCACTTATTAGCCTCCTCTCCACCTCCCTCACCAGTTTTATTTTTTTGACTTATCTTCTGTAAACCTTGTCATTCTGCAGAAATGAGTTTTCAGAATTTATTTATATAAACCATTTAGGTTTTATCTGTTCATATATAAATATATAGAAGCTATGTGCATAGGCCTTTTAAGATCTTACATATAATACAAGGTTAAAACAGGGAATGACCTTAGTTTAGGGCCAATTATTAGATATGAAAATATATATAAAAAGTAGGGACATGCAGGTATTTCAGTATCTGATTTATTTAGAGATATGAATATTAATAGGTATGAATACTTAGTCTTCAAAATATGAATAGACAGATCAGGGGATGAAAACATCTATAGGTAAAACTAAGTAGAATAAATCTTTAGATTGTACTGGAAAGAGTGATAGAACTGGGGAGGAGGAAAAAATGAGTCTTGGGGAAAATGGGAAGTGTTTGGAGACTAAACTGATGTATTCACTAGAATTACATAACGATCTGTGCCTAAAGTGTGCCTCTATCAATATTTTCAATTAAGCCATTTTATTTGTTTCAATAAAGAAAGCATCTTTCCCTTATTTATTCTCGATATTTTCTAAGTCCTGGAAGTGAAATTAAAGGCCTTTCATCAACATTATATGGTGTTTTGCTATAATTAAAACTATAAAGAATAATTATATGACAGCTTTGGATATAGATAAAAATAGACTAAGATGTTAATAGATAATATGCAGAAATAGACTATATGCCTAGTCATTACCAGCCGGGGGAAAAAATCTTAATATCAACTGGTCATTTAGAAATGCTTTTGAAAGCATTTTTTGTACCATTGTGAGTAAAGGTCTCAAAAAAGAAAAGGAGCAAAAGTGCCTTCATTTGACTGTTTCCAGCAGTGAAGACAAGCTGCAGAATAAAAATTCCTCTTGCTACCAGCTGCATGGAAGTGCTGTGTCATCCTGGATTCAGACATCCTTGATTATACCAGTTAGGTGCTGAAAACTCATTGGATTTCAATATCAACTGACAAAGTCAAATAACATCACCTGCTCCTTCAGCTCTAGCAATTTCAGTGTGCTGTCAACTGAGTCTAGAACTTCCGTTTAACCTCCTTTGCTATTCGGAGTGATCAAAAAAACAGGTATATATTTGAAATTATGGGTCACTTCAATGTAAGGATAGATTTCACTCATCCTTTGAGCCTGAAGGGGAAAAAAAAGTATAGGCAAGTAGAAGGTCAATTGAGATGTCCTGAATTTTATGTCGGGTAAACCAAGTTAGCTTCTTAATTGGAAAGGAGCAGAAAGAAAAGCCTTTCTAAATTCTAAAGTAGGAGCCTGCCTACTGTTGCTAAGATTTTAATTGCTGATGACTGGTGCTTTCTACTGATCCCATTACCTGATTAATGGTTATTATTATTATTTGTTACTTGCAAAGAGCCTGAGGTGCTGAAGGTACTTCAAAAAGAAAATAAATGATGTGGTCCCTTCCCCAAGGAGCCTACAGTCTAGCAATATGAAAGATGACACAATAAGTGAGAGCAATAAAGAGCAGTGGCAATAGAGTGAGAATAATTACATGGTTACTTAGGTTCTTTTTATACACAACTTGATGGTACTGCTGTTTGCTTGATTTGTTTCTGCTTTTTTGAGTGGAAAGGAGTATATGGGTATAAGAGCATAGGGGAAATAAAGCAGATTAGAGAAGAAAGGTCTTTTAATTCTTTGTGTGTACATTATGTGCATGAACATGTGTGTACATTATGTGCATGAACATGTGTGTACATTATGTGCATGAACATGTGTGTATGTCTGTGTGTGTAGAGGGTGAGAGGTACAGTAAACAGAAATGAGATTAGATTGTAGCAGTTGCGAAGACAGAGAATACAGGTGAGATAGAATGTGAGAAAGAAGAAATAAAAGTAGGTGAAGAAATAACAAAATGGAAATCACTGTCTTTTCAAGGTATCTTCAATGAGTGCTCATATTGCATGGCCAAATGAATTCAACAGAAAGTCAGGATGGAGTCTTGCCTCTGATCTGGAAAAGAGTCTTTTGGATAATGTGAAAGGTATGTATAACATCCATTAGGAGATTTAAGGCTGGTTTAAGATGCAAATAACAGTTCCTCTAAAGAACAACAGTGAAAAAGCACCAGAATTCATAATCTTCTGCTTACAGCTCTTTCCTTTTTTTGCAAAATTTCAGTATGCTGTTAGTTACTATAGGACAGGTAGCTTATCCAGCTGGACACTGTAGCTACTCCATTACACTTGATTTTCAAGTGAATTTTTTTCTTGAATTTTTCAACCAGGTTGGCTTCTTGCCTCCTGTAGCAGTAAATTTCATATTGTGTTGAAAAGAAAATTTTATTTTTAAACATTGCTGATGTAGTAAGCTTTGAGTCCATCACAGTGTTTCTCTCAGGATCAGTTCTGGTGCTCCAGTTAGGTATGGAATCCCAGAATCATAAAGTTTGGAAAAGAGCCCTAATATCACTGAGTAAAAGCATTAACCAGCACCAGAATGTTATCCACTAAATCATATCCTCAAATGACACTTCCACACGCCTTTTACATATTTCCATCTAATGCCATTTGAAATGCCTCTTCTTATTCCACATAGCTGCTGCTCCACATCTTGTGTCAGATGTCCTAGAGTTTCTTAAATTGCACTGCTCTTATGTGTGGGTTAGGAGTGGCACTTCTAAAAGCTTTGGCCTTAAGAGTTCTCTAAGATCCATTCACTGTACTGGATAGATCTCTATAGATCTCCAGGGCAACTTAGGCAACTAGCTAATGTACAGAAATTTACATATAAACCCCTAAGTATATGTGTTCTGAACTTGAATCCTATCTTGAAAGGTTCCTTTACTGCCTAAATTTAAGTCTTCAAAGTATGGCACAAGATCCCAATTTGCATAGCTTGCTTTTAAAAGGCAAATTTCAGTGAAGCAAAATTTAACCTGCTGTACCAGTTCTCAATATTATTAATTATTGTGTATAATTTATGTTTGTAATTAAATTACAATATGAAATAAAAAGCTATTAAAACATAACTTGAAAATCCTACTTATTAGCAAGCATGTTCAATATTTACTAATTAGTATTTTAACTTAGGGTAAAATATAATTAAACAATTCATGTGAAAATAATTTTCATTTTAAAAGATAGTAATCATGTTTTTTAATTAGCGATGGGACTAAATCATAAAGCTTCACTTCCACCTTTCTTTTAGAATGTGAAATGTTCCCAAAATATGATAACATTTTAGGTTTTATCGAATTTGTAGCCATATTTGTAACATTTTCTCTACTTAAGACTGTTCTGAGGGCACTAGCGTTTGCAAAACTATTTTTACACTTTGTCTTTCCAGGCACTAATTTCTACTTCCTGAAATATTTTACAAAAAAATACTTTCCTTTATACAATATAAGAGACTTTAACGGGATTGTATTTCTTGGAATATCAGGTCAATTGTATACACTATTATCCATTTCATAAACTGAAAAAGTTTCAAATATGAATTTTTCCTGATCTAACTATTCTTCTGGTCATGGATATCCTGTTCAGAGTATTTCAGATAAAATCTCATCTGTGTATTTGATAAACTTGATATTACCCTTTCTACTGCCTTATTCAATACATCCAAATTTTTCATTTGCCATTTTCACTGTCACATCTCATGGCATGTTGTAGTTAACTAGGGTAATACTCTCTTAACTGCAAGAAGACTGCATTTTTTTCCCTAAGCTTACTTAGAAGTTTATTCTTCCTTCACAGAGGGAAGAAAGTCTCAGGGTGCAATTCCTCTCATCCCAAGGCAGATGCTTAAAACTGGTTCAAGTCCTCACTTCCTAAAAGTGCCTATTTCTCTTTGCTGGCTGCAAAAGGAGTTTGGGATGATCAATTTTGGTATAAATATGTAAAATGTGTTATCCATGAGTTGAACTAAATTTCACTTTGTACTAAGAGATGGGTAGCTTGAGTCTTTTCTCATCTTCTTCTTTTTCATTTGAAAAATCTCATAATTTGTAAGTAAAATCCAATTTTCAGATAATTTTGAGTTCATGCTCTTAAATTTGATCTGATTTACTCCTCAAGATTATTCACATTTTTCTGGTGCATTTATTTAGTCCTCTGTTTTCACAATGGTTTCTTAACCTCCAGCTGTCAAGTGATGTAATTCAATAAAAGGTAAAAATTAAAAAAAAAATGAACCCCCCCACATACAAAAGCATTAAATAATAGACATCTATCTTCCTCATGTCAACTATTCCAAAGTTAGCCTCATTCAATTCTGTTAGCTTCCTCTCTGTCATTATTCATGGAGAAAAACATCTTAGACTGTTCTTTAAATAATCAATTGTGTTAGTAAAAATCTTAATTTTGTTCACATAGGCTGATAATTTCCATCTGGTACTACTTCTGTTGAAGTCCAGATACATGAATCCTTATACAATTCTCTTGTCTAGAAAATAATTTATCAAAAAGAATGAGCTATCTTATTCTATTGCTTTAACATTTTTCAACAAACTTTAGCAAATTCATGCTGCATCCAATCCCATTTTTAGTCTTCTTTTTTATTTCAAAGACTATAGAAACATAAAATTGATAAGAACCCTAACAGGTTTAAGTGAAACTAGGCAATATAATGAGAGTTTTAAAATCAGAGTTCCATAATTTTCCTTTAAATTTCCTAATAGGTAAGGTTATTCCCTTTGGAGCTTAACACTACGCTTACCTGGTATTTTCAGCTAGAAACATAGTATCATTACTTTTTGGTATTAAAGAGAAAAGGAAATCATGTTTCAATCTTTCATGCTTTTCTTCTTGATGTTATTATTCTATCAGCTTTGATATTTTTCTAACCTTTGTATTATTTTTGACCATGCATTAGTTCATGGACTTGTCTCTGTCATCACTACATGATTTATCATCTACTTTCATGACACCTGCTGAAAACTTAAACAACACCTTTATCTCTAATCCTTTTTAACTTTGCAGCTGCTTTCTTTATAGCCTTCTATAATTTCACAACATCCAGAACATGCACATACTTATATGAGCATTATGGTCAACTCTAAGGGTTGCCCATTTGTTTCAAAATCAATTGAAATGTTTCCTTTTTTCAATCCTGTACATGAAATTCCTAACGGATCCGAATTTAGTGTCACATGTTTCCTCACTTATTCTTCAGGATTTATTCACCTCTTTAATAGTACTCGTTATTCTAGCTCTATTTTATTCAATAAAATAACTTAGTCTTGAAATGAATCTTTTGCATAATCAAATGCTGTTCTGACCTTGATCAGCAAAGAGTAGCCACAACTTTTCTACCACCCAGGATTTTACTGACAAGGTGCAGTTTGAAGCCTGATTTCAGATTAGAAGAACCCACATCTCATTCCTTCTTAGCTGCCACTATGATTGCTGACAGAGACTCCTTTGATGTGTTAGTAGTTAGCTCTCATATTTTCAGACTACTACTTTCAGTAAGATTTCAAATTACTTCCTGTAGTCTCCTCACTGCTTATCCACCAACAAGGATTGCTTTATTTTTCCTTTCATTAGATTACAAGTGTAAAAAAATAAATGACTTAGACATCACAAACCCAGTCTTATATGCATTAGGGTTTCTAGAGCAGAAAATATTTTGAATAATTTTATCTATATGTCCTATTTGGCTGACTGCTGTATTAACATAATGTCATTGGGTATCATTAATCTACCCTTCTTCAGGAATCCACAACATGTCTAAACACACTGCAGTTAAGCACATCCATTTAGTTAGAGTTCAATAGTCCAGTACCGGATAGCTGATTGTCTATCATCACTGTAAGTTGCATGAACCTTCTCCTGAGGAATACACACTTTTGACTAGTATCCATATTGAGAAACCAGCTCATAACAAACATTCCTTGAAGAGGTTGCAATATGTTCTTTGAGCACAACCCAGATAAGGCTAATGTCTGTATCACCCCTTGACTACTCTCACAGTTTTCTGTTGTTACCTGGATTGTGAGGGAATGTTCACATGCAGAAAGAGTTTGACAGAGATTTTACCTCTGACTGAGGAAAACAAACATCATGGAAGAATTGAGTGCAAAGGCCGTAACTGGGACAGAATTACATATCCTACACACAGAACCTAGCATCTCATCTCCAAATTTGGTCTGCAAAGTAAAACAATCACTCCAGATGGCCAACATTGTCATGGCATATGTGAGAAATGTACTGTGGTATATTTAGGAAATTCTGAAGGATGTGCTTATATGACCTACAGTATCCTGTGATATTCAAGCCCTTAGAAGAATGTGTGCGAACGCCAACTTCTAGTGACCTGGTATATGGGCAAGATGATAAACTATTTTCCAAGGATGATGGTGAATCTCGTGGAAATCCTCAAAGTTAAGAATTATCTGATATTAATGAAGAAATATCCCTGTACCACTGGCCAGTGACCTGACCTGGGGGATAACATGCATCTCCAGATATACACTAAGGAGTGAGTACAGGATAGAAGGTATCACAAAGACGGTACATTTCCTATCTCAGACTCTCATGTCAGACATCATTGAATAAAGCTTTGGAAGTCAGACAAAAATATGAATTTCATCTATGTGACATCCTGAGTGAGTATCAGCAGAAGTCTGTTAAATGGGGAGGCAAACGAGGAATTGAAGAGAATTACTTAGCTTCTGAAAAGACTTGGGTGATCACCTCAGGACAGATTTGTGTTCATTTTTTTCTGCAATAGGTGGAAAATAATATTAAATTCATATTTATATGAATTTATGAAGTATAGAGCAGCCTTTTGAAAAGTTTGAACTCTTCGGACCCCAGATGCTTAATATTTCATAATTGTATCTAATGTAGCTCTAAAGTTTGGTCTTTATCTAAGAAAATTCCATTTACATGCATAAAAATATTCAAAAATCACAAGAAACCTGATCAATAGGAGGAAACATGCAGTTAGTCTGGCCAATGTATTTTTTTTTTTTGTACTTTTGAAATGTAGTAGTAGTTTGTAGTAGTAGGTGTTTCATCTCATTGGCATTCTCCAATTCTGTCATTCTTACATTATTTAAGTAAATTCCAAACATGTATGTTGTTAATGGTTTAGAGTTCTGACTGTTACTGCCAATTAAAAGTTAGTTGCCTCAAATCAAAAGGCAATTTATTCGATTTTATTGCTACAAAATTTATCAACTCCATTTATCCCACTGAGGTTGGCTTTGTACAATCAGTGACTTCAACATGATAGTTAAAAAATTCCAACAACACTCTGTGGCATTTTAGTTAATTTCTCTATTAGTGAAATTTCTCTTTTTTTCAGTCCCTAATGATTAGTTGACATTCAGTTATGATGTGACTACCTGTACCAGGAGAATTATTAATGAACATTTGTATGAGCATACCATAAGAGTTGCTTGGTATAATTTTGTTGGTGTTTAATTAGTCCAAGGTTAAAAGATAGAATGAAGTTTGGAAGTCGAAGACTCTTTCTGAATTTGTAAAATTTCTACATAATCTATAATGATAATTTAAATGTTTTCCCTATATGTGTGTTTTTATGTCTGACAACTTAAGTCTGACAGACTCTACAATGATTTTGGCACCTAAATCCTTCTTTCCTCCTAGAAAATCTTCCTTGTTGATGCTCATGCTATGTATTGTTTACAAATTAACAGCAAATAGCACTTTCATCTGGTGTTCAATACTTCTGCAACGTAATGGCTGCATGCTAATAGCAGGCTGCGGTTGTCAATGGCAACAACACAGTTTCTGCATTGAAAAACAAGTACCATTTAGTGAGAGCAGACACACAGATCCCAGTTTGCCGGACTCCACCATAAATTTTACTATGGCAGGAGCTGAATAAACAATACCTCTTCTGCTGGATGCCATAAGCAGACAGTAGTCAAACAGACCACATGTAACACTGAAATGTCAAGGGCTTTGCTTCTTGGAACTCAGCAGAGGGCTAAGGAGGGGTCACTAGGACATTTTATTTCAGAATTAGCTACCACTGCATTGACACAGGCACCTGAAATCCTTGATATAGTAAGAGGAAAAAGAGGGTCATTCAGTTAATATTCACAAACAAAAAAGCAAACAAATAAAAATCCCCTGTCAAATCACCATTTTTTTCTCAAGCCCATATAATTTCAGTCATTTCTCCTTTGCGAGGAAACCATAGCAACTTTAAGCTCTAGTTTTGTTCTGCAGTGCAAGTGCACAATTGGATTTAAAGTGCTGGGATTTAATGTTTTTTAATGAATAAGTAAGAAAATATTTCAATCCAGAGTCTATTGTATTGAAAGTTCAGCTCCATTTTGTGATGCACTGATATGACTTATTTATTTATTTGGTTTAAGCTATGTTTGCAAAGAAATTAACTCCACTTGGGATTCACCCATAAAAGTCAAAGGAGCTGACTGATGTCATTGCAAGGCCACTCTCTGTTATTTATGAAAGGCCATGGTGAGCGGGTGAGATTCATAAGGACTAGGAGAAAGCAAATATCATTCCTATTTTCATGAAGAGGAAGAAGGAAGATGTGAGGAACCACAAGCCAGTTGGCTTAACCTAAGTCCTTGGGTAGATGATAGAGCAAACAAACCTGAAAAACCTTCATAGACACACAAAGGACATGACAGTGAAACAATAAACATGGGTTTACAAAGGGGCAATCATGCCAAACAGCCTGATAATATTCCATGATGAAACTACAAGCTTGGTGGATTAATTCAGTGCAATGCAAGGCAATGCAGGCGAGCTGCCCTGCCCCAGGCTTGTGGAGCTCTGGGACAGGATGGGATGGGCCAGCCAGGGCAAAGGAGGTGCTGGAATGGGTGGGGACAGCACAGGTGTACCCAGGGTGGAGGCCTCATTGCACAGTTCAGCGGGATTGTTTCTGCCCTGACTCCTGAGCACTGCCTGGCAATGCAAGGGAAACAGTCCTGGGGAAAGACCAGGAGGGAGGCCTGGGCCTGCTGCTTTCCCTGCTGGAGCCAGGGAGGTCCTGGCTGGAGGATGAGGACATCCAAATGGACAGCGGAGTGCCCTGGCCTTGGGGGAACCATGCCTGAGCTGTGAAGTGTGGGGGGTTCCCATGGGAAGGGTAGGGTGTGAGCCCAGAGAGAGGCAGGAAGGGCTGCCATTCCTGGCCCCTGGGGTCATGTGTGTTGCAACCCTGCAGAGGACAAAGGGACAGAAAGGTAGGGGAACACAAGGCTTGGTGCCATGGTGCAGGCCACAGAATCGTCTGAGCTGGAAGGGACCTGGAAGGATCCAGTCTCTGTCAGCCATTGGAAGGTTCTGGAAGGCTCTCCACAGTTTGCCACAGCAGTTGCTGCTGTAGTTGAAGGCTGCACTTCCAGCCTGGCACCAGTGCACTGGCTCTTAAGGCAGCTAAACCTCACCCTCTTATTCCATTCCTCCAGCCCACACCAGCTGTACTGGTGAGGCCAGGATTTGACCCAAACCAAGGACCTGAGGAGGTGATGTGACTGTATCTGGCCCAGTACTGGCAGCTGAGGAAAAAAGCCAAACAGAATAATGCAAATCTTCCAAATCCTGGAGACACTTGCTTGGAGAGCACTTCCCATAGTGAGGTTAACCACAGCTGAGTCAGACTAGCTGGAAGGACGAGGCTGGGATCTTATTGACTAGAAATCAGCTTTGCAGGAATGACTTACGGGTCGTGGTCTGTAACAAGCTGATGGAACAAAACGCCAAGAAGATTAAAAAAAAAAAAGAAAAAGGTTGGTATTGGACTGGATTTTAACTGTAGTGTTGGATTTAACAACCAGACTTTCAGATTGGATTTTTTGCTTCTAAATTTCCAGGTTGTTGGTTTTTTTGACATACGGGAACATACCAATATGGAAAATGTACTATCCTAGAAAGAGCTATAATAGAGTGAGGAATACCACAGAGCTTTATCAATCATTGGTTGGGTATGGTTTTTTTGTTCTTTTACTGGTTTCAAGTTTTGTTTTGTTGTTTTTCATTATATTGAATGCCATAGTGCTATACTAGGCTATGCTAGCCTAGATCCAAAAGGCCTCATGATCCCATGAAAATTGCTCTCAGTATGAATTTTTGAACATTTCTGAAAAACAGAAGTATATATGTGTTATGTTGCTGTAAGAAATATGGATACCTCTAAGTGAGGAAGTATAGAAGGTATAGATATTTGGTGTTTATATAATTGCCTGTAATTTTGTCTGAACTTTGTAGCCTAGTACAGAGCCATTTGCCTCCTTTCTTTTCCTTAACTTACTTATCCACCCCTTAAACTATTGCTGGAATTTATGAAAATGTGATTTTCAGGTAGAAATTAAGTCACCTAGAATGAAGCACTGCACTACACTGTTGACTTCATACATGGTATGACTACCACTAGAGAAGGAAATAAAATAGAAACTATTTCTTGTTTTGTTTACATTTGCTTCTCACACAAGTCTCGCAAGTAGTGTGTCCATAAAAAGGAAAAATTAAAGTAAATTTTATATATATATACATATGTGTATATAAATGCACATGATTCTGGTTCACAATAATTTTGCTCCCATTAAAATTCAAAATGAACAAAATGAAAATACTAGATATAGAAGTAATTTACTTTGGAGAATAAAGCCAATCTAATTGTGTGATCCCTGTCATCTAATTTTCCCATAAAAAATCTGTTCCATCATGTAATGGAGAGCGCAATTCACCATTGTGGCAATGTTCTCCAGACCAATCTATGTGAGTTGAACAGGCTGGTGAGAGTGTCTGTCCTGGTTTCAGCTGAGAAAAAAGTTAATTTCTTCTCAGTTCTGTTACAGTGTCGGGTTTTGGATCTGTAATGACAATGGTGTTGATGACATGCTAAAGTTTTTGCTTTTTGCTGTGTTGTGTTTGTCTTAAGTCAAGGATGTTTTTCCATTGTCTCATGCTCTGCCAGTGAGAAGGGATGCAAAAGAAACTGGGAGGGAGCACAGCTGGGACAAGTGGCCTGAACTGACCAAAGGGATATTCCACACCACAGAACATCCTGCCTAGTACGTAGACTGAGGGGAGTTACCCAGAGGGGCAGCCTGCCTCGGCTCAGGAAAGGGGCTCTGACATTGGTCAGCAGGTGGTGAGCAATTGCATTCTGTGTCCATTTGATTTTCCCTTTTTATTAACATTTACCATAATTACTGTATTTTATTTAATTTTAAATTATTATTATTCTGCTCCTATCTCAACATACAATTTTTGGTTTGATTCTCCTCCCCATTCCCCTGGGGTAAGAGGGGAAATAGGAAGCAGTTGAGCAAGCAGCTATGCTTAATTTTCAGCTGGGTTTAAAACCATGGTAGTGTCACAGAGGGTTCAGTGGTTTAGTGGCTCACTAATTTACTCTTTATAAGGAATTACTTTTAGGTTCACATCTGGGTAGGTCTGTCAGCCAGGGAAATGTAAAAAGGGTCCTCAGGCAGATTACAAGTGTTCCAGAGACCACAACAAGGCTGTACAAAGATTACATTTATAGGATAGGTATAGAATATACTTACAGATATATTATATTTTGTGTGTGCTGCCCATGAAAATTTACATTCAAACACCATTGCTTCTCTAGGTTATTGTAAAAAATTCAATCTAGGTAAGAATATATAGCTTTTGAAGTACACCTTCTCTTCCAAAGAATGTATTTTTTTCCAGAACTCAAAGATACTCTGTATTAAAACCAGTATATTTTTAAGTAATTCTGAAGATAACAAACTTTTGACTTTTGAATACCAAATCTGATTTCAGGAGTTTATTTTGAAATTTGTGAAGTGATTTCATAAACTCTGGTCCCATTTTATTATACTTTCTATGAAAGATCAGATCAGATGAGTTTTTACCACCTGGCATGCCAATAGTATGAAAGTCAATTTGTCTGTTTAAGCATGTCAGGATTAACGGAGATCGAGAGAGAATGACTCTGCTCTATATTAATTTCATAAGCACCTAAAAAAAGCAGGTTAAAGCATCAAATGTTTGAAACTGCAACAATGTGAAGACCTTGACTGCAAGTGATAATGCTATAAACCTTTGTACACTGTGCAATAGAGGTGACAAAGCTGATTCTCACATTTATTCAGAGGCATAAGAATTGATATAGGAATCAAATTTTACAGTTTAATTGAGTAAAAAGAAAGCGTGAATTTTTCTGTAAGAAAGAAAATTTAAATCTCAATAGCAAGATGAAAATCTGAAAAATATTTTTTCTTTAAATCCAGTTTGAAGGATGAGGTTTATGTTACTTCTTTATACACAATAAGATACAAAAAAGTCATGAACTTGCATCTGTACACTCACTTTTGAGTATATATTGGATTCATCATGGCAGCCATTTAGAAATGTGATTTTTTGTGAACACTGAATACAGATCAGCTGACTATTCAATAAAGCTGCTGCATAACATTCATAGTATTTCTTTAAAAAACAAATAGTTACCATACTTTCCACAATTTTCACAGATTTATTTACATTAGTTTTGCTTATTGCCATTAGTAAGAAACAGTTTCTATTTATAACTGTAACAAAACTACTTATCTATATAATATGCAGGACCACAGACCACATCATAAAGACCTGTTTCCTTCTCAAAACCATGTTCAGGATCCATGTCCAGAAATTAATATAAAAACTGTTAATCTTTTCACATCTGAAGAATATTTTGAATTTTTTTTTTCTCATAGAGGATCATGGCCCAAAATATCATTGTTAATCTGTATATAGAGGAAAAAATATACAAATATATGTATATAAATATATACAGATTCAAGTATGTACAAATTCTGTAAAATTTCTGGTTTTTTAGTCATTTCATGAAAAGTCTTCTTCACTGTCGCTTTGTGGAACAGAAAAAACTGTCAATAATTTATTTATATAATTGGTATTATAAACATTCCATTCCACTATCAGATTTTTCCATTTCGTTGTTACAAGAGATGTCTGAATTTTCATAATGAAGAGGACAGCAAAGTTCCCAGAGAAAAGAACCCTCAGTCCATCCCTTTCCTACCAGGACCAAGAAGAGACGAGGAGAGACTGGGGAGAAGTTGCAAGTCAACAGGAGAGCATCTGAAGAGAAGCACAAAGGAATTCCAGCCATCCTAGCCAGCAGGGAGAGGCCCAACTTGCCTCTAGGTAAATGTCGTGGAGAATAAACATGAGGAATTAGAGGCACATGCATGCCTGTAGGGCTATGATCTTATTGACATCACAGAGACATGGTGGAATGATCCAGCTGTTGGAATGAAAGGTACAGACTCTTTAGGAAAGACAGACAGGGAAGACAAGGTGAGGGCGATACCTCCAAATAAATTGCATCACCAGCAACATCTTGCTGAACTTAATTACTTCCCTTTGTAAGCAGATCTTGGCAAAAATTCTCCTATTTCAAAGCACCTTCAAAAGAACAGTGGTGTCCTACTATAACCTCAGTCAATAATCAAAGTTTCAATTTAAACTTTTTCAATATTTGTTTTTTCCTGACTGTACTTATCCCATTCCTTAATAAAACCAGAACTTAGTGTACTATGGATAGATGCTGATTATTAGCCTCATCTTTTCCTGGGTCATGGAATATCAAAACACTCATGACAAGAAGCAATTGAAACATATCTGTAGGTTTACAAAGGATCTTTTTCTAGTGGACAGGCAATAACACATTAGATTTATCTGATTTTTTTAAATCTGATTCATTGAGCAAATGCATTTGCATATCATTTACATATAATGGTCCATTTAAAAGATATTTTGTTATCTATCTATCATCTATCTATCTATCTATCTATCTACTATCTATCTATCTATCTATCTACTATCTATCTATCTGTCTATCTATCTATCTATCTATCTACCTAATCTAACATCATTGTAATTCAACCAGTTTGCTGTTATTGGATATTATTCCAGTAAGAAAAAAAAAGAAAAGCCTCAAAAACCCCCACACAAACACAACTCAGCATTTTCAAGATTGATTGCAGAATCACTAAGATTAGCTAGTTGACACTATAACCTCGAAAGGGAAGCATAATGAATATTAAAAAAAAAAAAAAAGTTAATGTCAAGCCAATAGAGTTTTTTCTTAGAATGCAAGAGCAACAGTATAATGAATATTTAGAGAGTTTGCCCTTGACTGAATATCTTCCAGAGTGTTTACTTGGAGTACTGTTTCATTTGGGAAATATAATTTTTTCAATTAATTTCTTGAGGTATCTAACAGTAAGTTAGAAAAGGAAGAAATGGACTATTCAATACAGTCTATAATTAATCTTTAGTGCTCATCTTCTTGACTGCACTCATTAAATATCATTGCATTTGTATGTGCCATCTTGAAAAATCAGGTAGCATAAAGTAGGCACTCAAAAAGTGATTGTTATATCATGAATCACTTCATACAGACAGACCATGAATGCATTTAGGATCATAATTGGAAGTATGTGTTTAACATTAAACTGGTAAGGTTCTGGAATTGTCTTTTAACTAGAGTGTTGACAGCAAAAAACCTAAAAACTCATGTGAGCACAAGTCTCACGTGAGCTTAAAAGACCACTGCATGCTGTAGTACAAGGGGTGGCATATCCTGCGTCCTTAGGAACAATTTTGCCATATGATTTAATGGCACACAAATACCAGGCATGACAATGTATCCTATTTTGATTCCCAGTTCAGCTTTGTTACTTATGTATGCACCTTTCTGAACCCTTCTAAAAGTCTTTGCAATTGAGTTTATGCGTAAGGCTTTGGTAGAAGGGGAGCTTCAGGGGTGGCTTGTGTGAAAACATGTCAGAAGTTGCTACTATGTTTGACAGACCCAATGCAGGCCAGATCCAAAACAGACCCGCTGACAGCCAAAGCTGACCCTCCCCCGGTGGCAGAGTAAAAACTGCTGTGTAAGAGAAAATGTGAGAGAAGACTGAGAATATGTGACAGAAACAACTCTGCAGAACAAAGATCAGTGACAAAGGTGGGGAAGGAGGTGCTCCAGGCACTGGAGAAGTTGTCCACCTGCAGCCCATAGAGGACCCCTTGTCAGAGCAGGCAGATGTGCCCTGAAGGAAGTTGTGACCTTGTGGAGATCCCGGACCAGAATGGGCTCCTATTTAATGGTTTAACCTATACAGCTAAATAGAAGGGGGCCAATTTGAATTCAAGAACTGGCTCCCTGATCATTCAGTGTCTCACTGCGAGTGTACTACTCACCTCGTGTTCTGATGGCTCCAGAGTGTTCTGTCTGAAACAAATGCACCAAAGGGAATGGGATCTAAGTAATGATGGGAATTGTTCTGTGCTGCTTGGTTTGCAAGCAAGATGTTCTCCCTGCACCTCTTTAAGCAATGTAGACATATCAAGCAATTATTTACACCATTGGCAGGAACTAAGATACTCCTATACAGTTCATTATATTCAGTTATTAAGAGGTGTAAGGTTTCTTACACTGTTGATTAAAAATGAAGCTGTTGATATGATACTACAGGATGCAATTTCTCTATTCCTACTTTGCTATCAATAAATACAAAGTAAAAGCATTAAATGGTTAGAAAATGACAAAACTGAGGTTGTTTCTATTGGTTGGAAATGTTGGAAGCTAGGCAAGATCTAAGATAAAGAATTTTCAAACAGCAGTGCTATTTCTAAGATTTTTTTTTAACAGATGGATAGTTAAGATACTGAATATTGATTTGATGTTCCTATTTTTACACAATAATGTATAATATGAAATTAATCACTTACATAAACTTTCCACAAATGCTTTTTAATCTCTTGGTGAATGCCTGACTTCAGACTATGGCAAGTACTCATGAAAGAATCTGTAGAGAAAAGAACAAAAAAGCAGTGTACAGAACAACATTCCGAGCTTTCAGAGTAAAGCTGGAAAATCTTGTCCATCAAATGTTTAAGTAAATCTGAACTGAATGAATCTTTTTAGTCTTGTTTTTCTACCTGAAAAGCAAACACCCCCCCCCCCCCAAAATGTTCCTTATAGGTTAAAGAAAAGAAGGATATGAAAGCATATGAACGTTTAATACTTGTGCCACATCTGCTTCTTGCCATGGGCCATATACCAGGCAAGCAAAGTAGTTTGTAGACTGTTTTAGTGTGTACTACCCTCTTCTGTTAGTATCTCTTTTCCTTTCCTTCTTTCAGTGAGAAGAGACAGAACAACTATTTTGAAAGCCATTGATTCTCTCTTTTCAACTGGAAAAATATAGTTCATTAAGTATCCAGTCAGTTTAATTTAATTTCCTTGTGTTTCTCTTAGAACACTTGAGATGAATTTTTAGTAATTGAATGTAAGTCTTTATGCTGCCAGTCAAGGCCTGGCAGAGATATTACTCATGTTACTGGATTAACAGTTTTATCAGTTCTGTGATCTCTTTGTGGTCATTTTTAGGTACAGTGTTTTTGCCTTTTCACTCACATTTTATCAGTTGAGGCTTGGCAAACATTCAATTTTGTATCACAACTGAAATGGGATGCTCCAGTAGCTTCTGAGTTGTGGGACACAATGTGTCCACTTCTCTTTATTTGAGTGAGTTCTCCTCTACATTTATCTCTATCTAGGCAGATAGAATTCCATATACATTTCTTCATTTCTATTTTTGTTGTTTTGGTTTACTTCTTTATCAGAAAATTAGAAGCAAATTATGGGAGCAAATTATAGGTTCAGTTTTCAAGACACAATACATTTGTTTAGCCTCATTCCAGTTTTCACATTTCCAGGTTCCACTTCTTTCCTTTTCCAGTTTAAATGTCTGAAGAAAATGAGCAGTTTCTTTTAATTTAATTAGCAATGTTTAGTACTGGAATTTTTGTCTTTCTTCATTCCTTTACATTCTTATCTGACTTCACCTTCAGGAAGGTTGGCTTCCTAAGTAAGCGAGAAGATTTTCAATTTTTTCACTACCTACTTGCCAATGTAACTTTTTAAAAGTATTTGCGTCTCCTGGGTGTTTTATTTTACATTTTCCAGAGATTTTAAAAACTGTGAAATTCCTATAAGTTTCAAGAATAACATTTTTTAATGTCCTCACATCACGTAACTTGACAACACAAACCCACCATTTATTCAAATAAGGAATATGTATGGTTAATTTATTTTATGTCAAAAATGCAACCCAAAACTTCCTTACTGGTACTTTTACTTCTGTGGTTCTCTTCTTCTGTCTGATGTCATGTTTAAAGTGTTTATTCAGAAAGCTAATGTGCATGCCTATCTTTTAAACACTTTGTCAGGGTTAAAAAATACCAGATCATTTTTCACTTCATTTAGTTAAAAACATTCCAAGATTTTTCTACATGTCCTTTCATTGCTTCCTTTGCTTTCCAAAGTATGCCCTTTGTCAACTGGATACTTGTTTATTCCTCACTTTAATTAAAACTGGTGAACCTTGATTACTGGCATCATTTTGTTTTTTGCACCAGACTATGCCTTCACAGCTTTGACAAACCAATACTGAAATAATTTAATTTCTCATTGGTAAGGTGAGTATCTGGTGTGGAGCCAGTGTAGCTATCACACCCAGAACATATGCTGTTATATTTGGCGTCTTCCATTTTTAATAATTTCTTCTCAGGATTTAATAACCATGCACATGTCTCTACATAAGAGACCTGCACCTGAAATGACCATATGTTCCAGCAATTTAATCTCTCCCTAAGCAGCCATGACAGTGAATGAAAATATGGCCTATGTTTTGGGCCACACACAATGAATCAAACCCTTGATCTGCCAGCGGTAACAGTTCTGCCCTGGCCTGCTCTACCTTCACAAGTCTCCAGTGTATCTCATTCGTTCACTTTGACACCATACACAGCTTCTTCCTCAGTGTTTATGGTGCTTATACACATCCAGAGGTGATTTTTTCCTACTTGTCCAGTTATTAAGCCTCTGTCTGCAATTTTTAAGATGTTACACATCCTCTCTATTTTTTTTTCTGTTCCTTCTATTCTGGACAACAACAAATGACTGTGAAGTCTTCCCGTAAATTTTAACCCATTCTCTTTCTGTGTCATTTCCATTATAGTATACTGGTCGTTTATATTTTAAACTCCCTTTTTTTAATGCCAACTAAATGAACAAGAAGTGATCCTGAATTATGGGTCCCTGAGAAACAGTTTTGCCACGTTATGAGCAAATAACTACACAGTCCTAAGATCTATGCAACTTTCTGCCTTTTACCCTTTCAAGGTGTCGTGTTTTAGAAGTGCTGCTCTTCATTGTAGTACTCTAGCTAAAACCATGTGCAGCATTCTCTTCCTCACCCTCCAACTGTAGGCAAAAACGCAAGGTTCATGCACTGACATAAGAAAAATTTATTGGAAACAGCAATTAAATGAGAAAAAAACAGTAACAACAATATTCATACCAAAAGGTGTAAGAAAAGGAAACTATTTACACAAGGAAATTATTTACACAAAATCCCCTGCAAAAAAAAAAATTAAATTGGACTGCTCTCTCCACCATGTTTTTTTGACCCTTCTCCCCACCAACACTGACATGAAGTGGTACAGAATTACATCCAGACCATAGCCCAAACCCCTCCCAGCTACTGCAAAAAATTAACCCTGCCCTGGCCAAAGCCATGATACAAGGTAATAGTATATTTTTATTTTATTTGTTTTTTAGATTAAGAAAAAAAAAATCTCCAGAAAGTGAGATAGTTTTACCCTATTTAAAGAAATCACTAGTAAACTTGTTTATTCAAAAATAATTTTCAACTTACTTAAATTTATGAATGATATGGTGTGTGAATTCTACCTTTTTGAACCCTATTTTGCACACACAAAATATAAATATAAAAACTGCACATCTGAAATTTATTTGTGAATGCTATCACAAGAAGTTAGACGATATTTGACTAATTATATGTGATCAAAAATAAATCCTTTGTACTGTACTGTTAATACTGGTGTTTTGTACATATAATTGTATTCTTTGATTGTCTGGGCTATATCTTGTGTAGTTAAATTGTTATTTATCTTATGGAGCATTTTTTTCCCAATGTTTAATAAAAGCTTGTCTTTCCAATTATGATGTTCAGAACATTCTAGCCATTCAATTTTTTAGCATGCAATATGTACTGAAACTTCAGCCCAGCCTATCTGCCTCCTTACTAATGCATGCCAATAATTGCTAGTGACCATTTATAGCTCTGAATAATCTGACTTTCCAAGACTGTTAATCATTTGTCATTGATATTCATTTCTTTGTCTCATTTTTTGCTTTCAACACATCACAAGTTGAAGTAAAATATTATCGCACTCCAAAAAAGGTAGTCAGTTATGATCTGTTTTTCTTTCTATTTAAACTCGTTGGTAATCCTTCACAAGGTCATCTGCAGAACAGCAATGCCATGGTTGCTTAAAAGCAGCCCACAGTTTCACAATTTCTTTCTAAGCACATGACTGGAAGAGCTAATTTTGATGTCCTCAAAAGGATGTAGATGCCATAAAGACAACATAGTATATGGACAGTTGTACAAAGCCACTTGGTTTGTGCACATACAGGGGTTCACTCAGACTACTGGTTCAAGACAAGCCAGCATGGCTTCAGCAAGGGAAAATCCTGTCGGACCAACCTGGTGGCTTTTTATGGTGGAGCAACTACATCAGTTGATGATGTAAGAGCTACAGATTTAATTTACCTGAGCTTCTGGATAGCCTTTGATTAAGAAAAAAATCTTTACAGTGAGGGTGGTAAGGCACTGGAACAGGTTGTCCAGAGAAGCTGTGGATGCGCAACCTCTGAAAGTGTTCAAGGCCAGGTTCAATGGGCAACCTGGTTGGGGGGAAGGTGTCCCTGCCCATGGCAGAGGGATTGGAACTAGATGATCTTCAAGGTCCCTTTCCAACACAAAATATTTTATGTTAGCATGATTATTGTAATGAAAAATTGTTTTCACTTTTATACTTCATTAGACTGACACTCTTAACTGGTATGCAATTGCGTTTCTTTCTCAAAAAAAATTAAAATCTTCCAAATGTCATCATTTTAATAAGATATTTAACAACTCTTAATTTCCCATTTATTTTTGGAACAGAAGCCTGCACATTTGCTGAAAGCAGAGCTTAGGATTGAAGTCCTCATTAGTCTTAGGTAAATATTTCAAAAATGCTGTTGTTTTTAGTCTAGAGTGTGTTAGAAGCTGATGAGTAAGCCAGTCACAAAATCATTTTTAAAGAGCTGTGATCATGAATACATTAGTAACAGGCTGGGGATAATAAAATTATCATAAGGTGGAATTTATGGTTCCTTTTAAGGAGGGTGTGATTCTTCAAAATGTAATTGAGTGCTTAGCTGAACTTGCGTTGTGCATCAGGGGTTGCTTCCATCTGAAGGCTTGAGTGTTTCCTAAAGGAAGATTTTGGAACATGTCAAGAGCAGGGGAAAAAAAAAACAACCAGAAAAAAAAAGAAAGAGTTCATACTAGAATTCAGAAATTATGTTCTATACATTTTAGTTTGTATTCCTCAGACAGCTTTTCTTGTATAGTTTGAGCTGCATCTCTGAATCCATATCACAAAATCATCTCTTTGTGATGAAAATAATGTGTCATGAAATATTTGGCTAGCTGTGCAAGATTAAAACCAGTTTGGGTGAGTATCCTAATCTATGGAAGAGACTGGTGTATGATCTCCAATTATGTTTTTCCAAATAACAATATTTTGCCTTACATTAATTTGTTTTTTTCTATATAAACTGGGATTATCAAACTAGGAAGATAGGTATTTTTAATAAAAAATGCTATATTGTAACTAAATGTTTCCAGGAATGAAAAATGGTTTGAGCAGGATTTTTTCATCTAGATATAATCCTTACTTCAAGGACAGGGAATATTACAGAAAAATATTAAGAAGAATGTTTATGAAATTACATTTCAACATAAATTTTATGCAATAAATGCACTCATTTCCCAAAAACTTCAGATTTTAGGTACTTAAGTGAAAAGGAATTATGTAACATTTTTCAGAAGCTGCATAAGATTAGTAGCCTGTATACCTGCCAGGGTAGGATTTTATGCAAATGTAAACAGCACATTTGCCTATTTACAAATGCATATTAGGTCTTGTGTTGTACATTATAACTAAAGTTAACCAGAATTATGTCCCTCATAAAAATCTCAGATTTATGAGGAAAAAAACAACTCATATCCCAAATGATTTTGTATCTAAAGTGCAATCAGAGTGCTTTATGAAATCAGTACCTCACAGATGAATCATTCTTTAAAAAAAGAAAAAACAAACTGTATCTGACAAAAGCAAATATTGCTAATATGATTACAAACCAACAAACCAAAACCCACCCAATGCTTTCATTTAACCTAAACATATACTGACCCCACCTGAGCTTATGGAAATAGTCACACTACTTAAATGATAACTAATATGTACAAAAAACAAGTTCATTCTTTAGTTCAAATTAGAGAGTAGCATAGTATCAGGGCTGCAACTACGTGCACAAGCAACACACTCGCTAAATGATCCAGCAACTCCCCAGTCAGTCATTTACACAGCAAATGCAACTATCTTGAAGTACAAAGTCTTTCACTGAATCTTCACAATTAAATATTTGACAATTACAGGAAGCTCCTGGTTAAGAATTCTAGACAGTTCCATTAGCTCCCCGTTGCACATTTTCATGTTTATATTTGTGGATGAACATCCTGAGCAAAGCATCCAAGAGGATACCTAACTGATTCCTGTTGCAGAGTTGACCAAATTGCACACAGATATAAGTGGCCACTTTTGCAAGTGGTCAATAGAAACTGCAGAAAAGGCCACTCAGAATGTCAGTAAGATATTAAAGAGATGTTTCATATCTAACAAGATGTAAAGCCAGCAGAACAATAGCATTAAATGCTTCATATGTTGAGATGGTCATCTGGGAACTGAGCAAAACAGTGGTTTTGAAGATTTTCCCCAACTTACCTAAAAATATCATTCTAATGACTCTTATACCAGTGACTCCAACTGCTGCCAGCTAGTGAATGACCACCTACTTTAGAGATTTGATTCCCTTTATGAGCATTACCCTCTTCTAAAATCCTAATCCATTAGTGTTTGTTAGATTCTTTTTTTCTCTTCTCCCTTTCAGCAAACATTCTGTCCTCTAATAATAACTGCACAGTAACCTTAAACGTCAGGGTTAAGAAACATAAAGTAATCTTCATGCATATGGAAAAAGGTAATTTGAGGACAAGCACATCTTGCAGACTTCTCACAACAAAATCATTGTTTAACCATTAGGATGCTGGTTGCAATTTTTGTGTTCTGCAGATGCATTTTCTGAAGACCTGCAAGGTTTTGCAAACATAAAGCAGCAGAAATCCCCCCACCATGGTGACACGTAAGGCTTCCTAGAAGTTGCCATTAGCTTTGATTGTCTTTCAGTTTTTGTTCATCCTGACCATGTGTGTCCATATTTTATCAAGATTAATTTGTATTCTTGTCTTCATTTCCACACTCTTTCCTTAAAACTGTTTCTCAAAAGCCTTGTTTCTTAGCTTTATCACATGTAACCTCTTATTTTGGTTTCCTGACATCTCTCTGATCTTTCATCTCTGCCAAAAGTTTGGCACATGCTTCCTACCCACATGCAAAGGCTTGAGACACAAAAAATGTTTTGAGTTCTCATCTCTTTCCTAAATGGCTCCCATCTTATTTTCATCTTATTTTATTATCTTTAGTTGATTAATAACAATATATAAAAACTTTTTCTCTTTAACTTAAGATGATATTCAGCCTGAATTACATTGTAATTACCCTTATTATGTGTGGCAGTTTATATGTCAGACTACATGGCTTATTTGCATTTAGTGAGAAGACGAAGAAAGACAAATGAGATGGAGTCATCTATCCCTACAATTTTTAAAGTTTCATAATTGCAAGTTTTATTTTTTTGTTTGGGTTTTTTTTCCATTAATATTTATGGACAGAGGGACTTATTATGATAAAAAAATCTGATGATCATTTAGTTTTCAATGCAGTAAAATTCCAAGTTAGGATAGGCAAGTGAAGTGGTGGTGGCAGTGCTGCTGCTGCTACACTTGTCACCTGGAGCCTGCATCTGAAGAACTGTCCTCCATACATGAATGGCACTAGGAAACTGGAATGAGTCCATCCCATGGAGAGTGACCAGGATGGTGTAATTGGCTGGAAGAACTTGGTTGATCAGCATAGAGACTAGAAATCTAAGGGAAAATTTTAATTTCTGTCTTCAGCCTTCTGTACAGACAGAGGAAGATTCTTCCCAAAGCTGCATTGTGAAAGGATGAGACACAACAATCAGAAGATGAGTAAAGGCAGTTCCAGATAAATATGAAAGAAGAACTATTTCTCAGTGAGAGTAACTAAGCATGGGAACAAGCTGCCCAGAGAAGCTGTCCAGAATTGTAACACAGAGATTTCAAAAACATGCTTTGGCAAGGCCCTGAGCAACATGACCTAACTATGAGACTAGTTCTGCTTTGAACAAGTGATTGGATTACATCATTTCTAAAGATCGTTCCCAACCAAAATTATTCCATGCTTCACTAGACAGAAACAATTCATTCTGAAAATTACAAACTGCCTATCTAATTTTTCCTTTAGTCATGGAGTTAATTGACCATTCAAGTACAGATGGTTTCAAAAAGCAGTATATGCATCTCCAAAGAAATGAAATTATCAATTTCTATTTTGGAAGCAAATTAATTTAATTAGTTTATTAATGTTAAATAAATGGTGGAATGAGAGGATGGATGTAGGGGGAGATGTAAACAAGTTACAAGTTTAAGGAGAGAAGTTGAATAATCCTGGGGAAAAAAAAAATTAGCTCTAAATGTAATATGTCATAGCAAAAATAAAAAGGAAAAATTATCTGGAAGGAAAGTGAGTTCTACAAGTCACTCACTGCAGGAAGTGAACTTTTCAGTTTAAATTAATTACAGTATAAATAGATCAAGAACTTTTTTTCCTTTCTGCTATTTTTTCTTTTTTTTTTAAACATAAATAATGTAGCTGCTTTGTCAATTTTGGATTAATGGGGTTTTTTTTTTTTTTCTTTTTGGTCTGCCTAGTAATGTTTAGAATAATTCTAAACAACCAGTTGACCAGATGCGTTTTCCTCAAAAATACCCCCAGCCAAGAATTAGTTTGTAAACAGATCTTGATAGTGTCAAAAAAGCTCCAAATTGTTATTTATAAGTATTATGAGATTCAAGTTCCAGTTGCAAAGGCTATCTTCAGAGCTATTACCGTACTGTACAACAGAGAAAGAATCTCTCAATAACAGGTGACTGACAAGGAGAGTTATCCAGAATATCTCAAGAGAAGACCTGAAATTTGAAACCTTTGAGACACCTGTGACATGAACATCCTGGTGAAATTTATGAAGGGATTTTTATATGCCAGATTCTGTATGCACAGCCTTTGCCAGATGAATTCCTCACCTGTGTCCTATTATTGAGCTATTGTCTTCTGTGGCAAAGTGCAGAAAACAGGTTAAGTGCAGTAAATCAAGATAAGTTTATTTTGCATATGAAATCATTATCACAGCACACCACTTGTATGGCAATGCTGGATTACAAGTGTCTTTCTCAGACAAAAAACTACATCTCTTATAGTATCAATAATAAAAAGCATGCCACTGTTATATTGATTTTCAAACACTTGTCATATTTGAAAATAAATGAATTAGCATGATTGCGTACTGACTTACTTCTCTGGAGGAGGATGGAAGAATCAAAAATACTTTTTTCTGAAGAACAGTATCATTTTTTGAAAGACAGCTTAATATTCAGGGGTCTTGGCACTCAACTAACTAAAAAACTTATTATAAAAGATGAAGCTTGAAAATCCACTAATCCTTAATGAGTATTAATCTTTTGACTACTGTAAAAAAGAGTGTTTTATATTCATGGGGAAATCCTGCATTAGAAATTATGTCCTGAGCATGTGCTGTTCAACATTAAAGTATCACTGGAATTAGTTTCAATTAAGAAAATGAATCAGAAATTGATTAGTGAGCATTCTGACACTGCTGAAATTTGATTTTAATATACTAAACAGTTCATATAATATTTTTATACGCAAACATTGAAGATGTGTTTCTATTCTTATCTAATATGGATGATTATTTTCATCAGAGTTGGGAAATTGTTTTTTTCTCATTTTTATGCTGACATGAAAATGAGAATCATGTTTTTTCTCCATTTGTTAAATTACTGCAATTATTTTTTAGGATTTTTTTTCTCAACTGAGAATGAAAGATCTATAGTCTTTCATATTATATCTCATTTCCGTGTACATCAGAGAAATTATTTTAAAACATGTACTTGAGAATCCTCCTTGTTCCACCAAAATTACACAAAATCTTCTTCATGTGCATGGCCAGTGGTAAAGCAAGGACAATGAATAGCAGATGTCTAACTGCTTTAGGATCAATAAATTATACAAATGGACAATGTCACAGTTTAAACTCTGTAAAGTTTTTCTTGTAGAACAAGTAGCATCAAAGATAACATCAGAGGAATCTTTGTGACCTTTTTTTTCAATATTAGGATGGATGCCTGAATAAAAGAAGTAAAGCATTTAAAAATAGGATCTAAAAATATATATTAATATCAAATTGAATAAAAATGTAAACAAGTATATATAAAAAGTGTGTGTACTTGTGTTTATTTGTGTGTGTTGGTGTATATAACGTGCCATTGATGACACAACTACAATTGACCTCATATAAGTCGCTGCAATGCTTATCATGTCATTCCTGGCCCACCCCTTGAAATCTTATAGTCTTTCAGAAACTTTTCCAAGCTGACATGTCTGTGCTGGGTCTGTACGGCAGTTATGAAAATGGAGGGGCTACAGGGGCAACTTCTTTGGAAAGCTGCCAAAAGCTTCCTCCTTGTCCAAGAGACACACCTCCAGCTGGTTCCAAGAGAGACCCTCCTCCCCCCAAGTCTGAGCCCGTCACTGACAGTGCCAACATCCATGTGATAACAAAGTTAAGAAGGAAAAAATTATTGTGCAGGAGCAAATTGAAGCCAGAGGAGAAAGGTCTGAATATGTGAGAAGTAGCCTGAAAATATGGCTTTATGTCAGCCCTGCAATCATAAAGATCAGTGCAGTGGGAAGTAGAGGAGGTCTCCAGGAGACAGAGAGATTCCCCTGCAATCTGTGGTAGAGACCATGATGAAGGCAGGCTGTCCCCCCTGCAGCCCATGGAGCTCCACAGTAGAGCAGATAATCCACATGCAGTCCCTAGATGGCCTGATGCCAAAGCAAGCGGATATGCCTGATGGAAGCTATGACCCTGTAGGAAACCCATGCTGGACAAAGCTCCTGACAGGACCTGTGGCCTTGTGGGGGACCCACACTGGAGCAGTCTGTTCCTGAAGGACTGCACCTCGTGGAAGTGACCCAGGTTGAAGCAGCTCACAAAGAAGTGTAGTCTGTGGGAAAGACTGATATTGCAGAAGTTCACGGAGGACTGTCTCCCATGGGAGACAATTCCCGTGCTGGAGCAGAGGGAGAGTGCGGGGGGTCCTCTCCTGAGGATGAAGGAGCAACAGAAAAAAATGTGTGATGAACTGACCACAACCTCCATTTCTGTCCCCTTGTGCCATTGGGAGAGACGAGATAGAGAATCAGGAAGAAAGTCAAGCCTGGTAAGTATGAAGGGGTGGGGGAAAGGTGTTTTTACATTTGAATTAATTTCTCTTTATTCTGTTCTGATTTTATTGGCAATAGATTCAATTATTTTTTCCCAGGTTGACACAGTTTTACTCATGAGGGTAATCTCTGAGGCACCTCTCCATGTCCTTACTTTGACCCATGAGTCTTTAGCCGTATTTTTTGTCCTTTGTCCTGCTGAGGATGAAGTAACGGAGTTTTAGGGGGCACCTGGCATCAAGTCAGAATCATTCCACCACATTATCTTTCTGTCTTTTTTTCTGTGTTTCTGATTTAGTAATTGTAAACCCTGTGGCAGACTGAAAGCAGATGGTTTTGAGCTAATGAGCAGCTTTTGAGTGTATTGGGTGCAGAAAGAAGAGGGTAAAGATATACATATATTCTAGGAGTCTCGCACATTTGGACTCAATGTCCTATTTCTGGCAGCTTATACTTATGAAGTATTCTAGAAAAGCAAGACACATTCCTGTAGCTTAGTCACACAGAAGGAAAATTAGAAAAGAGATATATAAAGAATAGGTCCAAACATCCTGATGGTTGTCCAGACTATTCCAAAATTTTGTGAAGTTGTTTTCTAGGAGATTCTAGCCTTGATTTTCTGAAGTAAAGACTTTGCTTGTTTCAAGGGCAAAAATTATCTAAAGATCAGGGTAAATATTCTAACCTTCTTCTGTTTTGTTCCTATACCTCAATATCTAAGAAACTAATGAGAAAAAAAAAAATCTGATTTATTATTTTTGCAATTAAATTCACTTGAGCCATGCTCTTTCCTAGCAGTTTAAACCTTTATGCACGCTCCTAATATGGGACTACTAATGATAATAGAGCACCCCTGTAAGCCTTTTAATGTGATAAGTGGCAAATGTGACCTCCAAGTATTTCAGTCAACATCTTGGGAACCACAACATTTGTATTGGTTTGTATTCTAATTTTACTGATTAATTTGATTCCCCTCAGCTGTTAAAACCAGATAATTTGATCTGAAAATGATGTGACACTTCCATTAAGACCTGAGCGTTACTCACATACTGTACATTACAACATAAAAAATAGACCTGTCTTGCACAGGTTTGCAATTCACAATGACAATGGAGAAATAAAATAGGAAATAAACTTGCTGTAATGCAATGAGCATGTAATGAGCATAAAAGAGCAATATTATAGAAGTGTTAATAACTGTTTATTAAATATGAATGTTTACGATTTCCATCAGACAAATCTATTTCATTTATCACAGTGTACTTTGGTGACAATGAAAGCACAAAGATGAAGACAATTTATTTGGCTTCATTATCTAAACTACTGTGCTTTAATGCCCCTGCTGTTCTAGCTTTCCTAACGTATCCTCTCAAGGATACTGTTATGTGCCTGCTATTTTTCTGGGGATTTTTTTGTTTCTCTTTTTATTGTCGTGTTTGCATAGTAAGAAACCACTGGCAACACCTAAACAATTTCTTAATTTATATTCTACATATTCATCTCAACACTTACAATTATATATCTTTGCAAGGACAAAGTAGGTCTGTTCTTTACAGATATTCACTGTTACTTTTATTATTATATTTATGCATGAAGCAAAAGTCACAAAATATACTTGGATTCAGAGAATGAAACATGAAGGTTCATATAAAGTTAGAAAATAGCCACGTAGAAAAGGCATAATATTTCTGTGGATATAAGGACAGTGATGCATTATGGAAAAAAACATGAATAGGAGGACGTAAGAAAACATAAGATAAAATGCAGAAGTTTTATTCTCTTCATTCTAGGTCTTTCAGATTCTTTTATACTCATTTCTTTTCCCTGTAAAATGTCATCCTACTGTCCCCTGATAAATGTTGAATTATCATTTACAGAAATTATTTTTATTGCCTTAGAATGGCTCTGCTCCATGCTTGTCAGGATGCAGCTGGAATACTGTATCCAGGTCTGGTTGCCACTCTTCAAGAAGAATCTGGATAGACTGGAAATGGTCCAAAGAAGGGCCACTAGGAAAGGCTGAGGGAGTCAGTTCTTTTCTCCCTGGAGAAGAGAAGGCTCAGGAGGCATCTCGTCACAGTAGTCCAGTGAACAAAGGGTTACCATACAGGTGACTGAGGCTCTCTCTTCAGAAGGAGCAACTGGAGAAGACAAGGGAGAAACACTGCAAGTTGCACTGGGAGAGGTTTCATTACAATGTAAGAAATAAATTTTTTTACAGTGAATACAATAATTTGCTGAAATAGCCTCCCCAGGGATGTGGTGCTCATTGTTGGATGTTTTCAAGATGCAATTGGAGAAAATGCTACATAATCTCATCTGGCTCCCTTTCCTCATGAAAAGTTGAACAAGATTTTGAGGTCCCTTCAAACTTTGGCTGCTCTATGTTTCTGTGAAATGACCAACCTACTTTACAGATTTTTACCTTTCTTTGTAGTGACATTCATGAAATAAATTCTTGATACTATTTATTTTAGTTGCTGTTACTAATTTTTTTTTTCAGAGGCAACTGCTCTCTACAGGAAGTCACAAAGTTAAATGCATTTTTAACTCAAAAAATTATCATAGCAAGATTCAGCCAGAAAGTTTTTGCTTTTTATCTCTTACAGTCATTGGACTTCTTGATGAAAATGTTGCCCAAAAAAAATAAAAAAGTTTTGGTGATTTTTCCACAAAATACCCCTGTGTTGTCTCATATTTTATAGACATCATAGTACTGTTCCCTCAAGTTTCTTTTGCCTCCAGGGTCTGTTGCAGGCACCAGCCTGCAAAATACTCTTTTATTTATATTTTCTTTCCTTTGTTTTTCTTTTTTTAAGTAAGTGATTTTCTTTGGGTACAAGGACACAACTCTGTAAATCTTGACAGGTATCCATAAGATAGGATAAGATAGAAAACATGACTACTTCAAACAGACATTAAAAGGCAACAGCTTATCTTTATGATACTTGTGTTCATCTCAAAAAATTAAACTGTAACTGCATGTACCATATACTCATTCTGGCCAAAAATTACAGTGTCCTAGAGAGGGGAAATGTCTTCTTACAAAACCCAATTTATGGCTGATAAGCAATTAGAATATTTCATCAACTTGTGGTCAGAGCCAGTCATACTGATGCTCTTAGAGAGAGGCTGGTTAAATTGCAAGTCACAAATATGTTTAACAAATGAGAATTTTAGATTAGGACCTGAAGCACAGAAGTGCTTGTAGGCAGAGGTTTGTATATGATGCTGGCAAAAGAATGCAGATCTCCAAACAAACCTCCAATGAATGCGCCAGATGTTTTTGTGTTTAGAATAAGGACAACTGTTGGGACTACAGTCAGTATACCTAACATCAGAAAGCTTTGAATAGAAAGGGGGTCAGAGGAATGCCTGAAGAAGGTTTAAGGGGAATGAGGTGTGGATGTCTGCACACAGACAGAGGAATGACAAGATTTTTCACACATAAGGTGTGAGGTTCAGACTTGAATCCAGAAACAGTCTTATTAAGGTATTATTAATCAAGGGAGGAAGAGTGAGTTCAAAACTACTGACATAGAATATAACTTGGAGAATAAATACTGAAGAACTAACAGTGACAGGGAGAGAGGAAATGTTTAAAGAGTAAAAGGTACAAAAAAAAAAAAAACCAAACAAACCCTCAAACAAAAACGAAACAGAAATGGGGTAGATACTGCAGCTAGAGAAGGAATGAGGTGACTGAGCCAGGGTTCAGTAAGCAATGCTAGAAGGAAGAAGGGATAGCTTTCCTCCTAAACAGCTTATCTAACCAGCAGGACAATTAGCAGCATAGTGACAAGAATCATGAGGCAGAAACTGGATTTTTTTTTTTTTAATATATTTTCAAGCAGAAAAAAGTTTACACTTTCTGCTTATTTCAATTCATTTATCTCAAGGAATATAGGCACCTAGCCCAAACATCACATTTTAGACAAAATTATATAATTTACTTAATTTTAATTCACACCTATTGGTTCATCAGAAAGTTCTACTGCTTGCATCACTGATGAGTTAAGGAAACTTCCCAGTCTGACCATTCATGAGACTCCCTGGCAGTCACATCCCAAGGACAGAGACTGCCACTGCTGGGTCAAAGCCCCTTCACAGCGGGTGGCTCCTGTGACTGACGTGTCCCCCTTGGCTCCCCACACATCCATCCACAGTCAGACCAGGTTTCCTCGCTCGTTCAGCCCACAGCAGAGTCTCAGATGCCTCATTCCATAAAGCCATTTATTCACAGCACAGTAACACAGGAACAGCCCAAGCTCATGCCCCCAAGGTGCACCCCAGTCAAGGAAGGCCTGGGAATTTATAGCCTCAAAGTCTACTCATGGGAAAGGTTCTCTCTTCCTCCCAAGTCTTCAGTTCCTGTCCCCTTTCTTTGTCCCTCCAGCTGGTTGACATCACCCATCTCATCTCTTTGTTATCCAAAAGGTCAGTGATTCCCAGTTCCTGCTGACCATTCCCCTGACTGATGTCACCCACCTTGCTGCCCTTTGTTATCCCAAAGGTTGGCAGTTCACAGCCTCTTGTCTCTGGCTTCAGCCCAGAGCTCAATCTGGATCTCACTCTGCAGCTTGCCAGCAGAGCTACCTGGACCAGGAGTATTCCTCAAGAGATGCATAGCTGCATCTTATAAATGAATAAATTACTCATAAGCATTCAGGACCTGCCTAGTGAATCTATCTCAGCCAGCGTAACAGGTCCCACAGTTCTCTCTGAACACAGACCTTTCAGTGTGACCATGAAAGCTAGAAGTGAACATTTCCAAGGTAAGGTGAGTGGAATTGTTTTAAATGAGAACATGTGCAAAGCTTTTCTCAAGTCACAAAATTAAGTTTTCAGCAAAACTCAAAACTCTGAAATGTGTGATCATTTTTACAGAAGTGATTATGTTTATACAATTTTCACAGTGAGGAATTAATTTTTTCCTGTAAGAGTTTTTTTCCCATGTGTGCTAGCACTGCGTGTGCTAATACAATTTAGAATTGAAAACAGTGAAAAAGCCCACAGTAAATAGTGATCTTGACCCCTTAAAAAAAGCAAACTTCAGAAACATTGGAGAAGTTAACAAACAGTTTGATTTACAAATGTCTAACTTCCACTGAAAGTTCAATTTTATCTACATACCTTTTCATTGCTGGCAAAAAGAAGAGGAATCAATTTCCGAAGTTGAAATTATTTGGGACTACAAACTTCAAGCTCTTTTTTAAACTAGCTAATAAGTTAATTATTTAGGTGTACTTAAGATTTTTTTTTTAATCTTTCTTTTTAACTTTTTCAGCTTCTTAGTCTTTAAATGCTAGACTAGCTGCCAGAGACCTTTCTGGTGAAATCAATTCACTCTTGTGAATAGCTGCAAAAGATTTCCTTGGCTTTTCAAAATACTGTAGGGAACTGTTGAGGTGAACTCTCCGTGTTTGGAGACACGAGGCTTGACTCCATTTCAGAAGGCTGATTTATTATGTTAAATATTATATTAAATTGCTGCATTAAAACTATACTAAAAAACAGAGAGATCAGAAGGCTCAACAAGAATAGAACAGAATAACAAAATCTTGTGACTGCTCACAGCCTTGGCACAGGTGGCTGTGATTGGTCATCAATGGAAAACAATGCACATGGACCAATCACAGATGCACCTGTTGCATTCCACAGCAGCAGATAGTTATTGTTTACCTTTCTCTCCTGAGGCTCCTCAGCTTCTCAGGAGAGGAAAAATCCCAGCAAAGGATTTTTCATAATATCATGGCTACAGGGAACTTTAGGGGGAATTCCAGAGCTATTATATATACAAGTGTGATAGGCAAGTTCCCCTTCAACAGATACAGCTGAGTATTCACTCAGTGAATGAGTTTCTTGTATGATAGTGGTGAATGGGGAAAGAAAAATTACCTCTCTAACTGATATTTAGAGGAGTAGAAAAATAATCAAAATCTCTGCCTTATAAACAGAATTTTCTCATTCCAGATCTCTACAGAACTTTGAAAATTTGAATTCCATTTCCCCTACCAAGGGCACTAATAAACATCACCGTCTAATTCCTGTTGTGACACTTAGTATAGTTCCATAGGGCCAGATGATGTGACTGACTTTCCAGAGAGTCACATCTAAAATTAGATGAGATGTCCTACAGAGTCTGAAATTATTCTAAGTGGCAGTGCTCAGGCAACAAGATCTTCTCCACTTTATCTAATGGTACAGATTTTCTGAACAGATTATTTTGAGACTTTGTCCAAGGTCTTCTTGAAAACCCAATTTAAACACATCACACAACATTAATTTTTCTGCTACTATCTTGGTGTGTAGACAGACAGACAAAACAGACAAAACATAGTAACATTTTTCTTTTCTTCAAATGTTTTAGTGTTGGGAGGGGTATTTTTATTCGATTGTTTTGTTCTGTTTGTTGTTGTTGTTGAGTTTTTGGGGGGATTTTTGGGGGCTTTTTTGACATGTTCATATTTGATCTTGAGGTTAGAGTATTCTGAACCATTATTAAGAAAATCTGATGCCAATAAATTTTCCCTTGCATATTGTCTTGAAGAAAAGTCTGGAACTGAAAATGCTCAAGAACTGCACTTGAATTTGGAGGTGAAGTTCATTGCTCAAACCCACCTCCAGTTTAGACGGTTTCTCCCTCTCTGCGAAAGACAAACTCTGGGTGAAATACTGGTCATCTGGGATTCTGATTGCTTCATATATCCTAATCCCTCTGAATGTGTGGAAACAAAGTGTCACAGACTTGCCATAACGATGTCCTGGCTTGAATCAGTGGCCAGAACTTCTTTTTGGAATGTGAATATGAAAGAGAAAAGGAAGAAGTTTACAAACAGAATTGAGAAAATGAAACCATGAACAGTAATCTGTCTGATCTTAAAAGGAGAAAAAAAATATGCCAAATAAACTTGTTTGTTTGACTGGAACTACAAAGCTAACGAGCAAATAGAATACACCAGATATAATAAAGCTTTAATTTGTGAAAATATTTTAGATCATATTTTACGTCCAAATCTTTCCAGAAAAGTCATTTAAGTTGGTGTGAATAGAGAAACCTCTCCAGTGTCCTCCATAATGTATTATTATGCCACCAGGCAGAAGGACAGGACCTAAAATATGGAGGGGCCGTGGAAAGAAATGCCTTCTTGTGATAGCAGGAGAACCCCCTGCTGGCCTCCCTGACCTTCCCCGAAGTATTCTCTATGAAAAGATAAACACAGGTATGTATGCATATATAAATATACATATAATGACACTGTTCTCACCTTCTTTGCTTTGTCCATCAGGTACTGATATCTAAAAGGAAAATTAGAATTTCTCTGTTTCCCTTTTTTGCATATACTGATACAACTAGTCACATGCAAAAGTATATCACTTACAGCATGATAGTTTGCCATCAGTATCATTAAATCACGGTTTCACCTCCTTCTGAGTGAAGCCTAAGTTTGGTTTTTTTGCCCCTTCCAGACCTGAGAGATTTGTTATTAGAGAGGAAATTCTTTTATTAATCCATTCAAACACTTGAAGCAAAAATGTTAAACAAGTGAATATAAATATATTTTTGGATTTTCTAAACTATTTATTTTAAAGCTTCTAAGAAATTAATATATTCACAGATGAAGAATGATTTAGGGAAGACAAAAATAATTTTGTTCTCTTTTTTATGTCCTAAAATTTATCTGATTATTCTAAACCTTCTGATGCTGATAGTTGCTGGCCTTAAAAATTACAAATTTCTGTCTTATGTTAAGAAAAACAAACCAACAAACCATGTAGGGATGTGTAGCATTCACCATACGTACATCCTGGTGTTTTGAGCCCCTTCAGCTCTGCTTATGCCTATAGACACTTTGAAAGTGATGTGCCTTGTCTAGAATCTGGACTTCAAAGTGAAACTGGTGTCATAAAAAACCTCACTGCTTCAGATCAGGTAAAGTTTTAAACTCTGCTCTGAAAGGGAAAAAAAAATAAAGGTTTATTTTTTAACTTACTTTCCTCTTTGAAGTCTGGCTTCAATCCAATTTTAAAGAATCTGTCAGTGTAGTCAGCAAGGTTTGCACTGGAGTCTTGATTTCTGCAGGTGAGTCTGTCCTCACCTCAGCCCATAAAGATTTACTTGGATGTGGCCCATAAACAGGAGATCACTGCTATTCCTCCAAAGGAGCAAACTCAGGGAGTCTGCTGCATAGGATGGGGAGAAACAGGAAAGAATAGAACTAAACTTGATGATTTTGTTGTAAAGACTTCTGGCATTCTTTTGGCCTTGCTTCACTCTCCTTCATCCATATTAAAAGGCAGGAGGAAAGATAAAAAAAAAGGGAAATATCTTTGAAATCTGAACAAGGGTCTTGTCTTCAAGATACGTTTGTAACAAGCATTTTGTGATAGTTCCTTGCTCTCTGCATTGCCTCCCACTGCTGAGTGATTCCCAGCTCCTGGAGTTCTAGTTTCTCACATGAGAAAATTCACTGAAAGATCTACAGCTAAAGCCTGTGATGTGAGATTGCAAAGCTCTTACTCCTGCACCTATAAAACAAAATTCAATGCTTCAGAACAGCTGCACCAGAAATGTTTCAGATTATTTTGGTCACAGAAAGAAAGCAAAATGAGGTGGGTGGTTTTTTGTGGGGATTTTTTTTTCTGTTGTTAACAAAGCAAGCTTGAAGCATAAGCTTTAAAAAATAGCAGAACATTTTATTTTACACTGGCCTTGCCCCCATACTCTGCATAACTATTATCCCTCTTATGAGCTGAAGTTCAATTGCCATAATTTTTAATTGTTTTTGATAAACCAGACCTTCTTCATAGACTGCCTGTGACGGTGGCTGAGGGAGATGGAAGGATGAAACTTGTGAGGCAGGATGCAGAGCAACCAGGCCCATAGGAGAATGGAAGTGTGATGGAAGGACTGTACTTTCATAGGGTACTAGATATGTCAACATTGACCTGAACAGTGTAGTAATTGAAAATGCTTTGGAGCTGGACAAAAGCCAAGATTACACCAATTTTTATAATTTATTTTTCCCATTATCCTTTTCTGAAGAAAAAGAAAATAATTTTTAAAAGTTTTTAAGAAAAGACTTTTCTTCAGAAATTACTATTTCTACCAAATTAAAAAATAAAAAGAAGTAACAACAGCATTAAGGGATAGGAATAATGAGAGTTCTTTGATAACACTGGCATTTAAAGTATTCAAAGACTCCATGTAATGTCTTTTAAAAACTCCTAACTTAAATATATGTTTTCTGCTTTAGCTACATGATAGAGAACTAACTTACCACATATAAGACATTTTTAATAATATATGTATATTCTATATGTTAAGGTGTAAGGGTATAAAGTGCAATAAAACCAGTAGAAATTTGGAGTGAAATTCAAACAGACCATGGTTTAAATACTCTTTGCTGTAGAAGTGATGGATTTTAGTTTTTTATGTTTACAATTCATTACTAGATTAAGGGTAAATAAGCATTAATCAAATAAAATTGTTAGGTCAGTAGCAAAAAAGTTGTCTGAAGCTTCTTGCAATTTTCAAGAAGGCCCAGCAAAATTAAACACAGGTTTTTAATATTCTTTACCTGATATTAACTGAATATTCAGAGAGAATGACATTTAAAAAACATTACTTATGAGACAAGGAATTTAAAAGAAGATGAACAGTAGTCAGGACTCATTAGTTCAAAGAGTCATAGATTTTCCCTTGTTCTTAAATAACCAATCCTATTTGTTTGGATTTTTTTTTTTAGTATGATGATAAATTTGGATAATCAGTTTGGAGAAACAAGATGTGGCATCTCATTTAAAAGTTTGGAATTAGTGTCAGTACTTCTTATTTCTATGAAAAAAGATCCTCTTCTAATTGTTGCAGAACACAACGTGCATAAATGTTGCTTTTGCTCCTTCCATTACAGGATTCACATATATGTTTGCATTTGTTTTGAAATATGAATACTTAATTTAAATTGTAGGGAAAATATCCTCCAAAATTCAGAAGATCTCACATAACTTGCTAATATTTTCTATAAATACGAAAAAAAATGTTGGCTTTGCATATATAAATTTTTTCTTGATTGGACATAAGTATTACATAAAAATCCAAAATATTTCTGGGTCTTGTTGATAAGTTTTGTGATTAAGAACTTTTCACAATTCTAACGGCCAAGCAGCAGTTGAATTCACTGGGTTTTACACAGCAAGTAATTTTAAGATTCCTTTTGATTGTTCTGGGATTTTACAGCATACCTAAATTTAAGGACATTAAGAATGCCTTTTCTGCACTTATCTTCACCTAAAGTCATCCTCAGTCCAGATCTAACAGTCCTCCTGCTCACATTCCATGTAAATGCCATTTAAAGGAGCAATCAAGGATAGCCTGAACCTGGTAGAAAACCTGAGCCTCTATCCTCAGATGAATCTTGAAGGTGTGAGTCTGAAGTGCAAACTCCAAGATTTCTCTTCAGTCCCCTCTGAAATTAATGACAACAAGTTTAAAGGAAGCACCCTGGAGTGCTTCTGTGGAGGGCTCCTGGGCTGTGCTGGTGGTAAAGGTGGTTTCTTAAATTTAAGCCAAATGCAGTGGGTACCTAAGTTACAGCAACACACTTCCAGCTTTGGAAGTTAAGGGGTTTTTTAATACATCAGACTTTATATGCAGAAATCAACAGACATAAAAACGTCAGCAAAGTTTCATAAACAGTGTAAAACTAATAACAAGTCTTAAATCTCTTCGAGTGGTTATGGAACTTAAGCATTCAAGAAGGTTAAAAAGTAACACTGCTGGTAACCTGTACAAATCTTGCAAAAAAAAAAAAAAGGATAATTGTGCAATAAGTTCTGTCCCAGTGTGCCTCCTTCTTGCTTGTACCACAGCATACCTTTCTGAAGGATTTTTGCCAGGTTCAGACTGTGCTGGGCTCCTGACTTAGCCGAGGGTGCATCTACAGTTCAAGTGTTCAGTGCTGGGAGATAAACCAGCTGTCCTAAAGTACCTACTGCTTACTCATCTAATTCTCTTACACTCTTCCTCCTCCACTCTCTCAGGAAAGAGCAGTGCTTCTGAAGCTTCCCAGAGGGTGAGTCAGTCTGTCTTAATTAGGTTCCTACATTCATTGTGTTGCTTATGAGCTGAAGCCTTCATCTATATCATGCAGAAGAGAGAGTATGACATCCAGCTAAATGAGATTTTAGGGTTTTTTAAGAGAATGAACTGCAGTTAGATTATACAGTAACCTGAAGTTCAAACAGTACATTTCAGTGTTTCAGCTCTTACAGCTTCTTTTGATTTTTTGTTTTCCATAGGCCCCTAAGTGTTAATTGAACAAAGTTCTTTCGTATGCAATTGTATAACACAACTGGTCTCATAGAGTACAAAATTATTATTGTGGTAATAAGGGAGTCCAGTGCCTGCCAAAAAAGGAAAAAGGGAGGGTGCAATTCTTGAATTCTCTATTCAGCATAAAATGCAGTGGTTTTGATCTCACAATGGCCAAAAAGGGTAATGATAGCACAAGTTGTTTTTTAAAAACTGTTAATCCATTCCCACTTATTTTAGTGGAAGCTAGATATGTAAATACCTCTAAACTTTTGTCTGTTATATCTGTTCATCTTTTATTTACAAGATGGGTTGCATAACTAGTTACCAAAAAAAAAAAAAAAAAAAAAAGAGAAGAAAGAGAGAAAGAGTAACAAATGAGAAGATCAAAGTTTTGACCTTCAGTGAGTTTCTAAGTATTTGCTTGTCTCTAAACATATGAATAATCACATGCTGTTCTTAGGACTCTGGGTGAAGTATAAAATAACATTTATTTAACACCTTACCATATGAGAATTTCTTTGCTACTACATATACAAATAGTTTAGTTCTGAACCTATTTACTAATGATATAATTTATCACTGTAATAGTGCTTTCATATATTCTTAGTATATTATGAGAACATTTATACTTTTGCGTTAATAAAAAGCAGTGAGTGAGGAATTCAGTGATAAATATGAGGGGTGCTTTTTAGTGCAAAGAGAGGGGGTTTTAAGGATTAAGGTTTTGTGATACCTTATAAGTTTATAGAATTTAAGTATATTTTCTTTTCCATGTTAGAATTTAGAAATCCAAGACACTGAAAGGAAAATGACAAGAAACAGTCCTTATCCTGTCATGTCCCAGTGGGTTTGAATTTTTACTGTCTCTATTCTCAGTGCCTTACCTCAGGAGGAGGAGAATGCGATAGCCAGAAAATCAGAGTAATAATGCATAAATTTTATCCATGGCACTACAGTAAGGATAAATGCACTTTAATAATGTCTATACTTTTAGCATCACACATTTTTTGACATCATTGGTGGAAGTTTTCATCCTATTCTGAACTGACAACACTAGCATTTTAGCAGTTGGAAAAAAAGTAAAGCCAAAGAGGAATGATAGAGCTGAAGAAAATGATCGTTAACATCCACACCATTCCATCTTCTCTTCCTTTTACTTAAGTTAACAGTGAGGTGCTTAGTATATCACTAAACTAGTGATATATGAGAATTTGCCAGAAAACTCCATAAAAAAAGAAACATTGCTAAGAATTTTTATAACTAACAGTAAAGGGTACCTCAATGTCTATTTCAAAGCTGATTTGATGAATACAGAAAAGGTCAAACTAAAAATAACTAGACTGAATCAGTTATAAGTGTAGTAACATATGCCTCATTTAATAATGAACTCTAAATTTGCTCTGCAGTTTAAGTAGTATCATGAATGCTAATTCTGACAGTAAAGGGTTATGAACTACCTGTCTGCTTCAGTCTGGCACAAGGTCAGGCAGTTATAGAACTAATGAAAACCCTGACGTACCAAAAGGTGGATGATTGACACGAGTGTGCTAGCTGAAGAAAGTGCTGAGGAACTCTGGTGCATTCAAAATGACAGTGTCCTGAAACACAATTTACAGCATTACATTTGTTTAACCCAAGTGTAGCATTAAGCCCAGGTGCTTACGGCCTACATAACCATGGCAGAATTCAGGGTGTATTATATTAAACTTTTACACTTCAATCACTAGAGGAATTTTTCTGGTATGGTTTGTGATGGTCAACCTAAGGCCATTATTCTCTGAATGTGCAATAATGCCTAGAAAGGTTTTTCCATATACAATTCAGAGCATCCTGAAAAGATGAAAAGGAATTATTGTTAAATCTTTGTAAGTGAAAAAGCATAAAACTGTAAAACTGTCAGCTAATAATTTAACAATTGATTATTTAAAATTGTTTGAAAAGCCTGTATTCTTCTATATACTAGAAAAACCTTTATTCCTTTTACCTTCTGGCTGTGCACTTCTCTTCCAGATCAGTGCATACCATAGGATTAATTTTCATCCATTTATTTCCTTTTTAGCCAAATCTACAATGCTATGATTTTTTTTAGTTAATTCCTATATTTCTGTAAGTAATGAGCTGGTTTCAGGACATGGAAATACTGGACGAAAAAGCATATAATGGGTATAAGAATGGAAAGTGTCAGAAAATAATTACACAGAAAAAGATTATCCAGAAATCTTGAGAATATCTAATAGGTAAAATAAACACCTTTCTCCCTGAAGTGCTTTTCTGAGAGAATTCATTCAGCCATGTAGGAATTCGGCCACACAGAAAATTTTTAAAGGATGACTCTCAGCTACAAAATTGAGATGATAAACTGGAATATAAAGATTTCATTATTTAGAGCTGTTCAGAACTGACTAACTTTCAGATGTGCAGCAGCTCAGAAAAAAATTGATTCAGTTCACTTATGATTCTGATTTTAAGAGATGTTAACTGCTGTAGTAGGTAACTGGAAAGAATTTTTTTCTCTATTTTCATCTATTATCTCCATATTTTTTCTCCTATCAGTCTTTACATCATCTTTTTTCCAGGTTTCTCAAATAATTTCTACAAAACTTACTCTAAGTAAACACATACTTTCTTCAGAGCTGTAAAGTTCATGTTGGACAAAGCAGACCTTTCTGGACCCCCAAAAATCATCTTCAGTTACTGCATATAGAATAATGTATCTAGTTTTGAATCTCCCAATTCATCAAGTGATCAACAAGAAAAAGAGGTAAATCACCAAATTAAGTGTCTGGAACATAGGATGCACATGGAGAGGCTGAGGGAATTGAGCTTGCTTAGACTCATAAACAAGGTCTATGGAGGGATGTGATGGCAGTCTTCCTCCTCTACTTAATGGGGTTTAAAAAGAACATGGAGGTGGGTTCTTCTCAGTGTGTTTTAAAGAGAAGTTACGTAAGGCAATGGCCACCATTTACTGCAATGGAAATTCCAGATACAGGCACTATCATTGCACAAACAACCATTAAATCTACTGATTATTATTAGAGTGTCATTGCATAAAAAACCATTAAATCTACTGATTTAATACAAGTAGATTGGCCAAAGGCTGGACAAAAGCTGAAGTAACCTGGTACCATTTCACACCTAATACTTGAGCAGGAGGTCAGACTAAATAAACTCCATGGGACCTTGGTAGCCCAATTAATTCTAGGAACCTTAATGCTAATTGTGATGGAATTATTGGTCTATAATGCTGGATAAACCATCTGTGTGACCTTTTAATGTGCTAAAGTTATAACTGAAGGTTAAGAAATGCAAATAAAAGAAGTAATAAAAAAAATTAAGTTTAAGAAGGCAAGTAAAGCACTCTTTGTGTTTTTTTCTCTGTGTGACCTGTGAGCTACAATGTATGTAATGCATACATTCTCCTGTAGTTTTCAAATATAAGTCTGTTGCTGCTGTATGTCACCTTTGTAGATCTATTACAGCAACAGGTTTTGATCATTAAATAGAAAAGGAAAATGGATTTTCACACAAAGGTTAGACACCAGGTTCATGGTGGTCATATGAACTCACAAGAACTGAAACAGAAAAACAACACTCATTTCAGCACGTGCAAGAATCAGACTTGTACAAAGCTGCTGAACAGAGCACTTTTCACAGTGATTCAAGGCAAAGTCATTTAGCACAGATGTTTCTGTAATTGTGATAGACTCAGAAAATTCAGTGTTCAGTGGTCCTTAAACTCACATTTCCCAGCTATATGGTATATCTTGTGTAATTAATATAGTAAAATGGAATAAGCCTAGTCTGGGTAAAGTATGTCTCCCTGAAAGTTATGGGGCGCAGGAAAGAGGATGACAAAGCTTTATCTGGTGTATTTTTACTCTTGTATGATTGGTTCACTATTAGCTTTATTTTGTGGTTTGGGATTTTGTTTTTGGATTTTTGCTCGATTGATTTTTAGGATAGGGATTATTTAGCACATGGTGCTTCATTCCAGCCTAATTGAATCAAAACAGCTGTGATCAACCATGTTGGAATTCTGCTTCATTCCATCATTCAGCAAGATGAAGAACACCTCAGATCTGCTCAAAAAAATAGGCATTGCTTACCAGTCATGTAGATATTTGCAGCAACCTGAATGGCAGACCTGGCTTTCCATTAAATTCTGACAGTTTGTCTAATTTTCCTTTGCAATCACCAACACTGAATTATGACAGAATGAGGAATATGTGGAATATTCTTGGAAGAAGAGGAGGAAAAGAGGAGAGGCTGTAGGAGAGTCATAAAACCTGCAATCCAGAGAAACATAATACAGGGCTTTGGACAGAACTGTAACCATCCTGGTCTAGAGGAAGGTGTTCTTGCCCATGGCAAGGGAGGATGGAGGTAGGTGATCTCTAAGGTCTCTTCCAACCAAAACCATTCTATGATTCTGTGATCTATTCTACAGGGATGAATTATATTGAGTAGTAATATATGACATAAAGACAATATGGGGTAAACCTGGATACCAACTGGGGTTATGAGACTTATGTATTCAGTTTAGAACAAATAGACTGAAAGAGAAACCAGTGGAAGAATTAGCCATTTTTGGACTATGCTAGTGGTTGTAACCAAGTGAGACAAAAAATACTGTGACCAAGTACTAGAAGAGGAAAGATTATGCACAGAATCTCTACATTACTTCAATCCATGATCCCCTTTCACCATTATGTACTGACATTCCTGTTCTGTCTATACCTCCAGGTACAGCTCCCATACTAGAAGTAGGAAGTAACACTGGTCTCACTCTCTGCAGAACTAGGAATTGCAATGTGCCATCATATCCGGCTTCTTGTATTAAAAAAATCAAGTTGTCTTACTTTTTCCATTTCTTTACCTGCAAAACAGTGTTTTTCTGAGGATGTATCACAGTCTTTCGTCATATACATAGCTGATACTGAAAAGGATTACACAAAAGAGAGCTCCTAAAGCTTCCCATTCTTTTCCTTTTTAGCTGTTAACAATAAAACCTAGAACAGTTATGTTGGAAGTGGAAAATCACAGATCATTTATCTTTTGCCTTTCCCAATCTGAACTTTCCATGTGACTAAGAAGAGCAGAATCCTCATTCATGATCCAGAGAAAGCTTTCCCTAAATATATCTATTGATAAAGGTATATGAAAGGGGGCTGTTCCTTCTTCATCACATACAATGAGGCTTGTCATGAGGTCAGAGTGACACACTCTTGTGCTGTCTCAGGGACCATTTACTCCATAATCACTCACACGAAGTGGAACTACTCCAGCAATAGAAATGGAGACTGACCTACTGCAGACATCCCAGAGACTGATCTTCAAACCTCTGCTGCGGGATGTATAGATGTTACACATGAAGATGCTCAAGCCCCCTAGTACTAGATAAAAGGTACAGACCTCTCTTTTCCATGGCCTATTGTGAGATGAGGCATATATAAGTATCACAGTCTAAAATAGAGTTCAAAGTTCTGAACCCTGCTCAGGTACTCCCAGTAGTGCAGACTGTTCCTGTGTATCTAATTAATCTTTAAACATATATGGCACAGGGAAAAGGTTCTCAGGGTATAAGTGAAGAGTTTCTCCTCATTCATACTCATGTCGTTCCCAGGTAGTACTTTAAGGTTTTTCTGCAAAATAGACTTTGTGCCGTTTGATTCCTCTGAGCCAAAAACAAAATTTAGGGCAATGGTGATTCATATTCCGTGTGAATGTTCAGATTCAGCTGTAAAGTAGCCAGGAACTACTGGATAAAAAAAAGTAACTTTTTTTAAAGTTACTTTAGAAGTAGTGACCACAATACTGTCTTGAAAGACAAAGCTTAGTCACTTCCTTTGTGAAAAATTTCATGGTTGAAAAGTTATTCAGAGGTAAAATATATCAACTTCTCCAGTACTATCATAACCCATTGAAGCAAATAGAATATCCATTGGGTAGTCTTTTCTGCAGCATTTGGCCCTCCTGAAGTGTAAGGGATTTTTGCACAGAAGTCTCCATTGAAAGACCCTACTTGCCAAACTCAGGGCACTTTCAGGACTAGACAGTGTGTGAGATGCTTTGCCTTGCATAACAGAACATCTGTTATTACTCTGCAGTCTTTTCAGATGTTATCCAAACTCACCCTTTGATGGTTTGCAGGGTAAAATGGTGTGAGATAAAGGACAGTGTTTTAAAGATCACTATAATGTCACAGTAGAACAATCCCATTTATTTGGATGTGATTTGGATGAAGTTTCACAAGTACATGGCTGCTGTAGCTGAAAGGATAGTCAGACCAGTAGTATCAGGGGTTGAATGGTGGAGCTGAGCTCAGTTTGAGCTACCAGATGGGTGGAGTGACCTGACTACCTGCATATAATAGCAAGAGAGGTTGGAGAGGTCAGTCTCACTTCCAGCACGATACATGTTAAGTCAAAATGGTTTGTGACAGCTCCCACTGGCTCAAGAATGACTCCTGCTGACTGAGAAATACTTATGACAGCTCCTACTGACCCAGCCAGTGGGAAACACCTCTTTAACTCAACTGGGATAGATGGTACTGACAAAATACAAGAGGTCCAGGTCAGATATCAAATCTTTGTCAGTACATTGCAGTCAGAAAATAAAGTCACATAGTCTGCTTCTCTTCCAAGTAGTTAATCCAAACTAGAGTATCATAGCTTGCCTAATATGCTTAATAATGCATTGGGTAAAGATCCTAAGTGATTAATCTTCTTTCTGCTTTCTCTCTTGCTCAGCTTTCATTGATTATAATCCACATTATTAATTATATTTATATATTTATATATGAATATATATTTTCTATTTGACATAGTTATTTATATAAATACATACAATTATATACATTTTTATAAATGTGTTATGGAAAAAAGCCCAGAAAAAATTGGTATAGGAAAATATTCAACCATGAGTATTATAATACACCTGTGTACAACCAAATTTGAATTACATAATCAAGGTGCTAAATGAATGTGTTTCAAAAGAATGCCATGATTCTGTTCTGCCTTAAAGAATGTTGGGTCTCTACCCAATCATTCTTTGCAAAAACTCTGAGCATAGAGTAGCAGCCATAACATAGAGAAAAGAGTTCATGCTGTTCAAATTTGTTGCCACTGAGACAGAGAGCTGAAAGTGAATGATGTGCTGAAACACAAAGCTGCAGGATGAGATCAATAGTTCTGCCTTTTAATTTTGCCTCCTCACCTTCCCTGCTTTCAAGCTTCAAAAATATGCTGCTCACAATGCTGACCAGTAATAATCACCATATTTATAATGGAATTCATCTCCTTTTCATCTGTTGGCATGTGGCTTTCAAGATGCTCCATCCTTTTTTGTCAAGAATGTATAACTTCAGGGTCAATCAAGCACACTCATTTGTGTTTTACATCAGCAGAGTTCATTTATATATGGAAACAATACCTAATGAGTTATGGTGAATCATAGAATAAGGATCTCTCCTGACTTATGCAAATTGCTCACATAATTTTGATCCAAATAAGGTACTAAAGAGGCTTAAACTATAAAGTGAAGTCTCCTGTTGGTGACATATACTTGATCTTTGTGTGTCTTTATCAGTAATTTCTTATAGCACTTGTGTTAATAATTTGCATTTATCCCTGAAAGTTTTCCCTTTGAGAAGTTTATAGTTGAACAGACATTAGTATTGAAAAATTTAAATCATTTTTCTGATAGAATTCCTTGGAAGAATGGCTTATCGAAGTAAAATACTATCTATTTACTCAGTTCTAGTTGTTATATATAATTGATTATACAAATACAAATTCATCCTGCTAGGATTGCTGAACCACAAAATAGCCAACAGACATCTGCTTACAGCAAGAACTAAACAAACTTTTTAAAGCCAAAAATATTTTTAACATCCTTATATTTCTGCTTTATCTTGTGTGCATTACTACCTAAGCAGCAAATTGGCCGGTCTCCTATTTTCACCCAAATCAGGACCTGGAATCAAATCCATGAATAAGATTCCAGCTGCATCAGTCTTACATGCATTAATCTTATGAATCATATGAAATGCCCTACCAGTCTCTGCTTCTTTCCATTCAGTGAAAATGAAGCACAAAGCATCTAGTGCAGAGAGAGCCCTCTCTGATATCAGGTTTATGTCTCCACAAAAATTTGACCAATTTTCTGCCTCTGGGCTAAACCTGTCTGCTAGCTAAGCCCCTACTCACTCACTGACTACCCCACCCACTATGCAGGATAGACTTGGAAGAGAACATGTGATACAAAATCAAACCAAACCAAACTAAAATATTTGTTGAGAAAATGATACTTTTACAAGAAAAAATAGAAAAGTAGCTGGCTCAAAGGCAGCCACTCATTACCACCCACAAACAGAACAATGAGCAGCTACCTTGGAAAAAGTCCTGTCAGTTTTATTGCTGAGGCCAGTGTTTATGGTATGGGATATCCTTTGGGCCAGTTGTCACTAGCTGTCCTGCCTGTGCTGTGTCTCCTCCAAACCTCTTGCTAAGCACAAGACTGCTCTTTGGTGCAGCAGAGTAAGAAATGGAGAACAATTTAAAGCAGCAAGAGCTAAAATACTGATGAGTTTCATCACTGTTTTGGTCACAAAGCCAAACCACAGCACTATAAAGTCTACTAATTAGCAAATCAACTCCATAACAGCTGGACTCCCTACAAAAATGATATCAACAAAGACACTCCTCAAATGTCATTTGGCCCTAGGTTTCATGGATCATATCTATATACAAGAGTAAAAGCAGAGTTCTGCTCTATTTCAGCTAAAGCAGTTCAGAAGCTGATAAAATAGGCATGTTTTATTTGCAGTGGCACCTGTAACATCATAAAACTATCAGGTGCAGGTGCTTAGGCACCAGCAGGCAAGGGCGGCAGAGGTGGCATCTCTAAGGAGAGACTGGGACTGGTTCCCCATCTGCCCAGCCAATTCCAGCCATCTCTGGTAGACCCACCACAGGACACAGCAGAGCCCCTCAGCAGGGATGGTGGCACCTCTGGGAAGACACTTCTAAGAAAGGGCAAAACACTGCATGTTAGTGGAGTGAGGGCGAAAATATGAGAGAGAGTCCTGTGGACACCAAGCTGAGAGAAGAAAGGGGGAAGAGTTGCTCCAGCAGCTACAGCAGAGATTCCCCTCAGCCCGTGAAGAGGACTAAGGTAAAGTAGATATTTCTATGCAGCCCAAGAAGGACCTTGTGCTAAAATAGGTAAACATGCTTTGAAGGAAGCTGAAACCCATGCAGAAGAACACACTGGAATAGGGGGAAAGTGTGGAGGAGAAAGAAATGACAGCCAAGAGCTGTTATGGGTTGACCTCCCACCTCACATTCCTCATCGCCCTCTGCCACCCAGAGAAGAAGGGTCATGTGAGAGGAGCAAAGTTGAGCCTGGGAAAAAGTGAAGAAGTGTGGTTTAGTTTTCATTCCTCACCTAGATCCATTTTAATTGTCAATAAGTTAAATTTCTTTTTCCCCATGTTGAGTCTGTTTTGCCTGTGATCATAACTGGTGAATGATCTCCCTATCCTTAAGCTATGTGATTTTTCATTGCTTTCTCTCCCCCCATCCTGTGGGAGAAGGAGAGTGAGACAGCTGCAGGGTGGTACAAGTAAAACATTAATGTCCATCCTCTTTATTCAAACTTTAATTCATATCCCACAGGAAGGTCCTTGTGCTAGGGGTGAACCTACTTCCTTTTGAAATATTCAGAGTTACTCAGGATCACAGTATCCTACATCTCTGGTGATTTTATCTGTGCAACACATGCAATGAAATGTGTATGTTATCACTGAGATGCTTTTTGTCCAAAAGTAGAAATTGTGGTTATATAATATGGCTGCACCAGCAGCAACCTTACATTTCAACACAACAGAACATAAGAAGAAAAACAACATTGCAAGCTTTTAATCAATCTTCTTCGTGGACAAATAAATACTAAAAAAATAGTCTGGATCACAAGGGATGCCTAACCCAGTAAAATCTAATATTTGTAAAACAAACCCAAAAAATGTTATGTTTGTGTTCAAAATCTAGCTTCATGTAAGAAAGTGAACATGTCTTTATAACAATATGTCCAAAATCCTGTCTTGGGAGTTATCCTTTCGGCTCAGCCTGAAGCACATAAGCCTACTCTTATATTCAGGCTTCACCACAGAAAATGTGAACGAAAGATAAGCTTAGACTCAGCTGAAGGTTAGGGCCAGTACTTATAATATAGGGTAGAAATTGCTATCGATTTTCCTTTTGCCATTTAATCAAAATCCTCTCTAATTTGGTTAGGTCACATAATTTTGAAAAATAAAACATAGCCCACTCATATGATCAGAATATGCCTTTTCAGACTTTAACTAGATACACTCTAGAATACCTTGTACAAACATATTTTTGTTCTTTGTGTCAACACTGCCTGGCATTACTTCCTGATTACACTTTCAAGACACAAAGGCAATTATAAGACTTTCTCTGAAGATTTTAATCTGTTAAAAGAATATGAAAAGATAAAAATGTCTCTAATGTTTAAGACCAATGTCTGTCTAACCCAGCCTCCTCTCTCTGAAGTAGCCAGTAAGGAATGCTAAAGAAAATAATTTAAACACAAGCAACTAAAAGCAAGACAAAACAGAAATCCATGGTGCTAAAGTGAAATAAACTCTCTCTTTGTTGTGTCCTTTCAGCTTCTGTCAATATATCCCTTAAAGATTTCCTGAGCTAGAGAATCACTTCATCATGTTTAATAGCTCTTGATGTTTTTCTTTCATTAATTTGTATAATCACTTTTTAAAAGCCATTTATGCAAGTGGCCTCCACAATATTTTGTGGCAATCAGTTCCACAATGAAATGATGTGACCTGTGAATTTTTTTTTCTGTCTCTTGTAGACTTATCATTTAATAATTTAATCATCTGCATGTAATTCTGATTGCTGGCATGGGATATATTCCCCCTTTCCATGATGTTCTTGCCTTTATATATTTTTATTGTGGTCTTCCTCAGTTATTCTTTTATTTTATTTTCCTTCCTTCTTTTTTTCTTTTATTCTCCCTCCTAAGACTCTGAGTGTATTTAAATTTTCCTTGGACATAAGCTATTCTCTACCTCTGATCATTGTTGTCAGCCTTCTCTGTACCTTTCTTAGCTCTCATATATCCTTTAGAAATGAGGGATTAGAAGTTTATATTGTATTCCAGATGCAAGTACCATCATAAAGTGAATTTCTATGGATCTCTATGGTTATATAGTATTTCATATTTTCTTCTAAAATCCCTCCTTAATAATTGCTAACATTCTGCTTGCCTTTGCACCACTGTAGGGTATTGATCTGATGTTTTGTGAGAAATATCCAATGACTACAAAATCCTTTTCTTGGACTGATATAATGAATTTAGAGTCCATCACAGTGTTTGAGCATTTACTGCTGTTTTAACCATGCTGATTGCTTTATACTTGTTGACATGAAATTCCATACTACATTATATCACACAGTCAGTGAGTCTCATAAGTTTTTTTTAAGAAGCTCTTTGCAGTCAGCTTTAGTGTCTCTTGAATAATTAAACAAGTAATTAATAACTGTAGCATAACATATACACGAGAGGACTGAACAAAGATAGGACAGACATTTCTTGACATTTCATTGCTCAGCTTTGCAGGTTTAATGGTCTTTTAGTATTTTAAATCTAAGGTTTAAAAATTTAGCTTTATTGTCTCAAGTGGACACCAGTAAATAATTACATGTACACACATATGATACACAAGTATCATTACAATGAAAAAGACTAACTTTTATCAAGGTATTCAAAATACCAATCAGACACATAGAAATACCTTAAAGAAGAAGAAAATAACACAACTTAGCCATAAAAATGCAAATAAGGACACAGAGAAGCACACACTCGGTTTCAAAAGATCTTGTACTGCAATTTCTCCTAGACCTTGTAGCATACAAGGAAAATGTCTGAGTAGAAGTGAGTATTCTGCCATTAAACATGAGTAACATTATATTGTAGTCAACACATCTTCATTTCAAGGTTTTCAAAACCCCTGACCTTTACTGTAAAAAAAAAAAAAAAAAAAAAAATCAAAGAAAAGAAAAGTAAATTCTCTTATTCAGGCTTGGAGATTTGCAGTGTTGTATGATTGACACAGAAGAAAAAAATTATGTTGTACAATTCTATGGCAGACAGGCCCAGGGCTATTCAGATGAGAGAACTAATAACCATGCTGGCAAAAGAAATTTCTTATTAAAACCTTGTTAAGGAACTACAATAATTCATTAAGGGTTATATCATTATAAAAATCCATCATTGTTATAGACTGTTTCCCGGGGCTTCAGTTTAGTAAAGTTTGACGTGCCCTTTATGCTCCAAAATTAGGTAAAGCTAAAAATGATTTATGCACCGAAAATGTTAAAGATTTTATAAAGCACAAAAATAACTACGCACAGTTTCCTAACCTTGGCACAGTACCTCAGGGGTTCACAGCATAAGAAAAAAATGTCTTTTGAAATGGACTGTTTAAATCCTTTTATATTCAATGGGTCAAAACCTTCTTACATTAAAAACAGTGGGATTGTAAATGTCTTCAGTGGGAATAAACTATTTCACATGGAAAAAAATAATTTGAGAATAACTAAAGGTAGCACCAAAATGAGCTTATGAGATGAGACTAAATTAATTTCAAAAATGGAGAAAATGAAAAAAAAAAAAGAAAATAAGGAAAATCCCCATCAAATATGAGCAACTGTGATTTAAAAAATATCATGGGCTAAAAGCTCAATAGGTGTTTTTGAGGATTAGTTTCTGTCCTTGTTGATGCATATTTAACTTCTAGCTAAAATTATGGAAATCATCTCCTCCAAGCAAAAAACCTGTTATATTATTTAAAATGAAATTAGGAAGACTGCATCAAATGAAAAGATTATTTAAGATTCCCTCCGAGAAGTAATGGGTAAACAATGTGTAAGTTTTTGCCTGAATAGCAATTTGAGGATAACACCACATTATCCATTGAGGTCGCCAGCAGTGCCATAGTGATGCTGGCTGCAGAGTTTAAATTCCATCCAGGACAAACTGCTCTGAGCAGAACTGAAGAAGAATGTCGGTCAGTGGCATTGGTTCATGATGAAATGGGTTGTTTGGACCTCATCTGATAGTGAGCAGTGTTACAAATGAACACTGGCCAGTCTCTCACCGGTCATCAGCCAGATGTTTATATCCAAAGTTATGCACTTTTTCATATGCATCATTAAGATCCATTTAGTTTAATTCAATGCTCAGTTTTATTACATGCTCAAGTCACAGTACTTCCACAGTACCCAGACCAGCAATTTTTGCAGTTAATCCTGAAATTAATAGAAGTATATCACAATAATTGGCACACTTCTTGGCTTTGATGCTGGCAGGCCAAGTGATGAATGGGTTGTGGAAACTGAAATAACCTCTCACTTTTGTGATGATCCTTGTCAATTGTTCAATTCCACTGGAAATGAATCACACTGGAAAGAGAGCACTGTTGTTGCTTTAGCTGCACTGTCTTTTTGGAAAATGGCTGATTTTTTCTCTCCACAGGCAGAACATTGAAAGATATTCTTTGTAAATACTAAATTTACACATGGCCACTTTTGCTTGCTCTTGATGAAAATGTAAAAGCATCTACATCTACAAAACCTTACTTTGAGAAAGCATGCACATATAAAGACAATAATTTCTTGTTAAAGTAACTGAAATTTTATTTTAAAAATCATTATTAATCAAGGTCTAATTTCTATGGAAAAGGAAATAATAGAAATATAGTTGAAATTTCTATTAGTGCACTTCCTATTTTCTAGACCTTTTCCTGTCACTTTCCCCTTGCTCTTGGAAATCCTAAAGCTGATGGTGTTATGCCACTGAATCATCACTAGCTGGACTCCTTTTCCAAAAGAAATGTGATCTTCATGCTGATTGTGTCTTTCTCCACATTCTAGGATCCGCTTGGGGTAATTTTTCTGTGTTTGGGAATATCCTTTGACACCTTTCCTCTTCCTTTATTTCACCACACTTGTATTTACTATCTTTGCTACCTTTAAACTCAGTTTTACATGGCTTCATGTCTGCCTTTCTGTAACTGACTGAATTGTTTATTCGGTGTGGATCTCCAGTGCCAGCCTGCACTTAATACCTTATCATCCCACTCCTGTGGTCCTCTACTCTGCATTCTGCATTCCCACACTTCAGGGGCTCTGCTCTAGTACCAGGCCTGCATTTTTCTACGCTAGAATGTTGCATTAGAATATGTTGCATCTAAACTGAGGGAACAAATGTTGCAGGAGGATCAAGACCAGTTCAGCCAAAGCAGACCTGATGAGCTTCAGTCCTGAGGTTTTTGCAATCTCACTGCAAATCTTATGGTCTATTCCTTACAGTGGTAGTGCTCTGTTATGGGGCTACAGGATAACAGTGCATTCTGTCTGTATTCCATTCAAGGAACCTTAAACAGAAAAACAATTCTGAGAGGTTAGTGTGCTTCCTCTGTGAGGGCAAAATACATCTATGAATGTTCCTGTAAACAAACAGATCTCAGCCCTTTATAGTGCAATTTCAATCCCATGATTCTTTGTAATATGTGTTTAATTGGCACATGGATTTTTTTTTTCTCCATTTTAACCAGAAAGCAAAACAGCTAACATTTCAGATTTAGAGAGAAGTAGGCAATAAAACTCTCCATGTAAAAAAAAAATCTCCCTTTTTCCTCTGACATTTACCCTAAAAAAGCTATTTGACATCAGGGGCAGGACGTATGGAAGGATGACACAGGGAACAAAAGGGAAGAGGTTACCAGTCAGGTCTGAATGTAAATGAAATGTAGATACTGGGGTCTTTCTGGTTCCTTTAAGGTCCAAAGTTGATACCAGATATAATATTCCTAATAACCCATTCCTGACATTAGATTCTTCTTTTCCCTGGCAATAATTTTAAATGAAATAGATAGTGCCACCTGCTGTGAGTGTTTAAGCCTTTCTCTCTCAAACCTCTCTGAAAATGAATAGGCTCATTTATTTTAATGAAACTCCTTTTAGTATGCACTTCAGGTGTGTAATCTAAGCTACCCAACTCATCAGCAGAATGGTAGATAAAACAATGTATAGAATTTTCACATATAAGGAAAATTTGTCCATCCAGTTTGAAAAATACAGACTTCCTGCTTTTTCATAATTACATGGCAATAATTCTGATTTCTGCTTAACTGCTGTTTTGCTCTCTTTGCTGGTTGCCAGCTGGTGTGGACTCGGTTCAATGTATTCAGTGTTAAATGCTAAGGCCCTGTGTGGTTGCATCCTAGTTATTTAGTTCAGTTAAGTTTCCAGATGAATAAATGCAATAAGAAGGTTGTGGCACTTCAACCTCCACAGCATGTTTTGTCTCACCTGTGCAAAATGAAGAAATAGTTAGGGTATGTTGCAGTGTCTGAATTGCACTGGCTCCATGGAGTGATGCGTAAACCTGAGCAAATGCACATTTTATGCAGCGTTACAATAAGGAGACAACAATAAGCAAAAGTTAACAAAGTTTATGACTTTAGCCACTGTTATTCAAAAAAAGGTCCATGCCTTAATTCCGAGCAATGGAAAAATTGACATAAGATATTTTTCAAAGATATGGTAGGAATGGGAAACAGACTTTACTTTTTTATTGTACTTTACTATGGCTGAACTTAATATTGTATTGCTATAATATAGATATGGCAGATATGGTAACCACTCAAATGGGGCTATCTATCTCATATTAAGATCTTCCTTAAAAGAGACGATTTTCTATTCTGTTGTAGGTATTTCACTGTAAATATAATGAACTATAACTCAGGTTGCTCAGCATAATATGTAGAGGATTATTTATCTCTAACTGACCCTTGTGTTACACATCTTCCAAACAGGCTTAATGCTGCTCCCCTAAACTGTGTTATACTCCAAGAATATTTAGGCCAATGTTTATTTTAAATAGGTTGACTACACTGGTTTTTGTTTTTCATATTACTGTCTCAGCCAAATACATCCGCAGTCTGAACTGGACTGGCAGCTGCTCAAGCTTTGGCTGTCACCATTTCATGTGGCCTGCATCACACATAGGCCATGATTCAGAGCTAAAAGGCCACAGGGCAGCAAATCTCAGATGCATTAGCCATCCCAGTAAATCTGTGACTCACTAAGTTGTTTCACCTTCCTGTGGTATTTCTGGCATCTTGAGCTCTGCCTATGTGATTTGTTGTCGTTGATGAGAGAAAACTGTCAAAATGAATATACAGTTAACCACCAAAGTCTAACTGACCGGAATCACTCTTTGTCCTTATTAACACCTCTTCCCTCCAACAATGGCTAAGTCTCTGCTTTCACGAGAGCCTGAGGAGCTCTCTTCCTTAAAGACCAAATTGTTTCCACAAACCATCTGTCACCAGCTGAATTGCTGTTTTTCCCCAGTTAGCAGCAACTAGTGCTTACTCCAGCTGTAAATACCTGATGTGGTTCCAGAGAATTTTGTCTTTAATTCTTTCTTCTATTCCTATAAATTCATCATAGGAGCATGTTTTTTTGAAGTCAGGGGAAATTCCAGTGTACTGGGAGATTAACAGATCAGCTTTCCCCATTCCAATTTAAAACAAATGAACAACTTTTTACCTTCCTTTCTTCTTTGTGCTAATGATCTGAGCTGTGAGTGACTCTTGAAGAGTATCTGTAATCATAGAATTGTCTAGTTCTATGATCCCCTTCATTTTCTCTTTCTTATTCTCTTTGGTCTTGTTTCCCTTGATTATTACCACAAGGGGTGTATTTGGCATGGGCAGGAAAGAAAGAGAAACAACATCCTCCAGCAACAACACCTTCCTGTACTTAAGTTCTTGATTGTTTCAAAACAAAAAAAAAAACACCAAAACAAGTCCAGAGGAACAGAAAATGTTTGATTTGCTTGTTAGAGCCAGAAGCTATGCTTCTCTGCAAAACAAATACACATCTGTCTTGCTGAGCCAAAAGCAAACTCAGTAGGAGGAAAGTCCATATTTACTGATAGGACCGTAACTGCTCTGCAAATATGAATTATCACAAAACCATTTAGAGATGATTTGATATACTGACCTCATAATTGATTTGAATTCCAGGAATGCTATAAAAATCAGTCATGTCTCAAAGGGGATTCTGGCTTCCTTTTGTTTTCTGTGTCATCTTCAGGAACATGCTGTATGTACATCATACCAAAGGAAGAATGATATTTTTTGACTTTTTTTTTTTTTTATATCACAGGGCAGAAAATAAGAAAGAGAAAGAAAACAAAAAAATAACCTCCTCCCCCCAAAAAAAGAAGAAAAAGAAACCCAAAAAACCCACAAAAAACCAAAAAAAGAGATCCCAGACAGTGTTTATGATTGTCTTCTTTTGTAAAATTGCCTTAAAGAGGCAAAGTTGAAGTGGGACAAAAGCAAATACTGTGATCATAGATAGCTGCAGTCACACGGCAGGCATGTTGCAGTGGAGTTCACAGCGGCTTCTTTCTCTGGAGTAAGACATGCAGCACTAGAAACGGCAATAAGCTTTTAGCACAGATGCCACAGATCAGAAGTTTTATCAAAGGGACAGACTAGCTGCAGAGAATTCCCATCCCACCCCCCCCATTTCAAAGACATGTAGAAGCATCTAGTGAATCAGAGACTACATTCCCATAGAGCTTATGACAAGTGCTGTCAAAACCACATACTAGTTTGCTGGTGTTTATTGAAAGGTCTTTTCTTGTGGGGTTTTTGGATTTTTGGTTGGTGGGCTGCTTTTTTTTTTTTCCACTAAAGAAGTTTTTTATTGATAAGCTTCAGGTAAAAAAATGGGGGAATAAAGACATAGATTTCTCCAAATGTCAGCCTGTGTCTGGTACAGAAGCTGAATAACTGAAACTAGAAATAAAATACAAATGTTTTCATTTAAATGATTTATCCTCAGACATAAACACAGAAAAAAATCCAGTTAGATAAATCAGTTATTGAAATTAAATTTAATATATAGTATTTTATTAAAAAAATTGTCCTTTCCCTTTTCCTAACAGCAACAAAAATTATCTCTTTTACCATAGCTTGCAGAATTTGTCGAAATTAAAATCCAGTGTTTACTACACTTCCTGCCTGGAGATGCAGCAATTAAAAAATGAAAAAAGCAAAATCAAAACCAAACAAACCCACCCCACCCCACCCCACCCCAAATCATCCAACCAACCAAACAAACAAACAAACAAAAAAACAACAGACAAAAACCCCGAAACAAACAAAAAATCCAAAACCAGAATAACAGAAAAAAATGAAGGAAAGAAGGTTGTTTCCCACTTTTCTGTACTGAGAAACCAATCTCTAGAAAGACAAAATTGACTTACTCTGGAAGTTTTAAAAAGAACAACAGAGAGTTAATCAAAATGGCTGTCCCAGGCCTGAACTGTAAAAATGCTTCATGTGGGAGCTGCTGGCATTTCCAGCCCACAATGGGAAAGGATCTTTGTGTATTCTATTTCTATCATCTACCTTTACAGGGTTTTGATGACTTGCCTTGCCAAGACAGCTGCTAGTGAACGAAAAAATACATCTGCATGTCCAAGTGCAGGTGGGATGAGGTCAAAAAATCACCATTTTATTTGTTTCTTAATCATTTGTGATTTTGTTATTCATTTTTCTGTTTAAAGAAGTGTCCGTCCAATGCCTTAGGTAAATGTCCATGAAACCCAAAACAATCCCATCGGTGTTTTCTGAGGACTAAGAAGCAGCTGGTCTGAAGAGAAAGAGCTTTCACCGGGATCCTGATTGCTCCCCAAGCAGCTCCTTTCCTCCCACAAAGGTGCATTTCTGCAGGCCTGCTGGAAGTCTTATGTGACATATAGACTCCCCAGGCAAGCCAGTCTTTAAAATCTGCTTTTAGTTCCTCTGGCAGCTCTGCTACTCCAGAGATTTCTGAGCTTCTGTTCTTTGCTCTCATGCAGAGAGGGATGATGGTCAGGATAAACACGTGGAAAAACAGAGCAATGGCACATTTCAACGTGGAAGTGAAGATGAGCAGAAAGGGAGTTGAAAGGTGGATATTTTTAGGAGATAGGAAGGCACAGGTGTCCTTTTGTACTAAGTAAAAAAAAAGTTCTTTAAAACATGCTTTTGCCTACACTTTGCCAATGAGCATGCGTGGGATTTACGCATCTGGAGCTTTGGTGTGTCTGAAGTTTGAAGTTGATTTCAGAATAAACCAACTTTTTAAAGTCCACCCCCTTGTGTCTGATTTGAGTGCCTTCTGAAAAAAAAACAAAAACAAAAACAAAAACAAAAACAAAAACAAAAACAAAACAAAACAAAAAAAAAAACCAAACAAAAAAAACCAAAAAAAAACCCCAAAAAACAATGAGGCAGCTAGGGACAACTTGGCTTCTCTTTGCTTGCTCATGTGTTTTGAGGCTTATACAGGGATAGAAGACATTTGTGTCTTCATATTATAAAAGCCAAGCCAGTCCTGATTGTTGTAGTGATTTAGCAGCAGGTTTTCTTATCATAATATTCAATACTTATATTGATATAAGCTTAGTAAGAATAGTTTGGTGGAATGGAATTTAGATCCAGATTTAATTTCCCTGAATGTAGGTGTCTAAAAGAAAGATAAATATATACATTTCCTATGTACTTAACAGAGATTTAATCAATACAGCCAATGAAGCCTGGAGGGCAAATCAAAGGTCCAGCCTTTAAAAGTCTACCTAAACTAAGAGTGAGTTGAATTACTCTCCAGGATCTTCAGATTGTCTTGATCTAGAGCCTCCTCCAAAACTGCTAGGGGACCAGAGGATACTCTTGTCCCAGTTTTCAGCAATGCACTTGCATATGAGCATGAAATCCCTTGCCTGTAAAGTGTTTGTGCTCTTGGTGTAGTGAGAGAGGCACAAGGCTACTGGTAAAACAACAAAGTTAGAGGTAGCCTGGCTTCAGAGCAGCAGCCTTTTAGTTTAAGGGCTACTCTCCAGCACTCACCTCCCTATTTAGGTTCCAAAAGAAATTAGTGATATTTTCAGAAGGCCTGAGTACTGTCAGTTCTGGGTGCAGTCAGAATTCTCACAGGACAGAGGAAGTTTTAAATTTGTTTGGGCAGCAAGTCTAAATTTTAAAATGTAGCCATATTTATTTAAAATTTAAAATAATTGTATTTGTGAATCACACTGACACCCAATGGTGTGAATCAGACAATGGGAAATTTTCAACAGTACAAAACTGCATCAAATTTATAATCAGAGCAACATTTAAAAAAAAATGGTTACAATTCCTGTAAAATAATCAATAACCTGTTTCAGGAATAAAAAGAGAAAATTAGAGTTTTACAAATTGAAGGAATGTTAATGGATGAGAAATTTCATGAGAAAACTTTAAACCTTAAAGATTTAATTCCAGCAGCACCTAAAATTCAGCACGTTGATGTCAGGGCAGTCGCCCTGCAAAACCTCAGCAAGTGAACTTGAGGACAGCCTTGGGACTTTTCTGTGCTATGGCAAAGAGAAGACTGGAGAACAATTTTTTGTGTATCTAGGGCAAAGGAAACAGTATATAAATGTGGACAGAGGGGAAGGGAATGCCTGGAAAAGAAAATGTATGGCTATGAGGTTTTCCAAAATTATGTTTGTGACTCTACATCTAGATAAAGAATCACACCACAAGTGTCTCATTATTATTTTTAAAAGCTCTGGAAATATATATATCTGCTTACATATCAAGACTGCTATTAATAGTGAACAGAAATGGTCTGGAGATTCTGTGATCATACTTACATACACGTGCACACACACATGCAAATATTAACTACAGTTAGAGGTGTATTTAATTTGGTTCTTCTCTTGTTCTGGTATAAACCAGAATTACCTGGTAAAGTCAGTGGAGCTCTAAATTCCAGTGGGGTGAGAATAAAAGGGTTTTTATTCCTTGTTAGGAGGGTTTTCCTTCCTTCCTTCCTTCCTTCCTTCCTTCCTTCCTTCCTTCCTTCCTTCCTTCCTTCCTTCCTTCCTTCCTCCTGTTGTGAAGCTAAACCTAAATGCTGCAAAAAATTGTGATTTGAATGATGAAAATTAAGAAGTTCTAGCATATAATTGTTCTTTTCCTTCAGCTATGAAGCAAATGTTATCAAATGCACTGTGATCTTAACTTCAGTATTCCTTATAATGGTACAATTTATTATTTATTTAATTCCATAAAAGCAAATGGAGTTAACCAGAACCACATTGGTATAAATAAGAGGAGAATCAGATTTTGAAAGGTAACATCTTGCTGTCTGTTACATAGCTGTCAAAATGGATGAAAAAACCCTGTTATGTTCCTCCAGACCATATACCTTTAAAATCAGAACTGTCAGTGATTGATGGAGCTCCAATGAAAGATACAACATTTATAATGCTGCTACATATGTGAACATCTCTCTGTACATCAATGTCATTTAGGGACAAGTGTTGTAAGTTGACCCAAGCAGATTTCTTTTGCCAAGAAAAAACCAAACCAAAACAGTCAAACAAAAGCCCCCTTGAACCCTGATGAAAACCACAAACAAACAAACAAAAAATAATTCCATGTCATATGCATTTAAACATAAAATATTGTTGATATCTATTAGAGATTGTGCTGGTTGTAAAAACTCAGTGTCGCAATTAAGACCGCTCAAGCCACTGCAAAGGGTGTGGCTCAAGCCAAATAGGACTTTCGATAGTGCCTATTACTAGGATAGATATTTCGTTTTGAATCCACAAAAGAGTTTCTGGGAAAAACAGGTGGAATTTGATTATTGCCTCAAGGAGTCCATCAAATAAATTAAAAAAAAAAAAAAAAAAAAAAAAAAAAACAAAAAACCAAACCAAAACAAAAAGACAGCACTCAAACCAAACAAAATTGGTGAGAAAAAAAGTTTCTAAAATCTTTGAAAGAGATTTTATCCAGCAATTTAGGAATTTACCCAGCATGACATAGACTCAAGTTAAATCTGCTCTCCTTCTAAGGTGTTTTGAGTCTACGACATTCAAAAGAAGGACTTCATAAATAGTCCTTCCTGAATACTTATATGGCCTAAGCTGACACAAGACATATCCAGTACTTCTTGCGTTTAGAGGAGCCATAAAAATAGTCTTTGAAATTTAAGCTGGAAATTTTGTTGGAGCTGAACTTGTAATCAAAGAGAAAAAAAACCCTAATTTTACAGCAATTACTTTAAATTTTCACTCACTCCTTGCATTCTATGCAATATGACAAATGATGGAATGATGCCTCTGAATATCTTCCATGTTGATGGCTGAGATATTCTACAGTGCTAGAGCTCAGTGACAACATTATCTCTAGCTTTTTGACCTTCAAGGGAATTAGTGAAGCATTTCTTATGCCATAACTTGCTATTCATTTTGTGCAGGTAAACAAGACTGGAGGAGAGTGAGGTAAGGGCAGCCAAAAACAAAAATTGAAGTTAAAAACAAAGGGAAAAAGATGGAATAGGAATTAAACAGTGTAAGCAAAACTTGTGCCCTGTTTTTCCTTTTTGCCTGTTAACAGCAATTACCCCCATCCTTATCTGTCACAAAGCAAACAAACAGACTTCTGGAAAGATGGAGCAAAAGGCAGGGCTGACAGTTCTGCAGCCAGCTCAACAGCAGCAGAGTCTTTACTGGGTGCCATCTGCAGCACAAAAACTGAGCTGCATTTCCCTTTTAAGACTTCTTATGGAAACAACTTGAAACTAGTAATGATTGATGCGTCTTTTATCAAACACGGATAGCTAATCCAATAACTGGATCTTTCACATTTATATGGCATTTTCAGGCTAATGAACAATTAAAGCTGGACACTGGGACATTCCCTTTTTTATCATAATTCACTAAGGGCTGGAGCGTCAGTCTTTACATCTTCTAAAGCTTTACAATTTTTTTCCCTATGACTATAAATGAGTTTTTTATTCTGCAGATTTTAAGACTTTGGTAGAATCCTTTTTGTTGCTATTGTTCACAGCTGAAGGAGAAGGTTATTTGTTTTACTAAGATAAGGTTTCTAAAACATCCTGCTTAAAAAAAAAATACAGCAAAAACAGATGATGTTTTCTCTCTTTTCCAGTTATCTATTATTTTCTAAAGAAACTGAAATGCCATCTTGCCTCCTGGATAAATTATCTCTTTGTTTAAAACACAGGCAAAAAGCCTCCAAGATATAAATAAAGGTCAGCTGAAGAGGTTCAGTTTAGCACAGGCATTGCTAAACACAAAGTTGTTTAGCTGGACTTTAAAAAACTTGTATATTTTCCTTTTCTTACACTGAACACTCTCATTACTTTTACACTGTGCTGGTTTGCAGTAAAATCACCCAGGCCAGAGCAGGGACCCAAGCACTAGCACTACAGTTGCCCTTCTTGTTATTCCTCAGCACAGCTCTGTCCTCTATGAGCTCAGTCCATCTCAAACAATGCCCAATTGAAGCCAGGGAGCTAGCTCAAACACCATTCTCAGCAGTCAGTTTGTTTGCAGTTATATTATGTGTTAGATCATCTAACCATTGGCTGTCAACTATAGTGTGCCGACATGGTACAGATGTAATCTTATGCTCAGACCAAAATTTCACTCATTTCATCTACCATCTTATGTTTTTTGGAGCAACTCCAAAATGAATATTAAAATTTTAAATTATTTCATTTGTAGTCATACACTGTATTTAAGATGGGATTTCAGATTTCTTCAACGACAGATAATTATGGAGCAGCCCTGGATGTTTGTACAGATTGGGAATGAGAAGCTGGAGAGAAGTGCCATGGAAAGGGACTTGGGGGTCCTGGTCGATGGCAAGTTGAACATGAGTCAGCAGTGCCCTGGCAGCCAGGAGGGCCAACCCTGTCCTGGGGAACATCAGGCACATCAGGCACCAGCCAAGCAAAGGAGGGAATTGTCCCACTCTGCTCTGAGCTCTGGTGGGCTCACCTCCAGTCCTGGGGGATGTTTTGGGTGCCACAATATAAACAAGACATTAAACTGCTAGACAGTGTCCCAAGGATAGCAACAATGATGGTGAAGGTCCTTGAGGGGAAGTCATATGAGAGCAGCTGAGGTCAATTGGTCTGCTCAGCCTGGAGGAGACTGAGGGGAGACCTCACAGCAATCTACAACTTCCTTGTGAGGGGAAGAGCACGGGCAGGCACTGATCTCTTCTCTATGACAGCACTCCAGGGAATGGCCTGAAGCTGTGTCCAGAGAGGTTCAGGTTGGGTATAAGGAAAAGGCTCTTCACTCAGAAGGTAGCTGGGCACTGGAACAGCTCCCCAGTGAAGTGGTCACAGCACCAGCCTGACAGAGCTCAGGAAGTGTTTGGACAATGCTCTCAGGCACATGGTGTGACTCTTGGGGATAGTGCTGTGCAGAGCTGGGAGTTGGACTCAGTGTTTGTGGGTCCCTTCCAGCTCAACATATTCTGGGATTCCGTATCTAAGCTTTCAACATTATAAGAAATGTTTCTCTTGGGTTCAATTAACCCAGTTGTTTTGGTTTAACCCCAGTCAGCAACCAAGCCCCACACTTCCACTCACTCACTCACCACCAGCAGGATCAGAGAGCACTGAAAGGGTGAAAGCCAGAAAACCCATGGGTTAAGGTAAAGATAATTTAATAGGGAAACCAAAAGTTGCACACATAAGCAAAGCAAAATGAGGAATGGGCAGGCAGGTTTTCAGCCATGCCAAGGAGAGCAGGGCCCATCACATGTAATGGTTACTTGGAAGAACAAACACCATCACCCCAAATGGCCCTTTCCCTCCTTCTTCTCCCCCCAGCTTTTATATACTTAGTATGAGTCTGCAATACCTCTCCGGCCAGTTTGTTTCACCTGTCCCAACTGTGTCTTCTCCCAGCCTCCCATACACCCCCAACATATACTCCTTGACAGTGTGGCAGTATGAAGAGACAAAAAGACTTGGCTCTGTGCAAGACCTGTTTAGCAATAACAAAAACATCTCTCTGTTTTCAGCCCTCTACCCCAGCCAAACTAACTCTACCCCAACAAATTACGGCTACCCCAGCCAAAACCAGTACACCCATGAACATAGAGGACCAGGAACTTTATCTGAACATAAAAAAGGACTTTCCCGTGAGGATGATGGAGCACTTGTGCAGGTTCCCCAGAGATTCTGGCAATATCCCCTTCCCTGGAGAAATTCTGGCAATATCCCCTTCCCTAAAGCACAATCCTGAGTGAGGTACTTTAGGGAACAGTGCTTGAGCAGGGAGATTGGACTAGACTGACCTGCCATGCTCCCTTCTAATCTTAAACATTATGTGATTCTGTCACCATCATCTCAGATGGAATTGATGCATATCACAAGTTTTAACCTTTTAAGAGAGTTATTTTAAGAGACCAAACCAAAATCTTCCATCATTTTTTACATTATGATTCTAGTTTGAGGGGGACATGCCTTTGAATCAGCAGCATAACTAATACCTCTCAAGCACAAAATCTCATAATGAATTTTGTTCTAGGGTGAGGTATTATTAGGCAACAAGACATCTTCTTCTCCCTTTTCCTTTTCATTGGAGAGATATAGAAAACCTCTTATTGGTACCTAAAAGTTCAATATATGTTATGACTTGACATAATAGCTTAGTGAATTAAACATAAACTTCATATATGGAAAATTAAAAAAAAAATTCTTTTTTTTTTCATTAAGAAAGAAAAATTTTGAATTCCAGACAAAGAAAAAATGTTCATTTAAGGATATTAAAGTAATATAGGACACAAGTTTTTGCACAAGCACATGGAAACTGATTGCAATCTACTTAAGTCAGCTAACAATAACAGAATCAAAATTCCAACCAGGTATCTTTAACATCTCTTTAGTTTGAGTAGAATAAAATAAGCTCACATTAATGGATTAACGCACTACATTATGTAAGTAAGATTACATATTTAGATAAATAGTATGTTTTTCCTGGATTACACAATTACTTAAAAAGAAAAATCTAGATTGCATGTAAACAAATACCCAAATGAAAGCTGAGCTGCAGTGTCTGAAATAATTTTCAGTGACACAGATTTCTAAGACTATTTATATGTCCAAACTGAAGTGCTTTAGGGGATGTTTGAAGACTTTGGCCTTATAAGTGTGATTTGAGAATAATTCTGCTTCAAAAAGTTCTGTGTAGCTAGAAATATGCATTATTTAGAAGTCTAAATATATAAAAAATCCCAAATTATTTCACTATTGCCTGAACTTTGACATCTTCTTTATATGCACATATTGCTGCCACTTATTTTACCCAACAAGGAAAATCACATAGCCAAGGTCACAGAATTGAAGAATGTAGTAGTCTTATTTGTCCAGGTGAGACTAAGACCCATCTTTTCTTTCTCTTTCCCTTTCATCCAGAAGACAGAGGTCTCAAAGGACTGTAGTGCCAGGTCAAAAGTTAAGAGCAATAGCTTTAGATCCTTTCTTCTGCTAAGGCATCAGAAGCCTCTTTTGAGCACTCCCTCTTTTTTTTTTTTTCCCTCTCTACATGAACTCTGGGTGAGAATTTCCCTTCCTTTGGGGCACTTGCTACTTTCTAGGCTTTGAGAAAACTTACTCACTATTCTGCCTGCCTGGATCTAGTCCTTAGGTTTAAATTGAGTGACATAGTAATTTTCCTGGTTGTACTTGGACTGTGAGCTTCATAATTTTTTAGATAAACTGAAACAAAGATGTTCCAGGGGTTTTAGAGGTTTTGTGAAGCTTCATAAATAGCAAGTCTTGCATTGTCACCACAAAGTCACATATACTTGATCATAAGCTAAACTGTTCACAATTTCCCTTTCTCCTTGCCTCTTAGAGCACCTTCATCTCTTGGGTTTGACAAAGGTCCATCATAAATGGCCTCTGTCTCTGGCAATATTTTAGTGTTGGGTCTCCCACAAATATAAAGCTATTCATCTTCACACCTTGCTAGGTCTTTCTAATTCATTATCAATGCTCATAAAATTGTTCTAATTTGAAATGGTGAGATTTATCTGTCAGTATAAGCATATCTTTAAGTATAAACTGAAGTTAGATATTAATGAATATTATCTTATGATTTTTTTTGTCCTTTCAGGAGTTCTGCAAGACATTTTGTATTCATTCTGTTTCCTAAGAAATTATAAGAAAACATGTAATATTTGCCTTCAATATCATGAGAAACCAGAAAGCACTCAAAAAATTCCAAGAAAGCCCCATGAGATTTGTTGATTTCCAGGTAAAAGCAAATGATTAAATGAAATTTAAACTAACTTACAGTAAACCAGGGTCAGAAAATGTGCATAATATATCAAGGTCAAAAGGCTGGTGATTCTTTGAGACAGTAACTCTGAGAGCCAGGAGTAACTTTATTTATCCTTTTTTAATTGCAAAACCTTTTTGTGCTGTTTTGTATTCTTTACAAATTTTAATTAAGACAGTTTGCTGGTGGGTGCCCAAAGTAAATGCATGTGGATATAGCTCTCTGTCTCTTAAGAAATGTCTGAGGTATACAGTGTTTAAAATTTTTATGCCTTTGTGACTCTATGTATCCTTTATTTCATCACTCCCTTGGTAGTGTAGTTTATTTTCCAAGTTAAACAAAGGCATTGGCAGAGAAGCTACAAAGTGTTCTAATCTCCTGACCCTCACACTGACAGTTCAATATATTTTAGAACAACTAAAGATATGGAAGTGGAATTATGAAACAAGCAGGCACTTTAGAAGAATGTTCTATAAATTTATAGCTTTACTGCATAGTGGAACTGCTGTAGTTTTAAAAGAGCAAGGACATACATCTGGAAAATAAAACATTATGGTAGTGGCTCACTGTAAGAAAAAGATAGAAAGATCTGTCAAATAAAATTGTACAGAAAATGTGAAATTATTGGTTTCATTGGGATTTATTAATTTGATAAATTTCAATACATGTTTGCTAAATGAGGGAGGGGAAACTGTAACACAGGCTGATAACTTGAAATCATTTTATAACATGTTCTGGTTTTATTTTTCCACCTATATCTAAAATTCATGCAGTTAGCTAGGGAAAGGTTCTCTCCCCTCAGTGGGCCGGTTCTTGCAGTAACTCAAAGCACACATATTCAAGCATCAAATGTCACCACATTGCCATCTTACTGTGAGTGACTGGAATTTACTTCCTATTGTTAGTGGGGCTGAAAATTTCTACTAGATACTACAGAGTTCATAATGTGTTGTCTAAGCTGAAAACATTTTCAGGCACTGAACTGACCTTTTAGAAAACTGCACTTTCATCCTTAAAGTGCTGGACTATTGCAATATTTCATTTAAAAGGTTATTTAAACTTTTTTCATCTTTTTGTGGAAAAGGGTAAGGATTATTTTGTGAAAGAAGTATCTTCATATAACTCTTCTGTGTCAAAAACCAAGGAAAAATACCACTCATTACTCTAAAATTGCTCCAAGAAAACTAGGCAGAAAAGACCACAGCTGCTATTCTCCCTGAGAAATGAGAAGATAATTGTAATTAATATTTAATACTTGCTTTCTAATAACTAATAGTTCTAACTAATGGTTATTAACATTTGGGTTTTTTTCTATGAACATTCTGAGAAAAGATGAGAAGAAGAAAATATTTTTCTTCTATCTTATTGACTTGGAACTGAGGTACAGAGAAATTATGAGCTGCTCACAGTCAGTCAGAAAAATCTGCAACTAAATGTGTACTTCTCCAGTACCAGTTAAAAGTCCTGACAAAAAATCTCTTCCTCTGCCAATTTGGCTGAAAAGGGATTGATTGCTTGTAGAGCCTAACCATAATACAGCACCTGTGCATTTAAAAGAAGGAAAAAGAAATTGAACCAGATTGCAGAGTTGCCAGCCTGAGGAATGCTGACCACAAACAGCTTTTTCCCCTACAATTTATCAGAGGAAGGGAAAAGAAGTATTAAAGATAGGATTAATCCTCTTTAGAGGGGAGAATGTGGGAAATGATTACTGCAAGAACTGGTTGGCTGTAGTGCTAAGGGATCAGATTTTAGAAAAAAAAAATAACAGCCTGCTTCCAAATGATAAATGAATATGTGAGCTTCACTGATGGCACACATGACTGTTTTTAGACTTAGAAGAAGTGACAGAGGAAGATGAACAGTCATGTAAGTGGCAGGGTAAGTGTATTAAAGGCATAGCATAAGAGAAATGAGCTGACATAAAGACCAGTGACCGTAAGGAGAGGTGATAAAAAAAGAGAAGGGAATATATTAAGGAAATGAGTTAACTCTTCTCATTCCAAATCTAGTATAACTCTTAGGTCAATGAAGAAAGCAGCATTGTCCCAGGAAATAAGTGGAGAAATGTGGAATTAAGAACAGAAAGAAAGAAATACAGAAGATTTAACTGTATGCTTTGCTGGCATCATCTTCTTAGAAAATTTGATATGTATTCGATACTGTTTTTCATGATCACAAACATGAACTTTAAACGGGCATTTGGCATTTCCAGAAGGCTTAAACATATGTGATTAAATAAAGCAGACATAACAGAGTAAGGTACTGCCCAGCCAATTATTCCTGCCCTAGAAAGGTTGCCAAATAATGCAGATTACATGCAAATTTTTCCTTTGAAATTTACAATAAATTATGTTGTCTTGCAGTAGGCTGGGTTAGGAGTGCACATTCATTAATGGAGGATCAGCTGCTGAATGTAATTTATTAAGCTGGTATAGCTTATATATTTCAGACACAAATCTCAAACAAAAATTAACTAAATAAAATGGAATTAAGCTTTTAGAGACTACTGTAGAATTATTGGAGCAATATAAAATATTTTCTTCTAAAGAATTATCTATCATATTTCAGAAGAGGGTATGAGACCAAGGACCACTTATAAAAAGTGGGCCACCCTTTTATGGCGGCAAGAAGCCAACACACAAAGATGCTCCATAGTTGCAAGTTTCTGGAAGCAGCGAGCAGTGCAACTGAGGTTTTCCTTATTTTCTACAGAGGTTGAAACAGTAGATCCTGAGGGGGGAAACAGAAGCTCAGTCCACAGTTTAACGCTAACACTGCCACAAACAGGAAGCTGCTTCTGAAAGAGGATTCACCTACTAACTAAACAGCCACTGAGATCTTTGTTGAAGTTGATCTTACTGCATAAACATGAGGTTTTCAGCAACAGAACACCATAGGGAAGTAATCCTTTGGGCCTCCTATTGCCTTGCAGTAGTTGTAGCTGCTTAGATCTTCTCTGTCTAGGTGTAGCATGTTTATAGGATCACAGAATGAATGGTGGGGGTTGAAAGGGACCTTTAAATGCCACCTGGTCCAACCCCACTGCAATGAAAAGGGATGCAATGTCTTCAGCTACATTGCATTGCTCAGAGCCTGGGCAACAGGGATGGGACATCCATCAGCTTTATGGGCACCCTATTATTCTTTCACAGGGATTAAGGACTGTGCATAACATAAAAAATGGAATAGTCAACCTAAAATACTTTTTTTTTTTGATGAAATTGTATTAGAAATTTTTTTTCTGAGAATTTATTTTCCTCAGAAAAGGGTAGTATAGTGGTGTTCATGTAAAAAGCAGAAAAAGGTACCACTTTTCCACCTTGTGTTTTTTTTTTTCCTAAGAGACCTTTTGTATAGAATTATAAATAGCTGTGGAAAGTAAGATGCCATGCAGCAGTAACTATGGAGATAAATGTTTACATTTAATAATCAGTAATATATTTATATTGCTGCATCAGGAGCATGCATCTTATGGTTGCTGTTTTACTCCCCCAGGTCAAATACGTTGCAGACGTTCAATGTATTAAATTATATGCATGTCTATATTGAACAAAACCAAATGCAACTATAAGAGATACTTCAAAATAATAATTTTTAAATGATTAAAATTATTTTAAAATTATTATTAATAAATAATAATTTATTTATTAATAAATAAATAAAACTGAAACTGCAATTACTTCCCAGTCTAAGGAAGTATTCTGGCAGTATGTTACCAATACTCAGTAAAAAATTAAGGATGGCAATCCTTGCACACTAATTTGACATATTAAAAGAGATGTGAATTTAGATGAGAAAACCAAGACTTTTTGGAAAACAATCCATTTTTTATTTAATATAATAAAGCATTGCTCTTGTTTTACATACATACTGGTTTTACATTTTTTTTTTAAATAAACCTATCTGGATGGAAGTTTTACTCTCTCCTTTTAAGAACATTTCAATAAATTGAGATTCTGAATAGAATTTGTTGATAAACTTCCATCAAAATCTAGTGAATGTGGAACATGTGTTTTCCTTGTTAATGACATTTTTAATGGGTAAATGTCAGATTGTCGCCATTATTATTTTCCCCAATTTTTTTTGGAGGGGGGAATGCATGTAGAACATTTTCTTTCAGGTCAACATCATGGTAATACTTCTGTCCACTGAATCTCTTAATTTCCTAATAAGAACTGCAGATTGCAAGATTCTGGGGTCTTGTGATGATGAGACTTCATCACTATGGTACAGTCAGTATGAGAGGTTTTCCTAGAAAGACGCTGTCTACATGAGAGTCTAAAACACAAGAAGAAAAACTGTGATCAAAATCAACAATTCTATCTACTTACTCTATTATTACAGACCAAAATAACCATAGGATTTTGAAGGAACAGGTTCTTAACAATCCTTCTCATTTCATAAATCATTGCAAATTTATGAGATGCTGAGTTTTGTTCACACATATTTAAATATCATAGAGAAACTTGTATCTGTATCTTGTATCTATTGGAAGTTATTACAGCAGACAGGAATACCGAGCTATTTAGGGACAACTATTCTAATTTTCATTGGTTTTACCAGGGACTCAGGCACCAAAATCCTGTTCAGCCATCACCTACAGACAGTTGCGAAACCAGTGATCGTTATTCATATTGTTGAGCACTCACCCATTAATCAGGGTAAAACTTGAGAATTGAGAATGACATATTTGTCAGTCCTCCTCACTTCCCATAAACACTTTTGTTGATTTTCACTTATATGTACAATACTAAATGAGTGGAACAGTGCACTTTACTGAATCAATACAGAGCATGATGATTTAAAGTGTCAGGATATAAGGCACAGAGAAGAAAAAAACAGGAGCAAGAATAGCAACATTACTGAGAAATGAAATGGAATCTGCTGAGAAAAATGGCATAAACGCTTGGAATGACAGTAGAGAAAGTTTTGATAGAAATTTGGATAATAAAGGCAGTCAGGTAATTCACTGATGTAGCTACAGATCTTTTGGGCAGTTAGAGCAGATATGGCAGTACACTCAGCATGGTCTCTAAAAGCTTGGCTTTAATCTTTATCAAAGGAAAAGTAATTACCTTGATACAGAATTTGAAGACAACTAAGCAAAAACTTAAGAGGTTTTTTATTTTTTTTCCAAGGAACTATAAATTGTTGGGAGGGAGGTGATGGGGAAGAGTGTTTGTTTTTATTTATTTCTTTATGTTTTGTTTTTCTGCTAAATAGCCCACATGGTTAGAGGCAGTTCTATATATAATGCAATTACTTGAGACAGGTATAAACACAGTTGATATTGAGAACATGCATTATGCAGCAATTAAAAAGTCTTCTGATTTGTTGTACTTATGAGACTTCTCAGCAGAGAAAGAAGTGCACTAGGTTTGATGTCAGAAAGTCTGACTATGAGAGAATGTGAAATACTCAGTGAAACTTTGGCTGATATTTTATAGCACTGAAGAAATATACTAAAGAGACTGAAATAATGAAAGAACTGACAATTAAAATTTACTCTGATATAATCCATCCAGAGAAACAGAGAACAAAGTAAGTTAACAATGAATGTGAATAATGTTGATATATGTAAGGAAAAAAAGGCAAAAAAAAAAAAACAACCTCTAAAGAAATATGAAAATTCTAGAAAGAACAGGGAGAAAGGAAGATAAAATGTGGAAGTAGTGAAAACCAGGAGATAGAGGATAACTCTTATTTTTGCATGGAAACCATTTAATTCCTAAATTCAGAAGCTATATAAATTATATTAGCAATAGTAATTGAATGCAGATTTGCAATGCATATGCCATAAACACTTAGTTTAGGCTGGGAAAGATACAATACTGGGATTGATTCTTTTTTGTAGTAGCTGCTACGGGTCTGTTTTAAAAAGGCGTACTGAATACTGTTGATGATGTTGATGTTTTCCTTACTGTTGAGCAGCGCTGACGTAGGACCGAGGTCTTTTCTACCTCTCACCCCAGTCCTCCAGTGAGCTGGTTGGGGGGTGCACAAGGAGCTGGGAAGGAGCACAGCCAGGACAGGTGACCCCAAATGACCAAAAGAATGTCATATGACATCATTCCCACCCTATGGCATCCTGCTCAGGAATAAAAATCATGATGTGAGGAGAGGCTTGTGAGGGCTACTGATGCTTGGATACTGGCTGGGCATCAGTTGGTTGGTGGGGAACAACTGTATTTTCTTCACTTGTTTTGTTTTTCTTGGCTTTGCTTGTTTGTGTTTTTTTTTCATTTTTTTGGTTGGGTTTTTGTGGGTTTTGTGTGTGTGTGTGTGTTTGGGGGTTTTGTGGGTTTTGTGGGTTTTTTGTGTTTTTTCTTTGTGTGTTTTTTGGGGTTTTGTATTTTTGTTTGGGGAGGATTGGGGGAGAAGTGACTTTCTTTCTTTGATTTTCTTTTTTTTTGGGGGGGTGGGGGAGTTTGGTTGGTTTTGCAGGAGGAGAAGGTTGTGAGCAAGTAGTTTTGTGGTTCTTAGCTGCCTAACCCGGTTGAACCATGACAGCATTGAAGGTGTTGGATGGCTACAAGGAACAATGAGCCATGCGAGTTAAGGCACAATAGAAGGGGCTTTCTTACCTGCTTTTTTTTAGTCACAATTTTCCCCATCTCTCCTATTTGCAAAAACACTCCAACAAACTACTTTGGATTTGCTCTAGACAGTTGAAAAAGAAAACTGGTGGGGTGAAAACACTACTGTCAAATTCTGGCCTACTTAAACTATATAAACCTCTTCAATTTAAAGCCACTTATGACCTAAATCTTCACAAATATGGGAATTTCCATTTCAGGAATGTCACTGCAGATTAACTTTGGGTGCCCAAAGTTTATACTTTTATACTTTATATCGACAGTCAGCCTGACCTGACGTTGGAATCCATTGCCTAAAAGTACATGGCTAGAAACAGGCGAGGAACCTTCTGTCATCCTTTCAGGCTTCCAGCTGCATCTCTAGAAAGACGTAGATTTCCTGCAGTTCTGTGTTGGCTCTGCCAAGATCATGCATATCTCAAGTATCCTCGGGCATCTGGTACCGTATTTCTGCACTCAAAGCACCCTTTGGTAAAACAGTTTTATTTCAACAATTTTATTTAGAGCATGCTGAAAGATACAATAGTTAAAGAAAGAAGAGAAATAATGAGGTGCATAATTAAACTGAGCTTTTTGATCAGTGCTTTCTAAAACCTAACTAGACATTTGTTATACTTGCAAGCTGTCTTGTTCCCAGTCTTCAGCTCATTTAATCAGATGTAGCTGAACTGCATCTAATACCAAGACCTACACAGTGATTTTTAAAATAAAAGATCTCAAATTCAGTTTATAGAGTCTGCCTATACACTTCTTTGAAATCTGTTTATAGTGAAAAGAAATTTGGCAAAACTCTTTTTTTTCTTGTGAGTTTCATTTAGCAAAGTTAAAATTTTCAGGATTTGATTGTCATTACTACATTCAGTAGTTATAAAAGCATGTCAACAGAGGATGGAAAGGCTGTACAAAACCTTGTTTCCTACATTTCTCTAGGGTTTCTGACTCAAAGTTGTAAAAACCCAGGAGTAAACTAGCAAACAGACAGTGACTCAGCCATGACCATTCGCTCCTCTTTTTGATCTGTTTTATTGCCTTTCACGAAGCAGTTTATTCCCTTTTGTTTCTGGTCAAAGACGTGATCATTCCCTGCACTTCTCCAGACACTTCTCTACTCTTTTGCTTACAAGAGGGATTAGTACGTCAGTCTCCCTTGCTTTCTCTTTCATACACAATGTCATAGGCTGCTTTCCCCTGCATGGTACAGAAATACAGCCTAAAATAAATTTCTAACAGTCTGCTTACTTGTTTTTTGGGGTTTTTTTGCCAAATTTTAATCATGTCCCATCTTCCTCTGTTTCAGAACACTCCCTTAGTGTTCTGAAACAATGATTAAGACCATGAAAACGGGGGCTTTGCAATGGATACCAGTGAGAAACACTGGTATGTTTTAGGACAGCCATAACTCCCTTTCACTAAACAGTCAGGGGCCATCCAGAAATGGGTACCAGTGCAGAAAACATTTTTTAAGCAATGTGTCTATTTAAAGCATTGCTTTACAACCCTAGCCTGTGGGTGCTGGCTGCTTCTAAAGTCAGTGTTGAACTCTGGCCCCCATGCACAGGGAGGGACAAGACCTTGTTTCCCACAGCAATGCAAGTGGCAGATGCAAATGACCACCCACTTGCCAATATGTACTGGAGCTAGAGTAGTCCAAGTGTTTCCACAATGAAATACATTCACACAGATCCTTCTTGAAAAACATTAAGGGATAATACTTCTTCTTGGAAGAACAACTGTTAGAATATGAGATGCCCATTCTAGGATTTACTAGCATCACTCTATATAACCTCTGTTGCAGATCAACTTGGCAGCTTTAGTTTAATCTCAGATATTTTACTGCTTTCCTAAATCTACCCAGTAAGGGTATAAGTATCCCTTACTAAAAAAGAATAAAGTCTGAAAATATCATAGGATTGGAGTAGATTACTGTGTGGAAACCAGATTTCTCATTTAAACTGAGGAAATCTTAAATGAGAAAAAGTTAAATATAGAAGCAACTGAAAGGAAATGCCCTTGCTGTTATGCTAAAGATGACAATTAAAAGATTGTAAAAACAATTTCTATATCTTAAATATATGACGATTTTAATATGAAATCTTTGCAGACTTTTTTTCCTAAAATCAAGCGTTAAAGGACTGCATATTTTATATTCCTGAAAAAATCCATTTGCCTTTTTCCATTTGCCATTTTTTCATTAAGAATATCTGTTTCTTTCTTATCTTTTAAATACTGCAAAGCATTCAGCTAATAGCAAGAAAGCAAGAGTTTATTTCAAGGTAGTGCTGTCTCGGTCACATGAGTCCTGATATTTAAAGTATTTTAATCAATATGAAAGAATAACAATTGCTAAGCTCTCCAAATACAATTATATTTACTGTACAAATCATCTTTGATACAAGCTAAAAAAAATACTTGCAGGACTTCTCTTTGCAAACTAAGATTTTTTCCTCAATGACTTCATTTATTTTCTAATCTATCTTTTCTGTGAAATCTCTTGCAACACAAAGCTTCCCTTCTTGTCCACATTCTAGCACAACTGTTCAGTCACTCATTTGGCCTTATATGAATTCCACATTTATTACAAATGTACAAAAAAAAATTGAAAATAGGGAAATCTTTCAGTTATATACACCATTTTCACACAACCATAAGGCTTTTCCTTGCAGTATATTTCACAGTGTGCTGGTCAGTCTACTTTAAGTGAGCCATATAGTGGAATTTCCTGTGTTTTGATGGACTCAGTCCCTTAAACTATAAAATGTTGCTGTTAAGAACCATTATTATGGATTATGTCTTCCAATGATCTTTTGTTTTCACCAAAATATTGTTTTGTATATGTTGTACTGGAAATAAGTGACCATTAATGCCCTTAAAGAAAACCCTATTGTTTATATATATCATGCATGGGATTTCTGAATGCACACCATATGCTGGCTAAAATACAAATCATAGGAAAGCACCCACTTCTGACTCTACCAGGGAAAACTGGCTAGAAAGGATAAAGGAAAAGGAAAATCTTGGGAGGTGAAATTAAAAAAACCAGAACCAGCCAGTACTGTTGGATGGATGGAAAAGCTGGATAGCTGTTAGTTTAAAATCAATAGTATGTTCAGTCATGTGTCAAGTAGAATTCCATGTGGTTGAATGAGTTATTGATATGGGAGTTTATTTGTTTTGCTGTATGCAAGGTATCACAAGCCAAACTTCAGTGGAGTGATTAATGTGGCTGAAAAAAATCTTGGAGCATCAACTGGGACTTCTGTTTCAGGATGTTGTCTCTGTCCACCTATGATGGCAATGAAATAGTGTTAGCAAGAAGCACGCTTAAATACCTTGTCTTTTCCGACTACCACCAACAACTGGGGATGAAAGAAAAATTCTGTAAAAGGAGCCTCTACAGGGGGGACTTTTACTTAACCCTTTCAGGCAAAATTTTTTTTAATACTTTTTATTAAAAATCTTGCCTGTGATACTAAGGTTTTACAGTTATATAATACTGTATATATGAGGAGTGCTAGGTACTCATAAGTTGTGCTGGAGAATGCTTTTTGAGTTTGAAATAGTGAAGAGAGGTTTGTCTTAAGTCTGGACTCTCTCAGAGCTCTCAGAACTCATGTCCACAGGAGACAGAGCCTTCTTTTGTGAGAAGCTGACAGTGCCCCTTTTTCAGTACCATGGTTTGTACTTTCAGTAGAGATGAAACAGAACTAATTCTGAGCCCATGTTCTGAATCAAGCAAAGCAAAGACTGCATTTAAACTCAGCTGAGAAGTGATTGTTCTCCTGCTCAGGTGACACAGAGTGTTTTGCATTCCCATGGCTGAAGACCTGTCCACTACACATTGCACTTGGTCTCTCTGTCAGTGACAGATGGTGCTCCCATGTCCCTTGAGCATACATAATTTTGTTGTTAGCATTAATTAAAGATCATGAGCATAATATGGAGAATGATCAGAATGATGGTTTGCAGCATGCTTCCAACAGTCTGTTGCATGTCTTTGGGTATTGTGCTCAGAAATGTCAATTTTCTAAAAGCACTGTACAGAAGGAGTTGATGATGTAGTTTCCAAGAAGTACTGAAAGAGTTGGTTTAACATCATTCACACTTCCTGTAGTGAGCATATTTTCAGAGCTGCAGTCTGATTCACTTGGAAGACATTACCTAGCTTTCTCTAAAGAAGATCCAAAGAATGAATTAGGATGTGTTGTGTGGCTGCTCAGAGTACAGGGCTGATGTATGTATCAGGGAGTCAAGTTATTTCACATTAATACTCATCCAAAGAACATTCTGCACCTCTACTCTTGGACCCTACTAAAGAATGATCAGCTATTTGCACTCTTTTTTCTCTCTTCTTTTTTTTTTTTTTTTTTTTTTTTTTTTTTTTTTTTTCAATACGAGACAGAGGCAAGACTCCATAACGGCTTTTAAATCTGAGTTAGGACACTCACCTGCAATACAGAAGGCAAAGATTCAAGTCCCAGATTTGCACTAGGCAGAGCAGAAATTTGCATTAAAATGTCATGCTGCCTACTAAGTGTTCAATGCCCTACCCACTCTGTATGTTCTCCTGAGGTTGATTCTCTGTTTGGACTGGAAACTTTAGTTCTTCTTGTAGGGCAGACTTTCTAATATGTTTTTCATTAAAAGCTGTATAAAAATCTGTTCCACAACAATGTGAAAGAAAAAAATTACTTTGGAAAATACAGCATTTCTTACACATAAATTTTTCCATCTTATTCTTTGACATACACTTGAGTTATTAGTGAAAAACTGAAAATAAAAAATAATAAAAAAAAAGTTAATTTGATCAGGATTCTAGTTTGAGTGAAATAATTGTCTTGCCCTTCTCCTTTACTGAGTGTATAAATAACTAGGTCCACAGAAGGAGAAGCTTAAAGGAAAAATTTTACTTCTGTAGCAGCCCATATTTTACAATCCATAAATAATTCTTTGTCTGTCTAGTGAACCACTATACACAGACTTGCTAGAAAAAATAGTATAAATTAATGCCATCCAGCAACAGAGAAATACATGAGATCCTATCTCCTCTTCTATTATCAGAAAAGCATAACATATAACAGGCAAATGTGACACCAGTTTCAGAACTTCATCGTTGTTATTTACAGCATATTCTAAACTTTTCTGACTATTTTAGGGTACTGTCTAAATAGAGGTTGAAAAGAAATGTGATGGGAAGAGGTATTCTGAGCCAACTACGACCCATTTTAAACTTCAGTATATTTTCCATGTGTGCTGGTAGCAAAAAAAATTGTTATTCCTACTCAAAACCCCACCAAATTCAGCCAAAACATTTCTAGCCTAATTAGTTAATCAATGGGTCATTAATTCATTTAAGAGTCATAAGTTCTAGACAATTATAAACAGCTTTATCTGTTTCCTTGTTGTTTACAACATTTAAGGGCAGATTTTTGAGGAGAATGCTGTTACAGCTTCCATAAACTTCAATACATTTCATGAGGAATGATAATGAAATCTATTTTTGGAAGTTACTCTGAAATATTTCAGATTTCTGACTCTCATTTCCTAATTTTGAGACATTTTGTCTGTCCTTTACTCTTCACAGCTTGCGACAGAATTTTCTAATAAAATATTTATAATTACATTAAAAAGTATAGCATTGTTTAGTCATTATTATATTATTTTACTCTAATATTTAATAATTAGTATAGTAGTTTTTATCCTCTTCCTGACTACAATTTATCAAGTATTTGTTTACAGCATACTACACATTACAAAAAAAGTCTTTTTTCTAAATTAATTTGATTAGATTCTAGTTCTTATCTTAGTTTTAATTTTGACTTTCTTTTATGTCTTTCCAATGGAAAATGTTCATCAGAATTTCAAAGTTGTCATGAACAGTTAACAGCCAAAAGACAAAATCAGATCAGTCACTTACTGTGGTGACTATCAAGTTGATTTCTTTTGTTTCCCATTATAAGCTGTTCCTCAAAGTTATGGGCACAATTTGCTAGTCAAAAATGCATCTAGCAATTATGGTACTTGAGAAGGAGCTTTTGTATAAAAACTCAATATTCTTAAAATACCACATTTTTATTCTGATAATTTTCCTATACATATTCTAGAGGAAGATATGCTTAACAACAGCAAAATATTTCTCCAATTATTGCACTAAGCCCCAGGCGAAACTTAGTGTTTGTAGTGGTCCTTAATTTAAAGCCTGTAAATATATTTAATCTATTCTTTACTGTCTACCACCTATACCTCAAAGACCAGGGAGGTACTAATTTAAGGGCTTTCTGGGTTTGTTTGTTTTTGTTTTGTTGGGGTTTTGTTGTTGTTATTGTTGTTGTTGTTTCCCTAACAATTTACATTCCCTAGCACTTTCAAATTAGGCAGCAAGATTCTTCACAGAAACATATAATTCCCAGTAACACTATGTACTCTTTCAATCCTTTCTATTTTTTTGATACTAGCAGATATCCTTTTCAGAGTTTTCAACAATACTTGGACAAATGCAAGAATAATTTTTACTTGTTCCGCTCTGAGTCTCAAGTGGTGCTAAGCACTGCTAAGAATTTCAGTCTCCTTGCTTTAATATTATATATTAATTAGTAACTGACCACCCTCTTCCCACCACTGATAGCATTTTGCAGAAGTGTGCTATTCCCAACATTGACCCTTCATGCACTGTGGGATATCACTGTCTGGCCATGGAGTCCCAAAGCAGTATTTCACATCCTGCTTAGAACACATACAATATTCTCCAAAATTTAAACACTTCCTCTTAAAACTTCTTTCTATTACTCAGCAATGCTCTTATTACTATCTCATTAATAAAGTAGTTGCACCCTAAATAAGAACACTTTTTGTAAACCAAATTAATAAATCACAGACTCACAAAAAGGTTGAGGTTGGAAGGTAACTCTATTGGTCAGGAGGTCCAGCCTATCCTCTCAAGCAGCACCCCATTGAGACAGTTGCCAAGGCTCATATCCAGATAGCATTTTTAATAATCCCAAGGATGGAGAATCCATAACTTCCCTGGGAACCTTGTACCTTGGTCAAGGTGCTTGGTCATCTTTATTTCTTCAAGAAGAAAAAAACTCTTTCAGTACATTCAGACTGAACCTCCTATGTTTCAGTTTGTGTCCAGTGTTTCTCGCCTTGTTATGAGCACTCTGTGAGAAGCCTGGGTCTGCCTTATTTAGACTCTCCCCTGAGACTCTCCCTGAGCCTTATCTGCTCCAGACCAAACAGTTCCAACTCTCCAGCCTTTCCATGTCTTTTCTGTACTGGTGAGCCAGTGCTGAACAGAGAATTCCAAGTGTGGCCTCACAGTGCTGAGGAGAGGCTTGGCAACTCTCCTTCTAATGAAGCCCAGAATCCCACAAGCCTTCTTTGCATCATGGGCTTGTGTTCAACTAGACGTCCATTAGGACCCCCAAACCTCTTTTTGATATGCTGTTTTCCAGCTTGGTGGCCAGCAGCATGGAATTATTTCTCCCCAAGGTACAGGACTGTGCACTTCTTTTTGAGCTCCATGAAGCCTGAAGACCTGTCAAGGACCCTCTGGACAGCAGCAGAAACCCTGTCAGATCCACCACTCCCCCCAGTTTTATATTATGCTTGTCCTCATCTCAAATTCCTATTACCAGGCGTTTCACTGGTTTGTTATTAGAGGAGCATGCCTGGTACTTTCATCACCATGGTCATCAATATCAATATACCAAATACATGAAGTTACTTTAATCTCTGTCTGTCTCTTTGAATTTGATGAGAGTGTATACACCTGGCAGATGATACAGTTCTGGGGTTAGCAAATGTCTGTGTTTGTGTGGATGATAGGTGGCTGCATAATCTGAATGCTGCTCAGATGTTGTTAATTAAGTTTGGTTTTGTAACAGCTCCCCTTTCCTGTAGGATTTACATTGCAGCTTGTGGCTCTCATAATGTCTTCTTCAAATTTGACATAAGTGTATATTTTAAGGACTCTGACTAAACTTTTGCATTTTACATCATAAACAATAAACATCCCCAGAACCCATTTACAGAATAGAAGAGAGAGGGAGACAAAGAGGAAAAGAAAGAGGAGTGATATCTTATTTTTAACTAACTCTAGCCTTTCAAGAGGGGGGGAAAAAAAAAGCATACTCCAATTTATAGGTGTAGCAAGGCAAAAAATAAATTTTTGTAATTATGGTAGTAGTACTTCAAACTATTCCTGTGTCTGGGATCATATTTACAGATCAAGCAGAATTATCCATTGTAAATAAAAGAAATAGCTCCCAAGGTAGGAGAAGTGAAAGAAAAAAGAATAAACAAAATAAGATCTTCCTAATTTACGATGCTTTGCTACTGATGCTAACTTGTTTACATGTCACAGTATAAGACTCTGAAATATTAAACATGAAAAGAAAAAGTAAATAATCTGGCATTGGTAAATCCTAAAGTATTTCAGTTAGGAATGATTAGGGAATTTTGTACCTCAGTCCTCTGCAGTTCTTTCTTGACATCACTATGTTGTGCAGATTTTTCTGCCAAAAGACCATCTTTAAACTTGGTTTTTACCTCTTACCCCTTACTTGGGCTATCATGGGCAAAAACAATCAAATGACCTGTCATTCACTAGGAGTTCTGACATCCACTGTGTCAGGTATCTACAAACACAACTTAAGGCTTGGAACAAGGGAAAACCATAGGGATCTCCACTACAGGGTAGCAGAACAGACTTTGTAGGATGGAGACAATATTAAAATTAGCACTTTCTACACAGGGTTCAGAACAGACTTTGTAGGATGGAGACAATATTAAAATTAGCACTTTCTACCCAGGGTTTCCAAAGAAATGCATAATCCTAAAATTAGTTTGTTGTCAATGATTACTGAATTTTTAAAAAAATTATTCTATTGTGTTATGTTAAAACAATCTGAATAATTAAAATTTAAACAACGGTACAAATAATTGAACAAGAAAATAATTAGGAAACTTTAGATTCAAGGATGTAAGATAAGTTGCAGCTGACTTTGATTTTTAAACATCTCCATATCTGAGTTAAGAAAACTGAACAAGAAATATTTTTGTGAGGCCAGAAACTCAAAGTTTTTACAATGTATATCCATATTCTCTTTCTCACTTTCATGAGGTCATCACTAAGGCATTTTCAATTGCTACTTAAATTTTTGGTAACTTAATACCCTAGTCTTGAAATTGGTCCAGTAGCCATAGCTTCCAGGAAATGTCCTTTTCTCTTGGCAACATCTGGATTTTGTAAGGACAGATTTCACAGAAAGTTTTTCTGCTGTGACTTTATGGTCCTACATTTCTTCCTCCTGCCCAAAAAGGCAAGCATTCATTCATACTCCAAATGCATATTTTGTAAGGACAGATTTCACAGAAAGTTTTTCTGCTGCGACTTTATGGTCCTACTGCCTATTTCTTCCTCCTGCCCAAAAAGGAAAGCATTCATTCATACTCCAAATGCAATCACATGGTGGTGGATCTCCAGGATTACACCTCTGTCACATTTATGTTGGTGGTTCTGTGTGACATAAGCAATGGAATGTCATCATGCTCTATAGGTCAGCTTATTTTATGTGCAGCTGGGATGCAAAGGGATGAATCCAGGCTTATTATAATAAGATGACAACTTTAGGACCTTTCATAACCTGTAGCTGTGCATAGACATTTCTTCTGTGTCATTTTGTCTGAGGAATTATTTCTAAAGTTAGAAGACATCCACTTACTGTTCAACAGTTTCTGCAGTAGACTCTGTGTTGGGGAAGATACCTGTTGCCATGGCCACTGCAGCAAATTCTGTCATGCAAGATATCTTCTGAAGAAAAAAAAAAAAGCCAACCAAAAAAAAAACAAAACCAAAAAACAACGTAAAATTGATGGAGCTTTGTGGTGGAAGCTTTGTGGGGTGCTCCCGGGACGAGTGGAGAGACGAGAATCTCGACTCCATGTTTCAGAAGGCTGGTTTATTATATTATGATATATATTATAGTAAAATGATACATTAAAACTATACTAAAAGAATAGAGAAGAAAGGATTCATCAGATGGCTAGAAAGAACAAGAATGGAATGCCATAACAAAGACTGCTGACTCTCAGAGTCCAATGCAGCTGCATCTGTGATTGGCCATTAATTAGAAACAACCAACATGCACCAATCACAGATGCACCTGTTGTATTCCACAGCAGCAGATAGTAATTGTTTACATTTCTTTCCTGAGGCTCTTCAGGATGGAAAAATCCTAGCAAAGAGTTTTTCATAAAATATCATAGTGACAGAGTTTAGTTTGTGATAAGTACTTCTCACCTTGCAGGTGCCATGTTTTGTTGAAATTTCAAGTACCATACTTCCATAATATCACTTTAAGGACCATCTTTGAGTAATACACACTGTTATACTGTGGATCATGAAATATTTTCTCTCAGCTGTTACCAGTTATCCATAACATGTCCTACAAATTCTCCACCTACATAATCTTAAGAAATATGAACATGCACTCCTACAAGTATGTGTGTATATATATATATATGTGCACATGTATGTATATGCACATATATGCTTGCATCCTAAAGCCTATATAAATCCAAAATGTGTGTTCATACTCAAAGCATAATTGCTAATTTTAAAACCGAAGCAAGCAAATAATTTAAAAAATCAATGTCATAAAACCATTTTATTTTTAATTGAATAATGTCAGCTAAATATTACCTCATAGCTATCATTCAAGTTTACAGCAGAACTCTTTTTTTAATGTGTCTTTTCTGATTGTTTATGTTTGCTTTTATTGCGCATATCTCTTTGATCTCTAACCAGCTATAATTATGACGTTTTCAACATGTTTTATGTTTTTATAACTGCTGTGCTCCATCAGATTTGGTACTTATACTGTCAACCTCAGGCTTTTTATGTTCTTTCATCTTTGTTGTGGGTGGCCTTTGTTTATGGAATCTAATATTAACATTTAAGTGCATATTTCAAAGGAAATGGACCACAAGATGTCAAACATGCATTCGCTTTATAATTTATCCATATTAAGCAAATTTTGCTACAGAAGTGCACAGTAAGTACCTAATTGATATGTTCTGGTGTTTTTTTTTTTTTTTTTTTTTTTTGCTAATGGCTTTTATTTACTGCTGTACTTAGATGGGCATGCAGTAATATTACAGGGGAGTCTTTGCACCTACAAACATGATCATAAATTCAGTTTTCTTTTTGATGCTTTTGTTTTCTTTGTATCCTGTTTGGGTGCCTGTATCGGGTGTTTGTGTTCTTTACAGGACTCAAGAGGTAGACATCAAGAGGTAGAATTTTGATCCCATGATGTTTCTTGGATTGGTCTTGAAAGGATGATTGACTTTTGCTTTCTGTCTGTCCATTTGCCTTCTTTTTTCCCTATCTCTCAATGTGGAACATCTCAACAGTGAAAAAGAACATTTAATGAAATGTTTTTAACCTGATTTCAATACAATCTGTGTAAAATATATTGTCCCCTAAAATATAGGCAGTAATCTAGAGAGTCATAGGTGTGGAGTCTGATTAATGCTTGAAGGAAAATTAATCACCATAAATAAGAAAATGCATATTACTTAGTTTGCATATTCAGTATGCATGTTATTTTCTAGCTAAAGAACACTGTTATTACAAATAGACAAGTCTGATTCCAACCCAAATTGTCAGGAAGAAATGTATTTCACTCACCAAATATGGAGGTCAAGGAGTAATTTATGCCAAAATTAGTATGTGGGGTCATAATCATGCCTGAACCTATTGAGGAATTCCATTAAATGTAGAGTAACAGCATGGGTGTCATGAGGAAGAACTTGACAACAGACATATAAAATGGTAACTGTAATTATATACAGAATTTCAATGTGATTGCGAGTAGTGTTGAATGAAAACTTCAGTGAGATATGTTAAGAGAACAAATCTCAGAGGAAAAGAGAACAGTGTAAATACAGGGTTGATTCGGCAGCCCCTCCTGAAAGACTGCACTGATTCCCAGATGAACGAGTTTGACTTTTCCTGGTAATTAAAAGAGGAATCTGTGTAGCATCTTTTTAGGCATACTTTTGTCTCATAGAATCCTGTAATATTGGAGGTAAAGTGCAGAGGCTACAAGGAATGCTGTGAATTTTTATATATAAATTCAGGACTTCCTGCAAGCACACACACTAATCTAAAGACTCTCTTCTATACAACAAGGGAAGTGAAGAAAATTCAATTATAGTCCCTATTTTAAAAACATATATATATTATATACTTATTTATATATTTTATAAGCAAAATTCAAGAATCACATTTTTCACTGCAGAAAGAATATAAAACAATCATTAGTAATGATAATACATAAAAGATACTGAGACAGCGTGATGGACTAGAACAATACTGTAGCTGGAGTATGCAGATGTTAACATCTCAAATTTAATTTGCTCTTTTTTATGTAATTTTGGAAACTGATAAAATTCAGATACAGAACTTTGCTTTTAAAGTAACTTATTTTTTAATACCATTTGTCTGCAGGTATCTTTTTTCTATTTTTCCACACAAAACTGGTAGATCCCCCTTCAAAAATAATTTAGCAGAACCTGGACATCTGTTTTTTTTGTAGCTATCTTCTGCCCACATGCAGTAAGGATTTTCTTAGTATATTCTTCCATTCTGCTGTTTTATTCAGCATCCAAACCTTTTGTTCAATATTTAAATGGTATTTTAGGAACCTCACATGGGTCAGTAAAAAGTGTAATGTTTCAAACTCAGAGCATGCTGTGCAAGCAGAGAAATTATTTTTTTTTCTAATATGGAAATTGAGGCAAGGAGATGTCTATTTAACAAAAAAAATCACTCCAAAGGTTTTTATGCTTAACAATATGCTTAACAGAATTGTGTATTTCTTCTCCCCATCCTGTTCATGTAAGCATCAGTCTTTTTCTTAGAAGCTGCTCTATTCTGAAATGGCCTATAAAGAACCAAAATTATGAACAGAGAAATCAGAACATTATAAAGAAGGGATGTATTGGGTAATCAAACTTCAAACAGCTCTATGCATTTTTGGCATTGTTTATTTGTGTTGTCTCTCACTTGAGGTAAAACATTTTATTATGCAGAATTAACACTGGGAAATGTCTTAATAGCCAATCAGATTGTATTTAGTGATCATCTCTAAATTTAACGAGGGTATCATTCTGTAGATCTGGAAGTCTAGTTTAGTTCATTTTACTACTTTTATCATAGCAATTACAACAACCAAAACAACAATTAGGTGACTCAACACACAGTAGGCAAATTAGTAACTTCCATTAAAGTGGGTTTATGACCCTCTTGAGCAAGACTTTTGAGTAGCAAACTGTACAGAGACCAAATTCCGAGACTTCATTCTAATAAAATTTTATTGTACACTCTCTCTGGTGTTTCTTTCTATACTACAAACATAAATCAAAAAAATTCTGTGATATTCTGTGATAATCCAGTTTCTGACATGGTTATTACTTTGAGGCCTGATTCCTTTCAACTGTTCCTTTTTATTAAGATTGCAATGTAGACTGACAGTTTACCCTGAGGATTTTTTTTCTTTCTTTTCAGGAATTGCTACGAGAGAATATATTTTTTGTTTTTGGTTTGGTTTTTTTTCCAGTTTACAAACAGTAAACTGATTATATCTGAATTTGTGTGCACTATATCGCAGAACATAAGGCAATCCCTTATGTACCAGAGCAAAGTGTTTGCATATGTTCTTTCAGAACCTTTCATTCAGCGCTGTGTTCTTTCATCCTAGGGTGAATTTCAGTGATATATTTCCCCTCTGGGATTTTAGAGTCCCAATTTTGTCTCTTTCTGGCTGGTCACTTCCAGTTGAATATCCCAGTTTGCTGCTGCCTTAGTTGCACTGACACAGCTGTTGGCAGTTGCTGTAAATAAGCTCACTGAAACTATTTGGGTTGGAAAGGAAAAAACCAAAAAGTCAGATTTTATTGTAAAACTCCAACCATTTGGGGATTTTGTAGCAAAGGTCTACTAATTCAGCATAACAAGGGGCACTGAGCTACTTTGGGGAGGAGAGAAGAAGGCCTCAGGTAGAAGGGTAGGCAGAAATTTGTTACATATTTTTTTCAGCTAAGAAACAATCAAATATCTGCTTGTGGCAAGGGAGGAGGAAGGCTGTAGGCCATTTTAGAAGGTATTGAACAAGGACATTTCCTTTATATCCTTATTTTTAGTGAAATGGGTAATGCAATTTCCATTTGTTATGCTAAGAAACGCAGCTCAGTGCAACAGTAGCACAAGACTTGCCAAGAGAGTCACACCACATGCATAGACAAGTCATTTATCTGTTTCAGAATTAGTACAGTCTTTAAATATAATTTGACAAAGAGCACATTTTGAGCAGGTAAAATTATTTTACTTTTTAGCTTTCAAGAAAGTCATCAGGAGTATCTAGAACAGGAATTACTCACCACTAGGGTGTTTTTTTTTCTCTCTGTGGTCATCTCAAAGGAAATAAGGGGTCTGGAGCTTTAAAAGTAGTACAGCATCCCCCTACCACTTGTAGGCATCTTAATTCATGGCTGACTGTTTTCAAAACTGATGAGTGCATCCCAGCAGTGGAGTTATTAATCTTTGCAACTGATCAATTTAATACCTTATTCAACTGAATTACATACTACAGCTATTACACAAATAGCAAGTATTTCAAGTTTCCTACTCTGAATCATGGTGTACAATTGCTACATTTCCAAATGAGATGAAGCGTGGTCTTCACTGGCCAGGTTGATCATGGCCAGGCTCTTGCAGGCATGTCCGTTTTGAGTCTGTCTGTTTGTCTACTGAAAAAAGACCTTCGGTTAAACCAGAGCCCTGGATCCCTGATCATCAACCCTGTTCTAATGTTTGCTTACTTAGTTCTTTAGGATTACACCTTTTTTGCCCCCTCCAAGCCACATGTCCTTTAGAAGAGTGTAGTACAAGGAAGTATAAACATAAGCTAGTCTCATTAGGATGCTCATTTTTTGTTTTTTTGATTTTTCTTTTGCTTTAGCTGTTTGTTTTGTTTTGTTCTGCTTTGTTTTGTTCTGTTTAAAATGAGACAGCATAGGCAGAACCTGTTAGGCTTCTGTTTTCCGCCAATCTTGCTTTAGGATGAAGACTGCTGTTCAGTGACTAAGGTATGACTTGCTGTAGTGAACAATTTACTTTATATGCCTAACAGTATGAAAGGATTCCCAGCCCAGGCTTGTGAGAAAGCTGTATTGCCTTGCATCTGAATAAAGAACACTAGCTTAAATCTCTTCATTCTTTCTGGGTTTTTTGTGTCCTGCTCTGGTCCTGGCTAGCTTAGCTGTCTTCTTGACTCTGCTGATATATTAAAAACATGTTTCTAAACACTTAATGAAAACTCTGTGTGCTCATATTGAAAAAGAAGATTCTCTGGTAACAGAAACTGCTTAGAGAAAGTGTAGAAAACACTCAGCAAAAAAAGTGTCTCCTGCAGACTCTAAAAGTAAATATCTCCTTTGCATGGCATGAGGTTTCCAGGCATCCTTAACATATTCTCTTCCATTTGTTGTTTTTGATTTCTTTAATAAAAATTCATCATTACAATTACAATAAGCCAGGCATAAATCAATCCTTTCATTATGTTTTATCCAAGAACTAATTTCTCAAGTAAAACAAAATATATTAATCTCATATATTTTAAGGACCAAATGAAAAACCACATGGTAGAAAGGGAGCCTTCTTAAGGTCTCTCCTTAAGAGTGAGAATTTGTGAGTCTCCTGTTCTGAACCTCCTTCTACTTGTTCTCTTTAGAGATCATGCTCTTCACTGAGGCATGGTATTTGAAGACAGTACTAATGTTCCTCCTATTCCACAATTGCACTTCCAGATCTGTAAAAGAAATGAAACAAATTGTAGTGAAGCATGAATTTTCTTCCACTTTAATACTTTTAATTCACAATAGTATGTCTGGCCTAATGATTAAGGGAAAAAAAAAAAACCTTAAAGAAGTAGGGAATTAAAAGTACATGAAGAAATATGGGGGAAAAAAATGTACAACCATCTGGACATCATCCTTGATAGGCTCTAGGTGGCCCTGCTTGAACAAAAGTGTTGGACAAGATGATCTCCAGAGGTCCTTTACAATCTCAACTGTTCTATGATTCTGTGCCATTAATTAAAAAATAAATTAGTGTGAGAGATAAATAGTAGTCCAAGGACATAGAGTCAAACTAACTCTTATACTCTGTAAAAATATTTTGAAATGCAAATGAATTAAGAGTGGGTTTAAACAGATTTAGAGGTGTCCTGCCCACCTCATCCCTACCTAATGTTAATATAAAATCTATAGAAAATGGTTTATATAGAGCTGGTTGTCAAATCTGGGACTTAAAGCAAATCTGTCTATTTGGGTGAAATTATATTGTGAACAATCTCTTAGCTCAAGGATGAAATTTCAATTCAAAACCAAAGAGAAATGTATCCCTCAACCACTTTGTCAGTTCAGAACATCTATTAATCTGGTGGTCATTTACATACACTTGAGATAAAAGGAACTCAGATTCAAGTCCCAACTCTAATTAATGACTAACTCAATCAAATAGAACACCTGCAAAAGCCAAAATTAAGAGAGATCACACAAGGAGTCTTACAGCAGTATAATTTCACAGACTCCAAGAAAAGTAATTCTTCATTTTACTGATGCATGATGAAAAGTAGCTTGTTGGTCATCTTAAAAAGGGTATTAGGGTTAGCATGTACTAACTGTTTGTGTGACATAGGTAGGGAATAGCACCACCACAGATTGTAGCAATAAATAAATATATAAATACATGCCTCTGTTTCAGTTGAAAACATAACACTGTGTAAAAATTGTCCTTAAAAATTGCATCATCAAAAATAAAGGACAAGGTTCTTGTAATCTTTCAGCTTGTGCATTTCTATCTCTGGCAGTGATTATTGTGTCATGTAGATGCTGTGCCTGTGGCTAACCATGTACATAATTTTTTTCATTATTAAAATTTCACTAATAATCAGGTACTTGGTGAGTTTAAGGACTGTTTCTCTATGTGCTTCTCACTCACTTTGCATATTAATTTTTCAGAAAACATTTATTTCATTTTAGTACAGAAAAAGAATATAATATTCATAAGGCTGGAAAACTTTTTTGAAGACTTATGACTATGTGGCAACAGTCCCCTTTACAAGTTACCTGCAGTAATTACTACTCCTTTTATTGAAATGTTCTTTAAAAGCAATTTTTTATTCAACACCTTGGGTAATTACAGTGGGAAATGATTGATAACATCAGTTGATATTAAATATTGTACTGCTAATCACCATGCAATCTTGCATGCACTTATTCATTAGTTACTTCTTTAATTTGAATGGCTGACAATTTACACGGAATGCTTCAGTTATATGAATTATCATATTTTTATTCCCAAGAGAAGGCCTGCACTTCATTAGAACTGAATCATTCACATTGCTTTTCTTTCATTTTCAAGATTGAAGTACTTTGATTTGAAAGTTCTGTAGTCAGGCAAGATATTAAGCTCTTCACCATCAAATAATATTATGCAATGCTTGTACAGTACAAAGGCACTTCTAGAATAAACAAAGTCACATTGCTATACACTGGCCTGACACTAATAAACAGCTGATTGTGGTCTCCAAGAGAACTTTGTGCTTCTGTGTCACATTTTGGGAAACGATGTCATGCCCCCATATGTGTTCATACTATTAGCTGACTGCTAGAGTGGCTGCAGATGTCATTTACTTTGTAAACTGCTTCAGTTTATCACCCAGGGCAGATCATAATGTTTTAATACTGAGACTTATATGTGATTCAGACATTTAAATCTGATGAGTCTTCCAAAAGGAGCATAAATACTAAATCTAGTAAATCAGTTTTATTAATGGGAGTTAAAATTATTTTGGAAGTAACTCCTAGTAATTTCCTGGAGACAGTATATTCCTTGTGAAATATGGAACCATCTGCTGTATGGAATCTCATTATGTGATAATGCAGTGATACACACTGTATAAAATCTGAGCTTAAAAATCTTGTTTCTGTTCCAGGGTCAATGTGAAGGTATTTGCTCAGGAGCACAGGTAACCAGAAAACATAGGAAATACTTACAGGCTTGCATTATACACTTTCTCACACAGAAAATTGTTCTCTGGGAACATTAGTATTGTGGTCCCCTAAAATTCACCTTGTTAACCTCCCCCCACTTCCTGACAGTGCCAACTGCTCTTTTCTCTCTACACTCTCACTAATTAAGAAAATGAAATCAGACTCAGGATATTTGTCCCAAACCTGGATTAACTTGAAGTTTTCTCCCCCTGTTTTCTCTCACCTTTGTTTCAGAAGGCTTCTGTGTGGGCCTGGTTTTTCTGTTACCTGCTCCTACAAACTTTACATGTCTTAGTAACAGAAACTCCCCCAGAGTTTCTGAGAGTAATGACATGGAAGGATATTTTGGAGAAATATGCTTTGTTCAGCTATGACGATAACAGTTCATCTTAGGTCAACTTCAGACTCTTCACACTCAAATAGAAACACATTTGTTAATATTTTCATGTCACAGTTTGCATAGATGTGGTTTACATAATCAAAAGTTTAGAGTGATGAGGAAACTATTTCAGAGAAGTCAATATGAGGTATTGATTTAATGCCTTCTGAGAAATTCCCAGATTTTTTACATGTGAGTGTACCTATATTTGAGATGTAAAGGTGATATTAGCATGATAAATTTAATGTCTTTTGTTATTCTGACCCATATTCTACCTATACACAATGAAATTATTATTGAGACTAAACTCTCAGGGTAGTATTAAATATATTCCTCATTAAAAATACTTAATTTATTTTATTCTCTTCATTCAAATTTTGCAACAGAATTTTACTATCACACAATGTGGCAGAAATCCCCTAACTATTAGCAAGTTCAGTGCTTTAAAATCACATGATCCATCAGAAATAAAAATGGAAATTTCATTTTAGTGAAATGCTTAGATTTCTATTTTTATGGTAGAACATAAAACTTCTCACTAGTTCTACTACTTCATGGTACTTCATTTAAAAATCCATATTCTTATGAGCACAGATAGAACTTTATGGACTTTTTAATTAATTTTTACAGTTTTTCATTAGTGTCTTCTCCTCCTATATATTTGGAATCACTAGCATTGGGACTAAAGAGACACGACTAGAATAGCAGCAGAAGGATCTGGTACTAAGTCTACTTCTCCACACATATTAGCAATAGGTCCCCCAGGATCTCAGCAGAACCACAGTGATGTGCCCAGAGGCACATTCTGTGACTCCATCCTACATCCCTTGCTTATCTGTCTCTGATGAACTCCTTTTATAAGAAAACTTTAGTGCAGTTATATGAATTTTTGTTCTAAAAGTTGCTTAGATTTGGGGTTTTTTGCTTCCTTGATTCGCACATTTCTCTAATTGCAAACTTTGGGGTTTGTGAGCCTACACTCTCTTAGTTCTCAGTCTCCTCCAGTATCTCCTTCAGCCTCTCTTAAAAGGACCTTCTTAGTTCTCATTTCCTGTGTAGTTGTGCACAGGACAGCTTTTTCCAGATAGAAGTTACCACTTTAGGACTTCAAAAAATGAAAATCTGTAAAAAAGTTGTTATGCAAACACTCCAGGTAAATTGCCTCGTTTTATGTTTTACTGTGAGCCTCCTGAAGAAAATTGTACTTCTTGCAAATAGTTGAACTTCTGACCCTCAAGAGTTTGCATAAATAATGAAAGTTCAATTTATGCACTTTTCCTGAAACAGAAGAGTGTCGACACTACTTTGAGTGTCCTCAAATCTGAAATACAATTTTCCAGAAACATCATTCTATTATTTTGGATTAAAACTTTTTTTTTTTTTTTTTTTTTGTCGTAGAAGCCGTGTGAAAAGAAATCTCCCTGGGAAAAAAATAGAAAGAAAAGCAAGAGAAATAAAATAAATTAAAAAGTCCATTCTGAGTGATTACAATTGATTTATCTGAGAAAAAACAACACTTAACATTTGGGCACAATGAGAAGTTAAATTTGAAATATTTCATAGGCCAATTCACATTAAGAAAGATTTTATGGTGCTAAAAGAATTTAATATTTTAAGAAACTCTTTTCAATGTAAACACTTTTATTTTGTTCATAACTATTTTTCTATTTTTTTAATCTCCTTTTGATTGCACTAGGAAGAAGAATAAATGAGCTGTTCAGATCCCTATGGTTCTGGAAAAAGATATTTATCCCAAACAATATAGGGTTTTTTTCCTTCTGGTCTTTTATCATTTATGGTTATTTAGGTTGAAATATGTACTTAAAGTAAGGAGAAGTGAAAAATAACATAAACTTTAAAAATAACACATTTAAATTTTACTCTGTGATTTTCAGGGTTGCTTGTTGGTATTTTGTTGGGTTTTTTTCTTGGCAGTTGTTTGCTTGCTTCTGTTTGCAAAGTTCTTCACAACTCTCAGCCACAAGATCCGCCTATATATATAATAAAAATAAAAGTTTCCTTCTATTAGTAACAAACAAGAAATTCAATATAGGAATTCCAGGACAATCTGATTTCTACTTTATTTTTTTCCCCTCTCTGCCTTCAAGTGATTAAGTGCTATCAATAGGAACAGTCAAATTCTGTTATATTATTGCTAAGCCACATTTCCAAAATTCCTATTCTTCCTCTAACCAGGTAGCTGCAACAGTGTCTTCCAGGGAACTATTGTTTCTTTCATTCTATTGTTCAGTTTGGATTATATCACAAATCTGACAAATTCAACCTTGTACTGTCCTCTGTATTTTAGGATTATTAAGAGAGAAGTATCTTAAAATTTAACTGTAGAACCCTCTCACAATTATCTGGTGAATAAGTTCAATAGAAAAACATGACTGGGAAGTTTTCCTGAGAAATCATGGACCAAAATCACTACCTCAACAGAAAAGAACAACTGATTGTGGTTTGAAGAGCGTATGTGGTTTATGCCATCTCTGGCCTGTTCTATTCTGATAACTGAGTTATATAATTTTAACATAAAACTTTAAACACTGGTTTCTGTTTGACCTGTACAGTGCTCTTTCTGTCCTTGTCCTTCTGTCCTTGTATCAGTCTATTGATTTTGATTTTTTATTTTTGTGTTTGCTTAGCACTTAAGATTATTAAGTGCTTCTGTAAAATGTGCTCATACGTATAAATATATAAAAAGAAGAAGACCTTTTTCTACTAGCAGCACTATTAGTTCAGTCTGAAGAGAAAAACAATAGAGGATTATCATGGTGAAATCTTTTTTCATTGTCTTTTTTTTTTTCCCCCAAGACAGAAATGCAATCTTCTTTTTTTCTTATGTGATAGAGACCACTCAGTGAAAAAATGGCACCATCCAATTTATGTAGAATCATTAGTACTTTTTATGTGTTTTACTAGACAAAGTGAATGGCATAGTGTCCCTGGCATGTTTCAGATTATGTGATAAAATACTTTTTTAATATAGATTTCAAACAGCTCATTAAATTTACATTTCCTTCCTAAACTTTCATTAAATTCCAGATATTTCTATGACTATGTTCAACATTGGAGAGAAATAATAAAAGAGGGATAAAAAGGAAGAAAACTAAAGAACATCAGAAATCAGCAACAAATTCTTATGATCTGGAATTGCATTATCTCAGAAGTATTTCAGAAAACCTCAGACTTGACCAAATAGAACTTGTCAGGGCTGCAAGCTTGGTATATGCTCTGATTCTCTTCTGATGTCTTAAAAATGTATATTCTTCTCTGCATCTTGACAGCTTTTTGAAAATTTATGTCTCCTTATTTTCTTATTCCAAATTGCTCTCTATGTTTTCAAGCAGCTCTTTGGTATTGCTAAGTAGCATGGAAGAGATTCAAACCCCTCTATATATTTGCATCTTTTCTTCTTTTCTCAATAACATATGAGTGATTATAGTGCTCAGGAAACCAAGATGCTAATAATCCTGCTTTGAACCAGAGCTAACAGGACCAGGTGTGTACCTGTTTCCAGAGAACTGCTGGCAATTCACTTCTTACCTGCCTTGGCAGCTGTCTTTTTAGTCCTGATTTTCTTCTGAAGAAGAATGCTAATCCTTTCACAGTGGCTGAAATGAAAAAAAAGAGGAAAAATATTAGGCTTGACTAGCTCAAAATTATGAGTGTCATTTTCTTTTGTGATCTGTTAATGATCTGAATTGAGTGTGAATTAAAGGGTAATATATAACCTACAGCATGAGCAAGATCCTGGTGCTTGGAGTTCTGAAGTTTTACAGCTAAACATCAAGATATTCATTTGATATATAAAAAGAAGAAGACCTTTTTCTACTAGCAGCACTATTAGTTCAGTCTGAAGAGAAAAACAATAGAGGATTATCATGGTGAAATCTTTTTTCATTGTCCTTTTTAAGAATTCAGTCTTACAGCTCTAAAACTTTCGTTTTTTGGGCTCCAGACTTAACATTGTTTGAGATTTTCTAAATGCTGAATAATTGATATCTATTGGCACATGAATAAAACCACATTCTTGGTTTTATCCCAAGATATCCTTCTATCTGGGTTAAACACAAGAGCAGCTATACAAGCAATACTATTAAAAAAAAATCTCTGCTTTCCTTTTCTTATCTATTCTATCTTATTTAAGTGAGCAGCAACTCCCTCTTCTCTGAAAATCTCACAGCATCCACAAGCATAAATAGCAAAAAAGAAATTCTAATCTTTCTATGATATCCCTGTATACCATGATTTTATTCTTTTTTTATTTTTAATTTCTTTCCATTAGAAAATGAAGTCACTTAACACACTTAAAATTATTTCCAGTGGCAGAGTTTCTTCTCTCATGAAAGAGTTTGTCTTCTAGGAAAAGGATTCATAGGGCCTGATTCCCTATTGACAGGACTGTCCTTTTCATAATTTTAAAACAGGTGAAAAAAAGAGGAAGAATTCTCTAAGAGTATTATATTATACCAACTACTCAAATACCAATTATCTAAGTGTAATTCACCTTGCTGGTAAATACTAAAATTTGCCAGTAAAAATACTTTCAACAAAAAGTAGGATGCAAACAAGCAAAAATCAAGCAGAAATATCAAATATCAAAAGCACTGTCAATTGTCTTATTCTTGACAGATACTGTTAATTAATGAAAATAATATTTCTATTTGTTGAACTCCACTGACTACCCCACTGATTTCAAAATCACAGACTGAGAAAAGAACATTAATACTAGGCTACACAAACTTGCTGTAAACATTCTAAAAAATTATCATGGCCATGCAACTATTCAAAGGGAGTCCAACTTCTCCAGCTGAATTACACCTAAATCAATCATCTCTCACTTCTGTCCATTCTTGATATTATACAAATTGTGGACTTTTGAGTACTTTGCATAAGGAAAAACTGGAAAGTTTTGCAAACTTGCCAAGGCAGATATTTGTAGCAGAAGACCTACAACCAATCAGAAAAGCAAAACCCACAAAGGATTAAGGTTATAAGTGCAAAAAGTATGCTTATCTAATCTGATTCCTTTCATCATTCTTATTTAATAGTTTTTATCATTACCTTATATTCACTATTGATTTTTTAAACTAAGCTTTTTGACCTTCATAGGTTAAATAAGCTCTTAGGGTGGACTTATAATTGGCATGTTAATGAACACTATTTCACAGTCTCTAAGAGTAAAACGTAAAGGTAATTGGAAACTAATAAAAAAAAATCTTGATTTGTTGACAGAACCATGTCTCTAGCAATGTTAAAAACTATAAGCCCTAAAATAAAAGAATGTTTGACATAGAGAAGCCATTGGCAAAAGTCTGAAATGACTCGTTAAAGTGATTGTCATCTTTGAAAAAGATCACAAAAATACAATTTGACTAATTACAAAAACAGCAGGGTGGAACTGTCCAAGTTTAATCTTGACTGACTGCATGGGTCAGAATAGAAACAATTTCAATCAAATACTCCTGTGCCTTGAGATCCATCCTTCAGGAAGAAATCATTCTTTGTAATAAGCTCTGTGTACATCAGTGACACCACATCTGGTGACTTACTTTGCTCTATACAGCTGGAAGAAGGAAACAGCATTTTTACTTTCAGACTAATCTGTGTTTGAATTATACTGGCAAATTAAAGAAATCCCTTGTCCACTCTAATTTCCATTGCAATGAATGGAACCTACTTGTCATGCATCCTCTCAACTTGAGCAGCTGTTGGGTGGCTTGATGCCACCTATACTATAACTGTTCCCCTTGTGTCATAAGCTTTCCAAGGACTTTGCAAAATACTTCCCATACACTTGCAGTGAGCCCACAATAAGGCCTTCACATTATAGAAAACTTTGATGTAAACGTAAAGTAACAACTCGATCTCTATAAAAGTCCAATTTGTTTCTGAGTAGTAAGTCTCATGTGAAAGTTTGCATTTGCCAAATATTTGCAAATTCCCTGGCTGGACTATGAAAACTAAAGCACAGAGCTTTTCAAGAATGACACTATTTGAGCAGTTTGAGGAAGTGAAGTGATAGTTAATCCTGATGGATGACTGCGAATCAAGTGCTTACACTTACTCCCTGGCTCTCTTCCTAGTTTAGGAAGCAGCCAAGACATACCTTGACTTATGTAAGATCCTGGAAATATATTATTTAGTTTCCATATAATGATAATTTTGGCTTCTTGAAAACAGTATAAAGATATAGATATATAGACATATAGTTATATAGATATATAGATATATGTAGTAGAGAGCTTGAGGATAACTTCATAACTTCCATATTCATATCCAGATGGTCATCAACCAGCAGGAGATGCTGGGGTCATCTGTCAGCCCAGAATCACTCGTTTTCTCAAACTTTTCAGCTTTGGACTAGGGGAAAAGGAACCTAGCTTTCTACTAATTTCTCTGCTCTTTTGTTTGCTTTGAACTAATGTGTCCCATCCTTCAACTGTTATGGATAAAAGAAACCTCATCATTACAATCTTATTGTTTTCATTTCTTCTGAAATCACTTTGTATGATGTTCCATGCCACTTACAGCACTCTGGCCAAACATCTAGCTTTTATTGTAAACACAAGGGAGGGCTACTCGAGGGGGGAAAAGCAGCAGAAGAATTTAGTTACTGGTTTTTTAAAATAACTTGAATATCTATCAAAGCTACCAGAATACTCACTAGCACAGGTAAAAATTTGAAAGTAATAGATCTCATCTGTGCACAAATTGCATCAAAATTTGTACATAATATGCAGATGCTGAATAAATAAGTATGATTGAAGGTCATAATTCAGAGAGGATTGGATTTCCTCAATTTTAATGGGTTCCATCAAAAAACCTTCACAAAGAACATACCATACAGAAGTGATGACTTTAATTTTAATATTAATTCTCTTTAAAACAGAAAAAAAACCCCAAATATTCACAGTATAGAGGAAGGAAGGAGAATAAAAGTTTCTTCAAGAAACTTCTTCAGCTGAATGAATCATTTTATTTCATTACAAATTTGTTTCTGTTTGTTAGGAACAGTGATATCTTCCCTTGGTTTATATTTATTTTTTTCTTGGTGAATTTCTTTTCTCTAATTAATTATTTGAAATAAGTAACATTTGTGTCTTAATTTAGCATACAACTATTATGATATTTTCAGAAGTTTGCATTAACTTCACAAAATATGTAATCTATCTTCATAATGCAGGTTCAAAAGTTCCAACACTGGTTAGTGGGATGTGGGTTTTTTGCACTTCTGGGTTGTATCATGTGAAAATGTTAAACATTTCCCCAAAAAATTGTCTTAAGCTCCCTCATAATTTCAGATATTTCTTGGACTTTCTTTACTGCTCCTTTACTCTCTGTTTCCTGTGATATAGCACAGTACTAAAATGTATGCCTTAAAAAACTGGGGAGGCTAGAAAAAAGTTAGTTATGGTCAAAGATTATTCTGGGAAGGTGTACTGGCAAACACAGTGGAGTCCCAAACAAGAAAGCACATGGCATTCCTATCTATTTTGATCCACAAATAAAACTATGTCTCTTAATATGATTCTATGGACTTCTACAGAAATCTTAAAAAATATGCATTTAGAGAAGATTTAGAGGTAAGGATATCATAAATCATGCCAGTTCCTGTTTGTATATGTTTGTACTCTGCTGTGGCCAACCCACAACTTTTCTAAAGACAAATAGCCAGGATCTGATGAGAACTACGTTACTTTGTGAAAACTAACCTTTTTTTTTTTTTCCCAAGCATTTTTGTCAATGTCTACAAACAACTACTTAGTGTGTTAAGAAGAAGATTGAAATTCACATTTTACCAGCAATCTTTACCAAGTGAAACTAGCCTGCATGATCAGAAATAACATAATTTAAGACAAAAGATAATAAGACAGAAGATTCAGGACATCATGGTTACAAAAACAGAACTGCAGTAACTCTGTTGTGCAAGCCTCGTGCTCTGTCTGGCTCCTCACACCCTTCTGTACAGCAGGGAGCTGGTATCTGCATAATGACTGTGCAACTATGCTAAATATCTGCCTGGCTACCCTAGCTAAAAACACATATTATAAGCAAGTGCACACAGGAGGGTGAAGACAGGTTCAAACTCTTTGGAGATCTCCAAGTTAACGAGGACCATGCCAGCCCTGTTTCAAGAAACTCTTTCTTATTGACCAGCGTGCTCGAGGAAACACCGCCTCTTAGCAGAGCCTGCTGCATTCAGCACAGCTCCATCTCCGCTCTATCATATAGCACTGGGTTAATTCACACTGCTCTTTTACTGCTTTTTCCAGTTCTTTGGAGGAGGTGAGGATTTTCCATTCATGACTGTGCAAAAAACACATCAAAGATAAATAGAATAATTATTGGAAATGGCAAAGAATGAAAACTCTTCTCCCAGTGTTTGCTTAGCAAAAGCAAAATGGTCCAACTAACATAATTTTTCTCTCTTTATATTTTGTGCCATATTGCATATGCAGGTTTCATTCCAAATCAGGGACTGACAGGATTTGAACAGTGTCTGTGAACGGGCATTACTTTGCACATAATGAATAGATACCTCTGTCTACCTTATTAATACAATAAATGGTCCATTTCAGCAAATGTGCCACCACCTGCTGCTTAATCAAACATGTTGTTGCAAGTTCCTCTGAAATAAAGTAATCTTTGTTGATGAGATCACCTTCCCATGAATTGTATTTGCCTGCATCTTAAAAAAAAAAGATGACTTGGGCAACACAGGACACATATTTAGGAAAATAAATGAGCTGTACCCTTATATACAACTTTTTCTTTCAAAGAAAGCAAAGGAGAAAAGAATAAAGCTAAGAATCAGATTAAATAAATCAATATGAAATTAAAAACTAGACCAAAATGATAAATTAGAAATATTTCCTTTATATACATATATATCTCAGTGGGTTTCCTTTCAAAATTAAAGACAAAATCAAAAACCACTAAAACAGAGAAGAAAAATGAATACCTTGTGAGCAGTAAAAACTATGATCTGACATATCATCTCAGAAGGAAACAATAACTATATATTCACGTGATAAGAACAATATCCTTATATTTATGAACTGAGAAAAATGATTGAAAACAATGTCTCACCATGTTTTCAACAGACACCCGTCATCTTGCATAAAAATAGTATAATGTGTGACAGCTGCAATACAGGCTACATTTTTTATTTATTTTGTAAAAAAAAAAATCTATAGAACAAAGCACAGCTATGATTTGCTGCCTACCTGTTCTTAATTATAATACCAAGTTCCATAATAAATTACAGGGAAAAAGAATGAATAGCCTAAGGCAGATTTTAGCAGTTTCAGCTCCTTTCACACATTTATATGGTGGAAAGTTGAGAGGATCACAGAATGGTTATGGTTTTCTTGGACCTCTGGAAATTCTATAGTTCAACTTCCCTGCTCAAACAGGGTCAGCTTGAGCAGTTTCTCAGAGCTTTGCCCAGTCAGGTTTTCAACACCTCCAAGGATGAACACTTAAACCAGATGGCTGGGCAACCTGTCCCAGAATTTAATCACCTGCACCCAACACAATGTTAGCTATGTCCTAATTGACAGCGTGTAAATTTGAATAATCTAACTCAAAGGGACTGAAAGTCATTTATGCTAGTTCTAGATCTTGGGTGATACTTATCCCTTTGAAACACAACTGATATTAATTTATAATCACAAAACTTCTGAGTGAGATAAAAAATAAGTGTATAGTGCAGAGATCATTCTAATAATTACGTTCCTGTTTTCTTAAAGCTGTAATACCTATCTGTCCATGTACCTCCCTATTCTTTCCCAACCTTTCTTTTTTCTCTGTGTCCTCCTCTGTCCTCATTCTCCAGTGTACTTTATCACTCTCTCTCTTTGTTGAGCAGTCCTCTGTCTTTCAGTTGTCATTGTCATGATGGGCATTTTGAAAGCATTTTACAGAAAGGATTTGCTTCACAATATTTCCTAAGCTGTGTGGATACGTACATGTCAGAGTAATGTCTCTTGCTGTCATTCCTCTGCCACTGCTGTGTCCTATACCTTAAGGTTTAATTCCTTCAAACTGAGTTTCCTATTTATTCTATTCATGGCCTATTATCATATCTCCTTGATATTTTTTCCTAACTTTTTTTCTGTTTTGTGCATATTTTAATGAAAAATTAATGTAAAATTTCCTTGCTCATATCATAGTTCTTCAATAGATTGTGTTCTCTTCTCACCACTTTCATTGCACATCAAATGTAAAAACACAGCAAGGAAATTTATTTCTTACAGATACATCAAATGATTCAAACTAACTCTTCCATTTAATATACAGTGCAGAGGGTTTGAACTCTTCAGCTCCCCCAGGAGAACTATGCAGAAACTCTGCATAATGCTTCACAAGTGTGGAAGTACAAGTAATGTAGCAGTTCTCTGCTCCTGAAAGTTTTTAAAGGTTCTGTTTCTCTCCCAAGTATTATTCAAGAAAAACAGTTGTAGTTTGGCTGATAGTTTCTTTTTCAGTTGTAGGGGAATATGGGGGCAGGGGGATGTGTGGAGAAGGAGAAAAACAGCTTTTGTTTTTTTCTGTATGCACCAATGCACTTTGGGCATATTTTTTGATCTTCGAGAGATTTTCATTCTTTGCTTTTTGTTCCACAATGACCTTTCTTCTATCTACCCTATTCCCCTTCAATCCATCCTTTCTTTCCTCATTGTAAAAGAAATTCAGATTGTGTGGGATAAAATTCAGCTTATTCCTATTAGCACCTTGAACTTAAGGTACTAATTAAATTAAATTGCTGAAATGTGCTCCTCTACAGTTGCCTGTGCAACACAAGGGCAGATCCACATGCAGAAATTACAAAGTTTACAAAGCAAATTACAGTTTTTCTGTACTTCCACACAAAACATTGGTTTATTTCTCACGCAAATATGTCATTAGTTGCCTCAAAGGATTTATTGCATTTAACTATATTTCCCAAAAACTGTGCACTGAATCTGAGAAAACTGTCCTGTACCCCTCTGTAATTGATGAAAAAAATTTCATACATCCTGAGGCATTGAGATGAGATAACAATCCCTGTAATGGTTTCCCTACTCTTCATTAAATATCTAGGCTAGCTTGATTGTGATGTTGAACAACTACATGGTTAAAGCTAAATGAGATAAATTTTATGTTTATTATTTCCAGACACAATATTGCTTTTCATCACTTCCTGTGTTTTACACTGTGTGTCTAGATATTCCTTAGCAAATTTCAGTGAATTCTACCCATTGAGAAAAAAAAAAAAAAAAAAAAAAAAAAAGAGAGATAGATAGATATAAAATATACATGTGTAAAGGCACAAGAGAAATGTAACCCATTTTTCATTCCACCTGTTTTTTGCAAAGCTGGACTTTATACTTGTTTAAATCCAACAAAACAAACTTAACAATCTTCTCATTGTAATCCTATTCCTATAATATTTACAGACTTCATACTAGTGTTAGTTTCAATCAGCTAAGGTATTGCAAATAAGAAGATGAAGAGCATCCTGTCCTTTTCAGAGTCTACTGAATGTCTCACATGAACAGTAGGTGTAGTTTCTTACATGTTATTTTTTGTTGTATATTGTAGTTCAATCAATTTAGCTTAAGATCATGGACTGAAATGAAAACTTCCAGCTTAAGTGAACACAAATCTGAGACAACCTCCTACAAACAGCATTTAATCCACTGGAGTACTTTGTTCCATAAACAGAGGGTTGTTTTGGATTAAGTGTTGTAAGACAAGCAGGTTAACTCCAACAGATAATCTGCCATGCATATCTTGTCTATAAAAATAACCACCTGTATGGGACCTTAGTAATAGCTGTCATCAAAAAATTTCCCCACAAAAAAATTAATGCTTTATTGAGACATGTAGAAGTGGACAAAAAAGGGAAGAAACAACTTCTCATGCATGAAATTAAATTTTTCTGCAAGAAATAAATAATGTGTCTTATGTGCAATATCTCAATTTAATTATCTAGTCATAATCAAACCAAACAGGAAAAAGTGCTGTAGCTTTGTAGTTTTTACAGAGAATTCAGCTTTATAAAGACATTTTACTTTGACTGGGTTAGCTCTTTGCAGTGAAATACTGGGGAGTTTACAATTTAATTAAAGAAGAAATCTTGAAAGTAAGTGGGAAATATATAATACCTTGTAAAGCAGACAATGGTTCCCAAAATATTCATGACACTTTGCAATGCCTTAGCAGTGCCCTATCGGTCATATTCCCTTTATATAATTCTTAAAAGGAAAGTATTGGGTTTTTAATGAGAATTATACATTTTGCTTCTGCAGCATCTTCTAACATAATCAGCACATTTTACTCCAGATGCAAAAAAAAAAAAGATCATCCCTAAGGTGTCAATGTTATTTTGTAAGGAAGTGACACTTGAGAGGATGTGGGTTTTTTTTTTTTTTTTAATTTTTCTGAGACACCTGTGAATTCTGAAATTTATGTAGTTTGAGGATTTTGCATTGAACATTTAATATTAAAACATTAAAGACAGTGGAAATCATTCATTTACTACAGTGACACATTTACTTTGAAACATTTTGAATGTCATCTATACTTTCCATATTTGTCCTATGCATAAATTTTGAAGGTTGACATAAAAATACCAGGAGCTTTAGATTATAGACACCAAGAGTCCATGCTCTTTTTTTTGTAATATGTTTCTTTTTATGTTTTGATCAAGATCTGAAAAGATGAAAACTTAAATATAATCTTATTCTTTTAAAAGAACTGAAATTTTTTCTAAATAGCTTAGAAAAATTCCACCAAATCCATATAATTACACAAACAAAAGAGATCTTGTAGATGAAAAAAATACCTCAGTATCTCTCCAGTTTTTTCACTTTTTTTAAAAGACAGCATGACTCACAAAGACCTCTAAAGACTTAATTCTGTATTAAGCTCAACTTTTTTTGTCTGAATCCTCCCACTGAGTACTTATACATTTTACTGTCACGCTGGTTACTTCACATGAAGTTAAAGTTAGAGGGTATTTAATGTTGAGCATTCACAAAGTCAAGTTGAATTAAAAAAAAATAATTTAACATCTCATCAATTGTGGAGTTAGCTATCTTATAAATTTTGTAGCAGGAATTCTCCAAGACCACTACAATAAAGCTGGGAAGGAAGAATATATACAGGAAAGAAAAGAAAGACCTGCCAGAAAAAAATCAGATAAGAAGAATAGGTATTTCAGGAGTAAGGAAGACCCACAACATTGCACATGAAGAGATGGTTCTTTTTCATATACAAGTATATGAAAAAATCGTCTCTAGGAATGACTGCAAACTTGATAGTCTTATGTATCACAGGACCAGGAGATCTGTAGTAACCTCAAAGCCTCCTTTAGAATATTACACAGGAAAAGAATCAGAAAGTTTATTCGTTCTGGGAGTATACTGGAAAATATACAGAGGAAGCTGATCTGTACAAAGCCCTGTGATGAACTATAATATTCTCAATATTGAGAAGATATGAGAATTCTAATAAGGACAGTATTCATTGGGGTGAGACTGGGTGAAGATGTATAGAATATAACATGTGAAAGTATTTCAGTATCTCACACAGCAAAATGCAAATCTCTTTAAAGGGCTGTAGGAACTGAATGAATGCTGGCATTAATCTAAATTCTCTTACTCTGAGAGTATATATGTTTCCATTGGCAAGGATAAAAAAAATCGAGCAGATATTAAGTTTGATTCTGATATATATTATGGCTAATAATGGTCTGGGATTATCAAGATTTTTACCGTGTGTATTTTATTGCTTAATTGCCAACCAAAGGCATTTTATAACCCACAGTGCAGTATCTGGTTCTCACCACAGTCAGAAATACATTTGATTCTGGTGTAGTCCCTGTGCTGTCTTCCTATATTCTCATTTAGATTTATTTTTCCACATGATGATACCAGGTGATAAGTTACTGCACAGTCACATACTAGCCCTACTAAATTTTTATTGCTCTTTATGCTTATCTTCTGCCAACAAACGATACTCAAAGGTCTGGCAATAGCAACCATCATTTTTGTATTTCTAAATACCATGACTCCTTCATGGCTATATGACAAATGCCGTTTGTACCTGCTTCCAGTATGTTAATATTTTTCACTGCTACCATGTTAGCTTTGTCATTTGTTTACTGCTATATAAAGAATCATTCCATTAAGGCAGGGCCTTGACATGAAGGCAGTTTGACAGTGAAGCTGTGGGTTCTGAAAAAATAAGTCACCATTAGTTTTAATTTCTTTACTGTAACCAGTAAACTGTCAGGTGTTAAACAGATATAAGAAACTCATCCAATGAGGAGCTGGTAATAACAAAGCTTTCCTCCTAATAATTCTGCTTTTGGGATGCTATTTTATTTCTGTGTTTTACTTTAATGATTGCAAAATATAAAGTACTTGAACACCAGTCCTAAAGAATACCAGAAAGCAACGGTGTCTGGATCTCTTCCATTTATTTGCAAGAATCCCACTCTTTTAGTGTCTCTTGATAGAAATAAATATCTACTACCATTTTGGAAACAATATTACTTATTCTTCTAAAAATGCCCTTGGGAAAAAGAAACTCAAAACCATGATAGAGAAAACATTTTTTTTGGCTTTCATTGTAAAAAGACTCAGGGTTGATCAGAGCCTGGAGGCAGGTCTGCCTACAATTTCTCCTTATAGGATTCCCAGAGGGGGAAAAAAAAAAAAGCTTTCAAGGTCCAGAAAGTGAGGTCTCACTAGACAGTAAACTAAGATCACTAACTTATTTTAAGCAGAGAAATCGCCAGATCTTGTTTCAGTTGCTCAAAGGCAGCTAAGCAACTTGAGCACACGCAAGGTTTCTTGGTTAATTTCAGATGTTCTGGGGCATTCTACCTAGGCCCCCTCCTGCTGTTCTAGGAGGCTGGGTATCCTGGAGGCCTTGTGAGTTCTTAAATATGGAATCTCAAACAGAACTAAACACTGATACCAGCTGAATTATGCCTAAACTAAATACAAAAAAGAAGTAGCATTTTCTCTCCACAGACACATTTTCAAACAAGTCTTTGTTCCAGCAAAAGTGTCTGCCATCTCAGTGATTTTCCTAGGCATAATAAGTTTTTCAGTGCCCTGACAAGTCTCCAGAAAGGCTTTTTGCAACAGCTTGAGACCTGTATGCTCAACCTCTGTTAGGGCTGCCCAAGGCCACTGCTCATCTCAAGTTTCTCAGATTCTGCATGAGCTCTGAATTCTTAGATCTTCCTAGAACGAGTCCACATGCTCTGTATTTCTGCAAGAATCTTTGGTTGGAGAAGCTGAGTTACATGGGAAGAAACAACTGTCCATTTATTTGGATCTGCTCTTCAATTAATATAATATTCAAATTTCAAAGGAACCTATCATATATGCTTCCTCTCACTTTTCCCCTTTTCTGTTTTGTGGAACATACAGCTTCCAGAAAAAGCTCATTATAGATTGAGAGGTAATGAGATGCTGCAGTGGTGAACTGAAAACCTGGGGAAACTGAAGCTGGATTGCAATATTGTTGAAATATTAGTAAATCAATGGTGTCTGTATCCAGCAGTAGAGGAGGAGGCATCCATACTGATCAACATCAGACAGCTTTAGAAAAAGAGATTATGAAGCTGGAAGTGATGTAATTCCTGAACTAAGAGCAAGGACTTGCATTTGAGTAATTCATTTTGAAAGGAAGATTTTGCCTGACAAAGCACTCCCAATTATTTTATGTGATACAAAGTGAGAGCTAATTAGATGCCCAAATTATTTATACAAATTAAGCAAAAGCTAAAACTCTGAAAGGGGTAATTAAATTTATTTGAAATTAGTATTTCATTGAAGAGGCCTGGAGAGTTGCCAACGGCAGGATGCCTCCCTCAGAAAGCCTGTTCTGCACTATTCTGTGAATCTGATGGATGCTGAAATGGTTCAGAAGGTACAAGTTTCCTAGAGCAAAAAATGTGAAAACACTAAGGAGTCACTGTTTGAATAGTATTTTCTATATTTGTTCAACTAGCAACAAATGCTATTAAGGGATTATGGGGAGAAAAAAAAACATAACCGAAGAAACAAGATGAAAAAATTCACCTCTTTCTCAACAGAGGTTTAATTTTAATGTTAAAGACACCATTTTAATGCTACAGCTATACTGAGGCCTATATTCTGAGCCACAGAGTGGATTAAAGGATATGTCTATCCTGCTTCTCTTCAGGGATGTATCTAATAGCCACTATAGCTCAAGATGGAGGTACTTATCCTTTTTCCTAGTTGATGCAAACAGCTTAACTTGTGCTAACTTGTTTGTAGTAAACTATGGCAATTTTTTACCTTTAGTCCATCAGAAGTCAAACCAAACCATTTTTTATCCTTTTTTCCTTCTCAAAGATCACTCTTCTTTTATTTTCCTCACAGCAAAACGTTTGCAGTAACAATTCTGATCAGCTCTCATGCTCATGCAGAAGCATCCAGCGTGGGTTATGTACACATTGACACCAAGACAAATACCAGCCAGTTTTGTGGCTCTCAAGTCTTGTCACTGCAGTGATGTGAAGTAATTCTGGAATTGTCTAGAGAAATGAGCACTTAACTGTTTCCTGACTTCATAAAATGCTACCTTCTTAAATCAGAAAATAATCTGTGCTTTTTGAATTCAAAAATCTGGGGGTTCAAGATAACATCCAAAAATTTTAAATTGCCTCAATATTAAATTGGTAAGAATACATTTATTACTGTAATGAGAAAGTGCATAAACTGCTTTTCACAATTTTGTGTGGAAAGAATAAAGCAAAGGAACCTTTTCATTCAGACTTTGGATTGCACAAGAGAAAAAGTAGTACTTTTGAAAAATCACAAACTATTTTTTGCACTCTAACAGAAGTTAGAATATCTTCATCTTTTGGAAAAAATCAAAGCACAATTGCCTCCAAGTATTGGGTTTTACCCAAACCAGTGCCTAAATGTTGAACCATATTCAAAATCAGAAATTTCTATGCTGAGTTTACCTAAGGTACTTATTGTGGTTTAGGAATGGTAGTCAATAATTTACACTCTCCAAACCACATTGTCACTTGTCACTCCTCTTCCTCTCCCCCTTCTTCCTGCAGCAGGATGGAGAGGAGAATTGAAGACACAGAAGGTAAAGATCATGGGTTAAGAGAAGAACAATTTTCTGAAATTTCCCCTATGGTTCCCAGTGCCACCCAAGCTCTCCCTCCAGCTAGGAATCAGCTCCATGCTTGCTTGACCAGAAGGAAGCCCTACTCAACAAAGAGATTTCCTTCCCCACACTGCCAGCAGTGATGTAACATATACTGTTTCCCCAGTTTGTATCATGGTTAAGTCCTAGAAATCCCATTGCATGACTTCCTCAAATACTTTGCTCAAAGTCAGAGAAAAACAAAAAACAAAAAAACTCAGTTCTTGCTCCATTTACTTTTTTATTTCATTATTAACTACAGTACCTCTATGCGGTGGATCTCATAAATCTGTAAAAATCTTTCATGGGATATTGGACTATGCAATCAAAAGAGAAATTTTTGTATTATTTTTGAATGAAGAATAAAATTTACCTAACTTCTGGAAATCATCCCAAATCCACTGAAAATTATTCCATATTTATACAAGGATGCTTTTTCTTTTCCCCTGCAAAGTCAAAAGAAATAACAATTAGTAAGATTATGTTTGTAAATAGCTTTTTTTTACCTTTGTAAGCATTTTACTCAACACTGAAAATGTGTATATGAATACGTACACACACATCTTTGTATGTGTGAGCAATATTTTTAGGCCATGTGTTCTTTCTTTTTGTACGTTTTATTATGCTGCTCTTTGAAGCAGTAAAATTAGTTATGGTACTTTTATTGATGTTGATTACAGGGATGTCTGATTTCATTTAGCGTTCATATTGCACAGTAAGTGTCTTTTATAACCACCTTACTTTCACAGATGATTTGTCTCACTGTAAAATCATTAAGGACATTCATTAGAATTTGTCACTCTGTTCCAGCAAACTAATACTTTTCAAAATAAAGGTTCAATTGTTTGCCTTTAATTTCAGTCATGTTTTCTTTTGGACTTTAAGCCATTTTGTATTTAACATACTGCTAAGTGACTCTGGCATTCCTTAGCATTGTAAGAAGTCTTTCATTACTATTCCTGGCTGCTGATCAGAATAAGATTGAGAACTACCTTGTTCTCAGTATCTTCAATGCCACAACCTCTTCCTCTTAGTCTGTAAATACTTCACTGGAGTTTGTTTTCTATGTGTAGGGGAACTCTTAGGCAAGCCTATTCTTTCCTTACTGAGAACATGCGTTAGAGTATTCAGGTCCTTCAGATCTCATTGACCCAGTTTTGGGTCTAATGGGATACAGTGGGTGAAAAACTGTCTAATGGGATATAGTAGTTGAAAACTCAGAGGATAATTTTCAATGGATTAATCTGGTATCCAGCTGAAATAATTTTTCTTGGGAGTTGATGCAGGGTCTCATCAGTGTTCTCGATGATGGAACATAATGGAACCTCAAATATCTCACAGACAACATCAAACTGGCGAAGAGGTAATATGATAGAAAGATGGATGCCATTTGCTGTAATTTCAACAAGCTGGAGGAACAGATTGAAAACATTTATGAAGGTCAAGCAAGAGAAATGCAAATCCCACGGCTGAACTGAAATAATTCCATAGTACTGTAAAATTAAGAACTGACTGGATAGGAAGCAGAAGGGTACTGGAGAATTCCAAAGGACAACATAAACACGAGTCAGCAGTGCACCTCTGTAGGATTCTGTGGTATTATTGACTATATTCCCACTAAATCTTATAAGACACCAGCAACTCATGTTAGATTGGACACTTAATGTTAGATGCCTACAGTTTAGAGCATCTACCTTTGAGCAGATCACTTGGTCCCCCAACTTTTTTATAGACCTTGAAGTGAGCACTCTTGGGGAGAAATTAATCTCATTTAAACTAGATTTTAAAAATCCAGATCTCAACTCTGCCTGTTTCATCTACTACTTCAAAATACATCTCAGAGCTGCTTATTTATATCTATTCATTAATGAAAGAGCTAGTAGGATTAAATGTTGTAGACATTAGCAATAAAGTAAGACGAAATATGCTTAGGGGTTTTTATTAGGTTGCAAGCCATGGAAGTAACACTCACTGTAAGTATTAAGTAAGTTAAAGAAAACATCTTTTCCTCAAGCTGCATCAGGCATATGCACCTTTCCAAAGCATGTTTCTGCTGTTAGGAATCACCTGAAACAATTATACAAATTTTACTTTACTGGCAGCCAGAATTAAAATGTGAGTCTTCCTGGAAGTGGCTGAAGGGCACAGCCACAAGCCAACAGATGGCAACTTCTGTTCCTCTTCCATTCCCTCACCAGAGTACAGTAGTAGCTGTAGTCTATACTACTGTACCAAGGTACAGGAACTAGCTGTATTTACTATGTAAAAAAGAATCAGAAAATGTCAGTGAACAAAGCAGCACCAGAAACCCTAGAAACGATAAATGTGAAAAATGGAAGAGGGGAGATCAAAAAGTACACATGTCAGGCAAATAAACTTTAGCAATTCAAGGGAAAAAATCTTGGTCCAGAAAACTCTGCATTCAAAGCAATCTATAGAGTTGAGAAGAGTTTAGATAAGAGACAAAACAAGCAATGTTTCCAGTAAAAACCTCTCACATAAGTCACTCAACAATGGGGACATGTGCTTACTGTTTAGCAGACAATTAAGCAATATCTTCCTCTTTTAAGAAGTGTAAAATCTAATGTCAGAACACACAGAGGAGATGGCTTTTGAAAAAAAAAAAAAAAGTATTCTGAGAAAGGAAACACAAGAGGAAGAGTATTTTTAAGCACATGACATATCTTTTTATCTTCATACTGACACACTAAAGTACCTTGAGACCCTAGAAACCTGTTCCTGCTAGTACACAACAGGAGTTTGCCTGGCTCACACTGACTCACTGTACTGCTGACAAAACATCCATATGCTCGTTTGTACACAGAATGCTGTGTTGGATTTGGCAAGGACGTTGTTGCTGGTTGTCACTGCAGTGGTGAGTTCTGCCCTGACAGTGTTTCTCAATGTTTATGCCACCCTATTCTATCCTAAATATGCAATATTATTCTTTTCTTCCTCGTTTTCTAGTCCACTAGTAAGTGGAAGCAGCCTTTGATTTTGTGTCAGATATTACTTTTCATCAGTGTTTGCATTTGATCAAAGAAAAGAAGAATGAATGTACTCATCTGCAGTGTGCTGGAAGACTAAAGCACTGATTAATCATAGGGCAAGTACAGCAGGATTTATCAATAACTAACTGGAGTGTTCAGCTAACGAGGGTGTCTAGGCTGGATAAAGCCACCCAGCTGCTGGATACATACAGTCCACAAGGATTGCAATGCAGCTTTTATTTCTTCATAGTATGTATGTTCATATAACATCTGAAAATTGACTAATTGCTCTTAAAGTGTAAATTGGATGTACATTAGTGTTTTCAGGACATAAGTATTTTAGGGTTATTATGTTAGAGCACTATATATGTACATGTTTTTCTTATTCACCGTGCAGATCCACCATTACTGTCATCATCTCTTTTTCCTGAATTTTAATGAATCCCCTCCATCCAAAGCTTCACTTTCAAAATATGTCAAAAAAACTTCATTTACTTTCTGTTCATTTTCATCAAAGTTACTGCAAACTATTTTTACCCTTAAAATTTGAATGAAAGTAAGACCTTTCTTCATTGCTGATTCATGAAAACTTGCAGCAGGGATGAGATTGTTTTAGTCAATTGAGTCCTGATAAATTGAGCACTTCAGTTTTTCATTATTCACACATTCATCCTGAAAATGTTTTGTACTGCATCTTTCCACAACTAATTTACAATAACATTGAAGTGAGTGAGTTCAGAAAATTTTCCTTAACTAGAATGGTCTGTAATAATTAATAGAATAAAACAGATGTAACCAGGATATTTATAAAATAATTACTCAAGCTTATCAATTGACCAAAGGTATAAATTCCTTAATTTTTAGTCCATACAATATAATAGGGACATGTAGTCCTGCAGAGGAATTCTATAGATTGACTTTTTATAGGTTTTTAATTTACAATATAATTCTAAAAGACTATTTTGTCAATAGAAGAAAAACATCAGTCACTATGAAAGCCTTCCACCTTCTATTTTTACTTTGATTTTTTTTTAACTTAGGGCACTCTCCATATGAGTGAATTATACTTTTAGAGTGGTAATGTCAGCTGATATTGGGAACAGCCACTTTCTCAAGTCCCAGTGTCTCTGGCTGATGGATGTGGCTGCCATTTCCCCCTTTTCCCTTTGTGATGTCCACAACCACCCGCAATGCTGAGCACACACCCCAGAGACAGTCACAGACACCTGTGCACAGCCATGGACACAAATGACAGTGGCTAGTAGGACACAGACGTGTCTGCTCACACAGAGGGCCACAGATAAAGTGTGGCCACAGAGAAGGTGCTGCCCCAGCTGGCCCCACATTCAAGACTCACACCACACCCAGACAGACAGGGACACATCCCCTCTTCCTCTTGGGCTGGCAGAGGCAGACAGTCACTAGTGCAGCACACACCCCTCACTGCCCAGGTTCAAAGAACACACACATTCATGAGTTCTCCCAGCACGGGCATTCTCCCTGTGCTTGCCCAGCACTGCTATGAGGATTCTAGCACCCCTTACCTGCCTTGTGGGACTCTGGCTCACTGCTGGGTGCTCGCTGCACACACACAGCACTCAGACATTCATCCTACAGGCACCCCATGCTCACAGGTTCCTCTGAATGCCAGCACAGACCTTCCTCCCTGACACATCTGCCTGGACAAGGGGCATCCTACTCACTTGGCTGGTCAAACTGAGGTGACCCTTTTACTTGTCCATTGGCCCATTTTATACCCTTTTCTGTTTACCTCTTCTTTGTTCCTCCCTCATCAGCTTCCCCTGCACAGTTCCTCCCCACCTGGTATAGTCCTGCTGACCCCCTCCAATACCCGGGACCTTCAAGGTTGCATTGTTGTCAGTTGTAAAACCCCAGCTTGCCTGCAGCTTCTCGATAGCACATTGGTTACCGTGGCTGACCAAGTTTGGTTTTTATCTTTGTCTGCATTATGCTCACCTGTCAGGTTTGTGTATTTGTTTCCTGTTTCCCCCCTTTTCCTTATTTTCCCATTTGACAAGATCTCTGATCAGATAACTGTGCTGGAAGAAGCACTCTCACACTCCCAGAGATCCTCATCAATTAGTGTGACAGACCAGGTCTGACTTCCTCCCTTTTCATTTGCCAGTCAGATTTGTATCTCTGTATGTCCTTCTTTATGTCTTCCTCCTTTTATTTTTATCTCCTTTTATATTGAAAAGTGCTTGGCCAGACACCTTAAAGGAGGTGATGTTTCCTCTTTCCACACACCCCATACAGGCAATAGCTGAACAAATGTACCTTTAGCCTTATAACAGTAGGACTATTGCTGTGGTCATACAAGCCAGAGACATGGTGAGGGCAGGTCTGTGGTACCTACTGTTACAGTAACTTATGTAGTTGAAAAATCAGAACATTTCCAAGGCAATTCTTGTTATTGAATGAAAATCAACTATGTCCCAGAAACGTATGTGTATTTCTTTAAGTATTTTCACAGTGTCAGCAAGAATTTTTTCCTTTCAAAAATAATAATCAAAATTTGTTTATTCCCGTGTCAGTTTTATACATCCACACCCTAGAATAGACTGATTGTCTCCAAGAAAACAGCTTAGGGGAAAACAAGCACCCCTATTAAACAGAAAGGATTCCTATGAGCAAGCATGAAAAGAATTCATGTATCTGAAATGTGTTGGTCTCAGTTTTTGTATCAATGATATATAGATATAGATATAGATTATAAAGTTATACATATAGATATATATAATATAGATAAATATAGATGATATAGATATACTGCCCCAGCCAGCTGCCCAAAGTACCTCTACAGTTAATGTGCAGTAATAGGTTTCTTCAGAATAAATTCAGATATTTCATTTCAACATAAATTGGTCATAAGAAATAGGTCAGGTAGAGCAGTTTGCAATGCTTGCCATTCTCCTGTGGCTCTAATACTGTTTTGACTTTATTTATTCAAATGTAGACCTTTACAACTGCAGGCACTTTAAAGTGTTCCCAAAACTTAAGGCAGAATATTTTTTAAAAAATATATCCTCTTTGATTGATTGATTGATGAACATTGATTTCTGAGCTCTGATTTTTTTAAGAATCTTTAAAAGACAAACATAAGAACTGGAAGCGAAGTATTTAGAAACTAAACCCAGAAACTTCTCAAATAAACTGGTTGTAATAAGTGGAGGCAACTGAGGCAATATTTAAGATACACTTGGAAATCAATTTCCACTTTCCATATCAGTGTAAATATAATTTCTGGTCCAAGGTTTTAAAAGTTTGAGAATCTTGTTTTTCAAGAGGTAGTTCCCAAGTCTAAGGCCTTCTCAAAGATCAAGAAATGAAAAAGTCTAAGCAAGTCCTAAAATAAATCCCAGAAGCTCTGTATTAATTTATGGCATATAGGAGAGATAATGCATTACTAATTTGTTGATCAAAACTTGTAAATAATAGACTTCTTATTTGTTTATTTGTTTTTATTTCATACTTTTTAGCAATATGCATTATATGTTCCAGTACAGAATGTATGATAAGGTCTTTCATACACTTAATCTGAAAAAAAGCCAAACAAAACACAAAACATGCAAAGCCAGTTTTCTATATTAGTATGTTTTTGCACTATCCAAAATTGTCTTCGCATATCCAAACCTCCAATCTTTTACTGGAGATTTAAATGCCATGCTTTTATTCACCTTCACTAGAATTTTAGCATCTATACATTTGAAAAAATACTGTATATGTAGTACTGTATTGCAAATTATACTTCTAGCAATAATAAATATATATGTATATGTAGAGAGAGAAAAGCTTCTTCAGATATTGTCTTAAAACAATGTTGAATATGTACGAGCATGGAAATAGATTTAGTGGTGTTATTTTACCTTATAACAGAAATGTAAAGAGAGTAAGGGAAAGTATGTCAGTTGTCAAAATATTTCTGAAGAAAGATACATAGCACATCTCTGTAGATGAGTGCACAAAGGGAAGAATGTCCCTTTGGAGGAATGGGGCCCAAGGTGTTGTCATTACAGTCATGGATTCTAGTCAGAAGGAAGCCACTAGCTCTATACCCTGAGGTTCAGCACTGGGTCCAGTCCTGCCCATCAGTCACAGGGCAAAGTGGACACTCAAAAAAGTTTTCCAGTGACACAAAACTTGTAGGAGTGGTTTAATATGCCAGAGGATCAAACTGCCACCCAGTGGCACCTTAGCAGCCTGAAGAAATATTCTGACATGAAGCCTTTGTATAAGGGGAAGCGCAAAGTGCTGTACCGTGTAGTAACAACCTCACTCACCAGTACATGGTTGGACCACCCAGCTGGAAAGCAGCTTGTCAGAAAAGGTTCTGGCTGTCCTGATGGGCAACAAATTTCATATGAACCAATGATGTGCCTTTGACAGAAGGAATGCCAATTATATCCTTGGATGCATTAGGAGGAGTGTTGCTGTCGATATTTAGTGAATGTTCATTGGGCAACTGAAACAACTGATAAAGAGCCTATATAAGCCCTTGACAATTTTACACCACCCACTTCAGCTGTGTTTCTTATTGAAAAGCACTACTTGAAACCTGAAAATTCTTCTGTCTGGAGTGACCCATCTCCAATGCATAATTCAGCTAAATAATGGCCCCAGTAAAAACCGCTCTGTTCCTAAGAGTAGGGACAATAAGGAAGGACATTTAATTGCTGAATTAGTATAGGGACATTATGTTTTCTCTGTAAATAATGAAGAGGTGACTTGGAAGTACTAGAGTGGGTTCTATATAACTATGCCTTGGGAAACTAACAAGCTCTGACGTCATCAGAAACACAGAAATATATGTGCATCTAGACTCACCTATCCACATGTTAAGAAGAACATATTTTTAGAATTCTGCTATAGTGACATGCCTCAGTTTGTTCCATAAAGAGCAAAACCCAATCAACTGTTTACCCACTTTATGAAATCCAGGGTGTTAACTTAAAGACCTGATGTTATTCCCTGGAAGATTATTCTGTTATAAGATTAGTCCCACTAATGGAGTGTGTACAACCAAACCTGACTCCAAATAGATAATCCCAAAAGTAGGTGTCTAATATATGCATGCAATATGATACAAAATGTGTCAGTACCATTAACAGGATATGCAAAAATGAAATTTCTTAAAGTGATTAAAATGCAACTGTAAAACATCTTGGATGAGGTAAAGTACAGTAATTTAATACAATCCCAGTTCCTGAGAGAAAAGATATGGAACACACTACAAAAAAGACAGCTTACTAGCTTAATGAAAATATGAATAATAAAGTAAAAGTAATTAAGTAAGAGCTCAGTAAGACAATTCCCATGCTTGAAACATCACTAGTAGAGTCTAACAACTTCTAAATTTTCTTCTTGTTGCACCTAAAATGCTTGTGAAAACACGGTGCCTGAGGTACAATATTCATGTTCAGCAACCTTTGGGATTAAAATGTTTTCTTTAGAGAGCCTTGAAAACTGATGCACTAAAGAAATGGGAAGACCTTTAATACACTGCTAAACACAATCTTAGTAGTAATTTTACCATATAAGGTATGACTTTGATCCATCTATTGTGCCTCAATTCACAGTTTAAAACCATCAGTCAATAGCATATAAACCTTCTCAGCCAAAGCAGGAAAGGTGTTATTGTGTAAGATTCAGCAAAAGTCTCAGTGAAACAGTCATATCTTCATGTATTTTGTTGAATCAGAGCTTAGTTTGCTTATTTTTAGCATAGAATATTGGGTTTTTTAATTATTAGATATTTTATCTAATCTAAAATTCTTATTTTTCTTTCATAGTGTCTTCTATTGTGTTTCTTTCTAACACATGATTTTAAGATACTATTTGTCCTTTTTGCCTCTTTATCTCCATTTTCCTAATTTCCTTTATTTAGTCTAAATTTATCTGTAAGGCCTCATAGGCTTTAAACACAAAGGTGAACTAATGGTGGGCCTGAACTATGATGGAACCAAAGCATCTTTTTCAATGTTAAAGGCTCACCTCACTTAATTTAGACTATAAGAACACACTTATCTACACCCTGGATGAATTCTTTACACCACTTTTCTTCAAGAAGGACCTAAAGCTGTACTTGCGTGTCCCCACTTCAATGCCAGGTGCAATTTGAGATGCCACTCAGTACCCAGGGCATGCACATGGAGATGGCAGTCACATATTGTATGAGATCTGTTGGAAAGACATACTGTGCTGCAGTGACAGCTGGAGGCCATTCTGGACATACTGACATGGTGTTAGACATGTTTATGTGGACAAATGAATTGAGCTACCTGGCTTGCAGACGGACATCAGAACCATAAATACCTGAATTTCACTGAGTGAAGCTACTGTTGTAAATTTTATTCAAAAAGTATGACTCTTTTCCAAGGCTTTGTGAAGAGTGATTTGTAACCTGTGGAATGCATCAGGCAAGTGCTTTCAAATGTGCGTTGAGTAGCAATCAATGGATTTCTTTGTCAGGCTTTTTTGACATTTCTGTTTCATTCTAAAAATCCTCAGCTCATGTACAGAAGATCCCATCCCAGTTGTCATATAACATGGTGTAGCTTGTTTTCTTCTTTGTATAGAATTTTACCTATTATCTTCTTTTTCACTTTCCCTCCTTCTTCACATTCTATTCTCTTATCTCCCTTTCCTTCCTCCTTCCCTTTCTATTACCTTGTCAGTTGTCTCCATCTGCCTGTTTCCAGAGGAGAATTATATAGACTATTATATGCCTCAAGGGATAATAGAAAATTAGGATTTTGTCTTTGTATTTTGTTGATGATGTTATTGTTCCTATTATTATTATTATTACTATTATTACTACTACCACTATTACAATTATGAAAAAAGGACTAAAGAAGCAAGCAAAATAATAACAACATGTGTTTGGGTTTTTTTTCCTACCACAAATTAAGTCATTTACAGCAAGTCATCAAAATGGCATCTCATCAGTCACATTTTTTAGCTTTGTGAAAATTGTGCTTAAAGATAAAACTCATCAGCCCCTGGAACAAGATACCACTAAGTGTGCCCAGACAATTCAACAGAGCCAATATGAAAGCAAGAGACCTCTGGCCAGCAGAGTGAGCCTTCCAGGTTTTTGAAAGGAATAAAATGAAAGAAAATGTCAAGTGACACGAGGGTACAGCACAATTGATAAATTCCATATAACCCTTTAGTCAACAGATGTCTGCAGCCATAACCTCCGCTTTGGAAAAACAGTATAGCTCCATGGCAGACTGGAGCTGTACTGATTGAATCCAGTCCAGAACTCAGTCCAATTATCTCTGTATACAATGAGTCATTTGCACAGCTGATCTCTGGGAATTCCTGTCACAACATATCTATGGATAATGTTTCATTGGAGTTCAATATGGAGCAAAGCTGAGCCCTAACTGAGGATCTTAACCAAATACAGAGAGAAATACAATATAGATCATGATTAACTGCAGTCTGCTAAAATCATTCTTAACCACCTTTGCTGATGCTGATAGGTCTGAGATTTGATAATGTAGTTGCAAGATTTCTTGAAGCTGTGAACGCTAAACAAACTAGCAAACTCAGACATGCAAAGGGTATCGTCAAAGCAAGCAGTGGAAGATCTGTTGAAGCATAAAGACAATTCCAGATCAGAATGATTCCAGTCTTGTCTGGATTAAGACATAATTTCAAATTATTCGTGATACTATTATGTATTAGTACTGTGCAATTCAAACTTGAGAGGACTTTGAAACATCACTTGTAGAGATCATCTGATCACAGTCAAATTCATCACATCATGGTCTATATTATGATAGTGCCATTATTCTTGCTGTCTACACAATACTTCAAATTAAAACCTGCCCTAATAAGAAGCTCTTTAGCATACTGTACATATGGGTTCTTTAGTTTGTTTTTTTTTTTCTATAAAAAATACAGATTTTTTAAATTCATGTTTATACTACAAGGAGTGGAAGAATCATAATTTTATTAAATTTTATTTTCCTTAAACTTAAATAATCAAATACACAAGACATAACAGGAATTTTTCTAAGATGAAAAAAGTGATATGCAGATATATCTGCAAATCACCAATTCATTTGGGCAAGCATATTTCATTTATCTGACATTTTCCAAGTTTCATATACATAAAATAGATTTGCTTGGGATTTAATATTGAAAGTTTGCCACATTTATCATACAATTTGACAGAATAGTATCTAAAAGGAAGAGTTGTGGTTACCCTAACCCTGACAGTGTTCAAAGCCAGGTTGGATGAGGCCTTGAATAACCTGGTGTATTGGTTTAGGAAGTGGAAGGTGGAAGGTGCTCCTGTACATGGCAGTGGGGGTTGGGATTAGATGGTCTATAAGGTCTATTCTAACCCCTTAACATCTTTTTGATTCCATGACTCTATGAATGCATAAGATATTGATTCCCTGGACAGTGTGACAATTTTATCTTTTTTCACATGCATGCAATAAATATTAAATCAACCACCTTTAACAGGGAAGCTTGTGATCTGTATAGTATTTCCAGCTGAAAAAATGTGTTTCTTCTGGAAGATAGTAGGAGATTACTAATTTAGCACAGCTATTTCTATTTAGAATAACTGATTTAATTCCTAAAATAATGATCATAGATTCACCACTCTTGTTATCTAGTTGAGTCAGAAAGCTTGTGTGCATAAGGCCACATTTGCCTGCAGACACGTTTGGCTCCCTCTATATGCCAAATGTGCCACTTGCCTACTGCAGTGCAGTGAAATCCTCCAGCAGCTCCAGTTTTTTTCCAGAATAGCCTCTTAACAGATGGCATCTTGTCATTGTCAGTGGCTCGCCATCCCAGAGAGCTGTAAGGATCCATGCAGGGACTGACGCTTTTCTTTCTCTTCCTGCGACATCTAACGAAACTAGCCAATAACAACCTCTTCCCTTTCACAGACAATTCCACCTTATGTCAGCTGGTTTCTTCCAAGTCACATTGGGCCCATTCTGCTGCAAGTGCACCAAAAGGACTTATGCTGTTTGACAACTAAGCCATACACCAGCTAATCGCCGTCAGTGAAAGCAAAATACAGAAAAAATCTCCTTTCATTTCTGGTGCTGCTTCTGGTCATCCTACTCAGCAGTGTGAGCTGTTTTTTTAGCATTCTGTCAGCCCTGTGAAGATCAGTTTAGAAATTAGAGTAGACACAGCTAGCAAATAGCTTTGAATCACTTTGAGTGTAATTAAGCGTGAAGCATAGCTGAGGGCTTTATTTGATCCAGACTGGTCATTTTATTACTAATGTACTCTGCAGAAAGTTTCTATATCCTTACTGTGGTGGCTTTCTACAACACTGACTGAATACGCATGCTCCATACATTTTATTTAAAAATAAATGAGAACAATTAACTTTGATTTGTTGTAACAGTTGCAAAGGGTATACATTAAGGTTTGCTCTCGTGCAGTATTTGCATGTAGCTGTACCAAAACCTTCCACTGAACACAGCAGAACTTGCTGTTGTATCTCATCCCTGAGGTGGAACAGGCACATTAATGCTGTAGTAAATATGATGAATCGCAGTTCAGTCATCCTAAAAGAGTCTAGAGGATGGATCTAAAGACTCCAGAGATCATTCTTCTGTTCAGAGGAACTAAAGCAGCCATGCATGAGACCTTCCTCAAGGCAGTGATGAAATATAATTTCTCTCTTAAACTCCTGGATCTTGCCCAACCTATTCAGATAGATGTACCTGTGAGTTTAATATTGCATGTGTTGCATGCTCATTAATATATCAGGTATTACTAAAATAAGTTAATTATTTTTGTTATTTAAAAAAATAAATAATAATTTTTACTTAAGTTCATCATATCAGGATTCAGTTCCTTCCTTTTAAAATATGATTTTTCATAGAAAAAAATGCTGATTTGAAATTTATTGTTCTGATCTTTACAAAAAGTCTCTTATCTGATCAAGTTCTGAAATTGTATAAGTTGCCTTTGCAAGAAAATGAAGGAATTCATATCATGTAAGAGTTTAAAATTAGACTCAGAGAATATCTCTTTTTATCTATTATTTCTAATCCACCAAACCTCAGATCATGACATAATGATATTAACTTGTCTCACCTTATAAAAATGCTTTCTGAGGTAAATGAGTAATGCAATTTCTGGTACTGTTTCTGCTCAGTTAAGCTGGGTCAAAAACAACACTATGCAGGTCACTGTATCAAAGCCAGTGCAAGCATTGTGTAGTAAAACAAGTCATCTTGAAAACTTGCCAGATGGCACTAATGGTTATTCATGAATTGCTATAGTAATTCAGTCTCTTAAAACAAAAGTCCTTCCTAGTGAGAGGGGGAAAAAATGCTGGCACAGAGACAATTGATTTGTTATGTTTTACTGTCTAAATGAAAGATTTAGGTCACTTAAGCTTTCACATCTAAGACTAAATTACATGTCCATGTTGTCATAGATCCAAAGCAAGAAAGAATTTTCAAAGGGTGATTAAAAGAGGTGTTAGTTAGCCTCTGCAGACTTCTTTTTTCAACTGATTGCTTATTCTGCTGCCCACACATAAGGACACGGTACCATTGACTATACCCAAACATAGCTCATGAGACCCAGAATGTCCAGAAGATTCCTGATTTTCTCAAGAGGTCGCTGATAGCCCAGCAGGGAAACAAGAAAACTTGGCTGACTTTAGATGTCAGTGTTCAGCAATTAAAACAAGATTCAGACTGTCCTTGACTGTAAGAAGCAACATCTACTTACATGGGGTAATTAATAACATGGTTTAGTGGTGGTGGACTTTGCATTCATTGTTAGGTTAATGGCTGGACTCAATCTTAGAAGTGTCTTCCAACCTGAATGATTCTTCTAAAGAAAGGAACTTTATTATTCCAGATAATATAGATTCCAGAAAGGCACTTTAGACACCAAATTATGCATATTATCCTGCTCTGTGCACCGTGAATACATACCTTTACCTTTAAACATCTGCGTCTGTAGGCTGTTAGGTGAGATTACTCTGATCTAAAAGTCCTAAATTATGCATCAAACAGAATCACATGCAAAATACGTTGTGGTTTAACTCCAGCCAGCAACTAAGTACCAGGAGGAGAGTAGACAAAACTACAAGGAGAATAGACAAAAAAGTAAAACTCATGGATTGAAATGAAAGCACCTTAACAATTAAAAAAATAGTTTTATAATAACAATAGGAGAGAGAAAAGGAATAAAAACCAAGTGATGCAGAGTATATGTGCTCACCACTCTTTGATCAATGTATAGCCTATCCCTGAACAGATGTTAATCCCTCAGCACCAACTCATGCCAGTCTACACACTGAACATGACATTCTATGGCATGGAATATTTAATAACCTTTTGGCCAGTTTGGGTCACCTGTCCCAGGTGTGCTCCTTATCATTATTTTGTGCACCTGCTTGCTGGAAGAGCATGGGAATCTGAAAGTTAGCACTACGTAGCAACAACTAAAACATCAGTGGGCTTTCAACATTAGTCTTCAACCACTGTCACAGCTACTAAGAAGGAGATGAAACCAGGACAAATATGAACCAAGACATTGTATATTCTGCTAAATCAAGGCTCATATAATTTTGGAAGGAGGTAAGAATTAGCGTTGTGTGACTGTCCTGGTTAGAACAGGGTGAATTTTTGCAACAGAAGGAGGAGCATGGCTAGAACCCCGAGGTTATTCTATACCATCTGACATCATGCACATGGGATGGGGGAAGCAGTGCCTTCTGGTTGGGCAGTGTGGTGGAGCTGTTGGGGTATTACCAGCTTTCACAAGGTCAGCATTCAGATGTGAATCATTCACCCATCTTCTAAACACTTTTATTAATAAGAAGGGGGAAAGAGTGAGTGAAGCACAGTTCAGAGTGTTTCAGTAGGAATACTACATTTGGAAATACCATTTCTAAACCACAAGGTTTAAATATATAAATGAAACTACACAAACATTGATAGAGTTGGATTGACAACCACAGTTCCTGCTGGGGAGTTAAGGCAGTATTTCATTCTTCATCTGGTCTTACAACTCTTCACAATAGTCTCTACAAGGATACCTTTTACAGTACAGATGAATATGGTTTAGAGCCAAATTCAGATATCCATGTGCATTTTATATATCAACATGTGAGCTGTAAATTCCCTGCATAAGCAAAGGAAATATGACTTGAGTCACACACTAAAACTCAGGGATCTTGAGCTGAGATGTGCTAAGGCTTCTGAGAAATGCACAAAAGTGATGACTAAGACACAAGATGTGCAGAATCTCTGTATATAGGTATAAGGCTGCCATTAAGATTTCTGAATTCTCAGAGCAGCAGCTGAAGATCAGAAGGGAGAGTAAAGGGTGTTTCAGAGTGCAGTAAGTGTCCTTGTACTCCAGATAACCAAATAAATATCTGGAGCCTATTATGCCATCCTCACTAATGCATTTCAGTGAGTAGAAAACATCTGATCCATAAAATCCCATTTTACACAAAAATATTTAGCAATAATATTTTAAAAAATCTGTATCTGAAAAAGATCAAAGAAGTCCAAACAACAATCTATACCATTGTTTTCAATGGCATTGACTCCGGATTCAAGCATTTTTCAGTGCAATGAGAAGTTTTGTAAAGATAAATTAAATGGACAAAAATTTCATTTATATAAAGTTACATGAAACTCAAGTCCACCTACTTTGTTCTAAGATAGTTGTAATCATTTTATCTATTTTAATATTTGCTTTTGATGATTGGGACTGAAGAAAAAATCTGAAAAATATTTTACTTTGATTAGCTTTGCCAGCTGGGGGCTTTATTTTGCAGAAACAAATGTTAATCATGGATGGCACAGAGCTGAATCCCACTGCAGTAAAATCCATAGGATTAGTGGGTAGAATAAACAGTTCTGGTTTTGGCCACTTACTAATATGCTTAAATGTATTTGCTGTGGGGAATGGGATTTTAAAAGAAGAAATAAATATGCGTTGTAAGAGCTAGTTAAGTATTTCAGTAAGTCACCTGAACCTCTTGAGAAATTATTGGCAGTTCACATGTATTGTCTAAGTTCTTTTGTGTACCAATGTGACAGGGATGTAATTCTTCCCCACATGGTTTTACTGTAAGCCAGAGGCACACATTGCCTGTGAATGAAAGTGAGACGTATAGAAGCACCCATGACTAGGCAACCAGTAATTTACCATCATTATTCTAGCACAAAACATCTTTATAATATAGGAAAAATCTATAGCACAGATGTTGGAAACTTAGAGGTGAGAGTTTTTTGTTTTTTTTTTTTTTAAATTTACTTTTTTAATCTCAGTTTTGCCTTGTGCAGAAGTGGCTGCCTATTGTAATAAATTTTAAAAATTGCCATGATGTCACCTTATATTTCTTAAGCAAAGGTGAGTCCATTGCATGTTCTAATGTCTCAGTTTGCATTGTGGCATGTGGTGTGACTGAACAGACTCTAACCCACAATAATGTGAAGCCTGTAACAAATGGCTTGTGTCCCTGCTGCTCCCCATCAGCCCGGAGAGCAAAGATACTGAGAATTATATAAGAACAGTGGGTGGAAGTAGTTAATGGGCTTTTTGCTGCTGGCATTTCTCAGACAGAAATACTGTCAAACAAAGCCTGGCATGCAGAAATCATTATTTACTCAGATGTGATCATATAAAGTTTGACAGGTATCACTCAGTTGCTGACCTGCAATGCAAATAAGAAAAAAACCACACTGCCAAAGCAAAGTTAATTCTTGTTCTGTGACCATTGCCAAATCACTGTCAATATAAAATGGACACTCTCCGTGAGCTGTGGTTATTTGAAAGACATTCCTATCAGACTTTTACATGGTGCATTGGGGGTTTATTTTGCATGATAGAGTGGAGTTTTATTTCCCTGTTTTTAAGGGAGTCCTTAGGGAATGAGCTGAGCAACTGGGCAGTGCGAGTGACTTTCTGACTCATGTTTTGTGAAAGAGAAGGATGCAAGGAAACAAGGTTTCTAGCTAGTTTTCTGAGGAACTAATAAGTGTGAATAAACGTAAGTATTAATCTAATTGGCCGCACTTTGGAAGCAGTATTTCCGTGACAGGTGACAGCTATGATGTTCATAAACAGCCCTATTTTTGAAGCATTATTTAATGGAAGTGACAAATAGTTCAAACTGAATATATAAATGGCATGACAGTATGACACCTCCAAGCGACATATTGATTAGAGCTTAAATGAATTGGTTGAATTAAATTTGGGTCATGCGGTGAGTGGCTTTTTTAGACAAGGCTAGAAGCATGAAAGCCCTCTGACTGAAATTTGAAAAAGAAACTTGTTTTGAATAAAATGAAATTCTAGTTCTGCCTTCCCTATCCTCTTCTTTCCCTGCCACACTACTGTACCAATACATCTTGAAAGGTTTAAAGGAAAGGCAGATGGTACCTTTCAAAATGTTATTGAGTAATTTTACATTAGTGTACTGTAGTGTCATTGTACTTGATATTGAGATGAAGAATATGTTAGCTCGAGGTTGTGCATCATTTTCTGTGATCTCAGTTGGTGGTAAGATTGTTCAAAACTGGCACAGCTTGAATATTGATACAAATACAATTATAACATTCCGCTAACAGAACTGAAAAATTGTTAATCAGTTTTATTAATAATTATGTATAATTCTAAGAGTCCTGGCCCCTACTGAGCCATTTAGGAAACTCTACAAAACAAAATGTGCTATAAGCATATTTCCACATGAACAGCTGTATGAAGAACTGATCCATCAAGTTGTGTGAAGGAGCAAATTTTTTTTACAAAAATTTTGGAAAAAAGTGAGATATTAGTTCTATTCATAACATAGATGGGACTCAGAGATGCAGATTCTCAGTTAATACTGCAGTAGTGGAATAAGGTTTGCGACTAACACTGCCATAGTAAAGGGAGTAGAAAAAGGAGAAAAGAGATGGGGGGCAAGAGGAAGGCAACAAATTGAAAATGTAAGCTCTTTAGAAAGGAAGTATTGTATTAATTCAGTACTCATTCGAGGTGATTTTAAGGAGCCTTTTGTTCAGAAATATTCTAAGCAATCTCAACTGAAAAACAGTTCCTTTAAATATGTTTGCTTGCATATTCATATGTTGAGGAACTCAAAATTGCTAGCTCCTTATAAAAGTGTTTGTCATGACTATGAAGGCATATTAAAATCTTCATAAAGTACTGGTAGCCTCTAAAATTTGAAAATACCTTTTTCTTCCTACTGGCTTTTAATTAGGTGTAGACCTGTCATTCTACAAAGAAATGATTATATTTTCCATTTGGGTGAGAGTATGTTTCTCCATGAAGGCTTGGAGCAGCTCCTCTGCTTAAAACTGAAGACATTCATAAGAAATCCTAGAAAAATATACAGCTCTAGCACATAGTGAGCATATATAGCAGTATCTGTCAAAGGACATGGTTATTCAGTATCATTCCAAAGTCTCTTCCAGCATAGTCATTAAAAATTTTCCTTATGAATTCTATAGGCCTGTTTTAGATAAGTCTCTTATAATCCTAAACTTTCAGAAATCCCGTTTATCTATTTTGTGTCCAACAGTAGGATTTGTCTCTTTCTTGTCAGACTCTCATCCACACTGCTTCTGACACAAGCCAGGATGCTACTGGCCTCCTTAACCTCCTGGGCACACATTGTTGCTCATGTTCAGCATCTGTCAACCAGCACTGCCAGGTCCTTTTCCACTAGGAATCTTTCCAGCCACTCCTCCTCCAGCCTGTAGTCCTGCACATGGTTCTTGTGACCCAAGGGCAGGACCCAGAACTTCGTCTTTTTGATTCTCACACCACTGACCTCAGCCCACTGATCCAGCCTGTCCAGTTCCTTCTGCAGAGCCTTCCTACCCCACAGCAGATCAACACTTCTGACCAACGTGATGTCACCAGCAAACTGTCTGAGAGCACACTCAATCCCTCTTTGAAAGAAGAAATCCATGCCTCAGGAAGAGAAACAAATCATCATACCTTCTATTAAGTTTATTTTTAGATTTCCTGTCAGGTATGCATCCTATATTTAAAAGAGATTTATAAATTCACCCATGTTACCTATAGATATTAAGACCTAGAATTCTTTAATACACTTTACAGAAGAGCTAGGGAAATAATGAATTTTTCAGTTTTACATTTAAAAAAAAATCAAGAAATCTTGATTAGGTTGAAGCAAAACTTCTATATATAAAGTTTTTAAATTTACAAGCACAAAAATTAAACCTGAAGATGTTACAGATGGTCTGGTCTTTTTGAAAGGAAAAGGATTTTTGTCATTTTCAGGCTAGCTATTTTTATAATAGTTTTCATTTTCTATTTATTGCCAAATTAAAAAAAAAACAAACAAAAACAATTACATATTTTAAACAGTAAGCAAAAATGTTTTAACATTTCTATAAATCTAAGTATTAAATTAAAGCTTGATATTTTATGAGTCTTGATGAGGCTTATCTAACTTCTTGTAGACCATAACATGCAAACAAATTCAGTCCCATTTTGTGAATACTGGTCTTTCTCATTTTATATATTTTGTTGAATTCACTACTCACCAGCAGAATATGCCAAATTATATTCTGTATCGGTTTTCAGCTAAAAGTGTGCAGCCAAAATATAAACAAGTTTGAAGTTACATATTCCTGTTGAAATAGTTACAAAAAAATTACCAGATTTCAACAAATTATTGCCCAAAGAACGCATAAATGAAATGCCTTACAGATATAATTCTTCTTCATTATAATGGATATACTATTTTTTAATCATAGAAAGGGAAGTAATCTCTGAGGAACCTTTTAATATTCAGGAATTATATTTTTGAATAACAGAATTAAATATATGCTAGCTAAATACACCACCATTTTCAGTACTGGAGCCTATCTCTTTTCTCCCTTGATAAGACATAAGCAATATTTTTTAATATAATATTGTATGAAAATAAGCTCAAAGGGCAGCCTCTTGGATTTTGCATGACTCAGCTCTGATTCCATGGGTGTCTCTTTACATAGCAGCATTATTTATGCAGTTTGTTTAGTTTACTTTACAGGCATGCCAGCATTCATAGGGTAGATGTATTGAACTAAAGTACAATAGATGTAATACATCAATACATTTGAGCTGAACAGCTTTAATTAGGCCTTCCTGGTCATTTCATCAATTCAGTGGAGTTCCATTGGGATTTGGATAGCACCATGCCTTCTGTAGTGCCCGAAAATTATGGCACTCCTATCCCACTCTGCCAGTCACATCACAAGGTGAGACAATCAGCATTAAATCACACAAGAGTCTGTATTCCAGAACATAAATTCACCCATAAAGTAATATATTTGAGACACTAAAATCTTTCCAATCTTAATATCAATTTGAAATTCAAGCTATCATGAAATTTTCTGTGAAACACTCTGTTGTTGCTCAAATTAAAGGTGTGCTTCACTTGAAGATTTATACTTCTCAGATTTGACAAATGTATTTGTTGCATTTGTCTGGTAGATGGGATCTGTTAGAATTTGCAGGCATTGCAAACCCCAAAGAATGTTTTTCTGCTGCTGCAGTAGCTCTCTTGGTTTGCACTTCATTTGAGAACTATATGCCAAACAGATTATTTAGGATTTAGCAACTCTAAACAGGTAATTTATTCACATATATCAGGATTAAATTCCTCATATTTAAAACTATTTGACTATCTGCAGCAGGTGTTTCTTCGTTTCTTTGTTGGTTTGCTTGTTTTTCTACCAAATGGCAGATAAAAAATCCAAATTCTTCATCAGAATTAAAGTGATTTCATGAACATAATAAATATTTGTATAGAGCAAGAAGATGACCATGCTATGGCAACTTTTACACTTTACTGCACAACACAGCAGCCATAATTTTTTCATACAATTTTCATAGATTTCCAGCAAATCAAGGGACAGAAATGCAGAGACAGCCAGCAGAAAATAATAAAAGTTTGTAAATACAGAAAATATTTTGCTGAGCTGCATTTGGAAATTACTGTAGATGTACAGATTATGATGGTCCATAATTCTCTCTGGGCACAGCTACATAGCAGTCAGAGACATGAATACGAAACAGGGTCAAACAAACCTCAGTTACTTTTAACTAGTTCAGGGACCCTCAGAGATGAAACTGTCTTGCCACTGGCTTAAACCCAGGCTTCACAATACACTGTGCTTCAAAATCTATGATATAATGGTTGTGTGCTACCTGCTCTGGAAGCAAGGATAGCCCACATACTCCCAGTATCCCACACAAAATCTGAAATATGTCCTCCAATTGCAATGGAAGTATAAGACTATAATAGCTAATTTATTATGATAAAAAGCACAAACTGTTGGGCAGACAACAAATTATTGACAGATAATAAACTCAGTTATATTGTTGTCATTCACATGGAAAATGTGTAAGCCATGTAAGTGCTTTTAATTAAAATACACAGAAACAAAAGGATGGAGAATCTGAGCTAATTACCTCCATACTCTTCATATTAGGCAATCATAACTGGATATCATTTCACCTGACCATAAAGATTACGGAATTGACTGATTAGAAAGTGAGGTTATTAAATGAAACAGGCTTTGCATCCTGGTCACACAGTTGCCTAACTTATTCAGGATACTTAGGCTTGTTTATTTAAATGCAAAGAATGAATCACAAAATAAAACAATGTTTGAGGTTGGAAAGGGTCTCTGGAGAAAAGTTTTCTGATATTCTGGGTGAACCTCCTGTGTTGCAGTTTGTGCCCATTGACTCTGGTCCTGTCACCAGGTACGTTTGGAAAGACCTGAGTTCTGTCTTCTTTAGACCCTCCCTTCAGGCATTTATATACACTGATATACCCTGTGAGCCTTCTTTGCTCTGGGCTGGACAGTCTTAACCTTTTGATATACAAGACATACTCCAGCTTCCCCATCTTTTTCACGGCCCTTTGTTGGGCTGTGTTTAATATGCTCATGTCTACCTTGTACTGGAGAGCCCAGAAGCAGACACGGTCTCCCAGTGTGGCCTCACGAGTGCTGAGTAAAGGGGGAGGATCATTTCCCTTCACCAGCTGGCTACACCCCTAATGCAGCATAGGTTATCATTTGCCTTCTTTGTATCACAGGCACACTGCTGGCGCAGGTTCAGTTTGCTGGTTCATGTTCACCAGCACTGCCAGAACCTTTCTTGCAGAGCTATTTTCCAGCCAGGCATTCCTGAAACATATTCATTCATTGTGGCTGTTCTTCCTCAGTTGTGAAAGCTGAGCCTACCAGTGATGGTGTTAGCACCTCTGGGATAACAAATTTAAAGGGAGAAACCTACTGTGCAACAGCAGCAGGAGAGAGGATTTAAAATATGTGTAACAATTCTGCAGATGCCCAGGTGTGAGCAGAAAGAGGGAGAGGACATGCTCCAGGCACTGGAGCAGATTCCCTGCAGGCCATGGTAAGGCAGGCTGTCCCTGCAACCAGTGGAGGTCCACAATGGAACAGGTATCCATTTCAGAGTGCAAGAAAAACACCACACAGGAGCAGGTGGATGTGCCCTGAAGGAAGATGTGACCAGGTAAGAAGCTCGCACTAGTGCCGGCTCACGGTAGACCTGCAGGCCCATGGAGAGAGAAACCTACACTGGAGCTGGTTCATTGGCAGGACTTGTCACCCCAGGGGGGACCCATGCTGGAGTTCCTGAAGGACTGCACCTGTGGAAGGGACTCACTCTGGAGCAGTTCATGAAGAACTGAAGTCAGTTGGAAGGACCCAGATGGGAGAAGATCAGGGAGTGTTCTGTTGGAGGGACCCCACACTGGAGCAGGGGAAGAGTCTGAGCAGGAAAGAGACAGAGATATATGAATAATTCCTACGTCCTGTCCCCAGCCCTGCTGGTGGAGAGGAGAGGGAGAAATTCGGAGTAAAGTTCAGGCTGCATAGAGGAAAGTTTTCTCTATCTAGTTTTATATCTCATTGCATTAATCTGGTTTAGATTGTCAAGAAATTAAAATAATTTCCCCAAGTGGAATCTGGTTTGCCTCTGACAGTAATTGGTGAGTAATCTCTCCCTGCCTTTATCTTGATCCATGAGCCTTTCATGATATTTTCCTTTTGCCTTATCCTGCTTAGGAGGGAAGTAATAGAGCAGGTGGTCACCTGGTAGCTAGCCATGGTCATCCCACCACAAAGGTATAGATGTGTTGCAATCTGCTAGAATTATCTCATACTGTATAATTGTTATTCTAGCTCCAGACATGGTGATGCACAATCTACCATGTGGCAGATTATATGTGATAGTCTAGGTCCTGTAGCAGCGGTAATGCTGCATTCAGCTCCATACAGAGTCCAGAGCAATCAGCTTTTGCCACATCCTGGGGAGTTCGTGAAGGAATTTGGACTGAGATTTTGAGCAGGCCATATGGGTTAAACCAGCAGTCCACTCTTTTGAACATTTTACAGATTTTTTTTATGGTTTTAGAGATTATATTCTTGCTTGGCTTCTTTCCATATGAAATGTTCTAATCTGATATTTCCTTTCTCTACAAAAGTAGAAAGGATTAATCTGTAACTGCTTTCATGGACACACCCAAATTTTAATTAGTATAACCTTAGCAGGATTTTAACAAGCCAGTGTTTCAACTGTGATAATGACATTCATACCTAGGTCCTTCTAGTATTTTTTTGCCATTTTTAGAATATATATTATATATTATATATATTACATATATTATATATATTACATTATTTTACTCTCAGCATAGGTCTTCTATATTTTCTAGTTAATGAAACAGAAAGATACTAATATTTTGCCATTGCTGTTCTGGATAGCCAGTAATTTAAAGTAAAGGTCAAAAATATAAATCTGTATAGGTTATAGTAGTTCATGTCAGGGACTCACACATTCAAGCTCTAATTAAAAAGCACAGGTAATTTATTACACTGTATATAACTTTTCTCCCAGTTAAAACAAATAGGGAAGATTTGAACAAAATTTGACAGTATCTTTACCTTTCACTAGGTGATATTTATAATAACTTTATTATGTCTTCAGAAAACAGGTAGGTTTTCTTAAAAAGTAATTAAAAAACACACACTAAATTAGTACTCGATACCATTAACTGCAAACATACAGAATTTTTTTAGTTTTGCAATGCATTACCAAAACCTAATATCAAATATAACAAAATATATACGCACACAACTAACTTCACAGTATATGAGTGGTTTATGTACTTCAGCTTCAGTAATTCCTTTTGGCTTTTTTGTGGGTTTTTTGTTTGTTTGTTTGCTTTTTTCCACAGCATAGCTGTTTAGGTTTCGAATACCTCATAATTGCAATTCTCCTTACCCTTATTACTGGGAGTACATTCGCTTTGGTGTCCCTAGAGTTTAAATTTTATTCTGCTATGACTCCAGAAGCTCTGCTCTGCTGAAATAGTAATTTCAAGAGCCTTTGGCCACTTTGTAAGTTGAACTGGAAGGGCGGAAGGGTATGTTGTGGTGTGGGGTCTTTCACCGTCTGACAAAACCCCTGACAAGGGACAGTCTCAGGCTCAGAGTGATTGGCGGCTCCTGCAGCTTTTGGACCTGAACAGCTGTGCATTGCAGCTGAGCTGAAAAGGGTCCTCTAATTATCACAACATTAACAATCAACTGGTTCTGGACAAAAGGGACCACAAATGAGAAGTCCTTTTGCAAGCTACTTAAAATTTTTCATAGACCACATGCAGTCTGCAGTCTGCCCTTTGTGACATAAGACAGTCTAGTAGCAATAAAAATAGCGGTATTGTGGCTAAGTAATTAAATTATGCTAGAGAAATACAGTCAAAAGTTTATTAATGCTTTTCATTGTGAAGAAAAGGGCACTTTTATATAAGAAAACACTGAAATACTGCAGAAAGTTTAACCTAATTCATGAAGCTGGTTTCTGGCTATTTTTAAAAGGATAGTAATGATTGTTTAGAGGTGTTTAACACATTGCAGTCATCTGAAGGAAAAAGGGATGGAAAATAAACCTGACACACAGCACAGCACAACCTGTAAGAATAGTAGGATAAGAATGAAGAAGGTAAAATAAAGATAGGCAGAGCTTTATGAGGTAACATGGAATATCTATCTGACAAGTCAAGTACCCTTCTGTTCATTCCAAACTGAGATTTTTCCCTATGAAAAAAACAATTCTCACATATAATATTTATGCTAATTTAAATTCAGAGCTAGCATAAACAAAAAAGCTTAAAAATAGTAATTAGCAAGTACATGGTAAGGAAAATGAGAAACAACATTAACATTAACATTAACATTAACAGTTATGTATATCCCTGGTAGTTGTTAATAGTACTTCATGTCAAGAATCAAGTTAAAGCAAGTTCATTAATTTTAAAAAATTTCCTACTGGAAAAATTAACAAAGTTCACAAATTTTGATTTTTTCCTGTCTTTCTAGTTGCAAAATACTTTGCATCAAATCACTGAAAATAGTGTATGTTATGAGCATTTTTTTATTTTCAATAAAGAAATTTATTGCTTCATTTTAACATGATTTTTGTGAGATAATATCTGTGGAGACTGTGGAATATCCATCCTGAGGGCCTTTCAAGATTTGGCAGAACAAAACCACAGCTTATGTATTCTATTGCTAGTAATATTCCCTCTTAAAGGGAAGTAGGACTGCATGACTTCCAGAGATCCTCATATTCTTAGTCATTAAGTATTCAACAGAAGTTAGAAAAAATGTTTGGGAAATATGTGAAACATATAATAAGACAATACCCACTGAAACCTTTGTTAAACAGAAAAGTGAACATGAACAGTACCTAATTTACTATAAGGAACATTAGAAACTCATTTATATATTGACCTGATCGGCTTACCCTCACTTTTTAGGTACTTATAAACGGGCCAAAAGACTGTGTATTAAAAAAAAAAAAAAAAAAAAAAAAAAAGAACAAGAACTTCACGTTTAAAAAATTCAATAAAGTTAAGAGAAATATCTCCAGATTTCCATCAAATTGACATATCAGGATTGTAAAATACTCTGGTGGTTGCCAGGTAACAATCAGGGTTAGGTTCTAGGTTTTTTTCATTTTTTTATTTTACATTCTGAATTTTATTATTTTATTTTATTTTATTTTATTTCATTTCATTTCATTTCATTTCATTTTTATTGTTTCTACGACTTTAGGAAACCACCTAATATCCACACATACCAGCTTCACATTTTCAAAAGCTGTACATTAATATTTTTTTTCACTTGAGCTGTTGTCAGGATTAATTAGTGGAGCTACCAAGAATAAAAAGAATTTGTTATTTTAAGACAGTGTTGAGTAAAATACCACAGCTGTCCCATTAACTTCAGCTGGGTTTTTGCCTGAATACATAATACAATATTAGTTTATTATCAGCAAACAAGATGTTCTGCAATGTTTTGATTCTCCTCTTAATGGGAGACTGGGTTTTCTTTTTTATAATTTGATTTGATGCTTTTGTTCAGCTTTTAAAAGCCAAAAGAATGAATAAATGGAAACTAAGGAACTGTCAACTTCTTACAATGTCATGGCATTGAGAGCTCGTACTGTAGAATAATCAGAAGTATGGTAAATATGACATTCCTTATGCATATGCTGCAGAAAATGCAATTTTTCAAGACCTTGTTCCAGGTAAAGTGGAATAGCATACTTTTGGCTTGATATCAGCTAAACTCCACGTTAATCACAGTTTTTGCTATCAGAGAGTGATGGCATGCAGAAGCTGAAGTGAGACTTTGCATTTAATGGATGAAATTCTATTTGCAACAAACTGATAGCGGGTTTGGCAGCTGAATGATATATTTCCGGAAATGGGAAGATGTCCTAGAAGTAACTCATGGCTGTTTCCAAAGATTTATTAAAACTAAGTTGACACTTGCATCACTGATAGAGGTAATTTCGGAGCTCTTGAAATTCTAGTGACCCTAAGATAATGAAACTACCACTCGTGCACATTTGTATTCTGTGGCAGGTAGCACGGGCTCATGGCTCGGAATGTGAAGCACTATCATTATGTGCTGAAGCAATTCACACCAGTAACTGAGGGCAAATGCATAGACTCAAAGATATTTCAAGAAAGGTAGATACAATACTGGGAACCAAATGAGAGCTCTGTGCAAAAACAACAATAACAGGTTATTTGGATTGTTAATAAAACTTAGGGTTCTGTAGGATGAGTGCAGCCTTGTAACTAAGCCATTTTTAAAGGATTTTTTTATCCTGTATCACAGCAAGAATTTATATTATGCCCTAAAACAAATCAAGTGCATATGAAAAGTGCCATGAAATATGCTTAAAAAGTCTTGCTGAGGAAGAGATGTGCATATTTATGAAATAGACAGCCATGGGCTGTACCAATTAAAGTTTTGCTTATAATCCCAATAATGTTTTTAACAGTATTTTCAGATAAGAAGGATATGTGTAAAAGTCTGATCAAAAGTATCAAATATTTAGGCTCATTCAAAATGCGGATTGGCCATGTGAAATGGGATGATTGCTTTATACTAAAATGCAGCAGAAATATTAGTGAAAATCAAAAGAAATCACTGGAACATTTCACTACTTTCATCAACTTTGTCAAAAAACCCCAAAGCTCCTACGTCCTCCTCATAATTTAATGATCACATACACTTTTAAAGTGTTTGAAAATTCACAGAGATTAGAGTAACAAAGGTAATCCTGTAAATGGTCCTGAGGAGACTGATCACCACTGGATAAATAGGAAACTGGTAATCAGAAAAAAAAAATTAAAACTCCAGATTTAGCATAGAGGACTGAAGCTTTTCATTTGCAAGTTGTGCCTTTCATTCAGTTGTGTACCATGTCAGAAAGCAGAAAAACAATTTTGTCTTCATCAAAGACTTTGAGTAGTAAGGGGGGAGAGAAACATTTTGAGGAAAATAAAATTGAGGCTATATATATACAATATTGTTTATCTGGAATGTTAGGGTTTTTCTGGGACACTATTCCATCTGATTATTCTTTATGCCATTAGTCACTTTATTAGATGACTTTGGTGCTAAATACTTTTGTTAAAACAAAATTATTTCCAGTAAAGCTTTCTATTATGTTGGTCCCAAAGTGTTGCTTGGATGGAAAGTTCGTCTTAAGTTCATTAAGGACTAAAAAAAGACCCCTCACGTTTAAAATATCCTCAGAGCCTGTATTAGGGTCTGTGCTACACCTGCAAGCTGCATTTAGCTTTCAGTACTTGCACAGGATGGACATTTGATCTTGGGTTTGGGTTCCTCAACCCACACAGTGTCACAGCATTTCCCATTCTTCAGAACCATATTTGATTTATTAAACAAATGACGAGAAGTAAGGGAACATGCTCTTTTAGAACTCTGTAATAATTTCTTTTCTTTTTGAAGCTGTGCCTTGAATCTTCATTAGGTCCTCTGAATCTTCATTGGGTTTGTGTGGCCAGGTTTTGGTAGTGAGGGGGCTACAGAGGTAGGTTCTCTGAGAAGCTGCCAGAAGATTCCCCAGTGTCCAACAGAGCCCATGGCAGCTGATTCCAAGACAGACTCACCACTGGCCAAGGCCAACCAATCTGTGATGGCAGTGATGCCTCAGACGTTACGTATTTGAAGAAGTAAAACGAGCCCACATTAAAGCAGCCTGCTCCTGAAGCACTGCACTCCACGGAAAAGAACCCATGCTGGAGCAGATCGTGGCAAACTGTAGTCCATGGGAAGGACTCATGCTGGAGAAGTTCAACGAGGATGATCTCCCATAGGAGGGAACCCATGCTGGAGTAGGGGAAGGACACTTCTCCCTGAGGAGGAAACAGTGGCGTGATGAACAGACTGTAACCTCTGTTCCCTGTCTCCTTGAGCAGCTGGGAAGGAGGAGGTAGAGAATTGACAATAAAGTTAAACTCAGGAAGGAGGAAGGGGTAGAGGAAAGGTGTTTTTTAAGATTGTTCTACTTCTTATTATCCTACTCTTGATTTTGATTGGTAATAAATTCAATTAATTTCCCCAAATCAAATCTGGCTTGCCCATGATGGCAATTGCAGAGTGATCTCTCCCTGCCCTTCTTTCAAATCATAAGCCTTTTGCAATATTTTCTCTTCCCTGTCCAGTTGTGAATGGGAGTGATAAAGCAGCTTTAGTGGGCACCTGGCATCCTGCCAGGGTCAAACCACCACAGAATCTAATAATTCAATTATAAAGTAAAAAAGACTATATGTGTATAGTGTTCATTTACAGTGAACACACAGTGTTCTCATTGCCTTGTGGAGTCCTTGGATTATTTCCTTATTTCCTATTTACTATTACTATTATAGTTTAGGAACACTGAAAAAATTATAGCTGTCTTTCTTTACATCATGTTTTAGCATAGGTTTTGCATAGACCGTCTCTATAAGAGGTAATTGCCAGGAAATGTTTCATTACATTTCTAGTTTTTTATTATCTATGAAGTATACAACAACGTTTCCCCACTTTTTCCTCATTATTTAGTTATTTTATGAATTGCAGGAAGTGAGCAATTTTCACTGAAATCAGGTTTTTTCAGTGTAGCCTAAGCTGATTACATATCAGTTTAATATATTCATAAAATGTCTTTGAGAATGTCTATAATGGGACATATACCATAGTTTAATTTTAAAAATTCATGCCAGTTAAATCCCACAGCTTGAAGTAGTTTGGAAACAGATTCAGCTAAATAGATGTAATCCCTTTTGGGGCACTTTTATTCAGCCCTATCAGTTAATTCACTCCAATTAGAAAATATGTTAATCTTCCACATTTTCCAAGAGATCTGCCTGCAAATACCAGGCTGGAACACACATAACATACCTCAGTAAAATAATCCTAGATATTGAGGAAAAGCTACAACAACAATTATTATATCAAACTTGCAAAATATATTATTATTTTTTACAGGACTTCACACATGTGCAGCAGTAGTGGCAGCTAGTCATGTCAAAACCGCACCTGTCACTAGTGAAAACAGAAGACAGATTAAAATAGACCCATTTTCTTAAATGGATATAGAACTGAAGAAAGTATTGTGGCTGTTGCTTCTGTTAAAGGAACAATTGTCTTACCACTTGTCAAGCCTCATTTAGGTTCCATAGCCAAAAAACTATTAGCTAGTTGCACATAAGAAAAAAAAAGGCAAAAACCAAAAGGTGCTATATTTTAGATACTATATTTTAGATATTTTTTTTATTTCCAATAGTTGAATTCAAGTTAGAAGGGGACTCTGGTAGTCAAATTGTCCAAATCCCAGCTCAAAACAGGGTCAATCTCCAATTAAAAGATATTTATACTTAGATGGTAATACATTATTACGCTACCAAATAATTTAGAGCTGCCTAACTTTATTTGGCCATTTAATGAGCATCCATTTATGCTGATTTTCACAGATTCTTACTTCGGGAAAATTATAGATTTGCCAACAGCAAAATTTCAAAAGAATAATTAGTGAGATGCTTGGAAGTATTTTCTCCAGCTTTCTTTTATGTTTTCCTCTGAATGAGTGAGGAAGTACCTGGTCTAGTCACAACATGCCACCTTGTGCTTTCATGCTACATTGTTATAATTTGTTGGAAAATGTGGTACTTGAGAAAAGCAAGGAGAAAAGTGCAATACCAAATTCTTCTTTACTTCTCAACAAATGATGATCTATTCAGGAAAGCAGAATTATCTTCTAAAAATGCATTAATTTTCACATAATCTCAATATGTTTAACAAAATTCATTTTAAATTTATATTAAAGCTATGAATGCATTGAAATTGCTGCCTAACAAATTATCCATGGGCATATTCCAAATAATTTACTTCTGCACTTACTCTCAGGAAAGCTTAGCTAGATCAAAAGCTTATGACAAATGGTTTTCACCTTATTTGCAACATCCTTTAGAAAAAAATTCAGGTCATCAGTGACAGGTGATTTGTGATTGTGAACCTACACAATGCACAACTGCATTATGACAAACATCAATCAATAATGTGTCAGTCACATATTCTCATAGTCACAAAAACAGTCATATAATCAAATTAATGTGTATATTTAAATGCAATTGCAATAATAAAAATATTAACCTAAGAAGGGAAAATTTAGCTTTGAACTTTCTGGAAAGCAGCAAGTGCTTCAAAACCTCACACTGAAATGCCTTATTTAAATTCAATTAGTGAGGTTGGAATTTTTTTTTCCAGGCATGGGGCTTCTCCTTGGAAAAGAATTTGAAAAACAAAGGTTATATTTACAGAAAAATGCCAATAATAAGTTATTTTATGAAGGGATGAGTGTTAGCTGTTTCTTTACTGAGAAAATATTTGTTTCTTCTGATATAGAACTTAAGTTAGTTTCTATTGGCAAAAAATAATTGGCAAAGTTTTTTACTGGAATGGAATTGAGGGCTATGCCCCAATTTAAACATCAATTCATATCACCTCTGTAAAAATATAAAGATAAAATTCAAAAGTTAAACAAATATATTTTTGATAGGCTTGGACCTGAATTTCTGATTCCTTACTACGTTTATGAAAGCAAACAAGAAAGGGGTTTTTTTAACATTCACTTTGCACTTGTTTATCTGGCTACAAAAGGAGCAATGCTCCTCCTGGAAATTAATCATGAACTGTTATTCCCAATAAAATGGTTTGAGACAGGCACAAACAAATGCACTTCTTTTTCGAAGTTCAAATCAGTATGGAAATGTTGCTAAACCCATCTACATAAAACCCAGTGTTTCATAAGTGACTATACATCCTGAAAAGTCTGAAATACACATACAAAGACCTAATTTTGTCATCTTTTGAAAGAGCAGAAAAATATTGCTGAGAACAAAAACAGCATAACCTATGCATGAGGAATTAAGGGAGAAAAAACATTGGTCACACACTTGTTAAAAAATTGGTCCTTTCTGTCATAAAATAACTTTTCTCCTAATAATATATTTCATTGTTACAAAGGTCATTGTTTGTTTGAATAAGGAGAAATAAGCTGTGAGAAACAGTTTATATAATGCAAATGAGAGATGTTTGGAAGAGGCATGCATGTTAATAAGCAAACTACAATTCTGACCACAGAGCTGCTTGTCAAAAAGTTTTTCCTGATCTATGACTATCACGTGGCTAAGGGCAAGGGAGATTGGGTAATTGATACTGCCTACATTTTACATAATTTTTCTTGTATTCTCTGGAAAGTGTTTTGCAGAGCAACTGAGAAAATATTCCCTCTGTTTTTCAGATGGGAAAACTGATCAAGGGCAGTCAAAAGGACAGAAACAAGGTCCGGGGGCCCAGTGTACTTCACTGACTCTACAGCATTGCAGTTTACAAATCTATTTATTATTTCTGCTTTGAGCAGCTTTTCCCCCACATTAGACATAGAGCCCAAAAAGTACCTACAGCAAACCTACCTTAACCAGTAAGATGCTCAGCTTCACAGTGACATGAAGTATATAGATAACGTTTTCAGTGATCAAGAGCAGAGTCCTTTCCCAGCGATATCAATGAACTCTATTATCACAAGAACTATGGAATTCTGTAGTGAATCATCCTTTCACGTTTCAAACTAAGCATTCAATGAGAAATAGTGGTATTAAAAAAAAAATAAAAGGTGTAAAGAAGCCATTTTTTTAAAATCCAGATTGTGAATGACATTTTCATTCCATCGGCTACTCTTCCCCTGCAAATCAGTGGTATAAAAGTACTGTATCATGGCTCTACAGACCTTATACCTTGATTTCATTATATTTTCTGCTGTTCTGGACAGTCTAAACATAAATTGGAGGTAAGACACTATCTTTGGATCCCATACATTTAAAGTCACTTTACATTAGCATTAAAGTTTACGTTTATATTAGCACTCAAATACACATATTTTTTAAGACATTTATACCCTCAGCTATGATGGGATCTATGAATAACCCATTTTAATATAGTTGTCCTCACAGTGCTGCTTTAGGGTTGGAAATGATTATCGCTCACAATTTTTGACTGGAACCAAAAAGTCTGTGATATGAGACTTGGCTGCATTTCTAATATCATCATTCCTGATGAGGACTTAGCCATAAATCAGCTGCATTTCTGAGTAAGATGTAGGCATTAGCATTATGAATCTGACTTTTCCTGTGCAGGTTTGAGAATCCCACTCTTTTCAATAATCTTGTAATGAAAGTGCTGTCCTGGGAGATGCAAAGTAGGAAAAATTCAAGCCAAAGAGAACCTGCAACTTAGGTGCCCACCTGCCACCACAAGTAATTTTGTACTAAAGATTAATGGAGGAAAGAAAAAAATAAAAGAGAACACTACCACACTGTCTTTAGCAGTATTGAAGCAGCTTCTGTTTCTTAAAGTGAAAAAGTGCTGTGAAGGCATTAAAATATTCACATTTGCTTTACAAGCAGTTTCAGTTTAAATTGTTTAAGGTCATACAGATATATGGCAACACATATGTTCAGCCTGTTGAATCAAGAATCCACACCAATACCCATTTCCCTTATTATGCAGTAGTCTTAGTAAAGTCAATACACTTAACTTTATGCTACACACTTAGTATGAATAATTATTTTGCTGAATCAGGAACTAAATGCCTGAAGACACAGTGAGTCTATGAAGTGCAAAACCACTCAGGTAGCATAAACGATGTGTATCTCACCAGCACTAGCATATGTTTGGCTTTTAATTGCTATGACAGTTCTCAGCAAGGCTATCAGCACACTGTTCCTTGAAAAATAGGAAGCTTACAGAAAAGAAAAGCTACAATATGAAAACTTCTTTTGCTTTTCTCTAGTAGTAGATTCCCACTGTTTAGTTTCTCAAGATAAATAAAGATACTGGTAGGAAGTAGCAACAACAGAAATTATCTCCAAGAAAGACAATGTGTGCTCTATAAGTCGGCGAAAATCGCACTTTAAGTTTTAATCTTAGTAATGCAATCAATTTTTGCTAAGAAAATGGTAAACATGGGTCTTTGCTGAAGGTCTCTTTATGCTGAAAATTACTCTGTAGTCTTTGTTTCTGCAATAGAAATGCAAGATTTAGAGAGAGATAGAAGAATAACAAGCAGTAGAAGGAAATACAGAGAAATATACATTGTCACTTGGGTGTCTCTACCTCAACACAATGTGATGAGCTGAAGAGAAGAAACTGATAATTAAATAATTGAATATTGCAGAGAAAACAGAGGAAACAAAGGAAGGAGAGAAAAATCAAAGAGACAGAAACAGTTAATTCCTAATCTGGTTCATAAACCATTATACAGATTAGTTGCGTTCAATAAAATCTTTCACAAAGTTGTATGCAGAGGTACTACTATGCTCAGAGTTGTCTGACCAACATATATAGACTCAAAAAATAATGTAAACAAGGAAGATATCAGGGGAAGGCTAAATTCTCTCACACAGAAAGTGACCTAAGTGCCACTTTAAATTTCTTACAATAAATCTTCCCATCATAAGCCTCTAGTTGATTCTACCAAGAGGAGCAGAAATGCTTGATGCCATGTCCACATTCCTGGGCCAATGTTTCAGGCACTTTCATGGTCTCCTCTGGACCCACTCCAACAGGTTCTTGTCTTTCTTGTGCTGGAGCTCCAGAACTGGAGGCAGTACCCCAGGTGGGATCTCATAAGGGTGGAGAAGAGGGGAAGAATCATCTTCATTGACCTGCTGGTGATGCTTCTTTTGATGCAGCACAAGGTACAGTCCTAACTTACAGAGGCAAATCTGTAGAGAGAAACAGTGGGTGGTGAGCACACATTTCAGAGTTCTATAATCTGGTCTGTTGATAAAATTCACATTTGTGGCTACAAAGCTTCAAGCACATTTACTGAAGTTGTATTCTGGTTAAATTTAATACAAAAGAAAACATGTTTTATGTAATCGAGGTCAGTTTCATAATATAAACCCAAATACAGTAGATGAGAACAACCAGGAGGCACATTCCAAAAGTGCATTACTGATCTAAGCTAAGACTTTTGAATAAATTTACCCTAAAATGAACAGAAATTAAAAACAGGGCCTATGAGAGATGCTCATAGGCCACTTTCTAAAACAGCTACTGAAGCACAGCTAGAACACACTGGAATGTCTCAAAGGGTGTACCAGGATGTTGTCAGGCATGCTGCAAATTGTTCAACAGGTTTTAGATTCTCTAGGTGCCTCAATAAAAGTGTCTGCCTATCAGCCACAGCATTTAAACTTCTACTACAGACAGTGGAGATCCAGTGATTGCTGTTAACGCAGACTGCTGAGCTCCTTAGCCCCCCTGAACATAGGCACTCAGATTTGGTCAGGTCTTCAGCACACCAGGTATCATTGGCTCTTCAAAGGAGTCCCAGTTCATCTTTCCAGATGAGGGTCTCTGGGTACTATTTTAAGCGTGTAGCTTCAAACATATACTGTTGTATAACATGGATCTCCAGTGGGTGCTGATGGTTAGGTGTGTATTTCACATGTGTTGCGTCCCTCCTGTCATGGATGGAAGTGGCTGAATTATTACATATTACCAGAAGGGCAGCAATTGTTGTTACACACATTTCTTTAAGAAATGTTTAAGTCACTTCAAAATTCCCAATATCTCCTCAAGTCTAAAAATGCAGCATTTTAAGAGTTAAGGATCTTAGAAATAGCTTCATCCCAATTGCAAAGATGTATTTCATTATTCAATGGGAAAATGCTGCAATGCTTTGTGCAAGAATGACACCACGAAAGCTCAATCTCACTTTGAAAATGATAAATCATTCTGGTACTTCCATACCCTCAGTCCAGCTAATTTTGGACATCTTCCAAGTCACAATATGCATAAGACAATTGTTTTTCCAGCGTTCATAGGAAATATAAATAATGTGCTCTGGCTCATATATTAAAGTAATATTAACAGAAAGGTAGGTTCAGAAAGTTACCTTTGTATAATAAAGACTTATTTTTTTACATAGAGTAGATATTGCATAAACAGAGTTGGATGAGCTCAAAAGCATATGAGAGTGTCTTCTGGGAACCACATGACTGGTATTTTGCAATTTATATAGTAGATTATAAAACAGATTGGTGAAAATGTTTTGAATGTTTCACTGTCCTTCCTATTTTTGCCTTTTTTTGCAATGAACATATCCTGAAGATTCCCTCCCTCCACTAGACAGGCATGTCTTTTTTTAACCAAATTATTTAGAATTCTGTGTTGCACATCTTATTTAGTTTCTTTGAGTTTCTTTCTATTTTTGAGCCATACAAATATTTTGTTGCCTAACACCAGATAACAAGATTTGAGGATTCTTCAACTTTCTGCGCTTTCACCTAGCTTTCATTTCTTTTTCTGATTTTCAAAAAAAGATTTTCATTTCTCTGGGTTTTTTTTACCAGAGAAATGAGAGAAGTTTCTCTGGCTACCTCTTACCAGACTTTGTACCCTTCTCCTTATAAAAGTTCAATTTTTTTTCCAAAGGATTATAATCTCTTTCAGCACCACCTCAAACAACTTCCTATCTAGCTACTCACAAACTTTCCTACTGTGTACCCATTCCTTTAACCTCCATGCCTTACTCTAGGCCTCATATCCTCTCTTTACATCTATCCATGTCTTTTGTCCTCTGAAATCCATATCTGTCCCTTCAGGCATCCAGCACTGCCCATGGATATAATGGATTTGTCTTTCTCTGCCAGCCTGTTCTCAGACAACAAGGGTCAATTTCCTTTTCTCTTCTTTGCCAAGAGCTTATATTTTCTGCTTCCCCTTTGCCAGACTTAGCTTCATAGTTCTACTTTCTACTGTCAATACTTTTTTCATTGCCTAATACATTAATTTCCTTAGGAACATGTCTAATTTTACCTACTCTTTCTTTCAGTCTCTATCTCTTTTACTCTCTTTCTATCTATTTGAAGGTTATCATTGTCTAATCTTCCCACTCTTCTGCCAATGGCTTTTCTATTTTTTTGGATCTCTTCCTTGAGACCTTTTGGTTACCACAGTTCAAACCACTTCAAGAAGGAGTAAAGAAAAATATTTATTTATTTCTAGTCCATTTTCTCTGGTTCTTTGCAAGGCTTTATTATGACATATTCTGTCATGCGTCTCTTCCACACCAGCCACTTGCTCAGCTATTTCGTTTTCTACAGGAAATACATATCTTAAGAATGAAATTATTTAAAAGCTGACAATTTCAGTTCAAGTAATTTAATAGTGATTACATCAATGAATATGATTTACTTATCTCCTTTCATATGGAGACCCAAAGTGTGTTGAAACTATGTGTGTCACCTCACATCTAGCTGCACAAGAAAATTATTGTCTTTATTTTTAACAAACTGAGAATTTAAGGTACTTCCTCATCTCTGTGAAGTCACAAAAAATCCCAAAAACAGCTTCAGTGGAATTTTGGGTCTTGTTCATAATAGAAAACACTTTTGTAGTTACTCATATGAATTGTGATATAGACTTTAATGCACACCACTGTCTTTAATATTTTTGTTAACTACCAAACATATGTGCATTGTTTATACACTCACCTATATTCTTGTCTCTGCTCTTACTCCTGTAAGACTTACTGTCCTCTTAGCCACCACTTCAAAACCTGGAAAAGGTTATATCAAATGTTGGAGCAGTGGGGTATTTACAAATAAGCATTTTCAAAAGAGAGATTTGCCAGTCAAACTATAAAAAGGGAAAATTCTACAATCTTTCATTAAACAAAACCACACCAAAAATTATTACTTAATTCAGTCAGGAAGCACAAAAAGTCATGTAAATAGATTCCAAAAAATGTAATTTTGAATATCAAGGAAATAAATGGACAGAAAGATACCAAAGTAATCTGTGAACAGAGTCCAATTTTAACAGGAGAAATAAAAGGTATTCGATTTGTCTAATGAAAAAGAGATGTCTTCAATATTAATGTCTTCCAGTCTTTCTCCTGGAAAGGCCAATATAACTCTGCTGTACTTTTCCCCTCATCTAAATTTAACTATTCTGAAAAATATGGCTACTATCTTTTTCTTTCTTGCTTCTCTCTCTTTTCCCCTGTATCTCTACAGGGTTGGCTGGAGCATTTTTTACCATTACATCCCAATTTAGCTGTAATATCGTTACTGTAGTAATACCATCTTGAGCATGTCCCTGGCATGCTCTCATTGATGCTTGTTGGTTTGTTTGTTTTTTTTAATGCAATTATGATCTGTCATTTCAAAGCTAAATGGAAATCAACAAAAGTGCTGATAAATTATCAGAATCTTCTTTCATCCTAATCCTCTTTTCAGTCCTACATCTGCTGTCAGCAGTTCTCCTGTCTTACAACTTTTGCTTCTTCTTTGTTACCTTCTTGAATAAGTGCTTCCAGTGGGGAATTAGAAAGCTGCTCTTTTCACCTAGGCCTGCTTGAAATTTAGTGAGAGTGTGTCATTACAGAAGAGTCATAATGTTTGACAAGATGTGCAAATTTTTATAATATATACAAAATTCTCGGGTTTAAATATGTAAAACTCAAATTGCATTATGTAAAATTGACAACCTAGAAGAAGATTGAATTGGTAGAGGGAGCTAAATATTTGTTTCACAGAAAATGAAATAAAATATTGTGGGCATCCAACTCCTAAAGTCTTTTAGCCTTGCAAACATTTGAATCATTTGGGAAAGAATATAGCTTCTTACCTCTGACTTTTAGAAAGGTGACCAAGTTTTATCTCTTACATATGAAAGAATTTCCCACCTCTCATTATTTTTCTAACTGGTCTTTATAATTTTCAATATTTCTTCTTTTCAGAGTTGTTTTTCTTACCCCTTATTTCATGACAAAAAATACATATAAAGGACAGTATTTTAGAAATAAATTACTTAAGAAACAGGTATTTGGGGAAGCTAAGTAGCTCACGGTGATGAGTTCTTACTTTAATACGACATTTGGATAAGCAGCTGTGATCCTTGTATGCAAAAATAAAGAAATATTAAGTCGAAATAGAAAGCTGACCTATAGCACTAGTAAAGTTATTACTATAATATTATGCGTGATTTTAATGTCCAACTTACAAAGGAAAATAAAAAAGAAATTGATAGTGAAAATTAGGGCTTAGACAATAAGGTATTGGGTCAGCAAAACATTTTTTTAATCAGTTATTAAAGGAGTTTGATATGGTTAAATTACCTGAAAAAGACAGAAAAAACAGATTTGATCACTGTCAGCAGACCTGTGACATTACTGTAGTAAGAGCAGACAATCTACTGAGACACAAACAGATTCTGAAAGGCATAATAGGGCAAATGTTGATGTTATGATTCTTTCCATAATAGGATATTTTACAGTATAATGATTTTGGATCATCTCAAAAGAATGAGCCTGCAGCAAACCATTTCAAGGCACTGGTAACATACTGGTTAAAGTATGATGGCACAGAGATTAGTATCTGCTAGCAACCACAGAAAAATCCTTCAGGGATCTTGTTGTTATGAGTAACATCATAGAATCATGTAGGTTGTAAAACACCCTTTAGGACCATCAAGTCCAACCATTAACCCAGGCCTGCCAAATCTTTCACTAAACCCTGCCTCCAAGTGCTCCATCCAGTCTTTTAAATAGCTGCAGGGATGGTGACTCAACCACTCCCCTGAGGAGCCTGCTCCAATGCTCCATAACACTTTCAATGAAGAATTTTTTCCCCTGGCACTACATGAGGCTCCTTCCTCTTGTCCTATTGCTTGTTAGTTACACCAAAGAAGATTTCAGTCAGTAAAGGTATGATGTAGAAGTGTAACAAGATCTAGTGACTGAAAGTGGGATCTACTATGCATCCACAACAAAGGCAAATAGTCACTAAAATAATTTACCTAGGAATAATTTACCTTGATGACTTGATGCCTTGGATTCAGTGTTGTTTTAAAGAGCAATCTCTAGATCAGCCATGAAATACTGATTTAATATAGCATCACTGAAGAAATTTTATGGTCAGGATGCATGTTAGTTAGCCATCAGTGTGTATAAAGATCACTTGGATTATCTGAATCTGTGAAAAGAGAAAAAAACCTACTCATACAGACCTGCAGAACTACAGGGAATTATCTTTCATTAAAAGAATATCATTAAAATTTCCTGAAAATTCTCTGACACTGTACTAATAGTAAGGTGGCCTCAGAAAGTGATCTGCTTTACCTTTCATCCAATTTTGAGAACCAATGCACAGAGTAAAGGGATAACAGAAGTTCCCCCAGCCATGCTGAAGGCAATATTTACAGAGCCACTGGAAACCCTTCCATTCCTGAAGCCTGCTAATATTTCTGCCAGCTTCAAGAGGCCTCTCATTGTTTGAGGTTCTGCAGCTCTGAGGCATTGTTTAAATGATTTGCTCAGACTCACTTCTGGCCAGTTTTTAAGCAATAGTGATCAATCACAATTGAGTTCCTGGTACCGTGTCACAACAAACTGATTAAACTCTCCCTAAAGAAATCACAGCTGTTATTGGGCCTAACGATATCACCAGAACTCTAAATTACAAAGGAGATTATATTTGTGTCTCAGAGAAAACATTTTAATTTGAAAGCTCAGCAAAGAAAAGGATAAAAAATTTGTTCCAACAATGCCTAGTGATCTTTGTAGGTATTTAAGAAAAGTACATTTTCTTTCAGAACTGTAGTGTAAGAGAAAATTCTTCTTGTGATACTGGCTTGTGAGGTGTTCCTGTGCCTTTTACTGTTTAACTGCCCACAAGAAAATAATCCTTGTTTTGCAGGCAGCAAGCACAAAGAGAACATTGGCTGCCTTAGCCAGTCCAGAGCTGCTGCTGAGGGGCTGCAAGGACCCACTGCAGTGATGGCTCAGGTTCATAGCAGGGATCCTAGCCTGGAGGAATCCTGCTGATTGCTAAGGGAGAAACTCTTAGGAAAGTAATTACCATTGCATAACCTATGATCTAAAAGTTCTGGCTTCACCTCATCTGTAAATTCAAAATACCTTATTATGGGAAGTAATGACTAAATTTAGGCCCAGAAATGTTTTACACAGAAGTACTGAAAGTCACAGCCAACACATATGCTTAGGGGTTACGTGCAGTGTAACTACATCCTTTAAGTGTCTCATAAAATTAACTGCATTGACTTATACTGAGTTCAGATTTCATACTACTGCTCTGTTGCTCAAAATAAAACTTGATGGATCAAGCAAGAAAAGTGCCTATGATCTCCAACACAAAGGAAGCAAAAGATATTAGCTATATTTATTTAAAAACAAACCCCACAAAAAAAAAAAAAAAACTAAAAAGAGAAACAAAATTAAAAAAAAACATACAAAAACGTCCTAAAAACTCAGAACATTTGAATTAACTATTTAGCTGACTCAGTACCCAGGAGATTATATTGAGATGAGCTTCCTTTACAGAAACAGACTCCAGGTCTGCCTGACGTGTGCTAAGATAGTATCGTGAACAAAGAGACAGGATAGGCCTCCAGCAACATCTAAAAAATGTGTGTAATTTAGAGCATAATTTAACACATAATTTGAAGCAGCTTTCCCCTACACTCACAAGATGCTCTCATTTTGCTCAGGGCAAAGGAGCAATGGCAAGGAGTGTGCTGGTGCCATCTTTGCATCACCACTTGCCCGTGAATAGATGTCTTGATTCCCTTTTCCAGAGAGCTTGCCGTATCATTTTTTATATTTTAAGTAGTCACAAACACAAAGGAAAGGGGGACAAGAGCTAAGCAATACTCAGAGGCATAATGAACAAAATCTGATTGGAATCTGCCTGCCAGCTGAGCAAAGCTGTAATTTCCCAGAACATCTGCCTATAACTCCCCCAATTACATAGAACAAGGTCAAACAGAAAGATTTGATAGATTAGGCTTGCAAACACAATATTCAGACTCATCAAAACTACTAAAAAAATGAATTCAACAAGCCATGTAGCCACACACAGGAGAACTTTTTCAGTTGAATTTTGCAGAGGTTTGAAAATTCAGTGTATTTTAAGCAGATGCAAAAGTGGTTCAACTTCAGCCTGATTTCTTCAGAGATGAGGATTTTGGTTTCTTGACAACTCTGATACCAAGTCTGCCTAAAGAAAAGAGAGGCTAAGAATGCTGGAAGAGGCCAAGCTCACAGCCCCTACCCACTGCATTCAGGGTGCAGGCCAGTGGCTCCTCATTCAGGCCATAACTTGAAGCCAGGATTTTCAAATGGGAACACAATACAAAACATAGAAACTGTGTGTTGCCTTTGCACATGCCGAGGCCCAAACCAATTATGTTTCTGTTGTTTACGCTCAGAGCATTGAACTCAAATGTTATTTCTTCCGTATTTGCCACATCTTCAGCTTTGGCCGTATTTGCTGATGCCTCCTGCGACCCATCTCAGGTTCACTGGCCATCCAGAGCAGGCAGAGTACATGTGCAATATTAAATAAAAGCAAGCTGGGGGTTGAACCTGAGACATAAATACTTGCTCATCCACACCACTGAAATGTTGGTTTGCACATTTTTTTTGCCAAATGCCTCTCCAAGACACATCTGCTAACAAAGGGTTTCAGTAACATGGATAACAACAGTCCTGAACCATGTGATGTGGTTTCTAATCCTGTTTTAATCAGTATTGTAGACATGGCCGCTGCACATCACATTTCCAGTCTCATCCTTTGCGAACTATTTGTTTATGATGAAACCACAGCAGAATGGAGTCACTCATATGCATAAGCACCATCCTACTGAACATATTCAGGACATTCCCAGCATAGGCAGAAACCTGGGAAGTGGGATGTACTCTTAGGCTCTGCTGTATAGATAACACTTTACTAAATTAAGTTCTTTCAGAATAAAAGGTGAGTATTGACTTATTTGTACAGTATGACAAAGAGAAAAAAACTCTTCATCCTTTAAATATCTGAGGTTGATGTTTGTAAAACTTTTTCTTAAAATTAGGTCAATATAGTGTTTCCTCATAGAAAAAAAAAAAAAAAAACCAAAATTTTCTTGTTCTTGATTTTCTTTTGAAATGTTTTTCAGTTCTTCTCTTCCCAATGGGAAAATGATTTATTTTATGTTCATATTTTATATTCCAATAATGCATTAATATCAATATATTATAATAGCCGAAAATTATACAAAGCATCAAGCCTATGCTTTGTCAGAAACAGATTTTCATTCTTTAGTTTAGGGAGAAGGATGTAAGAAACAGACAATCCTTAAGTTCCCTTATGGCTCTGAGGGTGATATTAAAGTGTAATGTTTTGAGGTGTGTGGCAGAGAAAAACAAAAAAACATTAAAATAATGACTGGCATTCACAGCAATCACAACAACCTCTGTTCCAACTTCACCTTTTTTTAACTGGTTGTTTGGGGAAAGGTGTGAGGCAATGTAAGTGTATATTTTTGATTTTTTTTGTCTTATAACCTCAGTTTCTGGAATCAATTTATTATAGCAAATGCTAGATTTTAATTTCTCAAATCACAACTTTCACAGCTGAAGAAGGTCTTAAAGACATGAATTAACGGTTAGAAGAAGTCAAAAAACCACCCTAAATGTTGTGATTTTCTCAGGTTGGAGTTAAAATTTGTGAATGTTTCTACTGGAATACAATACAATAAAATGACACCAATTTGGCCAAGTTGTTATATGAGAGCATCATGCTGTAAAAGACTACAGATCCAAACCCAGTTCCTATATGCTATAGAAGTAATCAGAGAAAGGGGCTATGCTCACTGTGGAGCGTATGCACATAATGCCAAATCAAAAACAGCATGCTGTTCACAGTGATTTAGAACTCAGAGCTTGGTAAGCAAAAGTGAAGAATAACAATACAGGAGCAAGATCTGTTTGCAGGCTAAATGTGACTGACGTATTTATTACCTACAAAACTTTATTTCTGCAAGTTGTTCTCCTAAGGCATATTGAACATACACACTGTTCCATTTTGTGTGCTATTCAGAAACCAACAAGATATCTACAAGAAACACAAGCTTCTGTGTGATAAAAAAAAAGTCACAGAAACAGTTTTAATTTTCAGATGAGCAGCTGGGCTGGTCAGACTGTTCATCTTCACCACCAGTTGGCTACACACCAGTGTCCTTCCTAGAAAGCACCTCCCTCCCTCTCCTCTGCTTTTCAGACCATTTCACATTGTGATATTTCTTCAGTTTTCATGTACAAAAACCTAGCCAAATTCCCTAGGAGCTGCAAAAAACTCCCAAGTTTTCACTGATCACACACAGGCACATAAGTGCAGAAATTAAAATTACTGTATTTTTTTTATTTTCTTCTTTCCACTCAACTTTTAAGTGCAGGCACCCCTGGTATGGACTATAGCAGCTGTTCAACAGCAAGAGCAACGTTACTACTGTGCTACTGCTGTTACAGTGCTTTATCTTTCATGTCCTTAACAGGAATATAATTACCCAAGTGGAGAATAAAATAATTTCCAAACAGTAAAGCAGACAGATGAGAGTAGGCAGAATGTACATTCAGTGAAATATGTAAAGGTAGTAAAAATATCTTTAAAATTATTTAGAAAACAGTCATCAACTCTTCAAAGCACAAAAGGTTTACAAGATATTACTGTTAGAGCTGATTTAGAAAGTTTTTTTTTTTCCTACAAAAAGGGTATATCTATTCTAAAACATACAATTAATTGTGCATAAAATTTGTTTGATCTATTTTTTCTTCTAGTTTTTCTCATAAAGTCTGGCCAAACCAGATAGATTGCAAGAACATTGTAAATAATTTATTTTCAACAAAGCCAGCATTTGTTGAAGGGTTATTTTCTACTAATATAGTTTTTGCAAGAATTCATGATGAAATATTTTTTAGTGAGATAGAGTTCAGGAAGATTGCAACTTGAAATCCATAATTATTAAAACTAAGAAAAAAAGAAGATAAAATATAGCCCTACTTAATTGCCTCAATGAAAAAATACTTACATCTCTGCACTGCTCTCCTGAAACCCCAGGTGGAATCTTGCATCCATCTCTGGGGTCCTCAGCAAAAGAAGGTCATGGACCTGTTAGAGCAGGTCCAGAGGAGGCCACAAAGATTATGTGAGGGTTAGAGCACCTCTCCTATGAAAACAGGCTGAGGGAACTGGGGTTGTTCAGCCCAGAGAAGAGAGGGCTCTGGGAAGATTATATTGTGTCCTTCCAGTACCAAAAGGGGTCTATTGTAAACCTGACTTTATTACATGGGCTGATATTCATAGGTCAAGACAGAAACAATTTTTAAATAAAAGAGGAGATTTAGTCTAGATGATAGAGAGAAATTTTTACTCAGAGGGTGGTGAGGCACTGGAACATGTTGCCCAGAGAAGCTGCAGATGCTGCATCCCTGGAAGTGTTCAAGACCAGGTTAGAGAGTGATCTGAGCAACCTGGTCTAGTGGGTGACCTCTCTGTCCATGTCAGGGGAGTTGGAACTGTATTCAGTTCAATGTCATTTCCAACGCAAGCCTTTCTATGGTTCTATGTTCCTATAAATCACTACCTTTATTCCCATTTACATCTGGATATTTTATAGAGAAATAACACAATTCAACATATAAACCCATTCTTATAAGTAAGGAAGCAAAATAACATTAGTGGATGAAACCCAGCTTGTGATGAACTACAATTAGGATTTACAGTAAGTATTGCTTCATTCTTTTTTCACCTTCCTTTTGTAATGTAATTGGCCAAAATGACCTTTAGGGAGAAGCTGAAGAATCTTTTACTGCTTATTTCAGAAAAACTATTTTTTACTGTTAAATATCAACGGAAAAAGGTATTGCTAGTATTCAACCTGAACATTCAAAGTAAAGGCATGCAAAGAGAATTTCTGAGAGCGTAGTTAATTATTGCTATTAGGTGCACGGCCAGGGACTGAGACTCCATGACTGCTAATGGAGTACTCAGAGAAGCCGATCTTGGTACAAGGCAAGTCATGGTGCTGGTGACCTTCACCAGTGGATTATGACAATGACACCCTGGAGTTGCTCCATAGCTACAACATGTATCTGTTGGATGATTGGTGCTTTGATAGCCACATCTTTTGAGGGAAATGCATGACCTGTTCTGACCTCAAGAAAAGAACATGCACCAGAGGAAAAGGGCTCATGGTAGGTTAATAAGAGAAGGTTATGACATTTTCAAAATGAAGGAGAAAGCAAATTAGGTTGAAACTAAGTCAGATAAATCTGTGTCTGCATGAACATGGGTATATGCATTATAATTTTTATATTTATTTGTGGACACAAAAGAAATGGATTTTTATTTTTTTTAGCTGCACAGATCTGTAGAGTTGGAATTTTAGTAAAGGGGAATGAAAGAGCCAAATCTACTTCTGAACATCAAACAAAATTTAATAAGTATTCAAAAAAAATTATTGACTGTGACTGTTATCTTAAGTTTTCAAAATGAAATTAGTTAGCAGGTGTTCAAAATGAAATTTAGTTAGCAGGTGTAAGACCCCAGTAAAAAATGTGCAGATATTACTGATATTTTACAAACCAGAGAAACAACTTTCATTTTTAAAATCCAAACAAACCACAGAGTTTTTTTATTGTTCTTGTGCCTTCTGTATGCGCAAACATAAGAAGCTCAACACCTTACTATTTTCTTTGAAGAACATGTACAGAAAACATACCAGAAGAGAAATAAACTCTTGAAATTGCAGCTACTACAAATCCATTTGCTAGCTCTATTACAGAGAAAGAAGCATACAGAGCAGAGAAAATATACAAAACTATAGAGACAGTAACCTCAAATAGAAGACTTGAATTTAGCTATTGCCACTATAGTAGTCTTATTGAACACATCAGCACAGCTAAATGCTAAAAAGAAAAAGGTTTTATATCCAAATTTTAGGTAAAGTTTGGAATCTAATTATAAAACATGTAGAAGTTTTGATGAAGAACAGATAGCTGTTAACTTATTCACACCAAAATCTCAGGATCTGGCTCTTAAATCCTAGTATTTGAAGATAAATGATGTCTTAACTTGGAGAGAACTCTTTATCTCTGTTCATCCTTCTCAGATATAAACCTTACAATTAAATTTGGTAGGTAAGACACAAAATCACTTTCTCCTGAAATACAAGACAGATACTGGTACCATTTTCTCCTCTACCATATCTCACTTTGCTGACTAGACAAATGATATGAAAATTTAAGTTGAGAAGACTTAAAAATGATATTTACTTATCTGTAAATCATCTTACGCAGACCAAACCCTAAAATTTTAGTTTCATCAGATACCAACTTAATCTGAGAGAAGTGGCTCTCAATCTGTTTTGTGCTAAATTGACCCTGTTTTGCTTAATTATCTATCTAATGGAAATGAGGTTTTATTATTAGGTTCTTCACATGTCAGATTATTTCCTTGCCATTACTTAGTCTGGAAATTAATTCACATACTTTGCTATATTCCACTCATCTTTAATGTAAAGCATTATCTAATGGATAAGCTCTGGGAATATCAAGGTGTTTCAACATTCCAAAGAGGGTAGGCGGATAATCACGCAACCAAAACACACTCATCTTACATTCTAAGCTACTTAGACAAAAAATAATACCAAAATACTGGAATCAGGATTCTGAAGTGTTCAAAAGCATAGTTTCACTGAAAAGCATGTAGTCCATCTTTTTATCCAGTCATTGTCCATTTGCTCCCCCACACTGGATATTATTTTCTGGATATTTTTTTATTTTTTTTTTTTTTACAGGGGAATCAGCTAGTTCCCTTGGAAAATAAAATGGGTAAGTTCTCTGAAGACCTGTAACCAGTAAAAAAAAAATAATGATTCAGCCAACACCTCTTAGCACAGAGATTGAATTAGCTGACTGGTATGCATTAGAAGGACATTATGGATGAAGCCAAAGTGAACCAATCTCTGTTCATCATTGCCACACCTAAGAAAAATTTAAATTAACTTCACATGTCATTAAAGAGATTAGGGAGGGTAACTTATTTCATCAAAATACACACAATAAAATGTATTTAACCTCAAGCAAAGTGGGGGATTCTGCTGGAGTAACTGAAAGAAATTTGAATTTAACATGATAAGGAAAGCAATCATAACTGAATTGCTTTTGTGGACCAACACACACACACTCGTAAAATGTAGGAGTAATATATATGGAGTTGAAGGAAGTAAACTCACGGCATCTAAAATAATGAAAAAAATCATTACACATTTTGTATATCATAAAAATTGAACTCAAAAAGAATTTTACAGGAATTTCCAGGAGTAATCACTTTCATCCAAATGGAGTGATACTGGATTCTATTCATGGATAAAACCTCTGCTCAGAATAATAGAAAATTTGGGCAAGTCTCAGTGAAACATCCCATAGCTATAAGGGTTTTTGTGATGATTATGACCGGGATAGAGTTAATTTTCTCAACAGTAGCTAGTATGGGGCTGTGTTTTAGATTTGCGCTTGAAACATGGCTGATATTACTGGGATGTTTTTGTCACTGCTCTCCAGTGCTTACACCAAGTCAAGGCCTTTTCTGCCTCTCACCCCACCCCAACAGAGAGTGGGTTGGGGGTGCACAAGCAGCTGGGAGGGGGCACAGCCTGGACAGCTGACCCCAGCTAGCCAAAGGAATACCCTGTCCTATATAGCATCATGCCCAGCAAGTAGAGTTGGAAGAAGGAAAAGGGGGAATACTTGAAATTATGACATTTCTCTTCCCAAGTCACTGTTAACACGTGAGGGAGCCCTGCGATCCTGGGGATGGCTGAACACCTGCATGCCCATGGGAAATGGTGAATGAATTCCTTGTTTTACTGTGCTGGTGACTTCTTTACTTTTTAAACTGTCTTTATTTCAACCCATGTGTTTTCTCACTTTTACTTTTTCAATCCTCTCCCTTATTCCACTGTTGGGAGTGAGTGAGTAACTGTGGTGATGAGTTGCTGGTTGGTGTTAAAGTACAACAATATGCAACAGCAGATCTTTCAGAAAGATTGAGGTGAGGGTGTTACAGCCCACTCCTGGGAAATCTACGGTCCTCTAACTTCACTAGGGTCTCAGGGAAGTGTACATGTCAAGAGAAGTTTTGAGTGCTTAAATTCAACAAAATGCTGGAAGAAGACATAAGACTGTGATTAAATACTTAGTTGACTTGAAACAAAGTTCCTCACTGGAGCAAAATGAAACTAGGTACAGCTGGCATGTTAGTTCTGCTGCAGCATCTGAGTATCTGAGCATTTATCAACATATGGTTCACTTCAAATCTTGAAAGGCTGTGATTGTGGGGAACAGGCTCACAGCTAAACAACTATTTCAGTAATTTTTTCATAATTACTGGGTTTATCACTAGAACAACCTGTATGAATTGATTTATTCACTCCTGCATTCTTCTTGAGGTCTTCTACTTCACAGAGAGCTTTTGAAAAGACAGTCTTTAGAGCTATTGTGCACTTACCCCAGAAAAACGGTTCTAAAACAATGTAACAACTTTGATACTGTTGTCATGGTGGTGGGGGTATTCTGTGACCTGGAAAAAAATACTACATCAGGTATTGCTAATACAGGACCAAAAGAATTCTCTCACCTCATCTAATTTCTTGTACAGATAGTAAAATCATCATTCCACTGTAACTGAAAGATTAGAGAAATCACCAGATGGCATTTATCAACATAATAATATGTATCAATGTAGATATTTGAAAATCTGAAACTCCCTTATGATGAAAAAATTGTAAACAAAAAAAACCCTAACTTTTCTTGAAGTACTTATACCTTTAATCTTTCGAGCTGTTGGAACAAATTAAATGCGATCCTGCTATCATGATGTAGAGACGATATTCTACAACACACTTGGTAACAGATGTTTGCTAATCACTGATAAATTCTGCATATTTAAAAGGAGAAATGGCTTTTAGAGACACTGCTGATGTAATTATAAGAGCGCACACAAATCATATGAAGATTTGAAACAGAATCTAACTAGGGGATAAATACAAAGCTACCGCAGTTTTGAATCAGGGACTTGCCCACACTTAAGCTAGCTTCTTTAAAAGTCAAGAGACATGTAAATAAGCCTCAATGTACAAATCAGAAAAAAAGGATTCTTTGATTTCATTGCACAAACTTGCAGTTCTGTTTTGCATTTTCTATTTTAGTAAAAGGATAAATGGGCACTTTAAAAAGTTTTTACAAATCCACTCAAATGCACATCTTTCAAACAATGCCTTCTAAAAAGAAATACCAAACTATGAACATGATACTTGCTTTGCAGACAGAAACATCCAGCCAGAGAATGGCTCCATACAATGCAGCCAACATGTTCACTTAAACCAATTGAGGAATACGGCAATTGCTCATATTCCTCATAGCTCTGGATGGACATGAAAGGAGTAAACCAGTTAGGCTTTCTGTATAATATTTGGGGATTTTTATTATTACACATGAATTAAGGAAATTAATTGCATTTTTACACATGCTACATTCACTGACTTTGGAGAAAATGACATCTATTACTTTCATCTGGAAAGTGCTAACTGGTACTTCAGTGTTATGGAAAAATTAAATGACTAAAGCAAGCAACACTGTAGACTAGACATATATGTGTCTACATAGAAAACTGAGGACATGATTCTGCTAACAACCTGTCCCCAGACAGGGTGCAAAATTTCCACAGAGTTTGTAAATGGCCAGCACATATAGAGAGCTTCTTGTCTGCCAGACATTAATTCAGGGAAACCACTATTAAAAAACAACAACTCCTAAAAAAAAAAAATAAAAACCCAAAAAAAACCACCAAAAATAAACCAAACACAAAAAGACACCAAAAAAAAAAAAAAAAAAAAAAAAAAAAACAAAAAAACCCCAAGGCAAAAATGCAACTCCAGACATCGTAACATGAAAATTGTTTGAACGCTTCTTTTCAAGTACTTTGTGCCTGTTAGGTAACAGAAAGATTCTCAGATAAACAAAATATATAATCCTGCTGGATGTGTAATGCTTCATCTTTTTTTTAAAAAAAAGTCTTTTGTCCAAGGATCCAAATGTTTTAACAAAAGAGTCTTTGGCATGTCAGAACATTAATGCACCTATTGAGAAAATTTGCTTTGTAATGAATAATATCTGGAATGAAATAAAAGGAAATTTTTAGTAGGACATACAGTAATCTTTACAGCAGTCTGCATGGCAACAACTGAACCCTGCAATAGGTGCGAGGAACCGAATCATATGCATATTAAAATGTTCTTAATGCAGATAAAAGGATTATTTTTATCCTTTAAAGGTATAAAGATATAGCAAAGTCCTGGACATTTTCAATGTAGAAACTTCTGCTAGCTTGCGAAGTTCTGCAGTCTATTGCTTCTATAAAGACAGAAATGTCAAATACATTTCATGCCATATCCATAGATAAAATACAGATTTACATGTAAATAAAAATTTATTCTTGTTTTTCTCTTTTAAGACAAGTATGTTGCTAAACAAATCTGACTCATGCACTACAGAAATAATATTGTAAAATGAACAAGGAAAACATGTCATGGTTTCCATGAACACACACAAGAAGTTTGTGTTTCACTATTATTGACAGGGCCAAATTATTTGAAATTTAAATGACTGGAGAGTTCATCCATAGAAGATTTACAATACCTCCATATTTTATGAACTTTTGAATAAATGGTTATAAAATGGAAAATCAGACAAGGAATTCTTTACTGACTGCACTCACCTTGCCCTAACTCATCCTGAGCTAAGCATATCTCCATCTTATCTGGGCACCAGTGACCCTTTCCTTAAACTTCCTGGCACACTTCCATATCACAGGGAATTTACTACATAAGGACTGGCTGCAACCATATAGCTCGTGTGGATTACACACCCTTTAATTGATGCTCCATCTAAACCAAGATTTTGCAGTAGTTAAATCATAGCCTAACTCAAAATGGAACTTTATTTTCCCTGGAGACATGGTGCTAAAAAAAAAAAAAAAGGATACAGCCATACTTTGTAAGGGTTCAAAATTCAACTAATATTACTAAATATACAGAACTAGACTCAGAGAAGAAAAACAGACAACTCCCACACTAGTTGAGGTTTAGAATTACTTACATGTAATCACTCACAAAAACTGTTTGTTGGAACAATTAATAAGTTGTTCTTACTGAGAACAATATCCTATAAAATAAAACTCCATCTCTCATTATGTGTAACTTGTGAGTTGTAACTTGACTGAGCAAGTTCTCACTTACTTGACTTGGGATATGCTGATGAATTACTTCAATCAGCTTCTGTGCTGGTGGAAATCATATTTAAAATTAACTGACTGTAACATCTGTTCCAATGCTGTAAAATGCTGCATTTGGACTACGGCTGACACATGCAGTTGCACAGAGGACATAAGTATGCCTAATGTCAGACAAGACTTCTTGTGTTCTTAGTGGTGTATTCTGAAAGAGCAAGATTCATCTCAACTATTATTTAGTTATCCAAGCTCTCTCTTTTGCTGACAGAGAATTAATTATTTTCATGAAATGGTCCAACCTATTCTAAAATATTTGGCTTCTCCAGGTCCTTATTTCTCTTCATCAGTGTTGGAAGAAGACTGAAAAGTAGCTGAGATTTCTTGATTTTAAAAAGCTGCTGGAAGGCAAATATCCTAAGAATACATCACTCCCTACACTCTGGCTATATTTTAACGTTATATTTTGAATGAAGTCTTAATATCTAGGCAGCTTTTTTTTTTCCTTCTTCCTATTTGAAAAATAAAATTTTTAAAAAAAGCACAGGGAAAAACATGTGGGGATTTGCCAGAAAGAAAGGTGAAAGATCAGAAACTCGAGTGCTTGGCTCTGCACTTATGTATTTATTTTCATGAGAAGTTGATGCTGTTGTTTCTAGTGTTTTGCTTTTAGCTGATGAACTTGTGATGGAAAGGTGTGTGTAATTAGAGCTGTCAATATTGAATTCTAAATGCACAGCACACTATGAATTTAATCTAAGTTTCCCAATCCCCAGTCCTCCCTCGCCATTGCATCTGGGGAAGGCTGAAGCACTTGACTGTTGCTGTGGCAAATTGGGTCCTAATAAGTATGATGCTTTACTGCTTCTTGTTTTTTCTAAGATACAACTACAGCATTTCAGAAGAACTCACCTGGGCATTAATTCAACAAGAAATGTTGGTAGGAGTATTATATTTTCCACGTTTTGATATCTCACTGAATGACTTGCATATAAAAGAGACCTGGCAGCTGGTTTGTGTCAGTGACTGATGTGCTTGTCATTTCAGACTCAGAATCGGCAGATTCACCTCTGCTAGGTTTAAGAATAATATTCAATTTGCAGTTTTCTATTTTGCAATTTTAACCAGATTGAAAATAAAACTTAAAAAAAGAAAAAAAAAGACCAGAAAATGAGGCTGTTACTAAAGTATTTATATTTAAATATAGGTGTAGGTTTTGTTTAATGTTGAGAAACAGGTAATCTCAGTTCATGTCACCTTTATCAGTAATAACATGTTTATTCAGAGGTAGAAAGAGTCTAAAGGAAGGAATATTAATTTTTAGTGCATCAAATTAGTTCCAGTCATATGTTTACAACCTTGGGGAGCTCATTCATAACTGATAAAACATAACCACAACTAGATAGGATATATGAGGTATTTCAATAAACACCTTATTAAAGATGGATGTTTTTATGCTATGTAGAATCTCATCAGGCATCAGGATGAATTCATGTGTTATGCAGAAATAAAAAATGCCACAAATTTTTCATCAGAAACCATGGATGCACAAGGCCATCCTCCAATCCACAAGTTATTTTATTATTTATTGTACCTTGTATCTGTTGCTGAATTCAGAAAAGAAAATGACAGAAAGAGCCCACATCATTCTCACAATTAATGCAAAAAAAAAAAAAAAAGAGTCAATTTTCATTTTATTTTAGAAAAAACAACTCCTCCGCAGTTTAAATGTCACCAGATGGGTTCTGCTGCTCTGAAATAATGGTAACATTATGCTGTATAAAATGACCAGAACTGCAGCTTCTTCAATCAGATCGCAGCCATGGTAAAATGTAGCAGACTTGAAGCATTGCTTTTCATTAGAACAGAAATAAAAATATTTTAGAACCATTTACATCAAAGTCTGTGGGTTTTTCTCGCAAAAAAATTCATTACACAGTTTCATAGCGAGAATTTAAGCACATGTAGAATTGTAAAATATTTGCACTTGGTATTTTGATCCTTGAACTAACTAGAATCAGCTGCAAATTCCCCATCAGTCTCCTCAGCAACGTCATACAGGGAAACTGAAACAGGTGAAAAATTAACTCTGCTTGACGTTGCTCCACTGCCCAGTTTGTCTGCTTAAAACAAGGCCTGGCCTCCTCTCCCTGCACTGTGGTGCATCTGACACATGCAGTATTTATGCCCTGTGAAAGGGCATTGCCATTGCTAGCACTAGGCCATGGGTTTTCTCTGAGTTTACTTGGTTTGCTGGGGCATGGCTTGCCAAACCTGCTCTGCTTGAGCTTTTCCTGACCGGCCCATAGCATTGTTTCTCCTGGCTAATCATGGCCACAATTTCTCTAGCTGACTGGATGTCTATGGCTAATTTGCTTCTCTTTGCCTACCTTTCCTTGTAATACAGATTGAAGCAGATACTACTTACTATTTGAAAAAAGTGATTTTTGGCCCTAACAGAATGAAGTGGAGAAATGGAGTCCTGGTATGACAGCAAAGGTCTTCAAGGACCAATACAGGGGTGCACTGACGTGAAATGAAGCATGGGGAAAATACTGGCACCAACAAACCCACAGCTAAAAACCTCTCATGACTGTTAGCTCATCCTTGGTCAGTTACAGCAATGCAGAGCTGCATCTGGGCAAAACTGGTTTAGGGGTAAGCCACAATATGGTCAGTTTGGATATAACATGGAGCTGATGATCAATGAAGACAGAGTAAAAGTTTTAAAGCATGCTAACAAATATATAAAAATGATTCCAAGTGGATTTTAGAATGGTGAAGCTACAAACATCATATTCCTGCCAGAGCAAAAAGAACAACCTTACAACTGTGGTGTTTCCCTCTGTAGCAGTCCAAAGCTATTTTAAGAAGCTATATTAAGTATTCAATAGTATAAGATCCCCAAAAAGTAGTGGAACGGAAGGCATAGCACCTGAAAATGGAACATAAATTAGGAATTGTGTATTACAATTTTAATTGCATTATTAATACTATTCAAATTCCTTATCCATACAAGTATTATAGCTGCATTATCATTCCTTCTTTCTTCTTCCGTTAAATTAGGATGAAATACGATTCTTGAACTGCAGTGTTAAAATATCAGTTATACTGAAAAAAAATTTCTCAATTTGATGTATATATTTATACAGTATGCTTCCTCTTTGCCCAAAACCCAGAATTTGAGCATAACATACAGTATAAAGAGTGTGAGCAATCAGTTGCATTTGCAAATCAATTTAAAACAGCTTGAAGACTTTCTGGACAGCATGAAACAATCATCAGAAAAATGGGGATGCAAGAGCGGCATTTTACAATTGCAGAAGGGATGCTGAGTAAAATAATGATACTTCTGGTGGAAAAGTTACAAATACAAGTTTCTCAATACTTAGAAGTGCATTAATGGGAAATTGCTGAAGCTGTTTTCCTAGGTGGTTTTGAATATGAATACTCAATGCATATATTTATGTTTCTGAATATATTTTATTTCCCTGTAATCTTTTAGAAAAGGAAAAACCTTCATACAATAGTAAAACATGACCTGAAAATGGAAAATTGTCCCCTTTGAATAACCATGAGTAATTACATTAGTCCCACAATCTTTAGAAATGCCTTCCTTTGTGCTCTCGTTTTGCCTTTCCTCAAGCTCTAAGCCACTAGACAGGTAGATGCTGACTGGTGACAGCAGAGCAGCCACAGAAACTCTGAAAACATTTTTGTTTAATGTGGCTGGAACAATGACATCGTCTTTCAAACACTTTGACATCCCTCGCTGGCTGACATTCTGCTTTTAAAAAAATCCCCTTCTACTGGAGCAGCTGACACATGGACTGTAAGTCATGAGATTCAGATCATCATATGATCCGCTGAATGCCTCGGCGCATTGTAAATGACAATATGAGCCTGAATGTCAACACCACGGAGCACTGAAGGAACATAATGGCCCACTGTGATGCTTTGAACATTTATTTAGGCTCCCATACATTTCCATTTTTCTTAGTCATTCTCAGCAAGGAAGGAAAAACTGAAAAGAGAAAATGGGGGAGAGAGAAAGGAAAGGAAAGGAAAGGAAAGGAAAGGAAAGGAAAGGAAAGGAAAGGAAAGGAAAGGAAAGGAAAGGAAAGGAAAGGAAAGGAAAGGAAAGGAAAGGAAAGGAGAGGAGAAAGAAAGAAAAAAGAAAGAAAGAAAGAAAGAAAGAAAGAAAGAAAGAAAGAAAGAAAGAAAGAAAGAAAGAAAGAAAGAAAGAAAGAAAGAAAAAGAAAAAGATTTCGTTTGTCATGTATTCCAGGAGGGTCATTTAGCAGCTGTAAAATGTCCAGCACTGATAAATCTCTCAAGTACTGTAGCTGGCTAAAATAAATCTCCCATCTCTTTGGGGAAATTACAATTGCTGAAAATGCTGGTAGTGAGGCAGAATTTTATGTGGTGCCACAAATGGATTCGCAGACGTTGATGGTCAGACAGCAATTGCTGAATACAATCAAATACTTAACATGGGCAGAGGTCTGCAGTGTACAGATGGAATAAATCTAGCAATGCTACCTTTCTGGATAGTGAAAATGCACCAAGTGTATGCTGCTAACCATATTTTATCCACAGAGATGTGTAGGGAGATTAGATATCTCCTTTTTCTGCTTGATTCCAGTTACTTAAGAAAGTTCATGTTTGCAGCTACTTAAGAAGGTTCCAGTTAGAGAAAAAAGATTGAGTAAATTAATTCACTTTGATTTAGTAGTGAAGTTTTTGGGTCTGTTTGGAAACTACATATGGGGAAGAAAGGATTCAAAAGGAGACTAGACAGTAGATGCCTACAGTCTGTCACTAGTAAAATTAGGGAGGAAATATGGTACTAAAAAAATATTACAAGGATATTTAATGTATTTTAGAAACAAGACAAAACCAGGAATAACTGAATTATCCATTTTATCTTAATGTATCCTATCCTATCCTATCTTATTTCATCCCATCCTATCCTTCATGTTGCTACTCAACCATATGTGATTTTAGCTTGCTCCCTGAGAAAAGGTATGATATCACTGGGAAATACTAGGGCTATGGAAAGACTCCAGAGCCTTCAGTGAGATGCTTGGAGTTCTTTGCATAACTTTATAGGGAGAAGAAGCATACTAGATTTCTAAGAAAAAAAAAAAAAAAAGCTAAATTGAAAGACATTGTACTTTGGTTCTCCCTTTAGGGGGAAAAAATCTGTTATCCTTTCACTTTGTGGCTGAAGATTTTCTTCATTTCAGACTTGAGTTATCATCTTCCTCTGCTACTTATAGGGGTGCAGAACAGATAAGCTCCTAGCTTGAGTGGCTCACGTGAGGTGGATGAACTTCAGCTATTCATTGTTTGTTGGTTGATATTTCTCTTGTTCCCTAGTATCTATTTTGGATGGGACATTTCCATGTCTCTCCTGAAAAATGGAACAGAAAACAAATCTTTCAAATAAATTTAGTAGATTAATTAATCTCCTACATGGATGGGAATATAAATAATTTTCATGTGAATTCTGGTGCAATGAATAACTAATTTTTGAAATGCACAATGGAAGCTGAGGGAGGAAGAAGGACTGTAATACTTGAATCACTTTGAGTGTACTCAATTTATCCATTTGTAAACTAGAGCAATTATATATTCCGCATAATTTTTGAGAGCCTAAGTTCATGAATGTTGGCAAAGACTCCAAGATCTTTAGTTGGAGTGCTGCACAGAAGTTAAAGGATTTTTTTTAATGCAGAATTTTATTTTAAAATGGTTTGAAAATGTTTCTGATTAATAAAATGAATTTAAAAATCTAAAGAAGGGATTGTTCTCCTTTCCAGTGCTATAGCTTTGGCATTTTGTTACAGCTAAAGTATTTTAAATTTTGAATTTTGAAAATAAAACATTTTGAAGGGCTTTTTAAAGAAGTGTTAGTATTCTAACAGCTCTCACTAGCAATACAGGTAAGAGACTAAAAGGCTTTCTGTTATAAATCTGGATTTTCAGGATTAATTTATCATCTTTTTTCAAATCCCATTGGGTTAAACTTGTCATACAAGCTGTCAGCCTATATCTAATATTTTTTTCTTAAAAGGAAATGTTTCAAATACTTCAGAAAAATTTTAGATATGAACCAATCCCCCAGAACAGAATTTTAATTGGCTTACATGGGGTTTTTTTGATCAGATGAAGATACAAATGCTGTCAGGCATGTTTGTAACAATGCACACTATTATTGTTATGTTCCTATTATTGTTATGTATTCCAGATATTTAAGGGGTAAAATCAACATATAATAGCCCACAGATGCCTAGGACCCCTCTTGTCTCATGGGTGAATGGAAGATTAATGAAAAGATTAATGAAGTAGGCTTGCAGCCTCTTAATGTGAATTTTACAGGATGCTAGTTAAAAGGATTGTGTTTAGTTACTGGAAAGGCTGATTGCAACCTGCAGTACTGAAGCCACATGAATCATTGCATTAGCATATAGAATTGAGACAACAAGCAATTTTAAAGGTACTTAAAATCATTTCTTGATTGATTAAATTCTTCTCCCAAGCAAGAACATTTTACTTAATGTCAGTAAATATGAAAAGCACAGTCTCAGTTCTGAACAGCTACTTAGTCCTCTTTTCCCTTCCCTGGCATGCAGCTACACAGATTTGTTACACCGTATTTTCGAAGTACAGGAACCACTCCAGCATCACCACCTTTTACTGCGGCACTGCGAAGACAAAAGACATTCAAAATGGCGCTCTGATACTCTGAGTAAATGGAATATTGCTCTGTTAAAGAGAGTATCGAAACATACCACAGTGGATGAAAGACTGCTGGCCTTTTGGTAATAGATCCAGGACAAATATTTCACAATAGTCTGTGTAGGAGATCAATCTATAGACAGCTGTCTTCTTCTGAAAGAATCTAGCAAAGAGTGGTGACCTAAATCCCTTCCCCATTCCTGCTAGGTTCACAGCTATACATTGACCCTACCTGTTTCAGAGGAGCAGAGCCTGTGGAGCACTTCCCTAATGCCTGTCCCATCATCCACATGTCAGAACAAAAATTTTCAAAACTCCAGAGGCAAGAGAAGCTTCGGTGCTACTCCACACACATCTGTTTACAAGTGTAAATATTTGTGTTCAGGTGAGTGCACACATGAATCCAGGTGAAGGTGGTGGGGAGGTAACCTGCCCTCCTCTCTGTCAGACTCCTCAGCTGCAAGAGCTCCTCTCTTGCCCTTGCATGCAGGTTTTGCTTTTGTTTCTTTTGGTTTTCACCAGTGAATACACACAGACTGCAAGGTTCAGAAGACAGGTGGAGGAGGGAGGGAAAAAGCAGCACATAAATGTTGATTTCACAAGGGTTGTTGGGTATTCATTAGAAACATATTTATAGCCACTCCCAATGCACATGCTGATTAAATTGGTCACACATTTTTTGCTGCTGTTTGCTAAACATGCTGTAGAGTTTTACAGAATACCTATCAGTTAAATCCCAAATGGAGTTCTGCTTGAATTGAACTTAGGTTCTTAACCATATGCTTCATGCTAAAATGTTAATTGGAAGTATTTATGGCACTGAATTGTGGATAACTATTTGTTTTCCACACATACCAATTAGTTACTTGTTTCTTATTTAAATCATATTTTGTAACCTAAGAAAATAGGGAGACTGGCTTTTTAAGCCCTTTCCATGCACGAATATACCACTGAAATTAGCTCAGTTGGTTACAGCATGCTGCTAATAGCACCAAGATTGTGGGTTCAATCTCCATATGAGTCATTGACCTGAGAGCTGAACTTGAAGATCTTTGTGTGTCCCTTCCAACTCAGAATATCTTGTCTATATATTTATTGCATGTTTCTCTACAGATTTCTAGGGCTAAGAGAGATTTGCAGACAGAGATGACTTTGTGAGATCTGGGAATATATGATGGGAAAGAAAGATATCTTTCTCCTTCCATCCAAGGGTGGAGTTACTGTAATCTATGCAGCATATCCTCCTTCAGCCTACGGCCTTGGGCAAGGGTGTTATTTGTTTTCCTCCCATTCCCTACTGCCTCAAATGCAGCTGTGTTTGAAGTTTTGTAAAACCCTTACAACTCTTTGATAGAGCATGAAAGAAAAATATTTCAGAACTTTACTGAAATTGGGATGGCAATTACATTGTAAATAGCTGAAGAGAGGCAGTTTGATGTTGAAATGGCAATATCAGATTTGTTCTGATACTTTGCTTAAAAGAAATTGGTTTTTTACAGATGAAACTGTCTCATCTCATGTAGTAATTTAAATAGTTTCTCTGTAACTCATTGTGAAAACACTATTTTATTAGTTTGCTCTCTCAAATTCACACAGTTTTAAATGGATTTTAATGACGAATTCCGGACTTTTCCATTCCAGTTTACCACACAAATAAATGTATTTCAAACAGAAAAAGATTGATTTTTTTTTCTCTCAAAAAGGTAAAATTCAAAAGACTTTTATACTATTATTCTAAAACCTACATTGTGTTTAAACTGCCTGTAATGACCTTTGTACTAAAGGCATCGCAAAGAGATTCCAGCGAGAGCATAACTCCGTTTCACCCCAATCTGTGGGTAGTGATTAATACTCAGCATAGTTTTCTGCTGTCTTGTATTTGATATAGTTATTTAGAACTGTGCAACACAGATGCTACAAATGCAGAGTTCTCCTTACAGCTACTCAAAAATTATGGTGAGGGCACAAACCAGTAAAGCATTAGTCCCTGTCTGTCTAGTGAATAGGACATTTGTTAGATTAATCTAAGTCTTTGCTGTACTCCTTCCTCTCTGAAAACTTTGACAAAATCTCAAATTGCAGAATTTTAACTCTCAAAGCCATATTAAAGAAATATATATTGCAAACTTTGGAAACTTTCTTGCTCTCTTAGATATACCCAATTAATCTCAGAAATATCTTGGGAGTAGAACTTTCACTTCAGTGTATTCACTAAACTGAACAACATCCAAATAGTGACTTTTAACCTGGATTTATCAGCACTTTGGGCATTTTTCTTCAGTAAACTCAGCTGGGACTTCTTCACAAGCTTCAATCAGACAAAATGCATATTTTCTGTCTTTGCTTAAATATTGTTCTTTGTCCTTATGCTTTTAAAGCATATTATTAACTCATTCTCTTTAATTTTTTACACATCTCTTCTATGATATCACAATCTTTATGATTTCCTTTATCATTGAATCTGAATGAATAAGTGTAATTTTATTGGTGGGTGAATGTACTGGTTTATCTGACCTGTAGTGGTATTTTTTGTTGGTACTCTTTCAGCCTTGAATGGTAGTTAAGCATTGATTCCTTGCCTGCTGCTGATAAAAATATCTTTTCAACCAACTGTTGTCCGTATTCTCTGCTGTACATGAATTCCTCCTGCTTGATAACATCTTTTGAGCTTTGTTGTTTCATTCTCCTTACCTTTTCATTTTCCCTCAATGTCCCCTTGAGCATGGAAGAAAGCTATAGCCCCATATAGCCCGCTCTCCTCACATATCCTCTTCCACTGACAGAGGCAACCTGCGTATGTGATTGTCCCTGAGAACCTGTGTAAGTTTTTAACTGGAAATACAGCTGTGTCATTCACTTATGCATAAATATATGGACATCATAAAAAAAAAAAAGGGCAGGTATTTTTTTAGTCAGCAAGAGTATTTGTTGAATTAGAAAGTTTGCACATTTATCTACTTTCTGTGCAGCTACCTCTTTCATTGCTCCTTGACAAAATGATCCTTATGACCCTAAGGGGGTCATTAACTTGAAGGTTAATACCTGAAAGACATTTTGTTTGTGTGCTTCCTAAGTTGTATATAATATAAAAATACTGAAATTCTACCTGAATATTTTTTTTTTTTCTGGGAGGTTTCTTTAAAAATTTCATTGATTTATAGGATGATATATCTCTCTGAATAAACCTAGCTTTTAAGTGGGGCAAAATGCTATTTGGAAACATACTACATTATTGCAGGATAAAGGCTAATACTGAAAAAATCATGTTGATTATTACTACTAGTAGTAGTATTGTTGTTATCACAGTCTGATGTTTTTGCTTCTATTGGGTTTGCATGCTGGAGCAGAAGGTCTACAGGGTGACTGCTGTAAGAAGCTTTCAGAAGCTTTCCATGTGTCCAACAGAGTCAATGCCAGCCAGCTCCAGGGTGGACCTGCCACTGGCCAAGGCTGAGCCCACAGCGGCAGCACCACTCAGGTAACAGAGTTAAGGAAGAGGCAGGGGAGGGGGTGAAATGCACAACATCTGTAGAGGGGTGAGAATATGTGAGAGAAACAGCCCTGCAGACACTGCGGGTTAGTGGAGAAGAGAAGGGAGGAGCTGCACCAGGTGCCAGAGCAGAGATTCCCCTGCATCCCATAGTGCAGCAGTGGAAGATTGTGGGGAGCCCTTCCCCTTAGGAGGAAGGAACAGCAGAGGCAATGCATCGTGAACTCACCACAGGCCCCATTCCCAGCTCTCCTGCATCACTGTGGGTGGAGGAGGCAAAGGACATTGTGAGTAAACCTCAGTTTGGGATGAAGGAAGGGGTGGAGGAAGATGTATATAGAGATCTCTGGAGCAAAGCATGTCCTCATTATCAGCCCAGAAAAAAGCATCCAAATACATTTGGTGGAAGGTCAGTCTTGTGGATTTGACAGCAACAGAGCTCAGATATATTAGACAGAAGCAGAAAGGAAAAAATAAAATGAGCTTTCCCAACAAAAAAAAAAAAAAAAAAAAAAAAAAAAAAAAAAAAAAAAAAAAAAAAAACCCCAAAAAAAAAACCAAAAAAACCCCCACAACATGTTTAGAGGAAACAAAGGAATAGGATCTCTCTGAAAACAGAGACAGACAAGAAAATAAAGAGACCCACAGAGATTGGGAGCAAAGGGGTTGAGTTTCTCCTTATCAAAGATATAATTCAGAGTGGAAGCCAGCCCACAGAGAAGAATGGGGGGGCATAAAGCACAAAAGCTACATGCCTCATGAGTCTCCAAGGGAGCTCAGCCAGCACAAATTAAAGCCAAGCTGGCATAAAACATTTAATTTCAATTTTACCAATGGAAAAAAAAAAACCCAAACAATTAATGATAGCAAAATCAATATTTTTGGGTAAAAGTTTGGACTAGAACAGAGGACACAGGAGCCAGTGGGAAAGGGTTGATTCCCTGGATTTTGTTTATTTACCCTGGCAGGTGTGTTATTTCTCTAATTTAATCAAAGAGCCATATAAAGCTCTGATGTTGGAAAAAAGGCAGTATACTGATCAGTAGGGAAACTTGGGTCTAGTAATTAATTGGAAACAGCAGAAGAGAAGCAATGTCTCTTGAAAACATTCCATATGGGATAGATTAACCTTGTCCCTAACTTCTGTCCAGGTTAGTCCCACCTTCTCCTGCACTCCTGACCAGAATCTCTCTCTGATGAGAGATGTGTTTTTGGGAAAATTTCAGATCTTCAGGTCTTCAGATTGCCTTATTTCTAACAGGCAATCTGAGCAATGCCAGACCCTGTTTGTCTTTCTGTGTCCTGCATAGCCACCCACAGGCTGTAGGAGCATGACTTTGGATGCATTCCCATAACTCCATAAACATTGTCTAGGCATACAAGATGTACCCTTAGTGTTATGCTGTGAAAGTCCCAGCCTGCAGCACATCCTTCAAGTTATTTTGGACACTTGGAACTGAAAAGAACATCAACCTCATCCCCAAAATTAATAATCATGTCCTATCAGATGACTATCTGATACCATTGAGGCCCATATATGGAGTCTGAACCTATGCTCAAGTCTTATAAGCAGTGTAGGGATTGGGAATGGGGGAAAAGAATGGGAAGAGAAGAGAAGAGAAGAGAAGAGAAGAGAAGAGAAGAGAAGAGAAGAGAAGAGAAGAGAAGAGAAGAGAAGAGAAGAGAAGAGAAGACTAACATTGGCAGAAATCTGATAGTGTTAGATAAGAAAACCTTAAGATGATTGAAAATGTCGTCAGTACGGTTTGAAGTGACATCATCATCAAAGGTATTTTCCTGGCCTACTGGTTTTTTGAAAGCAGAACAGTATTCAAACCCTTAGGCAAGTAGGCTAATTTTGTATTAAGACAGAAGTCCCTTTGTAAAATGCTTCTGTCTTTACAAGGTACATTCATTAACATCAGTAGTTAGAGAACCTTGGGAGGTTTGGATGCTTAGTCAAACTTTCACTGGTCTGCAAAATCTTATGAGCATTTAACCCTTATAATCTTCAAATCTTACAATAATTCATAAAATTAATTACATTTTACTTAGATACTAAAATTTCCCAGTGGACTGCAAATTTTCCAGAGGCACACATGTAAAAAAAAAAAAAAAAAAAAAAAATTACCAGCTGACTGCAGACTTTAGGAATATATATATAGAAAATTGCCATTTGTTAGGTTTTTTGGTTCGTTGGTTGGTTGCCTTACTTCCAACAGGCAATCTGAGCAATGCCACACCCTGGTTTTTTTTGGGTTTTTTTGTTTTTTTTTTTTTTTTGGTTTGAATAGAATAGAATAGAATAGAATAGAATAGAATAGAATATTTCAGCTGGGAGTAACCTACAACATCCATCTAGTGCAACCATCTAACTACTTCAGGAAAGACCAAAAGTTAAAGCATTTTCTCAAGGCCATTGTCCAAATGCCTCTTAAGTGCTGTCTGGCTTGGGATATCACCCAGCTCTCTGAGAAGCTTGTATGCATACAGCAGAATAATCACCTCTTCTTACCATCTGGTCATGATTTGTTTGGCACACCTGTTTGGTGTTTGTTTTACCCTCTTGGCTGACAGGGCTCCTGTCACCAACCAACACTCCCAGATCCCTGTCTGCAGGGTTGTTCTCTAGACTATCCTCTCCCAAATATTGTATTGTTAAGCTTCAGGAGGAGAACTACAGATGGGTCTACAGCTCAAACTCAGAGACAGCCTCATCTTTATTTAGAAATGACAGGTAGTCTGGAGAAACATGTTTGTTATACCAGGTAGAGGGATCTCTCTTGATTGCAAGCCACAGGACTTGCTGCAGGACACACAAAAATTGGTTTAGATCTGGTCATATCCTGCCCCAAGACTTTTCCATCAATTCTGCTTCATTCCCTAGTGGAAAAACTGATCTATGGCAACTTTACATGAGCTGTTATTCAGCACAGCTGTGTTTTGCACGCTTCAAAATGCAGCAATAGAATTTTACCAGAAGAATTTGGCCACCTTATAGAGTTTTTAAGACTGGTTGTTATACTAGTTGTAGCAACTGACTGTGTGCATCCTTAAAGTCTGCTCCAGTTATGAAACAAAACACACAAAGGTTCTTTAAGTTAATGTTTTTACCTCTCCTGACAGCCTGAGATCAGATCTCTAGCGAATGAAGTCTTTGATCTGGCTTCAGAGAGACAGGATTATTCTGAGGCAACATTTCCTTTTAAATGACAACATATACTACCACTTTTTCTCTGTACTTCTGAAACTCTTGGAGTTGTCTTGAGCTGCATAAACATCACTACACAGGTTTGAGACGACCTAAGCTGTCCCACCTGTCCTTCAGCTGCTCTTCCAGTAAGGTACAGTTTTCTATTTTATTTTAGTGTTGAGAGGATATCTTGTATTGTCTCTGGCATTTCAAACACTAAAAGATTTCTGTCTTTAGGCAACTAAGCTGAGCCTTTAAAGGCTGAAACTGCAAAAATGTGAAAAAGGCTCTGATCAAAGTTAATGTTTTCTTCCTTCATTGGAGTTTATTCCCTCCCACACTGCACCAATTAAGTGGGAGAATGCCTAACACCTACAGAAGAGACATTCTACTGAGGGATATGAAAATAATTTAGTGTGATGTCTGTAGGAATTTAAAATACATTAACATAATGCTGTTTGTGTTTCTGTCATTGTGTGTCTTAGGGGGCTTGGGATTTTTTTTTGCACACAGTGAAATAAGATATTTAACCTCCTTTTGAAAATCTAACATGTATTTTAGTAGTACAAAAACACATGAAAAGTAACCTTAGTGTCCTTCTAACTATACCTGTAAAACTGCTCACCTAATTCTGCACTGTTCTCCCCTACATCTATTGATGTATAGGTGTGCAAAGTAGGATAAATATCAGCCAGCTCAGAATGACAACATTTTACACCCAAGTAGGAATGACTCCGCATCAATGTAAATGACAATCGGGTGAAACCAGCAGAAAATCTAGCTCTATAAATAATGACAGAGGCTTAAATTCAATCCATTCTTGAAGAAACAAACTGTACTGCAGAGCATGTCTGCAGTTCCATAATACAAAATAATTTTGAACTATTATTTCTCCCTTTTTCCAAAGCAGGAGATTTGAAGACTCCAGTATTATAAATCAAGCAGTGACCTTAGTTAAGTGAATTTGCTTTTATTATATGTCTTAAAAATATTAGATATACAAACCAAATAAAAGAAATAAGAAGTAGATTTCAGGCTTAGGTGCACTATGAATAAATTGTTTTTCCAGGTTTCAAAAAAATAAATTTTTAATTAAAAGGGAAAATTTTTTGGTTATTTTTTGAAACACGCATCTGATATGTACACATGTACATTATAAAAAAGCTTCCTTATTCATAAGTATTTCAAATATCTTTCAACTATTATCAAGATTTTATTCTATTTTACTTTAAACAAAACATTTCGTCAAAACACAACACACTTTTGCTCTCTTTAAAGTCTGTTCAAATTTTGGGTGGTTTTTTGCAAAATTAATTTGAAAATAGATTTTTAAACAAAACAGTCAGTTTCATTCTACCCAGTTTGAAAAGGAAAATGTAACGTTTAAACAGGGGGAAGAAAAAAATCCCTCTTCTTTGCTTAAAGACACCTTTCAGAATTTTGTTCATTCTTCACTACCAATAAAAGAACACAGAGAAAGAGATTTCCAGAGCTATTATGAACACGGACATATTGGAAGGGAATGAATATACATAGCAAGTCACATCAGCTGGAGCTATCTACACTGGGACATTTTCACTGCTGAGTACAACAATTGCTAAAATTGTTCAACTTGCCTTGGCCAACAGAAACATGGCACAGCATGAAACAGGGAAAATGAAAAAAGTATAATAAAAAAGAAACATAAATAACAAAAACAGGCAAACTCATTTGAGTGTTCAGTCTAGGGACAGAACATTGAAGATCACAAGCAAGATCTCATCTCCAAGCATTGATGGGGATGCCATGTAACCAAAAGAAAGAGCACACCACTGAAAGGAGTTGGTAAATGTGTGGTGGAAAACTTTCAAACAGACAAATAGTGTTTAAACTAAACACATTTTCATCTTCTTGTATGTGTTTGATTTCAGGTATCCATTCAAGATGTTTTACTTTATCTCTTTTACTGATACAGGTGATTTAAAGATAGTATTCACTTGGAAAAAAATATAATCTATTTCCCAAAACCTACTTGCAACATTTTCTATCATTCTGGGCTATATTAAGATAAAAATATTGCTCCCCAGCTATGCTAGATCCACTGGAGAAGATCATTGCCTCTCAGTGCACAGTTTTCTTCTAGGACTGGGCACTGCAATGCAGCTCAGATATAACACTCTACATTATAAGCCACCCAAATTTATGTGAGATGAATCTGATAATTCCCATCTCCTCTTTGGGAGCTAATAAACTGCTAATGTATGTAATTAAATAATTCTTAGACCAGGAGAAACTAATAGGTAGCTGAGAAATTTGTGTCAGAATATTTCATGTACATATTGCTGCTCTGAGCTATATCCAACATTCCTTCTGAACAATAAGTTAACTGCTCTAAAACAGGGAAGCTCTCTCACCTAAGATAGGCTCACACAGACTCAAAAAAAAACTTTGCTTAACTGCATTTTTGTTTGCTGTTTTTCTTATTCTTGAGAATATTTTGCAATCTATTGGGGTTTATTTTTTTTATAAAAATACACAATTCTTTTCACAGACATTCCTTCTCAAATCTCAGTTTCTGAGATTTCTTTTGTATTCTGTGATATTTTTGGAGATATATCAAATAATTCTTTGAAGATTTAAGCACAGAAAAAAAAATCAATATTTATGTGTAACACTAAGACTGAGCAAAATGATAATGACAAAATCTGTAGACTAAAGGATTTTGTCTATTTTAAGTAGACTTTTTTTTCAGACAGAGATGAAGATATTTTCTCAGTGATCACATCTTGAATTAAAATGAGGAGCTAGGAATTTGACAGGTGAAATTAATGCAGAAGGAAACAAGTGAAGGTTTGTTGTATTTTTTAAATGCATGCTGAAATAACAAAAAAAAATTATATTTGTTTGAAACATTCCAAATTTACAGATTTAGCATCAATTATCCACAGAAGGAGAGGAATATAATGCTTTTTAATGTTACAGCATAGAATTTAATAGATGAAACAGAGATATGCACCTGAGCACATAACAAGTTTACTATTTATATGCAGGACATCAGTGTCAGTGAAAATTACAAAGCAGGTAAGCAGCAGCCATATTTTGTGTATTTAATGTGTAGAAAGATTTTATTGTTTCCCTTTTACAGTTTAACTCTCAGTAAACCAAGTGATATAAGGCACTCTATACTGAGCAGAAAAAATATATAATGTGCATATACTTCAGCTTTCTAAAGCATTAAGGTGGTAATTTTATATCTACCTTTCTATCTGACATTTTAGTCTCAATTAATATTTAAATAATTTACAACAAATACCTGTTTTTATTCAGCTGAAGTAGCCCATTCTATTTTTACAGCTAACCAGAAAGTTCCTCATCCTAAAGAAGGAGATGAAAATACCTAGGGCTCTAACTCAACATGAAACTATTCTCCCTCAGTATCTATTGAGCAAAAGCTGTACACCATAGACTCAGAATTCCTTCAAGGTAATTGATATTTTGTGGTGGGGCTTCCTGCCTAATGCTTCTTAGTGAATATGGATATACAACAAAGGGCAATGACCACAAGCTGTGGCTCAGGAGGTTCAGACCAGACCCTAGGGAAAAAAAAAAAGAGACCCAGGAAAATGGTGCAGTACTGAACTGAGCAGGTTGGAGGGGTTGTGGAACATTCTGACTTGAAAGGTTTCAAGACCTAGTTAGGTAAAACGACAGTTCACATCATCTACTCTCATTTTGTGTGGGAGAGTAGAAAAGCAGTCTCTAGAGGTCCCTTCTGACTAGCATTTCTTTGCTTGTTTGATCATTAATGATTTTTGTCTAGGCACTGGGTCTGCCTGGACTGGAGCTACCTTTTTTCTTAGCAACCCATGTGGTGCTAGGGTGTTTTGTATTTGTAGCTGGAAAGGTGTTGGTACCACACCAATGTGCTGGCTGCTGCTGAGCAGTGCCTGCACAACATCAAGGCTCTCTCTCCAAACAACACATCAAAGGTGGAGAGTGGGCAAGGGATTGGGAGCGTGCATAGCTGACACAGCTGTCCCAGTCTGATCAAAGACATCCACACCATGTGATGCCAGGCTCAGTGAGAAAGGCTAAGAAAAGTACAAGGATGGGGCATTTGTTATTAAGGTATTTGTTTTACAATGGAAGTCCTAGCTGTAGTGAGGCCCTCTTTCCTCCGAAGTGACTGGACATCTCCAGCTGATGGAATGTGTAGAATACATCTTCTGGTTTGTTTAGTGTGGTTTGTTTTGCTCTGTTTTGTTCTTTTGGAGGTTTTTTGTTAGTTTCTTTTTTTTAATAATTGTTTTTTTTTTTTCTTTGCTTACACATGTCACTTTTTTCTTTATTTCATCAAACTGCCTTCTCAACGCAAAAGCTTTTCATCTTGTTTTCTCCTCTTGTCATGTTAAGGAGGGGAGTGAGAGGCTGGTTTAGTAAGCACCTAGCACTTAGTTCAACTCATTTCACCCTAATCTCTGATAGATAAAAAAGATAACATTTAAATATTTTTATGCCTTACAGGAATTATTTATAAATTTGATGCCAATAACAGAACTCAAATCACAAGGCACAAGAAACAAAGAATAAGACACCTTGGATGTGTATTTAAGACAATCTTGTGGACTTTTACATTATGAGTAGAGGAAAGAAGAGTTCTGTTTCAGCAATGCTTCTTGGTAGTGCCAGTGGGACTCCAGGCATTTCTTTCCCCTGTGTGGGCCCTGAAAATCTCAGCTGGTCAGTTCTGCTGTCTGAAAGAAGGGATGGAGCAGCTCTCAGTCCCATCTGCATTACACCTCTATGCTGGGGGTCACTTTAACCTAGCATAAAAGGCTGTTCTTATTTCTGTATTTTTTCCCCAGCTCTCTAGCATAATATTATCTGAGGTATTTACCCATCTTTTAAAGTTTGCAGTTGCTTAATAGTTGTTTGCAATTGGTTAATAGAACAAAAGCTATACAATATAGGATATTTTCTATATAGAATTAGTCCTTTTGGGCCATTTCTTCATTCCTCTCACAACAAATTTCTGCCTTCTCATTCACAGCTCCAGCCCTAGGACTCCAGACTCATGAATGTCACACCTACCCACACAACTGTGATATTCCTTCACAGTTCTTCTTCTTGCCATAAGGCTCTGCATCTCTTCCATCTTCTAACACCTGAATCTTGCTTCTCTACATGTTCCTCATATAATCTATATTTACATTGTTTATTTCCTTCAAATATAATTTATTCTCTTTTTAGTGAGTTTCCTTTTATACTATTTTGTAATTTTTTTTACATCATTACTAGATCAGACTCCTGCACTGTGAAACAGTCCTGCTTCCCTATGCTTCTCCCTATTCTGCATCTACCTTCACATCCCAGGAATGCTGATAGGGGACATTTTCCTCTCCTAGCCTAGCAGGAGACTTGCTGCTCCTCCCATTCCTCCCTTCCCTCTGCTAATGACCAGGAAGTGAGACGAACAAGATTGACAGCCTCTGAAGCATGGAAAGTGCCATCTGGGCTTTGTAGATTGAAAATCTTATTAGTTTTGCTTCCAGCCAAGTTGTGCATATGGAGCAGAGCAACTGGGGTAAGGAAAAGTGCAGCTAGGGGAAGAGGGAAGACCAGGAGGGAATGAGAGCAATCACTAGGTAAAAATTCAAATAAAGAAGAAATACAAGGAGATAAAGGTAGGTGGTAGAGAGAAAGATTATAGTATCCCATTTAATCCCTCCACCTTGCTGCCAGTTTTTCACAACCTATATCTTAAGGTAATGCCTAGTCTAGATCTACAAAGAGAGTTAAGCTTTGATGTCTCATCACAGATTGATAGTGCCTCACTGACCAAATGGTCCACAAAACAGACTGCTGAGTTGTTTGGGTGGTTTAGCTACAAGACACACTTCAGCTTTTGCTCTTATATTTTCCACTGTGGAACAGATTAACATCTTGCTGCCTACCTGCTCCCCAGGGCTATTAGCTGACCCTATGTTCTGCCTTTCTGCCTGAGGCTTCCACTCTTGGGGCATGCCTGAAATAATGTTCAAGAAGGGCTTGGTCAAGGCTCCCATTGTAGACAAATCTTGCATAGGAATCTGATACTGAAACAGCTTGAGTAGGAAAGTAAAATGTCTTCTTCAGTTTCTTGGGACTAAACATAAGACTCTCAGGAGATTACAATACTTTTGTTCTGTGTCCTTGCCTTTCTTCTTCATCAGTATGTCTTGAGTTTTGTTTTCAGACTATTCTCACACAAGTGCTTTTCACATTAGAAAGGTATTCACCTTTGCCTTCAGGTATTGCAATGCCAGTGACTGAATCCTACTGCCTTTAACGGGTGTAGCAAGAATGTACAGACACCTCCTTAGGTGATCTCTCTCTGCATGAGGCACAATGGCAGCTGCACATCACATGGTTTTTCCAGAAACCCTTTTCCCTGCCTGCCTTGAAGGCTCCTCAGAAGCTCATAAGAGGCAGGGCAGGAACAGTCAGGACACAATACACCCTGGCTGCGCTTCCTCTGACAGATTCTTCAGCATCCTATTGACAGCTGGTGGAAGTTATATCAGCTCCACAGCCATCATAATTTTTGCAGAGGCTGAAAGCAGACTGAAGAATCAGGAAAGCCATAATCCAAATGCACTAGCTAAAAAAAATACTCACTATTAGTTATGGAACGGACCAGGCTGTACTGTGCTAAAATTGAATTTCCCCCCTAAGTCCTATCTTTCTCTGTACATTTCTTAAGGGCTCATAACTGTCATCACAATTATGTTTCCACTGCTTTGCAATGCATATGTTAATACTTCCTTTGCAAGCACACCTGATAATTCTGGTAGAGCCTTCCAGCCTCAAACCTGGCTTTAAATATTCATTCTCATTTATATTTTCCCCTTAATCCTTACATTTCTTTTCTGTATTCTTCTTAGAATCCAAATAAAACTGCAGAGTTTTAAAGCTTACATCCTTCTTTTTCCTTCCTTTTTTTTGAAAGCGAATGGATGAAACAAATATTCTCACTAACAGAGAAATTTTAATCTCTTCTCTCAGAAGAAGCAACTTCAACTTTACAGCTCTTTATCCAGTGCTTACACATCTTTTCCCTACCCTCCAAGCTTAACATGCAACTACTAGACAACATCAAGACAGGTTAGTTAGTCATTGAAAATGGCTGTAGTTGTGGAACATTATGTGGATCAGCACAAAGCTTCTAAAATCCAGTGCTTCAATAATTTTGTTAAATTCACAGTTCAGATACGCCACCATCAACACAAGGTAGCCAATAGAGCATGAAAATAGCATAGACTTATAAACCAAGTATTCTAAAAAAATCTCAGTGTCTTTAAGAAGTAAAGGAAGCTGCTGAGGCAGCAAGCAGACTTGGACACAAGGTTGTTGCATTCCATTTTGTTGAATGGACTCTTGCACATTTGATTAGTTCTTCAAGGCTGATCTCATGATTGCAATAATATCTGCATTAAAAACAACAAAAGAAAATCAGATCAGACAGCCTTTCTGTTCTTTAATCTATTCCTCACATTTCATGTCTTGCACTCCTGGTGGCCTGTGAACCCTGTTTAAACAGGATATGCTGTTCCACACTCATACCCATCTTGTTTGTTACCTCATTTTCAAAGCAGCTGTGTGGCCTAGCACTAAGACAAGGTCATCAAAAATCAGGAGTCACCAGTGTACAGCAGGAATCTCCAAACCAGCAAGTTCCCAAATATGCTTTGCATTTTCTAAGGAATAGGACTTAGGGAGCTTCTTGGAGCCCTAAGTGCCAAGAGACCTAAGCACTGGGCAGGAGCATAATGCTGTTAGAGCTCTGTGGGGAGAGTTTGTATGGCCTCAGTCAAAAAGATCAGAAGGATAAGGCAGGTGCTGCTTATTTATCACAACTAGTGTGAGAGTTGTAGGTGCATCCATGGACTAGCTGATGTTTGTAAATGGGCACGGACTAAAATCTTGTCTGAAACACTACTGGACAAATGCAAATAGTTGTTTCTTTATTCTGTACCTATTGTGTGCCTGCACAAAGTAACAGTGCTGTGTGCAACCTTATTGCAAGAAAGGCCACCATATTGCCCAAACATGACACAGGGCATGGTACACATCACCATAGCTGGATGCCCAGTGTGCTGGGCAAAATATGTGGATTTGACTGCATTATCTATACAGACTCACTGTTTAGTGCCTAGATCTGACCAAATTACAATTTAGAAATTATTTAAGAGAGACTAAATCAAGCCTAGAGTAGTAATTATCTCTGCTGTGATTAATGAGAAGCCAGTGTTTTGGAACCTGACCATATTCAATCACCAATCAAAACTGCACAAGGCATTCATTCCTGTGAATACAAATACATGGAGGCCTGACTTCACAGCTGGTGCAAATTGGCTTAGCCCCACTGACTTCATGTAAATGGGCTTTAACTAGGCCAGCTGAGGAACTGGCTTAGAAATCTACAGCCCACCCAAAACATAGACTTTGATTTAGAGGAAAAAAAAAAAAAAAAAAAAAAAAAAAAAAAAAAAAAAGAGGTGTCTAGGTTGAAAACAATTCTAAATAAACAAAAAGGGCATATCGACTTTTTAAAATTACTTGAGCTGTGTTAATGAGCACTGCTCTGTGAAGCTCACCCTAGGAATACATACCCCAATGTACAAGTCACCAAGGCTATTCCTGTTATTTTCTGCCTGTTTCTTTGTGTAAGCACCAGCTGCAAATACAAGCAATATAAAAGATATAAAAAGATGGGTTTGTACACATGTTGTTCAAAGATGTGCTCGCTCTTGATGATTACATTTTTACTGGTAAACCTCGGAAACAAAGTCTGCCTCAACAGCAACTCAGCTCACTTACAGAGGGAAAATGTATGCCTAAGGCAGAGGCCCAGCCAGATGAAAGGCAGAACATCCCTCTTCCCAGGGAGCTCAGGAGGGTCAGTGCCTCTCCTCCCCAGCAAGCAGTGCTTGTTTTCCAAGACAATACAGTCTTTACACCAAGGCGTAGCAGGTGCTGTACAGGAGGGAGGCAAATTCTTACTTTTTTCACAGGGGATAAGAGAGAGTGTTCTCTGGGATAAAACTCTTCCTTTACGCAGGGTAATAGGACTGTGGCTGTACTGAAATGGGGACTGAAAACAGAGCAGGGTCTGGAATATATTTTCTTGCACCCTTTTCCCCAAGATCCACAAACAGATCAGAGCACATAATTCTTATTGCATAGTTATGGACAGTGATAAAAACAGCAGTATCCATTTCTTTCTCCTAATTCTCTTTAAAATAGTAAATACTGCTAAGTTTAGCCACAAGGCAGTAAAAGCCTGTAATTCTTTTTCCCACCTACCATCTGTCCTTATTCCTGTCAATCCTTTCCCCTTCTCCTCACCCTGCTGCTACAGGCAGTGCTGTTTTGCAGGTAGCTAGGACGCTTTGAAGTTTCCCCTCAGAAAGCTGATTATATAAATGTTAGTATATCTTCAGCTTTAAAGCAGTTGGATCATCTCAGAGCATTTTACTAATTTTTTAGGAGGTTTATACTGTTCTTTTTTCAGTAGGGATTTTCTGAGATTATAAAGGGAAAAGATGAATCCAGAAAGAAAGAAAAACTGTCAACAAAAGCATTTTTGAGGGAAGTAGTATATTGTGACAAGATGTCATATTCAGATCTAGATTGTGCCCATGCATTTTCCATAAATATCAATTTTGCTAATATTGTGAATAGTAATTGAAGGGTTTTTTTCCCCCAATTGTGCTCGGAAGAATAACAATGTGAATAACATTTCTAAAAAGATTTTATCCATATTTCTAGAAGGAAATTATAATAACCATGTGAATATCTTCCTTTGGTAAAGGTTTGGAAGTAAAGGAGGTTTTTAATTTCTTTTTTTTATCAGTGTGTTAGGAGGGATTATTTGTTTGTTTTGATTTTTATGGAAACATACATTTTGTTGTTCTCTCCCATGGCATGATGATGGTTGGGGGTTTTTGCAGGTGAGGAGTGTGATTCTGAATGTAGTATTCTCCACAAACTCTATGGAGGATTCTAATGAATAAGTATGTTTTGAAAGAACTGTCATTACTGGGATCTTTTATAATGTGTTTGAAATCTTCTCCCAGCACTCATGCTTGCTGTCTCCTGGAAGAATAATAATGTATTGGAAAGATACAATCTATATTTTAGATTGTATATATTTTAAATACTTCTATCAAAAGCATTCTGGGTTATTAAAACAGTTTTTATGCAGGCACTTATATGATGCATTCAATGAAAAACACTCTAAAAGAGACACACAAAAAATATTCAAAACAATATGGAAAACTAAAGCTTTCCCACTTAATTTCTTCCTAAAATCTAATGGCATGTGGGTTCACATCCCTAAAAAGAAAGTAGTGCCCTAAAATGCAAAGCCAGGTCCTCAAATACATTCAGGTACCTATATCCAACTGATTCCAGAGGAGCCAAGGGCCTAATTTCCACTTGATTCTGTGTGTCTGACAGGTTTGAACCTCAGATATGCATTATCTTTTACCTTAACAGCCAGTTATCTTTTTTAGTTAGTGCTAAGTGCATCTCAAGATGTGGAGTCATTTGCTATGCACAGCACTAAAGAGTGAGTTCAAGAACACAGCGAGAGAATGGTTGCCAGGTGGCTTCCAAATAAAAAATATTATAAAATCAATTGGTATAGCTGCCGTGTAGCAATAATAAACCAAAATATGCAGCCTCTAATTTTGCTCCAAGATCGTAATAATTTTTTTAAGACATTTTTCTTTTTTTTACTCATTTTCTTTTAGATAAGTAAAAATCATTGTAGTGACTATCATAAGTCTTTCAAATACCGTAGTAATCATACCTTTCTACATTTCTTGAGCTGTCTAATGATGACATCAAACAAATGTACTGCAGGTGATTATAAGGTAGGGGTTGTTTTTTTTCCATTCTGTGAGAAGATAAAAATAATGTAGATAAAAGGAACAGATCTTTTATAAGACAGAATTCAAGCAATTTGAGGTGGAAATCCATAAGAATCTCACAAGTGTTGTTGAAATGATGAGTCACTCCAGCAGCATAAAAGTAATCTATTTATCTACATTTCTACCAAAGGCTTTGAATTTCTGTATCTCAGATAGCAATATAGATATTGAAGTACTTTGAAAAAAAGTTCAATTTTACTTTAAGGCATGAGCTTTCTCTTTAATGTGTTTTCCCTCTTTCACAACACTTCTATTTAGCATTATCTTTTTTACTATGCCCTAGCATATATATTTTATAAATACATGTGTATTTCTATATTAAAGGAATACTATAATCAGCAGTTTAGGTAATTTACTTGTCAAATAACATCATGTAAATAAATGTTCTGGCCTTTCTGATGTTAAATCAGAGAGCCCAGTGACTAACTAGAATTTAACCCAAATCTATCAGTGACTTGTCCTGCTAGTATAATTGCATGTTTTTATTCTTTTTCATCTGTAAGTCTCTTTCACTCAGGACACATATTACTATATCTAGGTTTATTGTTCTCCTTTTCTGTTATATAACTTCATGAGAACCATTATCCTTGTTTTATAAATGGGGACACTGAGGACCTTGAAAATAATTTGCAATTTATCAGGATAATTACTGGTAAAGCCATAAAAAGGATGCAAGTCAACTTTGTCTGCTTCAATACTTTAAGACATTGACAACAAATACTCAAATACGGTACTAAAAATTTATTTTGATTTAGATAGGATAGTTTATATTCCAAGTCTGTTTTACAGTAAACTAAAAATTAAGCTTTTACCCCATGAAAATAGAATGTAGAAAATTTGATTACATGTGTGCACATTTCTTTGATTTCTTCACTACATTATGCTGTTTTAAATGTGTCATTTTTGAAAGTAGACAAAGCAGGCTGTTCCATACTTGTCCTGCATCATGCACTCAGAGAACTATCAGTACAGTACCTTGATTACCAGATAAATGCTGGCTGTTGTCTCCTCTGAGCTCTTTTCAGTTTCAGCAGTATAATTTTATGTTAAGGTTTAGTGACACAATAATTGAATTGCATAAATCTGTTCATTATGCCACTTAAATTGTGAATTTCTGTTGTAGGCTCTGGGAAGACGAGCTTTATAAATGCTGCAATGCACACATCAAAATAAAAATGAAACAAGAAAACTGACACACCCACACCCACCCAAGACCAGATGTTTTCATTAAGCATTGGCTGTGTAAATATACACAAAAATAATTTACTTTTTTCTTCATGTATAATTTGCCCTGTAATTTTCAATTTCATTTGATATGGATTTTCTTTTTGAGTTAGCTCCTTTTCTAGATGCTAACTAGAGTCATAATCTTTTGATTCTATCTTTTCATTTACTCCTTAAAAAGAAGATACGTCATTCTGAAGCCTAATTTAGACAATGCACAAACTTTATTCTCTTTCCTCACACACAAAGAGGGATTACAAGGTGTTGAGATACAGTATTCTGCTAAATATTTAAAGTTTCTAAAACAATAGAAATATTAGACAGTAAGCCTCCTGAAGCAAATTACAATGGGAAAATGGAATAATGCCCATGAATTGGGAAAAGAGAGGATTTGTGTAAGAATGATCCTTAATAACGTGGAACTGACATTATCCAACCTGCAACCAGTTCTGCCCCCCCGATTTCAAGCAATTTTGTCATAGCAAAAGTAGGATGTTAACACCACACTTTCCTATCAGCCTGCGTGTGCTACATCTGCTCATCGGAGTTCTTGGCTCATTTGCATGATTCTGCCACTCACCCTGGAATTCTTTGTGGTAGCACTGCATCTCAGACTTGGCTCAGAGCCAGAGCCTACTTCTCCATTCTCCCTTTATAGCTAATACAATATGAAAGTCACTAACAAAAAGACTTTCATGTCAAATTACAGGGAAAAAAAATCTCAATTGCCTAATAGGATTTTAAATTCTTATCATACTGGTGACTTTCTGTAAGTAATAACATTTGAAAAGAATGACTTAGCTGATGTTTTCTTCAAATACTCTCTATGCATTGTAAATTTTCTTACTAGCTGTGATTCGCTGCTCTTCTGTTACTACAGATACAATACAGGACAATGGATCACAGTTACACAGCCCTTCTCTTCTGTCCAGCTGGGTTTAACATCTCATCACAAGTACTAGCGCAGGTTTTGCATTTATTTTTGTTTGCTTTAGATGTCAGGGCTATTCTCTGTACATCCAGGAAGCTGGGCTTGTATGTGTATATAATTATATATCATGAGTAGATGTTCAAATTTATATTTATATGTTCAATCATAACCACAAAAGACAGAGAGAAAGACCTATACGTATGCATATCCATATATAATTTTATCTTTGGGATTACTGCCCTTCTAACTGCATTCAGGGCTAAACAATATTAATGTTACTAAACTTGCTATTATGTTAATAATATGGAACTGTAGTTCTGCCCAGGCTAGTTCTGTGTCCAGCACCAGCAACCAGTTCCATTACACTTCTATAATGACCTTTCCTTTCCCAACACCTCTACACCTCTCCTTCAAATTCTCTAGAGCAGTCTGGACAGATATTTGGGTAAGGGGATTAAGACAGGCTTTGATGCCTCTCCCCAAATACTCACGCTCTCCCTTGTTCCACCAAAGATTCAGACACCTGCAGATGCTTGTAGAGAGCAGGACTGTGGCAAGAGGAGGTGTTACAATGGTGATCCAAGCTCACCAATGCTGAGTCATTCCTGATTATTATCCCCATAAAACATCACAGTTAAATTATGTAGCTCAACAATTTCTGATAGCATAGTTCTTCTCCTGGTTACAATAGACCTCAGATGGGATTAAAATGACAGTAGAAATAAATGAAAAAATAATTAATCCTCAGTTCTATAGTTCTCATCTAATTCAGACCCCTGATATAACTTTGCATCTTCTGTGAAACCTTTGACACAGTACCCCACAACATCCTTTTCTCTTAACTGGTGAGAGATGGATGTGATAAGTGGAATATTAGATGGATAAGAAAGTGGTTGAATGGTTGCATCCAGAGGGTCAATAGCTCAGAGTCCCAATGGACATCAGTAACTAGTGGTGTCCCCCAGAGGTCTGTATTGGAACCACTGTTATTTAATATTTTCATTAATGACATAGAAGGTTTGAGTGCATTCCTGAAGGAATCAAGTGCACCCTGAGCAAATTTACAGATGAAACCAAGTTGAGCAGTGTGGTTGACACACCTGAAGGATGGGATGCCATCCAGAGGGACAAGCTGAAGAAGTGGGCCCCCGGGAATCTCATAAAGTTCAACCAGACCAAGTGCAAGGTGCAGCACCTGGGTCAGGGCAACCCCCAGTATCAACACAGGCTGGGGAATGGATAGATCAAGAGCAGCCATGCCCAGAAGGAGTTGAGGTGTAGGGGAGGTGCTGGTGCATGGGAGGTTGGGCATGACCCAGCAAAGTATACTTGTATCCCAGAAAGCCAGTGGTATCCTGGGCTACATAAAAAAGCAATGTGGTCAGCAGGTCAAAAGAGGTGATTCAGCATCTCTACTTAACTCTGGAAGAGCCAGGTTGGATGGGGCTCTGAGCAGCCTTGTCTAATGAAAAATGTCTCTGCCCATGGCAGGGGAGCTTGGAACTAGATAACCTTTGAGGTCCCTTTCAATAGAGACCACTCTATGACTGTGATTCTTCTGTGGTGGAGAAAACAGAACATCTACAAGAATAAGGCATCATTATGAGCTTTTCGGTTGGAATTTTTAATCAAAAGTACTAGATACAACAGTGATAGAAGTTGTGTATGTATTTTATATAATTCAAACTGGTTTTGAAGAATCTTACTTTGTTCCATTTGAAGTAGTGGTGTATCCATATAGTGTCTCAGAGGACTCAGATGGACTAGCCATTGAAGTTACCCATTGAAAGAGTAGAAGAGGTCCTAGCTTGTTTACAGATAAATACAACCTCCTTCAGTCACCTTCACATTACTCACTGGTGATTGCCAAATGAAAAAGGGCATCATAGAAACAGATGCACCTTCTGGACCCCTCTTTAACCTGTTTATTAAATAAATGAAAGATCTCTTGGCAGTATCATACACTTGAATTTCAGATTAGCCCTCTGCTTCTGGATTAGCAAGGCTAACTGACATGCCCACTGGGACAGAAATTTTGTAGAGGAAAGAAATTACCAGAGGAAAAAAATCAAAATCAGATCTTACCTAATTTTATCTAGGCATATCTATTGCATCCTTTAGGACAGGGCTTTCATGGTAAGCTTTCTTAATGAAACACTGAGAGACTAAAACTCTTCTCAGATGGAAATCACATCCTCTGAGAGCCAGAGAAATGAGCAGGCTTTTCTTTGGCTATTCCTTACTTGAGAAATTTGAAGCAGATGTGGGAATGTGGAAGAAGAGTAACGACTGCAACTCTGAGCTCATCTTTTTTAAGCAACTCAGTGCTCTGCCCGTCAATCAGCCAGCCTTGCATTTTGGCCAAACTTATTCATGTATTATATTATTTTTAAGGGTTATATCTAGGCTCTAAATTATTTTTAATCCCTACAGAAATACATGTCTAATTGCTGGTTGGATCTGGATTCAAAGTGGTGGATGGATTCCTTGGTGAACAAGGAGCTCCATTTTGCACAAACAATTTTTGACACTTCAAATAAATTTATTTTCCAAAATATGCATCAGTGAAGAAAACAATGCATCTTTGACTCCATAAAGGCATCCATTTTCTCCTAGGAACATGATGAACAAATTTAGGAGCATTACCCCTTCTGTGTAATCTGGACCTAATTATGAGTATTGTGTTGAAAGGTTTTAAAGTTTCTATTTTACCACCTCAAATGGAGTTGCTTGAGGTTTAGTAATGACACATTGTGCAGGTAGTCTGTGTCCCCACAACTCATGAAAATTTTTTTCATCCCCGGTATCCCATCAGGATACTGACATTTGCAAGTCATTGATCTAAACAGCAATTCATTCCAATGAAATTAAAAACTACAGAGAAGCAGGCAAGCAAAATAAATACCACAGTATAGGAAAGGCTGACTGCATTTAAAATCTCTGGAGACCCTCAAACTAAAATCACACACACACAGAGTATATCCCAGCTGCTGTTGTGAACTAGTAAGAAAAACCAAGTCTAACAATAAAACCCCTAAAAACGAAGACACAGTAGTAATAACTGAGTACTATACTTCCCACTTGTTTTCCCCTTTAAATTTAACATGTTTTGCTAGAAAACTGCTACAGCACCATGATGGGCTCAAAATGAAAGTACTATGTTATAGTGATATGTACCTATAATAATATCCAATATAAAATGTTGAAGTTATATTGCAGCATGATTAGCTTGGGTAAGCATTCTCCTACTGGCAATAAAAGATGAGGTTGTCTTGAACAATTCTGCTTATTTGCCTTCTAATTTTACCATAGAATAATGGAAGCCAAGGATAGAAAAGCCCGGTTGGGCTGCCTAGTTCACGTTGCTGCCAATGAAGAATTCATCATTATATTCTGGCTTTTAGCACTGATTATTCTTTTACAGCTTCCCTTTGGAGTCTTTTCTATATTATCAGACCTATCAATATGAGGAAGCTTTTGTTGCTTTTCAGCCTGCATCTGTCTGTTCTTAATTCCAGTCCATTAAACATAGTGACAATCCCTTGCACCTCTGTAAACCTTTCCTTAATTTCTTGATGTCAGCACCCAGGTACGGGTACAACACTTGTTTTGTGGTCTACAGTGCTGAATCCTATCCAGTGTTACAATCTCTTCCTGGGGCATTTTAGCTTGTAATAAAAAAAAAAAATTAAAAATTAAGTGTTTTCTTGATGTGAACAGATAGGCTTTTTGTTAGGAAGCCGGGAACTCTTCCATCTAGCCTGCTGTAGTATGGGGCTCTTCCCTGTCTGTTAGGGATGCCTATGCAGGTTCCAGCTTCACAACCAACTTTGATGTGTTACGTTGCTGGTTTAGGTGATTTTAGCTACCTTCATTGTTTAACAGAACTCTCAAAGTCACCTTCTGGCTTTAGGACCCTCTAGGAGCAGAGGTCAAAGTATCTTACCAGATGATTGTGGCAGCCAGAGCAGAAGAGAGCCCTAACCATACCTGCCCAACAGTTACAACACCCTAATTTACAACACCCAGAATAAGCCTACACAGAAGTGTGGGTTTTTCTAAAATGCAAGTGCTTTTATGGTAAATAAATTATATATTTTTTTAAAAAGTATGTAGGAATAGTTATGAAAAATATGGTACTTTGGCAAAATTGCAGAGAAAGAAAGAATCAATCCTTCATAAATATTTAATAGTATCAAGTTCCTAGGCTATGTCTGAGCCAGTTTTGTGTCTTAAACATATTCACTGAATTTTGTTTTCTGCCACAGTTCTCCTATTATAATATCCTGTATCCTCATTATTTTAGTTTCATTTCTGTGGGTTTTTGTTCTTATGAAGGATTGTAATTGTAGTTTCAAGGGTTATGAACCTGATGAGTTTGCTCTTGTTTCAGGTTTTGTGCCTGTGAAACACACAGGCACAGGGGGAAAAAAATGTAATGAGAACTATTTTAGAGGTGAAATCAGCTCAACCTCTGTAGGGAGACTATTCTCAGCTACTGGTGGCTGAAGATGTAGTTGCCAAACCACCACTTAAGCCTCAGAGGAGGCATCACAGGAAGCCAGGCCTGTGGAATCTAGGAAATCTCAAGTCCTCAGCTATTTAATATTTTGTGACCCTAATAATTTCACACTTTTTGATTTTAAAGGGGCATTTTAGAAGAGATTCATCAGAAGCACAGAGCAGAATGAGAAGGTCAGCTTTTTTGTTTTAAAACATAGGACAGCAAAGGATCATGTCATACCATTCTTAAACCACTGAAAAATATGACCATCCAAGGCAGAAAAAGAGATAAGGAAAAGATGGAAGCTTGTGATTACTTTGTTTACATTTTCCCCCCTTCAACACCGTTTTGAGTGAACATTTATTTTCTATTTTCTGTTAGGAAATAGGGGTGTTTCTACAATGTCAGCACCAAGACTTAGGACTCTTTCTGAGCTGGTTATTCACTTCACCTGCTGACTTACCAAAAGCTCCCACAGAAATATTTATCCAGCTAGAAAGCAGAAAACAGGGTAGATCTGGGTGTCTAGCTGATAATCAAGCTCCCAGACTCAAGATAAACATTCAGGGAAGATTGAGAAAAACTTTAAGAAAAAGCAAAAGAAAGAAAAAATGAAAGGATGGAAAGAGAGACAAGGTGAGAGTTCAGAAGGGTGGAATGGGAGAAGAAAGACAGAAGGAGACAGAAGAGTATATAAACCAAAGCAATAAGCAAAGACTTCCAGAAAAATTTTGGGGAGGAGGTTTAGTACCCAGGGTAAGTTTTATCTGTACATGAAATATTTCACTGCAGTTCTGCTGGGGAATAAGGTGAAGGTGCCATCTCTCAAATATAACTCTGCTTACAAAGGGAAAAGTGTAACTACTCAGTCATTTATATCTTTCCTACCTGAGACAGTACCAGATGGTGCTGTGTATTCTCAGGTTAATCATTGTGTGAGACCTGGCTGGGAGCCAGACCCACTTCACAGTCAACTGTGAGAACAAGCAGTGCTGAACCTTACATAAGATTCACAGCAGAGCCCCTGGATTTTAAGCAGACATCTGGTATGACTTTTCCTATTTATTTGCTATAAGGGCTCAAACTGAGCCAAAATGTGGCATTACACCATGCCAGTCTTCTCTGGGATATTTATCAATTTCTGCAGACTATAAACTTTCATGGGAAAGAAATCTTGTGTTCTTACTGTCTGGGATGAGATTTCCAGGCAGGTAGCAATGCAGGGCTGAGTCTCCAAGCAAACAGATTGAAACAGTGTTTTTAGGAAGCAACTGTCCCTTCACTGTGCCACACAAATAAAAAGCATGAAACATATTGCTGCAATTCTATTTTCCAAGGGCTTGGACAAATGAAGGGACTCCCCACAAATTCATTTTCCGGTGCAGAGAAAATTGCTTTTGAGTCTACCACTCTGTGACTGCAGAGTCCTACTGCCCCAATGAAAGAGGGTTTTGATTTAATCTCCTATTAAAGTGCATAGTCAGGTGAGAGGTTATGCGTATGCACTATGAAGGTGTCAAAGTGACAGTGGGGTGGCTTAGCATTTAACTCTCTGGAAGGGGGAACATTTTCCTTTCACGTCAGTAGGCTGTTGAAAATGAAGAACAGTGATGTTTTGGTCAGCAGTATTTGCTGTATCACTGATTACAAAAAGGAAAAAGAAAAGGCAACTAGGCTTTTCTGAGATTTTGAAACCAGGATTAATGAAGAGCTGAGAAACATAGCAGCAGCTTCTCTCCTACACACACATACACACTCTTAACAGGAATTTGTCCGAGCAAACAAAACAGAGCCATTAAAATTTAAGGATATTCCCCTTTCCCCAGTACTCACACTTGGTGCATAATTATTCAGTGGAATTCCAATACTGAATAAAGTCGGTAAGAGAGTACTGTACATTTCTGAAATGCAGATGATGCACATAGACATAGAACACTTAATTTTCTTCATTAAAATATTTCCTGATTCTATTTTTTAGAATTTTTTTTTTTTTTTTTTTACTTTATAGTATTTAGGAACAAAATCTGATTTTGCTTTCTTGCAGATCAAGTTCAAATACTGTTTCTCTGCTTTATATTAGAATGCCATCAAAATTGAAGGGTACAAAGTGTACTGCAGGAGTGATCATTATTGAGCGTTTTTAGCTATGCCTTTTGTAATAAAATACTTATACTGTTTCAACAGTATGGCTATTGGGCAGAACCACATGCTGAGGGGAGTAGAATTACAATACCTTAAAAGTCTTTCATAGGAATTCTCTATGGTATCAGATATTCATTGCCGCACTCCTTGAGCCGTGCAATATTTTCCTCCCTCCTCCTTGCACGCTTTGGGGTGTCTGCTGTGCCAGTTTTATACAAAATGTCATTTCTGATGGAGCTCCCAGCCAGGTGGTCATCTGTTTGAACAAGTAGCATACAGTCTGGCCTAAAGTTTTTACATAAGTATGCATAAATAGTAATACACTTATATATGTGTATATATACATATATATGCATGAATGTGTGTATACTCTAAAGAAATATACTAAATTACCACTTAAATATTTTTTCCTGTTCTTATCATTTGAATGTTAATAAAATTATCTAAAAATATTGCCACAACTCTTGATAACAGAGATTATCTGACAGATTTTCTAGTGCAAACTTCATTTATCCAATGTCTTGCACAGATTAGAACTTTCCAAAAGGAGGTAATTAAAAAAAAACCCTGAGCACACGGCAGAGATTTACAATAGTTGCATTCACTAGAGAACTGTGCTGCTAATGGAGATAATCCAATCAGAATGGATGCCCCATTGTGTTAAGTGCTGCACAATCACACTGACAAAGACAGGACCTGCTCTGCAATGCTGGCAGGCTAATTAGCTGTAACAATAGAACATTATTTATTTTCACTGATACTGGGACACTCAGTGCCCACTCAGACCCCCACCAAGCTTAGTAAGGCTCCAACTAACACTGACAGGCATTGAAGTAGGTCTCCGATGTGATCTGACAGTTCTGTGAACCAGCAAGCACAAGAAGGCAAAATATCAAGAAAATAGAACAGAAAAAAAAAAAAAAAAAAAAAAAGGAAAAAAGTGCTGAAGTATCACAGAACATGCTTTTTTCATTTATTTTGACAAGGCTAGTTTAAAGAATTTATGAAACTTCATAGTAACACTAATTTAGCATTCAAGTAATGAAGACTTGTTAATGTGGGGTCTTCGTTATTACATTCCGCCACTAAGCCTTTGATTAAAAGATTAAAAGGGTTGAAGCTTCCATTTCTTTTATTTCTTTATTTTGGTAAATTCCTTTGGTTTGTAGATTAGTACATTGAGAATTTCCTATTGTATCTTATTGCCCCTGGCTCTGTAGTGTAAGACAATCCAGGACTACATCCAATATATCGCTTTACATGCAGTAAAAGTTCTTGAACTCCACTGAAGTCTGGAAGATAGAATTATATATCTAAATTTCTTTAAAAATTCATGGTTTCAACTCTGTTTTTAAGTGAATAAGCTATGCCTTTTTCACTCTTCTCCTGGTACTGACACCCAGTGTCCCCATATCCTGGCCCCCCCATATGCAGTTACGTAGAAATGGATCGATAGGGGCTACACTAATGGCTAAATCAATAAACTTGTGATGTTTACTTGGAGTATGAGTATACAGGGCTTCAGTTTGCTGTGTCCAAATAGACTGAAATAATTTCTTCAGTAAGTGCTAAGCCGCATAGGAGTTACTTCAGGAAAAAATTGTGACAATATATTGCCTAATTTCTTCTATCAAAACATCAATAATGATTTTCCCTAGATCTGATATGCTTTTTAAAAAGAGATTTGGAAAAGAAAAACCCTTTCCAAACAGGTAAGAAATAAGCTTCTAACCTTTTACTTTCAAAGAAATTAGTTGTTTCTTTAGCCAGTCTTCTTGGATAATTGTTCTCTATATAAACATCTTTAAAAGCTAGCACATATTTGATCCTATCTAGTTCATTTGTGCTCCTCCCTGGGTTTGGGTGACAACCCAAATCCATTTGCACTGAATAGTCACTACTTTCATGGGAGCTAATGTGTTAATTGGGATAACATCTGCTCAGGAGCACATCTGTAATGATGACTGCAAGCTTCTAACAAGTGAAAGACCTGTAAAAGCAAATGATCCATATGTGTTCTTGAAGGAAACCTGCAATCATTAAGATTGTCCTCTGCATGGATACATCAATGGTACAGTTACAGATTCTGTTGCAGATCACTTCATCTTCTAGGTTATGTGATAGAGAAAGACAGAATTTATCCTGGAGTGCAGGATAAAATGATTCTGCAGAGGAAGCCATCATCCATCTGGATTCCTAGGGGGGAAAATAAATAAATAAATGGATTCTCTGTATTCTTGTAATCTGCTATTTTAATAGATAGCAGATTGTGTACATACAGAGATGGTTATGTACACACAGAGATGATATTAACAAGCTATTCTGTACCTAATCATAAGTGAGATTAGCTTATTCTCACTAAAGACTGCACGAGTGGTATATTTTCATAATGTGATTGATTAATTTGCAGTGGGAAAATATTTTGAAAATCTGGGGGTTTTGTATTACTGAAAAGGACTTAAAAGTTTTATAGGACTTGGACCATTTTTTTTAGTCCTGGGAAATGATATTAGGATTTCTCATATATCTTGTAATTTTACAATTGGTGGATCTTTTTTTCCACAAATTTTTTTCTTTTTTTCTTTCTTATTTGACAACTATATTTTCTAAAGCAATATACTGCAGGCCCTGACAGACACAATTTAGAGGATAAAACACTGCTTTTATTTTTTAAAACATTGCAAATCTTTTTTTTATTATATATCTTTTATATGTCTTTTGGTTCTGTTTTTGTTTTTAAAGAATGGTTGGCATTTGTGACATTTATGAAATGTAAACAGCTGCCATTAAATATGTCAATATCTTATGATGACCATAAACTGATATAGGCAGGCAAAATTAGGACTAACTGCCATAAAATGCAGTTACAGACATATTGCCAAAGAAAAGGCTTTCTCATCTTCATATGGAGCCTCAAATTCTAAATACACTACAACATGCTCTTTCATCAAGTAAGGTCTGATTCTGCAAGTGGTGGAAGAATTAACAGGGAAATGCTGGTGTAAGCCTTCTCCTTGAGTTCACGAGGACTACAGTGTTCGCTTTGGATGCGATTCATGTCACTTAACTGCAAGCAATTTGAAAAGTCAAATTTCCAGTCTAAGTTACCTAAACTGGCCCAAATGGCAGTGAAGTTCCACATGCAGGGGTGTGGGAATTCATCACCCCCTGAGGTAGCTGTGTCCAGCAGGTCACTGAATACTCTATTGAGACGTTTTCAGTCACCACTGACTGTTGAGGAAGTCCACAAAACCATGTGTCTGCACTGTTTGCTTTCAAGAAAGACAGTCACTAGATCTTTTGTTGATAATACTATGTCATATTATGAGAGGGTTTGAGGTGTCAGCTTTGCTATTTATCGTGGATCTCCAGGGACAGAGAAGTGCATCACGCACTTGTAGCGGTGCCTTTTGGGGTGGGGCACCCCGGGTCACGCACTGACCGTTTTGATGTCTACAAATATCTTCATGGACCTTGCTAATTTTACATTGCCAATCATTACATCAATGAAACTAACCAGTGAAATAGGATTATAAATTGGATCTGAATTATCATGGGTATTCCTCTAATTGTGGGAATGAGAGAAGTTCTTTGCGGCCCAGGCCCGGCCAAGGGGCCTCAGGTGGAGCTGCTGGTGGTCTTTTGGCTGTTCAGTCCAGAGCAGGCTTGAACAGATCCAAAAAAAAGGAAAAAATCACAGTCCAGGGAACTTCTTTGCCTCAGCTAGCTAAAACTAACTAAAAGCAAAAAAAAAAAAAAAGGGAAAAGAGGAGCTCTGTCCTGCTGTCTGTACATCCGCAGACAACACAGTCCAGGAGCAGGAATGTGGAGGAGTGAGTGCAGTTCGAAAAACAAACTGCGCGCTTCTTCCCTCCCCTCTTCACTCTCTGGAAGAGTCTTAAAGGTGTAAAACTTATTATTCAATATAAACAGAACAAGACGATTGGGGATAAAAGCATCATATAGTCAACCCAGGACAAGGAGGGAGCATTTCCTGTGACTGTCACACATCAAGACCTTTCTTTTGCTTTCTCTTGTATATAGGTATATATACACAGTCAACAAATTAGACTGTGTTAAGTTCTGAGACTAAGAGGAAAAAGTATCCAAACAAATGTGCATTTTGCACTTTACAGCTCAATACCTAACACAGAACCAGACTAGAAACAGTTCTTCTTTGAAAATTAGAGAGATTTCAAAAATTTCTGCATGACTTTGAAGAAAGGAGAGAGAGGGTGTTCTATGAAAGCAGGTTGCAAAAACGCAGTTTGCTGCAATTACTGCAGAGCACTTGCCCTAAAGATGATGAAGACTTGTTTCTCTTTTTATGAATTAGTGTCTTAACTGTCCTAATGCCTCTCAATTTCATTATTTGAGTTTACACAGACTGCTGTCCTGAGTCTCCTAACTGATTTCTGGAGACAGAGATTGCATGTAGCATGCCCTCAGCTTCCTGCTCTCAGTGGGTCACTCACAGCCAGGCAGACAGGACCACTGCAAAAGATGTCTCAACCTCCTTTCCACCATCGCTGGTTATCACAGCAAATGCGTGTGTGAATATCAAGGAGTTTTCATTTATGAAGCTTCTAGTTCATTTTCAAGCATGGTATTTAACACTTACAAGTTTTATGATGCACAGTGTTGCAAAGAGGTGGACTTGCCTACTTATGTACTAAAACACCTTTCCTCCTATGTCACTTGTAAATGAGAAGGGAGAAGCCTGGCAAAACTGGTCCTATAGATTGTGTAGCCAGTGACCAAGTGGTTGTTGCTTGTCTATTCCCTGCTAAAAGTAAGCATGCTTCCTGAGAAGCAAATCCAATCTCAATTCCAGCTCTAATTTCTAGTTTGCAACCCAGTCCATTTACAGCCCCCCAAGGACCATGACATAAGCATTAACCCAGAAGCATGGTATATTTAATAGTGAAGTTTTACTTCTGGGTCAGAGGACACTGTAAATGGTTAGCTTTGGTCTAATGTGGAATATCTGAGTGCAGCCAATATATTTTAACACTCACTAAACTTTTTCTTTCTTGTGGAAATCCACTTGTATCAAGACAATAATTTTAGGAAAGAAACATTTACTTTCTCCTTCATCAGTATGCAGGTATAACTGATAATTGCAAACAAGCTATGAGCCTGGATGGTAGAATATAATATATAAATTTATTTGATAACTTGAAAAAAAAACCCCTTAACTTTTAAAATTAAAATCAATTCCATTCCTTTTATTTTAACATCTAAAATGTACTTATTTTCCTTTCTGGAAAGAACTCCATTTGAGGTCACTTGATGGAAGGGTCTGTTGCCTTTTTCAGCTTTTAAAAAACCACTTTTCATGAGAGCTGACATTTAAATCTCTAAAACTAAAGTCACAAAAGGTTTTTCATGTAACGTGTTATCTCAGAAGAGGTTCTCCTGTAATACAATGCAATAAGCATTTATAAAGAAGCCATTATGATCATTTATTTTGTGAAGATGAACCCTCTGCTAAAATGACAATTTTTATACATTACTAAAAGGAATAGCCAAAACCAATTTTCCTTTAGGATTCAAAATGATTATGCGAAGTTTATTACAGAAATACTTTTACAATAATTTTAGTGAAAGCTTTGTCTTCCTTCCTTATCCCTAGATGACAGCTGCAAGAACTTCACATATGAGAAAACAGTGGGAGGCTCATGTGAATAAAGGAAGACCAAAACTATTTAATCTGACCAGAGATAAACTCTCCCAAGGCCATGATAAGGAAAATACTGGAAAATGCAGCTGCTGCTGCTAGTATCCTTGGCCCCTAAAAATAAACAATAAGATGAAATCTTCTCTTTTTCTTTTCCTGACTAGAAGTAAAAACAGCCCTGCAAGAAGGATTATGAAGTTGTGAATTCCCTTCCATGTATCCCAGGAAATGTGAAGGTGTGTAGAAAGGAGGGAGACAGGAGAGAAGAAGAGCAAACAGAGAAAGACAAAAAAGGCCTGGGAAATTTCTGCAGTCTCAGACATATGATGAATTCCAGTCAAATAATGGTATTGTGCAGACATTTCACCTACATCCACTTGTTGGGAGCTGAGCTACAAGACAGAATGATATGGTCTGTGTTTATCATATCACACCAGCTCATGAACCATGCAGGAAACATACTCAGAACTGAGTTTCGGGTCTGCTGCTGGGTGTTCTGGAGCAGGGCCCTCACAAACCATGCATGAAGGGGCAGAAAGCAGTTTGGGGAGATCTCTGTCTCTCAGATATGACAGTCTTGTTTTCCTGAGGATATAAGATGTGCAGACTGGGAATGGAAGATGTGGGTGAAAAGACACAATGACTTTTCATTTCACTCGAAACAAAGAGTATTTATTCAGCACATATATACATATATATGCTGAAAAATCACCATGGACCTTACTGCTGAAAAAATATATTTTGTTTTAGAGATTGCCTTCATTTTTGGTGGTATACTTCATTTGTCTTGCAGGGTACTGCAGAAAATGATTTTGATGCAATAATATAGAGCTAAACACAAAAAATGCAAATTAATTTTTAGATGCATATATTTATGAAGCCAATGCAGGATGTTTAACATCTTCCCCTTTGGCTTTATTTATAAGGCATTCATTCTTTCTCCACAGGTGAATGAAAACCAACAGGCTCACACAACCTGTTTACAAATATGTCCTGTTTTTATCTATGATTACTTCACAGCACTCCCATGCTTCTCTGATGTGCTGGGCTTCAGTCACAGCCCTGATATAAGCAAAACATTACTTTCCCAACCGAAGAAAATGTAATTTCAGAAAGCTTGTCAACAGTAGGGCCCAGCAGGTAGGCAAAGCACGGAATCCAAAAGAGAGTCAGATTTCCTGGTATTTCTTTGCTAGCAGAGAAGATTAGAAGATAACACCTCTCATTTGAAAGAAATTAAGCAAGTCTTATCTGTGCAATTTATCCTCAAAAGTTTATGGTGAGAAGGAGGTTATTCGTTCAACATAAAAGTAGTGCAAGAAATAAAACTGTTTGGAAGTGATGTGCTTCATAGCACTGTACATGTGGCGCAGCTTCTCTACCTGAAAGTCAGCCTTAGGGTTATTGTACAAAACTTCTTTTAAATTCTGACAGCCATAATCTTGTAAAAGACTGTTCTTATTTCTTCTCTCACCTGCCTCTTCTCCCTATCTACTTGTTTCATTCACTGGATGGGGCAATGTTGCTTGTTTTTTTCTACTTCTTGATGGGATCAAATTATCAATCTACCTGCCATCTACTTGATAAAAAAGACAATGAACACCAGAGAGAAGCCACCGCATATAAACTCATTATTCCCTCCAGAAATATAATTAATCTGGCTTTTTTTTTTTCCTCAGAAATAATTTGCATTCTCAACAAAAAAAAACAGTAATTAGAGATCCCTTTACTTAGCAGAATCATTGATTTCATGTTCTGGAAATCTACAATTACAGGTTTCATAAAAACAAAAACCTTCATAAGATGGTTCACTTGCTTCTCATGTACTAAGAATTACCTATTGAAGTAATCTGAGGTCTTCTTTTGCTATGACCCTTTGTGTCTGAAATCTTCAAATCACCATTCACTTAGAATCTTAAAGTTGTGTTGCCATAATAAATATAAAAGAGTGTAATAGTCTCTGTTGAATCAGAAGGACAATTAATGCATTTCGCATTCTGAGACAAATAGTGATATTATAAGCAGGAGAAAATAACGCTGTCATACTCTCTCCTCTTCACTGCTTCTAACTTTGTTTAGTATAAACTGTTTAAAGTGAATTATGTCACTCTCAGGTTTTGACAAAGCCTAAATATTATTAGAGGGTTTTTTCCCCTACCATAAAGTCCTGTACAGGGTGAGCTTTTCGTGAAGAAGCTTTTGGAAAGCATGTTACTGGACCAGCCCAATGCAACAGACTTCTGAATTCTTCTTTCCTAGATGCAGATGCCCAGCTGGGTGCACTTGGGGAACATGGGGGTCCCTCCATCTCCCACTCTCATGCAGGTGGCTGCTGCTGTTGCTGTTTGCAGGTTTGGGCAGCAGCAGTGCTGACAGCGTAGCCCACAGACACACACTGGGGCAGTATGACCAGACAAACAAATACTGCCCTTAGCAACACCCATGTTGCTCCTCTTCCAGATCCGCTACCAAATCCACTCCCAAAACTCAGACAAGTACCCCGCTCCGCAACATCCCAGAGTGTTGCAGAATAAGGACTTTACAATTAAAATTGTAAAGCAGGTATGTGTTATTCCAGCTGGGATGCATGGGAGATTTTCATGCATATGGACCAGAGGAAGAGGAGACGGTGTGATGAGAGAAGGGGTAGGTGGCCAAAGCAGGGTCCAGGAATGGAGGAGCATGATCCAGAAACAGAGCCCACTGAAAGGAGACAGTCAAACACAGAGATAAAACAAACTAGGGCTTGCAGGATACACAGAGAAAAAAAGAACATGGTCAGTGGTGAGAGAGAGGGATGGGAAGCAAGACTGTGGAAGAAATCAAGAAAAGAGTAGAAGAAAGGGTGAAGCTGAATTACAAGCTGATGAAAAAAGAGAAGGTTAGAATTATAACAAGATAAATTAGGACTTTGAGTAGAGAGGGAATAGAAAGAAGACTAAAATAATGAAGTTGGGAAAGATTAAAAGCATTAGGATTTATTCCCCAATTCAGTCATGGCTTATATCCCTTATTTTTCAGTCTCAACCATACTGTATAGGAAACAGCTGTATCATTCAGTACACTGGTGAAATCTGTATCTCATTCTATTCTCTCACATGCAATATGACAACCTTGCTCTTATTAGTCAACGAGTCATACACAAAACTGTCTTAATAATATTTCAGTTTAACAAAAGAAATTGGCCACAAGTCCCAGCTAGTAACTTTTCTTTTGGATATATTTATTTTTTTAAATAAGCTTCTGGCAGATCTGGGCTTACTTGCAGTTTTTTTTTTTGTGTGTTTGTTTGTTTATTTAGTTTGGTTTTTCTCTCTTACAATTACTTCCCCTGATGCTTTACTGACCTTTTGAATTCTCTCCTTCTCAGCAGCTTTGTTTCAGGAAGACAATCCTCCCAGACAAATCCTCCTCCCCCTTTCTCCTCCTAACCAAGTATTGAGTAAATAGATCCATATTATCAGCAGCAATGCCCTGCAATTCAGTCACTTTTACCAGGAGCTACCTATTAAGTATAATTTTTTTTTTCCTCAAGACTTTCCAAGGTGCCACAAGTAAATACTTTAACTAAATGTCAAGCTGCCATCTAACTTTCCAGAAAGGATGAGGGAAGATTTCAAGGACATTACAAGGACTATTACCTAATTATATTTCATATACCATATTACATAATGGCTGAATTCTCTAAATGTAGTGGTATTTACCAAGACGAGTATAAATTTAGGTATAAATATTCTTACGCATTTTTCTCTCACAATTTTTTTCTTCCTGTTAGATTAAGCCTGGTCAAGATAAGGGTTGTTTTGAAATGCAACTGTATTTGTAAATGGCATAATTATTGTTATTTTTAAACAACATAACTGATGCAGAAAATAAAGTCCTGAAGAACTTATGTAACAGAAGATGTGTGCATGGAGGTAACATAGTCCTCTGCCTCTCTAGTATTTTAGCTGTATTTTACTGATTTAGGGGCATGGGCAGAAATTCTTTGTTTCATTATAGGTGAGATGGTAAATTCTTTAAAATAAATATGTCTATTGAGGTACCTCAGTGAAAGGCACAGTCCTGAAGACACACCTTGAAGTGTAATTTAATTTATTATGGAGAAATAAAAGGCAAGACTTGTTAAAATAAAATCCCATCCTTTTAGCATTGTTAACTGTATCAAATTCATAGGCTTTAATGAAAAACTCGTATTCAAACCTGGAGTTTTTCCTTCATTACTACAGGTGGATTATTTTTTTGCAAAGCGAGAACAGTTCATTCTTATTCCTAAAATATACCATTCCTTTGTATAATATAAGCTTTAGTTCACTGCACTGTCTCAAATGGAGTATAGTGATTCCATCACTAGTCAATTGAGAGAAATAAGTAACTCTAATAAAGTCATATTAATCCTACTTATTTTAGGAGGGAGTGAAGATTCTTCTCTCTTTCTACTTACAACAGAGAGCACCTAAATAATTCACTCAGATTAGACAACTCACTTTGAGATGGTTAGAGTTAGATGAGATAAATCCTAACTTTAAACCTGCTGCATCTGTTGTTTCAACTGAATCTCTTGCAAAGTTACAAGCTAAGGACTAAACTAAATTAAAATACTGTTTAAGCTGCCATTACATTACATAGTACGAGTTGACTTTTCAGCCATATCCTTTCACTGGAAAACTTTTCTATTAAATTCTGCTCTTTCATTATCTTCTTTGTATAATGAGGAGAATACAGAGACAATGTGACCTGAAATGCTATTACATTTTCCATTCTGTGGCATTTCACCTTAATACCATTACAGAACACAAGACAGAATTTTATTTTCTAGACTTTTGTAAAACACTGCACAGATTTAGACCTTAGAATTTTATAGTAGCAAATGCTGCTATATGAAAAGATTTGGGATTTTGACATTTTTAATTTTCTAGAAGATTGCAAATTAAAGTACAGTTCCATAATTTTATTTGTCTAATATCTCAAATACTGTATAAAGTACGTTAAGATACAACTAGAATACTATTAATGAATTTAAAAGTTCATTACTTAGCTAATCCATTGTATTCACAGAAACTCATCCCTTTTTTGCTGCTAGATATTTACATTTAAATGTGAGGTTATGGCTTAGTTTTCGCACTGTTTCACATTAATATATTTTTTGGCAAATATGTTCCTCTAAGATATGCAAAACCACTGAAAACCACAGTCCTCTTTTAGTTATCAGTTGTTCCCTGTCAAAATGGAAGGAGGTTGATATTTCATCCTGTGCACAGTTTCACTCCAGTATTTAATCAATAACTTAGTTGATGGATGACAGCCCAAAGCTGAGAGAATCCAGAATGATGTTGAAGGTCAGGTTTCAAGATTTCAGAATTACCTTGGCAAATGGGAGAAACAGTGGGAAAAATCTGAAAAAGAGCAAATACAAGCTCAAGACTGATACGGGATCAACCACATAACATTTTCCTGGAAAAAGGATTGGGGAATTACTTTTGACCACAAGCCTAAGATGGGATAAGTGCCTGACAGGAGGTGAGGAGCTGGAAGCTTTGTCAATAAGGTAAAGGCAGAAGGAGAACTTCACAGAGGGACATCAAGTTCCAAAAAAAAAAATAAAAAAAAAAAAAAAAAAATAGAAAGTGTACTACAAAGTGGAGCAGGAAGAGGTGACCAAGAAGGAATGGAGATACAATGTCTGAGACTGCAGGAATGTGAGTAGGAAAGCCAAAACCCACCTTGTACTGAATCTGATGAGTGCTTTGAATGGCAACAAGATATCTACAGATAGCACAGCAGTAAAAGATAGATTGGAGAATATGTGGGCTGCTGAAGCAGACAGAGGACCTGGTAAAAAGTCATGTGGAAACATCCTAGGTAGTCCATACCTTCTTCTTTCTGGTCTTTACTAGTAAAATTTGCTCTCCTCAATCCCATGTCCATCTGACTAGTGGGAAAGTCTGGAACAAGCAGGATTTGCCTTGCCTGGAGGAAGATTCTCTGAGGGAACATTTAAGAGTACTGGACATACACAATTCCATATGCCCCATGAGACAATCACACAAGTGCTTAAGGGACGTGGTGGCTATTACTGCAGGATCACCTCTAACCACCTTTTAAATATCTTTTGCATAAATACCAGATTTGTGGGAGAACAGACGTCAGAGACAGACTCTCAGTGATAGGATGAGAATGAAAAAACAGAAGTATGGGATATTCAACTTAGACTTAAGGAAATACTTTTTTCCTGTGAGGATGGTTAAGCATTAAAACTGGGTTCCCAGAGAGGCTGTGGTCTTCCCATCCTCAAAGATATTCACAAAGCAACTGGATATTGTCCTGAGAAATCTGCTCTAGCTCACCCCATCAATCTCAACCACGCTATGATTCTGTGACTATAAATAAATTCAAATGCTGCATTACAAATTGGGTGGGTTGTGTTACATTTCACCTCACACTATGTGCTGAAGTGCTTCCTCTGAGGTAAAAAATCCTGCATTTTTTGCACAGACATGTCAGATTTTAACTTATTAATATTAATTTCATATTATTTAGACAGCTGCATGATTTTATTGTTGTTATCTCATTTGGGTGAAAACTTACATGCTGTTACTTTGGTTTTAGTCCTGAAACTTTCCTAGAGTTTGGATTTCTAATTGCTTGAAGAATTTAAGAGACCATGACGAATCAATAGAAAAATTATAACATTGTCTTTTTCTATTCAATGTAATTTTTTTTGTTTAAATTTTTTTAAATTTGAATTTAATCTAGTGTCCTTAATTATCCATGACAAAAATATGTTGCACTTCCTATGTACAAGTACAGAAGCAGTGTAATTACCAAAGCAGGTGAAGCTATGTTATTGCAAAGGTCAAAAAGGCAGAACTAGGAACATTAGACTAAGGAAATGCAGACTAAATATTGCATAAAAGTTCTCAAGAGTTTGGTTTTTTTAGATTTTATTAACCCAAAGAAGTGACTATAACTCAGTCACTTGTGTAGTTTCAGATAATATTGGGTATTACACCATATTGAAAATATGGTTTGGGAAGAGGTTTGTCTACATAAGAAGAAGAAATTCTTTTCTGTTTATTAAACAGCCACTACTGGAAATTTTTGCCACTGAGAGAGTGTACCTATAATGCCACAATGGTAAAATATACTTCAGTTTGTCATACTTTATTTATCAAAAGAGAGAGCCAGTGTTAGGAAATAATTTAATCCTAGCACTTTGTAACTTCTCCAGTCCACAGAAACATAAATAACTACTTCACATGACAGTTCTGTTGTTTCAGAGGGCATTATATTATGACAGGATCAAAGGCATCTGCAACTTTAAAGGGTTTTATTTAATCTGTGAATTATTGCTTTCCTTCCTACGTATTAGAATGAGCTACTTATCTGTATTCAGAAAGAGAGCTATAAATATCAGTTCAATTTTAAATAGTTGAAAAGATTTCTAGATTCCAGTGAGATAAATAATATCTGAAATTTTCCTTCTAAATGGTAGAGGTTAATGTTAGTGATAGAACCTTTTAAAATTATTTTACCTATGTGCTATCTTATAAAAACAAGCAAGCAAACAAACAAACAAACATAATTTTTGGAATATTTTGGTAGTTCCAGAAAATATATGCTTGGCTTTTCATAGGAAAATGAGTTCTTAAATTCGTGCAGGTTTATGTCTTGCAGGTTCAGCTCTCTACATTAAAAAGTCTCAGTGACTCTCCATGCACAGGCATCTTCTCTACATGCTCACTTGGTTCAGATGTTACCTACACTGTTTTATTTCATCTGGCTTGGCAGAACTTGACCCCTAACCAGTATTACTTTCAGATGTTGCTCAAAAGATATGGTGGCATTATCCTGAAGGGTCTTATCTTTTCATTTATGAGTGAGCATCCTATACCTAAAGATCTGTAATTAAAATTTGAAGAGTACTTTGGGTCAATATGGCCTCATTGATCCTCTTTTTCTTTGTTTAGAATAACAAGTGGCCATGAAAACACTGTTATTGTTATGTCCCACAGCTTTTACAGGACAAAATGTTGGTTTTGGTTTTTTTTTAAATGGAGGGGAAGAAAGCCCTGAACAGTTAATTAATACCAGATTCTCACTTAGCTGATCACTAACACTGATAATGTTAGAGAAGTTTAGTCCTAAGACACAGTATACTGATCCTTTTATAAAATATTTTAAAACTACCAGTGCAACATCTTCAACACTTAGCCAAGTCTTTTGGTGATTTCTCTTTGAGTCTAAAATATTGAAGTGATGAGTAATTGGAAGTACATCAAGACAAAGGCTTCTCCAACAACAAAGGCACATCCCAGTGTGTGGTTCATACATCACAGAACACTTTGGCAGTATGTTCTTACATCCTCTCCTCTCGCCTACGACAACCCTCATGGTTTGTTTCTATATGACTCTGATAATGACTGTGGTCAATTAAAGTCACACAACAGTGTTGCTATTTTACTTTTTTATTTTTTCTGTCATAATATAGCACTGCTGAGCTCAGTCAGGTCAGACACCCTGTCAGAGCCAAGTCTTGACACATCAATGACAACACATATCAGAACAGTCAAAAGCTTACAACACATAATAAAAACTGAATTGAAGTCACGCATGCTATCCTCTTGTGACCTGAGTGGGATTGTAGGCAACTGGTGATTTGTAGGCTCCATTACTTCCCAAATGTTCAGTTCATCTAGCCCTTGGCAGGGTGTCAAGGACAAAGAATAATCAGTCTTCAGGTACCGCTTTTGAAATGCTATGCCCTACGCTTCCTTCAGGTGCCTCATTCTTTCCATGTTGTCAAGATCCATTGATGAAAGCTGACTACTTTCAAAGGTCTCTGACAAGTGAAGCATCCTCAATACATGGAGAAAATTATATTGTGCAATCGGTACTCACAGAACATACCCTGAGTGATGGATGAGTTACTGCTCGGCAACATGATGGTGCACTTCTCTTCTAGACTCGAGACAAAGCCTTAGAACAGCTAAAGAGGTCTTGGACCCAGGAGGAAAAAGATCACCCTGGAAAGACACTTAAGGAGTTTTTAAACCTATTTCAGAGTTCCCATAAATCTGGCTGCTGTCTTATGGATGGCAACAATATCCTATTCTTACAGAAAATCCGTGCATTTAAAATAGGGAAAACATACTGCAGAAGCATGAAAATGATGTGAAAATCGATTGTACTAATGCAGGGCAGTGCTCACAGAGCAATAGCTATTAAGAAGGCATTTCTGTTTTAATACATTTTTTAATCCTTTTTATATAAATACTCTATGCAGTGTAATAAAACATTGCCAACAAATAGGGATTTAAGATGTTTCTCTTTATTCTCTTCTTTCTTCATTTTTTATTCATAGCAATAGGTACCCTATTCTTTGAAGGCAATTTGAGTAAAAAATCCAATGATATTTCTTCTAATGCATAAAGTTGAATACCAATTCAGAGGCAGTTAAACTTTCTCAAGTAGGAAGATTTAAATTTTGTGCTCCACGTTTTGTTTTTTTTTCATAATCTGTATTTGGTTTTGAACACTTCCAAGCTTCTAGAGTTTTTTAGACAGTGTGGTTTTGCTATTGTTTGACACATTTTCTCACTTCTCCTTTTTTCCAACAAAAAACCCCACCTCCCCCCCCCCCCCAAAAAAAGCAAACAAAAAAAAAAAAACCAAAAAAAAACCCACAAAAGAAAACACCCATAAGCATATAACATATGTTATATGAACATATAAACATATGTTCAGATATGAGCAAGGGCATAGGTGCAGCTGGTAGGCTTTAGGGACCCTTAATTTTTCTATGAGTGTAAAATCACTGATCTGAAAACCTTTGTTTTGAAAACAGGTTGCTGTTTTGTCAGGAATGCAAATCATAAGGCCAGAGGTAAAAGAATGCTGAAGGTAGCTCTGGTCTGCTGCACAAAAATAAAAGCATTCACCTGGAATGGAGGAGAAAAGAACTTTTTGTGCTTTCCTACTGTTTTTAATATGTCCATTTTAAAATTAATGTTATTGGATCACAGAATCGTACAATGGATTGGTATGGAAAGCGCTCTGGAACTCATCTAGTCCAACCTCCTGACATGGTCAGGGACAATTTCCACTAAGCTGTGTTTCCTCTATGCCCCAACCTGACCCTGAACACTGCCAGGGATGGGGTATCCACAAATCCTGTGGACACCTGTGACAGTGTCTCACCACCCTCACAGAGGGGAACCCATGAGAGTGGAGAAGAGGGGCAGAATCACACTCCTTGACATGCTGGCCATGCTTCTGTTCAGATTCACACAGGCCCACATTTCAAGCCCGTCCAGGTCCCTTTGGATGGCATCCCTTCTCTCCAGCGTGTTGACTGCACCACACAGCTTGGTGCTGCCAACAAACTTGCTGAGGGTGCACTCAACCCCTCTGTCCATGCCACCAACAAAGATGTCAAACAGCCCTGACCCCAGTACTTGCCCCTGAGGAATGCCAGTCATCACTGGCCTCTGCTTCATATACCTCACTTAATTCATATATTCCACATACTTCATATACACATCCTAAAACTGCTGCGCAGTTGCCTGGGGGGAATGGATTTCGGAATTTTTATCGTACAAATAAGGGAAGTTTCTTCTTCTTCTTCCTTCCCCACTTTCTCTAGGTGCATATATTTTATGCATGTTCAGGGAGCACAAAAAAGACTGTGGGAAGCCCTAGAGAAAGCAAAGACATGTGTCTTAGTATCCTTTAAACTAGGTGAAGTATCATCCAAGAAACAAATTGTTTTCTCCCAAGCACCTGATCAGTAAATAAACATATGTGAGCTGTTGTTGTTGTTTTAATGTGGTTGTGCAGTACATGTTTGCAAATGCAGGACTAAACCATATGTCAACATTTGCCTTTATGTACTCCTGGAGGCTACCTGCACAGGAATCAGTCAAGTAACTTCAAAACAGCTATAAATACGCGCACCTCCCATTACATTTCACACAGTTATATGCACAGTGGTTGCCTGGTGCATTGGGCCTAATTTACATATCTTGTCTTTTGCAAGCTGAACATAATTTGGTACACTGTTTAAAGTTCATTATTCCAGTATCGTTTGATGTTCTAATTTACGTTGTGTGCCAGCATTTAATTTACTACTAATCTTTTAAAGAATTGAGTAAGGATCATAGTAGCCTCATTTTGTAAAGACTTCTGCAAAGAACTTGGGCGCTAGCTCAGTTTAACAGGAAGTTAGAGTTGCAGTTCATTACAGAACAGTGAGCTCCAGCTCTATTGAATTACTGCCAGGGAATATTTGCAGGCTACAGTCATAGACTTTACCCTTCAATCAATGTTGGTCTAAGGGAACACTTCCTGAAGTTTGTTAATGCATTCTGCTAGCTTGACGAGTGGGTGTAAGCTAATTCTGCCAACTTCAGTACCTTTTTGAGTGCTGCTTTGAGGCCAACAAAACATCCAAGTATTTTTTCTGAATAAACAACTCATCAAAACATATGAGAACAGAAGGTTTCAAGCATAGCAAAGCAATTGGCACAGTCATTTTAGAGTTAATTACATGCACAACGGTACTTTATTCAAGCCCCCTAGACCAAGGGCCATCTGCATAACAATATTATATCTCTTATAGCCTCCTTATAACTCTATTGAGATGTCTATTAATGTCTCTCCCTTTACTGTGTCTGTGAAATGGAAAGGGAGCATTTCAATAGATATGAATAACATGCTGAAAAATTTTGCAGTCAATAGAATATGCTTTTACATTCTGTTCTATATATCTGTTGCTGTTCTCCACCTTTTTCTTCCAACTTCTTTTTATCATTTGGGATGCCACAATTATTGGTTCTATTGAGTATAGCACTTGAAAATAAAAGGGACCAGAGCTCCAATGAAGTAACACCATTATAAGCAAGAACAGAGGTGCATATTTCTCTAGTCTTTATTCTGTTACATGTCATGGCTTTTTTTCTGAGACATAAAGTGTCTGGAACTTCAGGGAGTAAGTGTATGCTATATTTTTCTCCTTATCTTGTGAGTAAATATGAAAAATAAATACCATACACCTGTTTATTTCTTTTACTGGTGCTGACTGGTGGGTGGAGTTTCAGCTCTCTGGGTGTCAGGGGAGTAAGTGCAAGTGACAGAAATCTACTGCTTATGTCTGCCAGTAGTAAATTACCACCAACTTGCTCTCCAGTTGCTACAGTAACTGGGCCAAAGACATACAGTAAGACCCCATTCTTTCCTTTAGCTGCCCATGGAGTCATACAGCTGTGGTGCAACTTCATTATGGGTCATCTCTGTGAGACAAACTCCATCTCACCTCACCATGGCGAGGCGGGCCATGGTGAAGGGACAAAATGCACCATGACAGAGTCAAGTGGCTCCATGTTTTGTTATAGACATTTGAGAGTAAGATGGCTCGGAAAGTGGGGTGAGGTTTAGTATAAATGTCATACCAGCAGTTGCTCAAAGCCATGCAGTAGATTGACTATGTCATTATTTGTACCATTATTGCAGCAAACAATTTGCTAAAGTGGGAAATGTAGTAATTTACGCTTGGGAAGTTTCTGTCTAGAGTAAGAAACCCTGACATTATAAGGTAAACTGTTGGATTATTTGCCCCAATTTAATTTTGATTTAGTTCCAGAGACAATTACTGCTATAACTTCAAAAGACAAATTCCATAATCAAGTAATATATCATATAGAAGAATTTTGGCTTTCAAAAAGGGTGCATTAACTCTTTCTAGATAACAGAACTAAGCTGCAGAGATGGTTAAGTATAGAAAAAAATAGATTTTTTTTTGACTATTTTTTATTTAACTAGAGTAATTTAGAGATTCTTGGCAGCGAAGAAAACCAAACATACAAAGCTGCAATAGGAAAGGTCTAAGATATTAGAAGAAATCATTATTGTTCAGACAGATTAAAAAATAAGTTTCTTACATTCACATCTAGAATTAATTTATTTAAATTAAACAATTTTTCTGCTTAATCAAATATATTAAAAAAATGTTCTTTAGTATAAATTGTCGTCACATACTTGGCATGACAGCTCTAGTGCCAGTACTAGATGAGTGATAGGAATACTTCTGGTATGCATGAGAACACAGATCTATATATTGCCCCAAGTCAATAATGAGTAGTCTGAGCTAGCCTGTGACTTCTGCTCTGGAATAGTACTGTCCTCACTGTTGATATTTAGGCAAGTAACTCTCAAATTTTGTGTAGTCTGTGACAAGCTTCAGTGTTTTTAGGGTCTGAAATGGGGAATTCTCCTTATATGTTATCTATTTATCTCTCCATTAAGAACACAGGAAACTGGTAGGACATAATCAGTCTACTTAGGACTCACTCTGTGATTTTCATCCAGCATTATAGTTCAATAGCAGGGAAAGATACGAAGAGAGCACTTGTTCTAACCCCTCTTTCTAGAGAACATTTTATATTTTCTCTAAAATCAAATATATGAATATTATATGAGCACGCTGCTGTACCACAGCCATCACACAATTAGGCAAGAAGCACTCTCTCTTGAACAAATCACTGGAGATGAAAGGATTTGTAGTTCTAATCAAATGCAAATTTTGTAGATCCTGTGGTGGACTTTGAAAAAGTGTAGATGATTCTCCATCCAAATTTGGATGTCAAAGGACTGTAGATGGGAGATGGACGTTGCTCTACTTCTATTGACATTTATTGTTAAGCACAGAAGGAGAGACCAGCTCTGTAAAGATTTGTATCATTATAGGAACACACAAGAGTTGCGCAGGGTTACAAGGAAGCATATGTAATCATTCTCTGCACTACCTATAAGGTTTTGTAAAGCAAATATTTTCACTACTTTCCCTGGGTGTGGGTGCCCCCCAGGTATTAATATGTAAAAATTTAGCTGGTTACCAACCTAAATTCTTAAATTTGTAAATGCTTTTCAGATACACTTGAATATATCAATTACTGAAACATAACTTAATGAAAGAGTATAGAACCAGAAATCAGTTCTGAAGATAAGGTGAACAAAACTTAAGCTTTTCATTTGAATGTGAAATTTATTCTCAAGATAAAAAGGAGAAAATGTCCTTATCACTCCAAATAAAACTAATGGAAAGAGGTTTATACACGCCATCTCTACTTCAGTCTCACATTGGTAACAAAATTGATTTGACAATCACATGGCAAAATGGTATAAATGATGGCTATGAGAAAACATTCTCTATAAAATACACCAGAACAGTTAAGAATATATTCTGTGTAAGATTAATGCATTGGGTTTAATGGAAGGAAATTCTCATTCTGTATAGTCATAATTCAGAAACACTAAGGAGAACAAAAAAAAATTGTTTCAGCTAGTGCCTGGAAACTGTAAAAATAAGTTCATTCGTACACAGATGAGTGGTAGCAGACTCCTTGTTTTCCTGGATCCTTGTAGACCATGAAGACTGTGATCCCTTGTTGCTTTGTTAAGATGGTCTTCAGTGACTGGAGTTTCTGCTCCTCCCAAGAGTCATCTGTGTATTAGGAGGTTTGAGACTCATGAAATCAGTCCTTAATTGTTTCAATGAATTGCAGCAGCTGGAAAAGAACATTTTTCCCCCAATTTGTATTAAAGATCTCATGGTGCTAGTTCATTAGTACCCAACAGGAATAACAACCAATCATTTCTCAGCACTACTGGGGATTTCATATCTCATAAAAAATGTATTCCTTAAAAAAAAAAAAAACAAAAAACAAAAACAAACAAACAAAAAAAAACTCAACAAAACAAAACAAAGCAACAAAAAAACCTAGTCTTTGTTGCTAGTTCAATTTTTATATCTCTTTTCAAGTACATTCACCTTCACTGTCCCATTCTCTATTTAGATTTAGCCAGGATGAATATCAATCACAACCTTCATTTCTTACTTACGATTTTCCTGCAGTGTGTATGTCCTGCTTCACTGCTATCCTACTGTAAACCACATACCAGTATATTTTTATTTGTTCATGTCAATAGACTGAAGGAAAAAAAAATCACAGGAGAGTATAAAGTAACAAACTCATTTCCATGTCTGAGAACTTTCAAAAACACCTACTTTTCTAAGTCACAGGTAATTCAGAGCCTGCCCTTCACTGTGATTCTAAGTATTTCTCAGTACAAAAGGGTCAGATTTACACAGGTATTTGAGGACTTTAAGTTTCATGTAGATGCTTGGTCAGATTTTCTAAAAGTGTCTTGCTAGTCCACTCATTGAAATTAATGTCTCTGAAATCAATAAAAGTTAAGTACACTGACATTTCTAAGGAGAGAAAAGTATAGCCGGGTATCTGCATATTTGAGCACCTCACCTTTCTGAGACAAATTTGAAGACCTTGCTAAGAAGCCAGGTCATATACATACATGCTTTTGAAAATGTTAACTTACTTCACTAGTTCAGATCCATTTCAGACTATCCTTGAGCAGCTGCTGTTTTGATTACATAGTGGCCTTAGCAAAGTGTTGTGGCCTCAGGGAATATTAGCAAAATGTTTCTTGTTTAGTCTGCAGGTAAGGAAATAGCAGACAACTCTGTGAGTGGGAAGTGTCCAATGGTTGCTAATATCACTTATTTCTCAGAGAAAGAGTTCTTTTTGAAAACAGCTGAGCCTCAAACTTAGATCACTGTCTCATCTCTACACTTCCTGTCTTCGTCCTGCCCAGTATGATCAACTTTCCACTCATTGCTATTTCCTCAAGACCGCTTCTTTTTGTATGCTCCAGTAACAAGAACATATTCTGTCATTGCCTTTTAGTCCAGGTGCCTTATGTAATCATTCAGCCAAGAAAGGGGGCTGCACCATGCAACATACAGGATATGGAGGTTAATTTCTTAAACAATAGTGAGATAGAATAGCAAAGATACTGCACTGTGAAAGCATAGACAAAACTATGGGAAAAATTTAGTTGCAAATGAGACATGAAGATCTTTTCAGAGTCTTAACTTACCTTCTGAACTGTTCATCTGCTCATTAGACCTGTGTGTTCACACTGGTATGCAGATGAGGATAGGAATCTTGAATTGTTGGCCACCTCTCAGAACCAAATGTTTTCAGCCCCAACAGAGCCTCGTCATCCATGATTTCTGTCGGTCAGCAGTCACAGTGTGCATTTATAAAACCCTATGACAGACTCATAAACCTCTAGTATGATAAGGTAGTTAATTTTGTGCAGTAAAGGATTGTTCTCTCTCCCCACAGGGGAACAATACTTCATTTCACAAGTGTGGAGGGGATGTCTGTGATTCAAATGCACTTCTTTTTGTTCAGAGCTTGAATTGAAAGAAGAAGGGGAGAAGAACTTAATATTTTTCTTCTGTTCGTCATGTTTACTGGGAGATACTTCCCTTTAAAAGGAGTCAGTGATGTACTGCAAGGCAAGAGACTTCCAGGTATACTATCTATCATATAGTGAGCCACAGGGATCTCTAATCCCATGTCCTTTTCCTTTTTTGTTTCCCTAGAATTTGGGTGTCATTTTGTATGCAATAAACAGCGAAAGTGGGGCTCTATAGTTATTAGATTCCAGCCTGCTTGTATTTTTAATTTTCCAGAATATATTAATATGATACATTGAGCTCTTTGATCATCAGAAAAATTCACAATTTCCATTGTTTCCTGTTAAAGATGATGAATTTAACAAAGTAATGGACTAAGTTCTCTTATTGTCTTAATGTGGGGTAAGAATAATGAGTTTAACGAGAAGCCCTCTGTTACTGCCACACTTCCTACAGTACCTATTGAAAAAAAAATGGGTAAAAGCAAAATTAGACTCTAATCTCTCTTTAAATATCTGTGACAACCCTATTATACATCACCAAAGTCATCTTGCTCCATCTGTTCCACCCTTCTCTTGCATTTCTTCTGTAGTATGCTACACATCTTTTGTCCTTTACTGTCATTTTGCCTGAATCAGAATGGAGCTATGGAAGTTAGACAGAACTCCCACAATTATTTGTAACCTGAATTTTAGATTGATTTAATAATGCAAAAATATAGGCCTTCATGGTCCTCTTTTTTTTTACTGAGTTGACAAGGAGAAGAAGTTCAGAAACAATTTTTCTCCTCACTGCTTTAATATCTGAATCATATCATATACTTAATACAGTGCCTTATGTTTATGTCTCCTGGGTAGTTGTGTCAGCAGAGGACATGAGCAAACTGTGATCCTAGAGGGAATAAGTGGTAAAGCTAGTAAAATTTAGAATCTGGTAACAGTGACAGTATAGAGCTGGTGGTGTTTTCCACCTGTCTGGGGCAGCAAATAATTTCTGAAACTTACATGTAAAGTATATTTAATGAATAGCATAAAAAATTAGGAGTTTCTTAAAGAGAAACACCCTACAAGACCAAAGGTCTTGGAGTGTGTAAAGATTTATTACAAAGCAACACAGAATCTATAGTAGAGAATGGAATTGCAATATTCTAGGCAGGAAAATATTCTTATTATCATTTTAAACTGAAACATAGTCTCTAAATCATCTCTACTCGTTTGATCACAGTAACAAAAACTTTGACTCAAAATTCTCTTCTGAGGTGTTTCAAAGTGTGTCTGTTTTTTTAACTTACATCTGCTGACTCCCTGATATACACTGGAGTAACTGAAGTCAAAATCTCCACACGTTCTTCCAATGTTCTTTCCCCATTATGTTAATCTAGTTTTATTGCTGAGTCTGCTAGTTGGTTACTGTTATTTTTACTGATGTCGTATGTCCCGTTTACTGCTCACAAAATCAAATGGCTCTATCACTTCTGACTAAACAGGAATATCACCTACTATCATTCCTTTGTACTGCATTTCTTAGGAAAACATAATTTTAAAACAGCAGAGTTGTACAAGTGTTAATTGTTAATTTAGGGCTTTTTTTTTTTTTTCTGGAATATTTCCTGCTTAGAGTTTTCTAAGCAGTTTTTCTTAGGAGCAATAAATGACTATTGAAAAGAAGGAAACTTTGTCCCTTCCACAAGCTATTTTCAATGAATTGCCATTCTTTCCTGACCAGTTTGTGAAAAGTTCACTAATCAAAATTTGTGCTCATTTGTATATCATTATTATTCATTTGTGAATATATCATCCTGTTTAAAGTATACACTATGTGAGGCTTAATTTTCTGAGAATAATTGCATAGAGTAGAACCAACAATTTCATCATTAACATTCAGCACCAGAGGTCTGGAAAGATAGGAAACAAAGAAAACAGAAATATGAAGGCAGTAGATGAAAAGAGTTGTGAAAGGTGGCAGGGTATGATTCATTAGCCATCATATATAAAATTTCTTTTTTGGTGCATCCTAACTAAAGTGTGCTGGAAAATGCAGTGTCATGTAACCATTTATAATTATGTCTGAAAAGGTTTGATCATTTTTCAGAAAATACAGTAATGGCCTTACATATATGTTCTCACATATTCTAAGGAATGGAATGAGAAAAGAAAAAATTTCTAAAGACAAACTAGTGTACTAGCAACTGAGAATAACTTCTTAGCTCATTTAAGATAGCAAAATTCCATTGTCTGTTGCCCCATACCCACTGAGAGAAGGAATTGCAAATATGAATTAAGGATTAGATGTAGTATCAAGATACCTTGAAATGCAGAATAAAAAGAAAAACAAAATCAGAAAAGGAAGATTCATTTGGGAAAAGGCCAGAAAGCTAGGGTAAGACAAAGTCATGTAACTTCTTGATTTTTAATAGCTTTTTCTACAGCAGGGAATAACATAGCCCCACAGTGTTAGAGAGTAATAGCAAAATATAACATTTAAATAGCTGGCATTCTATGTCTATAAAAGGAAAACATGTCCTTCAGTGAAATATCCAGGTGGATTAACAGGTGAAAGCTGTCCATTCAATACTTAAATCATAAAATGTGTCCTGGTGTCCTATTTGGAGCTGCCATATTGTCTGTTAAGAACTGAACGTCCAATTTGGGGATGAGCACTTTTCAGTAGCACTGGAGGCCCCCACAGACCTTTGCAGCCAGGCTGAATGCAAAGTTCTTGAAATGTTGATCAACAAACTTGAAGTACTGTCACCAATCAGCTTGAGATCTTACTTTCAGGGAGCAGCAGAGGCCTCCAGGAAAAGGAGAAGGGATCAGGGAGGACAAGGCAGGAGCAGTGACCTGACAATTAGGAGTAGCAAGTCCAGGTGAGGATCAGGGCTTGGGATGGTGATCAGAGTCAGAAACAGCTCAGTGATTACACAGCGCCAGGCACAGACAGAGGAGGCACAAACCCAAACACGGGTGTAGCTGCAGTGCTGCTTCAGTGTTGCCCAGATGGGAGCTGGTGGGACAGTTCCCGCAGAGAAAGTTGTGTAGGACTTTGTTTTTAGCTTCTTCACAACATTTCTTAACAATCACCTGAGACTCAATCAGCTAAATTCCTCAGCCATCTCCTAGGAGGGTGATGCCCTCCAGGCCCTGGGAGCGCTCATAAGGCCATGCTCAGGAGCACCCGCGACTAATTAATGCAGTCCTTCAGGAAATTGCTTATCCTTTCACAGAGGTTCTCAATCAAATTATCACTGCTGTGGGGTTTGTGTATCCCACCCTGTCCGCACCAGTCCACAAACCTGGTCTGAGAGACGACAATGACTACAAAACAAAGCCACAGGGAAGTATCTGGAGCTACTGCATGGCCACAGGAAGGTGCAGCACCGCATTAACCTGCGCTAGGGACGGGTCTATTTGCAAGTGGAAATCAGCAGTTCTGATGTTAATTTTCACAGCTGTGTCCATCACACGTGGTTACCTAGGCTGGATGCACAAGGCAGCAAAGTTTCAATGGCATTGCACGCTAAAATCAAGGCATGCCCAGGCCCCTCACAGTGCCGTGCTTCATACTAAACATGAACACTCCTGGCATTGTGGTTCCTTTAGCTTGAATCTTCAACTTATGCCTGCTGCAAGTGGATCTCTGGACAATTTATCAATTTATAGGGTCCTTGCTACTCAAATAGATGAGGAACAAAACCCTTTACTGAGAGTAAAGAAATAATCTTACTAGTTGGCATCAGCATAGTTTTTCACAGTAGCTGGTAGATATTAAAGGTTCCTATATAATCTTTCCAAATCTGTAAATTTTGTGCCTTGTGAAATATTCATAAATAAAATTTAAAAAATCCCAAAATGACAAACCACCAAACAGAACAAATAAAAATTAAAAAAAAAAAAAAAAAAAAAAAAAAAAAAAAGAAAATCCCCCAAAGACCTCAAAACTTTGTAAAAGGAAATAAGTTTTTGGTTTTGTTTTGTTTTTTTTTTAACAGGAATTTTCTAGATTTTTACAGATTTTGGGATGGCTTAAAAAGCCATGCAATATCAGCTACCAAAGTTTCTTCTGCTCATGAAATAAGAATGGGTCTTATTATTAGGATTCATAGACCTGGGTCATTTTGGTCAAATGTTCAGGAGAAAAGTGAAAGGGCAGAACACTGTCAAGATAAAATACTGTCCCTGAGGTCAGAAAATATTGTGAGTTTATTTGTTGTTTTCCTTTTCTTCACAGCTCATTCTCTACTTGAGCTACACTACAAAAACATGCAATGCTCCAGAGACAGAACTGTGCAAATAGGTTGAGGTATCCATTCCTTCATTTCTTACCTCCAAGCAGAGACTTGTTGTGGCTGTTGTGATGTCTGTGTGCACATTTTGAACTAGTACTTACCTATTAAAAATAAATTCAACAAGGTGACACCAGCTGAGAGAGACAGGAGTATGGAGAGAGACAATCATGAAGTCTGAGGTGATTCACTTATTATAGCACATCTGAAGATCATTTAAATATTTTCTTTTTCTTCCTCAAGTCAAAATTCTGTATTTAAACACTTTGAACTTCTGACTTTGACTGAGGATCAGAAATTCTTACATGTAGTCCTTATTGACCTTAGGGTTCTTATGTTTTCACCCCAGCAAAAACCAGGACAAGGGTCAAGGGGATTGAAAGGAAGAAAAGGTTGCACTATTTCAAATTTTTTCAAGAAAGCTAAAACAAAGACCTGGGGTTTTTTTCAGAACTTTCAGAGCTGTATTTCATTACAGCACTCAGTAATTAAAAAAAAAAAAAAAAAAAAGAAAAGAAAGAGGGACAAAATATTAGCTTTCTAAATTTCATTTTGCATACTATTTTCTTTTTCATTTTTCTTCACTTAATAAAAAAATCTAGATTTATTTTCTGTTTTTGAGGTGTTGGGGAGGACATTGTGGTTGTCCCTCCACCTTTTAACTAGTGAGCTAATATTCAACGAAATTCAAAAGGGGGATTTAAGTCTCTGGGGTAGTTATTAAGTTCCTACAGTTTATCACAGAAAACCAGAAATAGGAGTCTAAAGCAAAGGTCCTACAAGGGTCTACTACTTATCAGATATGAAAAACTTTAATGAAGAGAAATACCACAGTTGCTGGTAAAGTTTAAAATGGAAGACATGTTATAGATAAATAGAATGATTTGGATTGGAAAAGACTTGAAGAATCACCTTATTTCAAACCCCTGGCATGGGCAAGAATGCCACACATTAGATCACATTGCTGAAAGCCCCATCCAACCAGGCCTTAAACACTTTCAGGCATGGGGCAAACACAACCTCTTCTGGCCAACCTGTGCCAGTGTTCCACCACTGTAACAGGAAAGATTTTCTCCCTGATAGTTAGTATTAATCTACCTATTAATCTACATTTATCTAATTTACTTTAAAGCTATTTCCCCTTGTTCTATCATTACGTGTCCTTGTCAAATGTCCCTCTCCAGCTCTCCTGTGTCCCCCTTTGAGGTAGGAAGGGCGCTATAAGGTCTCTCCTGAGCCTTCTCTTCTCATCTTGTCTTTATAGGAGAGGTGCTCCAAAGCCTCTGATCATCTTTGTGGTTTCCTCTGCTCCTGCTCTGGAAGATCTGTGTGTTTCTTGTGTTGAGAGCCCCAGAGATGGATACAGCACTGCAGGTGGGGGCTCACCAGAGCAGAACAGAGGGGCAGAATCCCCTCTCTCACCCTGCTGGCCATGCTGCTTTGGATGTAACCCAGGATGTGGTTGGACTTCGGGGCTGCAAGTACAGGTTGCTGGGTCGTGTCAAGCTTCTTGTCCTCCTAAGGTGCAAGGACCCAGCAAACTCAGGGAGAAACTGAACCCCTGCCTATATAGCTTACTGTCTCCTGCATGGGACTGTCACTGTCTCTTGCACGGGGACCTGGCTGTCACAGTGTCCTCCTGGGTGCCTTGCCATGTCTCTGGGCATATTGCACAAATCAGAGCTCTGATAAAAGCATAACCCAGGAAACAGACATTTTGGCAGCACTGCGAAAGTTGAAATTCAGTGCCCTGTTGCCCATCTGTGTTACAGAAGGACTCTCACTGTGCAATACCCGGACATCCCACTAAGGGGCATAACAAAAGGGGATTAAAACCACTTCATGGCAAATTATGACACTCTTTATTTTAACAAAACCTATATATTGAATGGCAGTCTTTTCATGGGCAATAGCAATTCTTTTGTTGTTTGGATTTTCATAACTGCCACATTGTCAGTTTTCCCAATTTTAATACAGCTTTTATAAATTTGTTGAAACTGAACTGGTGAATAAGGACTTTAGAATTAAAATTGTAAAGCAGGTATGTTTTATTCCATCTGGGATGCATGGGGGATATTTCCACCATATATGCATACCTGGTGAGACAGGTTTCAGGTTTAAATACACATCGGTCCCCCAAGCCCACACCTCCCTGCCTGCCCATTCCCCACCCACTCTCCGCCTCCTTGTGCTTCGTATTATAATTAGTCTTCTGTGATGGCTTGCCCCCTGGGGGTCGTGGGCAGGGGTCTTCTGATGAAGTAAGAGGTCTTGTTCAGGTGTTCAGTGTTTGACCTCTATCTCTGGGCAGGCATGGTGGAGGTTTAGCTAACTCCCAGGTCAATTTGTTCTGGCCAAAACCAGGAGCCTGGTTCTTGCTGGCTCCTTAAGCAAAAGGTTCTGCTTTATAGGTTTCAACAACACTTGAGTCTTGCTTTATTGAGTTTTCACAATATACATCTTATCTTTATGGCCTTTACCTAGCAACTATATTCTTATGTGTTCTGGTACGAGTTGTTTCTACCTAACAAGTTACATTCCTGTCACAAGCTGTGTTCTGTACTTCTGCAAACTTGCTAAATAAGCTATATATACTTCTGTTTTCCTCCACCCACCTAGGTACATTATATGCTTCTAAAATTCTGAATTTTCATAAACATACCTGTTTCCCATATCAAAACAGCTATTAAACACAAGCAATTGCACAGCCAAATTAACTCTGTTGTAACTTAAAATAAAAAAGCTTTTAACTCTTGTAGCCTCAAGAAAAGTTTGAAAATGATACCTGAATTGAAATTTTTCTTTAAAGTATATGCAAACAACCAGATAGGCAATAGAATAATTAAAATTGCATGAAATTATTATATAGATGCGCAGTAATAAATTATTAAAATATACAGATATCCATTAAAATCACACTATATCAATGCAGTATCATCATATTCTGGGGCCTGCCTGATGATTTAGTATTGACAATACTTTTATCAATACAAACAACATTTCCTTTGCTAAAATGCTGTTCCGAAACTGCATCTGGTTTAGATTGACCTCCCTCTATTGATTTACATCTAACAAGAATTCAGCCCAGTATTTTAAAATGTTTGCTTCTAACTTAAGGCACTTTTAGTAATATAAATTGATTATTCATAACTATACAACCAATTGACTCATTCTGTATTTTATATTAATCCTCTATTTGTAGGCTGCCAATGAAGTTCATAAAGATCCTTCTCATAGTCCATTAATATTGACTCTCAGATTTAATGAGTTCATTACAATAACCATTACTGTATTATTAAAATGCAGAAGGAAATGGAAGCCTGTTTCATGCAAATAAAGGCTGATATAATTAATCAAATGATACTTTTATTATTAGCATTATCATCACCATCCAGCATTTAATAGCCCTGTTTTATGTTTCCAGACAACTTTGTATGAGGCACTGTACAAAACCCACCAGTGTATAAGCAAGGTATCAGCAAGTAGCAGGACATCAATTAGACAGGAACATTTAAGAACACACTGACACATTACAGATTAGTTAAGAATATATTTTTGTCAAAACCAAAACCTAATTTATATATTTGTTTTTATTTTTTTTTCTTTCAATTTAAGGCTTATTTTGTAAGTAAGATTGCTTTAATCTTGTTTTCTTTTAATAGCTGGAGAAAAAAAGGGATATCTAAAGATTTAATCCACATTCTTAGAATCAATTTTGCATTCATCATTTAGTCACAAGCCCTTTTGTAATCTTTCTTTTTAGTTCTGTGTGCTTATTTCTCTAATAGCATTGTGCAGCAGTTCCTCTTTCTACCATAACTCAGCATAGATCCTAGAGATACACAGGGACAGGGTTTTGTTGAGTCAGTAGAAAATAGACTTTCTTCCGGAACACTCTTTGTTATTTCTCCTACAATATTTGATCAAATAGAAAAGTGTACACATTTTTCAGCTCTGTTAAAGAAAAAACAGAAATGTTGAAGTAGAAAGTTTGGTTCAGTACTTCCAAATATTCTGTCAGTGGTTTTTGGCTTTGGCACCAAAATAATGGTGATACTTAAGAATCATACAACATCAAAAATATAAAAGAGAGGCATTTGGACCTCTGCCCTCTCAGCTTTATACTTTGGCCATGTCTGAATGGCTGTTTTGGATGCCATTCTCCCAGCACCTGGGCAACGTATTTAGGTTTCTGGAGTCTGGTTTCTGCAGCTACAGCATTAAACATACCTGGGAGAACCTCTCTGACTCTGAGTCCAGCCTGTAGCCACACTATATTCTCCAGATCATAGTGACTGTGTTGCAAATAGGGAATGGTCTCACCTCCATGCTAAGTAACCTACTGCTGCTAGAAATAGTTTGGGAGGATGAAATTTGGCACAGAAAATCACTGCGTCAGGGACAGTTGTAATGATTTAGCAATACAGATGCTGAGTTTCAATGGTCAGGAATATTCCCTTTTAGTGTTTACCACTGCATATGAACTGCAAGAATCAGGCCCCCAACCACAGCTTTCAAGTCCCTTACTTTTAAATACTTACTTACAATACTTACAGTTGGATTCAACCCTCAAGCTATTGTAATTACTAAATGTTTCTTATTTTTCTGCTGTGTGAAGCCATTCCAAATTAATAACCTAATAGATAAGGTATTTACATGGTTTGTCAAGGAAGGGACTGATCCTGCAGGTACAATTTTAATTGGTATTCTGTAGAAAAGTACCTTTTCTGCCAGATGAATTAAGTACCACTTGATGGAATTGCATCTCCCTTGCATCCTATGCCAATAGTGGATTTATTTTATAGTTTTTGAAGAAAAACTTTGTCCTCTGAGCCAAAAGAAGGCCTCTCTGATGTTTGCCAAGGGCCGTGTTAAGTCCATCTTTTTTGGGAATCATTAATTGCTTATTTCCAGGAATGGTGCTTTAGAGAGACACTTGTAAATGCACAAAAAAGAACTATTTACTGTGGAAGTCCAAAATGTAAATTCTGTGTTCTAGCTTAGTTTGAATTGCTGTAGAGATAAACTGAGCAGCAAAAATTAGTTTGATGCTGAAAGCAAATAAGCTATGTGACTTGGAAATATGGACTAATACATTTTTATGGGGCTTGGGGCAGGAATTTGTCACATTGCCCTCTGCGAGAAATGAACGGGAATGAAATTGGTGAATTTCTGCTGATGTCACAGGGCAATGATGATTTGTCAGAAGACCTGTCTTACAGCGTATTGGAGGTATTGAAAGCTTTCTGATGGATTTACATGTTCACATAGTTGCTTAATACTTTTTCATGTGCTGTTAACATTTTCAAAGGCACACATACACATCAGCAAGACCCACTTATATTCTCATGGTGAAGCTGGATGTCACAGTCCCAGCTGTGCTGGGCAGTCTAAAACTATGGGGAAAAAAATATCACTAAAGATATTTGCCATCTACTTTATTTTCTCTGCTTCAGGTGAAGCTCTCTGCAGTAAGACCTGTGCAGTTTCCCGCTGACAGATACGTATGTGAACCTCTGTACTCCTGCACGGGGAATGAACTGTAGCTGCTGTTAGCTCATCTGCAATGTACTTTTATTTCATATTTCTTGCCTTTTTAGAAAGATTATCATAGAAACTATTGTCATACTTCAAATATTGAATCTGGTTTGTGGCTTCTGAACCTGAGCATCACCTATAGCCATTCCTCAAAATCATACAAGGGTGGTGATATCCAACTGCCCAGGGAAGTGGCTGAGTCACCGCCCCAGGAGTTATTTAAAAGATATGTAGATAAGCCACTTAGGAAGAACATGGTTTGGTAGTGAACTTGAAAGTACTAGGCTAACAGTTGGACTCAATCGCCTTAAAGTTTTTTTCCAACTTAAATGATTTTATGATTCCATGCTTAGTTTCAGTAAGCCAAACTAGTAAACCAATTCAAAAACTGTTAGCTGATCTGGCTTTATAAATTTTATCTGTGTCTTCATAAAAAGGTCGTCAAACTTGTGAGTAACTTGTGAGACTGGGTATTTTAAAAGTTATTTAGCAATACTTGATGGATCTGACACGAGATCAGGGAATTTTTCATAGACCATGCAAAATCCTCTGACCCACATCATTATTCTCCCAGGGATAGCTACAAGTTTCTTGAACTGCAAATGAAATCAGCTTGGGGATAAACATATTGGAATTGGGTAGCAAAAGCAAAATATACTGGTAATCCTGGCATTATTTAGTCTCCAGTATTTGAGTAAAGATAGGAACTTTTACTCAGTCTCAATATATTCTAAGCTGCAACTTAGAATTCTCTGCCTGTAAAATAGTGTCAGCTACTATATTACTGATATTCAAGAGGAAAGGAATAGCACTTTTAAAATATTACTGCTGTCAATCTCCATATTGTACTGAAGGCACAGTAAAATGCACTCAGATAGGTGTACATAAGAATGTCTATTGCTTGGATAAATAGTTTAGATTGTTTCTATATGTGACAAAACTGTGTTAAACTATGCTAATAAAATATTAGACTACTTCATAAACTTGTTTAAATGTATTTTCAGAGGACAGTCTGCCTGACTTGACTAAATTTTTAAGATTGCATTGCTACTCTGGCTGTAACTTTTCTTCTATCCACTATGAACATGGCAGGCAAGCAATATTTTAAATGCTGTAATAAATATTTTGCTAAAATTATTATCCCAAATGCATTCTAGTATATATAATAACATCAAGTTAACATATGTGCTGTTATTATTTCCTATTAATTGTGTTTTTTTCTGGTAATAGGTTCTTTTAAATGCAAGAGCCTTTCTTACAGCACTTCGTTGGGAAGAGTGCGGCCAGCAGGTTGAGGGAGGTGATCCTTGCCATCTACTCAGTCCTAGTGACACCACATCTGGAGTACTGTATTCATTTCTGATCTCCACAGCTCAAGAAAGACAAGGAGCTACTGGAGAAAGTCCAGCAGTAAACCACAAAGATGACAAAGAGTTTGAAGCATCTCTTATGAGGAGAGACTTCAGGAACTGGACCTGTTTTTTGTGGAGAAAACTGAGAGATCCCGTCAATATCTATAAGTACTTCAAAGGCAGGTGCCAAGAAGGTGGTGCCAGACTCTCCAGTGATGCCCAGCAACAGGATGAGGAGTAATAGGCATAAACAAAAACACATGAAGCTCCACCTCAACATCAGGAAGGACTTCTTAATACTGAGGGCGGCAGAACACTGGAACAGGCTGTCCAGGGAGGTTGTGGAGTCTCCCTCTCTGGAGAAGTTCAAAATCCACCTGCATGTGTTCCTGTGTCACCCACTCTAGGTGACCCTGCTTTGGCAGAAGAGTGGGACTAGAGGATCTCCAGAGATCCCTTTCAACCATAAGTGTTCCGTGGTTCTGTGATACTTTAAGTCACTATTTAATAAGTGAGATGGGCTGCATTCACTAAGGAAAGGTAATAAATTAATAATATATTTCGTATTAAGGATTGGAATTTACCAGGAATTATCAGGCTAATTTCAATAATATTTCCCAAAGGATCTATCTCCAGATTTGATCTTTGCAGAAAACTCAGTCTTCTCTATTTTTCTCTTTAAAATAAATGGTTGCAATGACATCTGCCATCCTTTTGTGCTTTTCCACACTTTCACAAATTTGAAAGGCCTGAAAAATAGAATGGAATTCTTTATTTACAGATAAGAACATATTCACTGCTTGTGATCAATAGTGTTATATCTAGAGATTCAAGCAGCTCAGTTAGAACCATAACAGGCATAGTTTATTACCAGTAAATCAATATGATGTCTCTTAGCCATGCATCTCTTTCAAGAATCTGTATAGTATAATGATTATCATTATAAAATAAAGTCCAGTCTCTCTTTTGCTATCTTCTGGTTTTGATCTTGTAAAACTGGGAATTGATTTTCCTAAAAATCAATATTATGTTTCCACCATGTGGCAGATACACCACTTAGCAACAGCTACAGGTGCCAGCCCTTGAGTGGGATTGGGAATGAATACCTGCTGAGGGAGAAATTGCTCAAAAAATTTCAAGATCAACATCTCCAGGCTAAAGAGCTATTTATTTTCTATGCCATGGGTGCAACACAGCAGACTTCCCTGAGCAAACATGATGTGCATTTCCAATTGATTTTTCTATTTTCCTCAGCAGATTTAACCATCAGCAAGAAATATCTCTCATTCGTATGCTGGATTTCCACAGATGTGAATAAATCCTGCTCATCTCACATGAGAGAAAGTCAAGGAAAGCAGAAAGCCAGCTGCTGCCCTAAAGTTGAAGGTTCATCTACTTTGATAATGACAGTCATACAAAATATCAGACATTTATGCTCTCAGCAATCCTTGTCACAACTTTATTCATTTAGACAGACTTGATACAGGAAGAGATGTAAAGAATCACTTAATTTTGTGCAGGTATTAAAGGGCTATAAGCCTTCATTAGGTAGATGAAGACTGATAACAAATCCTAGTGTCTTTAGGCTATGCTGTGCCTCTGAGATCTCATCAGTATCCAAATCTGTCATGAAGCATGCTTAACAAATAGAAAAAATATTGTCTGTTTGGACAACTTGCTTGCTTCATTAAGATACTATTACTGACTTGTAACAGAGATAGGAGACTTTATCATTTTTATATTATTTTTTCCTCTAAAAAGCCAAGATACCATGTCTTTCACAAAACCACCTTTGTGAAGAGTTTAAAACAAACTCTTGCTTGCATGTCTCATAGAGAGAGCTCTTCCAGCTGTTTGTGTCTTCAGGCAAGTCCCTACAGGAAAGCACAATTGTATTCCCGGTGGCTATTTTCTGAGCACAAGCAGTGAAGTTTATTCTCAGAGTCCAAAGATCAAGAGTATTAGTACATATGCTCTACACAGGGATTTTTCAACATGTTTGGAAAGATTTTTTTCCCCTTTCTTTCTCTCTTTGTTTTTGGGATTTATATTTTGTAATGTTTTTAAGAAAAACTTCACATTTCTCATAAAACCTATAAAACAATACTTGCCCTTTTTATAGGATTTGAGTATCAAGACATCGTCATATAGAGAATGAAGTCAAAACAGTGCAGTGTCTTCCCAGTTTTTCCACTGAGTTTGCCTGTGGTAACAGATTTTCCCATGGTCCCAGGCTGCCATCCAAATAGCCAACATACTTTGCTTCTGCTACATACTTATTTCGCAGATAAGAAAACTTGTCCTGTCATACTGAAACATTTGAATTGTTTTGACATCAGTCTTCAAACAGCATTACCTAGTGTATTGCTTTATGACTCTACACATTTAAGTTGCTATGGAAAGAATGAACTATCCCAATGAATCTCTCTTTATGAGCAGTAAATTCAAACATGATCAAGTTTCTGAGGATGCAAAAGCTTTATTGGCAAAGATCTCATTCTCCATGCTTTTGGCCACTATGTCGTGCCCCATTACCATCTCCACTGCACAGCTTTGTAGTTAGCAGAAAGCTTAATTTAAGATTGCAGTAGTTTGCTAAGATTTTGCCAGGACAAAATTGTTTAGATGAAGGTCTGTAGTTACTGTACTCCCTGTTTTAAAATTTCTCTCTTTTGGAAGATTATGCCCTTCTGTTAGTATCCAATGAATTTAAGAATTTCAAAACAGTATTACAGTGCATGGTTTTCAGTATTTTATTTTGCTAACATTACTATTTAAAGTATTATTTGATAAGGTAATAAATCATACCCTAAGATGTATTGTCATATATTCACATATTTATCATATCTATTGCTCAATAAGAATGCCTTTGTCCAAATACTACAGTGTGTATTTTAAGGTAATGTTCTCAATTTAACAAATCATAGATATGTCTGGGCCTCACAATTTCATTATTGTCATAAACAGCACACAATTATTCCAAGTACAGGCACACTATTTATTTCTCAAACAGAAAAAAAAAACAAAGAAAAGTCATCTAATACCTGACATCATCTTTATTTATAAGAAAGCAGCATGTGGCAATCATGACACAAGAGATTAACTGTTCTTCAACACCCAAACATTTTTCATCTGAATTTTAAACCAGAGTCCCTCAGCATGGGGCTAGCTGTATTCCCACTTGAGAGGATCTATGCATAAGGTTTCTGGGAAGACATGGAGATGTCTGTTTCAGTAATCAGAGTTTGAGTAGTGTAATTCCATGCACATAAAGTTACCTCATTCTAAGTCATCATGAAATGTTTATATTTCACAAAGCTGTCTATATTTGCAAAAGTTAAGGCTAGTTTTCTCTTTCTATTATCTTGTCCATTGCAGATCATGCATTTCAAATAAAGGTAATGTATTCCAATAGTCACTGAGTTCAAAGCCACAACAGATACAGGTAAATCTCCTAAAGAAAACAGAATATTATTTACATTTATTTTTGTTTGGTTGGGTGTTTTGTTGTTTTGCTGTTCTTTTTTTTTTCATTTCCATTTACTAAATGGAAATTGCTCATATGGTGAACTTCAATCAGCTTTGAGCTCTGATTTTCTCTCAATTAAAAATGAAATTGTTTCTGCATATTTTCTTGTGATTTCTTAGTCATTTAACTCAGCAATCTAATGGTTGAATAAGTTAAATGTGATTTTCAAATGCAGAGTGCTTCAGATAATTCTTTTCTGTACTTCTAATAGCCTAGCAGCTGTGTTAAAGACCTTTTTCACTTATAAAACACATATACATATATAAGTTTTACAACTATATAGTGATGATAAACACAGCATTTTTTTATTATTCCAGAGGTTCTGAACCAATATAGCTAAATGTTGATGACTTCCTATCATGATGATCTGACAAATTTTGCATACTGTCTAAGGCTTCACATAAAATTTTAATTTTGGCATCTTCACAGGCATATGAAACCCATTAAATCTTGGTAGAAAAGTACCCAAGACATGATAAAAATATAGAAGCACACTTGATAGACATATAAATATATTTCAGAAAGTTAGGAAACAATATTTTGAAGAAATATGAGAACTTGTTTCCTACTGTATATGCAAGTGTACCATGTCTACAGTGAAAACGCATGAAATTTGTGAGTGAGAGATCCAAAGTCAAAACATTTGTCCAAAGTTTAAAAAAAACAACAATTAAATAGAAAAAAACAGTGAACGTTCTTTTATTCAATTTTTTTTTAAATTATAGTGAAAAATCACTGTTGTGGTATACAATAAAAATTAATCCGAATTTTACTTTCCACTTCTATTCCACTTGCTAGATCATATTATCTCTTCATGAAATAAAACTGGGTGGAACTTTAGAGTATTTGGCACAGAATATTTTCTCTGTAGAATACTACAGGAAGAGACTAATAACCTACAGAAATGTGTCATTATCCATTCAATTTGATAGTTCTTTTTATGCAGTTTCTATTAAGATCTCTCAAATCCATTTAGAATTCTATAATGACTTTACCTCTCTCATTTCCTATGTAGGTCTTCTGATAAAAGAAAGAGAATTTTATAACAGTAGCCTTAAATCTCAGTCAGGGTTCATCACAAAGTAAAAAGGACTAAGCAGTGTTGGTGGCTGCTCAACAGTTAGAATAACCTGTCTGTCCACAAGATGCACCTACCTACCTGAGCTTGTGACTCTAAGGCTTGAACAAATGCATGAAAGAATAAATGTACAGGAAAGACTTTGGCCCTGCAGACCTGACTGCTGCAATATCTGTGTGCATTTTAGAGAAGTACCTATCCAAGAACTTAAAGGCTGTATGAACTGAGGGAAACCTAAGTTAATTAATAAAAACATGAAGGACAAAAACATAGGTGTGTTTCAGACCTTTTACAGGTTATAAATATTTTAGTCCAGTACTATAGAAAATACTTCTGTTCTTGCAGGAGTGACATTCCCAAGAACTTTTGCTCTCTGTGGTGTGCCACTCAATCCTTTCCTTGGGAAGAAAATTAATAGCAAAAACTTATCTTGAAAATTAAAGTAGAATGAGATGCTGCTTCTGTTCTTCCATACAGCACTCCACCCATCCTTGACATGGGAACACCAACTGCTCATCACACATCTGCCCAAGAGAATTTAGCCATACATGTCTGACATTCTAGAAGATTCTCCAAGACCTCTCAATATGAATTATTCAGGGGTGGGAGGAAGTAAATTACATATTACATATTTCTGTCCCTTTTTTTGTCCTTTTTTTTTTTTTTTGGCTTATCTATTTAAGAAATTTGTCAATATTTTTTTTTTTTTTTGTTCAAAGGAAAATAAGAAGCAATGTGTATGACTGTGAGTTCTGACAGCGATGGCAAAACATTTTGGTACTGAGTGCCAGATATTTTGAAAGTGAATCTTTTTGATGCCAAACCAAATGTTTCCTGAAATTAAATTTGGCAGTCTAAATTTAATGTAAAGCATTCACTCCAAAGAAGACTGAAACTGAGACCCCTCGCTTCTAATTAATCTCATGTTCCTTGACTGAAGACTTTCTATTTTTCTCTCCATACATAAAAGTACATGACAACATACACAGTTTATTGCAGCTGTGGATCACTCAAGGAACTGAAACTTGCTGCACATCTTACTGTCTTTTGCATTCTATCATTTTCTTTTTTTACCTCTTAGTAAAGAAATATGTCTTTTCTCCCAATATTAAGCTGAATTTCTTTGTTAGCATTCTATTTTGACATGAAATGTAAAGAGTTAATAAATCATTAACAGAAACACTGGAATTCATGGAGAGAATTAAACCGAAAATCATATCTAGGCTTTAGTTTTTTATATATTTATGAGACCGGGGCTTTTTTTGTTAGAAGAGGTTATTACTATTATTTACATTGAACGCATGTCTATTTAAGCCAATGGTTATCAGTCAACAATTCATGTAATAACTTGATTCCCTAGACAAAGTTGAATATCCTTTCTCAGGGTTTTTTGCTTGTTTCTTTGGTTGTTGGCTTGGTTGATTTGGTTTGGAGGTTTCTTTGGTCTTTTTTCTTCTTTCCTAGGAAAAGAACCATCCTAGTGTCTTCTGTCATTATTAATATCCATCAATTTTTGTATCATTCACAAGTAAGGGAGTTCATAGAGCCTTCTTTGGGAAAAAAACCCCCTCAGACCAAGACTCAACTTCACACCTTTCTACTCATTACAGTTCAGATTTCATATTCTGTTTGAAGAGAGCCATAGAGTGCCCAATGCATCGATAGATGACAATATTGTAATGACACCACTTGAAAGAAAAGAAGAGACTCTCAAGGCTCACAAATGTAAATTATTCAAGAATAAGGTGAAACAAGAAAAGATGAGAGGAATTCACTTTCTTTAAAATTCTAAGTATTTCCGTACACCAGCCCTGGGCAATTCCTTCAAAGTTAGAAAGAGAGAGTAAATTGGTTTTGCAAAAGAAAACCCAAGGACAAACTTTAAGTGTGATTCTGTCAGAGACCAACTCGGAGGAGCTGTTTGAGTAAATAGCTAAAGATTTTTGACAATAAACCCCCCAAGCCACATAATTAAATGCATTAGTGGACTAAGGTCTATCTCATTTTAACTAGACTTTCTTCACAAGCAATATCTATTGGAAAAATAGGAATGATAATTTCCAGACTAAAGGCAATTGAGATCTAGATAGGTGTGTTGACCACTGTGCCAGTGTGGTACCTGAGTTTCAATGGTTCTTCTTCCTCCTCTATGTTTACTGCCTAAATATATGTATGAACAATTCAATTTTGCTGAATGGCTCTCCCAGTTCCTTTCTGCCAGCATGACAAGACTCTTTTTCCATAATTATCATGGCAGTCTCTCATAACCTCAAATTTTGTATTGCATGTCAACCTATTATTGCTGCTTGAAGTCCCAGTGTTGCCTAATTCTGTCTATAATTTATCTGCACTAGTTTCCAACTGAATGCTTTTAATCCATACCAGTACTATACTTGGAGCTTATATTTTTAAAATCACTCCGAAGTCTCAGGACTGTAGGGACAGGACAAGGGGGAATGGCTTCAATCTAAAAGAGAGAAGGTTTAGAATAGATACTAGAAGATTTTTACTGTGATGGTGTTGAGACACTGTCACAGATTGTCCAGAAAAGTCATGGCTGCCCCATCCTTGAAAGTGTTTAAGCCCAGCTTAGGTTGGGTTCTGAACAACCTGATCTAGTGAAAAGTGTTCCTGACCATGGCAGAGGATTTGGAACTAGGTGATTTTTATGGTTCCTTCCAACCCAGACCATTCTCTGATTCTATAATATTCCACAATCCATTTAAAACCTCGTTACTCAGTTTGCAGAGTTTGACTGTTAGTTATCAGGTCTTTATGTGGGGTGCTAAAGTATTTTTAAAAAGATTATGGTTAGTAGACCCCATTTACTTATTTATTTATTAAAACGACTTGGAAAATTTACAGGATTCAAACATTTTTATGCCAACCTTTCTCCTAAATAAATTCTCTGGGTGTTTGGGGCTTTTGGGGTTTTTTTGGTTGTTTTGTTTTGTTTTCTATATTGGGTCTTTCTTTGTTTTGTGGTGGTTTTGTTTTTTGGGGTTTTTTTGTTTTGTTTTTATTTTGGTTTTTTTTGTTTGTTTTGGGGGTTTTTTTGGGTTTTATTTTGGGGTTTTTTAAATTTTTTTTTGTTTGTTTGGTTTGGTTTAGTTTATTATTTTATTATTTGGTTTATTTTGGGTTTTTGTGGTTGTTGGTTTGGCTTGGTTTTTATTTCTTTCTATCCATTTTAGTCTTTCTATTTCTCACTTCATGTCTGTTTTCTCTCTAGTTTTACCTGTTAGATGTCAAAGATATTAACACTGAGAAATGAAAAAGACAAGTGCCTACGTTCAGCACCTGACATCCAAATTTATTATTGAATTTGTTATTTATTATTAAAAATGTATTATAAAATTGAATGAGCAGAGCACATAAGCAGGAATTACCCAGGAAAAGGCATAAGTCATTTTGTGACAGGTTACATGTACCTAATGCAGCTATTTACTTTTTTATTCATGAAAAACTGTGTGGATTCTGCATTAAGTGTTGAATACCTTGATGGCCTTGACTATTTTTGCAATTGAAGGCATCTTCAAATATATTTACCCATATGTCATGTGGACCTGTACCCACTTAGAAAGGATTAAAATGAACCTTGGAATGTCAACCCTCATTACAAAGCTGTGCCATATTTTATTTTAAAAAGCAGCTTGAGAGATGCTTACTAATTTTATTTATTAATTATGAAACAAAATCAGAGAGAATGGATGTTGAGAAAGGCTAGCCATGCCCTGTAGAGTAAGAATGTTAGCATAAAATAACAGCCAGTGTATAGAATATTATTTTCAATCGCACTTTATAATGTTATAATAAAATGTTTATTATATTTTAAAGCATTATAACATTTTTTTCCCTTCAGTAAAGCTATAGTGAATTTGTCACTATAATTTACTTACTTTTGGAGATGTAGTTTCTGGCTGTCTGAAACTGTGTTAACTTGTAAGTCCATTACTGAGGTTAAGACTTGAACACATTCGTATGGGGGAATTTGCAACAAAGTTTCTCTTTTCAGAAATATGGAAAGGCACAAATGCACACTCCTTGGTCTTGAAATTTGTCATATCTGCATTAAAGAGGTGTTGTTCAAAATTATGCAATGGACAGAAAATCCTCTAGAAGGACTGTACATCTGAAGAAATCTTTATAGGTGACTATTTCAATTCACTGACTGTGAACTGTCTTTAAGTGTAAGTGTCTTTAACTTTGCTAAGTTTGTTCCATAGTCAAGCACACATTGAAGTGTTGCTCTCTAAAGCTGGATAGGATGAATTCATTTAAAACACCTCAGAATTTATTCGTTTGATTTGTGGATTGTGGTTTTTTTTGTCGGTTGGTTGGTTAACACATGCATATATTTTTGTATTAGACTTGGATTCACTTATATAAAAAGTCAAGATTTCTGCTGATCAATATTCTTTTTCCATAAGTGAAAAGAATACTGAATATCACTTTTCCAGAGTCTGCCCAACGTGACGGTAGACAGCCTTCTCAAAGTACAAAATTATACAATTGTTTAAAGAATCATCATATCTGATCTGTGCATTCTGTTGCTCTGCAACCAAACCAAATTTTTTACTTGCACAATCAACCCTTTTTATTTTTACCAAACTAAACTTTAATTTATGTTTCTGAGACTATCTGAATGTATGCAGGATACTGTAGAAGAGAATGAAGCCAGTCAGAACTGGGCTTCCATGAGGTGCAACGATACAGAAAGGTCACAGGTTACAACACAGTGGCTGATGTTAATGATTGTGCTCTTGGCTTTGTTTGGTTATCTCCAATTATTACAATATATGAAAACCAGAATTTCCAGGTTGTGATACTAGAGTTGTGTTTCTGCTTGTCTTGGCATTCAACTTCTGTCCTTTAGGAACTTCGTTGCTAGAGGAGGGGAAGTTAGACAGTGATATGGTAAACCTCAGTTCTGCAGTTCATCAGGAATACAGAAACGTGACTCTCAAAGTCTGCCTAAACTGTACTTTTTCCTCCCTTAATCCTAGAACTGTAAACAATGTATTAATGAAGAATTTTCATGTTTTTTATTACAAAATTGCAAATAACTCTTAATTGTCTAGTGATATATGCACGGTGTCCCTTGCTGTCAATTGTGAGGTAACTCACAAGGAATATTTTCATGTGCATGTTACTAGGAGTGTTGGTCGTTGTAAGCTTGTGAAGAATTGAATCGTCAAACACCATGACAGCTCAATTACTGGTTGCTATCTTCTACCAGTGTATTTGAGAAATAAATAAATACATGGCCCTCCATCTACCCATGTTAAAACAATCTGCCTACATTTCTCCTGCCTCTATTGTGCCTGAATAGTCCAACAGAGTCTCGTTCTTTCAATCTTTTCAAATTCACCTTAAACGAAAACTCCTACGAGTCTCACTTTACCAGCCATTTGATGCGTTTATCACCCTCTTATACTGTTTTCCCAAGAGTTATCTTTGCATCACATATAGTATTCTGTGGTGTAACTCATTACAGCATTTTAGAAACAACATGTAATTTATCCATTTTTAAGAGCTGTATAATATTTAATAGTAAATATCTTTTCCTAATGTTTTCATCAGGACAAAATTTTTGTCTAACACAGTCAGCACTTGGGATTTGGAAGCATGGACTTTAATATGATGAAGTCAGAAAGCAGAAATAATGAGAAGGAGAATGTTGTAGCAACTAAGTTCTTTGTTATGCCAAAGAATCCCCCTCACTGTTCAGTGCTCCTAAATTTAAAATTAGAAGTGTTTCACTGCACCTGAATTACTTTGGCTCAGATAAGTAATTCCAATAGATCAGCTTTAGTGATAATCTTCTAACTTTAAATTTAGACTCACTGAAATGTCTGGTTCCTTCAGAACATAATTTTCCAGGTTGAAAAAGTTGTCCTGTGGAGCTTCAGCTAGCATTAAGGGGAGAGAGAGATTAGTGATATTATACAGTATATTCAGTTACTCAAACTTTGAGTCATTTTTCATTTTCATTTCAAATGTTTATACACAAAGTTTCATTTTAGGGAATGTGTCATATCACAGTTGTTAATGAGAAAAGTGACTGAAAGTTCAAAAAGCTTTACACTAGCAAAGAGATAATGGAGGCAGGCAAATACAAAATTGCAAGTGAACAGAGGCTAGCAAAAAAACTCATGATCAAGGCTAAGGAAGAGCCACAGAGCATAGAAACTCATATAAAGAAATAAGTTTTAAAAGATTTTTAAACATCCACCTACTTGAGATGAAGTTAATGAATGTGATATGAGAAGCTAGAAAGGTATCACATTTTATGCTTTGCAGGAACATAATAAACTTTGGGATTATAGATAAAAGATGCTAAGTTCTGCCAAAAGTTGAGTCAGTTTTAACTTCTTGAAAATAATCTGATTATATCTAAGAAATTCAAAAATAACTAAGGGACGTAAAGGACTAAGTGTGGATTTGCTTCACCTAATTTTTACTCAAACCTCATTCTCAGTACAGGTTTAGACTTAAAGGTTGGAAAACTCCTAAACTAAGCTAGAAACTAGTCTGAAAGCTGCAGTCCAGTCTACATTAGTCATTTAAATTCCTTCCATTGTGAACACAGACAAACACTCCAGAACTGTAGTATTGGACATTTCTGATTTTTCAATAATGTTATTCATACTCTTCCTCTGTGAATCATCTGTGCTATTCTCAGTGATAACCTTTATTCAAAATACAAATATTTACATAAGGTACAGTGCAGCAGAAAATAAATACAAGGTTCTGTAAGTCCATACCCCACCTCAGTACCCTTTATCCCCTGGACAGTCCTGTCAATACCAGAAAAGGATTGGGTACTTGTGTTATACAAATCTATCTTCTTTTTTGAAGATCTCTGTTTACTGTTGTCTGTCTAGAAACAAAATTTAATGCATCAAGGCTCTTCCCATTGGAACCACCCTTTTCCATAGAAATGGCAAATGAAACGTTCATTAAATTGGTGTTTAGTTGTATTTGTCTTATGTATCATTTCCACTCCATTTGTCTGTCAGTTTTGCATAAACTGAAATCTTAGTTAATCTAAAACCAGAATACATTTCTATATTTTTCCTCAGGGGTGATGAAATTTCAAAAAGCATTAGTAGACTTAGTTGACATCTTAAAACACCCCAGGATACTACAGCACCCTTGGGTGAAAAAGAAAAGGAGTACTTTATGCAAACAAATGTATAGAGATAGGAAAAAAATCAACAACCAAACCCAAAAAAAAAAACCCCAAAAAAAAAAAAAAAAAAAAAAAAAAAAAAAAGGAAGACAAAAAGAAACAAATGATGGAAGTAGAAGCAAGACAGAAAGATTATTACAAATGTGCTGAACTCTGTGGGAGGAGCTGTGCTTCAGCCAGTAATAAAACTGGTTTTCATATAATGAATGTAGCCCTCTCTGTTGTGACATTTAAAAAAGGGATTGATATGAGGCATCATGTGGAAAAGTGCAGACTATGATGGTATTCCTTTAAAACGAATAAGCAAGCCAGCTTCATATGAGCTAGGTTTGAGTATCCTGGATTGTTGAGTATGTGCACACTAAAGATACTTAGGGTTGGGAGAGTGTACTGAAGAGACAATTAGAGTGGAAAAATCAGTGCAATTCTGCTTGTAACCAACTCCAGAAATGGGACTTCAACAGATGAATGTATTTGGTTTGGGAAGCAGAGAAAAAGAGTAAAATTTTCAAAAAGTTATGTGGAAAATAAGAACCCTTTAAAAAAGAATAGGCCAAGCTTCCAATGCCTAAATTAGACCCAAATCAATAGAAAATTTTTGTGAAAATTTGCCCTTTTTTGTATTAGACTTTGTTTGTTTTCATAAAATGAGCCGCAACATGCACAGTCTGTGCTGAACTTTCTGTGGAACAAAAGGATGTCAATTCAACCCACACACCAGAAATAGCAGAAATCAGACAGTGGGAAAAAAAGAAAATAAAAGAAAACAAAAAAACTACATGGAAAGATTCAGGCAGTTTTATGTAAACCATAACTTGAAGGTGCAAAATGGAAATTCTCAGAACATATAGTGGAAGGTTGAAGCACCTATGCTAAGAGTATAAATGGTATAAATGTTTGGGGCTCCTTCTTTAGTCAATCAAGAGAGAAAGAGAGGAAAAAATAGAGTGTGATTAAACCTGTCAGAGTTGTGACCTGTCCTCTGCAGGATCTTCATGGGCTGGTGCTCCCTCATCCTATCCAGAATCAGACCAGGTGGGAGAGTGATTTTTCTTCATCAGTATCAAGCAAGTGTTTTGGGATGAAGTAAATCACCCTCTTGGAATGCCATGTTCTCTCCCTTATCTAGAAAGGAAGGTGATTTGGACCAGTTTGAGCTTTGGCAATGATCCCTTAAACACCTGGATTTGCAAAGTATATATTTTCAGCAACTAAATTTAGATGGAATGAACTTTAGCTCTAAGGTTCTGAACCTTTGCTGCTGAAATCAGTAGGAGGTGTTTTACTGAGTCAGCTGGGTGTGTAAATGAGACAGATATGCTTAGTCAGTGACAATGTAATTGTCTTTAAAAGGTAGATAAAAACAAAAGAGCAAAACAACAAAAAACACCTGAACCAGTCCAAAATTCAAGAGTAATAATAATCTGATAACAAAGATGAAACAATGTGAAGTTCCCATTTGATCACCTGGTCTACCAGCTCAAAACCAAAATCTTTATTAAGGAAAATCAGAAAGACACAATCAAGGAAAGTTAAATTATTCCACTGTATATATTGTATCTTAGTTCCAGAACTAAGAAGAACAGTTCAGTTCTTCATCCCAGAAAAATTCAGGAGGTGAAAAGATGCATTTCTTCTTCTTTACTTACAGGTGTAGAAGGTGAAATCTAAGAAATAGGACTGAAGGGGTTTAAGCTTGCTTTGAGGATATAGTCTGCCACATATTTTACTGAAAGCTATTGAAATTACAGCATATTTTATTGAAATGGCAGAGGGGCACACATACTAGATAACATCTAGAGGTCCTTTCCAGCCTAACCAGTATATGATTCTGTGATTCCATTAAGATTATTTGTCCATCATTAGAGAATTTATGGTATTATGGTTTTTAAAGATATTTTGACAAACTACTGCGCTATGCTGCAAATTACTTTTCTATTGCTCATGTGATTTACAGAATAAGTAAGACTAAACTGGGTGTTAATATCTTTTAAGAACTGGGTATTAATAACTGGATGTTAATTACTTTTTATAGCTCATTACTTAAGCCACCAATTAGAGAGTCACCTTCAGAAGTATTCTGCAACTGTCTGATGTGTCCAGTTTTACTACTAAAAGTCAGTGGCTTTGCCTTCAAGAAGACTGCCAAAGAAGGGCAAATCATTTCACAAGTAAATAGCTGATTCAATAATGTATTTCTGTCACTAATTACACCTTGTCTCCAACATATAGTTTTATGTTTATGTTTTTTTGCCTTTGTGTAAATATCTATAGAACAAGCAACATTGAAAATACATCAATTGCCCTAGACAACTCTTTGTAAGCAACTCATGAGAAAATGGAGATACCAACAATGATGTCCTAATTTGCTCCAAATTCATAAATCCCACGGTGCATAGACATGAACAGCAATTTCCAGTTCCAGATACTCAGGCAGACACAACCTTTTGGAAGAATCTGGTTTCCCCAGTTCTATTGCCCATTCTAACTCTGCTTTAGTTCCAATTTCATCTCATTTTTACTTTAGTATGTGGTAAAGCATAACAGTATATCATACTCCAATAGATAAAATACTCCTTCTTTCCAAGCAGCTCTATAAAACTAAGTGACCCTGCAGAGCTATGTCCACTCCTTTGCATAATATTTAGCTGTAAGGGGAAAGCAGAGTTGAAAAGTAAGATTTGCTTTTAAGATTTATAATGGTAACGAACTCCTCTGGAGCAGCAGTTACCAAAGCTATGAAAATATGTCATAGATATCCTTAACTGTCAATGACTTCATCCTGAAGCTATTAGCTAGCAATTTGTAATAGTAATAACAGTTTTGTCAGAAGCCATACTTAATTACATATATAAACTTCAGTTCTCTTAAATTAAAATGTATGTCAATCTAACTAGAAATTCTTGATGTTCTTGATAAATAGTCTTAAGCTGACTCTGTTCAGTATCTTTCCTTATAAGCCTTTTTTCAGCACTATGACACTGTGGGGTTCGGGTATTCAATAAAGACTGATTTTGCTTTCATAAGTTAAACCACTTTGAGATAAACTGACATTGTTAGCTAAAAGAAAACTGGCATTTCTTCATTAATCAAATAATGATGGATGGAAATATACTGAATGATCATTATTTCATCAAGAGCAAAGACAAGTCCTAATGGACATGAAATAACCACAGTGGTCAATGACTGATTTTAGTGTCATTGCAGTCTGATAATTAAAGTTCCAAATTGAGAAGTAAGACATATATATAAGCTCTTAATCCACCCAGTAATAGAAGCTGTAATGATTTGAGGTTGTACCTATGCATTACTTACCCATTGTGTGTAACAATGGCAATTCTTTCTTTGTAACGTGCTTTGTTTTGCAGGTATTTCTTGCTAATGTTTCTTATGCCTTTTCTTTCTTTCTTTCCACATTCAATACTCATGTTCTACCTTGGTGATCATTCACCCCCAGAAAAACTCCACTGGAGAAAACTGTAGTTTATCCAAATGTTCAAATACAATTCATGGATCTACCCTAGGGAAGACTAGCTGGTTGAGATCTTTATTATCTGGTGAGGCAAGCGTCTCTTTCTTCTTGCTCTTATGCAGTCTCCATGATCTGTATGCTTCACGTGGTGCCATACAATTGTGATTGTGTGTTATATAATATTTCAAAAAGGAAAACACCATACCTACTCTAAAAATTTCCCACGTAGGACACACAGATAGAATACAGAATAGATACAGAATCATGTCCATCCACTTCTGAGGAAAAAGCTCTAATTATAATAGTATTCTGCAAAATGTGGCACTTGAAATAACTTTTTTTTTTTTTTTAAGATTTGCTCCTGCTCCATTTGGCATCATAGCAGGCTGGAACTCAATTGAATGTATACTCCCCATATTGCTTCTTGTTCATTTTATTGCCTAAGTTTGATAGAAACAATAGACATCTGAAGGTATTCATAAATATATATATAAGCAAATGCATACTTTTGCTTTAGAAGTGTCCCACAGAATGAGATGACTCATAAATATAAATACATAGATATGGCATTAAACTAATGCCTCAGGCACTGTATCTCATCCTTTGGATGAAATCCCACAATACACCTGTTGAAATGGCACATTGGTGCTGAACTGGATGCTTTGCAAAGCTTACTGTGCATGTAGAGCAACTCCCTTAAAATTCATATTTTTCCACTCTCTTGTTCCTGTCAATGAGCTTCAAGTAATCAAATAGTGCTATGTAAAATAATTAACTTACACTTGAAAAATCATGAAAGGAATATGAAAAGCTAAAAGTCACATTCAATTCCACCAACATAACTTAAATGCAAGGTAAAGAACTCATTTGGTATATTTGAAACAGGTTTGCAGATGATCTTAAAAATACAACAGATATATCTTGTCCTTCTGTGGTGAAAAAATCATCTTCCAAAGTATCCCTATAAACAAAAGTGCAAAACAATGAAAGGGCTTTCTTATTTGTTTGGGATATTGAAAGAAGAAGAAGAATTCGTTTGAAAAAAAGAGATGCAGTAAGCAACAGAAGTACTATCAAAGAGGGTTGGGGAGAAGTAGATTTATGATGATGCAGTCAAAGCACTTTACAATCTGAAGGTTAAAGACAAGAAGCAATAATGATGAGAAGCAGAGGGACACAAAAATATTATAAAGGTCATCAGAAAACCTGAGACTGTCTCTGGTAGGTTTTTACTTAAAAGATCACATACAACCAAAAATACCCTTTAACCTACCTTTTTAACCTTGTAACCATGAGGTGTAATTAAACAAGGTTAAGTGTGACAGGTCCTAGAATATGTAGCATGTAATAATAAAATCTTACTAAGAAAATAAAAACTGTAGTTTAATAGCCTCTAAATAGTTTGGTTAGGAGAACTGATCTGTAATTATAACTGCCAGGTCATGTTTTCTAAATGAAAAACTAAAATATGCAGGTTCCATAGCTGTTGGTGAGCACTGATGCCAGCTAATGTGAGTTTAAGGCCTCGTAGACTTATCACAGCTGCACAACAGTTATTACTACAACAGAATTGCCAACATAGAAATTAAATGGATTTGGATATCAAAACAGTTTTTTCACAGATATTCAAATAATTTTAAGTATTACATAACCTATCTGTCTCGCAGACAGGGAGATGGCAATGTCTGTGAGGAAAGTTGGGTAGGTCAGCTCTGCAGTCCCAGCTGTGCAGTGCACAGTCCTAAGATGAATAGCCACGAGGAGACCAGGAAACCACTTTGGTGCTCTCTGCTCCCATGTCTTTGAATCTCCCTCAGGGCTCTCTCTTGGGTATTCCCGTAGTCTCTCATATATTCATGCAATTTTTCTGAAGCCATTTCTACCACTGAAGCCATGCCATCTGTATGTCTCCAAGACCATCTTTCAGAACACTTTCTGTGTGTCTTGCCAAAAGTGTCTTCCCAAGTGGGCCCCCGGGAATATTTCCCCCATGTGTCTCCCCCAAAATCCTGCCAACGTTTTTTCTCCAAAGCCTCTCACCTGTTTTCCCAAGAACCTATTTTCTATGTATCTTCCTAAGACTCTCTCCCCTTAAGACTCCTCCAACAGATGCAGTCCACATCTGCCCAAGCACCTTTCAGCATATCTCCAAAAAAAGCATACCACCCATGTCTCTTGCCCCTAACAGCTGCTTCTCTTGTGCAAATATGTGTGAGCTGTGCTTTGGGGGTTTTATCACATAGGCTTCTCTATCTGGCTGCAGAAACAGCCTTTTCCATCACTACCCCTCAGTGCTGCCAGCTATTCCCAGTACAAACTTGGGTGATAAAACCCCCAAAGCATGGCACATAGGCAAAGACTGAGCAGGAGAGAGGAGGGATGGTGCTACATGGCTGACCATACCTTTGTGCCTTTGTTCCCAGAAAGGGGAAAAGACAACACCAAGTGACCCATTCAGCACCCAGAGCTAAATAAAGCTGGACAGTTGTCACAGGGTGACTTAAGTACAGGAAGGGTTCTGGTTTTCTGCGACATGCAGCATATGCTATTACTGTGCATCGACAGGCATAGCTTTTGGAAGCACAGATTTTGTATGTCTCCACTCTGCCAGTGGACTCTTTATGTAAACCAAAACTTATTTGAACTACATTCACTGCATAGTACTTCTTAGCTCTGTGTTTTACCAGGACAGAATAGTATCTATTTTGAAACAAATCCATAAATTCAATTTAGCCTGTTTTCTGCATGCAGTACCTGTGGGCAGACTGGCAATATTTAAATGGGATTTGATTTGTGTTGTTAGGATTATTATTTTTAGATAGACTCTTTTACTGCATAGATCAGTATTCATGTTTAAAATTCATTCCCTAGCACAGGTCAGAAAAAATTGCACATGATTGTTCGTGTTTGGATGAGCACAGAATCAATTCTGTAAGAAATCCTTCTGTGTGCCAATCAGTTTGTGAAAATGCTTGTGACTTTGAAATTTGCTTGTGTAAGTGATCCTGCCTGCTACATTTGATTGCCTGAAATTATGCGAGTAGGTTAAGAGACACAAACATGGATAAAGCAGAATAATCTACAAATGTGAATATTCATGTTATCTGAGAATTCTCGCCCCATAATTACAATTTCTTAAAAACATGTTTATTGCATTTCAAGATACATATTTTTTATTGTTTATTTATTTATTCATATATTAGTGGTGGAGAGAAAACTGGATAGGCATCCTTTTTTTAATTCTCTTCCTATGTCTAGTCGCTTATCACATCTTTCTCCCCCACCCCTGAATAGAACTCTGACTTCAGTAAGTGATGTTGGTTTCTCAGTAACTTTTGGAAATCAGTTTACTTAATTAAATTTCAAAACATAGGATATTTGGGTGAAATCCAATCTGAGATTAAGATATCTAGATTTAGAGGGTTTATTCTACTGTCTAAACACAGATGTCTATACAATTTCAAACACCCTGTCTACCTCTAATGGGTACTTCAGAGGAGCATGAATCTCCAATAGCTCCTGTGTTATATCTGTCAGACCTGTGCAGATGTCTTTGATACTCTAGGGCTTCTAAAATTACAGTAGAAACTGAAATGGGAGAGCACTAGATTTGAAATATTTTTAGTAGCTTTCCTAGTGAAATTCAGTTACCTAAACAAAGGCACACAGTGCCATATGAAATAGCTTATCCAAAAAATCTGCAAAGACCTGGCAGATATGATACAGTACCTGCAGAAGCTCACCGTATTCAAAGTGGCATCTAAAGACAAACTACAACACATAACAATTCCACTGAATTAGGTATAATACACTCAAATGTAGAATCTTACATAATACTGCTGCTTGCAGGGGTGGGGGTTTTCAAGAAGTAAACTCCACTCTTATCAGCTCAATTTCACAAGATTTTTTGTTCTTTCCTTGTAAAATTTTTACTTTACTGTAAATGTTTCCTATCAATTATTTGAAATATTTAACTTTGCTTTTATATAATTAACATTTTTTATAAATAAATATATTTCAAATACAGTGATATTCTGTCCTACTTCCTTCTGTGATGGATATCCTCAAGAGAGTACAAACATTGTTCTGTACACTTTCAGTACCTTTTTCCAAGCTGTAGCTGCACTTTGCAATATGCAAGAACAGCTATTCTGAAGAAATTAATAATTTTGTGTTCATGGGATTTCAAAGTAGGAATGATATTGCCTATTTATTTATTTGCAAACATATCAACATTCAAAAACACTTCTGTCTTTAAGAAGGAAAACAAAGACAATTGGAGACTTGTATACTTTAAAATTATCTACTTAATTATTTATCTGAAAACAGTTTACCCATCACTTGGACATCAGGCATAGATTTAGTCTCAGGAAGAGTTTCCAGGTTTTATTTAAAACAGTTTCACAGGGAATAAAGTGCATAGTCCTATGCATTTGATGGGGCCTGCTGTTTCAGAGGCAATGAAACTTGTAGGAGGTTAATTCTTCCTCACAGTGAGGTTACTTTGATCACCCTCACTGGGAACTCTGCGGCATGTATTAGCATGTATTCTAGGTTGATTTAGCGATGTAAGGAGTCATAACGTAAGTAACAGACCCTTCTGTGGAAACACAATATAATCTGAGATAATGAAGGCTCCATGAGCTATAGTGTTCAGGTCAGCCAATTCTCTAGATTTGACCTGGATTCTGTATGTTCCATTGACACAGTTTAACCTCAATAGGTAACTAAGCACCACACAGCCTCTCTCCTACTCTCCCTTAGTGGGCTAGAGGGGAGAATCAGAAGGGTAAAAGTAAGAGAAGTCATGGGTTAAGGTAAAGACAGATTAGTAACTAAAAAACAACACTCAAACCAAAGAAAACAAAACCAAAGCAAACAAAACCAGTAAAGGGGAACACAAGCAAAATGTTATGTAAAAGGCCCCAGGTGTTCAGCACCAACAGACCAACACCCAATTGCCAGACAGTTCCTTGGCAATATCTGCCACATCCAGCATCTCTGCACTCCCAAATTTTATTGCTGGGTGTGATGTCATAGTGTCTGGCGTATTCCTTTGTTCAGCTGGGGGCAGATGTCTTGGCTGTGTCCCCTAACAAGTTGTGCATTCCCAGTCTACTCACTGGTGGGGCAGTGTGAGAGGGAGAGAAGGCCTTGACTCTGTGTCAGCACTTTTCAAAAATAATTGAAACATCTCTGTTTTATCAACAGTTTTTATCACAGATCCAAAACACACCACCATACATGCTACTATGAGGAAACAAAACTCTATCCTAGCCAAAACCAGTGCAATTTTCACCCCTTTTCCACACCATTTACATCATGTTCACATCCTACACTATAAAACAGATCCTTAAGAATCACTACCTCCCAACCCATCCTTTTCCATATGCATACACAGGTGTTATTCCCATAATTTATGGACCACCCCTGTGAAATATCCATAAAATGAACATAAAATACGATACTCATACCAATGTTCTTTGAGTTTGTTCAGTCCACGACATGGGTGTCCATCTGCTATGGCGGCCACTCCAGACAGGAGATTTCTGTGTGTTGTGTGGCATTATGGGGCACCCACACTAGCTCAGGTCAGATCATCGCCACTCTTTCACTTCGTCTTGGGAGTCTCTTCCCAGTCCAGGTGGTTCCTGTTACAGTATTTCCTATAGCATGCAATTTAAATCAGGGGTTGCAAAAATTTAAAGGTACATCTATCACAATATCTGTCCCAGGACCGTTGCACCAGGCCATAGAGTTTAGCATTCCAATTAATTCCTCCCCCATCTCCTACTTCATCTTGGTTAGCAGCAAGAGATTTCTGCTATAATAGCTGTGACATGTGGCAACCACACCACCATATAATACTGGCATCACAAATCAGTGTCATTACACAGTTCAAATAATGAGTTATGTTCACTAAAATGAACTATGCACACTAGCTGAAGTCTCTTAACTTGTTCCATCTTGAATCCGAGTACAGGCATTGCATACTATAAAATTAAGAATGGCAAGAGCAATTTCAGAAACTGCAGTCAGAAAGAGATTAAATATATGCTCTCTATGTAGGAAGCCAGTAGCTTTTTTCATTAACAACAGCAGTACATGGTTCTTCTTTCACAGTTCTGTTACATTAGTTGAATACACTGCATTTTTATTAACATTAAAATATTGGACAAATTACTAAGGATTTTCTGTCCCAAGAGCTGCAGTAGTTGGAAAAGTTTATTTCATATGCCAGCTAAGAGGGGTAGTATGGAGACTGAAAACAAGGGAGGGAACAGTTTGCAGACCTATATATCTTTGTATAAAACCACTTTACTTTTGATCAAAATCTCTAGTGTAGGATTTTCTATTTGTTTTTGTGCAGAAGGATCATAAGATGCTCAAATGTGATTTCTGGGCAAAGCACACTTCCAGAATCCATTGATAGCTTTGCGGCCCACTCCATTCTTTGTTAGGCTGTTCAGTGAGTAGGCAATGAAAAATCTCCTCTGCAGAGAGATGAATTCCACCAGTAGCCTGGAAAATGTGTTCTCTTCCCTCTGGACTCACAGAAGATTAATGCCCTCCAAGGCTTGCCTAGCCTTAAATAACATTGAAAGAAGAATAGCTGGCTCCCTGGACTGATTTGTTCTAATCCAGAAAATTAAAATCCATCAGAATATAACTGTCTAAAGAAATTAAATTTGAACTAGCAATAATGTTGTCTTTGCTTATATATCCAGATAGAGTATGTGAACACTCCATAATCCAAATTGTTAAAAGATCTCCTGTTACCATGAAAATATATTTTCAGGTGAGAGAGAGAGAGGAAGGATTAATTTTTTTTTTTAGTCCTCTTATGGATAAAAGGCAGATCTACCTCAAAAATGTAATAACATTTCTATTGGATCAGACTAATAGTACCTGTAGTCCAGTACTCAGAAAATAACAATGAGAAAAGCTATTCAAAGAAAGTATGTAAGCCTGCTCATTTTCTGCAGCCCATCCCTGTTGTACTTCTCTCATATCTACAAATATTATACTTGGGATTGGAGAGGGAAAATCCCTTCCCAATTCCTTATAGCATCCCTTTATGGATCTAGGAATTTGTTCAATCCTTCTTTGATCTGGTTGATTCTGACTGCCTCCAAATTCTCCTGCAGGAGAATGTTTCAGGATTTACTGCCCACCATGCAAAAATGTTCCTTCTCTTATGTGTTTAACTGGTCTCCTATAACTTCCACTGAGTATCCTAGTTTCAGTATTTTGGGACTTGGAGAATTATAGTACTACATTGACCTGATCATTTCCTTCCTTCTATTTCCTTCTATCTGGACAGGAATTAGTGTTTCTAGTATGTCCTACCTCTCCTCTGTCAGCTTTAACCTTCTGCGTCTCTAAGCTAAAGAACCCCAAGTACTACAGTCCATTAAACAGCAGCTGGTTTCAACAGTTCTGGATATTTGTGTCAAAAGAGTGCAGGGAAAACAATGCTTCACTGAAGAGTAGCCCAAAACTGGGTATAGTACACCAACTGAAACTTTCTTTAATAAGGCTGAAGGATTCATACATCTTGAAGATTATACTTTTATTTACACTTTACAGTAGAATATAGTTTTATATCTTTATGCAAATGAGAACCCCACTAAATCCTTCTATTTTGGTGATTAAAAAAAAAAACTAATAACTTTTCTCAAATTTGGTTATTTGAAACACTTTCACTGTTTTTTCCCTGCTTTTTCTTTTTTTAATAATTGCAGGTTTCTCTAAACAGCATTTTGAGAAAACACTTTGTGATATTTTTCCTTAAGATTCTTCCCAAGGACTCAGCCCAGCACTTCCAGAAGCATGTGCAGATGTGATGATTAATTTAGACCTTCTTATACTGGGGAGACTAGTTTCCTTATATATCCAGACTGTCTTGACTTCCAATAAAAATTCAGGACAGGAGTCCAAATTGAGTGTGCTTGTGATGGCCTGGTTTTTGTCCTAGAGCTGTAAGATTTAAGATATTTCTTCCTTTGATTTCTCTCAAGAATAAATTGTGTACCTTTACTCCTGATTCATTGTCCTGAAGAAGGGTTTTCCCTCTCATTTCGTTTCCTCTCCTGATACATAAACAAAGAACCTATAACCCAATATTTAAGACCAGATTCTGGAAATGAAGCGAAGGAAAGTTCTCTCCAGGTTCATCCAGACTGGTTGGCTGCGCATTGACAGCTGTCACACACAGTGGATGAACATGAGCTTCACACCAAGCAAGAGGAAGCCATAGGCTACAGATTCTTTCTCACCTCCTTTCCTCCTTCATCCTCAGCAAATCCATGGTGAATAAAAGAGAAAATCACATTCACTCCTCTCTGACACTATGCAAAGAAAGGACAGAAGAGCAGAAGGCATGCCTTATTTTCATTACTTGGCCTATACCAGACACAGTGGTGTCAGGATTTCTTGAGTGCTTGAACCAGGTTCAAAACATCAACTTGCCTTGCATCTACCCAGTGTATTCTAGCTCTGATGAGCACAGACAGGTTTTGGGTTTTTTTTTCCCTTTTATGAGAATGTATCACCAGTACAGACAGCATTTGCACAGCTGGCATGAATATCCCTGCATCTGATGCCAACTTACCTCAATTAGCAGAACAAGTACATCATCGTCCTGCTTAAAATGAAGTCTGTCTAGATAAAAACATTTTAGAACCGTTAAACTTTTAAAAACACAGCCTAAAAAAGCCAAAAGGCTCTCAGGTGTTACTGGTGCATGTTAGTCATACACTGCCATAGTCCTGAAACCTGAAGGTAAAAGTAATTTTTAAGGTGCTTTTCTAAAAATATAATAAGCCCATAGTAGAAGTGGACAGTGGTCTATGTATGCCAATACATAGACCAAGTCTTAATGACTTTACTGATATTAAATAAAAGGCAATACACAGTGTAGAGAAATAGAAAAAAATTATAATGAAATAAAGGAAGTGTGGGAAACTAGTTTAGCTCAGCCACGCAGGGAGGCACCAGGAAAGGTATGTTAGGATCATGGCATTATTGAGTGACAAGCTAGAAAAACAATCATTATAAATTAGTATAAATGCAGCAATATTGCATTTGCCAAGGCTAGGGGAAATAATGCTATTCATACTACAACAAAAGACAGCCTAGTAAATTTTAGATTTATAAATGAAATAGGAAAGCCATTGAAGTTTTGAGCCTAATCTGGATCTCAACATCTAAGTTGAAAGTTGCCAATCTGTCATTCCTTAGAATTTCAGTCAGATTGTGATGCCACGAGTGCTGCTGGGAAAACATGCTAAGACATTTTGCTGTGGCTACACACAGCTGAATACCCAGAGCACTGGCATAAGGGCATAAAAGTGGCAGAGAAGCAGAAGGAGATATCAAGGGAAGCTACTGAGGCAATATAACCTGAGGCAGTTCTTGAAGTGTGCACCGTGGTAGGAAACATACAAGCATGGGTCTTCAGTCACTGTCCTGATTATTTCTCTTGTTTCCTCTAAAATAAACCTGATGCCATGAACTGATAGATTCCATAGGCTGGATCCAATCTCTGGCCTTTTAATAGATCAAAACATTTTTATGAATAATATCCCATCAAGTTGTCAGATGGTCACACCATTTATGTTTTGAAATAGGAGCTGAAAAGTCAAACTTCAGAGTTTAGATAACTAATTTATTCTTGGTGTTCATCAGCTTTCTGTATCGGGATACAATAGGAACAAATCTGCACAATAGACATAACTACAGAGATTTGCACATAGCCTTTCCTCTGAAAACATTGATTTAGGTACAAATTACCTCAAATATATTTTGAATGTATTACTGAATACAGATACAGAATTTATATTACTTTTGGTCATCTTGATCTTAGCTGTACATCAATAATTGAACGATTACAACACTTTAATTTTCAACTGATGTAATAGGTTATATTTTTAGCTTTAAACACTACATAAAGTGTTATTTGCATTCCATTTTCCAAAACACTCTTAAAACAAATTTTAGATAACCTGTTTGATATTTACCAGTCACTTTCAATGGCTTAGTTGATGGCATCTAAATCCATGGTCTATACATTTAAAAGTCCAGTAAAGCAGAAATTTTATTTTTTCAGATTCTTTTTCTATTAGTGTCAGCAGTCACAAGTCAAGTTCAAAATTAGTGAAACATGACAAGATTGAATGCCAGTATAAGACTGACTTCTCACACCATTTTCTATTCATTACACATCACATCACAATATACAGCATTGTAAATTCTACTTATGTTTGTTTTGGTTGACTTTTAATCCCACTGACTTTTGTTTTTAATGCTGCCAGAACATTTTACCAGCCCCTCCTTTACTCTTTTTATAAGTGTACCGATGATATATATCTGAAATATCTGTCAGGTCACTGGTGTAATCTTCCATGCACAGTTTGTTCTTCTACAGAAGGTTATATTGTGTTATTATGTTTCTGTATATTAACTTTGCTTATACATCAGCATCCTAATTATTGTTGCTTTTATTACTAGTATTAGTGCTATTATTATTTTGTCTGTGAAACAAAGAAGGATATATCTGGAGGCCGAAATCAAACTTCTTGCAGAATCTCTCAAATGAAATTTGTGCATTACTTCCCTTCAGAAATGTGTACTGTCATATGCAATATTCATAATATGGATAGATATTTTATATGAGAATAATATAATTGTCTGTTCTCCTCAACCATTGTTTAATGAATTCCTAACAATCTGAGGGCAAGCTGTTGGAGAGCTATTATTAAATTTCATATTTGCTTTGCAGTTCTCTTCACTGCTGCTTCATCTATTTAGGAATATAATGAGATTAACTTTTTCTTACAAATAAAAGCTTTGAATATTTGTTGTTTACAAAATGCAAAGTTTAAAGTTTCATTGCAGATACTTGCTGGTCATTAAAAAAAAAAAACCCATTAATATATATTTTTATTTAAATACAAATTTTCCTGTCAGGAAAAATATTAAAACCAGCAGGAAATGTGAAATTGATAGCTTAGCATGCACTAAGAATATTTTAAAATCTTCAGCAAAATTATTCTGATGGTGTTAATTTCTGTAGGTATTAACCAGTTCTTATGTTATGTGAAAGGGATACAGAAGTATGAACAAATGGGATGTCATTCACTAGATTATTATTGTTATTATTATTATTATTATTATTATTATTGTTATTATATACCTCTAGCTTTCCACACTTTATTCATCTCTTCTGTAAACTAAATTGACTTAATCTTTTTGATCTCACTTCTAGTTAAAGTTTTCTAAATATATAAGAATTCTTATCTCTCTATTTGGACTGTTTCTCTTCTGCTATATCATTTCACATTAGAATGAACACTGCAGCAATGAATACTGAGTTTTTTAAATGTGTCATCAGCGTCTTATCCTTCAAGCAATTGTGTGTATCTCTGGCAGTTATAGAGCAGTTCTTAACTTTTTCAGTATTTTCCGTTATTAATCAATTAAAACTTTAATCCATTTATAAATTTATTCAATGTGTATTAAATACATTTATTAAATACATATACATCAGTAAAATTAACACAAAGTCTTCAAGCTGGTGCCAGGAGTAATCAATACATATCAGGAGATTCTCAGTGGACAAGGGAAGGGTTACACATGTCATCTATCTGGACTCCTGGAAAGTCTTTGGCATGTTCCCCACAAAATCTTTCTCTCTAAATTGGAGATGGATTTGCAGAGTAAACTGTTTAGATGCATCAGAAAGTGATACAACAGTCACGCCCAGAGGGTAGTGCTTAACAGCTCAGAGTCCCAATGGAGACCAGTGCTGTCCCTCAGGGTCTGTAGAGGTACTGCTGTTATTTAATACCTTCGCAGACAGAGGGACTGAGTGCATCCTCAGCAAATTTGCAGACAACACCAAGATGATTGTTTCAGTTGCCAAATCTGAGGGGCAGGATGCCATCCAGTGGGAACTGGACAAGCCTGAAAAGTGGGCCCATAGGAACTGCATGAGGTTCAACAAGGCCAAGTGCTGCACCGGGTCAGGGCAATACCCAATAACAACACAGGTTGGGGTGAGACCAGCTCTGTTGAGGACTTGGGGTAGATAAGAGGTTGGAAGTTACCCAGCAATGTGCCCCTGCAGCTCAGAAAACCAAAGATATTCTGGGCTGCATCAAAAGCAGCATGGCAGCAGGGCAAGGAGGGGATTCAGCCCCTCTGCTCTGGTGAGACTCCCCCTGCAGCACTGCATCCAGCTCTGGGATACAGCAAAGGAAGGATATGAACCTGTTGGAGCAAGTCCACAGGAGGGCCACCAAGCTGATTAGAAAGGTGGAGCATCTCTCCTATGAGGAAAGGCCCAGAGAACTGTTTCTGTTTCAACCTGGTAAAGAGAAGGCTCTGGGGTCACCTAATTGTGTCTTTCCAGTAGCTGAAGGCAGCCTACAAGAAAGATGGAGACAGATTACTTACAAGGGCATGTAGTGCTGGGGCAAGGGGAGATGGCTTTAAACTGAAAGAGAGTTGATTAGATTGGATGTTAGGAGAAAGTTTTTGCTGTGAGGAGGATGAGGCACTGACACAGGCTGCTCAGAGAAGTTATGGATGTCCCATCCCTAAGGCATCCACAAGTGTTTCCGTTCAGGTGGATGGGGCTCTGATGAACCTGGTCTAGTAGAAGATGTCACTACCCATGGCAGGGGGAGTGGAGTTAGATGATCTTTAAGGGCCCTTCCAACCCAGGCCATTCTATAATTCTATGATAATTCTATCAAATCTTGAATCAGCAGTCCAGATGGACTTTTAATTCATTTTCCTTATACCCTTAGGCCAAATTTTCCCTGTTTCAATTTTCCATTTAGCGTAGGCTATTTCTTGTAGACAATCCATGCATGCTGCCACCAAGTATACTTCCTTACTTTGGTCTGACTTCATACTGGGGAGATATTTTGGATGTACATCAGCTTCCTGTACCTTGATTTCAGAGACAAATAACCTGGTACACATCCCATATGCCATCAGGGTTTTCCAGTTATGTTGAAGATGGTGGCCCCAAGATTCAGAACGTGCTCTGTAATACACACTGAAGTAAGCAAGCATAAAGGAGTATTTATTTTTCTTGTCTGTTTTCATTATCAGCAAGATTCTGGCTGTGTGTACTCAGGAAAGATGGGATGGAAAACCTAAGTTATGCCACAAGGAAAAAAAATTGCTTTTAATTGAAGGATTAATATTCAATATTTGTCTCTTGTAAAATACATAAACACTTCTGGGAGAAAAACTCAAGCAACTTTTCTTTTAGTTAGCACCTTCTAGACAAGTAGCTCAACAGCAAGAACAGAGAAAAGATCTGACTTATTTATTCTTCTTGGAGTCAAAATTTCTGCATTCTCAAAGATTCATCTTCAACAGGCAGGATATCCATTAATCTTCAATGCTCCATGGCTTTATGGCAGATAAAGTGTGATATTTAGAGGTTTATGTCTCTGTAAGCTGAGAGTTTTGCCAACTTTTAGGACTCTTCTTCACCTGGGACTTTTTGCTGAATGTTCTAAGTTATTATGCAAAAATCAGGTAATTTTTACCTAATTGTAATTAAAAACGTTGATGCTGATTACTAATAACAAAATACAGTTTTTAACTCACAACTTGACTGGGGTTTTCTACATGCCATTTTAAGAGAGGTTTTAAGCCCAGAAAGGCTAGACAGGTTTCTGGTTTTTATGGTGTGCCTTAATAATATCCAAGCATTCAAATATGTCAGTTGTTAAGATTCTTGAATTTGAAATCGCAAGTCAGAAATTACTCCATTTTAGGTGCTGCAACATTGAGACTTATGGCACTTAAGTGGAGGCCTAGATAACCAGACTGTCTGCTCACTACATGTTGCTTTATCACTATGCAACTGTATCACTAATGCAAAAACTTTCCCAGAATGCCTGCTATGTCTTTTCAGAAACTTGTATAATTTTGACAGGTTTTCCTGAATATAGACACTTTTATTTAATCTAAGTTATACTTTAGTATTCAGCACATTTATGAATCTAAGGAAAAGAAGTATTTCTCTGACTTTAGGAACCTAAATACTTATGAGGATCCAGCTCATGCATAACCAATAGCTCATGAATGATAAAATCTGTAAGGTTCCAACTGTTAACCTAACACAGACAAGTCCACCACTAACAAGTGAAGAAATTCTTCCTAATATCCAATCTAAACCTCCCCTGGTGCAACTTGAGACCATTTCCGCTTGTCCTATCCCTTGTTACTTGGAAGAAGACCAACAACTACTTTGGTATAAACTCCTCTTAAGTTGTTGTAGGAGTAATAAGGTCCTCCCTGAGCCTCCATTTCTTCAGGCCAAACAACCCCAGCTCCCTCAGCCACTCTCCTCATAAGATTCATGCTCTAGACCCTTCACCATGAAGGGCAACTTCATTGCTCTTCTCTGGACACACTCATCAATGTCTTTCTGGTAGTGAGGGGCCAAAAACTGAACAGGGTTTGGTGTGCCACCTCATACTTTAACAAAACTAGCGGCAGTTTGGTATATTCTCCAAGATATGTAAAGGCTTGAGTTGTTGCACGGCAAAAGCTCCTCTGGAAAGCCTCAGAGAAGCAGAGAGACACAGTGAGTATTGATGTCTATGAACTTGGAACATCAGTTATGGGATTAGCACATAAATAGAATGTCCTTTTTCCATGTCTTATTTATCACAGAACCAAGAAAGTCATGGGTACAAGGAATCTCATGCAAAGCTTCCTAATTGCATGCAATTTTACTACAAACCACTTACCTCATCCATAAATGTGACAGTCCAAGTGGGTCCTTTTTGAGCTTTCCCTACTAGACAGCCTGGCTGCATGGCAGTGATCTTCCATTGAGCTGGGATGTCTCTCAAGGTTGCTTCTCATGGCATAGACCTTTCACCAGTGATAGATCTTTGGATGAACCTAATTTAAATTCTCTCTGTAATGTACACCACATGGCTCTACCTTTGCGCAGGGAAGCCTCAAGGTCTGAGATACCTAACCTGAGAGCAAGAGATCCTTCCTTACTCTAGGTGGAGAGACCCAATATTTAAAACTGATCCTCAGTAAGTTACTGATGGCAAGCTGAATTAATAGAAACATTACTAATCATGTAGGTATTCATTATTAATTATTACAAACTTTGCACATATAATCCTATAGACATAAATTGTTGACCAATTGGGACTAAGTCTGGATCTAGCTGCTTCTAGATTCCTCTCTGAAAAGGAATTTAAAAAGCAAGAGGGTCCTTTCAGAGTTTTGTGACTCAGTGGGAAGACCTTCATTGTCTTTTTGCATCTCTGATCTCTGTAAATTATTCTGCCTCAATTCTATCTCAACATTCGTTTCTACTTTTCTCTTGCATAGTAACTGATAGGAAACCTTGCTAACAAACCTTAAGTCCCCCTTTCATAAATTCCTGTTAAAAACACTTTTGCTAATACCTTTGATGGTGATTCTTTGAGAAATCCAAACCACCCATTCAATAAAAGTTGATGTACTCAGTAGGATCCTAAATCAGGACTCACAACACCTGTGCCAATTCCAGGGTGGTATCACTTCCTTAATCGTGTTAGACGCATTATTTCTGATACAATCCAGGATGCTGTTGGCCTTCTTGGCTTCCTGGGCAACCTGCTGGCTCATGTTCAGCTGGCTATTGACCAGCACCCACAGGTCCTTTTCTGCCAGGCAGATTTTCCAGCCATTCTTTCTCAAGTGTGAAGCACTGCATGGAATTGCTATAAACCAAGTGCAAGACCTGGCATTCACCTTGTTGAACCTCATCCAACTAGCTTCATCCCATTTCCAGATTGCTCTGTAGAGCTTTCCTACCCTCCAGGTGGTCAACACACCTGCCCAACTTGGTATGCTCTACAAGGTGCCTGAGGATGTATTTAATCCCCTCCTCCAGATCATTGACAAAGACATGAAACACAACTGGCCCCATTATTGAACCCTGGGGAACCCAACTAGCGCCTGGCTGCCAAGTGGATGAAGCTTCATTCACCACCACTCTCTGGGCCTCACCATTCAGGCAGTGAACAATGAAACCATCCAGGCCATGAATGCTGTAGAAAATGGTGTCAAAGATTTTGCTAAAGTCTAGGGGAGACAACACCCACTGCTTTTCCTTCATCCAGTAAGTGGGTCACCCTGTCACAGAAAGAAATCAGGTGATTCAGGCAGGATGTGTCTTTTATAAACACATGAAATTGAGCTGAGCAAAAATTCAAGTACTTTCAGATTTGTTGAACACTTTTTGTTAGCCCTAGTGATATCCTTCCAAGTGCCTCCAGGCTAGAGGAGAATGTAGGCAGAGAGAGAGTAAATGTATATTTGAAATATTTTATGTAGAGGAAATGTATATTTGAAATATTTTCTATATTTGTGTGTGTGTTTGTCTATGTGCACTCTCTCCAAGTACTGTTATATGCCTGTTAAAAATAAAGCAAGCTGGAGTCATAAACACCTGATGAACACATTCACTATTTGCAAGAAATCACTTATATAACTGCATTGTGAAGCTGCTCATGCAGTCTATCAAAAAAAAACCCCTCTGCACAATAAATACTGTGTTGTATTATATCAGGTCAATAAATACAAAGCAATGAAATATTAAAAAAAGAGCACTTTATAAGAATTATGATGCTGGCTGCATGTTTCAAAGAAACAAATTATGTATCAATGCACTCCATAATGAAAAAAAATCCCCAAAGTTTCACTTTTCCCAAAGAAAACTGTTTTCTTTACAATAATTGACTGACGATTTTTGCGTCTACCTATGTCTGTCCCAAAATAAAAATGAGAAATAAAACGCTTCCTAAAATCCTCTGTAAAGCTAGTATTTTTCGACAATCTCTGCTTTATGTTTTTCTCTTTTTTAGGGTCAATTATGTGAGCAAAAGGAAGACTAGAAACCACAGAGAAACTTACTGAGTCCCTTTATAAACTCTGGACATAAAAAGAATTTCAATCTTGTCAGAAAGATCTTTTTCAATCAAAAAGTATGAGACTCCCAAAAGAACACAAAATTTTCAGCAAGGCACGGGGTTCGCAGGCAGCAAGACTGTTCCAATTTAATACACACTGCGTGTGTATTAAATACAGATACCACTACCACTGCATTTTGTCTAAGTGACAGTCAGGAACAGTTCAGCTCTTCCACCCATGCAAGCATAGTTCTCATTAAGAGAGGTCTATCAGATTCAGAAAGTAACAGCAATTAGCACAATGCACGCTGCTCCCACCCACCACCTGCAGTCCAGTGTCCATCTGTCTGTTCCTTTGTCTGGAAACTTGCTGGCATGCTCCACTGCTGAACCCACTGTGCTCTCTGGCCAATGACTTAGCCAGCACTTCCAGACTTAACCAGACTTCTGACTTAACCAGACTCTCAGAAGACAGGATTGGCATTTACAATACGTGTCCTGCTGGCTGTACCTACTTATGCACAGAACCTTGGCTTTGTGTCACAGCTCTATTCTAGTCCTGTAGGCCAAGCTTAGCCCTGGTTTAATGACTGGAGCAACTTCAAAGATGTTGCCCTCATATGAGATATACTTTGCTGAAGGGCTCAAGCTCATCTTTTTTTCTTTCAAACTCCTCTTCTTAAGCTTTCCATCATTATCTGTTTTTCATCCTCATGACTTTCACATTCTTAAATTAAACCACTGGCTTTGCCATGTTTCATTTACAACAGCATGAGATTCTCATTATCTTTGTAGTAGGACTTACCCCATCTTGCATTGCATTCTTTCATCTCTGCTCCTGATATATTGTCTGATGTAAACTCCATGGTGGGAAGGTCTGGGTTTTAAATCTCTATGAAGTGCTATTTGAAATTAAAGTGATACATACATATTTAATTAGAATATGCATAAAAATAATTACCAATATTCTTAAATGACCTGAATACAAGATGTTTTGTTTTTAGATCTAAACTCCTTTTCTTCTCTAAATATAAGCCCAGACATTTGCATCAATATTTAAAAAGATTTGGAAGAGAATGTCTCTAAAAAGAATCTTCCAAATAGAGATGTTTATTCGTGGCAAAATATTTTATTCTATTGTGACTCACACTTTGAAGCTGAACAAATCCTCCATGTAACAGAGTAGGCAAGGACAGAAAGTTTATTGGGTGCCATACAACAACCTTGTACCTCACTATTCCAGCTGGAATTGTCTGTCTACAAACTTTTATGGTCAGATATAGCAGACTCTGCCTGACTTCAAGACAACCAGAAGCACAGAAGCCCAAGACAAAATGAAATTTCCTTAAAGTAAACCTTGTTGTAAGATGCTAAATCAGACTCAGCACAGGGATACAGAGGCTATACAAGTGCTATTGTATTGCTATACAATATCAGAGCAGAATTATCTCCTGACTCTCTGAGAAAAGAGAAATCACAGATTTGCTTTCTATATAGAAATATTCAGACACATTCTAGTCACCAGCACACAGAGGCACTAAGTGAATAAAAGTTTGGATAGGCAAGTCCTCAGAAAAGGTGTGAGATTGCTGAATTTAGATGCAAATCTAAAAACCAGTATTATTTGGTAAATAAGTCCAGGAAGGTTTTATGTCTTTCTAGTTACTCCCCAAAAATATTTCCCTGGGATAATGCAGAATTAATGGGAAAGGATTCTAGGCATAAGAAGATTTAATAAAACATAAGCAAAGATAAATCAATAACAATAATGAATATATTAAGGAAAGAAGCCTAAAACTAGTTAAAATTTTCCTCACCAAAATGAAACCTTCACAAGAAAGAAGACCATAACCTTTCCCCCATCCCCCAAATAAAAAGAAAAATAAAGAGAAAAAGAGTAAGACCCCTAATGGGGAAACAGATGAACACAGAAGAGTAATTAAATAAGAAAAAGTCAGAAAAAGGTCCAAAGAGGCATATCTCAGGTGGATGGGTGGCTTCTATATCTAATCCTGCTCTACTGCAGTTATGTTCTGCCACTCTGAAACTGAAGGAACAGGGAGGATAAAGGCAGGAAATAATTTGTGTTGGTTGTGATTGAAAAGATACATTATCATAATGGTATTTAGAGGTGAATTGGCTGAATGATATTCAGGGGAATGCTTACACTGGCTTTGCCCAAGTGTTTATCTAGCCCAGTCCCCTGTCTTCAAGTGGATCCCAGATGCATGCCTAGGTAAGGCTGAGTATATATTTCCTTATAGTGTTCTGCTGCCTTAGGCTATTGATGTCTTTCCAGTAAACCCCTAAGGATCTCTCTTCCAAGTATTTGTCCAGTTTCCCTTTGAACAAAGCTAAATTTCTTGCATTCACAATATATTTTTGTCCTCACTGGTTGCAGAAATAGTTTTTTTTTTCTTTGTTGGTTGTTGTTGTTTGAAACTTAATCCTCAGAACTTCATAACTTCTGTCTTTTGTGTTGGAAGAGACAGGGAGCTGTTATGGTCTACCATCCCTGTCTCTGCTTCTCATATCTCTAGCTCATCTCCTTTTCATGCTGAACAGTCATCATTTACTTGTGCCTCCCTCTTGCAGATTTTATTCCACACCTCATTGTCCTTTTCTACCCCTACTATTTTATTGACCAATCTCTCAGCATCATAAGTTCTTCTTCAATCTTCAGTTTTCTTTCATTGTTATTGCTATGGATAAAATAATGTTTTCAGCAGATGTTCATCTCTTTTCAGTAGACTTTTATCCCGACTGTTGTTCTCTGGCTGTCGTAATTACCTTGCACACACAACTGAAAAAGAGAAAAGTCATTCAAAAGTAAGCACTCCTCTTAAATTTGCAAGAGAAGTGAAAGAGGCGTTTGAAGCTTTTTATGTTAAGAAGCTGAGAAAAATTCTCTCAAGCACACGTCATTTCCCCCCCCACTGCATATTTGTCATACTCCCGCATAAACTTTCATTACTTACTGCCCAAGACATTGGACTAATAACTCATGTACCCTCTCACCCTGGAAGTAGGTAACTTACAGCCTTCTAGCTAAGCAGCATCTTTCACAAGTTGGTTTGTTGTTCCACAGAAGTGTTTCTTGAAGAACTCTTCTTTGCAATACAAAAAAGTAAAGAAGTAAACAAGAAGTGAAGTAAACTATAAAGTAAAGAAATTAAGAACAATTCTTTACAGTATGAGAAACATCAGTTCTCCAAAAGAAGATTCACTATCCACCCTTTGAGAAGATTTCATCTCCTCAGATATTCACACCCTAAAAATATGCAGAAAGCTTTAGGAAAGGCAGGTCCTTCTTGATCAGCCTCATGCCCTTCTATGATGACATAGTCCACTCAGTGGGTGAGGGGAAGGCTCTGGATGCTGTCTCCCTAGACCTTAGTAAAGTGACATCATTTCTCACAGCATTCTCCTGAAGAAGACAGCAGCCCACGGCTTGGACAGGTGCACCCTTTGCTGGATTAAGAACTGTCTGGATGGCCAGGCCCGAGGAATGGTGGTGAATGGTGCCTCATCCAGCAGGTGGCCGGTCACAACTGCTGTCCCCAGATCTTTATGCTGTGGTCAATCCTGCTTAACATCTTTATTGATGATATGGATGAGGTGCACCCTCAGCAAGTTTACCGACAACACCAGGTTGTGCAGGAGTGTTGATCTGCTGAAGGGTAGGAAAGATTTGCAGAAGGATCTGGTAAAGCTGGATCAATAGACTAAGGCAAGTCATATGAGGTTCAACAAGGCAAGGTGCCAGATCCTGCACCTGGGTCACAGATATGCTACAGGCTTGAGGAAGAGAGGTGGAAAAGGACTCGGGAATGTTGATTGACAGCCACCTGAACATGAAGGCAGCTGAGTCACAATCCCTGGAGGTATTTAAAAGACGTGCAGATATGCTGCTTTGGGACATGGGTTAGTGGTGAACTTGGCAGTTCTGAGTTTACTCAGTTGCACTTGATGTACACAAGTTGTACTTGATGCTCTTAAAGGTCTCTAGCAACATCAATGACTTTGTGGTTCTATGATTCTGTTGGAGAGGTGAGAATATGTTTCATTTGTACGGACAGATCACTTTTGAGCAATAGCAAATGCAGTCAAAATGTACCCTCAGTGTGCCAGGCAATAGCTGCATTGGGACCTGACTGACTGTCATCTCCTGAGACCTGACAGAAAAAATAATATTAATGGGGGTGACATTCACCCAACTGAGTAAATCATTGAACCTGAAGTTACTTTCCCCACTTACAGAAATCAAAACAGCCTCCCCAAATCCCAGCAGCCAGCCATTTACCAGTTTCAGCAGAAAACTTATCTTTCCAACCTTTCTTTCACCCATATTGACCTTAGGATTGAACACTACCAGATTCACAATATACTGTAATAGGTTGTGGCAATTATCAGTACTGTATAGCTTATTTACATACTGGGCGACAACTTCAATGAAAGCTACTTGTTTGCATTATTTAATTTAATAATAAATGCCTTTTTCCTTCTTGAAAGGGAAGAAAGTATCTGGTTGGTGATTTTTTTTTAAAACACCATAGTGTATTATTTTCATTCTATGTGCCACAATTTCATTTGTTTTTATCTTAATTATGGAAGTGTCATTAAATGTGACTTTTAAGTATTTTTGGATTCTCTGATCTGGGCCTTTTACCATCTTAGATAAGCTCAATATATCTGAGCTGATAGATCAAGGGAATCTATTTAGTTGGTTTAAATATTTAATGCATTTTTTTCCTGAACAACACCACAAGATCCTATGAGGCAATGCCCCATTTAAAGAGAAGATGGAGAATGTGTCTACATTATCCAGAGAACTACAGTTAAGAGAATTGGTATGGATTTTGTGTGATAAACTGATGGTATAAGTGGAACCTAAAGCTGTTACATGTATTCAGAAGGTATATGGAGTAGAGAAATAATCAATCAATATCTTCCGATTCGAGTACAGTGTGTCCTTTCTAAACAGACAACCACTGACCAGCTCCTGCCTCTCAGATCCCACTTCACAGCTGCATAATAGCACAGACCATTTATTTTGCTCTTGTAAAGGGTGTAGTGGCTGTGCAGAAACATGTGCTCTTCCATATGTTATTACAGCTGACTATAGTTCTCAGCTTGCAGAGTATCTTTTTGTTATACGTGGCCTCATACAGTACAACTAATGTGACTCATCTTTTTTTTTTTCTCACTGTTGCCTTAAAATCCCTTAAATATTACTATATTTACTATAAATAAATATTTATGAATAATATAAAATAAATAATACATATTTACTACAGTAAGGAGCCAGACCACGTCATGATGATATTAATTTCTCTAGATAGTGCTTAGCTTAAGGTAGAGGTATTTAGGTTGATAATTTGTAGATTCCTGTGGTGCTGTACAGAAGGCACATACGTGGTCGAGTCAGAGATCACTAAAACAGCTACTCTGTACTATGGGCATGCTCGCAGTGCTACTATGGCTATTACAGCAAGTCCAACTTGTGTAGCCCACTGATTCAAGGCTGAACATGGGACATGATTTTCCATACTGTTTAATTGCAATAACTGCCTGTCAAACTTTTGCACATGCCAGCTAACACCCTTACAGTGAACATCTGTGCACAGTTTAAGGTGTTAGCATGACACAGGGAATGTTCCCAATGTCTAGTGCAAATAAGGCTCTTCTGTCCAGAGGAAAAAGGATTTTGGTTGGACAAAATTTGTACATTTGTAATTTGCTCTCAGAGATGTATTAGATACCCAAGGTGGTTCCACATGAATGAGGGTGAGCATGACAGACAGTGCAAAAGTGCAAAAAGCTGATGAAGCTGCTGATGAAGCAGGTTTGCTGCCACTCCCAGAAACAGCTCAGTGACTCAACACTGCTTGTTAGAAAGCTCAATAGAAATCTGATCTGTCATTTTCAGAGGGACAAATATACAAATCAAGGAGTTCAAGTTAGGGCCATATATAAAGCATCAGAGTAAAGACTTACCTGTCATTAAAGAACTTTTGCCTTCCCAATTCTTTCATGAAGCAGACTGATAATTGAAGTGTTCAATCCACTAGAGTTAAGAGACCTGTGCTAAATTAAACGTTATACCCATCCTGCCCATTTATGTATGGCTTATATTGTTCTACAGATGGATTTTTCATAGAAAACTATTTGTGGATGTATATAGTATATCTGAGCCTTCAGCTGCTTAATCACACTATAGACATGGAGCAAAAAACCCAAAATCATAAACTAAGTAAGCCTGCATTTAGAAAATAATATAAAAAAGCCATTTGATTTTCAATGATGTTAAGAAACAGCAGCTTGAAATGATAATACAGATACCTTCACAACTTTTGAAACATTTGGCTTTAAAATTGTCTCTTTTCCCTTCTCTCCGATTTCCTTAACTTCAAACCCTGTCTGCCAGCATGAGTGCTCAGATTATTGCCTCTAGCATATGCTCCTCATGCTTCAGTCAAAAACATATTGGCAAGTTTATTTCATGGCCAAAGCAAAGTACACAGAGTGAGGTGCAAAACCACATCCTGAAAAATTCAGATTAAGAACATAAATCTAGATGTCTGTTGACACAAAGTCAATTCTTGTCTTAAAAATAAACTGTCTGGCTCAAGCTAAGTTATGATAAATAACACAAGTATTTCTAAACTCCCTATCACCTCTACTTGCTTATGAAATTTAGACAGGACATGAAAACAAACAAGATGAGAAACACACATGTGTTCTTATCTGTGCTACTTTCTTACTTGACTATTTTGATGACCTACATAGTCAAAATCTGTTGATTTTCATGGATGCTGTTGCCTTGCCAGTATGAGCTGCTGGACAGAAAAACTGTAATATTTTTACAAGAGCTCTAGAAATCAAATTGTTCTATAGGCCCAAATACAAGCTTTCTTTAAGAGCAGACAGTTCTGCTTTCCCAATATCTATCTATCCCTACCTGTTTTTTTCCTTTTAGTCCCCTCTTTTATTAGCTAATATTCATACTTTGCTGTCACTCATTTAACTAGGTAACATTTGCCATTTTGTGGTTCCTCTTGGGAGAAATAAGTATATTCCTTTCCTCCTAACTGTTCCATCCTCAAAAGAAGGTGGGAGAAGGGATGGAAAATATAAAATATGTTTTCCTATTCTGTTCCATTCAAGTCAAAACTCCTTAAAGATGCTGTTGACTTCCCCTGGTTTGACTTCATTCTAGATAACTTTTTCCTTGATCCCTTCCCATCTGCTTTTTACCCTCTCTGCTTTTTCAAACTACCCTATTTCTTTTTAAAGCAATTCATGACCTTGGTTTTTCATCCATTTTCAATTATAGGAATCAGTATTCTCCTCTGCATTGTACTGAGGTTTTCTGTTCAGGGGTTGCCAACTGACCCTTAGTTTAGCCTAAATCCTTTCAATGCTGGTTTTGTCTTTTGCTTTTTACACTCCTTGATTGTGGGATTCACTTCTATCAGATATTAGAACTGTAAAGTCAGCACAGCTCTTTGGGGGGGAAAAAAAAAGAACTTTTCAATTTAAGACTCACATCTCAATTTCAAGTTCAGAACATTCCTAAGTTTTTGTTTGAGGCATTTTTAATATAACGTGTTTCGAAATACTTTGTATGGACATCATTGTAAGAATTCAATTTATAGGTGTATTGTAAGGTGAACTCCATCTCCTATAAAGCCCCAAACACAGATTTTGCTTGATCTACTTCTATAATGATAGATTTCCTACCAATTTTTGCATGACTCATGTAAGCTTTTGCCTTTCACATAGAGCAAACACATCACAATCCCTTTTTGATTGTGTTTAAAGGGTGGCAGAGTTAACTTAAGAAGCCAATCAATAGCCTAATGCTCTAACACTAATGGGAGTTTTACACATACAAACATCTGTAAAGACACACAACCCTGAGCTAATATGGAGGGTATTATTGTGTCTTAATTTGTAATTGCTCCTAATTACAGTGTACTCTAGTAAGCATATATTTACAAATGAAGGAAGAGTTTCATGTAAACCAAGAGTCAGATTTACTAAATCCTCATCTGGCACATACAATTTTCAATATCCGTATAACCCTCTATAATACGGCTAATCTATATTTTCTTTTCCATGTAATTGAACATTCGATTCACATTTCTAATCAGTGTAATATGATACAGTAAGTTCTCTGTAGATAAATGCAAGGGGATGCACACAGGAGAAAACAATTCTAACCTTAATAGAGAATGATGGCCTCTGAGATAGCTGTTGCTACTCAGGAAATACAACTTGGGTAATTATATATGTTTCTGTGAAAATATCAACTTAATGATAGTAGCAGTCAAAAAGCAACTCAAATGGTATGACTTAATGGGAAAAAAAATCAGAACAAAACAGAGAGCACTGTCATGCTATTGTATAAATACATTGTGTGCTTTTATCTTGAATGCTGTGTGCTGTGTGACTCCCCTATCTTAAAAAAAAAAAAAAAGTATATAAAAGAACAAGCAAATGGTAAAAAGGAAGAAGGATGATCAAAATGTGGGAATTTTCAGCCTGGAAAACAAAGGTCTGCAAAATTATGCACATCATGAAGAAGATTAACTCAGAATGATTTTTCATTGTCTCTTCTAATATAAGATCCAAAGAATCTTAAATGGAACTAGCACAGGAGGCTAGAGCAAAGAAGTTTTTCATAGTATGGCTAATTAAACTTTGGAACTGTATTGCACCAGACATTGTGTATGCTAGACATTCACAGGAATTCAATAACAGAGCAGACAAATCCATGACTGGGGAGAGGAGAGAGGGAGGGAGGGAAGAAAACCCAACATCAAGAGCTATCAAATATTAAGATACTTTCTCTGGCTCAAAAAATCCTTTAGCAGTAATTGATGGGAGCTGGGGGAATGTATTTAAGAAGCTTACCTCTGCTATTCCTATAGCAAGAAACAAGATAACGGACCAAGATCTTTGGATCTGAACCAAATTATGGATTTTATGTTTTGGTTTTAATAACTTAATTCTCTTTGCCACAGAATTACCATTTTTGGTATATATTTCTATTAGTGGAGGTTTTTTAGTTTTTGTTGTTGTTGTTGTTTTTTTGTTTTGTTTTTTTTTTTTTTTTTTGTTTGGGGTTTTTTTTTGGTTTTTTTTTGTTTTTTTTTTTTTTTTTCCCTAGCATTTACAATTATGTATTTAGCATCACAATCTGCCAAGGAGAATTTGTCCATTGTCCCCTGATATCTAATATCCACTAAATCTAAAGGAGTTAGCCATCTAATTCACTGTATTTATAAACACTAATTATCATCTCTGTGTAACTTTGATAAATAACATTAAAAATGTTCACCATTGTTATTTTGTAATATTCTCCTTAAAGTTTATTTGGTCTTCCTGCAATTTGCAAACACAGTGACTCATATAGGCATCTGATTCAGGGTGCAAACATATTAATAGTTTAAGCACAGAACTCTGAGAGGTTAACCAGTCTCACAAGGATGCTTAAGCCAGCTAAATAGTTAATAAAAAGAAATAGTTGCTTCCAGCAACCTGCATTTAATGATCACAGAACTTAAGAAGGAGCCCACATTTCCCATAAATTGCAGGAAAACCTATCACATGCCACTGGTTTCTAGTCTAACTTCAAATGCTTGCAAAAAGGTGTGTAATGGGCTAGCTCTCTAGGTTGCCTCTACCTTTAATTCATCCCACTGAGTAAATAACCTCTTCAACTTTAGACACGTGGATTGTGCAGAATCATATGATGGAAATCTCTGTTTCTGTCTGCAGATGTCAAAGAGATTGTCATCTGCAGACAAGGGTCTGGATGAGTGTCCAGCACCCCCTTCTAGTGAAAAACCTGACCCCTTGCAAGGGGTCATTGTTCATCTATTCATCTCCTGAAGGTACTTCCATTGATGATAGAAGGACTTAGGTTGGTTTTCAGTCTACAGACTGCAGTCTCTTGGGGTGATTGAAAAAGTGTCAATAGAACCTGACAATTATTTTAAATACCTTGCCAAATTCCAGTTCATCCAGGAGACCAGGGCGAAGATTGGGTGTAGCTCCTGAAAATATGATAAGCTGGTCATTTTGCACTCTCTTTTTCAGGGTTATCAACATTGTGATACCTGCCCAGAGAGGCAGGTGGATACAGGAAAATCAAGATAAAGTCTCAAATAACTGGAAACACCTTGCTTTAGATTGATTTATATTTCCTTATTGTAGGCAGATCTCTCTTAACATTTAAGGTTCTTAAGTAAGCCAATGAAATTAGCCTTTTTTTGATACAAATAGGCTCAGCAATAGTATTTTAAGTGACAGTAGAATATTTTCTGTGAAAATACATTTTTCTTTTCTTTTTTATTTTTTTTGTGTTCTTGTTTGGGTCTTTTTGTTGGTATTTTTTTTTTTTTTGTTTGTTTGTTTTTTTGTTTCTTGTTTGTTTGGTTTTGGGGTTTTTCTGTGGGTTTATTTTGGTTGGTTGGTTGGTTGGTTTTTTGGGGTTTTTTGGTTTTTGTTGGTGGTAGTGGTGGTTTTGGGATTTTTTTGTTTGTGTATCTAATTTCTCTAATTGGGGTTTTTGTTGGCTTTGGTGGTTCATTTTTGTTTGGTGGGCATGTTTTTTCTTCCTTTTCTGTTTGTTTTCTTTTTTTCCCCCCGACTGAAAAATTTGCAGTACTGGGCAAAAGCTCCCATCTCCAGGGCATCATATTGCTTAATCTGGTTAACTGAAGTCAGGACCTAGACTCACTGAGTAATATCCAATAGTTTTGTTTCTGTGTAATTACCAGAGCAAACTGGATACAGAGTACAGCAGAGAGGCCCCTAGAATGTGATATCATTGCAAATAAGCCATTTTTATATTATCCTTTTTCAGACATTTCCAAATGATTTTGTCATTGTTCCAAGTAGAATTAATTGCTATGTTTCTATGAAAACTCTGCTAGTTCTCATGGTTCCTGTGACTTGATAATAATTGCTGTGGAAATGTCTTAGGGCAAGCTGTTCTTAGTAACCAAGTGGGAATTTAGTATGCAATGGCAGGATACATAATAATGACTGAAGAACAGTGCTGTGGTGTGAAAGACATAGCGGAATTCTCCAAAAAAAAAAAAAAGACAAATTGAAATTCAGAGTGTCTCTGAGTAGCATACCTTAATACCACACTAAATTTTGGCTATATTATATTCTGAAATGTTGGAGGCTGAACTCTGTTTAACAACAATTGTTAAAGGCCAATGGTTGCATCTGTTTCAGATGAAAAAATATTTTTTTTCCACTTTTTAATCCTCTTTTACCTGTATAGTTCTTCTTTTTATTCCTCTACATTGACAGATCATGACATTATCCCTGAGCAGGAAGCATCATCAGAAATCTGATTGCATCATCTGGAGAGGTCTATGATGTCAGGAAAATCCAAGCCTCCAACACTATTTCTATAGACAGGAAGGAATCACACTCTATTCTGATCACTCCAAGGATGGGAAAATGACCCAGTGTAAAAGCTTGAATCCATAAGGAGAGATTTAAGGGTTATATCCGACAGGAAAACAAAGCCTTTCTGAATTACGTAATTTAACAACTAATGTTAGTCACTTACTTTATGCTGTGGTCTGTAGAAAATTAGTTTGTCAATTTATCCCTGGTTTCTTCTATGTGGTGAAAATACACAACCCTACTGCTGTAGAGTGCCACAGACACAAGCCCATCATCTTATGCTTGCCTTAATTTAGTTTCACAGAGATGTAGAAATCTAGAAAAAACAGGAGACAGAGGTGGTAGCTGTCTATTTGGACTATTTCCATGGAAGATCACAGTTCATGGATTGTTTTTTAGCCTGGGGATCCCCCTTGGCTCATCTACTGCTGCCCAGAAGTTGTTTCCAGCATGAGGTCTGTGATATGCTGAAATAAAATCTTCATCATCCCGGGCCTATAAGCTGTTTAATAACTGTGGTGTAAAGGGAGGAAGCAGGATGGAAATGCAGGACATATTCATAGAAGGTTTGTCCCCAGATTCCTTAGGGTTTTTGTTGCTTTTTTGTGGGGTTTTTTTTAAATTGTTTTCCCCCTCAGTAGTGTTCTTTTAATAATATTTTGCTTCATTATTTTAATATTCCTTCCTGCATACAAAATTATTGAGGCATGTGGTAGGTTGCAGAATGGAAGGAGTTATTCTGATCAGTACTGAATGCTGAAGTTACCTACAGCTTCTGATAAGAATACACAAGAGATGATTTCTTTTTCATTGTGAAAGCAGCTGCATTAAAATTACTGATCTCCTTGCCTAACCCAGATTTATTCAGAGAAATAAAATTGTAATCTGTCTCTTCTAATGAAAAAGTAGAATGCTGTCCACATCATATACTAATCCACTTTAAAGCAGGGACACTGTGTATAATTTTTTACATAAATAGAAAAAAGTAATCTTATCTACTGCATATGCCCCTTTCAAGTGTTGTGCCAGTTTAGCCAGACTAATGCTGTTGACGGAAATTTCTCCACTCAGATGAGAAGGAAAGATGAGAAGAAGCATTGCAATGGTGATAGAAAAGCTTTATATAATGAGACAAATCCCAGAATCTCTAGGGAGGTCATTCAGCATGGAAAGCATTTCATGTTTCTTTCATTATGAGAATGCTATTTTAGCTATTAAAAGTACAGAAGTCAGATTGTCCATGAAGTTACTATAATAGGATGATTCTGAGTAGGTTGCCATTTGGGTTTGAAAGCAAGAGGATGGAAGCCTGTTTTTTCAACCATACCATGCTTCAAACAATTCCAATCTATCACAGGCTTTAGAACCTCTGATTGTATAAACCTGTCAAGGCGTCAAGGCATTACAACATAAACAGCACAATCTACCAGAGCTGCAAAGCTATTATTTGGTAGTCTATTTAGTTTCATAGACTTTTTCCAATTCCCTGACACCTTAAACAAAATATGACAGGCATTTATACTACATAGTATACAAGAAAGATCACTTTGTGGAAAAAAAAACCCTTATCTAGGGGCTTCACCAATGAGGAGAGAAAAGACAAAATAATGGAAACTGGCAACATTGTGTGATATTTTGTATTTTTTTTTTTTAAGTACACAAGTAAGGTCATAATTCCTGTGATCTTTGCAAAGATATCTTTGCTGTCCAAGCTTTGTTTTACACAAGGAGGGAGGTTGCCTATCAGAGACATATAAAATGACCTATGCTACAATAAAGTTGAGACAAATAGAGTTGTTTTTTTCTGAAGAGTCAATTTTTATTTTTTGTTGAAGACTTTTATTCTGGGATTTGCTTTTCTCTTTTCTGTCCTCTGTCTTTTTAGGCATTACAGAAGATCTTGTTTTGGTACATAGTCTGAAGAGTGGTGTTATATGCACTGACAAGTCATCCTGTGCAAAGAGGGGCTACTAGATAATCCTTGGGAAGAAAAAGAAAAAAAATTATCCCGAAGCTTAAAGCAAAACTATCTTTGGTTCAAATATCTATTTTCTATACAGTAATTATCCTATGTAAACTGAGCTCTCCTAACAGAAAATACCCTGAGGTGAGTTTGAAACACAGCATTGTAGTTCATATAACTGGACCAAATTTCACAAAAATAGACCATTAACAAGTCTCCCCAAGTAGTAACTTGAATAGCACAGGCTGATCACACAGGAGAGCATGCTGATATGAAAAGAGACAAGTATACTTTCAAGGGACTGAGATTTGAAACATTGATTCAGTCACATTAATTGAATTTTTGCCTTGAGAAGTGATTACAAAAATGTTTCTCCAATATTAATTTGTATCTGCTTTGGATAAGATTAACATTAATTTCTTCACCAGTCCCCATTACTCTTTTATTATTCATTAGCATCTCCCTTTGCATGTGTAAGAGACCTTGATGAAGCATGTTTATTCATGGACTAACCTTTTTAAATAATTCTAACAGCTCTCTAACAGAAACCTTCCTGGCATGCTGAATATCTCATCTTTGTTTCATTATTCAATCCTTGTGCTCTATCCTCCACTTGAGATGCTGAACATGAATCATACTGCTCTTCCTACTGCTCTCTTCCTCCCACTGAAATGTCCTCTGCAGCCTGATCCCACAGGATAGCTCTGTTCACAAAACACTGCAGCAAATTGTCTCCTCTCCTCCTAGAATCTAAGACAGTATAATTTCCAGAGAGCTTGAGAGCAATTATTGATTTATGCTGTCCTTAGTTCATCACATATTTGTTATCATGTTTTGACTCATTGTTCATTTACCTCTTATTAGAATATTTGGTGTGAGCTAGTCTTTGATGAGAGCTCTAGAGGCAACATTTTATTTTTTGCTTTGTATTTACAAACTTGTGACTGTTTTTTGAAGCAGACAACAGGCAGAGGAAAAGGGAAAACATAAGAAAAAGAACAAATAAATTAATTTCCTCTTTTTTTGCAAAATTTATATACTTATTTCTAGTATTTGCTAGTTTTTAATGCATTGCAAAATTCACTACAAAAAACTTATTTTAAAATACATAACACATACATGCAGTCACGTTTCTGACAAGCCCTCCTTCCACAGCAATTATATGTAGCTGCCTCCAGCAAAATGCTATCATCCCTTGCATTATCTTTTTGTATTTATCTTGCTATAATACCCAAAGGCCCTAATAAAGGTGTTCCAAATGCAAGGTCTGATTCCTGCTCTAAAAAGCTTGTACATTTTAATTTTCCAACCTAAAAATAAATGAGTGGACTATTTCTTTCCTTTTGCAATGAGGCTTAGGTAGAATTTCAGAAAAATGCATTGATAGTGCACTCAATTTTCAGATATCTGGAAAAAAATCTATTTAATGAAGGGGAAAAAGTATACATTTATTTAAATTATAATTTGTTTTAATAGTCAAGCAGTATTGCTAAATATTTAAGTAGCCAGAACTGCAATAGCTTTTACAGACTTCAAAAGAACGAGATTTGGTTACTAATACAAATTGTTCAAAAATGCTTAATTTTTTTTTAATGGGGGAAAAAGTCTTTATAAACCTAATTTTATTTTTTGAGATGTTAGGATGGGTAGAGTAGGAAAGATATGTTACCCTAGGAGCATATTCAGTATTTGGAAATTACAAAATATAATTAGTAAAATGTGCCTAAATAGCAGGTAAACAGGAGGAGAGCTAGCATTTCAAAATATAAATATTTTCAAACATTAACTTAAAGTTATTTGCAAAATGGAATAAAAATCTTTTGTGGTGAGCGCTTTGTGGGAAAACACAAGGAGAGCCCAGGGGACTTATTACTTTGTCTCTCTCATTAGACTCTTTATCTCAACACACAGAAATGTACATCTCTGCTTCCCATTAATACAAATTAAACACTAATTTTGACTACTAACCTCCCACAATCTCCAGAACACATTCATTTTTCCCACTGCATCTTTACACCATGTCACCAAGAAGATATACACCTAGGCGTATTGTTGCTTTAAAAATGAAGTAAATGCAAACTTAAGTGAACAGACAGGAAGCAAAAGTACTTTCCTTTGCTAATGAATTGATCTGAATTCTGCTCATCCTAAAATGCAGTAGCTGACACAGCTTCTTCACCAGTTTGAAAATGCTGATTTCTGAAGGAGGAATTCATAAATTTCATTAGACCATTTATTTCATTTGCTGTTTATTTTCACCTGAAGACAGAAAGGGACTTCTACCAGGAAGAATTAAAAAAAAAAAAAAAAAAAAAAAAAAAAAAAAAAAACCTGAGGAATTTGATGCCTTGGGTAGTCATGTGTAACTCTCTAATGGAACAAGTACTTCACCCATGCCCTACATACCCCAAGGCCCGGGTATTTAATATATGTCTTCGTTAAAGCAGTCCCTGACAGCTGTGATGCCTGTGATGAGATGCTTGAAACCTCTGGTGGTTAAATGCAGGACACCTTTGGGTTGGGAAAGGAGAGCAAGAAACGGCTTGGTTTGCTGAAACAGTTTTTCTGAACTCTTCACAGCCTGAATGGAAGGCCAAGGTCCTTACAATGTTTATAGATGGCCCCTGATTGCTTAATCACCCGCTACAGAATTTGCATTTTGCCATCCTGAACTATGGATTTCCTGCAGCCATCACTGAGACCTACGGATAGCTGATCTGACTTCAATTATTTTTTTCCATTCCCAGAAGGGGCTTTTCCAGGGTAGTACAAGTATACTTTGACTTTTAACAGCCTTCCTCAGACTACAACAATTTTTGGAGTTTATGGCTCTTCAGTGTGGAACTGGCTCTATATCTAAAGCAAGGAGAGCTCACACGATGTAAAGCAGGTGGTTTTGGCTACTGTGCAGATTCCTGGCACCAGGTTTGTAGGCAATTGTTTTCTTTGGTGGCTTGCAGACTGTGAACTTACAAGCCTTTAACTTGTAGATACACATTACTGAGGGATTATTTTGGACAAATACATACTAGAGATTTTAATTTTAACCTTTCCTTTTATGAATGGAATTCAGGCATGTAGCAGTAAATTTTCAAATCTCCATGTAGTTTTTTCAGCTGCAAGACTCACATTAAATTCAATCTGCCATATGTTATATTGGCTTACAGGCTGCAGAGGTTAGTTTCCTGATGTAACTTACTGCAAAAATTGTTTCAACAGCTCCATCTTTTGAGAAAGGGCACTGGTTTTGGACACAGAAAAGCTGAATAAAGTCCCCAGCTAATCCAGATCCCTGTCTCATCTTGTGTTATGTCTTCAAGGAGCACAACATTTTTAAGCCCCTTACCTCACAGTCCTTATAGCAGCATGCGAGTCTGAAACAACAGGGCTACAACAGTGGAAGCCACAGTATCAAGAATGTGGAGTGTCCAAGTAAACATACAAAAAATGTGAAAGGCATTGTGTATAAACATTGTGAAATAGCACATAAGAATCTATAAGGACACTATTGTTGCTTTATTAATTTAATAGTGTCATCAATGTTGTTTCAAACACCTTTCAGCACTGTCTCATCCACTGGTAGGAGCTGGGATGAAGGATTAAGTTATTTCTATAAATGGAAACCTTTATCTTTAGGACAAAGATCCAAGCCAATTTTTTTTTTTTTTTGAATCAATATCCTTTGTGACACTTTCTAAAAAAATATTACAATAATGCTGGAAAAGGCATTACTCTCCCCTCTGGTACTAAGGAATTATTCTCCCCTCATGGAATACTAGGGAATACCACAAAGTATGATAAAATGTATTCATAATACCTATATGTAGATAAAACAGTTCTTGCTCACAAAGTTATTTTAATATTTGTAATTGCCACCTAGAAACAAATGTTGAAAATTGTTTACGCTATCTTTATCTTTGTTATCGACATAAAAGATGGTGTAAAAAAAAAATCTTAGCATGGTCTAATATCACTTAAGAACAAAAGGAATTTTTTTGCATTTTCCACTGGATAATCAATGGATGATGTCCCTGCGGCTGTAGGAAGGAGTCTTCTTACTGACTGTACTCAGTGGTACAGGATGGCAAGAAGGACTTGTGTGGAACAGAGAAAAAGGTTATCAGGCTGAAGAGATACTTTGCTACCACCCAAAGCTCCATAAATCTCAAGGAGAAAAAACAGCACAGGCTTGAGCAGTGGTTGTAGGACTGTCCTGACCAAGAAACCTCTGCGCTGTAAATCATTACAAAACAGAAAATTCAGGAAAATTTAAAAGAATTTTAAAATTCTTACATCTGAATCTAACAAAAGACAGATGCCTCACTTTACATTAGATATGAATGTCCATGTTCTAGATATTCAGACTGTCAGAGTGAGGATTGCATGTCATATTTTATTGTTTCATGAGCTGGCATTGTCTTTTTGTCATAAAGAGGAATCGAGAGGCAACTGTAAGCAAAATATGGTGGTGCTATTTGCACCACCCAAATAACTGGATAGTAGTTTGTTAAGCTTCATCTTGGGAGAGGGAGAAAAAAGAGACAGATGCCTTTGCTGAATTTTAAAGAAAAGTTATTTTTGAAATGGACAATTATAAAAGTCAGCGACATTGAAAAATTTCAAAAATAGACCAAGCTGGTTTTGGAATCTGAGCATGCAGAAGGTTTCCAAGTTCAAAACCAGCACAGCAGTCAAAACGGAAAAGGAAGAAAAATAAGAAGTAGAAAGGCAACCAGTGAAGTAGGGGCTGCAGAACTGTGGAGACTTGCACTTTGGATGCTGGACACCATTGTTCAAATGATCATGAAATATCAGCTTCAAAGATGCACTCCATCATAAACCAGCACCAAAGTCAAACTTGTTCTGAATTTATAGGCTACAGAGTGGGAGAACAGCAGATATTCCTCAACTTCTCTTTGGTCTTAGAGAAAATTGGAGAATGAAGTAATTTTCCACTGAGGAAATTTTACATTAAATTAATATTTACACAATAATTCAAAACAGTGTTAGAAGCATTGAAAGCATCTTTACACAATGAGAAAGAGTTTGAGAGTTGTGTGTATCCTTTATGGACTGTTGGAAATTAAACAAGCAGAAATAAGGGGTATTGCTACCTTCTTTTTCAAGCCCTTTTTGCACAACTGATTTCAATGGGCACTTGGTATTGCGGATTCTTAAGATATTGTGATAGCCAGGTAGAGATTGGAAAATTTATATACAGGAAATTAAAGAAAATAGCAGATCACTTTTGAAAGGGAAGGCTGCAGTCAGCTACATGTTGTAGAAGTATTTAGGAGGAAAGGCACTGCAGTTTTCTCATACGCATTTGCTGAATGTAAGGAAAGGCAAGTGCAGCGGTATCTGCACAGGCTTGAGATCCTCACATCCACGTCAGGTGGGTTCTTTTTCAGGAATTTTATAGTTCTTCTGAAGCCTTTCCAGAAGGTGAGAGGGAGCACTAGTATACAGTAACAATGCAGTTTTGACAAAAAGAAACTCTGACAAGAAGATTTGTTTCCAAGGCCAAGCAAAAGAGATAACGGTTTCTACATTTATTTCGCCGATGAAAACCAGACCTTCCCCAGGGGCTGAAAAACTGTTTACAAAAATTCATGGATTCCTTCCTTCCAGGCCTGGCAATGACTCAAAGCATGCATGGTGTCTCCTTCAATGAAGGTTTTCTCCAGAGTCTCTGTAGAGTCATTTCTGTCTTCTCTGTCATTCTTTCTCTCCTCACTTCACTGCTACCTGACTCCCTCTCCTTCTTCTCTAAAAAGAAAAAAAGCTTTAATAAAATACAATTAAATAAAACAAATAAATGCGGCAACACAAAATATTGTGTTCAAATATTTGAATGTTTCAGTGATCATCATCTTAACCATTTCACATACCTGAGGCAAGCAGGAGTAGGCATTCATTATAATGTGCTACCAGGCAAAAGAGACTACAAAACTAATAAACTAATAATGAAAGGAGTATATGATTTTTTTTCCTCATATAGCTTTCTCTTTTCAGATAAGAATAATTTTTTTGATTATTTGTTAAGAAACCTGAGCTTATTGAAAAACACTCAAATTAACGCCACTCATAATTATTTCACTTTTTTTCTAAATGTCCTTGAATTTTTAAGATTCTGCATAGGAAAACAGGACTAGTATCACACACATACCAAGTGATGGCTGTAAAGATAAAATTTTATGTCTTGTAGCTGCTGTGCAATAAATAAGAGACAGAGAGTAACAGGAAAACCTGGATTTGGCCCAAAAAAAAAAAAAAAAAAAAAAAAGGATTATAAGTATAAAAGATTAGGTGGGAAGGAAGAGGAGGAAAAGAGGAAGTTTGTTTCCAGAAGGAGATATTATATCGGAATTTTTAGCCAGTATAACATTTTTATGGACATCATTTCAATTCCTGAAAATAGGGGTTGATAATGGAAATGCTGACAAACATTTTGGTGTTCGAAGGGTTGTAATGTCCTGTTTAATGCAACCAAAATTGCAAGGTATGCTTTTTATCCATTTCTGCTAAGAAGGCAATTACACAAGCATCTTGTTGAAGTAGTTTATAATATGATTAAACAGGCAACAGTAAATCAACTGGTGATTGAATCCTCAAGAGAGAATGTATTTCAGTTAAACTTGTGAGTTACCATACTTCTTTATATTTAAAAGCCTTTTAAACGAGGCACATGATGGTGTGATACCACTCATCCTAGACTCAGGTTGAAAATAAGGTGTTCCAAAAGATAAATACTCTATTTTTGTTGTTTTCCTACTATCTTAATTTTAATGTTTACAGAATGTGATGAAAGCTGGTTGTATTTGCATTTTATTGAATCTTAGGGAAGACTAAACTTCACACATCTGGTGAAGGCAATCTTCTAAAGTGTTTGCTTATGTAAATTAAAAATAAGATTTTACCTGCTACATTTCTAAGCAATTTATTTGTGCTCACAACTGTAACTAACAAAGATTACATTTTTGAATCCATATAATTCAATTTGTACTTTAATTCATGTTCCTATTAGCATGTTTTGTTTCTAGCCACACAGTACTATGTTCATAAATATAAACTAAAAAGAGCTTGTTTACAAAAAAAAAAAAAGTGAAATAGCAACTCCCATGAATAATAATTTTCAATTCTGTATTTCTTCTCTGACTAGAAACTTCAGACAAGAAATTTGCTATGAAATTCTGTACGTTCAGAGAAGTTCGTATTTCAGGATTCTGATTCCAGCTCAAATATGTATCATTCATTAATCTTCTTCTATGGGTGAAATTATGAAAGGTAAAATATTTAACTTCATGTTTAATGTATCACTGTAAATCAGCTGCATTCACCTTGTCCTAATTGTTGTTGTCTCCTTTGAATGGTCTTCAACTCATGAATGTGTTTGTGAATGCAGCATCCAGACCACTAGGCAATGCTCCATGCCAACAGCATCAGGCTACCCTTATACAAATTCTTCTACCTTTCTGAGCTGTAAAATGAACATGCATCTTGAAATCAATTTATCCTAATTTATTTATTAGCTGCTCAGTTGTGCTATCAATTTATATTCTTCTGTCCTCAGACTGCCACATCAACACATCTCCATACATTTCACAGCCTACCTTGGTTAAATGTCATCTGAGCATTTTGCCATCTGTAGCTGATATCCACCTCTGAATTACTGAAGATAAGCAGACCCAGGAGGTCTGCTGGGTAGCCTCTAAGAATCCCCCTTGCTGCCCTATTATTTGCTACTTATCAAAAATCTCCACTGAAAGTTCTTCAGCCCCTTTTCAATCCATGTATCAGTATTCATACCCAAGTCTCCACAAATTAATCTGAGGGTGAGATTTTGCAAGAGATTTGAAAGCTTTACTAAAATCAAACTACAGTGCATCTGCCACTTCCCTTCACTCACAAACTTAAAAATTCTGTGCAATACAAAGCAAATAAAGCGAGCCTGGTAAGATTTATTCTTTACAAATCAAGCTGTGTATTGCTCATGGTTATCTTTTAGAAAAATTAATTAGACTAACAGGGCAGCTATTGCCAACAGTCAGAATAGTATAAATCTCCTGAGGACAGCTGTTCCTGTGAATTGCATCCCAGATTGAGAAAGTAGGCTCTCTTAGACTTCAGGAACTGGAGGGAGATAGCAGAGAATAGTTTGCAGCAGGTTTAAATAATAAGATCACTATAGACACAGTATTATGCGACCTTAAAGTTTTTGAACTTAAAAAAAAATTAAATTCCTGAACTTGAAAGAGGTGCAAGGCAAAATTCAGCTCAGTTCATAAGAACAGAAAGTAAAGAAGTGATGATTTATCCTAGCTGAAAATTAGTTAGTAAACTTGAATTAAAAAGAAATCTGAAGTTATTAGTTAGTAAAGTTAAATTAGAAAGAAATCTCTCAAGATATCATTGCAGGCATAGGAGTCAGTACCTTTGCCTAGGATTGTTAATGCACATCATAGGATAAGTAATAAAAAAAAAATGAGTTCCCATTTATACATCTTTAAAATCTGTAAATTTTAAGAGATGAAGGAGGTCAACCTCTTATACAACTCTGTTTATATATATGTCAAAGTCGGGTGGGATTTGTATATAAGTTAATTGAATTTCCAATGAAATTAAATGGAGAAATGCATCTCAGATTTAAACTATAAATAGTCATATATCAAGTAAAATTAATGTCTTTGCTTTCCTTCATGAAGGTATTGTCAGCTCTGTCCTTCAGCATCTCAGAGTCCCTCACAGTGAGAGCCCTGCCATGAGTGTACTGAATACTTGCAGCAGTTTTGTGTTGTGTAAACCCAAAATGATGGTGCCTCCCTTCTGTTGATCACCTAACCAATGAAGAAATGGAACAGCATTAGCCCTTGAATTGTCCCTTGAAGAATGAAACTTATATAGTCATTCATCTGTTCAACCCAAGGAAATCAGTTACTATTTGAAATTTTACTTTTGCAGTCCATCTCCTGAGGGCTAAGATTAGTTTCATTAATGTTGCAAAGGATTTCAGAGTGAAAAGAAATCCAGATCCAAACTTCACTGGTTTTGTCAACATAATTCTGGTCTACCATGTCATTGTCAAACATAAATATCAATTCAGGAGAGAAGCAGAGGTAAGAGACACACCAAAATAACTATCATTTTTATTAGATTAAAAGTTAGAGTGATTTTCACATATATAATTAAGACTGTTTATAAGAACAGTTTCTGAATTTTAAGAAATTAATCAAGTGTATGAAAAAGTGGACTCAAGAACCTTTGTAGAATTCAAAGGTCTGTTAGGTATTTGTAATTTCATCCCTTAACAAATTTGTGACAGAAATATTAAAGCAATTTACTAGAAGAATGGGTTTTTTTTTTTCCTCTTTCTTAAAGTTTTATCCAAGCAGTAGCCTTTGGCTAATATAAATTATCATAGCTCAGTGGTTACAGTAGCTTTTATCATTTACATTAGAAGTCTATCGTAGGCAAAGTTTTACATAGTTGTGGAAATTTTAAAGTCATAATAATCATCCATTCTTATACTGGCTGTGTGTATGACAAAATGCAAATAACATAATCCTAAAGTACTACCACAGTAGGAAAATATGAAATTATTATGGAATCACTGCAGTGCTTAAAGTGGTGAACAGGTTTTGCTTCAGCTCAGGGCAAGAATTAATTTTTCAGGATTTTCAAAATCTCAGCCTCTCTGTATTCAATTGATAGGTAAGGTAATGTTTTGTGATCTTCTTCCTAGCTTCTCAAAACCAGTCTCGGGGGAATAAACCCTATTGGCTTTTCTTACTTTCCACTTCAAGTAGACTTCTTCCTGTTTTTCCCCCTTTTTTTTTTTTTTTTTTTTTTTTTTTTTTTTTTTTTTTTTTTTTTTTTGGTTCAGGTGAATCAGACTTTTTTTAAAATCAGTTTTAAAGACAAAAACCCAGAAAACAGTGCAAGGAGACTTATTATTACTTTAGTTGTTGAATTTTCCCTGGCAGAATGCTATGAAATTGTAACATAAAATATCAGCTGTATCAAAGGAGTCTGTTTTAGAAAATAAGTTTTCAAACATCACACAGTACAAAGGGTGGTAATATATAATGCAGCTCACTCAGCAGGTCAAGGAAGTTCAGGATGTAATGAGCCCAAGGGTGGCCCATCACATTTCCAGCTGTAACTTACATCATTCATGCTTATCTATATGGAGTGTTTCCTCACAATAAGCTAGTTCCTGTTAAGGAAAGATTCCATTTTACTTTTTCTTACTAAATTATAAGTAGAAAGAGATGAGATTTAGAACCCAAGCAGAAAGTATATGAACATCAACCATAGTCCAGGGCTAACTTTCTTGGGCTTTATAGTTTTGAGAAAACTTTGGTGAGCAGTTAGCATATCCTCCTAATCAGCATAATTGTATATGATCAGAAGCGTATTTGAAAACCATATAGTTATGAAAATAGCTACACACCTCTAGAAGAACTATATGGATCCTAAACATATTAGCTACATTTTCAGTTTCTGACATACTGGCAGAATCTCTTACTTGTTGAAATCCTAACTTTGGTGGGCTCTTAGATCTCAACTTTTAACCCTGTGAGTTTGCATTTAAAGACAAAGAACATTTCAGTTCCACAAAGAGTGCAATTATTTTTCAACATGTCCATTTCATGTCTAATGCTTCTTCCCTGATTTTTTGTTTGAACATTTTTGACAAATTGCCAAGAACCATAAAGATAATGCATATTTATGCTACATAGCCTTGCAATTCTGATTGATAATTTAATGTTAGAGTGTTAAAAAAAATAAAATCAGCAGTTTTTCTCTTCTTTTACAGACAAAGAATCATTTATCCTGGTTTCTTGAGAACACATTGGAGATCAACAATGTCCATGACCTGCTAAACTAAACCATGAAGATCCACAACAGAATGTAAAATTTCTGTAAAATTTTAATAACAATATTCTGCCCAACTGAACAAGAGTCTATCTGTAATTTTCACCTGTTGAGTTACAATGTCAAGTAAGACGGGACGAGTGGAACATCAAAATACTCACTTGCAAATGAAAGCCCACCTATGAGGGGTAAGACTCTAATTTTTAAATACCAGTTGAATTTCAACTACAGAATTGTCTAGAGCTTGACCAATGGGCTTTCCTGGATTATCACATGTATGAGAGGACTGCAGTTAGAAGTGGCTTTTGAGTCCACTTTAGGCAAAGGGAAAAGAAGAATGATTTTCAACAAAAATGTTTGCTTCAGAATAGTTATAATTTTTTTTAATCCTTTTGAAGTCGATGGAGAGCAGCATTTCTCTATCCAGTACTTTTCTGCAGTTTTCCTTTCAACATGTAGGAGAAATTTCTTGCAAAATGGAGGCAGTAGAGGTTTCCTGTGTCTCTAAAACAGAGACAGGGAAACATTACCTATAGTTCTGTCAAGACATGTGTCTCCTTCAATCAATCACTTTTCCTCTGGCTCCTCTGTAGTGATTCATTCTCTAAGGAGATCATGGCAAGAGTAACAACAGATATAGGAAATACTTTGAAGTCCTCCATGTGAGGACAAGGGGGAGAAGAAAAGCCTCTAGCGGAAAACTAGTTAGCCCATATGAAGACATTTATGACCACACTAGGCTGGAAGACTAGAAGGTGATTCCATGAATCAACAGCCAAAGTTTCCCAGGTATACAAGTTTCTCTTCCACCCTGTTGTTTGCTAGTTTTACTGAATGTTGAAGAACTTATAAGCTTCAACTTGTCATTTCTATCACCATCATTATCACCATCACTAGGGAATTCACTTTTCTTCTAAAGCTGAAAGTTACATCACCACATTAGGCATTTGTTACTAGTGGCCTTTATTTTTATTTAAATTGCTCTCTTCAGGAGCATTCAATTTGCATATACAGCAAAATTACACTATAAAATTGATATTAATACCCAAAAAAACCATGTGGTGAACTCTAGTGTCACTGGCAACAGGTTTCTGTGTGCAGCTTTGGTCTGGGCTAGCTAGTGCTCTCCTAGACAGCACCAACACATATTATGGTGGAGGCAAAAAAAAAAAGGGGAGTCCTAAGCCAGAGGCTTGACAACAGGGACTATTCTTCAGGAGGTGACATGGCTGAAACATGCAAAGCTCAAGAGGCCATAACACCTGCCCTTAGAGACAGGAAATGGCCCTCAGGGTGTGTTCCTTGTGCAATAATGTATGTGGTGGGTTTATTTCTTAGCAGTGAGTAGGTGTGATGGCAAAAAGCAGCTGTCAGGATGGAGCATATGCCGGAGTCTCCATGGGGCCAAGTGCTATGGAGACCCCCATGGGTGCTCCCCAGCAGGGCAGTGCCTGTCAGCCAGGTCCTGTCCCACTGCCCTGGCCCTGCTGTGGCACTGCCGGGGCAGGCCCTGACAGACCTGGGGGGCTGCCATGGGGTCCTGCACTGTGACAGGGTCAGGGAAGGCCTCAGGAGGCCAGCAGGTACAATTGGACTATCAAAGTACCCATGGCCCTGCAACAGCAACAAGAGAATGCCATTGGAGTTTATTCTCACATATATTTATTTTCATAAGAAATTCAACATTATGAGGCTTGCTTCCTCATAATGTATGAAATTGAAATGGGTAGGAAAAGCCACAGCAAAACTGCTGACATTTCTGCATGGTTGTGCAGCCTTCTATAAAAAAAAAAAAAAAAAAAAAAAAAAGCCATTTATTTTGAACATGAAGTTCTATGAGTTCAAGTAAAGATCACCATAAAGGATGTGACCCACAAGATACTAAAATTGCCTCTTGTCTCTTCTATTAGCAGCTGAAGGCCTCCACCCTGAACAGTTTTCAGAATGACAGTGAGCGATAGCAAAATTAGCAAAGAACTGACCTTTCTTTATATCCTGGTTTTGTCTGGGATAGAGTTAATTTTCTTCCTAGCAGTTGGCACAGTGCTGTGTTTTGGACTTAGAATGTGAAAAATGTGTTGATAACACACTGATGTTTTAGTTGTGGCTCAGCAGTTCTTACTCTAAGTCAACGACTTTTCAGTTTCCTACGCTGTACCAGTGAGCAGGTGCATAAGAAGCTGGGAGCACCCCTGGGCCAGGTGACCTGAACTGGACAAAGGGATATTCCATACTGTAGGCATCATGGTATCAGTATATAAACTGGGGGGAGTTGGCTAGGATGGGCTGATCGCTGCTTGGGTATGGGCTGGGCATCTGTCAGAGGGTGACGAGCAATTGTACAGCACATCACTTATTTCTCTGTAGTTTTCTTGTTTTCTTTCTCTCTTTTGTTGACTCCCTTTTCACTACAGTTATGGTTACTACAACATCATCATCATCATCATCATTACATTCTATTTATTTATTTAAATTATTAAACTGTTTCCCCTATGAGTTTAACCCTTTTTCCCATTCTCCTCCCCATCCCACTGGGTAGGGTGGGGAGTTTGAGCAAGAGGCTACATGGTACTTAGTTGGCAAATGTAGCTTAACCAAGTCAAGTTATGCATGTGACACACTTTTGATGCAGTCACTAAATGAATAGTCTGTGCCAATGGTGATACTGAAAACTATTAATCAGAGAGTAACACTAGTCTTGCAGATATTGGAGGTCTTTTGAAGTATCACCATCTAAAACCAAGGATCAGACAAGAAAGATTTGCAAACCATTTTCTATTGTACTTTATTTTGATGGACTGATTTATTTGACTATTTTTTCTTTGGCTTTTATCAGTTTTTCTTGTACCTCATTTGAAATGTATTTTTAATAAATGTAGAAGCCATTTTAATAAATGTAGATTTGGTCTCTCAATGCAACTTCTGTCCATTTAAAAAATCATCACTCGTGTAGGCAGAAAGGTGATGGCATACATTGTCAGTGACGCTTCTCACAAACACAAGGGGAGCAAAGCAGCCATTTAAGCAGAGGTATTAGACAGGGAGGATTAGGGACCCTTTAGGGAACCTTAGAAAACTCTAGCTTGTCCTCTCCTGAGTCAGTAAGAGTATTTCTGAAACATGGATTGCATTAAATCTCCCACAGCTAAGATTTTGGTGCAAGAAGTTTCTTTAATACTTAAGGGATTTTTTGACATTACATTGAAACTAAGTGCATGGATATGAATAAGCCTTCATTCTTAAAAAAACCCAAAAAAGACGTACCCATAAGTACTTTCAGGCACACCAACTTAAAAAATTCTTTCTGTGAGTATCCATGGTTGTGAACAAGGATTATTCATATGATTTTAAGAAGAGTCAGTGCTAAAAGAACATAATCCTGCAAAGTATTTCCAGGGCTTTTAGATTGTATCTACTTGCATATCAAAGTGTATAGCCAAAATTATACTGTGCCTTGACTGTAACTCAAATAATATGTCGAACATTATCATTAACAGCTGAATCATATCTAGGAGATAATTTCTAAGGACAAAGATAGTTTACAATAACCTGTAATACCTAGCACTAAAATAGAGTAGGCGTACTGAAAGACTCCTCTCAAGGTGGTAACATTTGGGTGAGCATAATAATTTGTTAAGCTATCTGAATTACATCACACTTGTTCATCTGAGAAAGCTGAGCATGGATCACAGAAAGTAGCACAGTCTGAGTGACTGCCTACCTATAGCAATATATTTGAAGAATAGAGGTTTAATATTTCCACTGACCAGAATTTCAATGCTCACATTAGGGCTTCATGAAGATTTATCAGCTGGCACTGTATAAATCCTTCAAGGATTTTTTTCTGCTATCCCAAAGCAAGCAGTGAGAAGTAATTATGTTACCTGAGAGAGAAAAAAAATGAAGGCATGATAAAAATTTGAGGTTCTGGTAAGATTTTTTTTTAGCATAAAAAATGAGCAGCAAAGAGCATTGCTTTTGCTGTTGTTGTGGGGTCATTTGGGGGGATTTTTTTTCCCATCTATTGTTCACTTTCCAGCTCTATTACTAACTCAACCAACCTGTTAAATTCCTCTTCTGAAACTCTTCTAATTCCATTTTTCTTTAGCTTCAATAAAATTTGAATCTGCTGTTAAGGAATACCTTCATTTCAGGTAGCTCCAGGTGGGGGTGCAGATGCAGTGGAAGCTGCAGGTTGAACTCTGAGCTGCAGGTGGATGGAGCCCAAAGCAAGAGGTCATGAGGTGCAGACCCTTTGCACAACAAAGATCCCAGGAACCTGTGTCTCAGCCAGGGGAATGAATAATGAGAGGTACAGCAAAGCTGAGTATTCTGTAGGAAGAGCTGAGACACTAACACCCTTGGAATGTGGGGATATACAAGCCCAAGTGTTCTTTGATGTCCTCCCTAGGGGCACCAGCCAGGGCTGTTCCTGCATTACTGTACCTTGAATAAATGGCTGCTTGGAAAGGGCCTTGGGAAATCTGGGGTTGAACTGATGAGGAAATCTGGTCTGACTGGAGTGGGTGCGTGAGGAGCCAAGGGGGACAGGACACGTCGGTCATTGGAGCCACCCTCTGCAAAGGGGCTTCTGTCCCAGCAGTGTCAGCCTGGGGTGGTGTGAGTGGGACTGCCAGGGATTCCCTTACCTGATCAGTCTGGGAAGTTTCCTTGACACTGCCACACTTCAGTTGAGGTGAGCTGCTCTACTGACTTTCCTGTAAGGAATTAGTTCAATATTTTCCCAAGGAGACATGAACTTAGTCTCCCAAAGTAACATTGTGATGCTTTTTGTGTGGAAATTTCAAAACCCACAGAGGTCAAAAAACAGAAAATATACCACAGAGAATACTGTGGACAACATTCCTGTATGGGCAGGAAGATGGACTGCTGGACTTAATGAGCCCTTTGGTACTGTGGCAACTTCTAAGAAATCAGATGAGGTGCTGATATTCAGAGCTGGAAGTGTGACTTTAGTTCTGGATCAGTTTGGGGTCTTCACTGGATACCTCTTTACTCACAGTGAGCTAGGGACACATGTATGTATGTATGTAAGTGTTTATCAGCTGCTAGTCTTCACTTGGTCAGTGTCACTACTTTGAGTCCTTGTGCTCTTAGGGAAAGTTGCTTCTGCAAATGACATTACAATTGCTGTAAAATTGATGTCATTCCTGGAAAACACCTCCAAGTATCTGTGGTATCTCAGTCACTTTATAACATGTTAAATTATTTATAGTTCATAGCATTGCAGGTGGAAAATACTATTTCCATTGCATTGCAGTGATTGCTGATCATCAGGGCAATGCATAGCATTGTTGTTCATCTCTGTGGCAGAGATACATTTTCAAATATTCATAACTCTGTGGAAGAAATATTTTTAGCTATGAAATTCTGCACAAGCATTCAGTCTGTAAGTTCTTGTGTAGACACATGAACAAAGCCACTCACTGAAGGTGTTGAAAGTGAAAAGAAAAGAAAAAAAAAGAAAAGATTTTTAGTGGAAAAAATCTGTTTATTTCTGGCTCCATAGCTCCCAGGCGTTTGTACATGAGTCATTTTCACCTGTGAATATACTGAGTGTAGCTAGTATTTCAGCTCTAACATTTTGAAGAAGATCATGCAAAAAATTCAACTCATGCATGTATTCTGCAGAACTACCTCTTGAAATATGCCTTCCTGCTTTTTATGCTGTAGTGATCTTGTTGGGATGTGTAACCCTATGTCTTTCCCAATCCTTTTTAGGCCTCTTTTCCAATGCCATAAGTCTTGGAAAAGATAGAGAGGTGACTTAAGTTTTGGACTCTAAAACAGGTGATCAAATGTTGTACTATTATGAAAAGTTAAAAAAAAACAAACACAAAAACAATCCAACAACACAAGGCATTTTTCCTCAGGAAATTTCTACTCAGTTTCAACTGCAGTGCTGTTGGCAATAGAGCGATAATTAGGCCGTACACATCCATAAATGAGCTCTTTCCTCATCCCTCTGTGTTTAGTTTAAGCATCTAGCCTTCTAACAGCTCACAGCTGATCTGACACATCTCTTTAGTCTCTTCAATACAGTAGAGGGACATTACAATAGTATGATAGAGCCCTGGACTTCTCTAGATGGGGACATGTAGGGGCCTTGAAGTATCAAAAGATTTGGGGAGAATCTTCTCCGATTCAGACAGAATGCTCATTAACTTTTCCTTGCAGCAGCAACGGCTCAGCTGTCCTGTAAAGCAACTGTGTGCCAACAATAGCACAAGTCATAAAAGGAATTTCTGAGACACCTGTCAGCAAGTCTAGCAGTATCTAAATTGCAATGACATGAGAATTAGGCATCTCTCTGGACTTACTAGGAAAGAAAAGAATTTCCTAGTCCTTCCTGAAGAGCCAAGGAAACAAAGAAAGTACAAGCAAAGAGAACATGACAGTGACAAAAATACCCAGTTCACCATAAAGTATTCAGAAAACTTTAAGTCATCCCACTGATGTTTTTCTTTTGAAAACCCACTTTCAAAACCATATATTTAATAGACACATTTTCTGAACTACAAATACAAATATATTTTTAATTTCTCTTGAATAGTGAATGCAATAACCCATCTCATCTAGGCAAGTGTAACTGCATTACCAGCTACATCTTTCTGAAAAATACAACAGGTTTCTTAACACCATCAGTGACTCTGAAGGTGTTTCACGGCAGTAGTTTAGCATTTTCCTGAGAATAATATATTTCAATATTATATTTTCTTTATTTTTCTGCTATCAGTGAATTTCCCCTCTTACCCTGAAATTCCATGTTTGAAAGTCTACATGAAATTCTCATTTCAGTTAACCAAACATTTTGTGGGTTTTTCATTATCAGTGGATGATGGAAAAAAATACTGACAGCACAAGGTTCTTGCCCTATACTTGCAAAAGTCAATATCATATCACCATAGTTATCATCTTGTCTCCACTTCATGAGCAATGCAGGAGTTCCCATTCAAACGTTTTAACACTGCACAAAGTCAGATTAGAAATATGGATGAATCTAAAGGGGTGGTGTTTCTTCTTTGTGGGCCTACGATCTTAATTTGGCCCACAGTTTTTCAGAAATAAGATGTTAATCAAAATGCACCTCTTAGCTATTCAACATAGAATTCTATGTACCCATTGTTTGACCTGTTTTTTTTTTGTTGGTTTTTTTTTGGGTTTTTTGTTTTTTTTTATGGTCTGTGTTCACAGTTAATTCTGACTTGTGCCACATTTTCAAAAAAGGAAAAAATATATATATATATATATCAGTGATAATCCAAAGACCCCTCTCTTTGGGAAACAAGGTCAAACTTATGTCACAGGATTGTACGAGTATCAATAACCATTCCTTTCTAATGCAGGAAAGCGAAATGCATTTGAGTAGATGTTGAAATTATTATTAAGCATAAGCAATAATAATCCACTGAGACAAATCCTTCTAGGACATACCCCCACTTTCAGTCAGTCTTGTATTTGCATGTTGATCCCTGAATCCAGACACTGACTTGGGAGTCAGTGGCTTCCTCTTCCCCTCTCCAGCACCCTACCACTGTATCTCTCCTGATGTCTCATGAGCTCCACAGCTCATCCAGGGTTCTGCTTCCCCTGATCCAACCCTGCCAAGCCACACTTCTCTTAGCATGAAACACTCATATCCTTTTTGCATGTAAAGCAGGGCATGGGAGAAAAATGAGCTGATGGAGACTGGTGTCAAATTTATAGATGGGACAGGGGACAGAGATATGTGCAAGGTAAGTGTGTGGACTCAGCAACTGTGATGGTAAACAGCCACTTGACTGTACTGCTGAGGTACCAAAGTTTCATTTGTTTAGTGCCCTGGCTTTGCCTTTATTGCCTTGAGAAAGGCAGCAGACAAACAAGGAATAAAATCTCAGTAAATAACTTTCTTTTGTACATCTTTTCTTAAGAAAAAAAAATGGTTTACCCTGTTTTCATTTGAAAAACAGCAAATCCCAGAGCTGTCTAAGAATGATCTCACCATTTTGAGGTGAACTAGCATATATATACAGCATCCAAATCAAATTCCAGTCCAGCTCTTTGGATACACCCAGCAAACACAGTATCATGCAAAGTGGGTGACAAAAGTAAAGGAATAATGAGTGCTTCCTTTCCTGACTGCATGTGCTAAATAATCTGACCGTGATGATCTCAACCACACAGAAAGATCATATATTAAAGACAGAATCTTTAATGATTTGCCAGGCTTCAGGAGTTCCTATCCCACTATCCATGGAAAGATGAATTTGTTCCTTTTCATAGTGTAGGCTAGTAGTCATGACACAACCACAGCCAATAGCTCTCAATTGCTATCTTAACAACTACTCAAAACCAGTCATTGTCATCATGATCCTCATGTAAGTCAGGTAAATGTCCAGAATACATCAATATGACTAACCAATAAAACACCAAAAGTGAAGAAGGCTCAGAGGAGATGCAAAATGCATCTACAGAATCCAGAGTATCATGCAAGGTGTGACTGACCACAGCTGTTACAAAGAACCGGACTTGTATCTCAACACAGAAGGGACTGGAGTGTCTTTTGTTTTAGCTATCCAAGAGCTGAGTTGGTCTGGTGATAGTGTATTTCTCCCTGAGTTTGTTAAAAGGGTCTGAGCGTCTCTCTAAGTTAGATATCCCCAGCACAAGGAAAGAGAATAAGTAGTTTAGCCCAACATAATGTATCAAAAATAGACAACTATGAAAAGAATTTTGTATTGAACAGTGGGCTTGAGCTGGCTTTAACCCACATAATCCTTTCAGGCAACTGGGAACACCTAGGGTCATGACAGTGAAAATATTATAGATGTCAACAATGGAAATTACATTTGTAGCATGACTGAACTATGTATTGCAATTACTATATTTTGCTAAGTGTAACTTACAGTTGCCATTGCGATTTCAATATATTTTATATTACTCTGCTAAATCAGCAATCCCATAGTACCTAAACCTACAAGTAAGCAAATTTTAGAGTAAACTTCATTAAACACCCTCAATGTGTTGAATATCTAAAATAACCTTGTCAGAGAGTATTGAACTCTGACAGCCAGTAATGACTCGACTTCAGGCCCAGCTGGCCATAAGTTCTATTCATTTCTTCCAGAGCTCTACTATTCCAAAGTTTAGATATAGTAAGTTAAGGTGTGTGTAATTTGACCCACATATAACTTTTTGCCAACAAAGAAGTCTTGCAACAGAAAGTAAACTATAAGGATTTTTATTCCTTTAAGGCTTGTTTAGTTCTTATTTAAAGCACTTTGTAAAAGGGTAGTTTAAGGCATTATGTAAAAGGAAATTATTTATTCAGTGCAGGAATGCTAACTCAAAAATATTTTTTTCCACATATATATTTTCTCTGGTTAACACTTTCTATTCACAGCAGTACAATTTTCTGTTCAAATAAATAGAGGTTACATAAGGGGGAAAAATTTATAGCATCCTTTACAGAGGTATCTCTTAATAAGAAACAATGGGTATTGTGCAAACCAGCATGCTACTTAAGCAATGTTGGATACTAAATCCATTTGGTATCACACAGATCAAACATGGGTGATTAATTACAGACCTAATAGGAAAAATAAACAATCCATCCTCACTGCAGAGCAGTAAGCATATATCTTCTTAATCACAGTGGGATTATAACATCCTGCTCTCCACAGGTGTGTAACTTGGTGTCACCGGCATCTGTCATGAATCATATAGAGTTATTATTCTCATTTTACAGTGAATAGAGATGAAAACAACTATACAGTATTTGATTCCTGATTGCTCTAAAAGGAAAAAAAAATAGTTGTGTACAATTTGGACTGTAATATTTCTTTTTGTTGTTTCATTTGGCAATGTTTTTTCCAGCTATTATCATCATTATGCAACACATAAATTCACTTATCACTGGCACCTAAGCTTATTAACTAAACAGCAATTATACTGCTATTGAAGGACTACAGTAGAGCACATAGGTAACACGTTTTCTTTTTTTACTATGCTGTGGTATTTCTGTTAAGAACAAGATGTAAGCTAAGTACATTTCATCTAAAAATATAAACTTCAAGGTTTTGCTCTGAATTGTTGGATTTTTTGGGTTTTTTTGTTTTTTTTTTTTTTTTTTTTTTTTTTTTTTTTTTTTTTTTTGTTTTTTTTTTTTTTTTTTTTTTTTTTTTTTTTTTTTTTTTTTTTTTTTTTTTTGTTGGGGTTTTTTAACTTGAAAGCTGGCTTTTTTCCTCAACATTTTGTAACCATTTTTACTTTACCCTGATAAATGCCACTGCTAGATGCCAAATTGGAAGTTATGTTCTGCTGTAAGCACTCTGTATGTGTTACAAACTAGGGGAAAACTAAGTTACTCAGGATCGAGGCTACCACTTCCATCATTACCACACTGCCATTTTTGCTGCATTTTGCTAGAGGAAAACACACCACCATGTTGGGTGTGGCAGTGAGGGAGGGGAAGGTACTGCATCTTCATGTCCCCATGCCACTCCAGACAAAGACTGTTTCCAGTAAGCACCCACACACGCCTACAAGCCTTTAGGCTTCTCCACCTGCCTCTGTCTCTCTGCTACTTTTTGGGCATGTGGTTGAGCCTTTTTTGACAAAACAGATCTGTTGTATCCCTGAATCATGTTTACTGGATTTTAAAGCTTATATCCATCCAATGCAAGGCGACTGGTTTGTGACCTGGTTGTAAACTTATACTCTAGGTAATGTATTTTGTGATATTCTTCGTAACTCGGTGACTTGGAACCCAATCCAAAATTCAACAAAATGTGTGAAAAACTCTTCTTAATTTTCACAATGTGTCTGCATATACATGAAGCAGAAGTGGATTTTTATGTTTGAGTCTGATCCATGAAGCTAAAGAGATTAAATCCTTTAGTACAACTTGCTTGATTTTGACAACGTTTGAGGAAGATGGTGATTTCCTTTCTTATTTCTTCCAATACAGTATTATCATGGATTGGGGGTAATCAATTTAACTATATTTAGAATACCTATATAAATATGAAAGAAGAAAGTTCTTAGAGACAAGATCTGTACTTAAACTATTTGTGTCTTCAAAATAAACCTTTGTAGAGCAAGAGTTCTTGTCAATTTTTCTGTCATTTATAACTAAAGTGCTTGGTAATTGACTCAGAAGAAGACAAATTCATGTGCTGATTCAGGTAAAAGAAGCGGCAAATGCCAAATTCACCCACTTTAATAATGGAAAGCCAGCATTCAGTTAGAGTTAGCTGGTTATGTTCTGCAGGTTCTGCTCCCGCTGCAATTATTGTTTCATTTTGTTTTGAGTGAAAGAACATGGTGTCTAGTTGTATTATAAAATGAATCCTTTCTGTCAATTTTGCTTTTCCTGCTTCATAGATTCCTAATGATGGGTTGTAGTGAAGTGTAGAGAAAGGTATATACTGTGTTTGGGAAGCAGTACTTTTTCATAAAGTAAGAAGATTCAATATGAGGTACATGCAATAATCCAGACTCTGCAAAGCTGGTGTAACTAGAACTGCTCTTTCTTTTTGTTTTCCTTTCCCTTTCTCATACATAATCCAGGCCTGTGCCCCTGCCCTGGCCAATTGTATAATAGCACTTTGTGGAAAAGCCATGTCACTAACTGGCTGAAAATCTGATTAAGTGCAGACAGATCCTAAGGCTAGGAAGACACAAGTGTATTTTGTGGCTCTCAGATTACAGTTTATTTGGTTCCAATGTTTTTTGTATATTCCATGCCTTCTTGACCAGCAGATCTTTAACTGCCTACATCATGCTGACTCAGCATTTTTAAACATATGCACAGATAAAAAGAACATCTATTTTTAGGGTTTGCTGAATGATGACTGAAGTTCTTACATATATAGAATGGAGGGTAATATTCTTTTAACAAGGTTTTGATACTTTAAAGTAGGGTCTTACTTCTCATCTCTTCCCTCTTTATTTCACTGCTGGTAACATAACAAAAGCAAAACTTAATTGTAAGTACTTACCTTGCACAAAACAGATCAATCTGTTCCTCTAAATGTGTCACATGAGAACAGCAGTCAAGTCCAATTGATTTCAAAATTATGTGGCACAATTATTATCATAGTATTTTTCCTAAGATAGGTTCAGGTAATATCTTTATTGCTTTTAAAAAGAAATATTCACCAGGCTGATTACCTTTTTTTTTCACCAGTTGACTCATGCCTATTACAAATAACTTGTATAAGTATGGTTTGTGTCCATTAAAATGTATAAAAATCTAAAAAAAATACTTTTCTTTAACTTGAGGCTTCTGCTTTTGCCTTGAATCTTCTGAGTCTGAGCTCACACTCAGCCCATCAGTCTTACTACCAGCTTTAACAGCTCCTGAAGTGTCCTACAGACTTGCAGGTGATTATATAAAAAAGTTAAAAATAAGATGGGTTTAGAAGGATTAAGTGATTCCATATGTTATCTCAAAGACCGTAGTTCAAGACAGAACAGTTCAAATAATTCATTGCTTTTTTCTTTGATAAAAATGTAGGTTTTAACCTTTTGGGAAGTCTTTTTCTACAGTGTCAGCAGCAGTTCTAACCTGTCAGTTCAGCAGTACTTCACAACTACTGCAGTTCACCTTCTGTGTGATAGGAAAAAGTGAAGTGAGAATGATACTCAAGCTCTTCCAGGACCATGAAAAATGCAAGATATGAGTGACCATGTCTTGCTATGAGATATTGAAACTGTGAGGTTAGTTTCAAAAAACAGTTGAATGAGGGCAGTTTCAGGGCTTCAAGGCAGAGTAGGTAATAAATAGAAAAATGATTACAAAATGAAAAAGTTCCTCTGTGATGTGAGAACAGGTTCAGGGGACATGGGCTTAATGACTTCCTCTGTCATAGACTGCCTCAGAGACTTTAGGAAAATTACCTAATCTCTTCTGAGCCATGATATAGAGATAGTGCATTCCTTTTATTTTGACGTTTTTTCCTTTCCTTTCAATTTAAATTCAAAAAGAATTTTTCTTATGATGCACTTGCAGATGTCTTTTAGCATTGTCTGACATAACTTTCTTATTGACAAAATAAAGTACAGAATAGATAGATGGACAGCAGGAATCAAACAAATATTCTCTTGAGAACAGACCAGGGTCTTCCCTGTGCTGGACACAGATGGCTCCAGTCAATTCCTGCTAGTTCCCCAAGAGACCCACCACACAGGACACAGCTGAGCCCATCAGCATCATTGGTCATGCATTTGTAATAATATATTTAAGAAAGACAAGGCCACACTGGAGAGAGGGAAAGATGAGGGAATTAGAGGGAAACAACATGCTCAGATGAGCAGGACATGCTCCATGGCAGGGCAGGCATGCCTAGCAGGGACACCAGCATGTGGAGGACATTGCAGAAGAAAATTTCCCCATATGGTATATGGACGATCCCCTACCAAAATAGTTACGCCTTCAAAGGGATTGCACCTTGCAGAAGAAGAGTGAGAAAGGTGGAGCAGCAGAGAAAAACCCCTCCACATCTTACAATGCCAGTTGTCCCACTGAAAGGACTCAGTTTAAAATACAGCTTGGCAAAACCAGAGGTGTTTTTGTAAACATGTGCTTGTTTCCTTCTTTGTTTTTCTTTCCCAATAACCTAATATCTATATTATATGGAAATAAACAAATTCCTCAGAGTCATGTATCTACTGGCTATGTCAGTAACTGCTCAGTGATGTCTCTGCCCCATGAGCTTTCTCATTCTTCCTATTGGCCTGTCAGAGTTAATGCAGCATTTGGACAATATTCTTAATCATTGTTTATATGAGTACTTGTTTCATATATTAAACCAAAAGCATTCCAATAAGAATTATGAGTCAACAAATATGGAAAATACTTTTTATAGATGGAACCTTTTTTCTTATACAGAAGGTGAGGGCAAAAACCTTGCTTGTAGAGTTACTGCCTTCAGGTGTGCAGATATCAAAATTAATATATCCTGAACAGATATCTTCTAGAATATTCATCATACAAAAAAGGCAGTTCTTAGGCATGTAGAGTGTAAAATACTACATTCTACAGACTTACTTTATTAATTTGTTCAGTATTAGCCACAGACATTTTCTATAGCTGTTCTTCTCAAAGTATTAAACCAGCCTGTTAAACCTGATCCATTTTCCTCTGTCCTCTGTAGGTATGTTTGTTGCAAAAATAGACTTGTTATTAGATTAATAGTGTAGACTCTGTTCAAATGTTACAGCTCATACCATTTAGGACTACTAATGTACTGCAAAGTTTTATAGTAGCAATGTCATTTGGCAACTTGGATTCTTAGCAGAGACCTAACATGCAGCTTCCTTGATGACCAAACTCAGTAACCTGTCCCTATTCAAGCAGAAGATGATGCATTTCTCTAGATCATATAATACTGCAAAACCTTACAATAAAAGTGCAAAGTATTAGAATAAATATAGTTAATCTACAGTAATTAGGAATTGATCTTGTTTTTTGGGTAGACTGGGTTTTTTTTCCTAAAGCTTAAATAAAAGTGGAAATGTTCCCCAGCTATGTGAAAATATCACTTGGGATTATTTCAGGTCTGTTTCTCTAAAGCTTTTTCTGGTCTTGTACTTTAATTTAAGATGGTTCCTATCTAAAAAAAAAAAAAAAAAATACCTAATTCTCCACTCACTTTACCTGCCTAACCAGAAGTAGTAGAAAGTAAGTAGTTATTCTTCTTCATATTTATATCTGAATAAATCCAAATTAATTGCCTACAAATTTGAATAAGAATAATTTGTACAAGCAATAGCAGAATTTATCCAGTTTTATTTTACAGGAGAAAAGTTCTGACTGGAATAAAGTTAACTTTCTTCATAATAGCCCCTATATTATATTTTGTGTATGTGACGATAATGATGATGACAACACATCAGTGTTTTGGCTATTGCCAAAGAGATCAGCATCAAGGCTTCATATCTTTCTCAAGCAGACACCCAGCAAGTGAGCTGGGAGTGGGAAAGAGGTTGGGAGGGCACCCAGACAGCACAGCTGACCCAAACTGGCCAAAATTGACTTCTGCATATCGGTATTTGTATCGGTATTTGTCTTCCCAAGCAGCTGTTCTGCATGTTGTGGCCCTGTTTTCCATGAAGTGCTAAAACATCTTCCTGCCAATGGAAAGTATTGAAGGAATTCCTTATTTTGCTTTCCCTAGCTTTTCTTCACTTATTAAACTCAATCCATGAGTTTTCAATTCTTGCTCTTCTGATACTTTTCCCCATCCTGCTGTAGGAGTGACTGACTGACTGACTGACTGACTGTGTGGGTGCCCAGCTGCTGGCCAGCATCAACACATAACAAGCACTCACATCCTCAGAATCATTCCTTGGAATATAGAAAATACGTATTACTCAGGATGGTCCAGTGAAAAGTAGGACTTCTACAAGGAATCATCCTAAAGGTTAAATGAAGCTGTCATGTTACCACCATAACTAGATGGGAGGAATTTAGTGGCAGATAAGAGCATAGGAGGTCTTTTGGCATTCTTTTTTTCTGAGAAGAGAGAAGTAAATGAGAGCTATCCTAGGGGTAAGTTTCACTGAACCACCGTACTAAAATTTGAGTTGGTTGTGGACAGGCTATAGCCTGAAATAAAACAAAAATTTAGAATTTGTACAGCAAATGCATCAGCAAAAATAAAAGCTCTTCAAACTGTCACCAGGCTGGCAAGAAGTAGTAGATAAACCTAGGATGTACTCTTATGTGGGGAGTTCTTCATATGGTTCTTGATCTCTCTGTTACTCCTGGCTTTCATATGGACAATTTCCTGCTAGTAACCCAAATGAGAAAAAATGCGTTTAGTAAAAAAATTTTTTTTTGCAACAATTTAGTCTTCCATTAACTTCTTCCAATCCCAAGCTAACTTCCTTTTTGTAGCTCTCATACTTCCCATCCCTATCAGAAATATGAGGAGAGGAGAAGAAAAAAAAAAAAAGAAGTAAACAGAACCTGCCTGGGAGCATTGTTACTACTCTATTTCCTATCTGAATCTTAATCAAAATGTAAAATACATCTTTCCCCTGAAAACATAAGAAGGATTACCTGCTCTCAAATGTATGGCATAAATTGGGCCAAAAATGTGTTGGTTTTTTTTTTTCCTATTTTGTCCTCATCACATTACAGCTGCACCTTTTAAATAAAGATGAAATATGTAGCCTCTATATTTCCCCTCTTAATTATTTTCTAATTTCTTGACTGCTCTGTATCTTTTTATCTTCTGACTTCTTTCTATGTCTCAGCATCACTTCTGCTTTTACCCTCTCTATCCCAGTTTCACCTCACTTTATCTTCCCCATCCTATTTGCTCCTCTGTATTTTTAAACAACTTACTGATAGATGTCTGTAGATTTATATTCCTTCCTCTCCTTCTCATTTTGGTGTTTTCTATCAGTCAGTCATCCTTTGAAGTATTCCCATGTTTGCTTAAACTCAAGGGCCAATATTATATGAGTAAATATAAAACTCTGTCTGCCTTTGTGTTATAAAGCTGCCTTTGACTTTTGTAGCTGCTTTATGTTTTGCATTTAGTTGAGATTTAGGATCTGGGAATATTTCAAATATTTAAGATCATTGGGAATTTAGGAAAGAGTATGGATATAAAACACCTAGAAGAAAGATTAAAAAAAAAAAAGGCCTGGATTCTGGGTTATGAATAGAAAGTTTAAGAAAAATAGGCACTGGAGTCCTACATTTACAGAGAACTCTGAGTGATGTTAGATATGCATCTTCCGCTTCCTATTCCTTTGTCCTGTGGCAAAGCTGCTGTGTTGTGAAACACAATTTCTGCTAAAGCAAATGAAAAAATCGCAGGGCATTTGAAACATGGTTCCTGTGTCACACCGGGGGTATTGTGTTCACCAGCTGATGACCAGCCAGCAGAATTTAGCTATTTACCCAGGACCAAATCCTCAGTGGGTACAAATCATTAGGGCTCAATCAAAGATGGGAACTGTGATATTTTCCACCATCTGAGTAACATTTCTCCAGGGAATTTAATTTCTCCAGAGGTGAACAATACCTTCTACCTGCTGTACCAGGGAGACCAAAGCCTGGCCTTCTGTGCCCAGTCTAAATAAGAACTATTTCAAGCTCTTATCTAGGTCTGCATATATACACTATATATATATATATACAAATAAATCTATTATATAGCATATGAAAAATGTACATTGACATTTCTATAACAGATCTCAGTATAGAATTAAGATGTGCATCTCAGCCTTACATTAAATTTGATATCATTTGGCATCTTTTTGACCTATTCATGACTTCAGAAGTTGGGGACATGCAAACTGGAATAAGGTAATGTGTTTGTTCAAGGCATAAAATGGGAGTCGTGTTAATCATACTCATGTTTTTCAGTGTGGTGCTATGTGTTTAAATGTAAAACCAAAAAAATATTCAGTCCTATTTTTATATCATTTTATTTCTAACTGACCTTAGTGTCTATTTCACGGACCTTAGATTAAGGTTGAGAGTCAACTTCACACTATAAAAACCTCAGCCAGGATTAATCTACTGTCAGCATGTATGTAAAGATAGGTCTTAAGTATGAGTCATAGACTCCAAGTCCTTTTTTCCACTAAAAACTGATCTTTAGTCAGTAGAGCTGAGTAGTGAGAGAGAGAGCTCTGACCAGTTGTGGGTGGGTATTTTCAGGTAGGTTTAGCTGTTTGGTAAACTCCAGCATGTGAATTGAGTAAAGGCTGCCTGCAGAAGTGAGGTAGAGCATTCATATCAGGTGGAAGCTGGGGAAAGATGGTGGACAGAGATGTGTATTAGGCTTGTGTAGAAGGAATAATGTCTTATATGAGAGGCTGAGGATATTTAGGTTAAATTTATATGTCTTTATGAGTGAATCTCTGGCTAAAAACTAAAGGTATCATTATGTTGGAATGTGACCCTCTACAGGGAAATGAAAAAAATTAAAATACATTATTTGTAAATATTGACATTATCTACATTCAGTAGTTATTGATGGGAAAAAAAAAAAGAGAAAGGAGGAAGACAAAGCAGGAAAACAAGAGAGGCATTCAGAGTTTGTGGCATGAACTACTAAAGCTAAAGCAGCTGCAGTCTTCAGAAACTAAGTTTCATTCTCTCCAACCTTTACCTACTTTCTCCTAGAAACCCATTTTTGCTCTATCTTCTATAACAGATGCAAATTTCAGTGTGTGCTGCAGTTCTGTTACTGTAGGTGCTGCTGGTTTTCTTGCACCCCTGAAAGCTTACAAACCTAACTTGAAAGCTAAGCTCTTTCAGCAAATATCTCTGATATTCAGTCTTTTTAAACTGTCACATATTTATCTTAAATTACTAAAAAATAACGCTAAACAATAAAAGAAACAAACTGAAATATTCTTGCCACAGGAAAGTTGTAGTTTTGGTGTTTTTTGGTTTTTTGGGGTTTTTTTGTTTGTTTGTTTGTTTTGGTTGTTTTGTTTTGTTTTGTTTAATTCTTTTTTTTGTTTTGGTTGTTTTGTTTTGTTTTTTTTAATTTTTGTTTTTGGGGTTTTTTTTTTGAGAAAGTGAAACTTATTAAAAGCTAGCATACCTCAATTTGAAAAGAAGGACACTTTCAGATTTGGTCTTGGAGTAGAGTTCAACCAGTCTGCTTTGAATTTCCATTACTAGGTCCAAATCTCTCCTCATCCACATGGTTCTGCAGGAGGTAGTGTACCACCTGGACTCCAACTGTTCATCTAAAAAGATCCGTCTTACACAGCTCCAGTGAATACTTTGGAACTTAGGGTGTCTCAAAAGTGTTTGTGCTCCTGTGTAGAAAACAGAAAACCCCGCTGCTTGGTTTTTGGGTTTTTTTTATTTCATTTGTTCTTCTTTTTCTTCCTGAATACAGCCAAGGAAAGATTTGTTTTAAAACAAAAAGTTCTGTGCACAGCACTTGGCAAACCATTTGATCACATCAATTCAATGTAAACCAAAAATTTAAGCCCTCCATAGGGAGTGAAAGCATTTATCTGAATGCTAATAGATAAATTGTATTCTTGAAACAGGGGTTAAAAACCTTGAGCTTTGTGTTTCACTTTGTTTGGTTTCTGTCCTGAAATCTATTCTTAAACAAATCAGGCAAACAACACACCTTACCGAGCACCATGGGGAAATGAATATAGGGATTCATAAGTATTCTCCTAGTTTGTATGCATGATTCACTGTCTGGTGGCAAAAATCAATTTGTCTCTTTAAAAAGGCCCCCTTGGGGCTAGAGGAATGCAGAGCTGTAATGGTTTACTGTCTTGAGAGCCTTTGTCTGATGACAAACAGAACTGGAATTGACAACAGAGAGTTATAGTCATGAGTAAAATTATTCATGTGTTATGGCTTTTTCCGTCACCTGGCTTTGCTAAACTGCACCTGCAAAACAGTGCATCTGTGTCATTCATGTAGTCACCTCAATTGCATGCTTCCCTGGTATTTACAGACACTGACAGTGCTTGCATTTTTCTATCCATTTATATGTGCTGATATCCCTTTGCAAATCAAGCACTCTGCTGTCTGCACAAATGTACAGGCATTGGTAGATATTCAACATGAACAACAGAGAACCCCACTGAGACTGTTCCAACCTTTACGTCACACAGTGAAGTATATGAAAGAAAAGGTGCATGTCTGCACACATTTCATTACCTTACAGGCAGCATCAGAGAGCGGAGACAGCATAAGGCTCAAACTCAGAAAATACAGGTTTTATTCACAGTTCAAGCCTTGATCTGCTGCATTGTTTTAAACACATTTTATTACCTCTCTGTAAATTCTCCCCTTCTATTAGATCTTATTTTTTTTTAATTAAAAGGTAAAAATTTGAAATATCATCCTTTTTTACTGTAGCTAATACAGACAGTCTCTTACAGTCACAAGTTATTTTACAAAAATAAGTTAAGATTAATCAGTAATACCATCTCCAATTTAATATCTGCCAAATGTGAGTGGAATATTGCTAGTTGATACAACACAAAGGCTTGGCCCAGTACCAGAGAATTTTTTAAAACACCTTGCTTTTTATCTACAAATAAAATATATTACTTCTTAAATTTTGCACTGAAATTAACTAAGGCTTCAATATATTAAACGTGGCATAGGAAATCACAGACTGTGGCAATGAAATGCTGGACTGGTTAGGAAACCTTTTGAATTCTTATTTGTTCTGATTGAAAATCTTGAAGTCACTTGTATGTTTTGTAATAAAGTTGTGGTTTAACCCAGCTGGCAACTAAGCCCCACACAGCTGCTCACTCACTCCCCACCCATGTGTCAGGGGAAAGAAGTGAGAGAATAAAAGTGAGAAAACTCATGGGTTGAGATACAGTTTAGTAGGTAAAGCCAAAGCCACAGCTTTACAAGCAAAGTAAAACAAGGAATCCATTCCCCACTTACCGTGGGCAGAGAGGGGTTCAGTCATCGGCAGGAATGCAGGGCCTCATCTCACCTAACAGTGACTGGGGACAATCAATGCCTTCAGTCCAAACACCCTCTCTTTCTTCTTCTTCTCTGCAGCTTTATAGTCTGAGCATGATGCCTTGTAGAAGGAGTGTCCCTTTGATCAGCTGGGTCAGCTGTCCAGGCTGTGTCCCTTCCCAACTCCTTGTCCACACTGAGTCCCCTCTCTGGTGGGGTGGAGTGAGAGGACAAAGAGGCCCTGACTCAGTGTCAGCCCTGCCCAGCTGTAATAAGCACATCCCTGTGCTACAAGCACTGTTTCTGTCACAAAAACAAAAACAGAAAAACCAACCAAATAAAAATTACAAAACACATCCTCCTGGTTGCTACTGCAAAGAAAATTCATTCTACATCAACCAAAATCTCCATGAAATTTTAACTAAAAATAAATATTTTAGAAAACCAAAGGAAAACATAGAGAAAAATAAATTATTAAGAAAACTTCTTCCCCTCCCTTGAATATGTGTTTGGGTCAAACCAGAAGAATAACAATTCAATAAAATGGAAACTCTGACTATCAAACCTAGTTTCAGTTGAAAAATGGAGAAGGATACTTACAAAAAAAATAAATATATATATGTCTGTCCTCTATTAAGGTACTCAGAGAGATAAAGATATGCCCCAAGTTTACATTATGTGCAACAATAGGCTGTCATTGTACAGATGATAAGTTCTGTTGGCACTGGGTGCAGAAAAATAATTCAATACCAAATTAGTATGGTATTATGCATAAGGATATTCTGGATTGATTGTACAACCAGATGTTGTGTGAATTCAATAAAGAAATGTTTTGTGTCACCTCTTTTCAAACAGACATGCCAGCTTCATTCCCAGTTGAGATGAGAATCCATTGCTTATTCTATGAACAGTAGACATTTTGTCTAATAATGAATAGATTTTTTTCCAGTCTTCTGATGAAATTGTTGAGTGCCAGATATAGCTGTGATTTTCTAAATTTTATTTTCTCTGGAGAGGGAGCAAGAGTTTAATTTAGGCCTGAGGACCTTGTTTTGAATGCATGTGAAACAGAAGTAAACTGCTCAGTAGCATATCCCACAGATAATATTATAGCCTTTTCTTATAGAAGAAGGCATACACCCCGGTTAAAGGCTAAACTGGAGATAAGTGATAAGTTAAAAAAAAATCAGCATCATACAAGAATACATTAATTCAATGGAAATCACTCAGTCCAGATCAGCTAGAAGATACCACTGGTGAGATTCAGTGATATCAAAATATATGTATACTCACATGTATTCTCTGTTTGTATACTAAACAATATGCACTGAAAGCAGAAAAAAATTATGCCGTATTATCTTCTCTGAATTTAACCTTTCCTTTATGACCTCAGGCCCACTGTGGGGTTTAGAGTTGTCTCTTCCTTAAAGAAGCCACCTTCTTTCTTTTTATACAATGTGAGTAAATGAAAAGCATTTTACTGTTACTTGCAACCATAAAAAAGAGACAGTGTCAGCTATTCCCAGCAGCTTTCTCCTAATCCTGTTGCTTTGCCTTTGCATGAAACTTAATGAACTGGCATTGCATTATTCTACATGCATTTACTGCAGCAAAGCAAGGTCAGTCAATAAACTTCTTATGAAGGAGCTGGAGAATGGATGATCTGACCCACACCCCCCTACTGCCTCCAAAAGCTTTTTTTTTCTCTTTAAAGACCATTCTTATCATAAGCCATTGGCATCTTGCTTAATAGGAGCATCTCACAGCCTGCTGGGCCAGCATAACTTAATAGGAAAGGGAGATGCTGATGGGAAAATGCACACAAGAGAGATGAGCTGTAAAAGTGTAACAGGCACACACACAGAGCAAAATATCCCTGAACACTCCAAAGACTTCTCAGTCTTGAAAACATTTACAACCAGGCACAGTGATTTATACTCCAATTCCAGCAGATTTACTCATGAGAGCAAGTAATATGCTCAGTAGTAATTAACAAGTTTGAATTTTCTCTGTTATTTTCACTGACTCTCACGCCTCTTCACACTGTCAAAGAGGTGTGAAAGAAGAAGGCCTGAGAACAGGATCTTATTTCATGTTTTTGCCTCAAAGACATTTTTGTGCTATCAAATCCAGCTTTGGAGAGCAAATGTCACCAACGAAGAAAAATCAACAAATGTGTAAATCCATATGTCCTCATCTCATTTATCTCATCATGTGTGCCCTGAAAGTCCCTCAAAACAGCATTCATCTAAATAAGTTGTGTATTTCAAAACTGAAATTGTAAAGTGGGCAATTTGTCTATTTAGTTTTTTCAGTTTTCTTTTGCTCTGTATTTTTCCCTCAAAACCCATCTGCACAAGCTGACCAGTGTAAGTTGCTGCATGAAGTCAGGTACCTAGGTGTGGTCGGCAAATTGGCATTCATTAAGCACGGGTTGGCTCTAGGATATTATAAACAGCCTTCTTTTTCCAGGGTTTAAACCATCAGCTTAAGGTTCCCTATTCAAAAGAGCACTCAAAGTCTTGTTGAGCTTTAAAGCTTGTGCTGAAGTTTCAGTAAGTGGGACAAATTTATATTGAAGTAAGATCTTATTTGATTTCTTAACACCAAGCTCCATTATAGCTACTTAAGTGTAAATTTAGGGCTAAAGCTGCCATATACAATGAAATAAGATAAAATTACTTTTCACCTTGCAAAGGGAATTACATGACAGAACACATTTAGTATTGTACTGTGCTTACATTCCTAGGAAAATTAAGGGAGGAAGATTTGGCTGAATTCAGACAATATTTTGTGTGCTTTTATAACTGTAATTGTCGAGAAGATTTTCTTCTCTGTAAATATTTGAGGTAGGACACTATCATTTGATAAAAGGTATTTTTGTACATACTTAGTTCCTTTTTAAAAAATTACTTTATTCCCTGTCTTTTCTCAGAAATTTTATCCAATGTCATAATTCTGGAGTTTTTTTAAAAAAAATTCATTTGGTTTGAGTTATAATGCTTTCTTCTACAATCAAAGATATGGTTGTGTGTTACAGATAGGCATGTTCAATGCTCAGGGGTAGATATACATTCCAAGAAGAATCTCTACAGTATGGTTTTTGCCCTTGAGATATTTTGGGATATAAAAAAATAACAAATCACAGAACTATTAGGGTTAGAAGGGACCTCTGGAAATCAACCAGTCCAACCCTCCTGCCAAGGGAAGGTCACCTAGAGCAGGTTACACAGCTACAGGTCAGGTTTTGAATGTCTCCAGCAAGGAGACTCGCCTGTAACCCATTCCAGTGCACTGCCACCAAGTTCTTCGTCATGCTGAAGTGGAACTTCTTGTGCTTTTGTTTATGCCCATGACTACTTGTCCTGTCATTGAGCATCACTGAAAAGAGTCTGGAACCATCCTCATGGCACCCAGTATGAGATCTTTATATGCATTGATGAGATTACAAAATATTAAGTAAGGTTAATTAACTATCTGTTCTTTCTAAGCTAAGACAGTAACACATTTCTCCTATAATTGTCAGAGAGGTTAAGTACTGATAAACATCTTTCCTTCAAAATATTTGCTACCTAATTTTCTCTGGAAAAATAATTTCATTAAATATTCAATCTTGTATATCTCATTATTCAAAATTAGTATTGTTGGTGGAGCAAAATTAATTAAAGTGAAGTAGTTTTCAGTAACCAGAGGTAAAATCTCAATTATCATTCAGCTCCATAGCATAATGACCTCTTATTTCATTGCAGGCAAGATCTAAAATAACTTCTGGTAGTTATACTTTTCCAGACAAGTCTTCATTACATTATTTAATAAATAAGGAATCTTGGATCTTTTCCTGAGAAGAAAGAAATCTGACATGGCAGGATATTTGGTTTTGGCTGATATCTCCTTCTTCTTCACAATGGATGACCCAGGAGAGACCAGCTGAAGAAGAGGTCTCATAACACCTCGATATGTCAGAACAGTTCTTGAGAGAAGGAAATTAGGCTATAAATGTCCAGTAATTCCTGACATTATCTTTTTCCTTTTCTTCCCATTACTATGCCCTGGACTGCTGTTTCCCAGACATGCCAAAGCACTATTGCAACCCCAAGCCATGAGTGAGTGGCTGGAACGCTTATGCAGAGGTGCAAGGAGGCAACAGGGCAAGGTGGAGCCTTGTGCAAGGCTGCTGGAGGGAGTCCCTGTCTCTCAGAGACTGCTGTCCTTCCCACTCCTCAGCTGCTGCTTTGGAGCCCTTGCCTGAGGAGAGACACCCTTATGTGGAGGTCACTGATCCAGAGATCCCAGTGAGAAGTGTTCAGGTAGCTTCCTTCATATAAACTCAGGCTGTATAAGGACCTCCCAGCTGTGCTGTTAGACTGTGTTTGTTGAGTTTCACAAAGACCCCCCATCATGACAAAGGTTATAGAAAGTGCCATTTAGGACAAACTGTGTCAGGTTACCAAACCTGATACCTCAACTCTAACACTTGAGGGGGGCAGGGAAATACAGCTGGGAGCTCTTTTCATTTTAGCAGGAAACCTCCTCCAGAAAGGACTCCTGGTTAACACATCACCTTTATTCTATCACGAGGGTAAAAAGATACTGCTGTAACTCATTCCTGAGCTTAGACACATTGATTTCTCTTTCTGACTTACTGGGAAATTTTGCTGCTTTTCCAGAGAACAACTCCACAATTCTGTCTTTGTGATCTGTGTAGGCACTTCTAAGGGCAGATTTAAAGAAAGTGTTTCAAGGTTCCCTTTTCAATGACCTAATATTATTTCACTTGAAATAATCTGAGCATACTTAGTAGCACCAGATTTTGATAAAATATGCTCTTTGAATAAAAAAATATTTTATGTGTAAGTCACATTGTCACTTTATATTAACTTTCTTATCCATTTCACCTTTATACTGTCCTCTGTATTCATTCATTTTTAACTAAGTTATCTTTTTTCAGTCCTGAAATAGATTCTTAAAAAGGCAGGAGTGTCTGTGTCAGTCTTAAAGAAAGTTATGCTCTGGCAATTAAAAGCTGCTTGAATTCTTCATAAGCAGAGGAAATTTTGTTAGAACCATGTTCTTTCTGTAAACTAATAAAGTTAATATATAACTCTTTCACATAGCTTTCCATCCTTGAATCTTTGCAAAAAGGCACTTCAGTATTACAATGTAACTTTGCCCAGTGATTTTGACCTGAGAGTTTTTCTGGTACAGAAAATTCCCTAGACAGAAATGTTACTTTATATCAAAATGTACTGGTTTATCAAATTAAATATCATTATCAAATTCTGTAAACTAAATTTTGTGAGCTTCTTGCACTGGGTTTTGATTCTGAAGCACTAAATGTGACATTTCTGTAACTAGGCTGCTTCTGTTACACATTTTCTCAAACACCAACATGCTCTTAGCCGAAAAGATCTCCAACCTAAAATTAGTAATTGCAGCACTCAGCATCTCTAAATGCCTGTTGTGATTTTTTCCCCTAATTGTTCCATTTTGATCTAGTATCAGATTATAGAGACAGATCAGTTAAGCGTAGTGCTGCATGATGCCATTTCTGTGGCTGTAGCAGATAGGAAGACTATTAGCTAATGTCCTTTCTATCTTCAGAATCAGTGGATCTCAGACCCTGCTGCAGTGATTTATATCCAGGTGTAATTGCAGCACACTTCACAAAGATTCCTAAATGTACTTCAGAAGACAACATGACCTTAGAAGAGGTCTTCTTCTGCATGAGACCGTGTCAAGGACCACAGTATGTAATGACACAGTTACCCTGTGAATGACTTTTGGGAATGATACTAATGATTTTGAAGCAACATTTAAACATCTGGTGTCTCAACAGCTCATGTTACCATGTTTTCTGTGGTATGTCAATAGCTCATGAGAGATCAGACAAATCTTCTAGTTAAGGTAATCTCATTACAAAGATTTTTGTGGTACACGAAATGTAAATGGAAAGCATACAGCTAAGAAGTCTCTTCTGGTTAGTTCTGCACTAATCTCAGCTCAGTTTAAGGAGTACCTTTGTATTCTTGAGATAGCTCTACTCCCTAAGCTGCAATATAAAACATTTAACAGGCCCCTGCTCGCCCTCCCAAAATTTTCTACTGTGGGATTTTAAACAGCAACATAATAAACCTACTTGCAAGGGCACTGCATGCACTTTCATTAGCTTGGAAGAAATTTAACTCTACAGAATGCATCAAAATCCCTGCTGTGAAACTGTCATCTTCTAAGCGCAGTCAAAATAAGCTCTATAATCTCTTATTCATTTTAAAATCAAAATTATTCAAGCCTCTGATTTTTCCTTTATTTTTGAGCTGTAGTCTTGTGGTTTTATAAATCCTGAATAAAAATAACAGATCATTATTCACAGTCCTTTTAGTCTTCATTAGCATAGACTGACTCACCAGCTTGCTAAATAAACAGAACACATAGGTTAGACATATGTTTTTTCACCTGACTTATTTCATGATGCAGAAAGTACTTCAGTTCTATTTCAGCCCTTTCCTGTGTGAGAACAGAATGCACCAATTAATAATGTCAAATTACAGCCAGAAACCCATGCCTGAATGAACTTGTCAGGACAATGAGACTTTTCCACTTATTATTTGAGAAAATTCAAGTGAAAGAGAGAAGCTGTGAGCAGTTGTAAAATTTTCAGTCCTTTATCAGTGCTACAAATAAATACATGTAAAAAAAGCTTGCATTTTAATGCTTTAAAATAACACAAAATTTAAAAATCAAGCTTTATATATGAAACATTTTTAAAATGTCAATTTTTATATGCTGGACAATGACAGTATCAGCTATTTAGAAATTAATTAAAAATGTTTTTTAATTTCTATTTGTAAAAACCATCCTAATCCCTTATTCCACTTTTATTAGTATTATGAAGACAAGTTAACTCTGAAAGAGAGCTGGAAGGTCTTGGATTTGATGTAGGGTTCGCCAAGAAAAAGAACCAAGAGAGGATTTGCCTGCCTTTTGAATAGTGTAGCTGTCCTAGACCCTGCCTGGACATGACAGATGTGAAAGGACACCGTGTGTCTTACAGCTGCTTATTTATTCCTTATCATTCTCATGCAAAATAAATAGAATTAGCTGTTTTCAAAGACTGAGGGGTGTCCATTGCAGAAAACATACCACGCATTATTGTATCACTGCTGAGTACCACAGCAATTACATAACAAACAATTCCCACTCTGAGAGGTGGGTTAAAATAAATGCAGTAATAGAGAGTGAGTACAATAATAAGAAAGCATGAGTTTGCTATGAGCTCTCTTTCCCCAATCAGTCTCCTAACACCTCCCAAAGTCAAACAACTTGTGGGTAGCTTGTTTGGCAGCTGGCTGAGCTGCTGCACACTTGCTGGAATAACTCACCCACAGATGTCTATGCCTACTATCCTGGCAGTGGCCAGACTTTGGAGCATTTCCCACAGTTTGCGGCAAGAAGTAGCACTGCAACAAGGACTGACTCTTCTCCCACAGGCTTGGTGTTTAATTCAGCTGTACTACAGCCATTCTCTTTATATTGGAGGAGTGCTTACACCATTCTTAGAGCAGGTTAAAATGGAAGCCAATTTAGAAGTACTGTTATTACATCAGGGTATTGTGGAGACAATTAAAACAATTATGTTCCCTATCCAGTAGGAATAAATGGATTCCTGCTCTATCTTAGTCTACCAAATGAATCATGGTAAAGGAGGAATCACATCCCTCCATCCAGGAGAGTTGATAATTGTTAAATGGGTTAGGTGTAAGCACAGTAAATAAAGCCATCCAGTTTCCTACCAGCATCTAAGCAGCAGTAGCTGAACTGGCTGTGGGCCGTGTCTTGTGAGAGGATTCAATAGCTCAGCTAAGAGCTGAAAAAAATCAATCTTTCATCTAGATCAAATCAATTGATATCTTCAGCTAACACATAATTATAGAACATTTCCATTTCCTTTGCAATTATTCATGCGCCATTGTGTTCAAGGTATCTCTGTAGGAATGGCAAAACCTTCTGTGAAGGCCTCTAGTGCGGGCACATCTTTGACTGCGTGGAGTCAGGTGCCTTAGGTCAGACCTGCCACAGGACAGTTCTACGTTTCTATAGTGCTTTTTAGTGTCTTTCTTCCATGCTCAGACACCAGCTATGGAGTAATTAATCATGGAGATGTAAAACGTTACACGTGCAAAAGATGCCTATTCAGATGAGGCCACAAACCTTCCCCTGTGGTTAACTTAACAGAATTATTGCAATTTCTTCATTAGTTATCCTGTTCATAGCTATACCCTCCTTGAAAGGAGGAACCATTTACAGAAGAAAGGTAGTAAAATATTTACAGGGTAGCCAAATCCAGCATGACAATTTCCCTTAGAAAAGACACACCTGTGTTTATGAGAGCTTGTTATGGTGGTTCAAAAAATATTTTGGCTTGATTTATTCTGCCACTCTATCCATTGTGGAGCAGGCTGGCACCTGCCCTTCTATCCTAAGGAAAGGGCTAAGCACAATTGTGCTGCTCCTAGAAACCCCAGCAGGGAACTAACCTGTGCCAGCCCATTTTTTGTTGTAACTTATTTTCTCTCACTGGTCAGCAATTTGGAGGTCACTTGCATGGAAAAAGGAGAGAGCAGCTTATTGGCAGCTACTCTGCTGCCATGGTGATTCCTGGAGTACAGAGAATAGTGCATGAAGGATCATAGTGGGATACAAGGAGGTAGGAGTCATCATTTTTATACAGAAGACAAAATAATAGAGGAAGAAAAGTAATGTAGGTCTGTAACAGCAGAAATGAAATAACATTTTATATATCAAACAAAAAGAAGTCAGCAAAAGAGATGCAGAGATGGGAAGGACAGGGATGCATGGTAAATTTCATCAAATTGGCTTAGTATCTTTTTAAGAAACTGTAGTGGGACTGGGGAGATTTTTGTTTGCTTGCTTTTCTCATAAATTCACAGACAGAAAAATGCTGGCCAGCTTTAAAAAGGGGCATCAGTCATTCAGGCATTTAGCCAACATCACCACTGGGCCCTATGAATGTCAGGTGCTGTTCAAAAAACTAATTAGTTTGTTTTCCTTCAACACTTTGTTGAAAGAATGTTTCATTAGAATGCAAATGGTATTAACTCACAAGGCAAGCTAGTCAAATTCTTTCAAAACATCCCACATAGACCCTTATCATAACCTACCGAATAATAAATGCTAAACTCACTTTAGAAGATAGAATTCATACTGGTAGCAGGACGCTGACTGTCAGACAATTTACAGCTTTTATTATTTCAGATACTTTGAGTCCCAAAGTAATTCATCTTGTTACCTCTGTTAACAATGGATTGGCACTTGCCACTATAATTAGCTGGATTGATAGCTGAAAAGTAAACTACTGCCTTTGTGAAAAGAATATGGTTGAAACACATCCTACCATGTATTTTTTTCTGCTGCTGCGGCCCCTCCTGTCCTTCCTGCCAGCAGCAACTACAGCAGGGCCTCAGAGTATGAACAGGTTCAGGAAAGCTGCAGCCACATGCTCACTCCTCTGTCATCTTTCCCAGTCCAATTACACATGAATTCAGTCTCTGTGCTACTTTCTTGCCCAATGACTTTCTCTGAACAGATTGCTGAGCACTTTCATTCCTTTCTACTCCTGCCTTCATTTTGGCTGGATCAAGACATTTCAAAAGTCAGACTGGATCAGCTCCTGCCAACTCATTAACCATTCATTAAGTCCACTTAATATTCCTGGCCTTTCTCTTGTCAAGTTCATTGATTCAAGCCGCAGTGAAGCTCAGGTCCCAGAAGGGTGATGAGCGCTACCATGAGTGCTCTCCACTGAGGGTGCCATTGGCATGAGGTGCTGGTATCTGATGAAAGGCAGTTCATGGCACAGCTGAACCATGGAGCCTACACCCTACACAGACAAAGAAAAGACAAAATGTGTCTTTGTGGGAGTTGCACAACAGGTAGTTACTGTCTTCCGTGTGAGAGGAAAAATGCTGGGCTACAGATGCAGCTGAAGGAGGTGAGAGTCTTGGCCAAGCAGAAAAAACGCACTTAGTACAAGATGCTGATTGCTCTGCTATTCAGAACTGGAGGGCAGTCATTCAGTACCATGCTACCTCAGAGCCTGCAGCTGGCAGAGTTTACACTGATCTTACAGGACCCAAAAATCCAGCTCTGGATAACCATTGTTGCTGAGCAGAAGAGAGTTTGAATGCCAAATTGGACAAGAAGAAAGGGTAAGACTCTTTTTCCTGGTTCCAGTCTTGTTACTGACTTAGCAGTCTCAATGATTAATACAGTAGTACTCAGAAATCCTAGAAGAGTAATAAGAGTAATATAAATTCCACCATTTTCTCCCAATGAAAGTATTTTTTCCCATTTTCACAGTAAGATCCAACTTAGACTTTTACTCAATGCAGGGATTCAAACACTTTGCAGGCAAAAAGAAAATAATATAGAGATTAGCAAAACACAGTATTTTTAAGTGTAGTGATTTATTGTCAACAAAACATTCAGATAAGCAGATGTGCTTTTAGATAGAAACAGTTTAGAGACCTTAAAAATAATAATATTCACAGAAGAGTTTCTTGTTTTGTTCTTGACTCAAATAATCTCAACAATAGGTTAATAGACTTAAACTTGCCACTGGAAGGCATGCTCATATGTATGCAAAATAAAATCTTTTACAGGACTTACGGCACAACTGAGATTGAAATAGTAATTTATATCCACAGAGATTTTAAAGACACAGGCATAATTTTTAATATGATATTATGATTGAAGAATCATCATCTCTAAGCCGCTGTAAAAATTAAAATTTGCAGAAGAACATTGTTTTGAGTATATCAAAGCATTCAATTTTGCATAATTTCTAAAAGTTTCATTGCTATTTAAGTAATTTTCTCTTTATGTCCTGTTTTTTCAAATAACAATTTTCTTTTAATTTCTAGTTGAAAAAATTTTTGATGCAATATTTATTTCATTAAAATTCAATGAATAATTGATTCATTGGATTTCATCCTTAATATGATGGACTTTTTACAATGTTTGAGCTTTACTCTGTGATTAGCAGTTGGTGGAACTGGTTACTGATTCATCAATCCTATAAGCTAATATGTCTTTGATCTTGCCTGTTTCTAATTCACACTACTAAGCCAATGGTGCCTTTAAAAAGTGTATCGCTCTGTTTTTTGTAGGTCAGAAGCCTGTGCTCAGATCCTGGTTAGACTAGTCTATAGCTCTCTTGCAGCCCATAATATTTGGGTTTCTTCCACAAGTAATCAAGATTCATGGGGAATTGGTGCACATCCCAGTCTGCTCAAATACAGAATGAAAACTTGGGAATTAAAACAACTATTCCCAGGAGGAGATTGACTTCACATCTTCACAAAGAAACAATTTTTCACAAAGTTCTATTAAGAACCTTTCATTTGGATCCTCTGACAGACATTTATGAAAATAACAAAAAGTGGCTAGCTTTCTTTGCAAAACTCTTGACTGTTGCAAAACTCTTGACTTTGTAAAACAACATATCAAGGACAAAAGGAAGGGAAAATGAAATTGTGAAGGTGGATACTGTGCAAAGGGGAAGAAAAAGAGTAGAAAGAGTGTGTAGGATGTGAGAAATTAGAGATCTGAGATGGCTGTTGCCAGACAAAGCATCTGTAAATGCACCTTTGCTGCAGAGTGTTCCATACACTCTACCGGTGTGAAGTAAAAGAGGGTCTATGCACCAAAGAACCTGGATGGAAAAATAATCAGATGATAGGTCTACATTTAGATTAAGTTTGTTAGAAATATTCACTCTGTTCTCTGTATTTTTATACTCTGAAATCCTAAAACAGAAAACCAAACCAAAACAAAAAATAAAGCAAACTAGATTTCATTCACTAGAATGAAATTTAACTCACAACTAGGAAGAGTATTTGCTTTTAAATATAATTGAAGTAAGGACAAAGTAAAATTACAGAACAGCAAGGCATGAACCCACTGCATTTTCTCTGTGTGATACTGTTCCAAAAACTCAGTGAAGCAAGATACTCATACTGTGTAAAATATTAAATTATTCATTTGATTTGTATTTAATGGTTCCAAAAACCCCAAGCTGGTAAAACACAAACAACACTTAGTGCACCTTTCTTTTTTTTTTTTTTTTTTTTTTTTCCTTCAAAAAGCATTTGTTCCAACACCTTCTGCATGCAGGCTAAATTATTTCCCTCAAGTTTTGTTTCCAACCAATGTTAGTAGAAAGGTGTATAGTCTTCTATTCCCATGAGGCACATATGTTTTCACACCCCCCAAGCACATTCCTTTCAACTGCTTGTTAAGCAGAGCCAACGAAACTGAGAATTCTTAAACAAAACACACATTAGCATGCCTCTTGTTTTCTTAGGTTTTCATTGCTCCATTTACTATTTGGAACTTCATCCCACTCCTATTGAAGTGAATAATGAAACTCCCATTGATTTCAGTTTGAAAGCCTCTCAATTGCATTAACATCTAACTGTTGAAAAAGGGAAAGCAGATCTGTGCAATGTTATCAACCAAAGTTTTGCTTCTGTATCTGCTCTACACTTCTGTATTGTGGAAGTTACTGCTTTATCTGGGATATTTTGTACTTGTGGCCATGTTTGCTTGTCTTTTGCATAGTGCTTCAAATTTTATCCAAGTCATAGTACTGATAGGAATAAAATGAAATTTAGAATATGCAGTCACCTTTGAAATAGTGCATGTCTGGTATTTATCAATTATTATTTAAACTTCTGTATCAGAAGGAGAAGAAGAGATGTTAATCTGGTCCATCTTCTGTTTGATAATGTCTCAAAGAACACCAGCTACTTCAGACATAATTACCCCAAGCTCTGGGGCTGCCCTGTACATTCTTCTGAAGTGACTGATAGTCTGGGGATGTTAGTGCCACTTCCTCAGCTTCCATCAGCTGCACAAGCCATCTCCCTCCTCCTACTTCTAAACACCTCTGTGGCTCTAAGGCTGACAGCAGAGCACGTGCCACTATCTATTCCTTCTCTTCCTCTCTTTGAGTCCTGTTACCATTTGTTTAATAACCTGTTCCACTAACCTTCACCACCTCCTTCTTTTCCATACTTTGTGATTGAATGATTTCATGGGTTCCAATTCAAATGAAGAAGACGTTGATGCTAGTGAAAATGTAACTGTCCAGAAAGAGGTAGTGTGCACAATCATCCTAAAACTTTTGCATGAAGCATTCCATCTCTGATGATCTGGCTGAGATCTTTCAGAATAGTGAACAGTTCCACAAAGCTGGCTTCCAAAATCCAGTTCTGCTCTCCATCCTTCTCATATTTTATGTTATCTCATGTGTTGAAACTGTATCTATTTCTGAAATCCCAACACACATACTTCTCTTCCTATAACAATTCCTTTGGGAAAAATTCCTTTGAAAGAACTCTGACAAATCACAGAGTATGTCTTGCATATATTAACAGACATTTGTTTATAGGCATAACTAGATCTACTTGAATTAGTTTTTTATTATATTTGTTTAAAACAGCCATGGCTAAAATTTATTTTTTCTTCTCCTTTTTGAGAAAATTGCATTTTGAAGCTCAAAAATTTTCATATCATCCCACCTCCTCAACATGTATTTAAGTAAATGTAATCAGACTTATTCTGAAGAAAAATATTTCATTGAGGCTAAGTAGAGGTTTTATATTTATGTGTGGGTGATATGTACTTTAAGTAGCAGTGATTTTTCTCTTGCCTAGGCCAGGCCTTTTTGGTCTCACTGGCACTGGTCTGTTAAAGCCAATAGAATGGCTGTGGAGAGATGCAGCTTCATTTTAGGCAACTTTGAGTGATTAAAGAAAGAGGAAACAGCACTGTAGCTGCTTCTTGTTTAAATTAAAAAAAAAATTTAAAAGTAATTAAAAGTAAGTAGTGAGGTTTTGAACAAGGGTTTGAATTTTTCTTTTCAGGACACATCCATTCACATATTTTAATGGAAAACAAGTATGCTTTTATTTTATGGTTTTAAATTTGTTTTCAGAATTAATCATCTCCACAGGAGGTAGGCTTTCTTTCTTTTGAATATAGAAAAACCCTGGTCCCCCGTTTCTTGTGGTGACAAGTTCATTGAAGAAAAAATTCTTCTTTCTTTTCCTGATACTTTCAAGAACAAATTGCAGAGTGACTTATTGCTCACCTTCACAGATGGTGGCAAAAAATACCCAAAAGGAGCAGTCAAGAAGTTATTCAACTTTTATGACACTTTCAACTAGATGGTTTTGGAACATAGATATCCCATATTCCTCGATTGTTTTCATTCATTCCCTTTAGCACATTACTGGTTGTGGAGCCAAGAGGAGGTAGAAAGAAAGATCTCTTCATCTGCTTAGGCTTTCACATAATGTCGTTTTTTCAGTGTATGTTTTTGAAGACTGAACACATTGAAATTTTTAAATTTTTATAATTTCAATCCTGAGAGATCTCATGTAATATTTAATAGGTTTTCAAATGCAGAGCTTTGTCTCCTCCTTTCCAGACCAGAACAACAGTTTGGGTCACTTCTGACTTAATTCTAGCAGGTGAGAACCTCTAGTGCCAATATTGCCCAGAAGTCACAGATGAAATGTGACACAAGCAGTCATACTGCACATTTATGAGACCATTTCCTTCTAGTCATTTTCCAAGTGTCCTTTGAACAGGAGATATATATATACACATACAGATATATATACACACACATATATGTGTGTGTGTGTACATATATATATGTGTGTGTGTGTGTACATATATATATATATAAAACTACTTGTTGCCAATATAACCATAGATTTTTCCCAGAGGAAGTTGCCTTTTTCTCTTCTTGTTATCATAATGAACTCTGTTCTCTTCTCTTCTCTTCTCTGAATCCTACTCCCCATTGGAACTAAATCTTCTCTGGAAAAATATGGAGGAAATTCCCAGAAGCAGGGGTGAAAAAAAAAAAATCTCCATTCAATTGTATATTACTGACTAAGGTGCTCTGAGTAAACATATATTTTTTCCCTATCTAAACTCAAAAATTTCCTCATGCATTATCTGATTCTGCATAGTATTTTCCTGTTTGGGATTGATGATAATGGAACTTACTTTATTTTATAGACTTGGGGAAAATAAACATAAGTGGAAGGTGAATAAAAGACTCAAAACTTCACTTCATGTAAGAAATAGCACAAATAAAAGAGCCATTCAACAATTCCTGAGTGTTTGTATATTGCACACAGGCTGACAAACTCATGCATTCGAAATCCTTTTGAGGGGAGGACTACTCACAGATGCCTCAGCTGTACTCTTATTATGCAAATGTATGTTGACATAAAGTTGCCCAGATATCTGAGAACTGCATTACCCTAGTGATTCCCACAGCACTGCCTTAGATCCTACCCTTCTCTGCTAACATTGTGCTTCCATTGTGGGAGGCTTTAGAGCATACTGATGCAAAAGAGCAGAATTTGCCCCTTAAAGTAACAGAGAGATTGACATATGTTTTCTCCATCCATTTGGCTAACCTACAATAAAATGCCTGGTGCTCCATCAGAGTTTGTAATTGATTGGCCAGTAAACAGCTTGTTGATAATAACATATTCTCGCCATCTGATGTTTTGAACAATTCCAGTAGCAATCTGCAGCAACGCTATTTACACTATGTTCCCTGCACTGGGCATGGATCCAGCTCTTACCACCACCAAGAACAAAGAAGCAGGAGGTCTGTCATAACCTTCAGAAGTTTTTGTGAGTAATTTTAAGGTTTTCAGAGACAGTTCTAGCAGAGGATTTGAACACAGAGATATTTTTCACGTTCTTTGTTTTATGTATCATAATGGGGAAGGAAAGAAGTACAGAACAAGTTTTCATAATAGATAAGCATTTAAAGGACATTGCCTTTGACCTCCTGCAAATACAGAGGATCAAGCAATGCAGAGAATGTCCCATTAGTCATATTAGGTGACCTTGGATTGATCTTCTAGTTTGTGTAATGCAGAGTATCTGAAACCATGTGCTCTGCCTATTCAGATAGTCTGCATTATCTCCCTCTGGGATCCTCCTATGGAATTGAGATCACAAAGGAGTTTGATGTATGCACATGTTTGTTTACACACATACGTACTAGTATGCAGGCAGGTTTCTACTAGACCTGAGCTTGGAATCTAAGAATCTTCTCAGCTGAGTGACCCCTTTTGGGATTTTGAGCTCTATAACTAAATATTTTTAAATTATCTACAAATAGGGACATGAAAGTAATACCACTGACAGAAGTCTTAGTGGAAGCAAGGTCTCTCCCAGCGGCAGTAACATTCCTCAGCTCTCTATAAACATTTAGTACAGGCACTGAGAGTACAAGTGCCAATGTGCTGAATTGTGAGACTGAGGAACATACCAGGATGGAGATGTGTCCAGAACAGAACATGAAGCTACTGGAGAACAGTCAATTACCTTCAAAATACTGTCTAAATTTAGGCACTTCCATTTCTATACAACAGCAGAGCAGGGGCTGAGAAGATCTAAGCCTTACACTTCACTTTCAAATTGCTCATTTCAAGCCCTCATTTCTGTTTTAACTGTCAGTATATTTTCTTTAATAGAATTGTGTATTCTGCATGTAATCATAAGGCTTAATAATGATCTCAAGTTGTGTTGTTATCAATCAAATCCCAGTGAGTTTAACAGATTTATCTGGCCTTTTTATAACATCGAAAATGAGACCTTTTCCCCTCTCAATGGCCATGATAATCCAATATTTTAAAATATGTATAAAATAACAAACAAAAAGACATAGTGCCTATTTAACACCTGCATTGCTTGTCTTTTAAAATATCCCCAGCTGTCCTGTTTCTTGGAGTTCCGTTTTAATTCTTTCAAGAAAACCTAAGATCCCAGTATCAGTGGTAATTAGGTTTAATTTCTTTGTTATAGCAATAACGAAGTCTTCTTGGCTAAAGGAAATTTAATGTCTTCCATAAATTTAAAAAATATTTTCATAAAATATTCTTGTACAAAACCATAATAATGCTATATTTCAGTGTGTTAAAAAATGTAAACCTTGCCCACACTTTTTCTTAATTAAAAAATTGCAAGCAAATAAAAAATATTAGTATGCTACTTAGTAAGTTCTTCTTTGAAGGTATCACTTTAATTGTGAAGATTTTCACTTACACAATCTAAGAATTAACACAGTTTCTTTCAAAGTATTTGTTTTATGAATACCGAAGTTATCTCACAATTTAATCTCCAATGGAGCTTTTTATTCTTTGACAGCATATTGGCTATGTACCAGTTTGGGGTTTTTTTATCCTTTTCACAGTTTCTTCAGCTCAGCTGTTCCACATAAGCTGCCAGAATTTTTAAATGGCTGCTTTCATTATTATTTAATGTGTGTTGGTTTCAGCAAATATTGTAACTACAACTGTTGCTTATTATGGGTCTTTTTTTTACCCTATAGTCAGTCAACTGGCAACATTCCAAACTCCTTTTTCATTTCCTATGACTAGAAAACTGTGCTTGCAAGGTCTACTCACTCTTTCAGATGTTTGACATCATTACTATTTAATATGCTCCTTCAAGAAATGTTGTTGCCACAGCATTTCCTGGCAGCTTTACAGTCCTGCTTCCTCATTAAATACAACTGTAATTGTGCTTAAAAAAAAAAATTACTTTGAACACAACTGTTTCCCACTCTGTCCTGCAATACCAGCGGAGACCGACTCGCTACAGATTTGTTATCTTCCCTGAGTTTCCTGAAAACAACTGCACCAAAGACCTAATTTAGTTCTCATAATTTCCCAGAGAATTTTAGTATCTACTCACCTAGGCAAGAAATATGGATAATGGAGTGGTTCAACACCTCTGAACTCATGTTTACTTAATTAGTTTCAAAAATGGAAGAATGAAGAAGTTTCAAAAGTCACTGAAATCTTGCCTTAATCATTTAAGAAATTAAAAATTAACTAATGCTTCCAATTCTGTTTAGAATACTTAGATCTGCAAAGCCATGATAGAATTTTTACATGGCCTTTGAACCTTGAAAAAACCTTGTGGGTTTTTTTCTCATGATGACTTACACAATAAGTGGATGTCCCTATCAATAATGCATCAAGTAAATGTAGATCCTCATATTTCCTAAACTTTTCTGTTCACTGCCTCGCCCTCTATTGATCCCCCTAGTCAATTCTGCTCTATATCTTGAAATTTCCCCACAGGCATTTAAACAAAATTCTATTAGGGCACTCAGCTGTGAAAGAAACCCCTTCCTCATCTTCCTTTTCTTTGTCTCCTCTGCTTCACTTGTCTCATTCAGGACTAAACATACTCTTAAAAAAAGTGAACATTATTTTTCTAGCATTTTCATTACAGAGTGAAGAAGGAAAGGTATTTCTTTGTCTGATATATTAAAAGCAAGGCAAACAGGTGGGTAGGAAGGGTGATTAAAGGCTTGTCAGCAGTAAAAAGAGCCTTGCAGGCTGATGAAGTCAGAGAGGGTCCATCATTAAGTGGTAGAGATGCAGAACTACCAGAAGGTATATCTGTTTCTTTTTTAAGCATTTTTTCAACCATAAACAACATGGAATCCTTTTTTCTATGATACCCTAAAGCTGTCTGTTATGTGTAGCTGAAACTCTGAGGTTCTAATCCCTAAGCACAGACAAACCTTCACCATGGGGTAAAGATTTACCTCATGACAGAAGCAACTTTCTGGGAAGGATGGCAGTTTGAGACTGACCTGCCACAGGAATTAGGGCCCCTTTAAACCCAATAATATATTATTTGAAATGCAGGATCTTGCCTTTTCTATCAGGAATATAGTGACATCATTTAGGATGGAACAGTATGTCTTATCAAATGCAATTTTTTATCGTGTATGTTCATTTACTCCTGCTGGGGAGAGGACGTGTATGAGAGAGAGAAAACAAACCACATGTAACAGATATTGCCAGAGTTGCTCAGTGAACTCCAAGAAGTTATTCAAACACTGTTATTTGATGGCCACACATTATTTTATTCAGAAAGAGGAAGTAGGTCTTGGTAATCTTCAGTAGCACAGACCTTCGTGGTACCTCATTCAGGCATTTGCATTTATTACAAGGAAAAATAAGTATTAATTTGTTACTGTATTTCAAGATATTTTGGTTTAATCTTTATAATTGCGCAGTAGTTGCAGTTTTGAATTACATTATGGTGCTTCAAGTTTAAGTAACTTAAGGGTCATTTTGCATCAGGTAGCGTCATAGTCAGTCATCAACCATAAACTGCTGTTACAGTTTTATCATTATGCAAATTAACGCAACAGTCCATGAATTCAAAATGAAAACAATTTGTATATCAATATTCAAACATATTCAGTCTGCATTTCCATCAGATATTTATCAGACTAAATATCTAATGGAAGTGATTATTTGAATTATCCATGACTTCTTCAATTATCTAAAACCTACACATCTCTAATAAAACAATTGAGTTCTACTTGTCTAAAAAAAGCCTTTTCAAACTTAATTGCAGATATAGAATTAACTTAATGAAGATATAGAATAAGTAGATATTCACACACTAAGAACATGTAATTGTTTGTATTTTCCAATTTCAGTTCACTAAACTGTTGTATTTGCATTGAGAATAGAATTTCTTACAAATGTTTCTTTCTGCTATGCTGTTTAGTTTTTAAAATCTGCTTTCATGTAAAAAATTACCATCAAATTTGTTTACATCAAAACAGGAATTACATAAATTAACTTCCCAATGAGATATACCTTAAAAGAATATAGAGGTTGAAAAGTTGAGTGCTCATATGAAGAACTTACAAAATTAAGTACGCCTATGTTACTCACATGCACATATATCTTCCATCCCTTGTGAATCTATGGTGTTTCTAAATCCTCCAAAATACCTCTTCAAACTCATGCCCATTCAATGGTCAGGAATAGCACTTATTATAATGAAGTCATTATAGTTATGTATATGTAATATTGCAATTTTAATTCCATCTTAAACATTAAATGCTTCTATGGTCATAATCCAGTGCTTTATTTTTTTTACAGAATTCATCTTACACCTGACATTAAAAAATCAATTTAACCATAAATATTAATACAGGAATTGGCCGCATCTGTGAGAAGGAGTCAATGGGATAAGGAGAAAACACAGGACCGGGTAAATCAGATAATAAGTTTCCATATTCCTTTTCCAGTGTTAAAAGTTAAGGCTATGCATAACAGTTTAGCTGGACTAAGAAGTAGACACCATTTTTTGTAAATAAAAGTTATGTTACAAACAAAAGTGAATGTTTTTTCTGAGAAAATTAATACTGGAATTCAAGTGATCCACTCCAAATACCAGACCTGTAGCTCCTGCTAGATCTAAAATTAGGAGTGTGAAAAATATCTCTTGTATTTCCCTTCAGATTCTTAATGATTCATTTTACTGATGCATTTTCTCTTGTGTTTATCTTGTCACTGTTTTCATTTTCATTCATATTTACACCAAATATGTAAATGCAGTCCCAACACATTAAATAGCACATATATTTAGAATGTTAAACATACACTGTACATCAAAAAATACTCTGGAGTTGCTCCCAACAGAGTTTTGCTATCTAAAGTTAATGAGTTTTAATGTACGGTTTCCTTGTACCTTTCCTTTTTCTGCACATCAATCTGTTCATGGCATTTGTCAAGCATGCAATAGCAGAGAAATATTCTCTGGGGCTGTCAGTGAAATGACACCTTTCTCCTTTACTGGAGTTTGAAAATAATGCCCATATTTCTCTGAAATTCTCCAGGCAATGTATGTCTGCCTTACAAAACCAACACCATCTGCCCAGGCAGATTCTCAGAGCCAATGACACATAAAAGGTTTCATCTGATCTCTGATGTCAAAGATATTACATTAGGTTATCAAACTTCCACTTAACTAGATGACTTACCTGCACATCAAACAAAATGGTTAAATAGAACAGTGACTAGGGTTAATTCACTGTATTATCACAATCAATTACTATAAGCAAGGACTCTAATATATGAAGAACAATGCAATTACATGTTCAAATAAAGGATGGAACACTTTGGCATTGAATCACTGCATGGTAGATGACCTTATTGAAGCTGTATGTATTTTAGCATTCCTAAGATATCTAGAAGTACACACTGTATCTGTAAGCAACATAGAGACCTGTACTTACCCTGCAATTAATCATTGCAAGCAAGCCCCCACATGTTTTCATTTTGAAGCTAGCAAATGCTTTGTGGTTTCCTGAAAAAAAAGCTCAGAATGGTCAAAATTAAGAATTTCACTCACTTCTGAGCAAGGCTGAAATGAGTTGGCCTCAGTTATTCATTTATGCAACTGTAAAATGGGTGTACTGTCCCCATCTATCTTAGCTGATGGAAAGATATTTATCCATATTTATTTGCTTCTTCAGTAAATTGCTCTTGAGGATTTCTTGAAGAACCATTCTTAATACTAATAAGCTAAATAAAAATTTTGAAGTAAAATTAGAACTGCACTTCAGCCTGAAGACAATGTGGATTTGCTTCTGATAGTTGCATTTACTCTCCAGGCCAATTGTAAAAGTACCAAGTGTCAAGGCATCACCATTTACAGATGATATCAGAATTTTTACTCAAGTAAATCATCCTTCTTATTATCATTACCACAGCACCTTCAACAATGATCACTTCAAATTATTCCTCTCTAACCTGGTGATCTCATCTTCTGTAATTCCACTTCTTCAAACTGGCTCACCCTTGTCCTTTAACATTAATGGCAAAGAAATTATGACTATTGAGAACTGCACTCACATTAAAAGAAAAACTTATTTTTAACTATCATTTTTTCCCCAAGGATATATTAAAAATCATAATCAAAATATAAATGAGGACATAGCACCAATCTCTAGTAGGAAAGAAGATAACCATGGGCTTAAGTAACATTGTCTCCAACAGGTTTGAAATGCACTGCCTAAGTGTCTTCCTGAAAAATGATGATTGATTCAGTTGGTGCCAGTGTGTCTGAATTTTATTAAGTCACAGTAATGGGGCTACACTGTTTTCACTTTTCTTGAACGTGGCACAACCTATTTCGACATTTCCTTTGATGAGTAAGAACATTTTCCATAAAGAGTTGATTATTTTTCTACAATATGAATCCTTTCCTAGAAACAAAATAATTAACTTCAATTTTCGAAGCAACTCAAATTGAGTTCATTAGGAGCTTTGGGATGTTTTCATACTACATGTCTCTTTTACCCTCTTATATGTCATATAAAAGACTACTATTTTTAATATAAATATTTAAGCTCAAAATTTATTCTAATGTTATTGAATATAAAATTAACTAGAAGAGAAGAGCTAGTTTGATGGAAGTCTAGGATGGCTATTTTGATCAGTCATTTGTAAATAATTTTCAAAATATAATTTCTGAACTCACGGCCAAAAAAGGTTTCAGCTTAGAGTATTCCAGCACTTCCTTTCAGAGATAATTATGACCAGACAAGATTATTTTTTTTTTTACCAAGTGTACATCAGTCTAGAAACACAACAAAAACCCCCGTTCAATATCTATGCAGCAAGGCTTCTTTTATTTCATTCAAAAGTAGCTGTTTGTGTTTCTGTAGTTCCTTCTAATCTTCCTTTGTTTTACTGCTTTAAAAAAAAGTTCTTTGGTTTTATGTGTCATAGTGGACAAGAAAAATATTAAATCCGAGTTGTTGTGATTCTCTCAACAGCAGAGGAACAACCAAATCCTAATGACTGGTTTACATAAACAGACCTTTATGGCTTATAGCTAAATCAAGGGGACCTTGACCCCAACAGGGGTTAAGCTAAGAAGAATACTTGTAGGGGATCAGCATTACACCACTTCCCAAATATTTTTTTCCAGAGAAAAAATCACAGTAGCCCACCAATTCCTGCAACACAGAATAGAAAAAAAAAATGTACTATTCATCTAATGCAAGTTCTTTTTACTACTCCTTTTGCAAATAAGTATCCATTTATTGCTGGTTTGACCAAGGAAAATCTTTCAACCTCAGGCTAATAGTCTGTAACTGTGAGAGGTGAACTCCTCTGCTAACCCACCTTCTAAAACCCCTGCTGCTGGGACCTGGAAGTTGCCTCCCTGGTTCAGCACTCTAAGTAAGAAAGCAAACCATGTCAGCATAAGTCACTTAAAGAGCAGCATCTGTGCTTGTCTTTCCTGTCGTCCTCTGGTACTTCAGAGGCGCTGAATAATTGAGCTTGCTGGACTCCTACCAAGTTATCTATCTCTGATGACTGGTGTGCTGTAAATTCATGTAGAAAACTATTATATTCCACTGAGCTGCAGCTCCCCAGATAAAATGGTAAATTTTCCGCAGATCTTCTTGTCAATTTCAACCTGAAGGTAGGATTTAGGAAGGTTACATTTCTCAGCAAACAGTCAGCTGGAAGAGGTTTTTTAGCACCTCTCAGTATCTCCCTTTAGTAAAGCAAGGTGAGGCTTTTTTCAGCCCTTAAAGAAAAATAAAAATTGAAGACATTTATTATGGTTGCAAGACTTTGCTGTAACAGTTCCAGAAATGTTGTCTTGAGGTCACTGCATTGTCAGAAGACCTGAAGAATTGCTTCTCTGCATGGAATGTAACAGCAATACCAGGTTTGAGCAGCATTCCAGCCAGCAGTGAAGGAATTTGGCAGATATTATCTTTACAGGCTCATTGTTTAATGTTTGCTCTTTTTCTTGTCGATGCTTTCAGTTGAACTCCTTTTAAAAAAAACATACAAAGCAGCATCAGTCTCTAAAATTGATGGCTCTCATGACAAATAATTTTGGGGCAAAGAGTCAGACTCTCTGCTACATTGTTTCCTAGAATTTTATTGAGTGAATATGTGTATTCTATTTATATTCAATTTTTTTTTAAATTTGATTTTTTTTTACTCCCATTTTCATTTTGCACAACTGTGAGAAGCTCAGTAGATGAAAAATGATACATAAGGTCTGAAAGGTCCAAAACCTGTGCTGAGTAAGCGTCATTCCAATCTGCTGCTAGAGCTAAGTGGTCAGGCACATGTTATTACAAAGTTCCTGATTCATCTCCTTTCATTAGAAAACTTTCAACAGCAGCAACAAAAAGGAAAAAAAAAATCCTTTTAATGCTTTTTTCTATTTTTTTTCTTTTCTTTCCATACTAACACCCACTCTGGTGCTGTGAGTTTAGAAACTGCTTTTTCTGAGTCTCTTAGTGGTTTGCACTACTCCAAACACAAAGCCGTTGACTGGCACTTCAGAAAGTGATGTGAATAACTCACAGCATATTGGTTTTGACAACATAAAATAAAGGATTTGCCCCCCTGCTGTTATTGCCTGGAGGTGCTCTTGTAGAAAATAAAAATAGCTTCCAGAGGTAAAACTTTGAGGGGTACAATTACACCATTTGTGTAAATGGAAAATCTGTGAGGGGAAAATGACATGAACTCTATATTATCAGGGCTCAGAACTACCACTGGTTTTTTGAATTACATGGCCACCTGTCACAATTTTACTTGAGATGTCAGTGAAATGGTAGGAGCCTAAAAATGGGACGAGTAGCATTTAAACTATTTCATTGCTGGTGATCTTCACATCTGCATGTAATATTTTTAGACATAAATACTGTTGAAAAGTCATCAACTTTCCTTCCTCACTATCTCATAAAGCAACCTGATAAATACCAAATTTTCTTTTCAGTAAAATTACGCATTAATACCTTTGTTATTCAGTCAGAAGCATCACTAAATAATGCACCAAGCGCTAATAATCTGAATAAAACCAACAAAATCAGGGTTTGCTTTCAAAGAGCGCATTTAATCTAGAAGAAACGCTAATTGCATTACAGAGATTACTCTTTTGTCTAGCACTTGTCATAGAAATGGATTTTAATGCACTTTCTTAGCATGCTGTATGGATCATTCAAACAGCATACAATACCCAGGAATGTCTTCATGCTGAACTGCAGCCATCTCTTCAAGATATAGTTATTCTTTAAAAATACACAGTAACAATGCAAGCTTTACTGAAATTAGCATGAAAATATAAATAGAAATAATACTCTAGTAGGAAGATCTTGATATTCTGTTTTGCCCTGAGTACAATAGCAATACTTTTCATTTATATAATTTCCCAGTTAGATAATTTATCAAAAAAGGAGACTGCCCCCCAACTCTAGCCCCTTGCCAGTGCCTTGTCAATGGCAACAACCTCGGCTTTATTTGGTCTCTCTGCACAAATGTGCCTTCTCATTTTCCTTCACACAACCTGCCACAGCCTTGCTACTCTGTAGAACCACCTGCGCTTATTTCATCATCACATCTGCAGGATTCACTTTTCCTGTTCCTCAGACGATGTCATCTATCTTTTAAGTTCCTCAATCTAGTTGTATACTTCTGGATCCCACTTCAGTCTCAGCTATGGATTTGCAGCCCAAATACAAACACCTCTCTCAACTCATTCTCCTTCTACTCTCCTGTATATTTAATCCATCTAACATGTCCACATGTGAATTTCAATACACTTTGAAGGCATGCTACATCTGGTTGTCTGAAGAAGTGTAACTCAGAATTGTCAGCCATTTATGATACTAATGTTTCTAATCTTTCCCTCCTTGTTTCCTTCCAGCTGTGCTGTTCTATGTGTGTAATTATGTCATAAAACCTTAAGTGTAATGACTGTGAGCACTCTTCTTGGATGAAATTCCATGCAGAATAAATCTATCTGTCCCTCCATTTTACATATTGTCACTGAGTAAAATAAAAGCACATGAAATAAAAAATAATATAAACTTACATTCCATTCCTTGAATGAACTCCTGATATCACACATTGAGACTGGAGGCACAAGAGTGGCAGGGGTTGGGGAAAAACAAGAACTATACCTACCCAACCACTTATTATGACATCCAAAACTTATAACTGATATAGAACTATTTGCAATTCTAACTCATCCTTAGCATTTCAATATGCTGAATCCTGAAAGATAAAAGGAACAAAGGGGAAAACAAGGGATGCAGCACATTGATAACACAGATTAGCTCTTGTCTCCACTATTCATCCTATTTTTCTTTATTGCTTCAGTTTTACGACTTGTTTCCACTTTTTGGAGTCATTTAGTGATTATCATGATGACTTCTAAATCATTTTACTTTAATTACTCAGAGTTTGATCCCAAATAATTTTCAATGTGGCCCAGTGCCAGTCAGGGTTGAAAATAACTTCTGTCCAATATCAGTTTCAGAATGCAAAACAGGTCAGTCTTTATATAGCAAACTGGTGAAAGGTCAGGGAAGGTTTTGTTAGAGGTTGATTAGAAACAGTTCCACAAGTGATTTTTTTCCTCACTGAACATCGAATGAAAACAGGTAATGGTTTATTTCCTTTGTGGCATGTGGTGCCATTGTAAGATAGCTATTGCTATATTAATTCCATCAGCTTCTTAGATTTATGCCTTGATGTATATCCCATGTCCTTCCTCAGTACTGTTTTCCCTTCCTTTTTCTTGAGTGATTTTTTTTTCTTGTGCTGTTTTTCCACCAGAGTTGCTTTTACATTGAGACCAAATGGGCTTTTATTTTTTCTTTGCTTACAATTTTTATCGTACAAATTTGAAGTTTGACAATAGTGGAGCAAGATAAGAGGCTTTCCCTAGAGCCTCTGCAAATCCTTTGCACAATGCTTTGGATTTTAGACAAAATTGCTAAGCCCTTCAGATTGGTATCTATTTAGCCAATGAGAATTGGTATTATGATCTTTGTTATAAAGAACACCATGGGACAGCAAAAAAGTACTTACAGATTATACTGAAAAAGTAAGGAGTAGAATTTTAAGATGCTTTAAATAACTTTAGGGCAGAACATGAAGCATTTAGTCATATTGGTGAAGTACAAATCACTTGAAAAGAGCCACGGAGTTAAGTCTTAGAATTTGTGTAGGTATTCTTCAACATGACAAACACCTCTAAAATCTAGACCATAAATTACTTTCTGTTTTGCATCCAGTAAATGATGCATGTAAGGCCCTAAATTTCTTCTTGAATATAACACTGAAGAAAACTTTATTCTTTAAGTGGATAGTCATAGTTTGTGATTTATTTTACCTAACTTAGGACACTTAGGACACTTACAGTCTCTTCAGTCAGTAGAGAGAGATGAACCTTCAGAGGTGACACATTATTTTTGATTTAAACAACAACTGACAGAAGGTAACCTACATGCAGAGTATTCATCCAGTTCATCATGTATGGTATTCATTCAATGAATAATTAACATAGTTTTCTTTTTTTAAAAAAACCCCTTATTTCTAGCCTGCACAAGGTTACTACCACATGCAGCTGTTGGATATCAATATGTATTTTGAAAAGAATGAAGAAACATCTATTATCAGAAGTCTATTTCCAATACATGATAAAACCACCCTTTTAAACTACTCTTTGACAAACTGAATAGCTTCAATTTCTAAAGCCCTTTCTTTTTCTTCAAGATTTCTGTGAAACATGTAGGTATCTTTTTCTGTTTCTTAAACATTTCCATGTTCTAATAAGAATTTGAATAATACCTCAGAAATGGCAGTTAAGATACTCCTCGCTTGATGAACTTTGGCAGCTTATTAATGACTTATTGGATTGCCCTAAGGATAGTGAACTTAAATCAAATTACTCAGGGTTACAGGAGTTATTACTGTTACAGAGATTCCAAAAATATAGGGCAGTAATTAGACTTGGCCATATAGGTAAGAATGCCACCAGAAAAAACAAAAACAAAAACAAAAACAAAACAAAACAAAACAAATCAAAACAAAACAAAACCACATCTAAAACAAAACTAGAATCATTGGAAATATTGATATTTTATCTTTAGAAGTTTAAAATGTTAAAGTGTTAAAACCATAAAACCACAATCTAATAGCTGTTTATTCTAAATAAAGTTATTTTTTCAGAATCCAGCCACAGAAATGGAACTTCAAATCCATGCATAGGTGGATCAATGGATGTCATTGTTTGATAGTACTAGAATATGATGGAAGTAACAAATGAAAAACAAAGTTCTACTAGTATCAAAGAGAAAAAAGAGCACAGGACTGAAATCCTGTTCCCTCCATGAGAGGAATTCAACCAAAAATTATTAAAAAAAGAAAAAAAAAAATATATATATATGCTTATATTAATCTAGCTAATGAAATCTAATCTATTTATATATGTACACAAATACATATAAAAATACAAAAATCATACAGAAGTCATACAAATATCTACAGCACAGGATATCTTGAAACATAAATATAGTGAAAAATCTCTGTTCAAATGCATTGATTTCAACAAATCATTGTATTAATATTAAAGTGTTTATGCACATAATTCAAATTTAATTCAAATTTATTTAATGTCATGGATAAGGAATAAAATATAATATCTAAATGGATTATGATCCTGTTATAACAGATGCCTGTTATGCCCATTCCCATCCCCAGTCTCTTTAAAAAAATACCTTGGTTAGGGGAACCTCTAATTTACATAATTTTATAGTGATATAATGCCACAACAGACTAAGAAAAATATTATTTTTGCCCCCCAATATCACCCTGCATTTAAGTATCAAAGCTGATGCAATCCTGCTTTAGGTAAACTCAGTTTCTGGGAAGATTAACAACTGGAAACAAAAGAAAGCCTGGACTCATTTTGTTCAGGGTTGTATAAATCCAACACAGAGACCACATTTCTTAAGAATTTGTAGAGGTGCTAATTCTAAGCAATTCTACTCTATCTATTGATTCTAAATGTAATTGCGTGGTAAGCAGAAAATATTAAATTCTCATAGTTAATTATATATGAGAGGGGGGAAAAAAACACACAAATTTTCAGCCCCTACAATTTGAAAATAAAGATATATGGGAGACTCCAGGAAATGCACAACAGGGGAAGAACAGGATCTGCACAAAGAAGGAGCTGCAAAAAGAAGAGAGCACCATGCTAAATGTCACAAGTTTATGGCATTTAGAGAGTAAGCAGATATTCCTGAAGTACAAAAGAGCAGGAAGAATTTGTAGGGATTACTTAGCTCTGAAACAAAGTATAGTTTCTCAAAGGTGAGAAAAGTTTGGAAAAGGAAAAGAGCACATCAAAACAAATAAGGTTCAACCACAGCAGGAAGAGTAGAGGAAGGTTTACGTGTAGCAGAGGAGAAAGAAGATGAGAGAAATGAAAGTAGCTAGTAGCAGTAGAAACAGAAAGGCAACGTAAAGAATGAGAGAGATGGAAGGAAATGAAAGAAGTAATAGAAGGTTGTGATTAGGAGAAAAAGTAGCACGATGAATTAGAAGAAACGTATGCTTAAGATCCAATTTGGGATTGCAGAAAGATTTACAGAGGCACAGAGAGATGAGAATAATCTCAGAATAAAGTGGAGATAAAAAGAACAGACAAAAAATGTGAATGGTCAAATGAGTTGGATTAATTCAACAGGTAGAAGCAGTTAGATTGAAAGCAGAAAGCACTTTAGAACTGCTCTTCAAGGGATGAATTGCATTAAAGAAGATCCAGCAACAGTATTTGTATAGGTATAACCTGGCCCTAAACCTCTCCTTGGATGCGAAAGCAGCATTCAGGGCAGTAACAAGACTTGAAGCTCTTCACCTCACACCCTCATTGTGTGCCATTCCCTTAAGTCTTGTAACTGATAGACCTGAGATCCTACATCCAAGCCTCCTTGTTCCTCAGTGCTCTACCTGAGTGGGTCAGCCGCCTCCCCACAGTGCCAGACCCTGTCTCTCCCAAGGTCCAAGAGCAGATTGGATGAAGGGAAGACACCTGCTCCTATGCTGGCAGCAGTCGCTACCTCCGCCCACGTGCCCTCCACCATCTGCTGCTCCACAGGATCTGAGGAGGAAGGTAGAGGAGGAAGAACCACAGAGGGGTGGGACTCAACCTCTCCCTTCTAAATGCAAAGTGCCTACAAGTCTGAAGGCTGTGCCTACAAAATTCCCATTCATCAACCACAGTGTTATACAAGCCACAGTGCTACCCAGTGACATTTTAAATGAATCAGCTACAGGCTATGCACGCAGGATGATGGATTACAGAGCAGGAGCAGGTAAAACACCTTGAAAGAAGAGCACAGAGAAATAGACCAGGGCTCTGAGGGGCATCCCAAGATGCAGAAAGACAGAGCTGCTGGCATTTATGTGCCCTTTGCCTTGCCTGTTCAGAAACACCTCTTCTTCTTGAGGTGCTGGCACAGGTGTATTGAGGGAGGCAAGGAGGAAATCAGAACCACCCAAATCAGGTAAATCATTCAGAGAAAACCCACCAAAACAAAAACCCCAAGTAAAAAGTAAATTAACTCTGTCTGATGATGGTTTCACAACCTGTTGGAGCACATTGCTGCTGCCCTTAGAAGGACTCTTTGAACTTCCCTGAGGGAATAAATACCAACCTGAAAGGATTAAAACCAGCCCTCACCTGCTATAGATCCCCTAGAATGTATTCTGGTTGCATATCCTTGGTGCAAAGCAGACACAAATTTGCTTTGAAATTTGTCAGTGACATGTAGCTTCAAGTGCCAGGCCCACAGCACCTGGTGTGAGCAGCACCTCCTGTGACAGGAAGGCTGACTGCCTTGCCCAGGACCTTGTTGAGGAGAGGGATAATGGGGTGCCTCGGCAGGAGAGTGTAAGATCTCCTTAAAGTCAGGGATATTCTTTTTGTCATTGATGAGGACATAAGTGGAAGAACATGGCTGCAGCTGACAATGACAATTGTCATGGGAAGTTAAAGGAAAACCAAGGTCTTTTACTAAGTAAAAGAAAAGGTAGCCTTGCCTGTCTTGTCACATTATCCAACTGGCATCAGATCTAACAACTCAGGCTAAAGAATAAGACCTTGGTAATAGAGTTTTGCAACTCTTTTGACAAAGGACTCTGCTCGAAGAACTTAAGAACAAAGCCTAGAAATTCTACAATTAAGTCCTTTACATTTCAAAACTTTAGCACAAGAAAAGAAAATAATTTGACTTGAGAAAACACCCATCACAAGCTACAATTAACTGGCATCTTACTGCACTGGGAGTGGATGCTACCAAACAAGTGCACCAAAAAAATATTATTTTTCCAACAGACTCTTTATCTTAGATATAGCTGTAGTAATTAAGATTAGAAACTGTGAAGAAGAAATAGATCACTAAACAGAACAACACCAAAGTAGAATTCTAATGTCAATTTGAAGTTAGTTGAAAAAGGCTTAGGGCAAGGTATGGCATTGTTGCCTTTTTTTTTTTTTTTTAATTCTCTGTGTGTGATAAATGAGGTGACAAAATAAAGCTAATTTATTTGTCAGAAAAGGCTTCTGTATAATGAAAAGAATAGGTGTATGTGTTTACTAGATTGCTCATTTTGATTTATCAAAAGAATATATAAATATTTTGTTTTTATGAACATCCTTTTGAAAGCTATATATTGTGTTACTCTTCCTTCCCAACAAATTATTAATAAAGGGATATAAAATGAATTGCTTAACATTTAATTCCAAATTCCATTAATTTATTGTCAGTATTTCCTTTAGGTAAGTGGCATCTGAGCTAGACTGTCCTTTCAGGCTCTATTGTAGAGCATTGCATTCAAATTAACCATGATATTTCTGTTCTTCTGTGTGCCTCCATACTTTCAAAAAATCAACTGCTTGTATTATAGACACACAAAATTGCATGTGTGTCTATAATATTTTATACAAATATATACATGTTCAGCTTAGTGTTAGGTGGATGCTAAACATGTCTGCCTTCTCCAGCTGCCTTCTCCTTCCTGCCCAGGCTGACACTCCCCTGTTTGCAGGTTCAGCCATTTAGAAGAGCTTACCACATATCCCAGAGATTCACAGACACAGGCACACCCCTTACATACCCCATACACCCAGCAGTTGTGGGATGGTACAGGTGTTCATCAACACCCACATATCTGACTACAGCAGCAAGCACAACATTTCACTCACACTCCTGAGGCTCTGGCAATTGCAGTTCTAGGAGCATGCGTATACATGGCATAAAGGGTGACATCCCCCAGGGAGAGAGTTGGGAAATCATCCATTAAGAAGACATAAGAAAAGAGGACAGCTGGCTTCATCAAGTGCAGGGGTCAGCTAAGCAACAGTACTGCTGGGCCCATTTTTCACATGACTGGCCCCTTTTACATTGCTTTCTGTTAACCCATACTTGTTCCTTCCAGCTCCTCCCTCCTCTGCACGTACACTCAGCACTAGGTACAATCCCACCAAGCCATTCCAGCACCCAAGCCACTCAGTGGCTTGCATCTTCATCAATGTGAACTCACTTTGTCTGGAACCCATCAGTTACCTTGACTAACCAGGTTTGTTTCTATTGTCTTTTATAATGCTGGTTGGTTAGGTTTTAATATTATGTCTGTTTTCCTCCCTTTCCTTTCCCTATCCTCCACAAAAAAAATAAACATCCTTACACATCAGATATCCATACCAATTAATGTGAATATCCATTTTTGTTCTTATTGCAACCTGTCTTACCATGTCTCAGTCAGGTTTGTATCTGTTGGGGTTTTCTGTTTGATGGGTTGGGTTTTTTTATGGTTCCTTTGCCCAGATATTCTTAAAAGAATAGACACATGCCTTCCAAATACTATTAGACTTAAAATTTACAAAGCCCAGGTGGATTCAAACTCAGAAGTTTTTTTTTTTCTATAGCTTGAAAGCTCAAAGAGAAGAAAAAAGAAACAGTCAGATAGATGTGTACTCTGACTACCTGCACAGCAGAAATCAGTGTATTGAGAAATGTTCAGATACTGAAGAAGCTGAATAGCCTCTTTGCATTTCTTTTGTATTGCTTTCACTCCACCACCTTGGCATATCAAGCTTGCTCTTTCATAGTGAAATTTTCTGAAGTGCAGGCTAAAAAAGCCAATCAACTCCTCCTCTTTAGATTAAAAAAAATAAAAAGGGCAAATTCATCCCAGTCTGCTTTATGTATAAACCTATTCATAGAGTTCTAGTTAAGGGATTTTTGAAAGTTTACAAATCTCATTATCAGCAATGATTAAACATGGATGGTTAACCCTGGAGATGAATTTGGGAAGAAAGTTAAAGCAGTGATATTTGCCTCTAGATAATCAAGCCTGGGAAACACAGTTTAATTTGTATCCTTTCTAAGCAGCTTCAAATGTAGGGTTTCTCTGCACGTAGTTCTTTCCACCAGTGTTTCACTTGCAACTAATTTTTGTCTTAGCAAATTACTTCTCAGGATTCAGACATGTTTTCCTTGTGCACCCCAAATTAAGTGATTTCCTTTTAAGCATGTGGATGTAAAGGGAATATATTTTTCATCATATTAGTTTTCATACACTAGAATTCATCAGAATATACTCAAAACCTTTTCTATTTCTAAAGAAAGAATTCACCAAAATAATACGCAAAGAGTAACAGATGCAGTTTTCATTGGTCACATAGCTTCCTCCTTCACAAAAGCCTGACTTGTATAGGTTTTTGAAAAATGGTTTGAAGAAACATGGTCTTTCATCATGTTCATTGACTGAGCAAAGTTACTATTATGACATTGTAAAAGACTAAACACACAACACAAGTAATTATGTGCATGCCAGTTTGTGGATGAAATAGTGGAACAGCTGTTTCATGACTGAGGTCATAACTAATAGAAGACATAATTAACACAAGCCAACAGATTTTTAGAAAATGGGTGCTGTTAAACTACCGTTTGACTGTTAAATTGGAACTCCAGTTAGTAAAGAGAAGAGAACTGCTGCAATGTGCTCAAGACCCTGTCCATCCCATTCCCTTCTTCCCTATCAAAAATAGCACAAGGAATGCTTAGTGAACAACTAAGAAAATTCTTTCATTCTTATGTAATTTTAATAGAGAGCAGCCTTCATTTCTACCATGAAATTGGTTATACCACTGATCTTTGATGCAGCCTCAATAAGATGCACACATATGGACTGGAGTCAAGATCATGATTTTGTTCATGCTTTTCCCTTTAAGCCTAGTTTAGTATCACTGTTCAGGAAGAAAACTTAAAAAAAACCCCAAAAATTAAAACCAGGTCAGCATTAAACTGTCCATAGGCATGACTACATTAAATTGGAACATCTTTGGAAATGTGTACTTTGAACCCATTAAAAGAAGGGAAAAAATAAACTTTTTAAGCACAGAAGTGCTTTCCTATTTCTGAAATATCACCAAGGTGACTTCTGACATATTTGGGATGTACCAATTCTAGGTGTGCATGCAAAGTAGGCTTGTTTTGATTCCCACCATTTTATGTCAATATAAGCAAGCACGAAGAGCAGAGGCTACTGTGAACCAAGAAGGATTTCTACTGAAGAAATGAAATCTTCTATAGAGGAAAGGAAGGAAATTGAGGCAGCTCTATTGCACCTCATGTGAAACACTGCAGATTTCCCCAAATCACATAGTTCTCATTTTAGATTTGTTTTTTGGTTTTCCCCATTATGCACGGAAATCAGAAAGGATTAGGAAAAATGTCCTCCAAGACTTTCTTAAGACACTTCAACCAGGCTTTGTTGTAACTGTGTCCCCAAACTGCTATTGTGTCCTCTGTTTTACAGAGGTCCAAGAAAAACTTATCACCTCTAACCAATATACTTGACTCAGAAATATGCTTACTGCTCAGAGACAGATTGTCAAGCCGTGTCACGCCATCCACCTTGGCCAGGTGTAAAGTCAAATTCACAAATTGCATGTGAAGCAAAATGAAATTTAAAAATCTGAGTATGCTTAATTATGTGGTCACAAAAAATCACTTTATGCTCTCTCTGAAATTCAAAACATTCTCCTTGATTTTCTAGGGCTTCAGACACATTCTGATCTCTAATGTAATAATTTGACCACTGTATTAGAAAAATATTTGTCTGTCACAAATCAAAACAAAACAAAAAAATCTAGAAAATTACTTATATTGTAAACAAGAAAAATATTTCTGTCAAAAGATGTGCAGGTAATTACTACAGCTAAGAGAACACAGAAAACCTGTCTAACAGCTATTTGTTTGTTCTGGACTGAAATTCTACCAATTCTTCTATGCAGCATAAATTTCCATGGAGCTGCTTGCGTCTTGGTTTAAATCAATGTCTGTCCTGAAGCTTCAGTCTCCAGAACAGGGTTAGAATGCAGAAGTGTTTAGAATAGGAAGCCAGTCACTAAAAAGTGAGTAGTTCAAGGGAAAAATTTGCTAACTTCTTTTATGAGCATTTTACTCGTGCTAAGCACAAATGCCATAGGAAAATCAGAATCTGATGGTATTTCATCAGTGAGGAACAAACTGAAAAACTCAGTAGGATTGTTCAAGTCACATGTGTATAAAAATCTGTGCAGTTACAATCACAGCTCCAGAAACTGAACATCCCATTCTCACCATTGTTTTTGTTCTTGTTTTTTTTTCCCTGGTAAATGTTCTCTAGATAGTACTGTCACACTCATACTGAAGTGTCATCCTTCCTATCTTGCTGTGACTCAAGAAATTCATACTTAAGATGACTTTCAGGCATAATTTACTCAAGATGTGAAAGTTGGTTTTTACTCCGAAGGCATATCACCAACAGGAGAAAAAATACTGGGCATTGTGTTGACTGAATAAAACAGATGCACAAACTAAAATAAATGAACTCACTTTCTCACAGTTGTCTTGACTCTACAGTACTATCAAAAACTACTAGCTTAAAAAATACCTTTTATTTTTCTGTAGTAAAAAGAACAAAGTATAGCATCTAAGTACAAATTGAGCATTTGTTGCAATAAAAATTTGTATTTTCTTTAATCTTCCCATGAAATACTGTAATCTGTGACTGATCCTGAAAAAGTTTGCAACAAATAACTCTTGCTTCACCTTCTTTATCAACATGCTCCAGATGAATGGGCCAGACATCATCACTGAACTCAGGTTACAAATATGTTAAAGACGTCAGAAAGTCTTCCATGTTCCTCAATTCTCCCTATGTATGCACTGACTCTATATAAATATAGATATATACACACAACATCCTTTTGGTTCCTTATTCCTTTTCACTGAAGGCATACAAAATGAAGGGTCTGCAAGATCAGAAGTCCAGAACACCAAGATATACTGCATTAGGCATCAAAAACTCTTAGCACTGTTTGAAAAACTACCAGTCCTTGGAATGAGCTTCATATCTGACCCAAAATTTTCACTTATGTTTGTTGCAAATCAACATTCACCTTCCTACCTCAGTAACTCTGAGGGAAAAAAAAAGTCAAACTGGTGATAAAAGCCTATGGATATGGATGCTTACCAGTACACACCAGTTTTCATATACCACTGTCAACAATTCATTTAAAACCATTATGTGATTTAGAATGAAATCTATCTTTGAGTTCCTGTTGGTACCTCTGTACCCATCCAGTGGCTTCAGACCATTGCTTGAGAAACAGATGTTTTGGTGGTTTAGGAGGTTTGTTTGTGGGTTGTGGGTGGTTTGGGCTTTTTTGTTCTTGGTGGAACTTTTTCAACTCAATCTTCTATTTCATATTATCTGAAGAAAGATTTGATTTTCCTCGGCATGGCCCTTAAAAGACAATGATTAAAATATTATGGATCTGAATGTCCTGGATCTGAATGTCCTGGATCTGAACACTATTAACCACAGCACTCTGGGGTTTGTATTGTTCATTATCATATGCTCATCCATAGATGTGTCAGTCTCTGTTCTTACAAATTGCTTTAAGGTCATGGTTAAAAAAATGCAAGTAAGAGCAAGGGAGAAAGAAGGGGGAAAACATGTTTGTACCTAATACTTGCAACAGTCAATTTCGCTTGCAGCATCAGATCAGATAGCTTAGAAAGCACTAATTTAATGGTCTGCATCAAATGTGCTCTGTTCCTTATGATCCAGGCAAGTTTGTTCTTTGGAAAACCCTAGAGGGTTTTCTCACTATGTGAAGAGAGAAATAAATTTTATAGGCAATACATCCTTCCCATAAAATACCTGAACTACCTCATTTTTATCTGAGCAATGATGCAAGACAGAAGGACCTGGCCACTTACACCACATATGGTGCCACTTCTGAGGAAATCTCTTTTTCAGGTACCATCATTATCCCTAAGTTTCTGCATTTAAGAAGCACCCAGCCATTCTGTGTAAATGTTGAAGACAGGCTCAGCTCTGGCAGTTATCAGTATACTGTGATGAAACTGAAGTCTTCAGCTGGCTCAAATGAATCTGATGAATATTTATTCTGGAAGGGGAAATCAAGAGCTAAAAATAGCAATATTCAAGGATCAGAAATTCCAGATAATATAGAAGCATTGTTCAAATCACTCTAGATGCAAAAATCATAGAAAAGCATTGAAAAAGCTCTCTCATTTTTTTGTACTTTCAAGGATCTCAATAGTTGACTGGGATGCCAGAGTGTGAGAAATACATAAACCTCAGAATATATCTTTTGCAAAGAACTTACATTCAGAGAGACAGCCAGAAGTGAGAAAATAAAAATGAGATACTGGGGAATAAAAAACTGTACTTCTGACACTTCTCTCACCTCAGATCTGTCTGGACATGATAGCAAGACAAATTTTAATGACATGATTGAAAAAAAATGAGAAATAACCAAATATGGGAAATTGTTATGGGAAGCCCATCCCATCATAAAGATAGTAGAAAAAATTAGGAGGGCACTTGATTAAAAATCTGTTTGAGGCTGGTTTTGTGTACCAATCGATAGCAGGTGTCAACTACTCTTTACTGAATGTAAAGATCATTTGTGGGGTGTGGAAGGGTTTTGAAGGTGAAGCCAAGCAGCTTGTGTTTGAAGTGTCAGAAAAGCAGTAGCTAGTGAAGGAACGTGTGGAGAGAGGTGAAATGGTTGAAATGACAGGCCAGGAAAATGATCTTTGCAGAAGCTGAGCAAGATTGCATTTGTCAAAGAGGGAAGGAAAAAAGGGTGTTTCAGAAGCTGAGACGTGAGATATTTCAGCTGTGGAGATAGATAGCAAAGCCACTTCTTAGATATGTCTGTAAAAAGAATCTGTGAAAACTAGACGTTACATGAAAGTGAGGATTTAGAAAGTGGATTCACTCAAACGGGATAATTGCCATTCTAGATTTCACCATTACCTAAGGAAAAATTCTTCCAAAACAAAAATGGCTGACTTTTCAATAACCAGTGACTGTTCATCACTATAAAGTCCCTTTAGAATATACTTAGCTTTGCTGGGTTTCTATATTCCGGTTTCCTGCATTTCTATCTCTTCTATCACTATTTTTCCTTCCTTTGTCATCAGTTTTAAAGCATAGGCATATTCAAAGTATGAGTGATTTGCAGTGCTGGTGCATGAAAAAATGCAGTCTTATGATGAAAATCTTAAGCACTTTCTAGCAAACACATAATTTAGGGCTGAGTGCTGATGCCATAGCTTTGCAGCCAGGAGTTCAGGCACTGTCATCTCAGGTCAATAGCTACAGGAAGTTCTAGATGCTTCCTCTGTGCAGTAGCATTTGTTGTTTAATACATCAGCAGACATTAGAATCTTTGCTAATAGGCACTGAATTAATTGTGTGGTGGTGTCCAAAAGGGTTAGGTAGATAGATTTTAAGCCCAGAGACATGTGATCTGAAAATCACTGGGCACCAGCACTGTTGTTTATAATGAGCAGGAAGTTATTTGCATAATAGATCTACTAATTTCACTCAGATACTCAGAATGATCGTAATATCACAAGAATAAAATCTATCAGCTTATAATACAGTTCCTGGAATCTTGGGCACATGTTAATGAGTAAAACACAAAGTAAACCCAAATAATTACATGAATTTTCCATATGATTTAGAAGGGTTTTAGTGACATCTTCAAGAGACCAAGCTCTCCCTGATACTGGATTTATGTCTCTCTACCGTGAGTTGTGATCTTATATCACAACAACACAGAAGTCCTGTTTAGATTGGATTCCTGCCCGAAACTTGCCATACACCTTTCGAAATTATATACTTCTGCAGCAATTTATAACATTTTTCATTAGCATTTAGATATAGCTGTGGGTTTAATTTCTGAATTTTCAAATGAAACAAACTATATTAATAATTCATGTTCCTCTTCTTCCACAGCACTTTGTGTGCTGGTCATTGTCAAAACGTAACAGAGAAAAAAAGAAGATTAATAAGAGGAAGTGTTCAAGACTAGTTTCTTTTTCAACTGGCATGAATATCCAGGGAACAGTTGTTTTAAAAAGGGTTTATTTTTCACCAAAATTTCTAATAATATTGTTAACCAGCTTTGTGCAGTCTTTAATTCTGGGTTACATAGTTTATCAACAATGGGCAGACCGAAATTTTTAGGTCAAACTCTTTGGTGACTACATGCTATATAGAGAGATTGATGCACAGCTGTCACTAGCAGCCCTGTTTTATGAATTATATCCTTCTGGAAAAGCTCCAATTTTTCATATTGATTGAATGAATACTACTGAGAATATGAGCTTCAAATCTCAGCAGAAAACTCTGAATTCAGATACGCTTTTGGGCAGAGGCCTTGTTCCACTTTAGTATTTCTAGCTGGAAATTTTAAGTATTGCAGTACTTTCTGGAGCATCCTCATACCTTGTAATATTATATGAACAAAGCAGATCTCAGATCTTGTTGAGTCTCTGAAAGGAAAACCAATAGACTAAGCCAATAGTCAAGGTGTATTTATTCAGTGAAAAAGTGCCCTGAAAAAATGTTTGATTCTGTTCTGGGACATCTGTATAAAACAGTTGAGTTTCTTACAGAGCAGCTCATCTCTGCACTGATTAGATGACTAGCCTAAACGTCAAGTCTGAGAAAGAGCATTCCCACTTTATTCAACTGAAATTCAAAGTACTGATCCAGATAAATTTCTGAGTTATCTATCTAAATATCAGTGACAGCTAGAGAAACAAATAAAGTCAAGGCTTTATTTTCTAGACCAGTCCATACTAAGGAAATTTACCTAAAAGTAATTTCTATTATGTAATGGCAAGAAGGAGGAAATTCTTACTCCATTTTTAGAAAGAGGCAGGGAAAAAAATAGCAGCATTTCTCCAGGCTGAATAGAAGAATTTGACCCAAATACTCTGAATCCTAATCCATTCTTTGATCATTTATTAATTTTCTCATTACAAGCAACTGTGTCTGCATTTGTCTGAGGAATGCTTGGGATTCCCTTTTCCAACAATCCACAGAAAGATTTTTGTTCCATTGTATATTTTTATTTTATTAGCACATAAATACACAACACTACTCTAAGTTGTAGTTGAAAATACAAGATTTTTTTTATCATCTTCTACTACAGTCATGTTCTAGAAAATGCCCTCAGTTGCCAACATTGAAAAAAAAAATGAAAGTCAGTCATTCCAGTTCATGTAGTCCAATATAAAGGGACTGGATATGCTCTCTGTTGAATGAAATAACACTGGGATAGAGAGAAGGCACTACATTCCTATGTCATATAATTCAAGTGATGTTCTAGAACCCATCCTTTAATTATTTTCTTGGGTGGTTTGGGTAGAAGGAGCAGATTGGTTTGGGGTTTGGTTTGTGAGGGTTTGGGGTTTTTTCTGGAGTTTTTTAAATCTTTCATGTCAGCATGGTTTTTATATTTTGAAAAGGATATTGGAGCTGAGGTGAGAAATTATATGTATTTCCTTCTTCTATTTAAACTGCTTTGACTTTATCTTCAGTCCTTTTTTGATCTTTTGACATGCATCTCTCCTGACTTGCCTGATATCTTTTCTAAGCAGTGAAATGACTGATCACAAAGTATTTCAAATATGCAGTGTTTGGAGAATGTAATATCTAATACTCTCTTAATAAAACCAATACATACAACACAGGTTTTATCTAACACTAATGCATTTTTAAATCCTTGGACTCATCAATATGATTGTGGCTAAAACACTACTAAAATGTATTTGGCACTCCCTCCTCATGTAGCTGGCAGGAGTAGGCTGTACACAGACCCCTTGGCCTTCATTTTCCTCTGCCTATTTTTGCAGATGAGTCAACCTTTGATGCTGACTGAGAGTAGAGCTGGCAATTACTGGGCCCAGATGCCACACTCAGGGCTCCAAGTCCTGAACAGAAGGATTTGTAGCTGGCTGCTGCCATGTGCTACTTTAGATTCACTGTCTATAACCTGGAGGGTTTATATATAATTTGCCTGCTGCTGCCTTGGTCATTGGTATCCATGAGATGTTCAGTGTCGCCTGGCTAAGATTGAGCCTATAGCCCACAGCCTGTGCATGTCCAGCTTTGTGCTCTACATTTGCCACTCCTGTCACACAGCACTGGGTGGAAGAATAATTCTCATGCCAAACATGCACACAAGCAGAGGACAGAAAGTTTCTCAGGAAACAGAAAATTCTGTGAAGTCTTTCTGTAAAGTCACACATTTTAGATGTCTGAATGCAAGTAATTTCTTCTAAAACAAATAATTATGCCAGTAGAGTAATTCAGGTTGAGGATCTATAAATGTCCTTGAGATAAATATTTTTTTAAGAAGGTTGATATTCAACTTTTTGAACTACTACATAAGAAAAACATAAAAAATAAGACACTTTCTTTATAATAAAAAAAAAGTTATTGATTCTGAAATAGGCAAGCTGGAAAAATAGCCAAAGTTTTCTCTAACACAATCTTACAAGAACTTCAAAATACATAATACCCCTTTGAGTTAACTGGGTATCTAATATTTTCTCCACATGTGGATCATTTATCACCAGTAGCCACCACATATATATATATATAAATTACTGCAAAAATAAACCTTGCTTTTACAGAGATTATATAATTGTGTTATCAGGGATATTAGGGACAAGGAGATAATATATTTTATCATAAGTATGTTCAGTACGATAAAGTCCCATTTGTTTTGGGGTTTTTTTTTGTTTTCCCCCAAGTCTCCTAATCAGGTTGTTTTAGTAGATTTGATTGTGCAAATAATATTCCCAATTATGTTTGTAGTAAGAAGCAGACACCTGAGTAAAAGACAAAGAAGTAGGTCCTAGATTTTTGAAATGGAGCATTCTATAGAGGAAACAGGCAGCACAAGAAAAGAAGCATTAGCAAGTGAAAATCTGCAAGAACTGAGTTTAAAGTTGAATAAAGCCCTATGGGATGTAGCAGAGAAGGTCAAAGGAATAGCAACTAAATAAGTTTGCCAATGACACCAAACTAGGAGGAGTTGTCAATGCTCTCAAGGGCAGGGAGGCCCTGCAGAGAGATGTGCACAAATCAGAGGGCTGCGGAATCACCAACCATATGAAGTCCAACAAGGGCAAGTGCCGGATTCTGCACCTGGAATGGGGAATCCTGGATGTACAGACAGACTGGGGAATGAGAGGCTGCAGAGCAGTGCCATGGAAAGGGACCTGGGGATCCTGGTTGATGGCAAGCTGAACAGCAGTGCCCTGGCAGCCAGGAGGGCCAACCCTGTCCTGAGTTGCATTGAACACCACATCACCAGCAGGGAAAGGAGGGGATTGTCCCACTCTGCTCTGAGCTGGGGTGGCTTCACCTCAAAGGCTGTGTGCAGTTTTGGGTGCCACAATATATGAAAAACATTAAACTGTTTGAGAGTGTCCAAAGGAGGGTGACAAGGATGGTGAAGGACCTTGAAGGGAAACTGTACGAGGAGCAGCTGAAGTCACTTGGTCTGTTCAGCCTGGAGGAGACTGAGGGGAGATTTCTTCCTCATGAGGGGAAGTAAAAGGGCAAATACTCATCTCTTCACTCTCCTGACCAGTGCCAGGACTCGGAGTTCAAGTGTTTGGACAATGCTCTCAAGGCACATCAAGTGATTTCTTGGCATGTCCTGTTTAGAGCCAGGAACTGGACTTCATAATCCTGATGGTTCCCTTCCAACCCAGCATATTCTATGATTTTATGATCTCTATTCCTTGGCAGAAACTACAAAATCCTGAGGTGTCTGGCTCCACAAAGAAGTGGTTCAAAAAGCTTGTGCTTTCCCTCATGTTCATAACACAATATCTGATACATTTTCCATAGTGCACCAGAGGCAACTAAACTACTATTCAGTGATATGAACAACATAGGACCAAAATTTCTGCACTGAGACAATACTTTCCATGCTGATGCCTAGTATTTTGAATAAAAAATACATTGAACAATATGTTCAGTATAAATTTGACAGCAGGTATAATTATTTTTCTGGTTCAGACAAAGAATAGCTACTTAACAAGAATTTTTACCAAATTCAATGACTTCCCTAAGGAGTAGCCCATAAGAAGTCTTATTTGCACACATTAGATTAGCTGTCTTTGCTTTACATTATGGTGTTAATGAAATCAGATCCTTTCTTCAACATGTCACAAAATCCAAATTGATATTATATCATACATTCTGTTATTAGCTATTACTTTATTTGTAGATCAAGACCCTAAAAACAGATAGGATTTAAGCACAGAACTGAATGGTTGCATTAACTTTATATGGTTTTCAATCAGATAATCTATATCAGATATAGAGATAGAGAAAGACATGGAAGGAATATGAGGAGTATGTTAGGCAGCCTGGAATTTCAGTACTGCAGCTGGTATTTTGTAAGCATCACAGCAAAAAGGAGATTTAAAGGAGGCATTAAAGTAGAATAGCAAAGAAGCTTATCTGATTGATTTTGTCTTTTTCTTTTCTCTTTCACTTCAGTTTACATGAGGCACAATATCATTAAGATCTGTGAAAGGGAGTTTTCAGAGCCATTACACATAATATATGCATATGGCAAAGCTGAAAAATGAATACTTGTGAACAGTAACAATGCATGGGCTGTTAGTGCTTGTCTTGCCTGTGCACATCCAACAGCTGTACTGCAAAGCAGCACTCATTAATTCAGAATCATTCAATGCATCTTCAACTTCTATAACTAACATGAATGTTAGTCATTCTTCCTGATGATGCCATCGAAGGCAACGGTGAGGGTTAATTATTGCTGTCTGAAATATATCTGTCCAGAAATAATTTGGTTGTATACTGGTTAGAATGTAAAATCAGGTTTTTTAAAGATGAGTTGTTTGGTGACTCAGTGCTGTCTGAAAAATAGAAACTTTCTAACAAAAACAAGTACAAGAGCATTTCTCTAATAATGTCCATTTATTCTCATGTGCCTATTCTTAGGTGTCTCTTTTCCTAATTTTGAAGCTTCGGGTAATTTTTTTGTTCCTTTTTTTCTTTAGGATGTGTGTTCTGTCTGCAAGCTACAGAGAAAACACTGAAGAGTCTATTCATTCTTTTTTCTTATGAGTCATCATGGCTGTTGATATGGATTAGAAGAATGCAATCTGAAATCATGGTTTTTTTGTTATTGTACAACAGGAATGCTATACTTTCAAAGTGAAAGAATTCCAGAATTTTGAAGAACTCTGTCAGGCTCAAATATATGACATTGAATATAATACAAAGGAAATGTAACCTCAGTCATTTTCAGAATTACTTCAAATAGCTCTAATCCATGTTGTTTTTTTTTTTTTCCCACATAATTTCATTTTAACCTTTAAGGATATGTATGTGGCCTGTATTTATATACATATATACATATATGCTGGTCTGTTTATATAATTGTGTGTATGTTTGTGTGAATGCACAGCTATATATACATATTTATATATACATATATGTGTGTGTGTGTGTGTGTATACATACATGCATGCATACATATGTGTATAGATTACCATATCTTCAGGTTTACTCCTCTGACTCATGAGGAGATAGACATTCCCTGTCAGCTTTGGCCTCCTTATTTCTGGTGTACAATAAACATATTAGAAAACAAGTGCTCCTCATGAAAAAGAAACCAAAAAGACAGATAAAGCTGGTGGAGCTAGCACAGTATCCCCAAACACAGCCTACTGCATATAAGGAAACTTCAAACTTGTTGCCACCTAACAGATCTCCTGGTCAGATTCCTATAAGCTAGGAATAGACACAGATACAAATCCAAGAGTATGTATGACATCAGATCAAATCCTCTCAGACTGAAATGAGCGTAAAACAATACCTTGAAATGCAAAAAGTAGGCCATCAAGTTTTCTTTCTTTTATTATTGAGTTGTCAGCTTGTCATCTCTGGGGAGATTTCTGCTGTTTTCTCTTTAAAAGCCTCTTTCCTTTTTGGAGGCCAGTCTTTTTAATGTACCTAATATAAGGAAAAGTCTATTTTTCTTTTGCAGGAAGAGTAAATTGACTTCAAAATCAGATTGGGTTAAATCAAGTTTGATGAAGAACAACAGGTATACTTGCATAGTTCTTAAGAACTGGTAAAGATGAACCCAGAACTAAACCTGTCTCACAAGAAAGTCTTGTGAAATATTTTTGAATTTTGTAAAATACTGAAGCGCAGGCCTTCGTACATCTGAAAAGTTTGCCTCAGTGACTAGCCAATGCTTTAATGAAGTTGCTTTCAACATATTCAAGTTCTATACTTACAAAGGAGTTTAACTGAGAAGGAAAAATTTGAAAAATGTAAACAAAATGAACAGTGATGTTGAACATTGCATGCTGTCACTTTCTATTCCAATATAAAGTTGAACCACAGGGTATTTTAGTTCTACTGCAAGCAAAAAAAATTTCAAAAGTCCTGAATGAAAATAACAACAACAAAAAGGCATAACAAACAAAGAAAAAGTCCCTAATGAACTCAAGTCTCAAACCAATTAGGGTTTTTAAAATAAATATTCCAAACTTTAAGGGAAAAAGAGAGGAAATTCAGATGAGGATTGAAGAAGGTAGTTGATTAGATGTAACTAAAGGCAGAGCCACTCTGTGAACAGGAAATAGAGACAGAGGTGTACTAAGAAGCATCACCTGAGAGTGCCAAAATTAGCAAAACTGTGAATTAGAATAGACACAAGACAAAGCAAAGCAGTACTACAGCCCATCCACAGTTGTTTAAGAGAACCTTTCAGAAATGCTCTCACCTACCATTCAGGCCAGAGGTGAGACAGATTATTTCACGAGAAACCAACCGAGAGAAGCATAGTTCAGGACTATTCTTTTGTGCACTTAAAACATATTTAAAACATTGTTTCCAGCTGATCCATAACTGCCATCTGAATGTTTGTCAAAGGACTACTTAAGTCAAAATAATTGTTTGATTTGCAAGTCACCACTCCTACGCTGCTTGGAGATTGCCTAAAGCTCCAGATCATGCAACTAGTGCAAGAGAGAGGGGTGAAACAGATGACAAGTCCTCCCTGCTGACACTCCTGGGAGAAGAATCTTGTTCCATTTCTTGCATTAAAGGTGGCAGAAACTACTGAAAATCAGTGCTGATTATTTTGTGGGGGGTCTGATTAAGAGTGTGAAAGCAGGGGAATTATCAAGAGGATTAAATTTTAGAATAGATATAAATGTTTACACTTTAATACAGCTAAATATTGCAGCCACCACTTCACACATAATCAGTTGGCTAAATCAAAATCTGTGCTAGGGAGATAATTTACTAATTAATTGTTTAAATCATATAACTACTTCTGGATAATAATTGAGTAGGTTTTTTTTGTAAAGAAAGAAGATGTAATTTAAATCTTTCTATAAGGAAACCATAGAAATCATAGAAAGAGTATCATTGAAAGGAACCTTAAAATTCCTCTAGTTCCAATCCCTTCGCCATGAACAGGGACATCACCGACTAGATCATGTTGCTCAGAGTCCTGTCCAACTGGCCTGGAACACTTCCAGTGACAGAGCATTGACAACATTTACAAATGATGTTTTTGATACATAGAAGTTACATTTTTATGTTCTGAATTGCGTGTACAGGTAAATTAACATTGATCATAGTAGAGGTTCCATATTTTTTGAGAAAACATACCAAACCAAAACACAACCAGAGAAGTTTATGAAATTAAATATTACCTTTTTTGTCCAAATTGAAAAACTCTGTGATGAGTCTCTGCTAGACATATTTATTAACCACCATAGAGTGAATCAAGGAGGTGCATATCCTGGTGTATAATGAAGTTTTACAAGTGTCTTGAAATCAAACTCTAATCATTGTCTCTTCTTGGAGTTGCATTTTAATAGGTAATATCATTGACATTAACAGGAAGTGATGTCTAGTTGGTCAAGTATTATTAAACAGACATAGCAGATGACTAAAATCTTACTTGGATTCCTTTATTTTTCTCAGCTTCAGTGTGGCTACCACTAATAATCTTAGCACAATTCTAGTGATATTTAAGTTTTTAGCTTTTTAAAGCTCCATCTCCTAAAGTCACATAAAATATCAGCTTTAAAATAATAAGAAAATAATTTCTAATTTTTGTATTTGAGAAGAAGATATTAAAAACTCATATAAATCCTGAAGATCTGCAGGACAATAGATCTCCAAAATTATTCTTTAAACTCTTTGTGGTAATAAGCATATCTTAAAATCTTTTTTGCATCCAATTCATGATTCTAAGAAAATTACGTTTGATAATATTATTAGTTCAATCATAAATTGCCAGTTGCTGAAATTAGCAACTAGCAGGCTGAAAATCAGAATATCTATGACATTAAAATTTTCAGGATCTTAGATAAAGAATCAGATACTTTTGAGACTATATATGAAAGCCAATATCTTCAAAAAGATATTTTTGAAAAGTTTCAAGCAGCAGTTTGAAGCTTTTTTCAGAAGAGAACAAAAGACACTTTGATCTCCAGATGATGCTTCTATCAGTAGTAGCTACAAAAAAATGATTATACAAATAGCATATTTCATTATTGTGGCATAGCAGTAGTAGAATTATTTTACATGTCTGTTATAACTACAGACAAATTGTAAAAAGAGAATGTAAAATGTAATTTTTGAAACTTTCAAAAGAATTTTTATGGAATTTTAGAATAGTTATTTATTCTCAGGTAGAATTTTCTTCCTTGTTTTCACAGAATTTCTCTGGGAAGACAGCTTTTTCTTCCACTGCACAACTACCTTGTGCAAAATGTTTGGACTATTTCATATCATGACCAATTTATAAGCTGTAGGTGACTACCATAGATGATACTTAAAAGTAGCTAGCTGAGGGTGTCTCTTAAGATCAATATTTAAGAGCCAAGACAGACTTAAGCTCAATATTACCTCTTCTTATAAATGGAAAAATTCCAACCTAAATTGTTCTCCTACTGCTTCAAGAATTACGTGCAATTCTTCTGTTCGTAAAAAGATTTAGGGATATAGCTCTCTGCATGCTGAGATGAAGATTTGCCACTAAAGTCTAATTTGATTTATCAATCAGCCAATTAGTGTATTATTAAAAATTCACTGCAGGGTCAATCTCTTGTTGATTTACATAATTAAGTTATCTGCTTTCTATGCTAGGGTGTTTGGTATTCAGTAAAGTCTGTAGGCCAAATTCCACCTCCCCTTTCTACACAACTTTACAGCAAAAGTTGTCTCATAGACCTTGGCAGAAATACTCACATAAGTAACATGCCTTATGAGCATCATTGTCTATGAAATAAGAACAGCACACTAGAATGATTCTAGAATTACCTTAATTTCCATAAAGGCATTAAATGAAGGGTGTGAACACAAAGGAGGAAGAGTCTTTCTTTTCTCCAAGTAGATCCAAATTAATATGTGATGCTATGCAATAATGTCAGTTTGTGATATTAAATTCTAGCTACTGTTCATGACAGTCAATGTGAAGCTTAATGTGAAATTGTTGGACGTAAATGAGACTTTCAGAAGAGTGTAGGTATAAATGTATGATGGAGAAATTACATAAAATATGATTATGCAGAATTTAATGCAAGTACTTAGACATATAAGACTAACAGAGAAGTACTTTTTATTTTGAGACTTCTGGAATTCCTTTTAAATCTTGGAATATTTTTTTTTCTCAGTTCCATGTAAATAAAAACTGTAATGGAAGCTTCTATAAAGTTCAACAAAATTTCAAGTGATCAGAAACTTCATTTTCTAGAGCTTAAAATACCAGATCCAGCAAATTCATTGTTACGCATGTTCCAGTGCTTTCAGTGGAAACAAAGTATGATAAGCACTAAACACTTGCGAAAACTGCTCCCCACAATTACTATGTCAGGTCTTTGCTGCTGGGTCTCACCTGCTAAAGATAAACAAAAAATATTGATGTCAAGAAGTAGTGAGTATGCTGAAAAAATACCATGCAAACAGGTGTAAGCTCATGGGAAACTTATGTAAAGCAATGAAGACTTCTGAATTTTTTTTACTAAACACAGACTTTTGCAAACCTTGATCAGATGGTTCTGTTTCTTTACTTTTTGTGCTATTTGTAAATTAAACACTTGAGGAAATAAAATTTTCCTGAAAAAACTCTTTTAATACTGAGATAGTCAGGAAACAATGGCTAGTTTCTTCAATGAATCATATCAAAGACCTGCCTTAGGTTATCAGTTGGACTCAAAGATCTTAGAGGTTTTTTCCAATGCAAGAAATTCTATGATTCCAGAATTCTATATAAAGGATCCTTTTTTGTGCATTTCACACTTCCAACAGACATGCCATGAGAAAAAAACAGCACTTAAAAATAATTTTTAAAATGACTATTTGAATCAGTCATAGATATTGCTGAAAAAAAAAAACAAACAAAACAACAAAAGCCAAGAGCATTATTTTTTATTACAAGTTACTTCCTAAATAGCATCTTAAATGCTAGCCATAAAATTAGTTTCATCCTTCTTTTTTTTGTTGCGTTTTCTGAGAATGCCACTTAATTAATATTTTGCTATAACTTTCCCTTATGCTCAGGATTCTGTTTGTTCTTCAATAATGTCCTTAAATCAAGAAAGTTCTGCTTATTTGAAAAGGACAGAGAAGAAAAAAACTTCAAATTGCACTATAAATATAGGAGGTGGTGAATAATAGTAACAAAACCTGCATGGTTGTTCAGATCTTTCTTTCATATATATTATTATTTCAATTATTTGACTTCAAATCATTAAGACCCACCAGATGAGAGAGGAAAAGAAGGACTTTCTAAGGAAAAGTCAGGGACATCCCTTAAAGGTGTGCCTAGATGTCTACGTATTTCAACTGGAAAAGAATAAGTGATTGACACTCATAATAATGTAATAAATACATTAAAATACAAGACTTTGACCTGTAATTCATTAGAAATGATATTATGATAAGTGGCATCCACAGCTAGCTCATATACCACCCGTACAGGCCAATAGTTTTACCCTACAAATGGGTAAATTCCAAATTCCAAATGGGATGAATTTTAATAAGTGATATATGAAAAAAAAGATTCAGAAAATCATAAAAAACTGATAATTCTTGCTGCTGTTGCTGACAAGAATGAGACTATGAGCATTTTACTCAAAAACATTAAAAACCAAAATTGTCAGCAGCTATAAGCTAAAGATATCCATTTTAAAGTGATATATGAAACCAAAAAAAAGAAAACTTGAATAGTAAAAAGGAATAAAAGTTGTGAACACTAACCTTTCTGTTATGAATATTAACAACTGATATATAAGCACACATAGAAACTGATGCAAGGCTTTGAGATTAGTGCTTGCTTTTCTTTTATGTTAGCAGAAAAGATGTTGCTTTCCTTCTCAATAGTTTAGAGATTCATCCAAAGGATAATGTTCAAGACTGCACATATCAGCATGTTGATTATTTTCCCTGAAATGCATTATGTGGTTTATAGCATCATCCCTGCAATGTATGAATACAGGGCACATTCTCATTTAGAACAGTGGAAGTTAACCTATTTAAAAGTAATTGTCCTTACCTGTTAACCTGAAAGAGCTCAACACGATTTAACTGAACACTGCTAGTGACAAAATTATGTGCCTATTGTTGTAGCTCTAATTTGCTACACAAAGCATTTTCCAGATAATCCAAAAGGAATAATTGTCACAAGAAATTTGTGGCCAAAGACCAAACAAATACGTAGAAAGTGAACATGGAAGTAAGTCATCTACCACATGCAAGTTCACTGTGAGCAGCACAGCTGACATATAATGTTCTCAGCCAAATAAAAATTCCTTCCAAACAAGTATCCTGCCCTCAGTAATGGGCAGACTTGAAAGCTTAGGCAAAAGCATAAAACAGGGCAAACTACAAGGCAAGTATACAGCATCTCTCAGTGATCTATAATGTCAGTAATTCTGTGAGACAGAGATACCATCATGCTCAAACAGCACTAAAAATATCATCTGACAGATGAGGCACAAGAGAGACAATAGTGCAAATGAGTCCTAGATTTGGCTTAGCATCCAGAACTTTTTTGGCTGAAGTCTTTTGAAAGTGTCCTCTGATTGTAAATGCTCACCTCATAGGCTGCCAAGAACAGAAGCGCTCCACATTAGCCAACAATAAAAAAAGTCTACCTCCTTGCACTTTTCTCATTTGAGGAAAGGAGAATAAGAGTCTTAATTTCTGCAGTTTTTTACTGGGAAGTAGAAAGACATGATTAAACTTTGTGAAAATATGACACTTAAATACATCTAAAGAGCTATCAATATAATAAATGGCTGCAGTTCATTACTATTTGAGTTAATTAAGTTAATTTATTTCAAATCCCAGTGCCCTCTCTAACTCATTTTCTGCTAAGTAGATCCTGTAGCGATAGGACAAGAAGTTGTGGTTTTCAACTAAAGGTGGTAGATTCAGACTAGAAATGTTGAAGAAATTTTTACAGTGGGGAAACACTGGACTAGGTTATCCAGAGGGTTTCTACATATCCCATCCATGGAAACATTCAGGATCAGGTCAAATGCGACTCTGAGCAACCTGATCAAGTTGAAGACGTTCCTGCCAATTGCAGTGTGGTGGGGACTAGATTAACTGTAAAGGTCTCTTCTTACCCAAACCACTCTATGATTCATTGAAATGTAGGCTGTACTAATGGATGTGAAACTATGACACTAGTGCTTACTTAAAGTGATCATCACAGATGTGACCTAACTCACCAAACGCTGAATATTCCTGTAATAAATATACTTTGGGTCAGGTCTTGCCCGGATGGTTTGAAATGTATTTTAGCTTCTGTAGCATATTAAGAGAATGTTTCCACCGATAACTGTTTATAATGAGTCCCTGCAGTGTGTCCATCAACAACACAAGGATTCAGGCAAAATTTGATCAGTAGAAGTATGACAAAATAGTGTTCCAGTATGTATTTCACATTCCTACATGGAATGACTTAAAGTATACTAAACTTTTGACTTAAAAAGTTTTTCATAGCAGAAAAACATTCACAGAAGCTACCCAATCTCAAAACTTCAGTACATACCTCCAAGATAGTCATCAGATTGCAATTAGTGCAATTAGGCTCTATTGTGCCCATAGCTGGTGCTAATTTATGCTGCTTTAGAGAGTATAAAACCATGTCAACTAAGGTTTAATTAGAAGGGAAGGGTAGATAGGTGGAGATATTAAAGAATTACAGTGCCATTAACAGAACAGATACTTAGAGGTTAAAAAAAACCATCTGCCACATCAGCAAGGCTGCATTTCACTGTACCTTAAGAATACTACTGACAACTCCAGAGACACTGGGTCTGAAAAATGCATGCCAAGGGGATCACAACAGGGTACCAACGTGGCTGCCTCCACTCCTTTCAGACTTGGGCCACACATGATGATGGGGACCTTAGCACCAAGATGCCATTAGGGTTAGGGTTAGGGTTCAGAGAGCCACAGGGCCTAGAGCTCCAGGGAAAATGGGACTGGAAAAGGTATTGCAAAGAGATCATGCCAGGCTTCCTGCATTGTTATCTTCACACCTAATATAGGTCACCAGTGGTGGTGGAATTAGCTGAAGTTATATGAAGATAGGGTGAGATCACTTGACTTGTTTGCCATAGACAGAGACTGAAGGGAGATGAGTTTGCAGGCTGCAGTTTCCTCACAAGGGCAAGTGCTGGGGTAAGAGCCAATATCTACTCATTGGTGATCAGAAAGAAAACATGAGTGAATGGTCTGAAGTTGTGTAAGGGAAGATTTAGGGAAAGGTTCTTCATCCACAGTGTGGCTGGGCACTGGGAGACTTTCCCCGATTGAAAGCCTGTGGCACCAGACCTGCAAGATTTCAAGAAGCATTTGGACAATGCTTTCAGGCATGTGGCACCACTCTTGGGGTGATTCTTCACAGGGCCAGGAGCTGGACTTTGATGTTCCTGGTGCGTCCCTTCCCATTCAGGTACTCTTTGATTCTATGGTCTTAAATAAAACCCACTGTGTTTTTGATGGATATTAGGTGGGCAAGTTTTGCCCTTCCCAGCTATTAGTGTCAGAAGATCCAGACTGCAAATCTGTAGCATATAATTTGGTTCAGATTTAGACTACTCTTTTTTAAATCATTTCCCTACTAGCAAAGTGTTTTATAGAACATAAGTGACATCTTATTACCCAGTTCAATCTGAGGGATATATATTTTATAGGTTGTTAATATAGATCAACAAGATTTTCTTTCTGTATGAATAGTCTGGATTTACTGTATTACTTGGCTGAAACAAAACCTCCAAATCTGTTGATTTCTACAAGTTGCAGCAATGTTATTTCTAATCTTACGTATTTACAGCTTCAGCTCCTCTTTTATAGCAGCATCAATTCCTCACAGAGCAGCCCCCAATAACTAACTGGATTTGCAAGCTAATCAATGTATTTATGTAAGCAGAGAGAGCCAACTGCCTGTAGTCTGACAAATCATAAAAAGAGCTGTGGCATGCTCTTATATTACAATAAAAAAACTTATCTATCAAATAGAAAATTGTAATGCTTGCTGATATTTTCAGCTAAAAGAAACAGTAGCACACTCCCTTGATCTCACCAACCATTTTCTCTAAATACCTACAAAGCAAAATTATACACCAATCTAAGAAGTGCAGAACAGTTTGTGTGTGAAATACTGCAATCAAGTCTTCCATGCATACATACCATCTTTTAGAACATGCCCATTTGAAAATCACTGATTTTCAGTCAAACAAAGATGTAATCTAAGGGACCTCACGTTTGTTACCAGCTGAATGAAATTTTCCAACATATACAAGTGACACAAATGCCATTTGAATAAAAGAAGTTGTGGCCTGAGAGGGAAGGGAGGGGGGGAGGAGAGGGGAGGAGGGGAGAGGAAAGGAGAGGATGAAGGCAAAGTGGGAGAATGCAGAAGAAAGAAAAGGAGAAGGAGAAGATAAGGAGAAGTCATGCACAGGCTCTCAATCTCCTGTCCTGTGAGGATGACTGTCCAAGCACTCATCTGGGATTTAAAGCCCTAGATTTCATCTCCTGGGCAGTCATTCAATCTATGTTTCCTGTGATTTTTTAATATCCAACCTTAAAATGTTAATTTTAGATTAAATTAATGAAGGCATTTCACTCTACAAAATTAATTGCCAACAAAAAAAGGAAAATACAATTTTGTTTTCAGAAGCCAGACTAGATTTCATGTTTTTGTTGTTTTATTTTTGCAGTGTTTTTTATGTTTTCATTTAAATCAAACACAATGCTTTAAAATATCTGTGTAGGTAAAATATTCTCAACTGAAATTTTGCCATATGGGTATGTGAAAAATAATGTTTTTCACAACAGATTGTAATAAAGAGCAAGATAAAAAAAATCTCTATGTAAAATACACCAAATTGTGTATTTTGAACCTTGTCTTTTTTGTCAAAAAATGAATTGTTCAGTGAAAAGATATTAATCCCACACATCACTTTTTTTCCCTATGCTTAAATATGAATTTCTCTAAAGAAACATTATTTAAACATAAAGATTACTCATATTATGAAAAAAAATCTGGAATAAAAATGAGCTGACTTGTAGTTTTATTTTCTTATTATAATTGAAGCTGTTTCTTTATTTGTTTGTTTGTTTACTTTTTGGCACTTAATTCTGAATGCTGTAAAGATATTGTATTACTTCTTACTTTCATACTCTAGCAGCTTTAGAATGGCAGACTTATGGTTTCTGTCCAGTACGCATAACTATTCCTTTTTGGAAAAAAGCCTAAATTTAACAGTAAAACCTGTCAAAGTTTTCCCTTCTGTAACTGGAGGATCTTTGATGACTGGCAAAATGACAAATGTCTCACCTCTGTGCTGCTCTATGTGCCTTTCTGTTACTCTGAGGTGTTTTTTCTTCCTGGAATGACGACATAGACCAATTGCATATCACATATGCAGTAAGGCTCATGTCTTAACCCTGCTGGATGTGCACTTCACTTCTGCCACATGATGTAATAAATCCTTTTTTTTTTATTTATTTTTAATTTGACATATTTTCTGTTTGGTTTAAACAGGTTTTCATAACCTTTTGTTTTCTGATGGAGGCTTAAGATTCCTTGAGTTTATTATTTTCCCAAAGACAGTGAGGGATAGGGAAGTTTAATTTGCCAGTTTAGGGCAAAACACTCTGGGGTGGCTCAAAAAGAACTTCTTTGATCGGAGGATTTATGAAATTTTTGTCAATGGCAGAGCATGCTTTGTGCATGGAGGCCATTTAAATGAAAGTCTGGAACTACATATGGCATATCTGAAGCAGGTTTCAGCTTGAAATAATGATTTATATAGTAGCATTTATCTCATCTAAATTTATCTGCCTAAAAGACCAAGATAATTTTCAAGATTCGTTCTAATGGTAATGAAAGAGACAGGTGCTTTCATGGGGCAATTACTCCTGCCATCATTTTGGCCAGGTATGCAGCACTCCTGGAAACAGTGGTCTGTCTGTTGCCTGTGGAATTATTCTGGAAGTCTAGTTTGCCATTGGCTAGCTAACTTAACATACTCAGTGAATTGTTCTTTGCTTTAAAAATTCATTATACATATCTCAAGGTAGGATGCCTTATCTCTGGCTTGTTTCCAGGCAGAAAGTGATTAAATGTTCAGGTGCCCTAGGTGAATTTTTAGGGGTTTGCTTTTGGTTTTTGATCCTGGCTTTAAATGAGCAGGAGAGTACACCTGTACACACCCAGCTATGGGTATAAGTGTGCTCTTTACATATGAGTGACTGCTTTGTGCTTGTGCCTCTGAAGCCAGTTGAAGGACAAAGCAAATACGGAAAGATTAAATAAACATGAGGCTAGATATTGGGCTGTAGCAGGGCTGGGTTGGCACCAAAAGACTCTAACAACTAGCTCATACCAAACATTGTGCTTTCATACAGGAGGAATCTCAGGAAATATACAGCTGTCACGAAGTCTCTTTCATCATCCCCAGTCTCTAGAAATGGAGAAGGTCAGAAACTGCCCATAAGAATAGTGTTTACTACCATAACTGTCCACTAAAGCCATGCACAGCCAAGGTCTGCTCTGAGTTGTCTGCATATGTGCTGGGAGCTTGGATTGCACAGCTGGTTATATTTGATGGAAAACAATATTGTATAAATGCCTAAATTCTAAATGAGCACTTTATCTGCTCTTGCAAAATAAATTTGATTTGCACTCAATTAATGACACAAGTGTGCTTCACTGAAAAGTATCCTAATCCAGTAAGTGTTGTGCTATCTTCCATAAAAGTAAAATAAATATGTTTTCCTTGAGATGCTGAAGTAACAAAAAGCAGCATATTTTCCAGTCAAATAATTTAAGTCTTTCAGGTTTTTATCAAAGGAAAGAACAGAGAGAAAAAATAACTCAGAGGAAAAGAAGAAAAGAATCATTGCTTACCAGTTTAGCAATTATTAAAAAAAAAAAAAAAAAAAAAAAGAAGAAGAAGAAAAAATGAGAGTATCAGATAAATTTTCTTATTGCTAACAGTAGCAAAAATCCCCAGAGGAAAGGATTTTAATGCCATCCCTAGAAGAGAAAAAAAGCCTGAGCCAGCAGCTTGGTATTACAATACTTTTCAAGGTTTCTCTAGGGATGCTAAAGACAAGAAAATAGATATATATATGTAGTGGTGGTGAAGAAGGCCTAGACTGTGATCTAATGCAAATTCCAGTTCAAGTTAACTAGTTAAATCACCTCAGATACTTTCATCCTGAAGAATTCCTGAATACAAGTGTGAAAGAATAAAATATAGAAAAATATCAAACAAAACTTGTCACACAAAAATGTTGTCCCATCAGGAGCCTTAGGGAGCCCTTGTGTTTCCAGTAGAGCCTCTCCTGTGACTCCAGGTGCTAAAGGGGGAAGGAAACACTCTGAGTCCTTTATCTTTTGAAGAGTGTAACCTGCTTTCTGGTATGTTCTGGCAGTTGCATGTTCCCTTTGAAAAAGCAGTAAAGCAAACTGCCCCTTAATTTATCGTACATAAATTGCAAAATCGCCACATCTATTGCCTTAGTGCAAGCAAAGTGCTGTGTTTTTTGCCAGCGAAAATTTATAGCAGACAAATTGTATTACCTCAGAGCAAACATAAAATTACTTAATCCTCAAAGTCTGTTCATCTTCCCTGGTTATAAAAAGATGACCATATTAATGGAATTTTTTTCTGGTTCTTGTTCATAATAATTGAAGTGCAACATTTGTCAGATGTAGTGGCCAGTGGTTAGGCATGTCTGTGAATTTGACTTCTCAAGTTTAAGTATTCTGTATGCCAGATATCAAGGAAAATAACCCCACAGTAAAGGCATTAACAATTAGAAATTTTCAGCTCTGAAGTACACAGAGATTCAATCAAAAGCTAGTTTCTCAAATACTTTTGGGATGAGATGAGAAAAAGAAATAGCAATCTGCAAGAAAGGAAGAAAACGTGTGAAGTTTAGCTATCCGGTTGTATTTTAGAGATGTAGAAAGTATTAAATACAAGGAAAGGCTTTATGGGATATTAGAGGATTATTTAGGTGTTTGTATCCTGATGATAACATTGGTTATGACATTGAATCATTATAGATATATTGATGCAATAATATCACAAGATTGCCTGATAAACACTGCAGTACTACTGTTTATGCTGTTGGATGCTGTGCAAGCAGCTTTTTGGTTAGCTGAAAATTAAAGCAAACTCCTCAGAATACAGGATCTTGAAGAAATTCAGGTGGAGATAAACAACATTAAGACAAAGGAAAGGAAAGAACCTGGTTTAAGGTCAGAGGACAAACAAGCACATCCATACATAAACAAAAGTAGGCATGCAGTCACACTCAAGAGACTTAATAGATGAAACATGGAGGAGGGAAAATAGAAGGCTGCAGTTCAGTGAAGATCCTTAATTGATTAGAATGCCAACAGCAGTAAGAGACAACTGGAGGAATCAATTAAATATTACAGATGAGTTATGGCAAGCATAAAACTCTTAAATAATCAAGTGAAGTTAAAAAAAAATAGACAAGTGAAACAGTTCCAAGATAATGAGATATACTAAAGATCTCCTTTTTGTGTCATGCACCCTCAAAAGTTTTCTTTTTCCACACGTTGCACTTCTTGTTTTTAATGCTTCACTTCTTTGTGGAAATTAAAAGAGCACATTAAAATAACTGTGACTGTTCAATATGACCATCACGTTCAAGTGTGTCAGGAAGGGGTGTACCATGTCTCTAGCTCAGTCTGCTGGTCGTGAGAGGAGGAAAAACTTTCAAATGAAATATGGTTTAACAAATTTGCATAATAAGATTCCATATCACTCCCTCACACAGAAGCCATCAATTTCTTCAAGCTGGCTATAAGTTAACCTAACACAGCTATGTACTAACCACTGACATTTTAGATAGAAGTAACTTGTTGCAAGCTTTAATAAACTCTTATGACTCTCAAAAGGGACTGGCAGGCATTTTTAACTGAGGTAGAGACTCAGTGGAGGTTGTAACCAAGTTGTTTAGAGACCCTATAAGCCCCAGGTAATTTCATCATGTTGAAAAAGAGTTCTTAGGACTTCTGGAAGCCTATTTTGAAGAATATTAGTTTACATAAACTGCTGTAGGTATGCTTGGGTTTAACAGAATCAGAATATTTTGGATTGGAAGGGATTTCTGAAGTAAAACTCCACAAACACAGGAATATATGTACAGTTATACTGACTCTATTATAATACAATAATAAAATAGTTTAACTGCAATGAATTCCAAGGCTGTAATTTCACTTATCCCAGAGCATTTCAAATGCTGCAGTGAAATTACAAGACACTTCTCTTACAATAACTTACATTCATATATGATTTTGAGTTTTGATTTCTTTACCTTAGAGGATTGAAGAGCACCTCTAGAGGCCAGCATCAGCTTTCTCTGGGTATTTATTTCTCTGAGGAGAATACTTTAAAATGTTTTTAATATCTTCATATAGCTGTTTAATCTTTAGCTGCAGTCAATATATATCTTCTGTTTAAAAAGGACATCACCAAAGACAACATGAGAAGTCACACTGATCTTGGTTTGTGTGAAGGTTCACCTCATTTCCAGCAATTTTAAATGAACACAAATTAAGAGGAAAGTAATTTTTAAGTTTCTTAAAGAAACCCTTAAATTGCACACACATAGCTTCTCAGGATGAAGGTCAAATGCGCCACCTGAATACTGACCCCAGTCAGATAAGGTAAGTATGAAACTTGACCCTTTTACTTTTGTGACAGTAGTTACGCTGCTGTCTGTGAGTAGACAGGACAAGAATTAAATATTATTTATCATTTTCTGCTCCTTTGTGCACACAAACACATGCAGCAAACAAACACATGCAGCAGTCTATACATGAGGATGATTTCAGCAGATATAAGTGGGGGAAGAAAGCCATCATTGTCAGGGTGATCAAACACTGGAACAAGCTGCCTGGAAACGCTGGTTGTAGGAACATTTTCCTGGTTGTAGGAACATTTTCCAAACCCTCAACCACAGTGGGCCCTGATCAACCAAGCCTAGCTGAACCCACTACCTGCTCTGGGAAAAGGATGAGCGTAGAACAGCTCTGTTGGTCCTTCCCAAACCAAATGATTCTGTAACTCTATGATTATGTAAATCATAAATCCTACTTAGTGTGAAAACCTCTTCTGAACTGGGAAAAAAAACCAGCCTTCTTAAAAAAAATTAATTCCTCTAAAATCGTGAAAGAAGGTGTAGCTCAAAGAAAAGGCAGTTTTCCAGGTGATCTCTTCCAGGTGAGACTCCTCAGGTGTGATTTCTTCCAAGTCCTGAAAAAATAAGGAAAATCTGTAACCCTTTTATGAATGACAACCATACACTACATATGTATACTTTCCTAAGCAAGATCTTGTGAACAGTTTTCAATACCTTTCAGAAGTCTGTTTTAGACAGGCACTAGGATCTTTCGTAACCTGCTACAGGAATTATTTACGTGTCCCTTTATAACTAGTTCTTTTCACCTTCATGATCCCAATGACTTTATCCCTAGTACAAGACTCAGTAAAAACCTCAAAAATAACTGAAAACCTCTATTTTCTATAATTCCAACTCACAGCAGCACTATTCACACAAAAATGTAGAAAAAGATTACTACTTTCATGGATTTATGTCCCCATCTCAGAGTGAATACTGCTGCTTGATAATCAATAAATTCAGTTAACACAAGCTTTTCCGGCTACTGAAGTAACTGTTGATCCAACCATTTTCTGAAGGTTTCTTTGAAAGAACTCAGATATTAAGGAGAAGAAGGAAACCATAAGGAAAGATGTTAGAACTACAGAAGCATAATGAATACGTTGTGGTATTCTGACTGCATTTTTCCCAGCTTCAGACAGATAGCAATGCCAAGGCTGTACTTTAAAATGGACAAGTGTAAAGTGATTGCCAAAACAACCAAATCTGTCTATGGTAGCAAAACATTGTTTGAAACTTCAGAGCAAATATTGCATCATGGTAGAAATTTTCATATTGCTGCTCTAGGAAGTAGCAAAGAGCACATGGCAATTAATTATTGTAAGGTTCTGCAAGACAGACTTACAAAGGTAAATAGGGAAATATGGTTTCTACTGGGAACTAATGATCGTTAGTACCTATTAATTAGTACCTATTAATTTCTACTGGAAACTGATGATCATCCTACCACGTACCTATTAGCACCATCAAACACCTAGGAAGTATAATTATATATATATGCACACTCACACAAATATATCTATATGGTAATTCCTAGTCACAAATTTTGTAGAAATTGGTCTGAAATTAAAAAAAAAAAAAGGAAATAAAAACAAGTGCCTCCTTCCAACAGAGCTGCTTGAATAGCAAAAGGTGCTTACAAATTGAATATACCAATAAAACAGGAAAAGCTAATCCACTGATTCTTGCTGCAAATCTGCATGCTATAAATGGTCTGCAAGGGATTCTTCTTCCTTTACTAAACTCTGTAAAAAACTGCAGTTTCAGCCTGTCATCATTACTGACCACTGAGTGGTCAGTCAGCACTCATTAATTTTGGGCTTTTAATTCCAGACACCAAAAAAAGTAGAAGCTGTGTTTCCATGATATTGCAGCTATTCCCAAGGACTATGTATGGGAAGAAGGAGCATAAGTATCTGCTTATACCAAATGCCAGCTTTGCCCTCCTTAAAGTGCACTAAAGAAAGTGTGATGTTATCCACCTTTCCTCACTCTTTTTCTTCTGGTCTCTTTCTATCTACACATGCAAACATGTAGAAGGATATAAAGAGAGAGAAAAAGATACATATTTATTTTCCATTTTCTTGTCTTCAAAGCTTTCCAGGAAAAAAATTTCTTTCACATTTCATTTTATTTTCAATCTTTTTCTCAGCTGGGTAGCTGGGATTCCTGCTTATGTAATGAACAGCAATACAAATTCCACTTCATACTGATACTCTTCTTCTGATAAAATTTCCCTGTTTTCTGATTTACCGGGGTGTTCAAACATCCCGCTGTTAGGATTGTTTTATTGTGTATAGGAAGAAATAATCCCTCATTTGCTGGAGAAATCAATGTAAAGTCATTTGGTGACATTTGAATATGTTAATTTGTGGGGGAAATAGATAATTTCATTTTAATACACAAGAATTTACATACTTTCCTATACTTGCATTAAAAATTGTCAAAAAAACACTGCAACTAGTAAAAATAGAAGTACACCTTTAATTTCCCATAGAAATCTTCAAACATCTTGTAGGGAAAACACACTAAGCCCCACAATTCAGATTAATCATAGTTTGTCATTTCTTCAGGCCCATGAAGATGGTGAAAATGTGTATCTTTTCCATGCAGTATTGTGGGGTGATGTTTGATTTTTTTCCCCTTCAGAAAAGAAACCAAAGAAAACAAGTAATAAAAGAAAACAGACAACATGACACAACAGAGGTATATTAAAACCCCAAATATTTATACATCAGTGACTACAGAACCCTCAAACCCCCAAATGTTATTTCAACTAGTGCATTCCTTCTGGTGTAAATAAAGTGTAATCATTGGTTTGAAGACCTTTGAATCAATCCACATTAGTGTTGTAGGCATTGCCTTCCTAGTTTAGAAGTCCTAAATCATGAAGTCTAGGCTTTCCTTTGTGCTTTTAACTTTTTTAATTACCTTTCAGACATAATGAAATTCTGAATTTCTTGGAAAGGAACCCAGGAATCCAGGAAAAGAGAGTGTGCTTAAAACTAGAAAACACTCCTGGGGATTTTTCTCCTCAAAAACACCCAGCAGCCTATTTTCCATAGCATTTACCTGAAGTCAATCCCAAGAACGAGCATACTTCCCTTCAAATCCAGGCAAGGTGCTGTTCACATCAACACTGCCTCTGTATATACTTTTGTCCTTTGTTGTCCATTATAAAATAAAGGGAAGAATATTTATTTTTTTCATAGGAGATTCTTGAAGATGCAGATTTAAGATAGGGAGACATCTTTAGAGACCTCAAATAGCAAGCAGCAACACACTGGTAACTACAAATTTATTCCATTAGAGTGCCTCTATTATCTTACCTATGACTTGTGAAGTCACACGTATTTTACTTCACATCCCTCTGATGCTTTTAAATTCTTCTAATGACTTTTTTCGCATATTGAATTTCAGTGATAGTAATAACAGTAAGAGAGTATTATCTCAGTTTTGTCGTAAATGAATCCAAGATGTCTGGTACAAACTGTTGTTATTAAAGGAGATTTAGATGTCAGAGCTTTAGAAGCAAGCCTAGAGAACTTGAACTTGATGATGTTTCCACGAAGAAATTGTTCAAGACAAGCTAAAATAGAGCTATTGGCGAGATATTTCAGGCCAAATGTGTGGACTGAGCTGTGAGGCTGACACATCATGTTGGAGTTTTTGAAAGTAATCGCTGATTCCAGAGTTTGCAACTCTACCCTCCAGATAAGCTAAGTTATTTCAACATGTGATAATACTGAGAGGAAAGAAATCTAAGTATGTCTTCTTCTGGGAGATAATTCCCTGTATATTATATGAATAGGAATGTGTGAGTTTGTTTGCACCTAAGCTAAAAAGAGTAACAAAAAATATTTTCCAAGTTTTGGAAGAATATATTTCAGATTAACAAGAAAGTCATATAGTGGACCCCATTACAAAACCACGTACTTTCTCCTTTTTTTTATTTTTTTTATTACTGTTTTTATAGTGATTGACTGAGAACACAAGAAGAAAAAGCCCTCAAGGTCTGTAAGAGACAACTTTTGCAAAGCTTCAAGTGTCACTATAAGTGTCTTGCTACATTCCTGTTTTCTGAATAACTTAAATATTACTTACAGATCATAGCAGGAATACAATTCTTTCACTTGTTTGAATTTACAAGTCCTTCCCACATAAGCTTTTGAGCAAGAATTAGGTGATATGAAAGTTTGTTCTTCTCTCTTGACAATACTTTCCAGAACACCTTCCCTCAGCTACTATTCATGACTATATGGTTTCGACCTACTGAAAAATTCAGTAAGCTTGTCATTGACAGAAAAAATAAACACTTTTTTCTTCCCAGGGAGATACATTTACTGCATCAATCTGTTTTCACTGTACTTTTAAAAGACCTTTGGAAGCCATTCCTTAAGAACAGGAAGCCAGGAGCACAAACTGAAACTTTCTATCTGAACAGAAGAAAATGCCCTTTTATTGTGAGAGTGACTGAGGGCTGTCAGAAAGGTTGTGGAATATTCTTGGAGACATTCTGAACCCTACTGGAAAGGATTCTGCACAGCCGGCCCTGGGTGACCCTACTTGAGCAGGAGGATTGGACTGGATGATTTCCACAGGTGTCTTCCAACCTCAGCTCTTCTGTAATTCTGTGAAAATCTTCAGAGGTTCACTAATGATGATATGGTATCGATGTGTAGCTGGAAAAAATAGCAACTTCTGCAGAAATAACAACCTAGCAGAATCCTTATTACAGATTTAACTCTTAAGGCAATATCCTTGTCCTCTGCTCTTTAGAAGACGTGATGGATGCCACTCCCTATAAATTATCTTGATCCCTCTTTGGATGTAACATTATTAGGCTCTTTGGTGTCACTCACAAAATTAATCAAGATTTAGTACAATTTCAGTAGGTCCCTCATCCGGACAACTGGATGAGGGAATTCATATGCCTATTTAAAAGTGCTCGAAGATTTGTGGATGTGAAGCACATGAAAAAAGGAGATACCTTTCTTGCTGGAATTCTAAAACTAAGGGAGGCTTTTCATTCTTTATTTGCAAATTCAGTTCTAAAATTTCCTGCATTTATTTTGCAGAAATCAAATCACATCTATCAGAAACTTCAAAGTTACATATATTTTATATTAGTCATTACCCTGGCAGGCAATATTCTGCAGAGTTAGCTCCGATTCCATTCCAAACAGCAAACCTCGTTAGCTACAATGTTTTGATGTGCTTTTATCCTTCATTAGTATTTTGGAGCTTTTTTCTCTCTTGATTTTACCTCTTTATTGCAAAGCATCTCGCTCTCTTCTAATTTATGTATAGTTGTGCCCAGCCTCAAAATGTCATTAAGTTGATAGGTCACACTTTAAATTAAGTTTGTCATATAAAAGTGTAATTTAGATCCAATAAAACAGTTATTACCACTTTTAATTAGGAAAAGTAGGAGTTGGGTCTGTCTGAGAGACATTCTTAGACATAACCACGCAGAGAGCCAGGCTGCAGGTTTTTTCATTTGAGTGGAATCACTGATTATTTCAGCAGCCCTATTCAAATTCAGCTGAGGGTGCATTCGTCTGTCAGCAGAACAAAACTCAATTAAGAAAAGAAAGATATTTGGAAATTACAGTTTCAAGTGTTCATTGGATCTCGGGTTTTAGTTGATTGCAATGGTGCTGTCTCAGATTTAATAAATGTGCAGTGTCCCCCTTGCAAGTGGTTACAGGTGCATTCTTGCATCATCCAAGATCATGCAATTGGGATGAAGGCTAATATTGATCCACCTAAAACCAAAGGATTTTTTTTCCTCTGGTTGGTTAGTAACATTTGTCACACCCTGAGCAACAACTTATTATCTGTTCATACCTGACAGTTTAAAAAGTACAGGTAAACACAGCAATAATTTACAGTCATTTTTGAAGGGAGATACATGTGGAACAGCAAACTTAAGTTCTGTGTGGTATAAAGCTGGGTATGTATCATATAACACAGTATATAAATGCACAAAATGCCTGCACTTGACAAGTCTGCTTCACTGAATGTTACTGCTCCTCTCTATTTTATCAACAGTGAATACATCACTTGTTTATCAAAGAAGCTAATAAAATACCTTTGGAAGCACAATAATCATAAAGTGACTCTGTTTTTATTTGAGAGACTATTCTGGTAACAAGTGCACAGATTTTAGGTTAGTGGAGCTATACTGAGTTTAAGAGTGTTACATCAGTGACAAAGAGGAATCAGGCCAGTAACATGGACTCATCTGCAATTTTAAACCCTTACTAAGATGGGGCTTTTTACATGCAGTGTCTTTTACACAAAAGTACAGATGTGCTTGTGGCTGCAGAACAAGGATACTTTCTTTCACCAAAAAACTAAATGGCAAAATATAGAAAAGAACATCAGCTGGAAAATAAACAGTCCTCTATCTAAAAACAAATACATATCTAACATGAAAAACTGTGACATTTACCTTAAAATATAGAGGTTAACTGTTTTATTTAGTAACGCTATCTGGAGCTGTCTTTGCAATTCCAAGGGATGTTCAACATCCCACATTTTCACCACATATTATACTACATCAATTAACTTCTTGGGGTTTGCTGCAAATTTTATATATAGAGAAACAGGTAGGTAACTATATGCATACCTATATGCACACATATATGCACACATATATACACACATACATATACGTGTGAGTACACAGTCAGAGAGACTTTCCAAGAGAGCATTTTCCAAAGTTGTTACATTTTTAAAGGACTGACTGAGTGTTAAATGTCAGTGTTTTGAAAAGCTAGGTATATTTTGTATATCTTTAGTCACCAGATATTCTTGTTATCTCATATTTTCCATACAGCTGCTCCTTAAAGTATTAGAGTGGCAAGGTTATGTGCTGTAGTAGTTCATCTGTAAGGGGAAGTGATCAGCTCACCTCTGTAATTGCTTTTCTAGAGCTCCAGGCATAGATTTGCCATGAACCTTTAATTCCCTCTCATACACCACCTACTACATCTTGTCTCCTGCTCTGTTCCTATGGCATAGGTACAATTCATTTTCCCAGCATTTTGTTGCAACATCAGCCTGGCTCCACAATCTTATATGCCGGATGCAATAAATCACCTACAAGCAGAATTTCCCAAGAGTCTAGGATAGATTGCTTTTTTCAAAGTTAAACTTCATGTTGTCCTCTTGCCTAATATATGCCCTGATATTGAGAATGTCCCCGTTCACAGAACCACCTTCAGGTCGACCACTAACCATGGTTTGCATCTGCCACTGCATTTGTTGAACAAAACAACAAAGATTTGCCTCTTTTAATGCACCTTATTATTCTGGTCTTGAGAATAGCCAAGAAATGATCCCCAGGGACAAATGAAAGACTAAAGCAATTAGTGATATCCTTCTAGTCTTCATCTATTTGTGGCTTAAAAAGGATTCTTTCTTGGATTTGTAGATAATATGCACAAATATGTGTCTATATATTTATCGATATCTTTGTAATTTTTACTGTTTGTTGAATCACTCTTTTTAACTATTTATCTTTTCAACATCTGTAGACTATGTCAGTGGTTTGAAACTAAACTGAGCCAGAAAATATTCCCAAACAAGAACTACATCATCTGCTAAGCTGTTACAACAGTTGCTAGCACAGTTTTGGCTTGTACCAATTAGGGCTCTTTCAAATAATTCCCAGGCACAATTTGGGAGTTAGGCACAAGCTAACCATTCCAAAGCTAGGCCATTCCCAATAGGTAGTTTGGATGCAGTTATTCTGTCTTGGAGGCTACAAGACTTTAGTGCAAATGCTAGCTGTTCCTTGCCAGTTAACTACAGTGCCAGAAAATTATGGTCTAAGTGTATCTATATCTAGTATATTTAGTCTGCACTTCTAAATATAGCAAGAAATTATCCAGTTTACTCCTGATTTGTACTAAAACCAATGTTTTCAGACCATTTCTCATCTACTTCCACATAAATTTTTCATTTCACATCCCCTAATTCTTGTTTATTTACCTTGTTCATGTAATTGCTAAGCCACATAACCAGAAGCATAAAATTGCTGCAGTATTAAGAAATAATCTAAGGGCCAGATCTGAGGCTAATGTAGCAGAAAACTAAAGCCAGATGAGGTGTCTTTACTTAATGTGGTGATTTACTAAATTAATATTTTTAGCAAAATATATATTGAGAAAGTGTTCAGTTGTGTAGCATTTAAGAATGTATATAATATATCAGGATAAACAATTAAATTTATTAAAAGACAATGCAATTGCCTGAGAAGTGGAGTGCCTGTGTCTTTAAAAGCATGCTAGCATTCTGCTGTATCTGGTAATTCTGTTAGGAAATATTTGGGATATTTTATTGAAAATATGCTTTCTGAAATTCAGCCGTCAGATATATTAATTTGGAGGACAGCCAGGCTCTCTGATCCTATTAACCACATTTGAAAACCCTCATATGGCTGGAAAAATATAATATCCATCCCACATTTCAGAATAGTAATAAGGGAACTCAGTGAGTAATTCACAATCAAAGAATTGCATAGTCTTCACTGGACTGGCACATGCCAGGGGACAAGGGTAACCTGGTAACATTGGCCTGATAGTTCTGAGGACCCCACACTCTCCCACAGCTGGGACTTCGATTCACTCAGAAGCTTTGAGCCAAGACCTCTCTGTTGATCATTGTGTGATGAATCCCCAGCATGGGAATTCTTCTTGAACTGCTGAGGAGTCACCGGTTACCCACCATGCTCAAAAATTCACACTTCACATTATAATAAAAAAAACTAAAAAAGCCTGTCTATGGTCTGGATGAGAATATTAACAAACCCACACTCTTACCACAGGGCTGCATTCATCACAAGATCTTTCCTTCTGCTGTTCTGGTCTGTATGGAGAAAAGGGATGGTATTTTTTATTCGACACAAATTACAGAATTAAATGAGGATAAATATTTCTAAGTCTAGTAATTTTTTATGTATTTGTCATCACTTTTCAGTTCCATTATGGTGAGGTCAAAGTTTATACCAGACTGTACTAATGCTAGAAATGGCCAATAGATAATTAGCTAACTTTACATTAAAAATAATCACCTCACTGTTGAGTCCAATGGCATGTATGTAGCTTGAGTTAATTAAGCGACATCTGCAAAGCACCCAGTCTTTATATGGGGGCAAACAAATAGAGAAAGGATTCACTAATTCTCAGAGCATGAAAGATCACAGCAGCCACTCCCCATCCCTCTGCACCACTGAGGGGAGGAGGTAGACAATTTGTGAGTGAAGCTGAACCTAGGAAGAAGGCAGGGGTGGGAGAAGGTGTTTTAAGATTTGGGGTTATTTTTCACTACCCTACTCTGATTTGATTGGTAACAAAATAAATTAATTTTCTCCAAGTCAAGCCTGTTTTTTACCATGACAGTAACTAGTGAGTGATTTCTCCCTGTTCTTACCTTGATCCATAGGCCTTTCATTGCATTTTCTCTTCCTCTACAGCTGAGGAGGGGAAGGATAGAGTAGATTTGGTGGGCAACTGATGTCCAGACAAGGTCACCCCACCACACTGACACCGATAAACCAAACACAAAAGAAAGACTCTGATCCTGTGATTTCAGAAGGATTGAGTGAAAGTAGAAACAGAGTTGTTCAAAATTTAAAAAAAAAAAAAAAAAAAAAGAAAAGAAAGACGTTCACACATTCAAGCACAAATATCTTCAATAATTAGCAATAACAGCAAGGGGAACACAATTACTGGCAGACTAAATTGCTTTTTATTTAAATGTTCTCTTTATAAAATGTATCCCAGTGTGAAAGTCCCTCTTTAAATTAGTGAGAGCATGCATAATCTCAATGTCTCCACTGGGGGTTGTAAGAATGTATGCCCTCTCACTTGCTTAGTTGTGCATTTAGGGGATTAGAAGAAAATTATACAGCCCTGGGTACTTTATAATGACAGATATCAATAGTAATTTAGCTAATTGAGTGTATTCCAGCTTTATTTTAATTTACTGGTGTTTTTCACTTTATTCTTTGTTATTTAGTTCTGCCTGAGTATTCCACTGTAACTATAAGCCTTGACCCTGCAAACTCTTGCTCATAGAAATAGACTTTTCTTTCCATATCAGGAAGGAGTTTTACAAGTAGATCTGTAACCATTAAAGGGCACTTAAAAAACTAGGGCAAAGAAATGCCTAACTCAGTTTCTAAAACTTTTTTAATCTACCAAGAAAATAAACCCAAGCAATGCTTCTGTAAAAAAGAGTAAGTTTTTTAAAACGTAAGCAATTTCAATTTTGTTTATATCATTCAACTTTGTGCTCTATTTTCCATAAAATACAAAATTAAATAACATGAGTGAAAAATATCATTGAACTTTCAAATTTGTAAGTACTTAATAGAATATACTGAAATTTACTGGTTTTGCCAAGTTCTGACAAAAAGGAAGAAATCACCCTGGTGGGAGAAAATTTGTCATGTTTTACTGAATATTCTGAACATGCTACAAAATCATCTGAAGGTAATAATAAAATCTAAGCAAAACTACTACCAGTTTGTAGGGTAAGAGGAAGGTTTAAAAACTGAAGCATGACCTTTGCAGAGTATTTTCTGGAAGGATTAACTCCTGTAATTCCCATATAGTATGAGAAAAACTGTCTTTTGCTACATCTGCCCTTACTGTAACATCACTGTACATCAAAGCTGTTAAATATTTGAGACAGTGGCATACTACTTTGCCTTGGAGAGAGTTCATTTCCTTCATGGAAGCTAATATCATGCTATTTTTTGGATTTCTGTTGAAAACAGTGTTGTTAACATAGGGGTGTTTTAACTGTCATTGAGCAGTTCTTACGCAGCACCAAGGACTTTGTGGTTTCTCAGCATCTCCTGAAAGGGAGGAGGCTGAGGGTGCACAAGAAGTGGGAGGGGACACAGCTGGGACAACTTACCCCAGCTGACCAAGGGGATATTCCAGATCATATGGCATCATGCTCAGCAAGAAAAGCTGCATGCAAGGAGGAGAAAGTGGGGGAAATTTGGAGTGATAGCATTTATCTTCCCAGTTTGTTGCATGTGAACATGATGGAGCCCTGCTTTCCTGGGGATGGACAAGCACTTCTCTGCCCATGTCATATGCCAGAAAGCAACCCATTGTCCATTTTTTTGTAATCTGTTACTTCCATTTGCAATGTAATCCAGAGAAAATAGCCCATACCAAAATGACAGAATTTTCTTTAATAACTGAAAAGGATCTAGGTCAATCTCCTCACAGATAATACTATACTAAAGAGCTAAATTGCATTGGGGGTTTTGGATGTACCCTCTGTGATCAATATTTTTAGCTATTTCTTTTCCAAGGTGGAAGACATACTTCTTATTGTGATTAAACTGCTTCCCAAAAGTATTCCAAATCTAGAATTGCAAATATGCTTCAGTGGTGCTTCAGTTTTCTTGTTTTATTTGCAAGGCCTGACCTCCCAGTCATAGCAGTCACCATTCCCTGAGTTTGAATAAAATCATACCTTTTCAGCCTGGGATTGCTGCAGCAGAAGACACTGAGCACATCCTTGATGTGATCCCCAGTGATCATGTTAGTCTAAAATATACAGAACCCTTGGCAGGCCAAAAAAATCCTGCTGCTCGAACATTGCAATGTTTGTTTTATCTAAAAACACTTTATTTGAAAGTTGGATACACTGCACTTTTAGTTCTACTAAAAGATTGACAAGGACTGAATTTTAGAAGTGTGTTTATAGTTTAAATTAGACCATGTCCAAACACATCTTTGCTATTAGACATTAGCAATTAAAATAACTTTATAGATATGTACTGCCTGTAGAAAACAATGGGTGGAAACCACACTTATTCAAAATCTTTTTAGGACCATGATAAATACAAATCCCATGGGACAGAAACATGCAATATGGAAATTCTCATAATAGAACCATAGATCTGGCAATATAAAAAAAAAAATATAGGTAATTTTGCCCTTGAAAGTCCAGGAAATACCTTGGAACTTTACCAAAGTTTCTAAAAAGTCCTTTAAATACTGTTTTCTCCTGAATTTTACTGAGTTTTGGAGAATCAGCTTTTTTGAGTTAGTGTAAAACTGTTAAAATATTAAGAACATGAATAACCTGTCATCACAATACATTTCACCAATCTAACACTGAAGGCATCAAGAGATTAAAAAAAAAAAAAAAAAAAAAGCAGTAACTTTGAGGGTAACATTTCTCCTTCTGTGGACTATACTGGAAGGAAAAACAACAACTGAGTGCATGTTGAGACCCAAAGTCTTTTGTTGCAGGCTAGAAAGTAGATGTAGCCATTTAGACCATAGTCCAGTTACACACTGAGCAGCCTGGCCCTCAAATCCATGAGAACACCATGCAATGTAGGCATGTAGTTCATCCATCAGTAAATGATTGTTTCCTACAGTATATCCTCGAGTGCTTTATCCAGTACAGTGTTAAATTATTCGCATGGTGGCTCCCAATACCTCCTCAGGGAGATTACTGTGGACTAATAGACCTCACAGGAAGTTTCATTGATGTAAAGCCTGCATTTTTCTTGGTTCATTTTCATTCAGTAGTTCCAAGTTATGTTCCCTTGGACCTCTCTAAGCAAATCCTGTGTGTTTTAGGTGTTTACACAAGTAAATTGCCTGCAGACAGATATTGTATCCTCTAGTAACCAATGTCTGGCCAGTGATACCCACTGTCTTATTTTTTACACTTTCTTCATAATCTGTCTTCTTCAGTGTATTTTTCCGTTGAGTTTCTTGACATGATAATTAGTTGTAAATTGGTGGATTAAAATCTATCCTGAAATAACCTGCTTTAATATGTTAAATATATGGACAAAGGACTAATTTAAAAATCTATTCCTTGAATACTTATTTTATCATCCAATATCAAGGATGTTTTGAAAAATTGATGTTCTTAGTAAGAATACACCAAAAGTTAAAAACTGAAGTCTTAGTTGGGAGTACATGATCTAATAGCTCTCTCTTAGCGTCAATCTTCTGCCATTAATTTTCTGAAATATACCATATTGACAAACATGTCCACAAGTTATTTAGCTGTGACCTGCCACTAGTATTCAGTTGTTCATGCCAAACAGGAGCATAAAATGTGACTAGAAGACCCCTGAAATATTGCTGAAGTCTGTTCTCTGAGGCAGATGCTTGTACTTGACTGTCCTACATATTTCAGTCTTGTGTACTATGGAATTCCATTGATTCCTTCCTTCTTTTTAAGAGCTTTATGAGATGAAAATTCAAACCAAAATTCAAATTCTTCCTGAGTAATGCAAAACAACAAAAATCTAACAACTCTGAATACATAACTTGCAGGTGTACTGTAATTAATAGGAATATTTAGGAATAATTACATGTGATTCTCATTTTCTTTTAGTGTAAGCTTTTATAAGACATGCAATTAAGTCTCTAACAGCACCTTCCAGCTTAGTGACTTTGGTGAACATAAGAGGGATAATTTTATTATTTAAATCATTATAAAGATAAATTATTCCTTTTATTAGTATGAAATATAGAATTTTAAGGAAATAGTGCAATGAGTTTTCTCCTGTCTTAATCTTTCCTCCAAGTTTCACTTTACAGCATTTAGTTATGATCCCTGTTAATATTTCTTCCCAAAGATTAAAAATGCACTGAAAACAAAACATGTGGATAATTAAAATTAACCGAGATTTTCTGTATTTCTGATTCAGATGTAAATATTAATGAAAAAAAAATATTTCCAGGAACAATGGAAGACATTTAAATCACTATTTTTAGACCTTCAGAACAGACATTTAAGTTAGTATAAGTGTTGCAGGTTGCCTGCAGAGGGAATGAAGAATTTCAGCTATTGAAGACCTCAATTATTCTTTGGTGACATGCAATGAAGAAAACTGATCTAATTTAGTTACTTCTGCTAAATAATTTATAAATAACTAATAATTATGAACTTCATATTTAGGACTACTTTATTAGTCTAAAACCAGTGTACATGACCTCCAAGTGATATAACCTGAAGTCAGAACAATGCATTTAGTCACTACTAAGGCCAGGGCATCAGAAGTCAAGAAACTTCAGGATTCTATTCCCTTAGTTGGGCCACTCCTGAATTACACCCTAAGTTTTCAAAATTTAGTGGATCAGGGTCTATGGCAGCATAAGCTACCTTTTAAATCCACTTGCTGCATTCCTTTAAGGGTAATAGGAGTAGAAAAAGTTGATGGGAAGACTTTAGTACTGAGCCACAGAGGAAGAGGTATTAGAAAAGAAACCTCTGATGCCCATCTCTACTGTGGCAGAACCTCCTGATGGAAGCATTTGCTGGTCTCTTTCTTCCTTGACCACTTACTTTTCTTTATTTAGGGAAGTTCACATTGTAATTACAGAAATGGTTATGCAAAATCTTCTTTTGATTTTTCTGACAAATATGTTGGCCACGGTACTAAGTGCATATAGCCAAAATTAAAACACCAACTGTCATTTAACCATGCACAAGAAAGAAATTGTTTGTGTCTAACTCCAATAAAAAAATATTATTTATGCTGTACTTTGTAAATTATGTGGTGACAGACTCATCATGTCTGTGGGCCCCATCTAAATAAATATCATTTAGCGTGATTGAAAGAGGGGAAACATGCCAAGTCAAAGCATCATTTTATGAAAACTTTAACAGCTTGTATTGCCTCCAATTAACTGAAAGGAGTAGCAGCACCACACACTGTTTTGTGCACCCACGTCTTCAGTAAGCACCTGCTACTGATGGTGGCTTTTCCCACTTAGGTTTAATTGTCAAGGAGCAAGCTAGCAATGTGAAAAGGTTTCATGGGAACTACTGTCTTGTTATATTATTTGTCACTTTTGTTACAACAGTTGAAAATTAAATAAATTAGTTACTCTTGAAACCTTCCATATAAGATGAGAAAGACACTTTATTTAAACCAGTAGACCTTTTCCAGTCTCTAGCAGAGTTGCTTCAGAGTTGAGTGCCAAAAGGTTACCTGTAAATTATGGAACAGATTTCATAGAGTTGTTTCTAACTCACAAGAATATCAGTGATTTATAGGATTGAAATGTAGGGTATGTATGCCCCTCATGTACATAACTCTTTAATAATCTACAATATTCCTCTAAATATTTCTCCTTTCTTTCTTTCTTTCTTTCTTTCTTTCTTTCTTTCTTTCTTTCTTTCTTTCTTTCTTTCTTTCTTTCTTTCTTTCTTTCTTTCTTTCTTTCTTTCTTTCTTTCTTTCTTTCTTTCTTTCTTTCTTTCTTTCTTTCTTTCTTTCTTTCTTTCTTTCTTTCTTTCTTTCTTTCTTTCTTTCTTTCTTTCTTTCTTTCTTTCTTTCTTTCTTTCTTTCTTTCTTTCTTTCTTTCTTTTCTTTCTTTCTCTTTCTCTCTTCCTTCCTTCCTTCCTTCCTTCCTTCCTTCCTTCCTTCCTTCCAGCATACCTATTTGATAAATTCTGCCATATCAAGAAAACAGGGCTACAGGACTACAGGACTACTGTGTGTATTGTCAAAAATTCAGCCTATGACAGTAACTAGAGGCACCTAAGGACTTTGCTTTCTCAGACGCTTATGACCGCATGTCACTCTCCTTACCTCAGCCTCACTTCGGAAGTCATATAACCTTGTTATAACAAGTCCTTTGGAGAGGCAAGATTTACTGATTCAGCCAGAAGATCAGAGTTCAAAGGTTTCTTTTTACTTGTAACTCAGAGCATGAACAAAGGTTCTTGCACTTACCTGAACCCAGGAGTGTAAACATACCCTAAATGACACAATTTGTTCCTACATGTATGATGAATGTTGACCTCTGATGACTTTTGCAGTAAATAGCAGCAAAAAATATGTAACTCACTCTTGCTCTCACCTACTAACCACCAATATTTTTTACCATCAGGATGACGGCTTTTAAAAGCATACCTCAAACCCTACACTCATTTAAGAAAAAAAAAAAAAAAAAAAAGAAAAGAAAAAAAAAAGCATAATTAAAGGAAGAAGATAAGAAGGCCCTTCTCAATACCTAATCAGACCTCCTGCATTTTGGAGTATAGACTGTTCTCAGATAATAAATAATTATATCCCAACCAATATGACTTCCATATTTGACTCGATATTTAAAACGAATTAGCAAGACAAAATAAAATAAAACCAAAAAACCCCACACCTTTCTGGACAGCACCCAGGGAACAAAATATGCGAAGAGGAAGCCCCTGTGATAGCCAGAATTCTGCCTGTCTGGGTTACAGATTTAAAGTACTTGTTGAATGTAGCTAATGTAGAATTGAGCTAGCTGTAGAAGACATGGAGAAGGCAAATCAACAAGAAGAAAGACCTGAGAGCTAAAACCTGTAAAGATCAGGTTAAAGCACTGCAAGTGAGAATTTCAACAACATATTTGGGGGGTTTAATATATATTGACTTCATGAGATAAAGCAGTTTTGCACTAGGAATTAGGAAAAAAATTGTACCATGAGCAGGTATAAACAGCTCTAGGAACTGTTCATTCAAGGCTAGCTGCTGGCACATTACAATGCATTGTCTCCGTTAGGGCAATGTGGGATGCTCTACCTGGCAGTCAACATTGTTGACTGATGGACAATGCACATCTGTTCCCAAAATCTGTAACTGATGGACAGCATACATCTGCTCCCAACATCTGTAACTACACAGCATCTGGGGTTTTAAAAGGATCCAAGGATGAGCTCCACTGACTTATTAAGTATGCTGCTCCTGTGGCACCCATGAAAAGCTGAAGCAGACATTTCATCCTCACCCTAACCTTAATTTCTATTATATAAAGAGAACAATCCATGCCAGAGTGTGATTTAGTACACCTAAGGTCTGGATTGTCTTCTAGAAGTGCCTGCCTCTGTTGCCCACAGACAGAGCAAAAGACATCACACTTCTGACTCAGTCGTCTTGGTTAAGTATGTGAAGTACACAGGATGAATGTGGCCTCTCTACTGTGCTCAATCAAGTCCAGCAACACAAAGTCTTTAAAATGCAATGAGGTATGAGGCTACAGAGGAGTGTTGAGGAGGAGATGTGATTTAATGGTCTGGTCATTTAGGAGGACTTCTTCTGCCAAACATTCACCTAAGTTCATCTGGAATGATGCTTTAGAGCTGTGAATGTTTTTATATGCACCAATAAATGAAACGTCCCCATGAGTCACAAGTTCTGTAGATTCTCACACTCATAAATTAGAAAATAAGTCAATGTAATGGATAAGAAGGCAAAATCCTATTTGGTCTCACCACCCACCATCAGAAAAAAATGAGAAAGGAAGATTCAAAGCTCAGGTTTAAGTATTAAGATTCAAAATACATCTTAATTTAATTGCATTTCACATTTAAATAACAAAAAATTTTGGCTAGCAACAGCTCCTCTTAAATCACTTATAATATTGTGCCCTACAACCCAGATCTTGCACAAGTAAAGACACTGCAGACATGAATAAATATTTATAGACTAGGCCAAAAGAGCACAAAGAAAGACAAAGCTCATGAACCTTCCCCCAGACAGAATCTGAACTGTTCACCTTCAAACCATTGACTATATCCATTTGATATTCTTGTTTTTATTCATTTGCAGAATAATAGTACTCAATAGCACCAAATGGTGACATTGTCCAAGGACAGGAAAAAAGTTAGTCAAGGAGTCAGGATCTAATTTGTGAAACACTGCAGGTAGTCAGAGATCATACAGAGTGAAGGTGAGGGTCATAGGGCCAGAGACATTAAATCACAGGCGAGTAGTATGTATAGATCCAGTTTCAAAGTGACCTTGCACTTAAGCTATATGTTTTCTTTTGCTCATGATTAATTATAAATATCAAACCTCGGATGAGAGATGTGAATGATTTTGCAATAGACTGTGTGGATTAGTCCAGAAAGGACTTTTTTCATTGTTGTATCTATAGCCATACTGCAAGTAAAATAGTGTAGTGGATAATAAATTCAAGATTATGATCAAAATCTAGTCGTTAGGTGTGATCTTAGGTGTTTACATACCAATTAGTATGCAGATAAAAAACTCTTGTGCCACAGCTGAGAATCACACAGTTAGAGAATATCCTGAGGTAACAGGGACCCAAAAGGACCATTAAGTCCAGCTCCTCATCCTGCACAGAACAACCCTAAAAATCACACCATGTGTGTGAGAGTATTGTTCAAGTGCTTCTTGAACTCTGTCAGGCTTGGTGCTGTGACCGCTTTACTGGGAATTCTTTTCCAGCACCCAACCACCCTCTGAGTGAAGAACCTTTTCCTAATATGCATCCTAAACCTCCTGGCACACATTCAGGCCATTCTCTTGGGTTCTGTCATTGGTCACCAGAGAGAAGGCCTCTTCTTCCTTCCTCACTTCAATCCTTGTGAGGAAACATCCGTCCTTGTAAGGAATCTGTAATTTTCCTCTCTGTCCTCTCTCTCCTAGGTTGTGTTTGTTAACAGTAGCAGCTATGTATTTGCATACACCATGATGCTAACTTGTGTGTTCCAATCTTATAAGTAAAAAGCAAACTCAGTAAAATGTGCATTTCTGCTTCACTAGAAACAAATTTGACAGAATTTTGTCCAGACTATCACTTACGTCTCTCCACAGTAACAGCTTCTAAATAAGACATGCACAACTCAAAAGATCTATTTCCAAATCATTAATAACAGCTATAAATCACATATGTCCATTTCTCCTTTAGCAGAAGACAAGATATTGGTCCCAATTCAAAAAAAGCATGTGCATCAATAACTATGTTGATATATCAAGTATGAGAAAATTAAAATAATATAGGTTTTCTAAGTGGTGTCACACAAACCATCTTGCACAAACCATTTGTGACACTTTCTCTAACACTATCACTACAGGAACTTTGTAATTATCTGAATCGCAACAAAAATTAAATGTCCAAATGCCACTAATATATGATAATTTATGGCTTATTCCTTCATGGCAAGTGAGGTATTACATGTATTATACTTAATAAATCCTATTCCAATTTTGCAGAAAGACAGAATGGTTGAGGTTGACACAGACCACTGCAGATCATCTAATCCAATCCCCAGGTTGGCCAAGGGCCATGATTAAAATGGTCTCCTACACCTTTAAAAACGGAAAGTATACAAGCTCTCTAAGCTTGAGCACTGTCACAGTAGAAACAAGTGTTTTCTTGTGTTCAGAAGGAATTCCATGTGTTTTGATTTATGATCATTGCCTCTTGCCCTGTCACTGTGTACCACTGACAAAAGTTTAGCTATGTCTTCTTTCCCTCAAGTTATGTGTTTATACACATTGATAAGATCCCCTAAGCCTTCTTATCTCCAGGCTGTTCAGACTTAGCACTCTCAGCCTCTCCTGATATGACAGAGGTTTCAGTCCTCTAACCACCTCAGTAGCCCTTCCCTGGATTCTCTACGGTATGTCCTTACCTTTCTTATAGGGGGAAGCCCAAACTGGCCCAGTCACTCCACATGTGTCTCACCTGCACTGAGTGGAGGGAAAGACTCACCACCTTTGGTCAGCTGGCAGCACTCCTCCTACTGTACCTGTTTTCTTTGGACACTGTTGGCTCATGGGCAGCCTGTTGCCCCCCAGGACCCCCAGGACTTATTCTGCAAAACTGCTCTCCAGTCTGTGGGCCCACAGCATTTATTGGTTCATGGAGTTTTTCCTTCCCCCTTGCAGGACTGCTGAACTACATAAGATTCCCATCTGCCCATTCCTTCAGTGTGAGTAGGTCTCTCTGGATAAGACTACCTATCTACCACTACCACTCCTCCCAGCTTTGTTCTCCGTAAACTTGCTGGCAGCATACTTGATCCCATCATCATCCAGGTCATTAATGAAGGTGTTAAACAGAATCTATATTGGCCCTTGGGATACAATGCTGGTGACTGCCCTCCAGCTCTTTATGCCAGTGATCTTTGAACCAGGTAGCTCAGCCAGTTGTCTCTCCACATCCCTGGCCACCCAACTGCCCAGAGCAGCCTATAATTTTAACAGGTTATGTTGATATTAATATATCTTATTAAATATATCTTGTTTTAATTTATCAGTGCTAAATAGAGAACAATTTACCTGTTGTCAACCACACAGAGTCTGCTGTGATAAGTCATAGCTGCCCAGATACCAAAGGTCCAGAGCAAGCCCAGGGGATGAAAGATATTATTGACTGGTTATGTCTTCCACCTATCTGAACTCATGGCATCACTGCAGCCATGGCAACACATAATTCTGGCTCATCTGTGGTCAAGGAGTCAAAATCAGAGGGTGCAGTGTAGAAAGAAATCTAACAGAAAAAAAATCTTCCCACGGTTACAGGAAAGGGATTGTTGTGCTGAGATGGGACAGCAACAATACTGCTAACCTGGAACAAATATATTTACAATAACTTTTAGAAGTATAGCCGTGGATAAATTTGGACAGCTATTAACTGAGCAAAATTCCAACAGAAGTAGAAGTCTTATGATCTAAATCTAGAAATTTGATATTTCCAAATCTGGAAAGATCACCTAATACTCCCTGTAAGTGCTACTTGTAGGTAATTAATCTAAACCTAAACTAGACATTTAAGATAGAAGTAAGTCAATTTCTGCATACGTCTTTTTTGTCTCAATGATTATAAAAATCCTTAGGGTGGCTAGGATTAGCTTAAATGCCCAGTTCCTAAAGGTAGACATAATGAAATCCACAGTCTGAAAATTATTTGAATGAGGAAAACAGAGACCTTTGGAAGTCATGCACCTGTACAAATCCACAGAGAAAGAAGTCTTAAAGAGAATAAATGGGTTATTTATGGAGCTTAGTGATCAAGAGTGTGATGATGGAGGTGACAGTGACAGAAGAAAAAGCGGTGGGGTGAAAGCAGTCACAGGGCAGGACATTAGATCACACATGGACTTGTAAAATTGAAACTGGCAGCAATCTAAAAAGGAGATGTCAGATTTCTGCATCACCTTGATAAAATAAGCAGAGGGAGGCAAACCTAGAGCAAGAACTTAGGTCAAGATCTAGAAGACACAGTCATTAGGCATGTGAGTTGGTAAAACCAGTTTAAAAGGTACATATAAAATGTGATAATGAAATATGTATTAACTTAATTAGCACCATCAGAGACAAACCATTCCTTTTTTATGTATTTAAGTAATCTATGTGAATGGAAAAAGGTTGAAAAAAATTTAAAGTGTAGACTAAGGACAGCAAAAAGATATGTTCCAGGCAGATGTCAAATCAACCAGTCAGCCTTTGATGACAGTGTTTAAGAAACCTAAAAATGTAATGGTATGAAGGTTACAATGGGTAACTCCAAGGTAGAACATATTTGTTCCTGGCAAAATTGCCCCAAATATGTTTGAGAGAGTTACACTTTCCAGGAATTAATATTTAGAATGAAAAGATGAATCTATTTTTTCACATTTTCTATGATTTTTAAGGTATGTGGTTTACTCTGCTAGATTAAGAGCTCTTCTCTTCCCTTCCACTATCAACATTCCTATGAAAATATCAGCATTGCCATAATGCTGATATTCATGTCTTTTAGACAGTGAGTTCTAGTTTCTCCAAAGGATTATGTATATCCCCATGGAAATATTCAGCTCTGAGTGGCTCCAGTCTTGCTGCTCCTGGATATTTGACTGTTTTCTGTGTTATTTTAGTCTGCCTCTGAGTCTAAATATTTTGCCTTCTGCTTCCCTTCTACGCCAAGCAAATAAAGTCTTGTCTTGACCTTAACCTGTTCTAGGAACATTACCCCAGAGTCTTGAAAAGATTCTTGGTTTAAGATGATATATTATGTTTTTTTCAATTTTTTGGACTGTGAATAAAAGGAGCTGCTCTGTCTGTGAGATAACTACTTTGAGAAAGGCAAGAAAATAAATTATAAGAAAGCTATGAGTAAACTGCTTTGCATGGAAGTGGGAAAAGTGCAGAGGTTATATTTTGCTTCATATTGTCCATTTAAAAGTCTTCACTGTAAGATTTTATCAATATAACCATTTATTAATATAACCATGTATCAATATAAGCAATTGTTAATATTGATAAAAAGACTACTTCTGTTTAAAGTAACACAGTATTTATCACTGTGTTAATAAAGAAACATTTACTAAATTCAATATTCTGCATCCAACAGTAGCCAACGCTGTAGACTCCAGGGTAAATGACCAGTGCACTGATTTGTAACACTCTGCACCTCAAGCAGTGATCTATGTTGCATGTTTCAAGTGTAACTTTATTATTACTGAAAATTTAAAGCACTGCATGTATATCGTACTTATTTGCTGAATTCACTACAAACTGTTTATTATTTTTTGACGATTTTTTCATCATGGGAAGGAAGATGCCCTGAAGGGTTGAGAAGAATGAGAATACATATGTAGAACCCAGAAACATTCGATCTCATTAAGCAATGAAAATTGTCAGTGTAGCGCAGGAATGAAAGAATATGACATTGCTAGTCTTATTTACACAGATGATTAGAAAGAGATAAAGCAGCTGACCCAGACAGCTAATAAATACAGCATAAAAAAGCAGCATTTTCTGCCTTATTTTTTATGACCTACTTTTCTTTCCCATAATTGTCTTACAGTTATATCTGAAGTTCACATATTACTTGCATCCATTATTCTAGCTTCCTAGTTATTTGTTAAATTTAGTGAGAATTTGTTTGATTAGCTTTGATTTAGTTCCTCTTGGGAGCCCCGAAGGACTGAGAAAGATAAGCATAATAGGTCCTACACATGTACTCTATCTCATTAAGGCATGAAAAGTGCTGGGTTAAGGGAAGAAAGGAGAAAAGGGTTATTCCTGTTTACACTGATCTTTTCAAAAGCCAAGACACGATTCTCTGTGTTGTTAAATTGGTTTCATTCTGGTTTAGCTATTTAAAGTAACTACATTCAACAAACTTTGGAGTTCATTCAAAACCAAAGAAGTTGAATGCTTCTCAGTATGAGGTTTGCATTTTTAATGAATTTTTTCTTTAAATGACTGGGCAAAATTTACTTTTTCTCTATAATTCTACTTTTTCACGTCACTTTGTCATGATAAGAGTGCCTCACTAATGTGCACTTCAGATCTTGATCTTAAAAATATTGGGTGCTGGCCTTAAAAAAACCTATACATTTATTTAAAAAACAGATAGGCTATTTCAACCATTAACAAAGAAGGTAGTACTTGGTTTTACTATAGTTACCTAGGCCTCTTGCAAGAAATAAAGCAGAAAGAAAATAATTCAAAATGTTAAGCCTTTAGTTTTTGTTACTATTGCCAGACTGAAGTGTGTGATTGATTAGATTTTCTATGTACTCTTTGGGCAAAGATGACTATTTCCATACTGTGTGTCAGGCCATCCTATACAAACTGGTGAAGTCTCCTTCTACCAGCTCCTTAACATTTCTCATGTAACCTCTTGATAAAAATGGTTTTACCCACCTGGAAAGTAATCGTCACTGTCACTTGTTGTGAAAGTGGATATAAAAACCCAAAAGTTGGTAATGCTTGGGTTTTTTAGCCTACCTCATTAGGGGTATCCTTACCCAGTGCAGAAGATTAAGACTTACTAGTTATAATGTTATCAGTTTATGGGTGCATGACAGTCTTGCTGTATTCAGTAACATACTGAAGGATGACAGAAGCATAAAATGAAATATTCTTTAAAGGAAACCCAGTCCCTGAAGCCAAGTCTAAATATCTCAGCAGAATGATGAGGAAAAAATCCTGGGAAAAAATCACCACTTAATGCCAGCACTTTAGAGACTGGTCAGAGGAGATCAGACTGAGAAAGATGCCAAGGCAAGTGTCTAACCAAAGGAGAGACATGTACCAAATGAAAGCTGTACTTAATGAAATAAATAATGAATTTAAAATTAGACACTTTTCTCAACATGCAATCAAAAAGATGACAGGACCTTGTCCTTTAGGAACAGCAAAGATAATAGCTTTCACAATTTCAAAGAATTTCCTACCAAGGTGTTGGAAAAGCCATAAAGCCTCATCAGAACTAGTATTTTGAATCCTGGCCCTGTCTCCTTTCCCAAAAATGCCTCACATCTGAGACCCGTGATGATCACCTACATTGTGAGCCCACAGAGGGCCGGGATCAGCACAGAGCAGCTGCCCAGCGCCAGGTGTTCCTCACAGCCTGGTGGCCAGGGACAGGATTTTTCCCTTAGTTACAGCCTGACACTTGTCCAGGTGTTGTTTTCTGCTGAGACATACTGAGACACTATAACTTGCATCTTTTACAGTTAGTGTGAGGCAGCTTGTTCGTTAAACAAACAAACAAAAGATAAACAGGGGCTCACTGTTAAAAACTAACCCTCTGTCTGTGCTGTATGATTACTACAATGTTTGAGGCCTAATTTAGTGAAGACTATCTGTGCTTGACTAAGAAATGAGAACATCAATTTGGTTTTGTTTTGAAAAAGGCACTGCCTCCTCTGCTTTTTGATTTTTTATCTACAGCAATTTGCATTCCCTTGTCCTTACTACTGCCTGGCATGTACCACAATGTCATCTTATCCCTTTAGTTTTGTTCGCTTTCCTTTCATACTATCGCTTAATTATCCCTTTTGTACCTCTAGTCCATGTTCTCTGAGTCTCTAATACATGGCTGCACCAATCCCACCACCCCCAAGGCTAGTCAGGCTACAGATTAATGAGTAGACCTTACCCAGAGGCTTTACAAAGGTTACACATAATTACAAATGGGTCTTTTATGCAGTGCTGAATATGTGAAAGCTTCCAAAAAAAAAAAAAAAAAAAAAAACACACCACACAAAAAAACCCCAGAACTTACAGGATTTAAGTTAGCCATTGAAACCTTCTCAAAAAAAAAAAACCTAATAAGTTAGGAAGTTCTACCCTTTGTTCTAAAGATGGTGATAAAAATAAAAACACCATATGGTGGAAATTAGTCTACATCTCAATCTTGCAACATCACTGCCTACTAATTCTCCTTTCAAGTTAAGTAAAATATTTTGAACTAAGAAGATGTAGAAACAAAAAGGTCTAAAATTGGTGGCAACTCTTCAGTTAACTAAATTCTCATATTTGACCATTTGGTAAAGGAAAAAACAACCAATACACTTCTCCTGTAGGAAAAACCTTAAAAGATTGCTTAGCTTAGCTGCTTGGTGAGAAAGACATATGCTGGCTAATTATCTTAATCTTGTGTCTTCTTAACTCATAGAAATACCTTAAAATGCAAACGTAGTATCTGAGACAACACTTTTATAAGTGCAAGTTTAAATTTAGGTTCATAGAACCATGGTATCATACTAATGAAATAGTCTGACTTTAAGAAGTTCTAAATTCCACCAAGTCCCATTTAAGCTAATAGAAACTACTTTGGAATCTGTCTTCAGGTACTGCTTGTTTGCTCCCTTGTTTTAAATCTTTCAGTATATCAGCAGATAAAGGGAGATTAATAATAAAAAACATTTTAAAAATATTTAAAAAACAAACAAACAAAAAAACCAGCAACAAAACCCCCACTGGACCTTTCATATTGTGTTATTAGTGTTTAAATAATTGGCTAAACCTGTCAGAAATGTCCAAGAAATTTGATGCTTTAGTATTTGCTTCCAATTCTGGATTGTAAGACTGTTCTCAGAGGTTCTTTGTCTCTTAGTTTTCAGTTAAGCTTGGAAGTGACTGAAGCTCTGTGGAAACAAACACAAGTTTTAGAAAATCCTTACTGGTGATTTAACAAAACCTGACTACTCAAGAACGCTTTTATGCAAAATGTGGCACCATTCACTAGTGATACCACTCTTCAAGAGTAAGAGAATAACAGAAAACCCATGAAATCACTGAAGTCCTACAATTGTCTCTGAAAGTGGTCTAAGCCCAGATGCTTTGTATGTTTATTTGGATTCTCATGTAATCATTTGCAATACAAGTGCTCTGTTTTCATCTGCTGTTTTCTTTCTCTTTTGCCTTTCTTTTACCCAGGAGCAGTATCTATCTAGCCTTTATTCTAGTCATATATGAGTTTAACTCTTTCAGCAAAAGGCTGTTGAAAAGATATAATCTAAAATTTTGCATTTGACCACTAAGCAACTGGAGTTCTTATTTGAAACACAATATAAATTGTTGGATTTCATTGTCATTCTGATTATTAAATATTACACTTTAGCATTACATGGTCAGGGACCAGGTCCCTAAGTGATTAGATACAAATTATGCAAACAGCTAAACAATCTTTGGATTAATTTAAAAATTATAATTTATAATTATTAACTTGTAGCTCTTATGTGGTTTATGATTAGTTTATTAAATGTGAATGTCAGAATTTGACATAGAGCTCAGACTTTTTTTTCTCCCACAAGTGACTTACTGCAACTCAAAGCAAACATTACCACTTGCTGTTTAAAATTTTCATTTCTGAAATTGTTCTTTCTATTCAGTAATAACATACTATTATGGCTGATTACAAACTAAATTTAACATCAGAATAGTTTTGAAAAGGAAGAAAACATTGAGAAACAAAAGGAAAGTAAAACCACCCCAACACACAGGAGAGCACTGTTTTTCACTAAAAAAACTTGTCTTAAAAGTGAGACAGGTTTATTTAAGCTTTTTTTATTAAAGAGTATTGAAACTCTGCATGATATGTAAGGTACTTCTACATATAGAACTAGTTTCTATCTCTTTTGCAGACAAAGTTGAGCTACTCTGCAAATAAGGAAGGGATGCTCCAAAGCCAAAAAAAAAAAAAAAAGCAAAATATGTGAAGAAAAGAATCTTAGAGTGCTTAAGGTGGAGGAGGATTAATTCTCAAATTTTTTGATTTATTGTAGATTTGTGACTACAAAATTATTGCTTAGTGCAAAAGAAGCCATGCTTTTGAGAGCAACAGACACTGCCTTACCAGTGTAAGAGGGAGTCAAGTTCCTTTTGCTGCATAACCAGAATCTCTTGATTTTTTCTTCATATTTGACTATGAAGTAAAATTTTTCACAAAGTATTTATTTCTTTTCCAAGCCATGAATAAGTATTTATTCTTTTAGGAACATCATTGCCTGCAGGCTGAGGGAGGGAATCCTGCCCCTCTACTCAGCCCTGCTTTGGCCATATCTGGAGTGCTGTGTCCAGTCCTGGGCTCCTCAGTACAAGAGACATGGAGCTCCTGGAGCAGGGTGGAAGAGAGATGAATAAGGGACTGGAGCATCTCTCCTGTGAGGAAAGACTGAGGGAGCTGGGCCTGTTCAGCACCAAGAAGAGATGACTGAGAGGGGATCTCATCAATATCTATCAGTATCTGAAGGCAGGCTGCCAAGAGGATGAAGCCAGATTTCTTTTGGTGGGGCCAAGCAATAGGACAAGAGGCAATGGGCAGAAACTGATTTTCCAGTTCCATCTGAGTATGAGGAGGAATTTCTTCACTGTGCAGGTGACCATGCACTGAAAAAAAAATTCCCAGAGAGGCTGAGGAGTCTCTCTCACTGGAGATATTCAGGTACCATCTGGCTGCAGTCCCATGTCATGTGCTCTGGGATCTTCCTGCTTGAAGAGGGAGGTTGGACCAGGTGACCTCCTGTGGACCCTTCTGATCTGATCCATTCTGCAATGAGTAAAGAAGCAGGAACTAACCTCTGTGTCCAGATTCTAAATATTCTTTTTTTGTGGTGTACCAAATAAAGATTTCTCCCGCTGCCTTGGAGATGGGAGAAAGATTGAAAGAAAAGAAGAGAAGAAAGTAGAAAAGAAATTTGGTATTGGCTAGTGATGGATTCTGCTTTTGTTCCAAAGGCTATTTTAAAATTACAAAGATGTCTCATAGTTCCCATCAATAAAAGACACAGCACAATTCTTTCTCCCTGGACCTGCAGAGCTGAACCTTAGTCATACAAATAGATCCACATTGGCTTCAGTGAAGCAGCTTGTAGGTTTGATACAAACACAGACATATATTCATATACAATTCTGTAATTATAGATGTGCATAACAATTTTCAGGACAGCCACCTCATGCCTGTGTCTGACTGGCTTTAATTACATTAAGCACAGCTAAAAAATCTTGTCCTCCTGCCAGGCTGCCACACTTTTAACTCTGTATGAGGTGTCTAGGAAGGAAAATAAGCCTGTGTGCAATCTTCCACATTCATGGACTTCTATAGTTTATTTTACTTTCTTCTAAGCTTGAAGTAAACAGGTACCTCAGTTATCAATATAAAAACAGAGAATTTTGTATGGATTACAGTTTGCACGAAAGCAAAGGACAGCACAGCATGCTTGCTGGTGCAAAGTAGGAGAGTAGAGGCATAAACCATATCCTTATATTGTGAAGAAACTGTTCTGCTGGAACTTTTAGTGTGCATGAGAGGCAGGTTTGAACGTCCAGCTGTGTTTTCCACGCTGACTCATGAAGGTAGAGTGTAGAAACTGGAAATGTTTTGATTCCAAAGCAGCATACTGAAAAATGTTTTGAAAGTGGAAAGAAAGAATATAACATGTTCCTTTCTCTAAAGGGAACAGTCAAAATTACTGACAAAGCAATTTTACTGCATGGCTGTGGTTTCTATTGCTGTGTTAAGATTTCTCTTTTTGTCAGTGCCCACACCTGGGTACCTACAGATCCATGGCAATGTTGTACTCTCACATCAACATGCCTGAGTACTAAAGGTATTATTATAAGCCAATAGTATGGGCCGCAAAGGACTATGAGATGGTGACTCTGCTACATTTCCTTTAAAGTGTGCTCTATTGATTTGGTGGTTTTTCCTGCCGAGTGCGTTTGTATCTTGATGGCTTGCATATCTCCAAACAAGTAACATAGAAAATAGATTTTAGATTATTTGTTTTATTCAATTATAGATCCATTTAACTTATACTAAATTTGCTTCAGTTTTCAGATGGCTGTAGCATGAGAATAGTGAACTGTACCAGATGGGTTTACTGCTACTGAAAATAAAAAAAATTAAACAGCCAAATTGAAGCCTTTCTTCATCTGATTTTTCTCAACATCTCTTTTTTGGTGACTTGAATTTCATGACAATTGTCTCACTAGGTGACACATGGAAGTGTCCTCAAACCATGAGGCTAGGGGTATCACTGCACTCAAATACACATCCACCAGGAAGTAATTTAAACTGAACAAAATCATAGATCTTGAAGGATGGTAAAAGCAGTATAGTACGTACTACTGCTTTTAACTCAATAGCATGAGTTTTGTTAGATTAGATTGCATTCTAAGAAACATGTAAGCTAATGATACCTTCCATTAATATAAAATAGCATCTTCTATATTTTTCTATTTTTATCATGTTGTTATTTTTATCCCAAAACTATTTTGTTGTTCTCTGAAAATATACATACTGAAAAAAATGACAGCTATTTTGCATGGTAGAAATATGAAGAGATTTTGAGAATATTTGAGGTTAGATGGATTTCTGAAACATACAATATAAGGAGGGTGTTTCCATATTTAATTAACACTGTATTTGTAGCAACAGAAAAAGGGAATGCATGCAACATACAACCTTAGTGCTACAGTGTTACGATTAGCCTGAGTGGTCAGCGTTTAAAAACTTGTGCAGTCAAGTTGAAGAAAGTTAATATGTTAATACACCTAAAGAATATGTATTAATTATTGGAGAAATGTAGACTGCTAGGACAATAAACTGGGTTAAACCAAATACCCAACAGTTCATCTCCAATAATGGCCAGCAACAGATGCCAATAGAAAGGAGTAAAACAGGTCAAGCATATATTGATGCTTTCTCAGCCTCCAGCAATATGTGGCTCTTAGCTTTCCTAAGCCAGAAATATCATTTTGAGGTGGTGTTTGGGGCCAGATTATTAAGAGTTGGGGGACTGGGGGGGAAGAAAACATCTTTAAAATCGAATGTTTGCACCGTAAAGCATCTATAATAAATTCCTAAAATACTACTGAAATTCGGTTTTCTTATAGATTGTTTACTAAAGAAAACCTACAGGAGCCGGTAGTATTTACTGCTAATTGGGAGTGGGAAGGTGTAGAGGCACCTAAAATTATGCAGAGGCACTGAATATTTTCATTAAGCTATCAAATCTCTATGATATAGTTCACAGTACCTCAAGAAAAATTACTCCCTTGCAAGTTGGTTACTATTCATATGTACTGATTTACCCACTCTTGTGGGCTATTGAGAATTAGAAAAATTATTGAAAAAAATCCTGAAATGCCACAGATGTCCCAATTCAGAGCACCAGAGCCACAAAACATTTAACAGTGGAAAAAATTCCAACCAACCAAAGAAACCCACAACAAAGCAAACAAACAAAACAACTCACCAAGGAGCAAAATGAAAATAAGGCAGCGAGCTGGATACACGCTCTCATGTAATCTTTCTACCCAGTTTTTGCTTCCCCTCACACTCTACTTGTCCCCTGAAATTTTGTTCCGTGTTACAACTTGATCACTGAAAACTCACCTAAGGGAAAGGGATCTCAACCTAGAATCAGCTTCCTGGAGACATAACCCCACAAAGGAATACTGGGGAACATTAATAGATGGGTGGATATATGGTACATGCAGGCTGAAAAAGAAATCATAGAAAATAAAATCATCATCATTTATTTATTTATCATCATCAATAAATCATCATTTAATGCTAATCAGTAGGGCTTAATTGGCAACAGATCTCACTGACAGGAGCTATGTCCTTTTGAGATCACTAATATGACAAAGTCATCTAAGTAATTTGACCCAGAAGTTCATCACACTCTGAATAATAAATTTGATATATTACCAAAAAAATTCATGTGGTATATATTCAATGAATTAAAACTGGCTGATAATCAGTCTTTTTAGTCTCATCTCACTATGATCTCTTCTTGCCTCCACACTAGTCAATATTGTTATCAATGATCTGGAAGAAAACATCATTAATGGTAAGGTCTACAGATTACACAAAACCAGTAAAGTGATAAATTAGGATAAGAACAGGTCAGTTTGACAGAGCAATCAAGTTCACTTAGCAAGATGAGACCATCTGAACATCATGCTTTCTAAAGCAATTGAATTTAAGGACAAGCATCTGTGAAAATGGAATTTAGGTTAGAGTTGAATGAAGGAATGGTTTTGAAAAAGTGCTGGTTTTGAAGTGATAAACAGTGTTTCCAACATGACCTCCTGGTAAATAAAAAAAATTAAAAAAAAATTTAAAAAAAAAAAAAAAAGCCAAGCTGTATTTAGAAATGTTCAGCCAAGGATATTCAGAAATTAAAAAATAATACTGAGAAGTACAAACTATTTATTCCACTGTATATAACCAATAATATGAATAAAATAGAAGAAAAAAAAAGGATAAAAAGATAAAAATTCTGCTGGCTGCAAAAGAGGATGTTTATAAATTATAAATGTCTAGTGAAGCTGTAAAATAGCTGCCTAAGACCTGGAAAATCTCACTTTTCCTAGCAGCTTAGAGTTGAGTTCTGTTAATGTACATGGGAAACATTATGAAGTTGTTTGATCACTGTGCATGTCAGGGAAAAAATTTCTGGCTAGCAAACAATGATTAAAAATCTTCGACTGGTTTAGAAGTCAATCTAGACAAATTTAGAGTAGTAATAAGTGGGGTTTTTTTAACAATAAGTCTATCAATTGGTAGAAGAATTTATTTTCCAACATGGTGGAACCTCTGTTACTTCAAAGCCCTAACTCCTGTAAAATTTATTCTTCATTCCACTCAAACTTGTACACCCAGGAAAAAGTATTTACAAAAAAGATGATCACAAAAATCTGTACATGAGTGATTTAAGATGTTGCTATAGATGAAAAAATAAAAAAGAGAGAAAAAAGATGCCTACACTGAACCAAAAGGAAAGAATCTTCCTTGACATATAAAATAAGATTACTTCACTAATGCTGATGAGGTATACCAGGATAACCATTTAAACATTTCTCAACTTTTTACACCTCAGGATTAATCTCTGCAGTTCTAACAAGTCTAGTAGCAGAGGGAATAGCTTTAGGCACAACCTGGCCACAGAAGGAGAGAAGGGGACGTATTTGTTGGAAAATTGATTGCTGTATAATTTGGACAAGTTTGCTGCTGTTGAGGCACTGAGAAAATGAATGTCCAGTCACCTGTGGTTGATGGCCCTCAGCCAGCAGTGCAAGTGAAAAGCAAGTGACACAGGTCAGAGCACAAAGGGAAAGAATCAGGTGGAGGACTGGGTCTACACAGGGATGCTGTGGGGTTGGATAAACATTTTGCACAATATGTACATAATTTTCACTTCTGTGCGCTTCATCCAAAACACACTGAGCTCAGCCAAGCAAGGGATAATATGCACAGGTATTGAAGAGGTCCCCACAAGGGGTGGCCCCCTACAAGATGTGTAGCTGTGCCCACCTGTAATAGGTGAGCAGCTTCTGATGATCCAGTCTTCTCTATCAGCCATCAAGTAAAAGTGGCACCACCGCAGAGACAAGTCAGAGACTTGTGTATCTCATGTATCACTCAACTTCCACATTGTTGCCATGTTTCTGGTTATGACTTATGAAAACATGTAAATACTTTCATATTCATATTCCACAGAGAGATTAAATCATCATTTTATTGTGAGAATGTTACCTTGTTTCCTTTTATTTTCTAAATCAGAGTATTATGGCCAGATATAGACAATCTAATGATCTCTAGGGTTGTATTTTTCTGTTATTATCTCCAAATCAAGAAGATTTGAGCTATTCACATAGTTGTCTACAGGAGTATTATAATTGGATTATCTTTGATGATTTACTTAACGTACCCAATACAGGTCGAAAGCTCACAATAAGAAAGCAACCTGATCCACATCATAGTCCAGACAGCAGAACCTTGCATACTTCAGGCTGCACTGCGGGTTTGCATGCACTCTCCCTGAAAACCATGTATCAGCCAATCAATGTTTCCAGCAGCTGCTAATTAGCACCATCCCAGACTGGACTGCATCATGAGTCAGTGCCACAGAACAACTCAGGTCAGCCTGTTTGTGTGACAGAAATGTGTTCTCAACAGAAGTGTAGATTCTGCCTGATGAAAGTTTTCTAAGTATTTGAGTGTCAGTGTACCCATGGCAAATAAAGCCAGGTGAAGCTCTGTCCTGTTTATAGCTGCAATATATAAAGGTCAAGGAGGACAAGTCTTAGAGAAGCCAGTTTGCTCATAACTGGACAAATACTTCTCAAAGCAGCTGTTTTAGACAGACAATAAAACTCTCTGAGCATGACCCCTCTCTGAATGCAGTAATACTTTTGGGAATACTACTCCAACTCTTGAACTAGTATATACTGAGGCAGCTACCTTCCTGTCTCCTGCCTTGCTAGAGTAGGTAAAGCTTTTTAAACCTGCTAATGACTATTAGTATCATAACACAGAGGGAAAGAAATTTCTGCCAGACACTCAGACGAACACGTCTTTATGTTTAGGACCAAGAAAAAGCACTTTCACCAACAGCATCCTCCTGGAGGTTTTCAGCCCAGTCAGAGTACATGCTCAACACCCAGGAAGGGACTATCTCCTATGACTGTGAGCTTGCAGCTCAGCTTCGCAGCTCTCCCAGCAGAGTAGTTGCTAATACATGTTGTTTCTGTGCCATGTAAATGTACAGACACCCTTTTACTCCATTTTGCTGGGTTCAGCTTTTATTTCAGAGACACGTAAAGGCCATCAATGGTAAGAGTGTTTATAATGGGGTAAGAGAAAATATCCTTGATCCATCACATAATTTCTGTATGTGATGACTGAGGCTTTCTAGGTGGGCTCCCTGTTTAACAAAAACCTGCCTTGAGTATCTCACTGGTATCTCTGGTAACACAATGTGAAAAACAGTGTCTGCTCTGTAACACAATAAAATTGACCTATAGCTCAGTCTGTTTCTGCTAGCTGAAGGTTATTTTGCTTTGACATATCCTTGCTGTGTCCTCTGCTTTAATTAATAATGTTGCTGCCATGTATTACGAAAGTCACTCTTTTGCACATACTGGTATCTTTCCAAATTACGCATTTTAAAGTTTAAGCCTTAAGAAATGCATAGAGTATTTTCAATCAAAAGTCCCATCTATTTACATGCACAAGAGCTGAAAGATTATTCATGCAAGTGGTTGTACTCTTAGGTTTTTATTATTTCTGCTTGAGCAGAAAGCAATAAATATGTCTTGAGACAAGGGAGAAAGTTAATAAAAAACTGTCCTTTCCTCTTTGCGCTAGACCCTGTTTTAAAACCAGCTTGTCTTTCATGAACAAATTAATTGGATTAGCTCTGCTTCAGCCACAAAGGACAACATTCTGTGTCACAAGCATGTTTGTATAATGAACCATCACTGCACTGCTATAGTAGGGGACTGATCCTGAAATTGTATTCAAACAAGTATTATTACTAACATTAACATTACAATTCAGTTTGTGGGATACAAATAAGATGACTGAAATGAAAGAAAAAACTGTATGGTGAATGAGGGTATAGAAAGGAGGCTTATCCTACATAAGCCAGCTAGTCAGAGGGAAGGTATTCACTGTCAAAAGATATTAAAATGGTGACCCTAGAGATATTGTCAATGAAAATTTCACCCTGGTTGAGAAGATGTCAACAAAAGGAATAAGAATTTTTTTTTTTTAAAGAACAAAATAGCCGTCTGTTTATCCTACTCCCCTTCATCATGTTAATAAAATTTTAAGTAGAAACTATTACACAGTTCATTTTACCTAACACTGCTCATTTTTGTTTGTATAAATGGTTTTACCCATCTCATAATGGCAAACACTCCAACATCTATACTTTACAGCTTTCATTGATCCTCATTTATGTTTTATAAAAATAATTTTGGGGGGTTTCTGAGTGTTAGTGAAATAGAATGGGTCTGTCTGCTACTATAAGAAATAAATGAATAAAAAATATAATAGTCATGAAGGAACCTAACCTATGAAATTGAAACAGCTGTAGTTTATTTTTTAAAAAATCTCCTTTAAAAATTAAAGTGATCTTTTGTTTCTGTTGCTGCCTATTCCAGGGCTGGCAATTGATACTGGAAGTCCTATAAATTACTATTTTCCAGGGTATTATTATGCTATGTCCTATATGGATCATTTATCACAGAACCTTATTTGATGTTTTGCTTAAGTGTTCAATAATCATAACACTTAATAAGAAACAATTGGAATTTGTTCTTAATTGAGTTCCCAGTAATTTTTTTAAGAGGACTGACTTGTCCCTTAGTGGTCAATGAAAAGTTGCCAGTGAATTAGACCATAAGGAACAAATATCCTCTCCAAAGCATATAGAACATGTAGTCATGGCAGACTTTCTGTTGTTTGGGAAGTTGATTTCACAGAGTTATTACTATCAATTACTGCTATTTTAACTTCTTCCATTACACAAGGGCAGCAGCTTAAAATAAAACCATAACTTCTCATTCTGGATGTTATACAAACATCCAGCAAGAAGTAATGAGGGTCCCAAGAAACTTCCAGCTGCAGATTAAGGAGGAGCATTTATCACTAGTCAGCACATCCTGAAGTTATAGATTTGCAGCTGCTGCTAATTTAAGGTGGGAGAGAGGTTGTTACACCTACACCTGGCCTGAATTCACACAGGGTACCACGCATGATGGAGAGTACTGTATCGTAGGCTTCTGCATCCAAAGGAATAGATCCACAGATATCTGGAGCTGGGCCTGGAAGATTGGGCATTCTTTAAAGAATCTTTCTATGTAGTCACAACTTGTGGCTTGCACAGACTCTTTCTTTCTTCTTCTTTCTTCCTATATTGTTTGTGAACAAAGTATGGGTGATGAATTTTTAGTGTCTGTATATATCCACTTGTAGAATCTAGATACACCTTTCGGTTATGAGAGGCATAAATCCTTATTAACTATTAACTACTGTTACAGGTAGCATAGAATTATTCAAGCAATAAAAGAGTTTATTTTTTCCCTTGGTTTGTTGTAAATGAGCCTAGAGGGAACCCAGGAGTTCTAAGTTAAGCTCATTTCATACCTATAGCAATAGCTTTAAAACCTAATCCTGGATGTGTTTATACATTTTTAATAGGAGCCCAGTTTTACATACAGTATCCTCCAGTGGCTTCAGCTGCTGCAGAATTCTCCTGAATAGTTTTTTACTGTTAGGCTCAGCAGGTTCAATGCTTGATTATCTTTCCTCCAGCTCAATATCTCCTCTTTTCCTTTTGTTATACACCGACAAGGGGACTATATGCAGGTTCTCTGTGGAGAATGTCTTGTACGTGAACATGCAAGCAATGTGGAATCGATCTGGCTGAATCCAGTATTCAAGGAATTTAATTGAATTATTGAAATTCAGGGTTGAACCCCTGGGACATTGATCCTGTATTGTCAGCCTCAAAACCAAGGTGCACTGGCTGCTTGATAATGTGTTCATACGATTTGCAGTAGAAGGGGTGGTGAATCAAAGCAGTGACAGTATCGCTAACTGACAGAAAACAGAGGAACTGATGCTGAATACATTTAAAAATAAATCAATACAGACTGGCCTGATTGAACAATTCTGGCAATGTGTTGTGCTGGCATGGCTGCTGACTTACCAGTTTAAGAGTAGGCTCAGGATTCATGGTAGCTGGAAAGCTGGAGAGGCCTTTTGCTGCAGCAATGCATTTAACTTCAAGACAGAGAATATTTGCTCATCTGTTTTCCTTGCCAGAAGCTAGAAACTATTGCTGCAGCTGTCAAGGGAAACAAAGCGGGATTAAAAGAGAAAATAAATGATAAAATAATACTACAAAAAGATAACAAATAAAAATCCAAAGAAACAGCTTTCATCCATACTAGTATAAGTGTATGTTCTTTGCTTATTTTCCTCAGATATTAAAAAGATCATTAAGAATTTGAGGATCTGGTCAACTAAAAAAAAAAAAAAGAGAATGAGAAAGGAGTTTAAGAACATTAATGCAAATAATGCTCATCCTTTACCATCTCTACTGAGACCTAAGTTGCATCCTTTCTCAAGTCCAGCTACTGGAAAAAGGAGACAAAGCAGAGAGAGCTGCAGGACTATCCTGCCCTATTGCATGTTGTTTCGCCCATTATTCTCTCTCACCAATTCACCTGCTTCATTCAATTTATCATTGTCTGCTTCTCTTGAAATGGGACCTGAGAACACTTGTCTGAGCTGGATTGCATGGCTGTTGCTTTAGCTGCTGCAAGAGGAGGGCAGCTTTATGGCCTTTCTGCAGCCTTATTCCCTTTGGGGGGAATAGGAAATAGACAGTCATTTCTTCTACCACCATGATGTTCTGAAGCCCTAAGACAGCCAACCTTCCTTCCTTCCTTCCTTCCTTCCTTCCTTCCTTCCTTCCTCTTCCTTACACAGCCAGTGTATTTTCAGTGGCAATGTCCACAACTCCAGGCCTTCAGGGCTGATTCCTCCCTTAGCTGAGACCTAATACTCTCTATCCCTGTGAAGTCAAGGTGTTCCTTGGGGCTGATCCCATCGTGTGTGCATTTCTCTCTAACCAGACTACTCATGGGCATTAGTGCTGTGCTGTATGTGTGGGAGCCCTGGCTCCAATGGGAGCCAAGATCATCCAGCAGTGCACTGGATCATTGCATTACAAAAGTGCAGGGTGTGTTATGTATCTGCCTAAGGCCAAGGTTTTGAGGAATAGGGTGAAGTCAAGGAGACAAAAGTAGGTGCTTGCTGCACCCTCAGAAACCACCTTTCACTTCTTACTTAATCAAAGGTGTATATGGATGTATACAAAGTGAAAATTACTCTAAAGCCAGAAGAAATCCTTGTCTCTGAGGCCTTTGTGTTGTAAACCTCAAGCCAAAAACCAAGCAGTTACACTCTCTCCATTAGGATGACTTTCCATGTAATATGAGAGGTAATATCAGGTCAGAGTGCCTCTCTCCACCCTGAAACTCCCTATCAAGCAGATCCCCCTTTCCACTCATGAATCCAGAAGATATAAAAACTCCACTGTAATTTTACAACATGAATTGCTCTGTATTTGTTAGATATTGGCATTGTCATTGCTTTTCAAGTGAGCAAGAGGGTATTTTAAAATCCATTTACTTCAAAATGTATTCTCAAACAATTTTCAATTTTCATCCTTTCTTGTTTGTTTGTCTGCTTCATTCTACCCTATTCATATTTTACTTCTGTGAATTCAAAATAATAAATTAATTTATTAGAAAAATGACACTGTAAGGGCTGACATTACAGAAGACAGAAGAAGCGATATTGAAAATTATTCAAAATAAATAATCAGTGCTGTGTCAGGGGACACTACCTTCAGTTCTGGCAAAGCATTTGCTATCCTGAAATGATTAATGTTGCACCAATTTAAAAACAAGCTGGAGTTTTGGCAGCAAGAATGCTTCTAAATGGTAGAACACTTAGTTTTCAGAAACTCACAGGGCATGTCTATACTAGTGTATGAAATGAGTCAAACTGTCTGTTCTCTGGCCATGAGGGGAAGTGACAAGGCAAAGTCAGCATCCTCACAGCTAGGAAGCTCTCTTCTTGCTAATGGAATGGCTCTTCTGTCCTTCACACCCAGGGCTGCTCTCCAGATCATACCCACAGCCATGTTGGTAATCAAGTAATGTGTCAGGGAACATATTAAATATGAAATCAGGTCCAGGAGGTAGAAACTCGACTTGTGTCCTTCCTTCAGCTCATGGTAACTTCATAGCCTCTTATTCTCACCCAGGTAAATAAAGTGAGTGACCCTTTGCAACACAAGCATTTCTGCAATTCTGAGGAAAAGGAGCTTTGGTTTCAAACTATTTACATTAAAACAAATTTAAACAAATTTAAACAAAAACAAACATGCAAACATACAATCAAAGAAACAAAAAAAAAAAAAAAAAAAAAACACAAAAAACTCACCCAACAAACAAAATCCCAAACAAAAACCTCCCAACAACCTTCAATTAATTCCTGTTTTCTCTTTCCTCATAGCTCTTTGGAAGGTGGGGCTGTGCTTTTTATGGCAACAAGTTTTATTTAATAAAAGCCGCTAATGAACCTCAGTATCTTTTTTCACTAAGGACAAGAGCTAAAGCTCAGTGAAATCAGTGGAAACACTCCTGAGGAACTTAACAGGAAATGGATCCAACTCTCTTGATCTTTTGCTTCCCCTGCAGCATTTTTATGTTGGTTCCCCTTTCTCTTTTTCACTATCATCCAATTACCATCTTCATTAATATAAATCAAACACTAACATATGATCAGTGCATTCAAGTAAATACAGAAGAATATACTCACATGCTAACAATGTGAATTCAGAAAAATTAAATACGTTGATTTGTAAAAGTTACTTTGCTGACACCTCAGTAACATTTTATTTATAAGAGACTTTGCTTTTGGAGAATGCACTAAAACTTTTCCTGCATGCTTAGAATTTCTTTGGTCTATGTGGAATGATTTATTGTAGTCCACATACAGGAATTCTGGGGGGTCTCTAATACAGTACCAGAATTATCATGTAGATCTTCAGTGGGGGGAAAAAAAAGGCACTCTCTGAAAAAGCTTTGGACTGGGCAAGTGCTATAGCAATACACTATTTGCACAAATACAATTTCTTTTATTACACTCCAGGAGGGAAAAGAGAAAGAGAGGAAGCAAAAAAAATATCTTTTTAAGTTCATTGGTCTCAAGCATTGGTTGGTGCAAAGGAAAATGAACTCCTTTTCCCTCTTTTGTGCAACAGCACAGAGAGAAATTATCTAGGAATGTGAATCATTTCTGTACTGCTTTTGCTGAAATAAGAGTGCTATTGCAGGGGAGCCTGGACCAAATAGAGCGATGTGGAATATTCAAAACAAAATTTAAAACACACAGGACACACACCATCACAGCTCCTGGGACTGTAGAGGAATTGAAATGCTCTCTGCTAACCCTGATATATCCACCAGCACTTTATCAGCACCCAGATTGTTTTCAGCACTTCTGCATGCCAGGGAGAGCTTCAACATATTGTGTTGTGAAGTGCTTGTGTCTCCCATGATCCTAACTGGTTCAGATTGCATGCTCAGAAGAAACCATCTGGATTTCATGTGCTTAGATATTTTATGGGTTGGTATTGACAGAAGACATCAAGTATTGACCTGGCAGGCCAAAGAGACTTCCAGAATTCTTCCCAACTCCTGGGCTTCTCTGCATATCCTAGCCAGATCCAGACTCCTTGCTCATCGGCCCTCCTGATGCCCCTCAATACTGATCAAAATTGGATTTACAGATTTAAAAAGAGCAGCAAAGTCTTCCTGGGTTCCCAGAAAAGAAAATATCTTTCCCCTTGAAGAAGTACTACCAGATTATGAAAGTAGTTTAGTGTCAGGGTTGCTAACAACAGGGCCACTTGCAGGGGAAGGGGATCCAGGAGGTTGGGTGGTGGCAGGGCTGGCATGGGGCAGTGTTCTGCCCAGCATGGTCACATGGGTGCCTGAGCCAAGCCAGCAAAGTGGGAACATGGACAGACAGACACTGTGAGCTGGCCCTCAGACTAGGCAGACAGTCCCCTGGATAGGGAGTGATGCCCACAGGGCCCTGAGAATTAGCTTGGGTCGGTAAAACAGCACAGCGGGAGATCTACATACAGGTATGCAATCATACATGTCACTGATGTGCATATAGCAAACCATAGGGAAAATTTCCCATTGGGTAATTTCTTTAGCATTTTTATCCTTTCTGTTAGTCTTATGCAAGTTTCAGTCTCATTGCTCATTGTTTACTGCTTTGTCCAGGTAAATATGACTTTGATTTCAACAGACCAGGTCTATATGCATAAGGACAAGGCAGGTCTTAGTAAAACCAGATCTTTTTTGGCTTCATTTTCCCAACTTCAACATAAATTCTCTTGCTCTGGGACACTTTTCCATCTCCAGCTTTCTTTCATCATAATAAATCTCATTATCAAGTCCTTTTCACTGATAACATTACGGATTTAAACTAATTCAGGTTTTCTGCCACCACTACTTCTATTACTAAGATTTTTATAGAACATATATTTTTCCAATTTTGATACCACATTTATTATGTCCTATTTAGGTCAAAATTACCCCTTACTTTTAATGAGCATTCTTTTACTTTTATCTGCTTTAATCATATCTTTATACAAATAGACCAAAAGTACCCTTGGTTTTTTATTTCAATGCATTAAAAATCTTTATAAGATTTGGCCCCAAAACAGGCTTTCTCTTCCTACAGCACTGCTATTAACTCTTTTCCTCTCTCCACCTGCTCCATTAGGAGTTTAACTTGGTGAGTTTTTATGACTGGAATTCTAAACTCCATACCAGATAATGTCTCAACAGTGCAACTTATAATTAATACTTAATGCTTTCGTTTTGCAAAAGCCTCTCTGGATACATCTGAGAATTGTATTTCCATTTTTTACTGCTACATGCACCTAGGTGGTGCATAATAATTCTTTGACTGACTAATACCCCTAAGTCTTCCTGTTTCAACCAGTGGGCCTTCTGATTGAAGAAATTCTCATTGCTCCCTATATTCATTACCTCGCATTTCAAACTAATTAAATCACATACCTTGTCCCAGTTCTAAAGCCTATCCATTTCTTCCCATGTGATATTCTGATCATCTTCCATATTGTCAATGTCTGCTACATTTGTATTTCTTGAAAAAATATTAACACTTTCCTATATCTTGTATTCAAGATATTGCTGATATTTTCCATAACATTGGGTCCGATTCTGATTCTTGAGGAATTACAGCCAACTATTTATTTTTACTTTAGAATAATTTTTATAGTTCACACACTATGATCTTGTGCTAATCTATCTTTTATTACCAATATGCAATTATTTTCCATGCACACTGATGCCAAGTATATTATGTGCTAAAACAATCACTTTAGACAAGCTCAGTTATCAAAGTCCTGTTAGATGCAATCCACTTGCTAATTCAAAGGCCATTCTATCTTTTTCGTCTATCTTATTCATCTCCATATATTTAAATATAATACAAAAGGTGTCCTTAATCTTCATATACAACTAATGAAAGATTAGCAGGTTTTATATACCTTTCTCAGACAGACCAAGTATGGCTCAGCTCTAGCTGTATGTTTACCACAAACTAGAGTTACTGCTTCCAGCTTCTTCTGGAATTCATCTGCTATTCTCCCTCCTGAGTAGTTTCTGGTCTATGCCTGAAGAGTTCAGTTGTCTCAGCAGGATACACTGAGCACCAAGGAATGCCCTAAAGGCGGCCCCAGCAGTGCCAGGCTTTCTAAGGGGGAGCCATGTGTGAGCAGATATTGCTGGTTCAGTCAGGGATCGGAATTTCCAAAGAGGCTCAGCAGCCCTTATTGCTCTAGACTGAATCTCCTAGGAAACAGCAAACTGAAGTTGTATTGTCTTTTCCCTGAAGCCTGCCGATCTCCAGTCTTACAAATAGGCAAGAATAAAAACATAGACCCTTGCATGGACCACCCTGCCTGGAGAGATGCTGGGAGCACCGTGCAGGGTGACCCCAGCTAGACATTTATCCTTTAGATGTTGGGTTTGCCTCTGGAGGGGGTGATCTACCTCTGTGTTGTCAGAACAGGAAGGAAAGATATAAACAGAGCGGAGAACCACTGATGAAAGGCAGCTCCTGAGACCAAGGCTCTGTAGGAGGTAACACAGCTTTGTGGGAAAGGTGTGCACGGAGTGCACGCCAAAGATGACTACTCTATTTGCAGGGAAAATAAATTATATTGAATCTTTTGCTTCAGTGTTTAGATAAAACCTATCTTTTTCAAAGTAGCTATTGAAAATATTGGACTATTTATTAATGAATATGGCTTTTCAGTTCAGGGATGTCATTATTTCATGGATGATAGAATGAAATAAAACAGAAAAAGATTTAATCATACTTTTGTAGATTATATGAAATCCAAAACATAATTTACATCTACCATAAAAACTAGATAGAGTTTATATGATTTTATGAGCAGGAAATGCCATTTTTTTAATATTTTTAAAAACACTTGCCTTGCTGATAAACAGCAATGCAATTGTCACAGACACATACTGCTTCTCTCTGCACATGAATAATAACAACAGGGCCAAACAAAATTTTCCCACTCTTTCATTTTCCTTGTGTCCACCCATAGTTTCTGGATTTGTTCCAATTGCACCTGGGCTCATTAGTGCTCCATAATCCAAAGACTCCTGGTGCCACATTCACTTGGCTCCTGAGTGAGGTGTATCCACCGCTGTGCCAGGTGAACATTTATAAACTGGGGCAAGTAGGATGTTAAATAAAATGGAGGGCACGTGCAGAGAACAATAAAAAAACACATCCATTTTGCATAGTCCCTGCCAGAAAATCTTAAAGGCTAAAGCCTTCTTGCTGCAAACAGCTTGGCATTTACATAGCTTAACTGCCAGAGTGTGTCTCTAACCATTCAAGGATATAGCCCAGTCCATAAAATTGTCCATGTGCACAACAGTTGATGGGTTTAGAACAGCAGAGGTAAATTACTTATAAACAGATCTCACAGATGGCAAAACTGTTCAAAGGAGGTTCTTTTTCTCCACTGGTGTGAAGTTGACTCTGAAGTACAGAACTGCTGAAGCTTGAGAGAGGGTCAGAGAGCAGGTAGGAAAAAAAAAGAGGTGGTGGGCATTTTTGCCTTGCAGCCTGGAGCCCTGCTGGTGGCATAGAGCACACCATCCAGCCAGAGTTTATGCAGTAGATGTAGGCTCCCAAACTGAAAATATACAGAATTTGGAGGTGTTCAGAGTTGAATAGTGGCTTTTACAGCAAGGTGGTTCATATTCTGCATTTAATTTCAGGAGCTGAATGCAACTTTCAGAGTGAGTTCTGCTGAAGAAAGACCATTATGGGATCCTACAAAATAAGCAAAAAAATCAATATTGTTCAGGAAGGGAGAACAACAAGGAGGGAGAGACAGAGAAGGAGTACATATGCATACGTAGTATACCCTGTTAGAGAATAACGAATGATGTTCTTAGTTTTACAACTCACTACCACAAAAATTTTCCTGAAAATATGGTTACCACAAAGAAAAATAATATGAAGATGCACTGAGATTTACAAATGCTTTTTTACCTGATTAGATTTACTGTGAATTCCCCAAGGCTTCTCTCTGCTTTCAGGTCTCTTTACTTTCAACAATAAACCAATTGCATTGATAATTTAACAATCCACACGATTTCCTTTTCAGAAGAAGGAATGTCATATATAGCAAATTGAGGCTTCATGATATTTGAAAATTATTAATAAATAAAATCAGGTTTAGAAATCAGAGAAAGCAATGCCCATGAACTTCCCTCATTACCATAAAACTTTATGTTAAAAAATAAAAAATAAATTGCTATGTGCAACACTGGAAATATATCTGCACTTTCAGTTCAAGTCACAAAATATATATTTCCTCATTTATCCTCGCTATCTTAACAAACAAAAGCTCAGTAATATGGGGAGAGCATTCATGCATTAGCTTGCAAACACAGCACGAAATAGGAAGATTTGCGATGTTCCAGGCAAGTATTTTGTCAGCTTCTTCAGTTTGCATGTTGTTTAGAGTGTTAGGTATTTAGATTCTGTGATAATAGGCTCTGCATTAGAAAAAAAAAAAAAACAAAACACTAAGAATCTATCTAGCTAACTTTGTGTTAGATAGATAGATGGGGGTTTATTGAGGTTTTCAAATACTTTTTTATTTTTGAGGCCTTTGCTGACCATTCAGCTACAAGTAGAACTTATCACCTTCCCCTATTTCAAGTATGTGTTATGATATAAATTTCTTAATTTGATAACTTGTAGAATTTTAAAGACAGATAATAGCTTTAGGCCCTGGCATAACAGTTAAGAGTACTGAATATGACTTCTAGAATAATTTTGGAATTAAATTATTCAAGGGGAGAAACTGGATTTTTTTTTAAGTCTGGAAATTCTTTTTTTCTGCAGATGTTGGCAATAACCAAGTATCAATGGGAAAAATATTAAAAATAACCAGAGATCTCAATAGTATGGTTTCTCATACATCTCTAAACATACCTAAATTTTATTTTGTTTCTGGACTAAATCTTAAACACTTGAGCAGTAATAACTAATCTATAGTAATTATCCTATAAAAACAAGACCCCTTCCTCTTGTTGTGATTACAAAAATGCAACAGCCTGTTATAAATAGGTGCTGCTGCACATCAACACTTTTGGACTGTATCTTTGTTCAAAAATGATGGCTATTTCTGTCAGCAGAATATCTGCTAACAAGAATATCCACCCTACTCTCAAATCTAACAGGAGAGCCTCTTGCATTTTTATACTATTCCTAGTGTGAGATAGCTAAATGAGGCCACCCCCTGGCCACGGTTCACCTTTTGATAAAAAACAGCAGTGATTTTTGTGCTTGACTTATATGTTACTGAGACATAACTAAGATAGGACAATCTATGCCTTTGGTCAGTCTGCTTAAGGCAACAGTTGGGATGGCACACTTAGTAACCTAAGGACACAAAAAAAGCAATTTTTGTATGGACTGATATATTTTATTACTAACTAATAAACTTTAGGAAAAAAAAAAAAAAAAACAAACCCCCAAGCAAGACATAGACTCATGAGCCTGAAATGGTCTAACGAAAGACTATTGTGCCTGGAAAGCTGTCTGTTTTGTTCATCTGATAAAATATATTTTCTCTTCCTAATATCTTTGCATTACCTAGAAAAAGTCCTTTTAGTTCAGGAATCTTCCCAATCTTTCCAATAGCTAGAAAGTGGCACCAGATTTCATTTCTACCAAATGTTCTATGCCATCTTTTGTCTAATACACACTGCATCTTTCTGCCAGCCTAGGCAAGATATTTTTGTATCTCTTCTGGAAATTGCTCATATCCAAAAACACGGATCTAACATCCTTCTTGTGATATAAGCTTATGCTAAGCAATGTCTCCACACTTCCCAAAATTACATGTGCCTGTACCATTATGTATTCTTTGATCATGTTGAAAGGATGAATCCATTGTGCTTGTTTATTAGCCCCAACAACTGTGTTCAGTATCATGGGCGGAAACATTCCCTTCAGCACGTTAATTACAAATTCACACTAGGGGTTCCTTTGTGTTCTGAGAGAATACAGTTCTTTGATTACACAAGACCTAAGTGGCATTTCAGAATATCAGCATTAATAACTCATTCCTACAGATCTACCAGGTAGAATTAAAATTAGGAAGAAGGGTTACAACTTGTCAAACTATGTTCCTAATTAATGGAGCTGTGTAACAACTACTTGCATCTTCACAGATTGCACTGTTTTCCTAAATACTGTTGTTCTGATGTCATATGATGAAAATCTGCAGTTTTGAAAATCTACCATTATGAATGTATGGGTGAACATAAGCAAATATATTAAAAATATATAAAATCTGCTAAAATAGGGTTTATTTGACAAACATTTTGAATATCTTTCTGCAGAATGTTTACAGCCATGAATGATTTCAGATTATTTAACTGGTATAATTTATCAGAAATAATACTCTTCTTATATGGAATTAATAATAATTTCCCCAAAAGCTTTTGTTAAAAAAAAAAATTTGTTACTCCTATGAAGAAAAAAAATATTCTCATGGAGACAGCAGGGAGCTGAATCTTTCTGTGCTCCAGTAGTACAGTTGTGTTTTGCTTGGCAACTATTAAAAAACCCACTCCCTTTCATTGTTTTTTACCCTATTTTATTAGTGAAAGTGGGTAATTTAAACCCTCTATGGGTGGTATTTATCCCTTGTAAATTAGGCATCTAAACTCCTATTGTCTAAGCACAGTCTAATTCTTGCTTTCCTTGGAGTTAATGGCATGCAGTAAACACCTCCCAGGAAGTAGTCAGCCTAAGACAGAAATCTAGCAAAGACCAGAAGAATTCCTCTTTATAGGTGTTTGTTTCTTCCTATTAACTACAAAAAGACCTTCAGGTGATGAGCTCAGGTTTTAACTTTCCACCTTCAATATGCATGGCAAACATTCCTTCACAAATCCACATAATTACTGTCAAATCACTATTTACAACATGACTCCCTGGTGAAACCTACAGGGCTTACAGACAATGGACAAGCTGTTAGCAAGCTCAGATTTCTTCTGCAATAATTTGTTTATTTTGTGGTTATCTTATCCACCTTTTTCTCCCTGGTGGATGTTTTACACACCTATGTGTATCTTGCCAATCCAAAAGCAAACCCTGGCTCTGTGGAAAATGGCAGGGCCAGGATCTCTTATTCTCCCTCAAATGTCATAAGATGTATGGAGCAGTTAGGTCTCAATCCTTAAAATGGTTCACTACCCTCTACATATTATTGCTCAAACCAAAAATCTACAACACACATATAAATAGACTGATCAAATAAAACAACTGTGACGGTAAGATCAGCTTGTTCTGCTTCTCGGGGAAAAAAAAAAAAGAAACAAAAAACCCACAAACCAACACAGAAACCATACAGTGTAAAATGATCCTTTCTATGAAAATTGAGTTTTTATGGCTCCTTATTAGAGACTTCCCTTACAACTAATTATATTAAACTTCTACATTCTCTGCTTTTTCTCATCAGTAATCTCACAATCTCCAAATCTGTGAAAGCAAATGCTTAGTCAGTGAGTAAATTGAGGACAATTATCATTATGACCACACAGTAATACAAAAATAATTAGACCATTGCTAGCAGCAAAAATATAAATCAAATCAGTTTGTAATAGGAACATTAATAATTTGTTAAAGATACAATCTATTGCACATGAAGATGGGAAAGCAGCTGAGTTGAGCTGCTGAGCTGAAGACAGTCCTTGTTTTGAAATAAAGAGCACAGAGTTCAGTGTATGTGCATCAATGATAATCTAGGGGTGATTGTGTTCAAGAGAATTTACAACCTATTCCAAATGCGTGAACTCAGTGGAACTGGGAAATCAAATGGCTGAATAGTATTTATTATGCTACCCTTATCTTTGCCAAGGTGGAAAGAAAGACTGGAACAGTTCACTTTGCCTCCAGGCATCCAGTAATGAGCCAACCAGTGGTGCATTAGGAAGTAGTGGGCAAGTGGCATTATCATCAGGTGCATTTTTAGTAGCAGAGTCAAGTAGCACTGGGAGCATTATAAGTAGTGCAATGGAGTGCTAGAGCATTGGTTATTATAGCACAGAATGCACAATAGCTGGAAAGCTTTGGGAAATATAACAAGCAGAGTTAGGCCTGAAACATCCACTTTAAATACTGTCAAACTTTGAACAGCAGCAGCTCTAAACTCAGAGTTTCCCTTTGGCACCTAGGGATCAGTCTAACAGGCAAAACCTGAGTCTCAAATTTGAACTCCCCTAAATCCTGAAAATCCTGGATGCATTTCTGATGACAAGTAATATGGTCCAGATTCTTTCAGACCACAATAGAGAGTACAGCCAAATGCCACAGAGAACATTTCAAAAAAGGAGCTATTTGGCATGGTAAGTATTAGTAGTCAGGGAGCCAAGGAAATAACAAATGTGCAATCTAAAAATTATGAAAGAATTACTTAATTACTAAAGTCTTTCCAGATAACAATGCTCAAAAAAAACCCCTCTTCACAATATCAGGAATAAAAGCAAATTTTAGGCAAATGGGTGTGTAGGATAAGACTTTCAATGGGAGGAGGCTCTACTGCATCACAGTAACTCTGCATTATCAGGCTGTCAGGACCAGTTCTGAGGCAAGTGTATCCCAGGTGGAAGTTACAGCACAAGGACTACTTCCCAGTCGATGTTTTTCTGCTGCTTTTGCCCAGAATCTTCCCTACCCCATATGTTCTCCTCCGGGGACCAATCGACCTAAAATACGCAGTGGGTCTGCTCCAGCATTTCACTGGCAAGGCATAAATTTTGTGAATCAGGAAGGGGTGAAGAGCTGTATCCAACACTAATCTATCTTTCTCTTCAGAGTGTTTATGAGAGGTGCTAGGATGAAGGGACAAACACATGGTAAGGTGACATACAGCAAAGCTGGTGTAATAATCACAGAATAGAGCAAAACAGGAAATAAATGTGGTATCATGGATGTTGTTACAACATTGATATATATTTAGAGCAGGTAGCTACCTCACAGAGAATCAGAGAATCATTAAAGTGGGAAGAAACCTCCAAGATCATCACATCCAACCTTTAACCTGACACCCTCCAGTCCACCATTAAACCATGTCTCTAAGTGCCACATCTACATATCACATCACCCTCCAGGGATGGTGACTCATCCAAATTGCATCAGCTTGAACAGCACATATTTAGACTCAGGGTATTTGTGCACTGGGGGTGAACCATCAAAAGAAGTGACAGTTGAGTGATATGAGATCTGGACTCTGGTCTTCCTGCTCTATACAACCAGTGAGATCATAGTAATGCTGGAAATTGTTGATATGTTCTGAATGAGAGACACATCAAAGTCTCCATATATTTTGTTGTTATATTCCTAAATCCACACAAAGCTGTAAACCTTCTGAATGTTTCTGGTTCTGCAGCCCTAACCTGCCTAGGTTGGCTGGTAGTATAAAGTCGGTGGTCAGGGTAGACGGAACACCTGCATAAAGCTGAAATCCTCCACAGGAAAGGCTGGAAAGACTGTGAGGAGTGCTCCTCACTCTCTGAGGTGAGACAGCAGTGAGCAGCAGGAAGGTTAATCAGGAGTAAGGTCTCAGGAAATACTACTTAAGGTTACGTGGGAACTGTTTTTCTCCATGTCCTCTGACAATTGCTGGTGTCTTGGGCAGAGTGCAGCTTATACCTGCATTAAACCCTGCAAACAGGAATGAAAACTGTGCACTGATAAATTTAGAGCAAGTAATTGAGAGTCCACTATTTATTAAGACTTTCCCCTGTGTTTGGTGACAAGGAAAGACTTTGGTGATGGTATCAATCATGATAGGTAATGAAAATGTGGCTGGCATCTTCAGTTGGCCTCATGGGGAGATTTGTTTTATCTGATGCACAAAAGCTAGCAGCGCTATCTGTGCTCACAGAGCATGGGAATATTTCTCTGCAGATAGCCAAGAGGTGACTCCCACAAAGGAAAACCAAAGACTATGAAAACTTAAGACACTGAAATCTTAGCCATTTAAGTGGGAGCTAGAGACTGAAATCTGAAAATGCTAGCAAACTGGAACAATTATGTTGGATCAAATCAGAAAAACAGCTCATAACACATTAATAGAATTGCTGTAATTGCTTCAGGAATACAAGGAGTCCGAAGGACATTTTTTTTCCTAATACGATAATATTTGAAATCTGCCAAAAATAATTTTTCTTTTAAAGGAAAAGAAAACCCTCACTGTTGCAGCAGTTATTGCATTTCCCACTTTTCCTTATGTTCTGTTACTTTCAGCTCAAAGAAAAAGGTAGGGAAAAACAAGCATGTCATTGGCAATTGTCTTGCTATTAATGAAAATTTATGTATTAGTATGTATTACATTATAAGCAAACAGCTTTTTTGCTGTCTGTGCTCTCTTTTAAATAAAACTCATAAGAAGAGATTCAAAAGAAAGTTGCAGTTTAGTATAATGCTCTTCTTCTGTTTTACTTTAGTACTGGCTTATATAAACACATTTGCTCTTGAAAGAGGATTTCTGCAAGGCTGCTTCAGGAATGGACCAGTGCTTTTGCAGTGCCTGGACTGATACTAAAATCCAGACTGTTTGGATCTGTAACTGGTAACAAATTGAGCTGGTCCAGCAACAAACGTAGAAATAATGCCAAGATAACTTACATTTTTCTCATGTGGGACTGTCATTTATGGGGTATGCTTCTTCTCCTGGTGTCAGTCAAAACTGATAATGTGCTGCAGCTCTTGTAAAAGAGGTACACAGAAGCAGTGTCTGTGCGGATTCACGTCTGAGCTTGGTGGGTGCATTAATGTATATCTTACATTAATTTTTATGAGATATTTTCTCTCCTGGAATTCTGGGTGTTGTTCCCATTATTCAGCTGTTTTCCACATTTGTGCTTTCTGCCTACATGTTTCTGCTGACAACAATCGATTGGGACTAGTCCTTTGCTATTCAGAAAGGAGATCTTTCTCCTCTGAATTTTAAAAGGTGCCACTCTTTCTCCTTACAGTATCTGTCCGCAGAGTTTTGCCCCTATTTATGGTGTGTTTTGACTGATGAGTTTGGTGATGGGAATCCCAATATTAAAATAGGGGAGATAACTGGCATTCAGCCATGTTCTCTCTCTTTTGCTTGTGCCTCTTTTCGCTACATAGCTATTTGTGTTCATGAAATATAACAGGATTTAATTTTTACTGTTTTTGTTTGTTTGTTTGTTTGTTTGCTTTCATGCCAGGGTCAACATTGTCATAAAAAAAAAAAAAAAAAAGGAATGGGTAGACAGATAATGATCACAGTCACAAAAGATATGTTTTCTTGAAAATTAAGTATAAAATATTCTACCCTAACAACCCTAAATGAGCCATTTCTCTCTGGGTGGTGCAGACAAACCTGCATATATCGGGGCTCCTGCTATCCCTGATGAGAGTTTTAGTGTGCTGACGTCCTGTTTTTTTATTGTCCTAGACTAAGCTTTATTCCCTCAGGAGCAGAGGAAGTGGAGAAGACACCACTCAAAGCAACAGCCAGAGAAAGGACTGCCAGTGCATTGGGAAGTCTTGCCCAGGGGAGGGAATTACTCTCTGAATATTAGTCATGCAGATTAGCCCTTCCCAGGGGGAACTCTAGGGAGACTAGCTTACAGCACTCTAACAAATGTTTCTGGTAGTTCCATCACTAAAAATAATGTTGCCCTTTCAACTTTGCAAAGCACTGTTTGAAACTAAGACATTTCCATGTTTTGACCAGGGCTAAGTAACATGAGAACTTTATGTACACCTTGGTGTCTTAGTGTAAACAAACTTCTCCTGAATTAGGACAGGTGCCCTCAGTGAATATATACACAATTCCTTTGAGATTTTATATATAGTTTTTAATAGAAGTTTACCCAGGTTTTCCTTTCTGTTTAGCAATATTTTTTATATTTGTATCTTTTAATTCAAAAATACTACAATCAGATTTTATTTTATTTTATTTTATTTTATTTTATTTTATTTTATTTCTTGCTACTACCTGTGTAACAAAGAAAAATGCTAAAGAATAGTTCTGGAGAAGAAGAGGAAAGAGCAATACTTTCTGTATTTTTTAACAGTAATGTGCGAATAGTAGAGAATATCTAAATGTCTTTCTATATGGCTTTGATTTATACAGATTTCCAAAACAGAAATGACACCACATTCTCAGAACATAAACCAATTCATAAACTTCAATTATACCTTTAAATCTCAACATCTTGAGGACTTGAGAGGTGTAATTGCTTTGGGAAAAAATTTATGCTACTGAAATAGAAATATTTATACTTATTTTAATAAATTTCTAATCCAAACCCCATTATAACTTGAGTCACTTCATTAACTTCAGTGAGATTTGAGGATCAGGCCATTTGAGCAAAAGGGTGAATAAACAGACTTTGACATTTCTCCTTAAGTGCAGGGTGTGTGAGTTTTTTGCAGGGTCTTCCACTGTAAATGCCCTTTTGTGAAACCCTGAGGTGTAAATTCAGGGACTACCATCTTCAGTGCTCTGTTTGATCTGAAGTGCCATGCCATGATTTAAGAAGAGGCAGTTTCTAAAGTGCACTTGCAGCTGACTCAGACAGGCCTTTATAGTATTGATTGCAGGTAATGTTTGCTTTATGTACTGTTCAGTACGGTAATCCTAGATATATTGAAAGTGGGATCAGGGATCAGCATAAAATGATGTGACAATGTTTAGAAAAAGGATATACCCCCTGCCAGATCTTTGTAATTACAATAGAGGGAAGTTTGATGAGGCCATTATTGTATTAATTCAATCTCTATAAATGTTACTATTAAAAGGATCAACAAGATCACCATTTTTAATAGGAAAGACTTACATTTGGATGACATGAAGCTTTTTTAGTATAGATCCTCAAGATTTTTCATTGATTTGTTTAGACATATGTCTCGAGTAGTTCAGAACTATTCCACTGTTTCATATATAATGAGGTCCATAGCATTAATTATGTATGTAATTTCATTAGAAGAAATGTTCTTTTGCAGCTACATGCAGCATGCTACATTTATTCACACTATAAGAGATGCCACTTTTAAATCTATCAACATATATCACTGAATACTGCACTGTGAGAATCTTACACTCCAGCATAAATCTGCACTTTTTCCATCAAAGTCTGGTCTCTTTCATACTGACAATATTCCTGTTGCATCTGTCTGCACTCAAGTTGTAGATAGCATAAATTGCTAGCTGTCAATATGTGGTGGAATTCTTTTATTTTCCTCCAAGATTATGCTCAGAGCAAGGACTTGGTGTTAAAAAGATCCCAATAAGTCAGAAAAGGTAAATTCTCAAGAGGCAGAGGATCAACAATAAGTTTTATATAAAACTTATGCCTGTACTCTCCAGCAGAGCTGGAGCAGAAACCTTCCAGTTCTTTAATCCACTGTGTGCAGCTGGGTCTCTACGCAAAAAATTGGTACCTGATCCATGAACAGAATGGGGCAGTTGCAGCTTCCTTTGCTGTGAACCTGCCAGTGGAGAAAGCAATAATAGATGGCAGCTCTCTGTTAGAGCTATTAAATAAGCTAATACAGCTGGAAAATGCACAGTGGTATGTATAACATTTACAGAGTTGGTTTTAGTGTAAGATTACTCAACTGTTCTAGGATTTATAGCTGTTGAACTACAAATATTCCCCACTGTGGACAGAGTTGTGTCAATATACCAATTCATTTGGGAGGTTTTAAAATCATTAGGGAAGGTTTGCAAATGATATACCCTCAAGATTCACCGTATTTTACCACTGTGATTTACATCTTGAGATGCTTTTGCATGGGATAATCCAAATGCTGCTCAAAGCTCAATCACTTGAAACTAACCTGTTAATTGCTAACTGATCTATGTCTAACCCCTTTGCACTGCCCAGGATGGTTTATCTTCAGGATCAAGAAATACAGGCTGAAATCCTATAGTCATAGGAACAAAATACTAGTGTGGCTGCTAAACAAAATGAAAAAGAAAGGGTGCCTTTATTGCAAAGCTGCAAGTTGTGCTGTGAAACCATGGACATATACACAGTAAAATGCACCTACTTTTTAGTGGTATCCTTACAAGTAAAGTTTCAATGCTCAGGTGAGAGGATGAAATGATTGATTGTCATATAGTCTGATATTTGGTTTTATTTCTGCTTTTTTTAACCCCCAATCTTTCTGCTAAAAAAACCTTTATGCGACTGTTTTTCCTGTGCAAATTCCCAAACCTGTTTAAAATTCAGGTTATGACTGCATGCATTTTGATTTAGTATGTCTTATTGTTTATAATTTCATAATTTGGGAGGGAGTGCAAACCAACTACAACAGGTTACAAATGGTTTTTTATGAAGGGGGTCTTTGCCAGTAGCTCTGGCCTATATTCTTGCTCCCACAGTGATGGAAGTTTCAGTGTGGTTTTCAGCTTCTGATGTCATTCATTGTCTATCTGAACATGCCTGTGCTATGTCAGGGAATGCCTGTTGAACACCTGCTGTGTTGTCATAAGTGTCCATGGCAGAGTATGAAAAATTTAATACATACTCTATATGACACAGTCACAAAAAAAAAAAAAAAAAAAAAAAAAAAAAAAAAAAAAAAGAAAAATCCCTGAAGTATGTATGTTAAACATTGGGCCATACTAAATTAATTATATTTGCTATTTCGTGGGATCTTGTCACCTTTAGTAGCCCAGTAACACAGTGCCAGCCAGCTGTGGACTGAACTCCCTTCAGGGTACCTCATACCCTGGAAATGGGAGGTTTGTGTCGGGTATGTGCACATCTGCCAGGCATAGTCCTTGGGCTCCAATCATCCACATATTTGATACCTGCAGGGATGTTGGAATTGTGTCAGCAGCTGCACTGTAGATGCACACAAGCTCTGAGCTCATCTTTTCCCCCGAGTCTGAGGAAGAAGGAGAAAAAGTTGGATTTCAGGTTCCTGTTGTGCTACCTGTACCTGAAAGACCTAATCCACCTGCAACACAGCCTTCAGAATCAGAAAATACAGAATGAAGTGCTGTACTGATGTACTGATGGAACAAAGCAGTGGGAATGTTATACCCTATTTCTTCTTTTGGGAAAGACAGCAATACACACACTGGCTGTTCAATCTGGCAGTAAGCCCCAGGCCCTCAGGGAAGACAACCAGTTTATCGGTACCTCAATCACCACTCCAATTTGCCATGCAGAGACTCTCTCAGAGCTGCTGCCTGACAGCTCCTTCATGGTGGTTCTGTGCAAGATGCAGCCAGGGGCACCGTAACTGCTACAGGGGACCAGAGCTTTGCCTTGATCATTCCTTTCTTCCGAACTACCCACTATATTGTGATAAGGCAGCTCAGAGATGCAATGGTGTCCAGAATATCCCTGTATTTGAGGAGAAAGGAGATTCCTTGCATTCCCTGCAAGACATGCTTCACAGGGGACCTATGACTCCACTCACAGGCAGCAGTCCCCCAACACATCAGGGAATCTGGTCTCCCACCAGTTCACTTGCCAAGTTCCTTTCTATGCTTTGAAAGGATATTTTTTGTTTAAATGAGCAATGAAGTAAGTGTATTTGCCATTCCCTCCTCTCTTCAAATGCTTGTTGCTTTGGAAAATGTATTTTATCGCAAGCTACAGGGTATAATTTGGTGGGATCCCCCATGCTAATCTATTGGCAGTGTATCACTGAAGTGTACTTAAAATTAGGCTCCACTATGAAAAGCCATGTGTTGATTTAGCACTGCCAGCACACTTGCCACTGCTCTGAACATAAACAAAGCAAGTCTCTGCCCCAGTGTGGTTACAGAAAGGGCATTCCAGAATCAATCCCATTACGACCGGTGCTATTTTGGTGCAATCTGCAGTATGCCAAAGAAGGTGTGTGCTGCGCACAACAAACTGGGGGAGAGGGGAGGTGCCCTACTTTTCTCACCCAGAAACTTATCAAACCCTACAACCAAGAGACAGGGAGCTGCAGGCAAAGCCAGGCAGTGATTGAATGCTGCATCCCCAGTCACACACACACACCAGATGTAACACACTGGGACAGTGGTGAGATCACACAGACACCTTCTCCCTGCTTCCCTTCTCCTAACACCGCCACTTACAGGAACCTTTTATTTCTCTACATCGAGCAGTTTCCGCCTAGGTTTGCGAGTGGGAGTCATGAACGCAGCCCAGCTCCGTACCTGAAGGAGTCTTCTTGCTTCCATCACCCTTTTTCATGCTGGCCATTTCTCCTGCTTTTTTTTACACGACTCTCCGCCCTGGCTGCAGCGGCCCCAAGCCAAGCCCCGGTCTCGGCCCATGCCCATCTCAGTCCCACTCCCCATCCCCATCCCCATCCTCATCCCGATCCATTCCCAGCCCCGCGCGGCTCGGGGCGAACTGCGGGCTGGCTGTGCCACCTTGTGGCTGTTAGGGGGGAAAAAAAAAACAACCCGCTGCTTGCGTTACAAATTAAAATCTCCTCTCTCATAAATATCAACTTGTTAAACTCTGACTTCAGTTTTAAAAGGCAGAAAATTAAAATGTATACCTCTGTCTCAAAAATTTCGGTAATTAGACATAATCCACAGGTGTTATTTTAATGATGCCAGCTCTTCAGACACACGGGCTGAGCAAATGTAGTGTGTTGTTAACTAATTATGTTGTCTTAATTCGCCAATTTAAAAAAACTTAAATGTCCTGAACAAATAAAATCATTATCTCGGATTTCTTCACCGTACCTGCTGCCTCTCGCCACCTGATGCCTGGCACTCCGGGTTTGTCTGCACGGAGCAGCATTTGGAGGGTTCTGGGAGGCTCCAGCAGCCCTCCGGCACCAGACAGCGACTGGGTTTGCAAACCGGCGATGCTCACACCGTCCTCGCTAACAATATCTGATAGTGGCTTTAAAAGCCAGCTTGTCTCCCTCTATTACCTTTCCAGCCCATATCTTAATTGACCAGGGAGAAAGCGACGCTCAGGCAGCGTCTCCTACTGAAAGGAGCTGAGCCGATTCCCCTGCCCTCCCCGCTTTAGACAGCAGGCAGGCAGGGGTGACATCTTCTCTTTCAAGGAAACGCTTTGCATCTCTCAGTGCCACCGTGGCCAATGACAAATTTCCATCTAACTTTCTCCTCTCAAAAATGTAAAGCAAGAAAACAAAATCTATGCATCATTTAAAGATGCCCCAGGATAGCTTTGAATTATGCAATCCACAGTTATGTGAGCTGCTGTTTAAGGGATTCTTTGGCTCTTTTGTGACACTGATCAATCCCCTCTTGGTTTTACTTAAAAGATCCAGTCACTGAGGCGTTCAAACCACATTATTCACATCTCTCATTCACATGCCTGGAAAATAATGCAAATAAACACATAAGGAAGAATGAAATATATGCTAACTAGCTACACTTTTCACAGGTTGGCCCCTCTGTAGAAATCATTTGGAGAGGAAATAATGGGAGGATTAAAATCAGCTTTCAGTCTATTTTATTCCAGGTTCAGGTCATTGCCTTTGTCATTCAGAGGGTTTGTTCCTAAGGTGCAATCAAATTGCACAGGTTGAGGCTGTTGTGCAAAAAGGTCTGCTGCTCTGTGAAAGGTATTCCCTTGGCCTGTGTCTGAGCACTCCACAGGCTGTTCTAAATTACCCTGGCCTTTAACATCACAAGGTGCCCAGAAAAGAGATCAAGCACCTGCTTAACAGGGCATATCAGCCACCACACCATTTCCTCTCTCATATCTCTGCTTACCAGTGGCCAGCAGCAGGACTCAGGAGTGGTGTGGAGTGCCAGGACCCACTCTGTGTGCTAAAGGTGTGCCCGGCCCTCTGGGGGCTAATTATCTGAGTACAGTTTAAAGTGATCACCAGAGAATCTGCTCCCAACAAGGCTGTGTGTCAAGGACTGACAGTTCAAGCAATTTTCAAACATCCACAGCTGGGGTACTTAGACAGGAGGATTTCAGAGCCATATTAAATTACCTGCCTTGGTAATCCTGGTGCTGAATACAGACTTGGATTATTGATTTTGGAGGACTCCATACACAAATTCTGCAGCCCAGCTTCAGTTAGCCTCCTCCCCTGGGACCAGACATGGAAAATGATGCTGTCAACCTGCTGCCCACCCTTTCCAGAAGCAGCTTTAGCCCTTTGTCTCTCTCCTTTCCTAGCAGCAATCTGACTTTTCCACAGCTCATCCTGCAAGGTTATTTACCACTGTTGGAAGGACAGCTGGGAAAAATTCCTAAGAAGGGAGCTATGTCCCAAAATCCAGATTCAGACCCCATCCAGCAAATTTTAGCCATCCTGAAAAGACAAATGCCCTCTCACAAACATAACCAAGGCAAATATATGACCATGTACCCTAGAGGAGGCTATCCTGGGCTGGTATTCTGTGGACCTGGACTGCAGCCTTGTTCTGCCTCTGGCTTACTTTGTATGCATTTTCTCCACCTTGCAGTCAATTTTACAGTAGCTTCTAGCTCAGGCACTTAGGCATTTGAACTGCCAAATGAGGTTTTGAAAGGTGTGCTCACATTTGCATATATTTTCCAAGAACATGTCTTTATTTATGCCTCTCTCTAGTAGTAAATTTTAATCCTGCTAACAGCAGGAATAAATGTAGTGGGCAGAATAAAGTAGAATCTAGGAGCCTAATTTTTTTTTCTTATTCTCTTCAGACAATATATAGCCTTTCAAGCTTGCCTTTAAAGGACAAAAAACCTCTACATTGAAAAAGGCTTGGTTTTTTTCTTTCTTTTTTTTTGCTAAGCCATAGACAAACTTATGTCCCTCTGTAGAAAGGGAAAAGGAGATTGAAACAGCCTTAAGACAACTGAAGTATCTTTTATTTCCTATACTATTTAACGATGGTTGCTATTACTTTCAGAATCTAGTATTTTGCAGGTAATAAAAAGAGTGAAAAATCAATCAAAACAACAGAGCTCATTCCTAGAGGACAAAAAATCTTCAATATATAACTGACTGCCAGAAAGCAAGTGTTAAAATATCGTGCATCAGGTATAAATGCTGCAATAAGGAATGGAGACAAAACACAGAACTATAAAAGAGACAGCTCACATTTTAATTGAAGAATTGAACAGTGGCAGACAAGGCTCTGTGCTCTGTTTCCGTGGACGCTTTCAAAAGGCCGAGCTGCAATGCATAACACCCAATTCAGGCTGCAATGCTCCTGAGAGGGTTCAGGGACACAAACTGCTTTTATTATTGTTAGTTAGGCATCAGCAATCCACTGAAAGTGAAAATCAGACTTTCCCCACTAGGCACGCTTGGGAAGCTGACACAGAGATCTTACTAGAAAAGGTACAGAAAGGAAAAATAAGCAGGAGGTTTTACAGAGTCTTAGTGAGAAATTATTGTCATTGCTTCTCAAAGAGAATGAGGCTGTCTTTAAAGCTTCAATTCTAATGCCATTAAAGTCAGTGGAAGTTTTAGAGATACTTGAATAGCAGAGGGATTTTTTTCCCTTCTTCAGTTTTCCTTGCAGATCCAATTAATACAAAAAGAAATTGACTGGTTCACCTATTGTTCAGGTCTCGCTTGCCTTGCCGTATGTAAAGCTTGCTCCTAAGGTCTGCAGAGCCATATAGCATTTATCACACTTGTGAGCACTCCATAAATAAGTAGTATGAACTGTAATGAGAATACTAATGAAATGTGTAGCTTTGTGATTGAAAAAAATCTCCTTTCTTGAGCTGTATTTTTAAGGAAAATTAAAGGGATGATTTGTAGCACCTGATGTCACAAATCCTCCCAAGCTAATATACTGGTTGCCAAGTCACAATATTATGGAAACATTGATATTTTCTATGTGACACAGTCTTGTTATTTGAGAGGTATTCCGCTGCCAATTAAAGATCCAACAGCTGCCACTGGCTAGGCAAAATTTCATTTAAAAAGAAAAGAAAAGAGAGAAAAGATGTGAAAAGCAGAAATGCAGCACACAGGCACAGATACTTTCAACATGCTTCACAGGAGCATAGAGGGGATCCAGCAGGGCACATGCTGCTGACAGAGGAGGCTGACAGAGGGGGGGAAGGCAGAGGGCTAAAAGAGCTGCTGATCCCAAATGCTACCTTCAAACTGAAAACAGGAATTGCCATGTGGCACATCTAGTAAATGAGGCTCAGAGGATTAAAATATCACCTCTGAGGCTCTACAAAGAATTGTTCTGGATGGAATTAACATCAGTGCTCCTCAGTCCTCTTGGTGCTCAGCTGTATGTCCTTGTCATGCAGCAAAGAAAAGGGTTAAATGAAATCATAGAAGCAAGTGACTTCAGCAGATGTCTGACCTACTGCAGAGATTGCTGTGGAGATCTGCCATGGGAAACTGTATCAGGGCACACAGATGAAGCTAATTGCTCCATGAGGGACAGAAGCCAGGAAATACACACACATTAAAAAAAAAATTAAAAAAAATTATTATTTTTTTGTATTCTAAATTTGGACAAACCCAAGGACCAGAGTCCCTGGGAAAAAGGAAAGGGAGTCTGTAGAAAATCCTTTTGCCTGCATTTGTTTGAACTCTGATTTCAAGCAGCTTTTTGCATCTCTTTGAATTTAGACTGCATTAACAAGCACTCTGACTAACGTTTAGGCAGGTAGCCAGTAGGGATCCTGACATATTTAATGTCCCTTGTTCCTTATGTATTTTTCACTTTTTAAACATAAGCCTGTGAAACCAGGCATGTAAGTATTTTGTGTAATAGGACCTGTAAGGTCTTATTATCTCTGCTTTCCATTGCAGAGCCTCTTTATTTCGTGGTGATGCTGTGGTTTTGGATTATATCATAGTGGAAAAATCTTTGGAGCAGAGACACCTTTGCTATGTGTTGCTAGGCTCCTCAGCACGGTGGATCTCTAATTCCACTGTTATCTCTATTTTTGTATTTTTGGGACAGCTTTCGGCATACACGTGTTGACAGGTGCTGCTCTTGTCTTCCACCCTGTTGAGTCGTAACTGTAAAATAGATATTCAGCTCTAAAGCAGCTGGATGCTGATGGGAACCCACGTTTTCACAAAATGTTTTTGGAGCACAGGTTTAAATTATGAGTTTAATAACGTATAATGGCATGGAACTTCTGTTAGTTAAACAACACAGCAGAGGAATTAAACTTATCCTTCTCAATCAGCCCTACAGCAGAAGAAAGCATTTTATATTCAAGTTTTAAACAACCTACAGAAATTATCAGGAGATTCTAATAGACTTGGTCAGGAAAAGCTTTGGCAGTTGATTAAAAAGTTAGCAAAGCCAAACTTAACTGATTTAATATTATTACAGTTCTTCTTCTAAAACATATGTTGTTTAACAACTTTTGATGCCAAATTTTACAAAAACAAGACACTTTTATTTTCATAAAAGCATGAAAAATTTCATTGCCACATTTTTCTGTGAAAATTTTCACTTTGATAGAAAAGCAGCTTTTGGTTCAATGAAAGTTGTGAATGCCTCAAAACAGATGTTTGCTGATAAATTAAACTCTATAACTGAATAACCCTTCTGTAAAGCTATTGATATAATAACTAAAATAAGTAAAATCCTATTATAAACCCTTCCTACATGGAAAATCCTTCCTCTAGCACAATCTATATTTTGCTTTAAAAATTTACCACTAAAGAGGGTGGGTGAGAAAAAGCAGGTTTCACTGTCATTACTTTCCATTATCTCCCTTTAAGATTGAATGAGAATGTTCCTTTCATGCAAGTGCAGAAGTTTCCTGTCACCAGTCTCTTGATAGTCCCCATACCATCAGTTCAGTGACTTCAACACCAATTTTGTGGTTGCTTCATTTCTAGGAATACCTCCACTCAATAAAGCTTCTAGGACTGTGACTGCAAGAAACAAAGAAATTAGAAGAAAATTATCAGTAAATAACTAAAACTAAACCTGGACTTAATACAACTAGAATACCATCTTCTGAATACATCTATAAGCCATAGAAGAAAAAGATGTTTCTCATAATGCAAAGTAAGAAACTATTTAAATGTCCAAGTTCTCTACTGGGACTATGTGCATATGGGATTACAGTGGTGTAAAATTATTCACAGGTGTAAATTTTATTCAGGTTGAAGCTTCATATTATTCTTGATCATGTCTCATTCTTTCTTTCATTTAGAAATCTCTTTTTGAGACTTATTTCAATGATCAATCTTTTTATTAAAAAAATTAAAGTATTTGCTGTAACATTAATTAATTTTTCCCTGTTGTAATTATTAGAACTGAGCAAATAATTCACAATGAATAATTCATCTGCTGAATGTAAGCTCATTTTCTGCTTGTTGAATATCCAGTAGCAAATCTGCTTTCCAGTTTATTTGTTAATCAAAACCATCTGATCATTTTGTTAAATATTTTTTTCCATGGATTGAACCTGAACAGTTCTCTGTAAGCCTTTGATATACACAGCTTGTGAGCTTGCTACCTGATCTGCACTCGTACATCGTAGTTGGTTTGATGAAGCATGTGACTTTATTTAATTTTCTACTTTTGGTGAGTATTGCACTGTGTGAACTTTATGTGAATTTAAGTATTGTTTTCCTGCCAGTAGAACTCAATGATTCAAATCTCTTTGGGGGAAAGACACCTTAAAGGAAATGTGAATATGTGAATCTATCAAATGCTGAGCCAGTATTTCCAACAATTTACTTACAGCTTGTACTCAGTTTTAAGCAACTATTATATGTTGAAAGAAAAAAATCAGTGGTATCAAATTCTAGGGCCATATTTTCTGACCTTCAGCTAAAATGTAAATTGTTTCCATGCCATGGTGGATATTAGGGAATACTTTGTGTGTCTGAGAAGTCCTTGCTTGTCATAATGAAAGAAATTCTGCAGGTGATGAATTGTGCATCTCTAAAGATTTATTGCCGAAATTGGAGAAACTGGATAAAATTTTGCCAGAAGTGGAAAAAGTGGTGAGAGGTGACTTCTACTTAAAGCAATCCATTCCTGACTGAAAGCCAGTAGGTATTTTCAAATATCCTTATTTTTCAGCTATGGTTTTAAGGTGATACTCCTTACCAGAATGATGAACCTGATGAATCTTGTCCGTGCAGTAGTGGAAGCCCATCTCCTGTGTACCTGTAGGACATGAAAAATATCACCCTTCCAACAAATGCACCATCCTCAGCAATCCCTGTTGCCTAGAATAGCTGGGTGGCTGATTTGTGAGGAGACAAATTTCTTCTCCTCTCTTATTTACATCTTTGCTCTCTGCACCTTTCCTTTGATGAGTTTTGTTGTTTTTTCTTTTCTTGAAAGACGCATTAAAGAAATGTGTCTTTAATGTGCTCACAGAATTTAGAGATACCATGTGAAATAGTCCAAAGGCCATTTTCTTCACTGTTGCATGACTGAAAAGGAGCAGATCATTATGACATTAATTCAAGAAAATATTCTACCAAGCAGAGTTTTCTTCATAAGAAAATGCGGAAGATATTGGGCTAATGGGCAATGTGTAGCAGAGTTCTGCCTACTTGATTCCACAAGAAAAACTGTTGTTATGCTTGTTAACTGGATTAATGAGTTTTTCTTGATTGGCATAGGGTTCTGGTAAGGCAAGGATTAAAAAAGAAGTTGAAATTAACATTACCATTGCTTTAATGCAATTGAAACAATTGCCTTCTCATTCTCCCAATAACCTCTGAATATTAGCTTTAATAAAATAAGATTCCAAAATTTTAAATAGTGTTGTATTACATTCTCAGTTTAATAAAATAACTTGGCATATAGCAGTACAGAAACAAGGGAGAGAATATAACACCAGCAGGGTTTCTTGTTCATTAAAGAATTGACTTTTTAAACTCTCAAGCAGATAAATTTGCAGCTTCTCAGCAATAAAGCAAAATGGTACATTTTCTGCTTCAAGATTATTATTATTTCTCAATAATCTTAAGTCACATAATAGGACATTTTACACAGCTGAATATTTATTTCCCTTTCTGTTTTCTTCTTTTTATCTTCAGTTTTTTGTTTTTCTACTACCTTAGAGTTTCTCAGAATCAATGTTCTGTAAAGCAAACCCTTCCATTGCCTTGCTAACCTCCTGTACTCTGAACAGGCAACAATAAAAGAGGCAAAACTGATGAAGATAGGACACTTGTAGTTCAAAGAAATTTTAAGAATGATGTCTCAGTTGTCAGGCAGAAATCTTAGGTGGGCATCCTGGCATAAAATAAGTTTGATTAACATGATTGGAGTACACCTGCGGTACTGATGCCTGCATTTGTGCCAAGAACAAATGTTTCCTTTGGAGTCACTTCCAATGCACAACCCACATAACCAACAAATGCACAAAAATGTTAGATCTCAAACTAACAAAAGTCTCCCAGAAATGATCATTTTTGTGCATTTTCTTTTAAGGTAGTCTCTATGACTAGTTCAGACTTAAGATTTTGCATAGAAGATTTATAAAATAATGTGTCATAAAACAAGATCCATTTAGGTAAGTGTAGTGCTTTCTAGGTTTCTAGTCCTATTCTTAGGCATAAATTGACCATGAAATTTCAAAGGGCTTTTTTTCCTCAGGTTAAATTTTTAGAAACCACTGCTGTTTCTCCCTTATTCTGAAGTATGGGCAGTAATGCCAAGATGCAGATGTCCTGATGTCCCCCAAGAGCAAAACACTGAAAAAGGACTGTGGAATATTATACTTATAATCTGGTCTTTAATAAATATAGGGTTGGTGGGAGGCATTTTTGGATGATAGGTATAAAGATGTGTAAGCGTTTGTTCTCTGGACCAGGCTTCAATAGCATAATTTCATTATTTGATATGACTGATATCACTGAGTGAGTCCACTCAGTGACCTAGAATGCCTTTCTCAGTCTTCAGGGTGTTGAACATGTCTTCTCCTAAAAATATTTTGCATTGAGCTATTTATTGCAAAATAATTTTTCAGGAGCTTGTTATCTGTCAACTTTAAAGATCTTTTCTTATTTGAAATAAATTCACTGGTGTACATATTCATCATTTGCTTGGTTTACCTTTAAAAAGAAGACTGGGATATCACTTACAGGAGCACCCAGAATGGAAAATGACTGTCAAACTGTCAAAATTTTGGAGACTTTTCCTTTGACATGAATTTAGAACTTTTCTGGTTTTTCTTTGTTTTTTAGCACATTACATCTTCAAAGTTCTTATAAGCATTTTGTGATCACATTTATTATTTCTGTTTATGAGAAATGACTGTCTCGAAGACTAAGAAGACTGAAATTGTTTTGTTATTTTTAAATTCATATACAGAAAACAACATCATCAAGTTGATAATTTCCTCATATAGCCTCTCCTTCCCTCCACTAAAAACAATCCTATCGAGTTAAATCTAAGAGCTCTGAATTAACACTAGACATTGCTTTGATGTCTCTTTACACCAAAAGATGAATCTGGGAACATTTGAAACCATCTGTGGTTTCAGCTCAGCTTAGACAAGCAATGTTGGTCAGACAAAGCAACATAACTTTTCATAAACTTCACCTAAACACTATGACAGACCCATGAGCACCACGCCGTGCAGGCTGGTACTCCGCCTCATGGAAGCACTTGCGGCTGGAGGGCAGGAAGTTGTTTTCTATTTCTCCTCTTCCCTGTGTGCATCAGAGCTTGATGAGTCTCCCTTACTACCAGAAAATATTCATACCATCAGGCATTCTAATATTTCTAGGAGCAAGCTCTCTTTCCAAAGCCCTGTAGCCAGCAGAAGTGGTTAAACTGCTGCTGAAGCAAGGACTTAACTGACTTTCATACCTCCAAGCTAAAATGTCATAACCTGCAAACTAAAGAACCAGGCTTTCACATTTATTTCCCTGTCTGTCAAAATGAATACTCAATTATTTACAAAAAGTGGAGCAGCTTCAACTAGTGAGACTGAAATGCACCAATAGGCATGCTAGAGAGATAGAAAATCTATATTTAAAATCAGAGAGAGAGGGGAGCTGAACCTGAAGCTTGAACTTCCCAAAAGCTGCTGCAAACTGCATCAGGATTGAAGAGACAAGAAAAAGGTGGTAAACAGAAGAATATAACATGTTACATTCACTTTTTGAATTAATTTCCCTTGTCAATTCAATACTTGTTCCCAAATTTCCTCTACATTACTGTAGTGGCAAAAAATTTATCCAACATTTTCTAGAGCCAACCAAGATATTCCCTTCAGACTGAAATGATTTTTAGCTTTGATTCTCAGGAGCTAGGAGAGAAGAAATCAAACAAATTTTCTTTTTTGTGCTGACCCAAAATGACTTTCGTTTATTTTTGAACAGTGAACCAAAAAATATCAGGGATACACCTGTGTTTTGAGGGTCAAAAAGACTCAGCAAGGCCATTAGGAGAAAACAAGGGGTACTTCTAAGAAGTAAAGGATCTTTTTCATAAATTGTGTGATTCAATCACAGGAAAACAGCTGTGAGAATTATAAACTTGAGCAAATAACTTATTCTCAAACTGCCAAGCTAAAGAAAGGTGACCTGGAGGATAATAGTAGTCTAAATAGTTAAAGTTGTCATAGAGAAACACTAGCATCCTGATCTTCTGCCACAACTAAACTTAAAGACAGTGCACAGTTTGGAGTACTCATTACTTAATCTTAATTAAGAAAAGCTCATATTTCTAACCAGTCTCATTATTAGCACTAAACTAAGATCACTTTGGACCACTTCAGATTCTACCTGGAAGAAGAAGGGCCAAGACAAGGATAGTGCATGCATGGAGAACAGATGGCAGCTTCATAGCCAAAGATAAATGGGGGGAATAAAGTCCCAGCCCCTGGTCTTTGCTGACAGAATATTTTCAGCCCACTAAGCTGATGCCAGAAATAAGAGGCTGAGATCTAGCAAAGCACCGAACTTGTTAACTGTAGTAATTTTGCTGTCAAAAGTATCTGGTTTGGGAGGATAAATATCTCCTTATACTCCAAACTTGCAAGTTGTTTTCCCTGGCCTACTGATATTGCATCTGACAGAAGCTGAATTTCCCTCATATATTTCTCATTCAAGTCTTAATTTTTGCTGTACACAGCCAGGAGATGCAGCTGTCTCTGTAGGAAATCATTGTGAAGTCAATGGAGCAACAGTATTTACACCATATGGGTATCCAACATGCAGACTGGAGTATCACACAGGAAGACAAGCTATTCTAGCCTGTCCCTAGCAAAATTTACAGGCATAATACAGCTCTGAAGGATCCCAAAGGAAAATATTTAACATATGTCTCAGAAGACTCATATAATTCCAAATTACTAAAGTTGCTGCTAAAGGTTCATAGAGATAAGGAGACGTGGCTAGCTGTTCTGGCCACCGGCTTCATTAAAATAGTCCAGAAAATGGCAATGCTGCTATGTTATCGCATTTGGGAGGGAAGGAGCAGACTAAAAAAAATGGGCTGCAGCAGGAATGCAAGTAACCCCATGGTGGCCTTATTCAACATCCCTTTTCCCTTTGTATTGGGAAAGCCCCATTCAGAGAAATGAAATCCACATGTCCCTGGAGGGAGCAGTGGCTCTGCTCTTCCATGAGCCTGTGCCAGTCAAAGGCAATCTGCCTTTCAGCAAGAGGCAGTGTTTTTACAGAGCTCAGCAGCAGCCCGGAGATTATTGAACTCGAAGTGCTTCACATGCTTAGCCATCGGTTATTCCTGAGGCTCTCTGGAACTAAAAGTCTGGCCTCCCCAGGTCACTCTGGCTGTCAGATCAACCACACCAGTGTGCACCAGCAAAGGCAATGCAGGGAATGTCTCCTAGGGCTAGAAGGATAACATGCAGAACACAAGAAAGGCACAAGGCCAAGTGTTACATGCCATGCATGGATCCAGTTTGGAAAACCTCTAACACATCCAAACTTGAGCAAACTTGGATTATAAAGAGGAAACCACACTGGGAAGCAGCTACACATCTGCAGTGCATACTTCCTTCAAATGGGTCCAGAGAGCATCAGGAAGCCCAGTCAGTGATGAGCAGCTGTAATTCAGCTGGAAGAACTGACATCCTTCTGGCCCCCACAAGCTCATAAAATGGCAAACCCAGAATTTTGAGAGATAGGCTTGAAGTGAACCTGAGAGATCTTCTCTCAACTCTTTGATCCAATTGCCATACTATAGCTGTTTTTTCCAACAGGTATTATTCATATTTTTTGCGTGTTTTTTTTAATACACAAACAGGGGACTCCAAATCTGCTCTAGTCACTCAATTCCATTGTTTCTCCTCCCTTAGCATAAAGACAGAGTCCTTCCTTTTGTGGAAATCCCATGTACCCAGCAAAGTGCAATCTTGGACATGGATACTGGATTATTCCTTTCCTTTTTATTGCAGTTTTGCATAATTTCAGTTAAGATATCTTTCCTATGTAGAACACCACTTAATCTCACTGAGCCTTTATGCACAGCATTCCCAGGATACAGGTGCTCTGCAGATTACACAGGAACACAGAAAACCATGATCTACAGCCCTTCTCCAAAATTCTCCTTGTCTTGGCAGAAGACAGTGGATAGTGATTAAAGTACACATGAGCCAAACCTGCTGCTAATAGCAAGGTGGAATTTTGTCCTTGTGTTCCCTATCTGTTTGAGAGGTCTTAGGGACAGAGGCTGCACTTGCTCTGTGCTCCTGCTACATGTAGCTCTCAATTATCTGCCTGCAGTGGGAGCAGCACAAAAAACACTGAGTAGTTTGAGGGGATGGTAGGGTGAGAGGCAAGACCAAAAAAATAAATCATAGCTCAGCAGTGAAGGAAATTCTATCTTAGGAACTGGCGGTATCTTATGATTTATGACAAAGTAAGGATCACTACTTTAATTATTTTCAGTATTCCACCCCTACCAGTTCAGTGCTCTACATTTTCAAGTCATTGAAAAAGATAGAAAGTTATACAGCAGTTATACATTTCCTAAAAACATAAAACTGAAATATTCAGAATATAACTAGGTGAATGAGAAACTTGTGTCTTTTATTTTGTTAGAATGACTTGAAGCACAGCTTATAATGAATCAAAGTAATCACTTTATTTTTCCTCTTTATAATTTCTTCTCCCCTTTGTGATATATTGCAGAGACAGAATGGGTAATTTTTTAAAATTTATTTATCTATTTACTTATTTATTTTTAATGAACTGACTGGTCTTACAGATAATTTCTTGGCAGGTATTTTTTTTTCTCCTACTAACTGACTTAATTAGAATAAAAACTAAAGTCAGTCCATGTTTCAAAAGATAAAACTTTTCCCTGGTGGAATTGCGAGCAATTCCCAGCATCCTTCAACAGAACAGTTAATTTTCTATTGCCATGGTTTTGAAAAGCTTGCAGATCTGCAAATAAGAAAATGTAAACTGCATGTCAATATAGTGTTCAGTCCTGCTTTTTTATTTCTTGATTAGTTCCACTTTAGCCATAGAACAGGAAAGTAAACAAATAAAATCATGACTCTAAAGATCAGCGTGTTATAAAGGAAACACAGTAATTCAATTCAGTAGACATTAGCCGTTCAGCAAATGTTTCATGGATAAACTCATTACCAGAGCTGCTCAGGGACATTCCCAACGAGCCATTCTCCATCAGAATATGCAGTACCTTCAAAACCCTTGTAAAATCAGGTCAGTTTTCCAAAATTTAATATTGGAAATAAAAAAGGAAGGAAATTCTCCAGAGGGTTGAATTCCCTTTGACAGTGTATGCAGATCAAAGTATTTTATTAAAAAAAAAATCTATCATAATTTGAACGTTTTATTTGTGTATTACTATATTTCGTAGTGCAAAAATTGTCAGCCTCAGAATTAAATGCCTCAATATTCTTGAAACAAACTGTTTCTAACCACCTAATAAAACTTCAAAGGAAACTTCCTTCAAAGAATGTTAAGATACTTTGTTTTAATTCTCCTACAGAATGCAGATCAACTGTAAAATTTCCGAATACATCATGTAGTGGCACTTTCTTTCAGATTCCACTTGCAGAGCTCAGGAACATGGTTTAGTAGTGGACATGGCAGTGTTAGGCTAACAGCTGGATTCAATGGTCATAAGAGCCTTTTCCAGCCTAAAAGATTCTACGATTCTAACTCTTCTACTCACTATGGCATATAAATCAGACCCTCCTTGCACCACTTAACATCTATTTTTGTTCAGGAGAGCAGTTTCCTCCGGAGGACAGTGTGAGAGCTGTCAAATCCACTTCAAGACAGTGCAGGTCCAGTGAGCAGTTTTAGGAACTGATTTCTGAGGCACTAAAAAAGGCCTGAAAGTCCCAGATTCTGCCAATGTTCTACAATGGTTTTCTGTCTCACTTTATGTGAAGTCAGGATAATTTTTCATAAAGAATGCAACCAGGCTAAAAGGAAAATAATTAAAAATAACATAACACAGCATTTCTTTAAATGGTGTTTTACATAGTTTATCTTGCTTACATTGGTATCAATTTCCTGGGAACCAACACTACAAATCAAGCTTAGAAATATGATTCTCATTTGAGATTGGAGATGATCCAGTAGCCAGAATCAGATCATACCAGTCAAAAGACAAGCATTCTAATTTAATATGTTACTTGTGTCCTAGTAGTGAGTAGTGCCATAACGATGCATTAAATAAGCACACATGGCATTTCTTTGTCCTGTCTTTGCTACTGTCACTCCAAGAATAAAGTAGTCTTTCGTAGGTTTGCTCAAGAGACTCCAAGTTTCTTTAAGCCCCAGTCTTCATTACTTCTGTCTTCCCTAAGAATTTTTCAAAACCAGGTCCCTACATTTCCCATCTGTCATTTTGGGGAAAGTACATATTGAAAACTTTAAATAAGATTCCGTTCTTTTTAATGAGAGCCATGGTGCACCAAGCAAGTATTATTTGGCTTCACATGAAGAAGAGAGCATGGAAATAAACATAAAAATTCTGGTTTCTGGAAAGGGCTGCCAGTAACCTCTGTAGACTGAGTGTAGCAAAGGTGTTTAATGTTGAGATACGAAAACGAAAGACATTTCAAGGAAAGAGAGAATTTACTTGAGATTATTTTTAAGACTACACAGTTAGATAAAGCAATCTAAGTCCTAGACTGAGGAAACATTTTGCCAATGCAAATGAAAGAAAAAGGTATGACCAGGAAAAGATTATTCTTGTAACAAAATAAGCAGGAACTTCTGGTTTTGTTACTTTAAAAACACACAAAATGACTATACCATGAGTTTTTTATAAAACTGATCAGAATTCATAATCTGTACGCAGCAGATTCCCCAAGTCACATTTCATATGTTTGGAACACTAATTAAAATCTGCCATTTAAAACTGAGATGCAAAGAAACTATATATTGCAAGATTTATTCTATTTTAAGAAAATGTTTGGGGTTACTCCCTCAAAAAAAAATCTGTTTCAAAAGTAAGTATTTATTACTCAGCTATTCTTTTGTATTTTAAACCATGACAATGTAATTCTTCATCTATATTCATACTCAACAGGTATGGATATGTTCTCTGTAGATGTATAGAGCTAATCATATTCTGCAGCACACAAGGCAGTTGAACACATACCACATAAACTTTGCCAAATTTTGTAAAACTGATCACTTCAAATCACAGACAGTTTAGGAAATATGTGTGTATGTTCGTACTTCCAGACACAGCAGTAAATCTCTTATTCCTCATTCTATACATCAGAAAAAACTTGAGTAAATTTCAGATTTACATAAATATGCTTTCAAGTTCAAAAGTGTAACTTCCTGAATCTTTCACCTTATAACTTCTCTGGAGTATTGATTCATTTACACACATTCCTCAGCCAAGTCAGCTTTCCATTGTATTGAATCTGACCTTTTCTCTGTGTGATCAGATCTGTTTCCAAGTGTGAAGCGCTGAAAAAAGATTTGGATGTAACTGCTGGGAAAAAAAAAGAAAAAAAAAAAAGAAAAAAACAAGCCCTAATAGAAAAAACAAAACACAACCCTCATATTTTATTTTAATGTAAATCATTGATACCATTCAGGTGGGTTTTTTTCTCTTGAATAAATCATAGAGTGATGAGCTGCATCATATGTATTGTAGGACATCCTTTCCAAGGTAGTTGGAAGTCTCTGTCCATTGAGTCTGAAGCAGGCTAGTAAAAATCCTGCAATTTTTTTGCCCTTACCCTTTAAAACCAGTATTTACCCCTTTGGTCTTTGTTCTTATGTATACTTTCAAAGTATATTTCCATTCACATTCCCTCCAACAACATGATTGTAGAATCAGATTTTTCCAACTCGTTTCCCTAGCATGAGCATTGTTTTACCACTTCTCATTCCCTAATGATAGCAACCTTGCTGTGGAAGATTTGTGATATCTTTCAGACAGGACGGGCAATATGTGTCAGGAATCTTGCCAGCTCTAGGTGGCTCATCACATATGGTGGCACCAAATGAAACAGTTTTTTTATAAAATTAATCAGAATATGTAATCTGAACACAGCAGATTCCCCAAGTCACATTTCACATGCTCTAAACACTAATTACAATCTGCCATTCAAAGCTGAGATGCAAAGAAACTCTATATTGCAACTTTTTTTTTTTAAGAAGAAGAGATTCTCAAAGGCAAAAGGGCTGTGATATGCTTGTCTCACTAACATGCAGGAAGTATTAGGTGCTGCCTGGCTGAAAATTGCCTCTGAAAGTGAATACTTTTACTGTGTTTCATATTGCATCACAAATTTTTCATCATGTCATTGCAAAGTCATAACTCTGTTCAAGTTCATTCAAAAGGCCCATGAACTCTGGCAAACCTTTTGATAAATATCTGAGTTTTAAGGCAAATTTTATGTTACACCATCAACATTACCAACAGTTTTAATACACCTCAGTATATTGAGTATATAAGTGGCAGCATATGCAGTCCAGGCAACCGAACAAATCACTGCAGCCATTTATTCAGGTCTGTGAGCCATTGTTATAAATGCAATAATTTTGTACTCATTTTGTACTCATTTGGTACTATTATCACTAAAATGTAAGTTTCTTTTTTTCACTTTCATGTATTCATCAGTTCTAGTCACAAAAAGATTGTATTTTTTTCTTTCTATTCCTCTTCTTCTCAGCCTTTCTCTCCCTTAAAAAAGTTGGAGATCTTTCACAAAAAAAGGGACATAGACTGGCTCACCTCCATCTCTGGTCCTGACACATATATTAAGAACTCTAATCAATTATTGGTTTTGCGTCTAGTTTTTGATGACCTATACTGCACGCAACCCTTATCTCTCGTCAAAATTGAAGTCATTCTTCTAACCTCTTCTGCCCTTCATGCCCACATATAGTACAAGTGCAATAAATTCTGTTAATTCTCTGATTACTTTTGAATTATATATCTATATATGATATGTATATATGGCTAGAGATTATATATGTATATAATTAATATTTTTTAAAATAAATATACTGGAAGGGAAAGACAAGAGGGAAACCCAGTTATCAGAGTTTAGCACTGTCCCATGTTGTTATGGTAAGTTACATGCCAGCTGTGTGAACAGTGATCATGAGAGAAAGGGCCAGCCCACAGAGCTCCCAGATTCCAATTTAAGCCACCAGTGGGTTTTTAACATGCATCATGCACACAACACTAAATTATCTGAGTGAAAGGAGCAAAAATGCTGCTCCCCCCATATGGAAGGAACAATCACATGTAAGCAATAAAATCAGTTTACCCTCAAGGTAGAGCTCATAGCCACTTCTGTTGTCAAAAACAGTGCTGAAATTCAGTAAAAATCAACACCTGTAATTGAGAAGTTCATATGTTTCATAAAGAATATTCTTAATCTCACTAAAACATCCATAAAATTCCTTAGACTGATCTTCTTTAACCAGCAGGGTTGGTAGTGATTAAACAGGGACAATAAGATTAAGTCTAAGAAGATTAATTTTTCTACTTACAATATTTTATTTTTAGGAATACTTTATGTTCACCTTGGAATTACCATGTTTACCAGGTTACCTGTATCTTTCAAACTTTGTTCTGAATTTCTCACGCACACCTCTATTGAGGACAAAGCATCTCACCCAGGAGATGACACTAACACTGTATGCTGCACAGAAGAGAACTGGGGAACACAGTCAAGCACTGCACCCATAATCACTGACAGTGCTCCTCTGCTAGCCTTCTCATCTGCTCAGCTCTTCAAAGCCTCTTCCCAAGACAAGGGAAGATCTGGGATAGCCGTCACACCAGGGTCAGATCCTGGGACACAGCATGGATGATGTTGTACCAGACTTGGTTTTCTCCATCTCTGTTCCCCTGGAAGTGACAGAGTCCTTACAGCATATGAGATCCTTTATGGACAATCATCAACAAAAATGTGGAGGCTCCCAGTTTTCTGTCACTGATCTGTTGGCCACTGAGGTACTGAACTTTGAAATGTGATCTGTAAATTGAGTGTAACTAGACAAAAAACAACTCTAACTAAAATAGCTCAGCAGGCTTTTCACTCTCAGGTACAATGTGCAGTACAGTGAAACCCTAGGTATGCGGAAAGTACATATTTCATGTTATAGTAAAACAGCACTCTGCTGGGTGACAACACAGTCTTCACATTATTTGAGTGCCTTTGGACTGAAAAAACTCAAACAAATTCACACAACATAGGTACTTTTTCCTAAGGACATCACATGGGCTACAGATGAGGACAAAACTGAGTACCGCACCACATGGAGAGTCTACTTGGAAGAGACTGAACTTCATCAATGAGGGGATGAGCTGATCAGGCCATGCTGACCCTCTTTCACTTAGCAGCAAGAAGGCAGCTGGGGAATTTCACTGCCTGCTACCACAGCTGATTACAGCAGATAATCTGATTCATAAATTTGTCATCTTCTTTTTAAACCTCTGCACAAGGACAGAAGGGAGTTTTGATGTCACTAGTCCACTTGGCAACCACTTGGAAAAATCATTACTCTGATCATAAAACACTCATCTAGCTTAGAGCTCAGCTATTCCTAGCCAATTTACATACACTTGTACTTAGGCCAAAATTATTCCTTAGGTTAAGTAACTCTCCTTTTTTTCCCTGCTCCTTACTCCTGTTTGAGGCATTTGTCTGAGCTGAAGAAGTTTTAAACTTTCTCTTATAGGTGATAAGTGATTTGTCTCTTTAGTCATTTTAGCAGCTCTTCTCCAAATCCATTCTAATTTCTATTTATTGCCACTTTAAAAAAAATTATTATTTAATGCAAAACATATTCTAAAGTTTTCCATCTGCTGCAATTACATTAACGGCATAGCAGAAGCTTGGTTTCCATCTCTTGCAGTGAGCATCCTTCCTTTATTGGTCTGTACAGTAAGAAGTCAGACATGACAGATGCCTCTAAAATCTGGATTTCTAGGCTTGCAGTTTTGTGTCTTAAAAACATTGCTTATTTTTAGACATGGGAAAATGTATTGGGCACCATTCCATTCATTTTACTTTGGGGGTTCAATCTAACAGCCTCAACATAGGTGGCATAGAGTCTGGGTCTATACAGCTGCCATCACAGTCTCCTCTAATTCTTGTGTTGAATATGCCATTTCTTTGCTGTTGCCTTGGGTTTGTGTGGCAAGGTTTTTGTAATGGGGAGTAATGGGGGCGACCTCTGTGAAAAGCTGTCAGAAGCCTTCCCAGTGCCAGGTGGGTCCCAGACGGACACTCAACTGGCGCAGTCCAAGCCCATCAGTGATGATGGCAGTGCCTTTGGGGCAACAGAGTTACAAAGGAGAAGAAAAATGTGCACAACAGCCACAGAAAAGCAACAACACACGAGAAGAACAGCCCTTCAGACACCCAGGTCAGTGCAGAAGGAGAGGGAAGAAATGCTCTGCACCAGCTGCAGAGTTTTCCCTGCGGCTTCTGGTGAAGACCGTGGTGAAGCAGCTGTGCTACCACAGCCCATGGTGGCCCCTGGGCAGCAGAGATCCAGACAAGGGCAGGTGGATGCCCAAAGGAGGCTGTGACCTTGGGGGAAGCCTGTGCTGAAGTGGGCTTCTAACAGACCCATGTCCCCATGGTGAGAGGATCCCAGGCTGGGGCAAGTTTGCTGGCAGAGGATATAAGAACTCATGAGGGACCCACACTGGACCAGTCTCCTTCTGAGGGGCGGCATCCCATAGAAGGACCCACAGTGGAGTAGTTTATTAATAGCTGCAACCTACAGGGAAGGACTTACATCAGACATGTTTGTGGAGGACTGTCTCCCATGGGAGGGACCCCACACTGGAGCAGAAACACTGCTTCTGGAGCAGAGGAAGAGTGTAAGGAGTCCTCCTCCTCAGGAGGAAGGAGCAGCAGAGACAACAAATGATAAAGTGACCATAGCACCCTTTCCCCATCCCCCTGTGCTGCTTTCAGGAATGAAATAGAGAAATCATGAGTGAATTTAAGCCTAGTGTTTTAAAATTAGCTATTAATTTCTCGTTATCATACTCTGATTGGATGGGTAATAAATTAATTTCCCAAGTCGAGTCTATTTTGCTCATGACAGTGATTGGTGAGTGATCTCTCCCTGCTCCTACTTTGGCCCATGAGCCTTTTGTTATATTTTCTCTCCCTTGTCCAGCTGAGGAGGAAAATGACAGACCAACTTCAGTGGGTACCTGGCATCCATCCAGGTACAGGTACCCACAGGTACCTTATAGCACATCATAAGTCACTAGAAGTTTATGTTTAGGCAGCTGAAGCGCATCCTAGATACCTCTACTGGAGGTATTCTCATCTGAACCAGTTGCCCTATGTAATATGTAAACATTTCCCTTTGGTGACATGAATTCCATAATCCAATATTCAAACAGATGTGTAAATGTACACATCTGTAGTAGTAGTAGTAGTTTTGATTTCTGGTGAACTTTTATGGAAATATTTCTTTAAAATATTTTTGAAGTTTATTTTTAAACAAATTTAATGGCAAATTAGATTTTTTTACTTATTCACATATTTCATGGTACAAGAAGCAACATGAAATACAGAATTTATATTTTCAGAAATATAAGCAATGACATGACAATCTACATTGCTGCTAATATTCCTTAACATGAATAATATGATAATTAAAATGTTCTAATTTTTGAAATGTGATTATGAACCATTATTATTACCCAAAACTGATAGAAAAAATCTTATCTTTTTAGATTAATCTATGTTGTAATTTTAAAATGTCATACTTTTGATCTAGAAAGTTAGATGACTGTTAATTATTGAAGGAAGAGCTTTTTGCAGTATCCTAGAAAATTTTTTCTCAGCCAACACCAATATTTTGGAAAGTCCTTCTCCACTGGTGATTATATTGGCCCAGACTCATCCTGCTCTGCTTTAGGCACCAAAACTAAAGTCCTAAATTGCAGTGTGGATTAATCTGTAATTTCTTCCACAGACCTTTCAACTGTCTAGGGCCATTGACAAAAGATTGCAGGGGTAAAACAGGATTCTTTAAAATGATGCTCTCCTTGAAGACAACAAGCAGTGTCTGAACACCTGCAGAGAAGTCTCCCTTAATTACATGAGGTTTTTCTTCCAACAAATCTTGAATTTTCTGCAGTTCATCTTATGAAAGTTGTCAAACATGTTTACATAGAACATAGTAACTAGTCTGATCTGCCTGTATCAGTTTCACCTTAGTACATTAACAGATCAGAGCAAGACTCCCTCCTTCCAGCTAATTTTCTCCGACTCTTGCTTTACTGGCAGCACAGAAACTCTGTTTCAAAGGCTACTTCCAGCGTGGTTGCACATCTTTCTGCAACAGGAATGATGGCTTAAGGAGAGCCTGTTTTCCAGCTCTTACTTCCATGATAAATGGTCTAACTGCTCAGCAGTCGGGCAAAAATTGATGGTAAACTTATCTAACACTCCAGATTTCTCTAGCAAGTTACTGCTGTAATATGGGTAGATTGGGTGCCTCAACAGGGCTTGAAGAAGTGCTTGACTGGGAAATAAGTGCTCAACTCCCAAGTGTGAACATGTATAGATCCCTAGAGTTAGATGCCCAAGGTTCAAGCTAAGTACAGAGCTAACTAGTAAATTTAGATGGTGTTAAGCTTAGGCAGTCCTGAAAATATGGACAATTAAATTGATGCCTGGAACTTAAAAAATTATCAAGAGACTAGATTCCCAAATTCAGGGAATTCAACTGATGTTTCTTTTTATGTTGTGCTACCTGAATGTCACTAGAAAGAGGTACCTCCAGAGGATTATTCGGCCAACTCTGTAAATTGTGAATTGTGGCTGTGACTCTGGAGGATGCCTACCAACATTGATTACAGACTAAACTGAGGTTTTAAGTTAGTTAACTTAAGTTAAGCTTTAAGTTAGATAAGATGCACATAAACCTGATTACTTCCATTATTTTCATACTCCAGGTCTTGGAAGAGGATGCTCAAAATAAGAAATTATGCTTGATACATATCATATGGATCAAATACCACCAAATATATTAAGCAGTAACTACATGTTTATATTTAAATATTTTGGTAGATATATGATTGACCAAATATGATGTCATAGCTGGACATCTAAGGGGAAATTTCTCTCACCTCACCTTGACACCAAAAATAATTGTAATATTCTCATATTATGTAGATTCCCTGTAGAGTCAAAAGGGTGAGGTAGGTATTTCATGATTCATCTGGCATACTGAAGTTGTCTAGCTTGAGTTGACAGGTGTCACACATTAGAAGTGCCCATCTCCTTTGCCAGTTTTCAAGCAATTCTAAATGGCTAGCTCTGATTTGGATGACTACAACTCAAATGTAGGAAAAATTAACCTGCCCCCAGTAGCATAACATGCAATTCTGTTTCTGTGTTATGAAATAACAAAATGATACATCAAGAAAAGAGTATTTCTGATGGTAATTTTAATTCAAACTGAAATTTTGTAAAATATTATAATTTTCTTTACAAATGGCTTTGGGGCAAACTAACATTTAAAAAAGGCTCAGAGAAAAATTGAAAATCTGGACATCTCCTGTGAAGTAGAAATGCTCAGTTTGAACAAGCCTTTTCACTCAACATACAAGTATTTGCATAGATTACTAAGGAGTGATAGAAATACTTGCTCCTTAAAATCAATCAGTTGATGATGTGTAGGTACAAAAAAGAGACTTTTTGTGTGATTTGGAATAAAAGAGACCATGTAATTTTGTATTTTACACTTAAAGACACTCAGCTGAGAATGCCATGCACATATTACCATCCATAATTTAATTTTGCATGTAATTTCATGCACACTGTGAATCCATCTCAAACCTACTGTGTCTACAGAAATCTCATATTTTGTAAGCAAATATCACTTAGGCTGCACACCTCAAGTTATTGTTAAGATAACCAATGAAAAGAATGCAGCCCAGAGACACATGTACTAATTTGATAAATTACTTCCACAGATGTATTTATCCCTTGACTAATGAAGACTTTAAACCCCTAAATAAGTGAACAAAGGAGTAATGTTCCCAGAAGCATTTGCCTAAAGTAATTTGAGGTTATTTAGCAACCAGCACAATGCACAAAGTCACTGTAAATTCAAGATTGCATGCTGCACTCTGTTCAGACTTTACAGACTGGCAGGGAACTGAAAGAGCAGTTCATCCTCTGCTTCAGTGATTTCTTACGAGGTAGCTTGCCATAGAGCTTGCTGGATTTTTAAAAAGGTTTTAAACCAGAAAAAATTAACCTAGCAGGCGACATGTATTGAGGAAAGTACTGAAAAACATTGTGCTGTATCTTCCTTTTCCTTCCATTTATTTCACTTACAACTCTAACACAAGGCTCAGATTTTTAGTAGATTGGCTTTGTAATATATCACCTGCCTTGAGACTCCAGTGCAAGGTTACTCTGCTTCCAGCTCCCACTCTCTGCTTAGACAGAGTTTGGAAGTGTTTAGAAGAGAATTTCTGGCTAATCTGTGCAGATCCATTGGAGTGGCCCAGCACGTCAGGACCAGATTCCACCACAGGCATCACACCTGCCCGGCTGCCCAATATCATATGCAGCCCTGGACTCCACATGGAAATCCACTGAGTTGCTAGATGAACATTCACTGCACCATCCCAGCAAGCCTGATGAAACCAGCCTAAACTTCTCCTGCACAGCAGCCTTGCAGCCACCATGTTTGTCAAGGTGAGTGAGTGGAAATTCAGAGAAGACAAAACAAGAAGTCCTTGATGCAGGAAAGAAAGTTTGCAGTTTCTAGTAGTTAAGAGGTGAGGTGCCTTCACCTCAGAAATGGCCCCACTTCACAGACTAACCATCAGCTTCACTGCAACTGGGAAAACATTCGAAATGTTCAGAGAACTGGAACTAAATAAAAATTATGGGGTGGGTTTTTTTCGTTTCCTAATTAGACATGCTTAGGGAAACTATTTAGATGGACTAATTATAAATTAAATACGGCTTCACCAAGATGTTTTTGAAGTAAGGGAGGAAGTTGTGATGCAGTCTGAAGTTATTATCAAGCATAATTGCAAAACTGAGAGGACTACAGAGAATCTCTTGGTTGTAAAGGTTGGAAGCCTCAGTGTTGAGCAAAATAGCCTCTTCTAACATCTTCACATAGAGAACTGCTAGAAGGACTGATCTTTATCTGAGAGGAAACAAAAAAGACCTGTAGATTGTAAGACTGAAAAAAATGCATGAAGAAATCTGTAAAAAAAAATAGTAAGAAAATATTCTTGGAAACATATTCAGTGAATAGCAACAAAATAAAAGAATTTATTTAAACAAAAAATAAAAAAATTATATTATTTCTAAATAAAAGTAGGCTTCTGACATGATAATTTGAAATTGCTATCAGTGTGTGAATTTCCTGTGAAGCCAATTTAAACTCTCCTCACAGGAATAAAAAGATTATGTGCTCAAAGTAAGAAAATACACACCTTCTTCAGCAATCAAAAACCATTTCCAGGTTCACGGTTTTACAGACTTATTTTAAACGGCTCACAGTCTAAAAAAAAAAGTGTGAAAATAGGTGTCTTTTTTCCTTTTCCTCATATATATGAAAACTATTCTGTAGGGTGCAAAATTCAACTAAAAATAGCTAAATTGTAAATAAAAGTAAATCTGCAAGAGTGTTAATAGCATATTTTAAATACACAAAATACTTAATAACAGTAATAACTTAATGGGAAGTGTGTTTCACTTGGCAGATTCTGCCAGCTCATATGCAGCATTACTGCTCCCAGTGAAACAAACTTGCAGACCTGGTCTCTTCTTTAGATATCTATAGTATTTTCAGGGAAGAAAATATTTCTTCATCTTTTGGTATGGAAGCATCACCCTTAACTTTAGAAAACCAGGATGTACAAGTTTGTGGATTGCACCTCAGGCTTTGACTGGCACTGCAGCTCAAAGTCTGGTGCTCTAAATGCCAAAGTAGGCAAATTACCTGTACATTTAACATGCAACATTTTAATAAACAAGGAGACAAATAAAAAAAGTGCTACTTTGATAAAAATAGAAATCCAAAGTTGGAAGATGGTTATCCAGACAAACTGTGGATGTTCCCATCCCTGGAAGTGTCCCAGGCGATGTTAGAGGGGTCCCAAGCAACCTGATCTAGTGGGTGGCGTCCCCTATGGCAGGGGAATCGGAATTAGATGATCTTTAAGGTCCTTTCCAACAAAAGCCTTTGTATGATTCTCTGATTCTATGACGGAACAAGTCGAGATAATCAAAAACTCTGTCCATGGGCTCAGCTCTCTTCAGCACGGTGTTCTGGTGGAGGGTGGTGTCAGTCCTTCTTGACCCTCCTGTCTATAAAATACTTTCCCTATGCAGAAAATGTTGTGACAGAGGTACCTGGCATGAGCTAATGGAGAAGGCCACGTGTGGCCAAAGGATGGCTGCAGCTTTTCTGGCTAGCTCACTGCTCTTCGGTTGCCTTGGGAAAGGGGTGCCTTCCCTGAGCCACCCCTTTCCTTCATCAACTCTGGAGAGAGTCAGGAAGCTTTCAGGACACAGTAAGTCAAGACACCCAGCTTGGAGTCTTCCTCTAGTTTTTAAAGGCCCTTTCTTCATCAGAAGAACTTCTCTAGATGTCTAAAATTTTTACAGAAGCTCAAAGTCAATGTTAAATGAACTGGTTTTCCCTCTGGCCTTGTCCCAACACCCCTCATTAGCAACAGACACAAAAGTAGGGATAATATTGACTGCATTTATGTGTTGGAGATACTGTCTGCTAAAATCAAGAGAAGACCTTGAGAGCTGAAGGAAAGCTATAGAAAAAATATACATAAATAATGTATCAGAGAAAGTGCAGATTTAATAAGTAGAAAAAGTTGTAGATAATAAATTTGACTTTTAAACAGGAACAAAAAATGTCACTCTTACTTGAGTTGGATTTTAATGCAATCTTCAAGGTGTAAGTGTGGAAAATCAATAGCAAATCCCAGTGTCCTTATGCTGAGATATTCAAAATGTTAGCTCTAATGGGAGTCATATAAAAGCAGCTATAAACCAGTGCTGATCAGTTCACACATGTGCTGTAAAGAGATACAGTTCAGAATTTAAATACCTCATATATCTTTTGTAAAAACCTTCCCCCCCGCTACAATAATAAGTTTAAAAAACATTGCAGCCTTTCTCAAAACTGAGGCCACAGATGTGAAGATAGATAATTTTTGAGAAATTATTTTCTCTTCTTGGGTAATTATCATTAATGAAAGAAAAAAAAATCTTAAATCCTAATAAATCAGAGACAGAATTGACTGACCATGCATCCAAATTGCTGCATTACTCACACTGGAATTACTCCAAAGATTAGCTACAAATTGAATTTATGGTTTCATTTTTCATAACTACTGTGTTGTGACAGATGAGAGGAATTTGTGAGAAAAATGACAGTGATGGACCCAATTTCTTAGTGCTCTATCTCCAAGACAGAACTAAACTATCTCTATTTACTGCTAGGTTTTGTACAATCTATTTTGGCAAGCATAAAAAGCTTTTATGAAATACAATATATTCTATTTTATACATCAGTCAGTAAAAAAATAATCAGAGAAAACCTCAACATTTCTTTTGAAAAAGGAGGCCAATCAAATTAAAGTGAAGTTTCACAGACACTGTGCAGAAAAAAAATACCACTTTATACCTATTTAAAAGCTTGTACTCTATCATCACTGTGCATTTTACTGTCTTCCAAGGCATCCTCAATGTCTGTGTAATGCATAGAATATGGAAGAAAATTAACATACCAGTGCATCATGAAGTGGCCACATCACAGGGTTTAGGATCTTTGTTGGGGGATTTTTTTTGTGTTTTTCTTGTACTGTACCTAACAGAAATAGAGCTGGACTGGCCAGGGTATTGTGGCAATACAAGCTATAAATAATAATTACAACAATAATCTCCAAGTTCAACAAAGCTTCTGGGCTAGCACATAAAAACTGAAATACTAGACTACCAGATATTAGAGACAAATGTCTTGCTCTGAAATGGTTCTTTTGTATAATTTGTATCAAATGGGAAAAATAAAAACATGGGGTTTTTTCAGGTTTTCAAACTGGGTTTGTATAGTCCAGGCCTCTTGGGCTAGAAATAATTGAAAGCAAGTTTGAGATTACACTTAGGTCACAAACAGAGTTAATGCCTGAAGCTTTTCTGGGACAAAAAAATACGGGAACATTTATAATGTAAGTTAGATAAAGTCAACACAAGTGCCACAGAAAACTGCAGTTTACGTATTTCTAGCACACTAACTGAATTTTTCTTTCGCATTAGAAAAATATGATCTAATAACAGCACTAACAATGAAAGGCCAGAGTCTTTCACACTTATTCATATGAACACTCAACATCCTTTCCAAGCAATATCACTGCCTCTGGTACAATCTCCTTAGTTTGAAAAACAGGATAATCTATCCTACAGCACCCACTGTTTATGGTGCAGGGTATGTTTTTGGTGGGCTTTACTTTTCCAGTACAGAGACTCATCTAATGATTCCATGATGAGTATAGGAATTCCAGCAGACCCACTAGCTCTCAGAATTTCTAGCTCTATTCCTATAATTCAGCTAATAACTTCACCAATAACAGTGACATTCATGATAATTTGATAGAGGTTTTCATTATTCAGTTCTCCAACTGCATTGCTATTTGTTCATTTTAAAAATACCAAAAGCCAGGGACAGAAATTATTTGCTCAGAGTAATTCTGCCAAACAGAACCCACATCTCCAAAGCCTCAGTCCTATTCACCAGGGTCCTCTAAAAGTAGATATGAGTATTTTATCCAGAATTTTTTCCTAAACCATGGGGGTGATGAACCCCATCATGTGTTTCAAAATGCTGATTTCCTGACTGTTGAAATAAATGCATCTGTTGAATGTACTTTGTTCCATGCAGTCATTTTTCTTCATTAGACAGGACAGAAATCTGGCAGGGGAAGACAGAAGATAGTGCCTGCTCAGGCCTTGCTCAGATGTGTAATGGGTCCATGGTGTGCAACCCTGTCCAGCAGCAGGGCACTTCTCCCTCTCCTTGAATACCCCAAAAAGTTCCTTGTCAACTTAAGATACATTAAAAAAAATTCCATCTGCTGTCCCGATATCATGATAAAAACAATGGCATAAATATGCAGCCGGATAGATCAAGGAAGAAAAATTACCTGCCTTTGATGATAATTATATATAACTGTCAAAAAACTGTGTGGTTTTCAAAGCACTGCACAAAAAAAAGTTAAACTAATGAATCAACACAACGCCATCCTAGTTATTACAAAGCAAATTAGCTGATGTTAACCTTCTTTTACATAAGAAAAATAGAAAAGGAAGGACCTTATGTTTTAAACTTGGCATAATTAGAGCAGCAGCGCATTTATGATTGTGCACACATACTTTCTCTATGGAAAAAGAGTCCTAAATTGTTTATTCAAGGTCACAAAGAAAGTTTAAGGCAAAACAAAGAATAGACCAGTGCTCCACCTAATTTTTAGGCCTGTATTTTAAATGAAAGGCTTTCCCTCAATATGCACACAAGAAATTGCAAGTCTTATTCTTTTAAGTTTTTCACTTTGGCAGATACACAATCTATATGCAAATAGTTATGCAGTTATTTTTCTGTAACTGCATAAGCAATGATTTGAACTGGCTGCATTAGGGAGCAGAATGAATTTCACAATGGAAATTATAGATGTGAACATTTTCATGTCCACTCTGTCACAGCCTTAAGACCCTGGTTTGGCACAATGAAACCAATGGATGCTGAATCCCAGTCAAACAGAGTATGAGATGGACTGTCTCCTAATTCTCAATCTGCTTTCATAATAAAGCATTTTTCATGGAAGAAACATGATCAGTTTGAAGCAGGGATAACATTAGGTACTTCTAACAAATATCTTATTTGACCTGACTTCTCTTTGGTTTGAACTTTGAAAATGTGGTTGTGTTTAAACTAAAACCTTTTATGGGAGCATAGTTTGCAAAGAAACAGGTAGGAAAACTTACAGCATTTTCTAATTTTCTCAGTTAGTTTCTACTGTATCTGAAAAATTGGCAACTTCATTATCCGTATTTCAGACATTTACTTTGCATTCATTTAATTTTCTATACTATTTTTTGAATTATTGAATATTTAACTGTTGTTAAATGAAGTCATAAATTACATCATTATATGATTGTACACAGTGTATTGTCTGCTGTAATGTTTCTCTATGCTTACTAACTGTATTACTTTCTAATATTATTTGAAGCTACATATCTTGATATCCAACAAAAAAATTATGTAACGCACAACAGTTTAGAATACCTGCTTTTGTCATAGTTTCACAAGAAATGTACAAATGTATGCCTTTTTATTTAGTTTAGAGGTGAAAATGGCATGAAAGGATCAATAAGACCAGAAGAATGGAATACCTCTCTCCTGTTCTCCAGCTAGTTCCCTTTCAAAGTGCTCCTAAGAGTGCTCTTTCTCACTTTACAAGTTCCTACAATGAATAAGAGCATCTGTGGTACATGAAGCTGAGGATTATTCGCATTTGCAGATCTGCATCACCCCATCCCTGAACACTGTGCTAGAACACAATATCCTTTGTTAGAAAAGAAAAAGATAAAAATAAAATTATCTAAGTGGAAAAGTAAGCACTGAATGGTAGTCCCATTACAAGTCAGAGAGGGAAAATAAACATAAGTAACTTAGCCACTGCATTCACAGTGTCTAGACACTGCAGCATTTCAAATGCCTAATTTAGAATTATGCTCAGTTAGAGGCAGAATGTTCTCATGGCTCTCTGTTTCTTGAGCTGTGTTCCTAATGGTTTTTGCAGTTTGTAGCATTAGTCTTTTCTGCTTTGTTCTGTTTGTGAGTTAGTGTGTTTTTGCTGTATTTGCTCCTGTTCACAACAATAAACACCAAAATATCATGACAGTGGTTCCCAATGTGACAACATTTGGAGCTATCAGTTAAAAATGTAACAAAGTCTTAGATTAAAACCTTTACCATCCAATTTTTGAGACTCAGAGGAGCTGCACAGTTTAGATAAATCACACAGACATCTCAAGTCTCTGTCTGTGTGTGTCAAAAATGAATGTGAATTGCAAAGCTTTTTCAAAAAATTACTCAACCAAGAGGTTCAAATGGTTTTGGAAACTAGCAGATTTCACCCCACAAAAATATGGTGACTGAAATGGACTGAATTCTAAAAGTCACATGCCTTCCTTAGAGCAGAGTAAACACCAATACTGACTCTGGATCATGCAAATTAATCACTGAAGTTCTGGAGTTCCCCCAGTTAAATCTCTATAATCAGTAAAGTAGCAGTTGACACAATAACAGCATCATTTCCATTGGTTTTAATCTCTAATTTTGAGGTGCTTTGTTCTTTCAGGCTGTTCTACATTTCCTCTTCCTTTAGTTAGAGTTATACATGACAAAAAAATAATACATCTCCACTCAAAAAGTTCTCAAAATTGTTTGCTAAATCTCTGGATAAGTCCCTGTGTGGAACATAAACAACATATGAAGCCTTGAGTGAGCCATCTTTTTTTGGAGGAAATTCGCAGTGAGAACAATGTTCTGGGACAATTCTCACAAGAATAAAAGTTACTGACTTTTTATGTGGTTCTCATTTTCACATATCCTGTCTTGCTTCAATATATCACAGCATGGAACTCCACTGTGTAAAATACTTTTCTAGTCAGTGTACACACAGTCATTCATTAATTAGGAGCTCAGGAACTTCTTTGCCCCAACAGAATACAATTTAAAAATTTTGTACTATGGAAATGTGCTAATGAGAACTATAAAACAGCAAATACTGTGATACTCACTGTGCTTTCAATTTTCTTGCATTTATTGTGAACTAAAAAGATATTTTAGTCCATAAGAGCCTGGTTTTACTTTTATTAGGCCAAGGAGAGATTGGAGATTGACTTCAGTGACATCAGACATATTGTCAAATGTGAAAAAAGCAAAGATAAACAAACTGAACTTTACTGATGGGAATTCACCAGTAGAGATTTAAATATAGTGCATTTTATGCATAAAAAATTGTTTTAAATGCATTATAGCACGTAATTAATAGACTACTTACATATGGAACACTTTTTCTTTTTGCAATTATAACCAACCTCTTAATCTCACCATTTCAAATAGTTTTGGTCTTTTTCATCTAAGAGGAACTGGAAAAAATTAAGTCCTTTTCTATTAGGATCCAACATGCTCTGCTATAGTTGTCCTATAATTGAAACTAATGCTGAGTGAGGGCAGCACTCCTAGGTTTTGCTTCACAGTGTTATTCATGGATCAATTAAAGTTAGCAGCAGAATATTTGTCAAAAATGTATCCAGACCAGTAGAGATTATGCGTGGGGCAGAGGCAAAAAAAAAGCAGTTCTCCATTTTTTAAGGAATTAATAATCAATTTTTATATCTTCAGTTAAATTAGGAAACTGATTTTTTCCAATATGTATAGAAGTCATTTTGACATATATAAGCATGGCAAAGTAAGACATATTGTAATAATTAGCTGAATTATTCCTGGCATGCCATGAACAATTACAGGATTGATAACTACCCAACCAAATAGTGTTATGTTGGAATAAATTGACCGACAAGGGTTTTCAGTTAGGAAATGAAGCTCAGATGGATCATCAATAAAAACTACTGCAGAGAACAGACTTTTGAGAACTTCAGTGTTTTACATTTACAAAATATGGATGTGATAACTGTGCTTAATGACTGGAAGAAGCAATTTAAAAATTCATTTAGATTATTTTGCTCCCTTTAATTGCTTGGTCAAAGCCACCGTCTTTGACAGACACACTAATGTGCCATGCAACCTATGTTTAATTTTGTGTCCTGATCAAAATAAAAAACCTGATAGAGCCCTTAATTAACTCCCTGCCTTCTGTACAGTTTTTACGTTTGCAATTCTGCTCAGTTTACTGCAGGTGAGAATGGGTTACTTATGGCATGCAACACCCTGACATAGAATACAACACTGTTTATTAGGAAGAGTGCAGTATGCAAACTCAGACTGAAATTCAGCAAGGTATTTAAGTACATTTCTCACCTGGTGCATGCCAGAAATCCCATTTGCTACAAGATAACTGCCACTACTTCCAATGAAGCCCACAGTTTACTACATAACTGAATCAGGATGTTAATTCACAATACTGGAGTTTTTTCACCCTTTTTGTAAGAGATAAGATTTATATCAAAAGCACAGGAGATTAAAACACATATTAAAGCATGGATATTGGCACAGCATAAAAACTAGAGCAATAAAGCTACACTGGAATGCTCATATGGACTTAGAGCCATGTTTTAATTGTTTCACTGAAGCTAGCAACAGGAGTCTTACGCCAGGTGAACATTAGTCCAACCCTATAATTTTATAGGCCCTCCCAAAAAAGGACCACAATTAATTTTTCTGACCATGGTTTTTTCTTTTTTTAGCCTATGAAAGAACACTCTCCAGTTTTTATGCTGTTTTCAAAGTGGACTCTTTCAGAAATGAACAAAAGAAAACTTCCATTAACTCTCAATAGCAGGTAATATTGACCCATTATGTCAATGAGGAGTCTCTGAAAATGCTGCATTTTTGTGGGCTCAGAAAGCTGACACACAGCAGGCTCTTCCAATCCTTAAAGCTGATTACTACACATCCTGTTAAACACAAAACTCTTGGTGAGGAGAGTGCAATAAGATCACAAGACATGACATTAGGGGGCTGGGCAGAGCCTAAGGACTTGCTGGTCAGACTTTTGTGGAGGTGGTACCAGCTGGAGAGCAGCATGGATCACAGCGAAAGGAGGCAGTTGGACTGTGAGGCTGACTTGGGAAAGTTTCCCTGATGGCTGATCCGTTAGGGATGATAAAAGGTCTACAGAAGGTGGTAGAGGAGCTCTACTTTATGACAGGAGTCCCACTGAGCAGGGGGGCAAAGTCAATTCACAGGCAAAAGCAGTAGTGTCAATAACTGCATGCAAGGACAGCTTACTTACATCTTTACTTTTTCTTCTGTATTTTAGATCTTTTGGAAAGGAAAGATGTGCAGTCATAAATTCATTTTTCCTTCAATGTGTCCTTTTCCCCTCTTCTTAGGGTTCTGCCTCAACTCCCTACCTAAGATTCAGGCAAAAGTTAAGCACCTTCATTACTCAGATCAGACTGAACATTAAGTGCTTAATCACATATTTTCTTATGCCTGCAAGAGCAAACTGTCAGGCTATGCCATACAAATGAATTTGGATACTTTTCAACTTTATTCAGACAAGAATTCCATAGGCAGCTGCATTACTTGTTTGTTTTCCTAAGCCCACCTGCTATCCCAGCACTATGTAAATTTGAAGTCTTTATGAGTTTGATTCTTCATGTTTTCTATGTTCTTTGGAACCATGTGTTGCCAAGATCACTACACCTTCTAATCTACAATGTGACCTTCTTGCAGTTTAAAGCTTCCTCTCCCCTGGGAGTTTCCTATGCACTCTTGCACATAATGGCCAACAGACAAGAAACTAACACCAGGAAAAAAAAAAGAAACCACCACAAACACATACACACACATGCTCACACAAACCCCCCACCAAAAAAAAAAACCAACTTGGCTTCCAGTTTTGAGGGGGGAAGAGGCTGGAAGATCACATGCTTTTTTGAAAAAGATTTTCATGTGATCCCCATATTGCATCTGCATGCTGCTATCAAGGAAATAATAATGAAATACTACACCATTCAGTTAAGAATCCATTTACTCCAACAAAGGTCAAGTTCACAATACCCTGCAGACCAGATATATATAAAACTGCTATCAGATTTATTTCCCTTCTAGATCAGTCCATTGAATTTACATACTTAAACAAACTAGCATCTAAAATTTGTCTCCTCGTCATTGCTTCTTTTATAGTCCTCAAAGGAAATTATTTCAGTTTCACATTTTATCCTGCATATCCAAGCATATCCTCACCTTGTTGCTGTAGATTTAGAGACCATTATCATGCATGGTTATATACCTGCTAAATTGACTTTAGTCTTTCAATGTGATCTAAATTGTGTTTAATCTGCTCCCTTAATACTGATGGTGCTCTGAGAGGTGAGCACTTCACAAGCTGAGGAACTTTAATTTGATGCCTTTTGTAGAGTCCAAATCTTCAAACACATCTTTATATGGATAAAGGCTCTGCACCTTCTGCATCAACATTGTCAATGTATCTGTAACCTTTAGAGCAATCTCAGTGCAAAATTATTCTTTTCCCCACAGGAAAGACAAATCACTCATTAAATTATGCATTTACCTGCTCAGAATTGTCTTAAGCTGTGGCTATATGACACAGCAGTTTTGCCACATCTAGCATCCTCACTGGTGGGGTTTTCTGGGGAGGAAGTTATTCCACAACTTGCTTCCTTTGGGGTATTCCTCCAGATTTGAGAATACTGTTCCAGGTTTTCCAGTTGTAATCTCTTTTCTTGTTAACATAAAGAGGTAATATTCTTACCTCATTATTATTTCCATCCTCTTTTGTAATTTTTTGCTTTTGATGAAACATCAAATTGTCCACGTGTAATACCTAAAACCACATACTTAACACAAACTACCCAGACAAAACAAAAACTGGAGAATACAGGGATAAAAGCTAACTTTGAATCAAGTTATCTTTTGCTCTGCAACTTAACAAGACTGCACTAATTGTTTTCAATCCCCTGCTTTTTTGTATTTTATTGTTGGTACAACAGCTGTACAAAGAGCTCTTAACCAACAAGAATCTACTGCATACCTGTGAACCAGAAGGGACTCTTTTGTTTGAGTAGTTTCCAATAGGAGGGAAAAATTAAGAAAATTTTAAAAATACTAATATGGAAAATTAATAGTTAGAAAAAAAAATCATGTGTTATCTTCAGCCTTTTCCACTCTAAAACATATATATATATATATATATATAAAAGTAAAGCACTCATTGGTGAGATGTATCGTGTCAGAGAAGCAGTTTTCTTTTCCTAAAAAGAAGGGACTGATCACCAGTGGGGTGGTGGTGAGCTGTAGTTGACATTGGAGGTATTGGGAGGTTGCAACTGAAATATATGTCACTGATACTGTGACATCCCCAAGAAGAAGAAATCTAGATCCTGAAACTGGAACACCATTGCTTTAAGCCAGAAAGCCACAGTGTCTGATCTACCCTGAAACATGAAGGGAGAACATATCTAGTCCAGCCACAGAAAATCTCTGAAAGCAATTGATTCCTTGCACTCTTAGCACAATTGTTGCCATAAAATACCAACCCTTAAATAGTTACTTAAAATTTTGAAAAGCTCACTGCCATTATTTTGCTCCAAAATATGCCTGGCTTTGACTAAACAAAAGGAAGCTTTATTTTTTTTTCTCTTTTCACTCTGAGCCTGGAAACTTAAATTTTCAATACTTTTCTGCAGTTGCCATAACTGATGAGTATCACCTGCCTTAGCATTCACCACACTGTCAGCAGTTGTTAACCCCCCTTGGCAGATTTTTGTTTGTTAACTTAGCTTGTCATTGCCAGCCTTGAGGTTATGCACACACAGATGGCTTATAGGCCTCGGTTTTCCTTTGTGTTTATTGTAATTGGAGCTGAAGAAGAAACTTGTAGCAAGCAATTTATTTTAAGAATTTCATTTTTTTTCCCCCATTCCTTCTCGCTGCCTATCCACTGATCTTGAATCTAGCTATCATTCCAATTTAACTGAATAAATTCAGGGGAAAAAATTGTCCGACAAGTGGATTGTAAACAAGTCAGTGCCACCCTTTGCTTTGCCTGATTCAAGTTGTTAAGAAGCAGTCTGTTCAAATATTCAACTGTAACTTGTTTCTTAGGTTAACTTTAGGACCGAGTGCCTGAATGGTGTGTAAATGCCAGCATTAATGGATGCAAAGATTTGCTTTTGTCATAATTTTTCTACATGTACTTAAGCTCTCTTAGCCTTTATTCTTTTGCTACAAGAGTCTTCCAAAGTTTTACTCATCAGTAGGGTTATGCTGGGGGCTCTACAGTGTACCTTGGTGAGTATAAGAAATAAGAAAAAGAGGACCACATCATGCCTTTGTAAATAAATGTCTAATATGCACAGCATATTTCACTTGACTCATTTTACTATTCTGAATGGGCTCCATGCCTTTCAAAAGAATATGGAGCAAGTGCAGTTTCTTTTGCCTATGTCTGCCTTGTTTTTGCAGCATAATTCCTTTTCTGGTACCAAGAACAAGAACAAGAGTCTGACCTGAATTTTAGGACGGGCATGATTAGTGGCAATTCATGCACAAAAAGTCTCTTGCACTGTTGGTTGAGCCTATTCTTCCTTTTTTTATTATTAGCAAATTATGTTAGAATACTGATTCCATTCTGCACAAATAAATGAACGATACAAGCCAGTGCGTAAAAAAAAAAAAAAAAAATCCACAACAATAAAACAACAAAGTCCACAAAGAAACAAACACACCCTACCACAGAAAACCCCCACACAGCTTTATTTGCTCCAGCAATGCTGCCAAAATGGTTGTTAGAGGACTTCCAGAGTGGAAGAAACATAACTTTATTGAGTAGGAATCTATTTCAGAAAAAAAAGAAAAAGTAACCACTTTCTTTGGTCTTGAAGATCCCAGCAGAGTGCACTGTGGGAGGGAAGGGAGTCACTGCAAGTAGCTCTTCACAGAAGGTTTACTTTCATTGGTAAAAAGCTGTCTCTTTTCTATGTGCAGCTGCCAGTAATGGCTCTTGTAATGTGCTAGAACAGCATCTCTCTCTCAGAGCTACAAAGAGCTGTTAGTGTTTTCTTTCCCCCTGCTAACATATCAAGGCACATGTAGCATAATTAGTAGACTAGACCCAATAAAGCTCAGCAAACATTTTGTGATTTGCCATAAATCTATCTGCATTTATATATATATATATGTGTGTGTGTGTGTGTGTGTGTGCAAGTATGCTAGGGCTTATTTTAAAAAAACTTTTCTCTTTTTTTCTCCACCTCTATTCAGAGTGTACTCTGGACTCCCCATGTGGGTGCACATGCCCCTCAGAGTACTAAAGAAATACACAAAGGGTTTTGAAATAAAAGTTAGATTTTTCCCCCTTTCTCCTGAAGCCATTGCCCCTACAGTTTGGACGACTTTGCTTACTAGAAATCTCTCTTTCTTTCACTTTTACATTGATGCATTTTTTTCACTGAAGCTCTCTACTTTTGTGTATGAGTTCTCATGCCAGAGGCTGCTGATGGCAAGTAGCCAGGATCTCTAGGCTATCACAGGTCATCCTGAGATCAGCAGACATGTTAATGATCCTTTGTTTAAGACAGATGTCAAAAGAAATTAAATTTAGTGGCTTAAACAGTAAGAAATACCAGAAAATACAGTAAGACCTCTGGAATTACTGGGAAGAGAGAAAACAACAGGCTCAATGGATATTTTACTCCTACTGTGTTCTACTCCAGTGCTCCAGTCCTTTCCATTTCATTAAATCACCTGCTAACTGACACCCTCTCCCACAAAATTCTGTAGGACTAATATGACATTTTGTGTCTCTTCTCAAAATGACAGAGACAGAAAGAGGCATGTGCATTTCACCACGGGCAGGGGCCACAGGCTCTACCTTCTTTATAGTCTTGCTGTGTTTGCATACCAGACTCTGACCCCAGTGTACCAGATTCCGGTCCCAATTTTAGCATAAACAGGATTTGCCACTGAAAACAGGATTGCCTTTTCTCAAAGGTTATTTTTTTGTATACATCTTATAATCCCAGAGATGTATAGGACTGATTTTTATATCTGATCACAAATTCTGTTTCTAACTGGTGTTTTTTCACAGTAATGAAGTTACATATAATCTTAGGGGGGGGGAAAAAAAGAGAAATATTATCTTAATCATTTTTAGGCAATAAAATATAAATGAATATTTAGAACCATATTTCTCACATGTGCAAGAAGGTATCTCTTCACTGTAACCCTGCTCTGACAGCCAAAACTGGCCATTAGCGCTGCGTAAAGTAATTTGGGTTCTAAGTAATCATTATATTAATTATCTTATATTCACCCAGATGACATCAGCCTTCAAAACAAACTTCTGCTTGCAGCTCCAACCAAAGTCTGAACATAGCAGCTATGTCAATGCATATTAATACACGAACAGGTGATGCAGCCACTAATTCTGGAAGCCATTTCCAGACACGTGAAGGACAAGGAGGTGCTCAGGAGCAATCATCATGGATTTTTGAATGTGTCCAACCTGATAGCCTTCTACAGTGATGTTACTAGCTTGGCTGGTTAGAGAAAAGCAATGGAAGTTATTTATCTTGACTTCAGTAAGGCTTTTGATGTCATCTCCTGTAACACACTCATAGAAAAGTGGATACAATACAGGTTAGGTAGGTAGACGGTGATGTGGATCAAAACTTGACTTAGCAGCCAGGTTAAGCAGGTTGTGAACAGTGGCACAAAGTCTGGTCAGAGGTTAGTCAGTAATGGTGTACCTCATGGGTCAGCTGTGGGTCAAATAGTGCTTAATTTCTTCATTAATGACACCAATGATGAGATCAAGTGTGCACTCAGCCAGTCTGCAAACAACATGGGAGGAGTGGATGATACATCAGACTTGGTCAGACTGCCATTTGCAAAGACCTCCCTAGGCTGGACAAATGGGCAAGCAGGAACCTAATAGAGTCCAGCAAAGATAAATGCCAAATCCTAGATGAATAAACCCAGGCACCAGAATATGATAGTGAACAACAGGCTGGAAAACAGCTCTCCAGAGAAAGAATGGGCATCCTGGTGGTCAAGTTGAATGTGTCATCAACACTGCTTGCAGCAAAGACAGGCAATAGCATACTGAGCTTCATGAGGAAGAGCACTGCCAACAGGTCAAGGAAGGTGATCCTTTCCCTCCATTCTGTTCTGTAGAGGCCACGCTTGAAATTTTGGATCTATTTCTGGGCTCCCCAGTGTAGGAGAAACATGAACACACCTGAGAGAGTCCACAAAGCACCAGAAGCTGAGTAAGGGAGCACCTCTGATAAAAGGAGAGGCTAAGAGAACTGGGAGGACAAAGCCAGGCTCTTCTCAGTAGTGTCCAGTTACAGGTCAAGAGACAACAGAAAAAAAATAAAACACAGGGGGTTCCATCCGAATATCAGAAAAAACATTTCTGCTGTGTGCATTACCAAGCACTGTAAACAGACTTCCTAGTGAGGTTGTGGAGACTCCATCTATGGAGACAGTCAAAACTTGACACATCCTTGGCTATCTGTTGTAGGTCACACCAGTAGGAGGGCTGAACTTTGTGACCTCCAGAGGTACCTTTCAAGCTCACTTGTTGTGTGATTTCATAATTCAGTAACACTGGTTATCAAAGAAAGGAGATATTGTAGAAAAGTTGGAGCTCTTTGCTCACCTTTTCCTAATGTTCAACGCAGCTTTCTGCAACCTGTGAGCTTTTGAGAACATGGTTTTAAGGTATTGATAAAAGAGTCCCCAGGACTACGTTTTTACTTCAGATTCATTCTTGACCTGGTCAGTCCCTAAACTGATGAGTGGTGCAAGGAATCCCTGTGAATGGCAGACAAGCCTTGCAGTGAAATTTCCCCTCTTCCCTGCCAGTCCCTGAATTCAGACAGTCATATTAGCAAAAAACCATACTCTGGCCAGTGCTACCTTGGCTGCAGCAGAATCTCCATAATGAGTGCTAATATGTGCTCTGATTTCTCACCTCTCCCCTTGACAACCAGGAGGGAAAATAGTCAAAACTTTTCCTTGGAGATGTGTATCTCCAAACTGTGGGAATCCAGAGGAAGAAAGCAAAAGCATCTCCTTCCACATATGGGATGGACTGAGCTGTAGGTAGAACCACAGACTGTCCTCCAAGTGTTAAAGCTATTTTTTGGGTCAAACCAGATACACCCTATACTCTGCCTGGTGATTTTGGAAGGCTTATTATCAGCAAACCCTTTCCAGACTATTTTACACAGCATTCTTTCCAAAGTTCTTATTTATCTTGCACATTTTAATTAAATCATTTCACTTTCATATCAGCACTAATTCTGAAAGAGGACTCAACCAGTATTTGTTTATAAAAAGCTTGTTATAAGCAAAGCACTCATTAGGCTTTGCCTGATAATCTCCACTGTTCATTATCGCAGGGCAATTGCTACTGCTGTATCATTAAGCTTTAAATACTTTGCTCCCTTTATCTTCGTTAGTGATACATGCTTTAAATTATCACAAACGTGACACATTTTATCCCCCTTAGCTGACACAAATGCCATTTCAGAGACTTCTGCTATAATAGTAAATATCCTCCAAAAAGCCTCTCTGAAGAATATTTCTTTCTTTCAAAAGCCTTTTCTCCACACTCATTAGCTGAGTGAACTCAAACATAAACCACATCTGTTCTCCAATGGGAAGCCACAAATCTCTGCTGTCAATGAGAATCATATACTTTCTTAACAAACCACTTACATTTATTGATTTAAGGAATTCGCTTTCTTTTGAAAACAGTCTCTGTAATATACATTACTAGGCATTTTGGAAAAGAAATGGAACAAACTGACTCTTTCCACCTCCACACAGTATATCCCTATTTAGAATAAACAGGCTTCATAAAACCTTTTCCAAAGGGGAAGTCCTCAACAAAATGAAAAATAAATGTGTTTAAAAGACACTATTGAATTGTGATTTTTCTTGGAAAGCTTCTATTTTTCTTTTATTGTACTGGAACAGGAGTGAGTTTATCTGAATGACACAGATAGGTGTAAAAATTGTTTAGGAGGCTGCTCTGGCATCTAAGTTCAAATAAGCAATGAGTGATTCAGAATAGCTGCCATCCATGACTGCCAGACCTTGGATCCTGACACAGCCAGTGCACAAAGAGTTAGGATACCTGAACATTATGCTTCCAGCCCCTATTTCTCTCTTTATTGTATAAAATCCCTCCAGGCAGAGTAACTGCAAAGCACAGTCTCCATATCCACACTATGTGGATGCCTAGCAGAGAGCATTAGGGAAATTTCCATAAAAAACATGGGTGAAGAGTAAGGTGAAATAGAATAACTCAAAGTTTAGCTTCCCCTACTGATCACATATTTTACATTCAACAAAATCTTTAGGTAAAAATTGGAATGCTTACTGGCATAGATGCCTAGAAATGCCTCATCATGCCTTATCTGTCCTCACCTTATTTAACCTTGTCATATCTCAGTATGCCCCTTTTCTACCTCAATAGGCTGTCCCCTGCACCATTGTCTTTGCTGCATTGCTTTTCTTTGGGCATCTTTAGCCATGACTATGAACTTGAAGGCAAAAATATATGCAGTTCAATGGGATAACAATAACTACTGGTTAATAGAACCCCACAAGGAAAGATCAATCATAAATTTACCACCCCTTCCACAAGTTACCAGGTGAGTCTCTTCAAGCCAGTTGGTAGCATGGGGAAGCATAGGACCCTATAGACCTGCAGAACAGGCAGATCCTCAATCCTGCTGATGTAATCTTCCACCTCACTACATTTCCTCTCAGAGTTTTAAACCTTTTCAGGTCTGTATATTCTTTTGAGTCCTTGACTTAAAACTAATAGCACAAAAATTTCACTTCTCTCTGGTTTTATTTTTTATATTTTGAGTGGGTTTAGTGTATGTATTTTTTTCACAGCACAACATTTTTTCTCTGTAAATCTGAGCCAAGGTCACACAGCTGTGCTTCACAAACCCAAGCCCTGGAGCACAAACAGCTGAACCTGTGGGCTACTCCACAGGGTTACAAGCTTATATTTTTCCTTGCTTGTTTACTGAACCAAATGCATAGCTGGAGCAAGTTGAAGATTATTTGTTCCATACAGACATCAACACAGCCTCCACACTAACCAGGAGCTGATTATCCGGGGAAGAAAACAAGCAAATCAAAAAACCAAAACAAGGAAAGAAGGGCACCGCTCACCAAATTTAGCTAATAGGCATCATGGATATATACTGGAAGGCTCATAAAAAATAAAGACAGATACACAGTCAATGGTATGACTCAGTAATTGCTCTATGCATGTGAACAATGTTTTCAAAAGTCGAAAACAATGTCTGCAACAGAGATGTTAGCAAGACGCAATGCTAAATTCCTCACATTCATTAATGAATGTCATAGCGCTGGGTAATGAATTATTCTTGACACTGCTAAAGTCTTCTGTTGTCTGAAACCTTTTATCTTTGGCAGTCTAAAGTAAGTGGCAGAATGGAAACGTGTGCTTCTCAAATATATCCTGGCATCTTCTTGCAGGACAGAAATTGGCATTTTGTTGACAATTTTCATAGAGCATTTTATACTACATTGTCAATACTCCATCTAGTGAAATGCCCTGCATCCAAAAGTAACATAATCTGAAAAAAATTAATAAACAAACATAATGCATCTTGCTGATTCTGTTCCCTGATGTCACAATCTCTAACTTAAAGAGATAACCCTTGATTTTTATCCTTGAGTAAAGGATAAGGTAAACAGGTGCAGCAGCCAGGCATTATAGTATCAGAGGTTCTCAAACTGTCATCTCTGTACAAATGGCCATGTGGCTTTGAACCTTCTGTCTTATTTTTTCAGCTGCTCAAGCTCTTTAAGAGACAATTAAAAATAAATTTTCTAGCATTCAACAAAAAAGCATGTTTTCTTAAAATTGCATTTGCATTTGCAAAACAATTACTTGCAAGCTGAAATACAAAGTGGGAAAGGAATGGGTTCTGGATCTATGAGTGAAACACGTGTCTCTCAAGACAATCTTAGCATGATTTCATTTACCTCTGATTGCTGCTATGAGTTCATTTCTTCCCAGCTTCCTGTAAATAAAGCTGCAAATAATTCTGTACTTTAATATGTTGTCTCATTTGGGTACCTATACTCTGCCACAGTGCATGCTACTCCAGTCAGTTTTACAATCCATCTGCACAGACTTCTAATGGCAAGATCACAAAAGCTGGATGCAACATTCATGATGATGAGGTGCCAGATGCACATTCTCTTGTTGTTTGCTGCTGCTTTGTGTGAAGAGCTCATTTATATGAAACCCTTGTCTACCTCCCCTACTCCCAGTGACTAGAGGAGTAATTTTTCCATTGATTTCATGGGACTAGTGCATACAAACATTTGTGTTTGAATATGTACAGCTCAGTGTGACTTCGTGGCAGAAACTGGCATGGGGAAGAAGTCATCTGTGACTAGGAAAAGCTAGAAAACATAATACAAATAATATATACAGAAGGGAAAAAAAAGACAAAATGGCAGAATCCTGAAGGAAGCATTTAATCTTCCTGTATCCATTCACAAGCAAGTAATTAATTTCATGTGTCAAATGTGTATGGGAAATCTCCTGGAGTGATTTTCACTTAAATGGTTTCAGCTGATATAGGTGAACATTTGTTTTACTGCTTGATTTTCAGTTACCACTTTTTTTTTTCAAGTTACCAAAAACATGTTCATGCCATTGCTAACCATTTGTATTAAGGAATTCTGTTGGAGTACGTGTAGCATTCAGTGAAAAAGTGCTTTAAGTACATTATCTTTCTGACTCTTCATTCCTTAGCAAGAAAACTATGTAAAAATACCTCGCCTTTCAAAAAATCAGCTGAGTTGACTCTCCTTCATAAAGAAACTGCTTAATTCTTCTGCAGATACCTCTCTTAGATTTTCTTTTGATATTGGTTGAATTCTTATGCTGTCTTTTTCTCTATTCTTTTGCAGGTAAAAGTGTTAAGGTTATAAATACACCTAAATTCTTATACACCTATCTAAGCACACATTTGGGAACTGTTAGTTTTTTGACTTCATTTGTGTTTCATAAAGTTTTTTATGGGAAATGCTATGATAACTTTCTCTCTTGCAATTTTTCAATCAGGATTGAAATCCTTATTGTGCATTTCCCAGCTCAGTTTGAAAAGGGATTTAATGCTGTTTAAAGGTGATGTAAGCACATCACTGTTCTGTACCCCAATCAATGATGTCAGTAGAAAAACTTATTTCTATTGACTTAGTGGGCTTTGAATTAAATGTCTACCAAAAAATACCCCAATAAACCAGCAACTGTGACTTAAGAATATGTCTGATACCACCAGTAGGGTAATCTTCATAGTTCATAACTTACACTGTGTATGATATATTCAGCTGTATGTGCCAGAAGTTATTCAGTTAATTCTATACCTAAAAACCTCCATGGTGACAGTTGCCTCCATTAAGCTCAATATAAGATGTAGGTAGTGTTCCCTTTCACAGAGGGCATATTTTCACAGAAATGCTTAGTTTGCATTTAAAATAAAGGTGTACTTTGACCCATACATTGTTTCAACAAAGGCAGAATAAGATGAAGTTTGACGTTGTCAGCAGTGATATAAGTCATGATCATGTATTAAATGGTGGTGTCCTGGACCCCAGTGTGGAATTATGATGGCTGTCAATTAGTTGCCTTTTGAATCATTCTTCATCATGTACAAATACAAAAAGGTCCTACACTGGTGTCTTCTTCAGGTTAAAGGCATCAAGCTCGTGTTCCCTAGACACATGACAATCTATCACAGGGAAAAAGCCTTAGAAAACTTAATGAATAAAAATGATGTTTTCTTTTTTGCTATAAAATATTTTATAACTAATTTTGTAATAAAAAAAACGTTAAAGCTATATGAAACTGAAACCAGAACACATATAAACACATGCTAAGCCATTAGAAGAAAGCCCTCTGTGCCAGCAGAAATAAGAGTAAACAGGGACAGGCGACAAAAACGTACAACTGTTTCTGCAGCACTTTTCGATTTTCAACGTTTTTATAGTTATTACTGAGCTATCCTTCTTGGCACTGCAAGGTGTTAATGGCTGCTAGCAAGCCTGTCTTTGAACTGCAGACAATCACAGACATCATTAAAGCTATTGAGAGTGCTAGGCATTTAGGCTAAGTGTAAGAAACCACTCATGTACTAAAAGTGCTGAAACAGTAGATGTGACTGTCCAGAACCAGACAGAAACCTGTGATTGAGCTAACTCAGGGAAAGTGAGAAAGCCTCCTTTCTCCCATAATTTTAAATCTGAAGCCTGACCAGCTGTTTCCCTCAAGCTTTGAGCAGCACAACCATGAAAAGAATGTCAGGAGACACTGAGATAAACATCTTAAAGCACAGCCACTAATGGAGGCAGATGAACTTCTGGGAGAACAGGACTCTCCAGGAAACATAGGCAAAAAAAACATCTCACTTCACCTTGAAAGAAGTTGGAGGTTGAACTTGAAAAAAGGCATTAAGTTTTCCAATAAATCCCTTTTCTAGCACATCAGAACAGGAAGGTTGCTGGAGAGCCTGTGCCTACATCTATTTCAATCAATGTGACTGAGAGCAGGGAACAAGGTCAAACACTGGACTACTGTAGTCTCCACTCTAATTCCTTGTTCATTCTGTTTATATTTTCCCCAAACTCCTATCTCTAGGACTTGTGTTCCCTAGGGTCCCAACAAGCAAGTTTGATGTAAGGCAGTTGGTACAACTTGGCCTTGGAACATGGAATTCACCTGCTAGTTTTCCTTTCCTTAACAAAAGGCAGAATCCAGAGTGTCAACAGAATCGAGGAGTGCACAATGAGGAATGAAGTTTAGGAATTTTCAGTATCTGCGTTGCAGTGTAAAGGAATCCGAGAAAGTTTGCATTTCATACCACTTTTTATTCAGAAGTTCTGTCTAAGATCAAGCAATTTGCTGATTTTATTAAAAAAAAAAAAAGAAAAGAAAAGAGGTTATGAATCAAATGCATCAATTGAATAGTCACATATCATCAGTTCTAAATGAACTCAAGTTGAAATAGCTGAACAACTCACCACTGCATGTCAATTCTCATTTAAAGCTGCCTTGTTATCAGAAGTCTCGGGAAGTAGTTAATACGGCATCAGTCTTAAGAAGTTACAGGGAAAATCTGAAAACTACAGATCAATAAAAGATCTAGCATTTCACTGAATACTTGTGAGTACAGAGCAATTAGGCTGGTTTATGAGTCCACATGACATGTTCTAAAACAGAAGAGTCTCTCTTATAAAGAGACCTTTATGTCACTTTTAATGACGATAAAATCCACAGGAATCCACTCAGGTTGTCCTAAAGCAAACAGAAAACAACTTAGTGCAATTTCCAAAAGACATGTGTCGGAGTCCTTTGCCAAAGGTTGTTTAGGAGCCCAGACTCGCATGGTAGAGCAGGGAAGATCCTCACTTATATAAACAGTTGGTAGAAAGGAAGAAAACAATGGGGAAGTAAACAGTAAGCTTTCCCAGTAAGAAGGAGCCACAAGCTGCTTCCCACAGGAATTTGCACAGGTGCCCGGACTGTTTAAAATATTCATAAACAATGTGGAAAGAAGGATGAAAGAACTAAGATCACTCACAATATTAGGTATTCTAGATTTACTGTGGAGAATAACAGAAGTGCTGCATGGATATTATAATACTCCTAAATAAAATACAGTGAGGTACTGTTTCCAGCCCTAACCCAAATGGTACAGGCTGGTAGTAACCCACATTATACAGTACTTTCAACTGGCTTTATCTGATCTTCTTATAGCTGCCTTAAAAAGTATGAATTGGGTTTGTTTCTTTTTTACATTTGTGTTCAAAGGGAATAAAAAATGTGAGGGCAGAACTACTTCATCAGAGTGGCATTTCTGTAGCAAAGAAGCACATACTGATTGTACATTTGCATTTGGCTTGAAGGTAGGTATGGATGTTGCAGAGTAAAAAGTCTGTATTATATACTGCTGGAAAACTATGTGGGAAGGAGTGAGCCAAAACTAGAGTTTCTCACCCAGCACATAACGTCTCCAAGCCTTGAATGGGCCTTAGTTTAGAGTACCGGTTGTCCGGAACCATTTTCTGACATGCTAAAAGTTAAAAGTGGCCTAATTTAGGGCTTTCATGGCCTCAGACCCTGGCTCATCTTTCCTGCTTTGTCATTTGTCAGCATGGTGTGGTGACCCCTGACACTCTTTTAGATAAAGACTGGTTACCGTTTGAGAGGAAGGGCAATCGAGCCAGGATGCTTTTTGGTATAAACCAGAAAACCAATGCTGTGAAGACAGCAAGTAGAAGGACAGTAAGAAGAAGACCAGCCTTTTTTTCCCCCCCTTTTTTAAATATTTTTTTCAGAAGGAAAAGAGCTTACTTCTATTTCTGTAAGCCACCTTGAGGGAAAAGTGATCATATTGGATCTATTAGGTTTTCCAGCATAGATAGATGCTAATCCCAGGGGCACAGTGTTTGAAAGTTTCTTGTTGCCCTGATTCATTTACTAGGATAAATTCAGAAGGACTTCATGATAAGGCAAGGAAATAGTAAAATTCAATATACATCGATTTAAAGGGAGGATTATAGGAGGAGGAAAAGGTCCTAATTTTATGCATGAATGAATGAGCTCAGAGGTGGATAATAACTACAGAAGTATGAGATCTTGGTTTTACAGACCCAGGACAAATTCACCTTAATGTTCAGTAGTGGTCTGAAAAACACATTCAAAGGTATGAAACAACTTCTGTACAGCACTGGAAAAGAGAGTATGATATGACATAAGTCTGTAAAACCACAAGTAGAACAGGAGGATGTCTAGGATAAGTACAGCTAGCTCTTCTAGTACCAAATCTACGGGTCATCAAATGAAACTAGCATGAAATTGGTACCTTCAGAACAAATGAAACAAAGTGCTACCACTCAGTCTGTGGGTTTTGACTGCCAAAACCTTGCCCCACATCCCCCACTATAAGTGGGTTCAGGAAGCAGCTGGGCAATCTCACTGAAATCTCTAAAGGAAATCTTGTCTTTGAACCACAAAATACTGGTCATTAGGAGAGTATACAGGGAAGTATCAAATACACTTGTTCTGATCTTAATCTCTTTTGCAGGCCTCTGGTTTTGGCTGCCATCAGGCACAGTGACAGATGGACCTCTGGTGTGGCTTGGAACAACCATTCTTGTGCTCTGTCTGGGTTTTACTACCACGTTCAGAGATGCAGGACTTTCCACAGACTCTTTTCAAATAAATAGGATTGCTTTTTGTATAAACACACAAGACTGATGCTTGCAATTGATTTCAGAGCATCCTGACAAAGGTTAAAATATTGACTAACTCCTTGAAGCCAAGCAATTGCACACACTTTACTTTGTACATACACACAGATATACACAGGTGCTGGCTCAAATGAACACACTAAATCTGCGTATCTTTGCTACAGTGCAGGGAAGCTAATTTAAAAAAAAATATCCAAATGCTGGCATAGTCCAACAATAGTTTTAAAAACACTTTATGAGTTTTAGTATCCCATGAATGTGTTTGCAAATATCCTGCAGGAGTGTTTAGCCAAAGGGACTTGTTTTTTATCAGACAGGGCATGAAGCCAGAATGTCTGCCAGTGTGGCAATCTGATGGTTGGACAATTTTTGTCAACCAAATGTGTGTGAAGTGAATTTGAAATGTACAAATTCAGACCTGGCAAGAGTTCGAAGTCATGTAACTGTCACCACTTCCAGCAAAACCTGAGCCACTCACATTCGGCTGCCAGACACTTTGAATCAGTGCTGCCAGCCAGCCAGCTATCTGAGACACCTTTCCATGCAAACACTGGATCAGAGATTTCTAAAACAACACGATTATCCCTGAGTCTCAGCAACTTCAAGGTAAGAAACACAGAACAAAACATACATTGCATTAGAAGTAAAACTGCTCCAGATAACAAGTATGGTAAAAGTCTTTTTTACACCTTGCACTATATTCAGCTGATCCGATGCCTCTACTGCATGCTGTAATGGTGCCTGTCTGGGGGCAGAGAGATCACTTACTTGTTTATGCAGGATTCCTTTCAGTTCAAACCTTGTTTTCTAAGGAGGTTTTTGCTACTTTTCATGCATTGTAGATATGAGAAGAACTCACTGAGGAGAAAAAAAAAAGGGGTTCAGAAAATAAGAGTCAGTAGCTGCAAAGAGTCAAAGTTTAGCATTATAAGTGTATCAACAAAAGACCTTCATGCTTAAGTAGGTGGAAAAAGGAATTTCATGAATCCTTCACATTTTAGCACAATAACATGATGACAAAAAGACCTGTGACAAATAACTTTGTGCTCTTCTAATGTGGAGTCACTGGGATTAATAGCCTTTAAAACCTTCCATTTCTCTTACATTTGATAGGGGTGCCCTAAGGGGATGGTTTTAGGTTAAACCATAGAGTGACACTGACTCATTTGAGGTCTCTTAATGCTTGTCTAGGAACTGCTGGGTCTGGAGCACCTACTGCTAATGCTTAATGTGCTTTGCATTAGCACCTCATGTCAGGAGAACCTGACATCGGCAGATAAATGGATGTTTTACAGTGCAATGTTCCCTTCTGCTTCTTAACTAATCAGCAGCAGCAGGAAAGGCAATAGAGGGGATTCGACAAGGTTTAATCACAATTCAATTTGAAAACAAATAAGTATAGCTTGAAACCTCACTGGCACAGTTTTTACAATAACTTCTAAGCCTCCTAGCCTATGGAAAACAAAACAAGGCAATTCAAAACAAGTAAACTAATGATGATAGAGCAGCTGGCATGTGAAGATTAAAGAACACTTCACAACTTCACAAACATTACCGTCAATATTTTGTTGAAGTGGGAGTTATCCATGGTTCATACATAAGGAAACTGTGGCACAGTGGAGTTGGAATCATTTTTTGAATGTAGACTAGACTGCATACAACCACACGCAAACTCATACATAAGGAAACTGTGGCACAGTGGAGTTGGAATCATTTTTTGAAAGAAAATCTCCAGTGCTAGACTGCATACAACCACACGCAAATGTGGTAGGCAAATTGCTTACTAAAGGTAAAATTGTGACTTGTGCACTTTCCATGTTCTCAGCTGAGAAAAAAATAGGCTTCACTACAGCTTTTCATTCCTCTTCTGGCTGTGTGAATTGCTGAATGCAGTCTAGAGAGATGGATATCCTAAAAATGCATAAACGCAAAGTATACAAAATTGTGCAAGTGTCACCTTCAGGGCACTCTAACATCACTGCCAAACTGGACAGCCTGGGCACTGGCTGTCAGCACCAAGCTATGATTCATTCAGAAGGCCATGGGTTGGATGGGGCTTTTAGGCCTATTTTGGGAAAGTTCAGTGTTAAAATCTAACACTAGAATGAAGTAAAACCAAGTTTCTTAGAACAGAGTTTGAATTTTCTGGGTGCCACTTCTCCACTTCATCCTGTACAATGACCTCCCATCCTTTTTCTTTTCAGCAGAAGAAATGAGTTCCCTCAACAGCAAGTGTAGCTATAATCACAAGTGATTTTACTTCCAGTGGCACTCTGGAAGCTTTATCTACCATCAAAGACATAGGTATGTCATGCTTAAGCTATGACAAATAATGTTACTGAGATGGCATTGCATAAAAGTCAGGAAATTATGCTCTCATGAAGATTTAATGGGATTCCTGTCTATGTTGTAATTAGGACGCAGCATTTTAAATGTTGTAAACAACTCCTTTGCTGAAATTTTGTAGCAATGTTCTTACATGGGTAACTTCAGAGTATTTTCTAACTTTCAACAATTTAACATTGCTTTAAAATCTTATGCAAAATCTACATTAAAATATCAACCAACAAATGAAACACTTTTCTTGTGTTTTTTAAAGGCAAAGAAGTAAATTTGATAATGCATTACTTCAACAATCCAGATAGACAGAGAGACAGATAGATAGATAGATAGATAGGGCATATTTTGACCTCTGGGACTACAGCACAGCAGCATAGACTCTTTTCATGGTAACATACTAGATGGCTCCTAAGGAGCTGTACTAACCCAAGGTGAAATAAATAGGGCAGGAGATCTTTCTCCTTTTTAATGCCTTTATTAAAAAAAATCAGCTCAGGTAGGGAGAAACCGATGGGTCGCACTCACGCTACCCCTGCTCCCAGAAGTGGCACGGAGGAGGAGGATGATGCAGCTGTGTCCGCTGGTCTGCAGGCAGAGCTGGGACTTCAACCCTCATGAGAGATGAGGAGATTCCGTCTTTTCAGTCTGACATTCGAGGTCTCCTTTCTAGTTGACCTCTCCTTAAGTTAGGGTGAGAGGAAAAGAGGATCCCAGCTGACATAGGATCAAGCTCCTCACCTTTAGACATCACTTAGATCTCTTAATTCCGTGATGGCTCATTGTTTTTAGGGGTTTTTTTGCAAGATTTGGTGAGGGGGCTTCCTCACTTGCATACTAGCTCTCCCTCTGTTATACCTGCAGCCTTCAGGTGTCAATCCTCCGGGAAGCAGCAGGGGGACAATTGAGTTGATTTTTAACCATTAACAGGTAACTAAAGAAAAACTATTAACAACAGGTGATTACAACATGAAGTTATTAACAACAGCAATGGGTTTAACTTGTTAACTCTACAACTTTAAAAAATGGACAACTTTTCCACTCATAACAAAGGGGTGATGTAGAGATGCATTCATGCACTGAATGTAAAAAAGTTGTCATGAGGGAGAAGTTTGTCCAGGTCTTTCACTTTCCTTTTGTATTCCACAAACCTAGAGAGCTTGGGTATTATGGGAGCAGTGTGCCTTACCTTTCCTCAGAAGTACTCTTCTAAGTTCCTGCACATGGACCAAAACCTACCTGGAAAGAGCAAAAGCTGAAAGGAATTTCATGCAACAGACAAGATACATTTCTGCTGCCCTGAAGTATTGCTCCTGCAAAGTTAGTTTGCAAACAAGAAAAACTTCTCAAGGACATTTGCAATAGAATGCTATGGACAGACTAACTGCTGTTAAAACTACTAGTTTTTTCCACAGCATAAGGCTTTATCCTTCTTACAGAATCTCAAATCTTCTTCATTAGGGGAAAAAAACCAAACCCAAAACCAGAAAGAAAAACAAGAAACTACCTTAGCCTTTTGATTGGGGGATATTTAATGTGGTAGTGGTATGCATTGGTAGCAGTGATGCTTCATGCCTCTCCTCACCAGTCCTGAATGATTTCAGAGAGTTCAGAAAGCAGATGAAGTATGAAAATACACATATGAGGTTTTTTGGAGGCTGTCCTGTCCCAGAAATGAACACATGAATCAGGAGTTTTTACAAATAAACTGCCAATTAGAAAGGTGTAAGAGGGAGAGGGGATTTTAGTTTGGTGGACTGAAGAGCCGTTTTCTAACTGAGGAGTCATGTGGCTTGCACTGCCTCCAGCTCATTAAAGGGGAAATCAATTTTACAGGGGACAAGCTGACTAGACTAGCAATAATGGCATTAAACTTACAACAAAAGGGGAGATTAAAAAGGGGCAGCAAATAAACACTCATTTAGCACAGTCAAGTTGTCAAGAACAAAATTAATCAAGACACTGAATGACAGAAAGAAAATAAATTCTTTAATTGCCTATTCATGAATGGCAGGAGCTTGTGTGGTAAACAGGAAGAGTAGGAACTACTTGTACTATAAGAATGAATTTGACCTGCTCAATATTACTGGAACTTGAAGGAAGATTTCTGTGATAGGAATGTTAAACTCACTCTCTCTAAGCAATTTAGGAAAAACGCAGTGGCAAGAGAAGATGAGGCAGTATGTGGCAATAACTGATTTCAACACACTGACAACTATGTAGTAAATGCCTTTGTGTTTACAGATCAATCTACCTTGTCACAGAGACTGTGACAAGGACAATTAGATGCAGGCAGCTACTTACTATGAAACTACCCTGTGGAGCAGGATGATTACTCCCTTAAACCCCTTCTTAAAAGGTCTATGAAGAAGAAGAAGAGAAAAGACCTTTTGTACTGTATGAGCTTTTAAAAAAATAGGTTTTTTACAGGTAGCTGGTTGAAAGATGTAGCTCTACAGGCTTGACATTTCCAATAATAATATACCTTTGAAATTCTGAAAAAATTATTGATAAAAATTTCCTAAATCAAAAAGTTTTGTGTCTCTCCTTAGAGAATTCTGTACAAGATATCCTGACAGCTAAATCAAAATTTATTCCTGGACTAAAAGTTAGCTAATCCTTATACGAAAACAAGTACTTGATTAAATTTGTTGCATACAAATAGAATGCAACACAACAACTAGTTTAAAATGGCTACATTGAAACAGGAAAGGTTTGTGCCTAATAAAAAAGAGGAAGAATTTCAAAGGAAAAAAGTATGTAAACAATATTAAAGATATTTAAAAGTACTTTAAGAGATGATTCAAGAATTGCTATCAACTCTATTCTATCCCAGCCTAGCTGAAAAGATGAAGATAATGTGAAATTTTAGATATAAACAGGTTGGACAGGGAGCCAAAAGAGAAAATGGATTAGATAATTTGAATTTAGGATTTGAATGGCGACTGAAGACAGAAGAATACAGGAGGAATTCTATGGCTATCTGAATTTAGTATGGTAAAAGGAACATTTAATATATCTGGTGTAAAAACAACCTTACAGAAGTGTTTGTCCATTGTTAAATGGAAAGGATGCAGCTGTCAAAAATAATGCAGAAGACAGTGAAATGTGGAATAAATATTTCAGCTCTGGGACTGTGAAAAAGACAGATGTAGTCATATCATATGAAGACAGAAATGAAATGTTACACTTGAAACAACAAAGGCACCATGTTCCAAGTACCAGCTATCTAGGTAAAAAAAAGAAAAAGAGCTTTGTTAGGTCATTTATTATTACTATTTGTAGTAAATCTTAGATTTCTGAGACAGATCCTGAGCATAAAATGGAAGTCAAAGTTATATCCATATTTTTCTTTCAAGTGGCGGACATCATCTACTTGGATTTCTCCAAGGCTTTTCATAGAGTATTCCACAGTCTCCTCTTCAAAGAAGCTTATTATGCACAACAGTATAGACAAGAGGTCTGACCAGGAGCACACAGAGAGTGGTGGTAAAGAGCTCCTTTCCAAACTGGCAACCTGTCACAAGTGGGGTCTCCCAGGGATCAATACTGGGCCTAATTCTGTTTAATAATTTATCTGGATGATGGAATCAGGTGCACCCTGATGAAGTTTACCAAGGATACCAAACTGAGAGGAGAAACAAGCACTCTGTAAGTGAGAGCCATCCTGCAGGAAGGTCTGGGTAGACTGGAAGAGTGGACTAAATAGAACCTCATGGAGTTCAGCAAAGACAAATGTAAGGTCTGGCACCTGGGAAAACATATTCCAGGAGTCTGGCACAGACTGGAATCTGCCCAGCCAAGGAACAGCTCTGGGGTCTGGAGGTCCTGGTGGACAAGCATCTGAATACAAGTGAATGATGTGCTGCTGTAACAAAGCAAGCCAACAGATGGCTGGATTGTATTAACAAGGGTTTCACCAGCAGAGATGAAGTTATTTTTCCACTCTGCACTTGTCAGGCCACACACTGGAATACCATGTTCAGTTTTGGTCTCTGCTGTACAAAAAAAAAAGATGTGGACAGGCTGGGAAAGGTCCAAATAGGGACTGCAGAGATGATGGTAGGACTGGTAAGCCTGGCATGTGAGGTTCGGATGAGAGAATTGGGTTTGTGCAGTCTCAGGAAAAGACTAAGAGGAAACCATCTTCCAGTATTTAAGGTGGCTACAGCAAAGATGGAGACTCCCCTTTTACAAGAAGTCGCATGGGAAAGATGACAGATTCAAGTTACTACTGGGTGGATTCCAACTGGAAACAATAGGGGCATTTTTCACAATGAGAACTGTGAGTCACTGGAATATTCTTCCCCAGAACTGATGGATTCCCCTAAACTGGACACTTACAATTCAGCTGGACACAGTGATTGGTCATGCTTTTGCCAAGAGTGGTTGGACCAGATGATCTTTGAGGTCCCTTCCGACCTGGTATTATTCTATGAATCCTATGATAAATGGCATAATCTAAGTAAATATATGCCTGTCTGTCTGACATCAATCTTGTGAAAAGTAATGGAACATCTAATGGAGAAACTGATGAATAAAGAATAGAGGGTAGCATATTTAATGCTGTGTAACATGGTTTATGGACAAAAGAATTTGTCAAATTACTGAGGTACACATTTTTTATGGGTACAGAGGCATGAGGTAAAAGCTGCTAGATTTCAGAAGAGAATTGCACAAAAGCAGGATGCCAAACATTAAAGTAATTTTAAAATAGCTAAAAGACAAGGCTTATAGGCAATTTAAACTGGAAACATCAGGAGCATGTGCATCTTATTTGATGTTTTTCCAAGGTTATGTTCTGGATTCCATGCTGCTAATACATTTTCACAATAACTGAAAAAAAAATTAAAACAAAACTGATCAAACGTGCATATGAAAAATGTTGACAAAATAGTAAACAATAAAGGGAAAGACCACTCAAGCAAATTCATTCTAAGCCTCTTGGTAAACGTGACAAGGATATTGTTATCAGGCAATGGACAAGACAGGCTCCACTGAAGTTATATGAGACTATTTCTGAAAGCAGTTTCTATGCATGAAACTAGGTTTGCAGTCAGATAACTTTGGAATATCTATAGAGCAGTGACTAAATATGTTTGTTTGATTGGTTGGTTGTTGTAGGAAAAGAAAGCTATTGGAGATACATTGTATTTCACATATGAGAAAAGCTGAAATTCCAGTTTACAAACCAGGTACATATAAATCCTCAGTCTTCCTCTTCGCATGTAGTCCAGACCTTCTAGTATAGTTCTTTGGGAGAGAGAAGAAGATGGGAGGAGAGAAAAATGCCACAGCTACAATTAAATGGTCAGTTTTATTCAGATCTTGTTCCATCAGCATCCAAACTAGGCAGAAGTTAGAACACACACTGGATTTCCCCCGATAGTTGGTTTTATTTTTTTGGTTTTTATTTTTCATATAAATGTCCACCTTATGGAAATTCAATGAAAGTCAGGGAAGAGAAGGATGCAGAGAATATAGATAAAAAGGGGTGGCTGAGTGCTGCTTCAACACAGCTTTTTCAGGGCAGCAAATGAGACAGTGATCAACACCTTAATCTGTATTGAAGAGAATTTGTCCCAAATTTATTTCGAGTTTCCCTACCTGGATTACTTATTTATTCACTGCATAACTTATTAAAATATTTAAATCTCGATTTTTCCATACCTCTGGTGATTCTGTGTCCATATTCCTTTGTTGCTATTTAGGTTTGCAATTTTATTGGCTCAATAAAGAGAGTTTCATAAGGAAGAACTGACCCAGACAGATGAAATGCATAATATTACACTGAATATCTGATTAACAAAATACAAGTTTGTCATCTGGGGGTTTGCAGCTCTGTGGCATGTATAAATTTAGAGGTTCATCATGTCAGAATTCTCCTATCATCAAGCTAACATGATTCTTCACTGTGAGTGTATTTACATTTCTTTAATTTGCCCAAGAGACATGTTTCCTTCACAGAATAATGTCACCATGTGCAAGAAATGCAGTTGGTTTGTGGATCCACCTCAGTGTTAAATATTATGAACCTTCCTAATAACCACCCATTAGTGATGCACTAGATCATGCTGAATTACAGAGAACTAAGACAGCTTTTTCTAGCTGAGTTCTCTGTAATTCAGCACGCACCAACTTCCAAAAAAAAAAAAAAAAAAAAAAAAAAAAAAAAAAAATCCATGTGTTACCTCTTTTCATATTTCTCATCTGCCTCCCCTCCCCTTCTCTGTGGTTGAAAGCTCTTTATGTCTTCTGATCTCAGACATAGATCGGCACCACCTTGCAAACACACAGGCCTGAAAAGGAGGTGCTGGTGCTGGGTCTGTGTGCCCAGTTTCCTACTATTGAAAACAAGGCATTAAATCATGTGCTTACAGTATTTTCACAATTAAAATTAAAATACATCTGCTTTCTTTGTTTTGACCCTATAATTATTATTGAAAACCTGTTCTTAAATGCCATGTGTTAATCTAGTATCTATTTGTCAGGCTAAATGTATTCGTGGTTAGTTTACATCCATCTGTTTTCCTGCTGATGCCATCTTCTGAGTTAAATACTGCAAGTTTTGTATTATAATAGTTTTATGGACAGTAACATGTCCTTCCTTCCCTTTCAGTTCAGTAGGGACAGCAGTCTGAACCTACCTAGCTCTATTCATAATGTCCTATAAAACAAAACTCCCACTTATTCCAATATATTTCTAGGACTTCTGTGTCCCCACACCATATTAAATGCACCTTTCTTTCAAGCAGGTGGCCAGAACTGAATATTGCTTTTCAAAGAAGGTCCCTTAAGAGCATGCCCTTAGATCTCTCTGATCTCTGTTTCACTTTCATATCCCAGAACTGATTTAACTTTTTAAACAAATGCGTCAAACCAGCAGCTCAAATTTATACAGTTTTGTTAGTAAACAAAATTTTTTCTCATCTGCTTCTGCTTGACTTACAACAGCACCCCTCTTATTATTAGTCCCTAAAATTGGTTCATACTTTTTTCTATTAAAATTAATCTCATTTCTATTGTTCTTCTTCTCAAGACATTGCAATATTTTTTGTTACATAAAATCCTGGTTTTCTGCTGTGCTGAAAAAGCCTCTGAAGTTTGAGTTATCATTAAATCTTGTTAGCAAACTGCAACTTTATGTGACACCTATTCTTCCACAATAATTAAAGTGTTCTGCTTTCTTTACAGCTGGTGTTGCAGTGTGCTGAATTATAGCAGTCATGCCTGTCTGTAAGAAAAAGCACACCAATCAGAAAATATCCAGGTTCTTAATGACTCACATCTGGGTGAAATTCCAAGTTTCAGTGCATGATCACAAGTTAACCTTGTGCTAGCATATTACTGTAAATGTAAAACACACAATATTGTTGTTTCACTTCAGTTTCAGCACAAAACGTAGGCTTACAATGCTATAAAACTCAAACATTTGATTGTTTTCATCCTACCAATGCATTGAAGCAAAAAATAACCTTTTCAATATCTTTTATCACTAAAGAATGCTGACTGCTCCAGGGAATTAACCCACCTAATGCATTCAGAATGTTTTCTTGCAAATTTTGTTTCAGAAAGTTTGTTTTTATTTTGTAAAATGCAAGTAAGGGAAAGATGGAGGAGATGGGGATAATATTTTCACTTGGTTGCCACATCTAAGTTGCCTCTTTCTTTTCTCATGAGCTCAAATATCTCCCTCTTGAGGGTTAATACTCATTATTATATTCTCTGTGAATTTCCAAATGCATGTGACATTTGGTTTGAGTTTGTTCTTTCTGCTGATAAAGAAAGCACATACCCTTGAAGTTAAGGATGAATAAAATTTTAAGTCCTTGTGCTAAAGAACAAAACCTAAACAAAGGGATAGTGGTGGTGCAGCTTGACAGTATGATACTGGGATCTAATTCTTATTCATCATAAGACAAAACATCTTTCAGTTATTCTTGTCTTTGACTTTACCTCTTGGACTTCCTTATAAAAGATGAAACACATCTTCCCCTTTATACCCAAGTATACAATAGGTGTCCTAGTTTAAAAGAGAACAAACAATGAAGCAAGAGAACTGGGAGGCTGACAGCAGGGAAGTCCATCCCCCTGAAGGCAAAACACACTTCTTTTTTATTAAAGTGTGTCATGGTCATGCTAAAAGGTATTTACAGCCCTCGGTCACAGTGTTTTAAAAACACCTGCTGTGTCAAAATGTTTCTGAAGAGAGACGGACTATACTAAGACGTGGAAAATCGATCTTCTGTTCCTCTTTCCTTTGTCTATTCCTGCCAATCATACAATTCAGAAACCAATTATGCTTATGATAGCAGAACACATTTAGCATTGCAGTATTTGTGGGCACATGTTGTAACTGACAGCCAGTGGTGAGGGACTTCATATGCACATATTTAAATACCTGAGTCAGGTAGTACAATTTTTGGCTGGTTTTGCCACACTCCAAGATCATCTTAGCTTAACCAAGTAAAAATATTTTTATTTCTATATTTTTTTGATAAAGTGTTCATTTTCTGAAAAGGATCTATTCAAAGGCCTTATCCCAGGAAACTCTGAGGACACTGTATCCCGAAGACTAAATATGTACCAGGCTCAAAATATCACACTTGTAATACACCATGAGAAATATCCGAGCTGGCTGCATGGCTTATGAATCATTATTGTCAAAGTATTTCTAGGAATCTATGAGATTTAAGTATTTTCTTTCCCTTAAAAGTACTGAAGGATAGTTTTTGAAAGATTATCTATATTTTAACATTGCTATCTTTCTTTTTAATTACTTTTCTTTTTAATTACTTTTCTTAACTAATTATGTGTTCTAAGCTTTTGTATACCTTTTAACTGTTATTGGGCTATCCACAGCATGGAACAGCTGGCTCATCTAGGGGCAAGGGGTCAGATTACATATCGGGTCAAAGGGAGAACAAAAACTTTTAACTCTTAAAAATTCAGGGGGGTTTGTCCATTCAGGTGGCAGGGCTTTCTTGGCTCACTGATGAACTATGAAGAGGACACTGCATGGCTAATATACAGCTGCCAAGTTAACCATACCTGTTCAGTAGTTACACAAACAGCTACAAATATTTTTTTCCACAGGGATGCACAGCATCAGCTGTGTGAATTGGGGTACACTGGCCATATTTTGTATGATGCTTTTGTGAATATTGTTTTGTTGCCAGCTGAGAGGATCACCATGGGAAACAAAGAACAAACCCTTCTGGAATACAGCAACTCATTTTGAAATAAAAGCTGATTATTCCTTTCTTGCATGACAACCTCTCCAAAAGCACCTTTTACTATACAGCATGAGCATCAAGGTTTTATTTTTCCAATTTCCAAGGACCACAAGTGCTTTTTACTAATATAAATGTGAATAGAATATTTCAGTATGCCTTGACATGTTGTACTAACCCACAAATAAATAAGCAGTCACAACAAATTTTCTCCTGCATCATACCAACATTTGATGTGGCACAAATATAGCAATATGCCTGAGGAAACTTCATGCTTAAAGAGAATATATGTTTCAAATAAAAAGTGTAATCTCATTTATATTTTAGTGGGAAACAATATATGCACAGGTAAAATAACTAAAAAGCAGAGATGAACAAATTCAAAGACAGAAGAGAAATAGAAATAGAAATCGAACTATATATTTTTTCACTACCAAAATATTAATCCATAGCATACTTAGCAGTTTCGCTATTCCAATATTTCTTGAATAAACTTGCCATTAGATAGCTTGGACATTAGAGAGTTGCCTAAATGTAGGTGCATAGTGCCATCCTGAATTATCCAGCTTCACTTTCATCTGCCCTTCTTGGAGCAGATGAATCTCCTGTAAATTGTGTGCCACATCTTCGTGCTCCAGGCTGTAAGTCAGATACTCTTGCATGTACCCCGTGACCCTAAGTACCCACGTTAGCCAACAAAATCCCATTCTGCACCTCTGTCCAACAGCTGGACATCTAAATTTAGCAACCCACAAACACAACCATTGTGGGTTGCTTTGAGCCCTTGGGGATGTCTTAGGATACCAGAGACACGGTACTGGCTGACATAACATGGGGCTTGATGGAGATCTCTGCCCTCCTGAAGCAACTCCAAAGTTCTCTCTGGAACACTTCGGGACCTTAAATAGTACTCAACACCTATTTCTTGACAATCACATCAGACCCATTAATTTCTCCAGCCTTTTCCAATGTATCCAAGTGTTTTGGTCAAGACTGTACTTTGTATTTATTTATAAACAACAACAAATATGTAAATCTTGTAACAATACAGAAAAAAGATCACGTCAGTTTAGAACAGCCTGGACCTTTCTGACTTTTTTGCAGAGGATTTAGCTGATTTTGTCATTTTTTGGTGTGCATACACCATACAAACAAAGCATTTAAAGTTCAAACACATAAATTTGGCTACAGCTACAAACAACAACTTGACCAGCCTTAGCAATGAAGTGTTAATTGCTGTCTGAGAGATTCAGTTCACAACAAAAGAGTGTACAGTGCTTAATCCTTGCCAATTTAGAAAATTTTTAGCTGATATGATTATCATAAGAATGAGTATATGGGGTGTTTTCATATATAATATGTAATCAAAGAGTCATCAACAGCCTCGCCTGCAGGGAGGGATCTGTGAACACAGAGCTGCCATAGTTGTTGTTGTTATGGGCTCTTGTTATGGGTTTCTTTTTCTCTGAGGTAGAGACCTAACATCTGTATGAGGTAAAAGCATAATCCTTCTTCTTCAGCTTCAGCTCTCCATATAATTTATTAATTTCTCAATTGTCCAGCCTAGAAATGTTTTCCATTACACACTGCTGTGAGCAGTAGCCTGGTAAGAATGGTCCTCTTGCAACTTATACTTGATCTTCCGTAGCGATTCAATATAAAAAGCAAAACACTGAGATTAAAATGTCAAACTGAAAGACTTTATCCTGTCAGCTGAAGTTACTTAGAGAAAAAAATGGGTGGCTAGACCAGAGTTTCTCAGCCTTTGTAGGGTGAAGAAGAAGAGAGTAAGCAAGGAAGGGGAAGCACATGCAGCCCCTGCCTTTTACAAACTCTGCCTTAAGCCAGGTTCAAGTTCCACAGAAAACACTTGACACAGAAAAGAGCAAGTAGCAACTATTTCAAATAAGTTAGAAAACGGAAATGAGAAGTAAAAATGCTGTAACATTCCTGTTGGTGTTCATCTGAGACGTTATACCAACTGCCCACCTCAAACACCCAATCCAAGTAATCTAAACTTTAAAACACAGTCTCTATGTCCAGAAGAGTTCCCACAGGCATCTTAGACACAGTTTTTGTGTATGCACACATCTGTACACTTGTTTCCAGTCTATAGGCTCAGATTTTGCATGACACCAAACTCACTGCACATCCAATATAAAGTCTCCCTCATAGTCCACAGTAAGGGCAGCCACGTTTCAGACTTGAGACGGAGAGAGTGGTGTTGGGAATCTGGCACGGCACACCCAGATCAGCAAGCCTGGACATAGATCCCCTTCATATCTGGGGCTGGACCCCTGGGGGATGGAAATATGCCACAGAACTGAGCAATCTTGTGGGTTTAATGTGTGCTCCTACACAGCTGAGTGAGGTTCACCACTGCCCACTGACTCCACATTGTCTCTGCAGAACAATAATTTTATTGCATTATGAATGGCTTTTCATTTTGCTAGGATGAGGGCAAGATTTGAGGCTGGACATGTGAAAAATTGTTTAAATCTGATGGAAAACAGATGTTTTCAGATAATTGGCAATTAATTTATTCCTGGTGTTGACATGTTGCCATCAGATTTCCACTTTTTCCTACTCAACCACTACTAGCCACTCTGGCAACTCCTCTTTTGGAACATTTAATGCAAAAGGATGTGCTCTTTTGCTCTTTACTCATGAAAAAAGATTAGTAAAGAAATCCTTTATGCCCCAGATGACCGTGATTACAAGATGTGCATAAATATGTTTCCCCTTCTGACATCTATACTTCTCACCACACTGGTTTTCAAGTGCGTGCAACATGCTGCTAAAGGGCAGGAAAGCTGATGAACTATTACTCCATAGCTGTTTACTACCAGTGAAAACACAACGTATCTCAAACTTACATTTTGTGGCCTATATTTTGTGAATAAATCAGAAAACAGTGAAACCCAAAGACACTTACATTTCCAGGATAACAGCTCATTAAGATTCTTTTCCACCTCAGTGGCAGAGCTGTGACACTTGCACCAGAGCTCTATCAGATCCTCCAGGCTGATATCATTTCAATCAGAACGTGAATTTCATGACTGCAGAAGGTCGTCAAGTCAAATACTGTGTCTGATTTTTAAAAGGGTTGGATAATTTTATGACCATTAATAACACTTGCAGACAAGGTAATCAAATGTCACGCTTCGGAGTGCAGGCTGATTGCCATATAGGTCAGGAAGAATATTTTTGCCAATGTACACCATTGCATAAAATAAACTTGCAAATAAAGTTCAACAAGTGAAAACCTTAACATCAAAAGCTTTAGCTTCTCTATTAAAAGTCTTGTTTATACTTGGGTACTACATAAAGCAAAGTGTGAAGGACCAAGCAGCCTCAAAAAATCATTCAAGCAAATGCGGTCTCTTTAAAAAATCAGATGTGAATCTACTTCACAGTATTTTCAGGTGTCATGCAAGTTCCAAAGATTAAATTTCTAGCCCTCTTTGGAAATGTTTCTTAGCATAGAATCACAGAAAATAAAGGTTGAATGGGATTTTGGGAGGTCATTGAGTTCATCTCTGTTATCCATGCTTGGATCAATTAAATTTGTACCAAAGAGACACTTATCTAATCTCTTTTTAGACTTCCAGTGATGGACATTTTACAGACTTTTTTTACCCAAAATTAGAATTTCTATGTTATTCTCAACTCATAATTTGGATCAGGTAAATTATATTATAAACACAACATATATGTAATTTGAGGTAAGCACAGAATGCTATTAATACTATATTGTGTCAATTTTTTTAAATTAGCTGCTAAGTTTTCATTCTTTCTGAAAATGACCGAGAACCTTATTACATCTGAAGGTAGCACACACTACCTGAAATTAGTAGTTTGCGGCTAAAGGAGGGCATTTTGAGCTCTGTTTTCTAAAGAACATCTGCAGATATTATCATAATATCAGTAATTTATTTTATTTATAGAGTCTCCATGGTCAGTACATTTCTCAACTTTTTCAAAGTCACCTCCCCAAATTTACAGACTTTAAATCTACAAATCTGCCCCAAAAAGGTGTGTTTTCATGATGCATCACACAGGAGTCATAAAAATACCTGGGGCATTTTTTGCTTGTTTGTTTGTTTTGGTTTTGGCTTTTGTTTGTTTTTGTTTTGTTTTGTTTTTTGGGGTTTTTTTTTGGGTTTTTTTTGAGTTTTTTTTTTTTAATTAATAAAAATAAATATAAAAGATTCAGCATTAAACTAACTGGCATGGAAATTGGATTTCCACATCAAAGAAGTCTGAGAGCTTTTGCAGAGAAGCACAAGGGACATATGTTTTGTGCATGATGATAAAACTTTCACAGTTTAATCTGCCAACAAGTTTGAAAAAGCTTCAGGAATGAAGGTAGAAAGGGTTAGGTTTAGTTGTGACTGAAGAGCTATGTCTACCTTTTTGAAGAGTCCTGCATCTGACAGTGACTTAGGCTCTGACAGGTTGTCTATCCAAAAATATGACTCATTGATATGTGCTATTTTTTACCTTTTAGATTTAGTACACAGATTAATGAAGGTCACTTTAACAATGGCAGTGAAGATTAATATCATTATCACAATAATATCAAAATTCATTTCAGGAAATTAGTTTCTTTATTTCCAACTGGTTTTCCCTTAAATTTGTCAGAAAAGAAATTTTTGAAAAATTAAAACTTGTTGGTACATTACTTTGGTCTATGTACCCCATAAGGATTTTAAACTAGATGTCACACACATGTTTTCTTTTTATAAATAGACAAAATTTTTATTTTAAAACATTAATTTTATTTATGTATTATTCTAGAGGTAGGTGAAGTGAATGAAAAAATGGGTAAAATTGTTGGCCAGATTTTTTTTAATTATTTGTTATGTGTTTTCTAATCAAAAATGGGAAAATAAGTTTCAGAAATTCGGGTTTTTTAAAGAATTTAAAACTTACAACAACATATTTATGAAACTATAAAATACAGATTGTTATGTTAAGGTAAGTAACCAATAGACAAACCACTCAAGCATCAATAATTCTAATGTGCAGCGACTGTAGCCTCCAATTCTTTGTTTTACCTGGTTCTGCTCTTTATAATTAATCTATTATCCCCAGTTTATGCAAAAGGCATGAGGCAGGGGCTATTATTCCGCTCTAAATCTGCCTGACAAAAACTGAAAGTCTTCAGTCACTATTGGAGGGCCAAAACAGAATAACAGCACAACATAGGGAGCGCAGAATCATGTGGTTCTACAACTAGAACAAGCAAACACAGCAAAATTAAGGCAGAGTTTTGAGCTTGGGTCTAGGAATATGTCAGCAAGTTCACATGAGTTTTGATTCCAGGGTACCCAGATTCTGCCCTGTTGATGTGGCAGAAAATTATCTCTGCTGCCAACTCTTTTTAACAAGATAATCTGAAGATTTTGAGTGCACAGAACTAGGTTCTTCATTGCTCTTTGAGAATAAGAGACAGGCAAACAGTTTATACTAAGTCATTTTAAAGTTTAAAGAATGCTCTTTTATGTTTTCTTCTTGAATTGATGTTAATATAAATAAAAGCATTGAAACCTGCCTGGAAAGTATCCTAATTCTTAGCATTTGGTTGCCTTTATTTTATCCCTTTGTAGGTCTAGACAAGTTTATTTGTGAATTATTTAATTTGAAAATATCTCTGAAGTTCAGCATATATATAATGGAACATATAGGCTATGAAATGTTTCTGGCTATCAAGCTGAGGACATTAAAAAATGCTTTCTGTGTGTGTCTCCAGCTAGCTGGGATAACAGAAGATCAGACAGCCAAATTAGGGAAAGTGGTTGATTTTCTTGTGAAGATTGATGGGAATGACAGAATAATAGAGGACATGCAGTTAGTTTCAGATGCAAAGGGAGTCATGACATCAGGGAAGGTGCACAAGCTGTGAATTCACAGCAAAAAGTTTACTTCTAAGGCATGACATGAAGAAAAAATGAAAGTCAGAAGAAAAGGCACTAAGCAACTGTCTGGAAAAGAAGCAAAGGTAAGGTGAATACTTAGAACTGAGTGACTGGAGTAATAGTCTTGGAGAACTGAGTCACTCAATATCAGAAAGCCTGAGAAAGGCTGGGGAGAGGAGGTAGATTGTGGCTTAACATCCAAGGAAGCTGTTGAGCATAGAGATGTATTCATAACAGAAGGATCAATAAATCACTTTATAGATAGCCATTTCTGTCAGATAAGCTGAGATAAAGGAGAAGTATCGGTCTACAAAAGCTGAAAATATTACTAAAAATTTTAAAAGAGGTTACAAAATTAGCAATTAGCTGATATAATTAGCAATTATCTGATATTCTGCTGGTGATATAAGGTAAAAAGGTACACAATCAAGAGAGATTAGAAATGTTATCTAGAAATAGAAATATTGCTGTAGCCTTTGCTTGACAGAATGTGACCAAAGCGCACCTTAATATTTGCAGCTGTGGTTAAGGTACTGAAATATCTTGGTGGCTGCACTCCTGGTGTCACTTGTCATTTATTGTAGTTGCCAGGGTGCAGAAAGGGATTTAAATGAGCACACAGATGAAAGGAGTAGGACCAGGACCTCAAGGACAATAGTTTGGGAGTATGCCATCAAGCTGATTCTGTGAGACTGCAGAGTCCATGGGTGGGACCACCCCCACCCCAGACAGTCAAGTTTTATTGATGTCAGGTGGTTTCAGGGGATGAATCTTCAACATCCTGCTAAGAGGATGTGGTCAGGAGCTCTCTGGAAGTGGGTGTCTCCCTGCATTGACAGGAAAGGCAGCTTAGGTGCCTTGGCCACCCTGTTCTGTCTAAATTTTAGGTTCCCAAGTTAAATCAGATGAGTTCCTTGCAAGCTTTTGGCACAAGTGTGCAGCTTGGTACAGACACTCAAATCAAGCTAGAATTATTCAGTTTCTATAGTGACTGAAAGTCTGTGTTTTACCTCCTGTCAGAATTCACAGCATGCATTAAGCCAAATGCTTGCTGGTAGGGATGGTAAGTACAAAGCGAGTTTGTTAAAAACACATGAAAAAAGTAAAAGTCCACCTAAGGTTGGTGGATGGATATTACATTCAGGATAATAAAAGCACCTGATAAAAAATTAAAATATTCTTGCAGTGAAAATACCATTCAGTGCATAAGAAAATTAAGTTATATAGTGATTATAGGGATCATGAAGGGAAAACCTGCAATTTTATCTGACAGTTGAGGCAGTTAAGTGTAATTTATAGCCAAATAGGGAGTCAAATGATTTTCGGCAAAGAACCTTTAGTGAGGTTAGAAAAAGTAGATCATGGCAACCTTTTAGAGATAAGAGACACCTCCTGAACAAGGCAGAAACATTGATCATGAGGCATTTTAATTACACTGATATTGATTAGGATAACAGGAATGCAATTATAAAGAAGAACACATTCTTAACTGTTACATATTCTCACTGCAGATGTTTTGTCTCAAGTAATTCCTTGGGCAGGTTTTATAGTCCAAGGCTATTTCATGTCTAATACTAAGAAATGAGCTAAATATGAGAAATCACATTTAAGACACAGAGCATCCTGGATCTACTTATCAGCTTATCATGGAGTTCAAAACTCTCATGAGAGAATGCTGTGTACTAGAAGTGTTTTGACTTTGAGAAAGAGGACGGTGAAAGAAAGCTGGATGCTCTGAGGAATGTTGATTGGAATTCTATAATGTATGAGAAATCTCCTGAAGAAGGGGAGGAAATATAATATTAAAGAAACAACTGATGAGAAGGTAATTAAAATTCATCTCAGGCAAATAGCTGTTCTACTGAATAGAGAGTAGAATGTCAAGTAAATTAAATGAAAATATAACAGAATAATAAGTCTAACTCAAAACTGAGAATTGGAGTATGTGTTTTCTCAAACCTTCCAGTTCAATTACACACCTAAAAGTGACTGCATTTTTCTACCATCAAGGGAGAAAGCCTAAGATAAACAGAACTAGGATATAAGAACACATTGCCAACAATTAAAAGCAGATTAAATCAATCACACCTCTTGCACACCATTTAATTGAGAAAATGTCATGAGTGAATTGCCTAATATTCCAATCTTGTTTATGCTACTGTTAAAATCCTTGATCTTCAATAAAAGCAAATCAAGATAACAATTCAGCCATGAAATCACACAAGCTTTACAATTTATATTGGTTCTTTCCTCTTCTCAGACCATGCAGCAGCTCACAGGAGGTGACCTCCCTACTGTCTAGGTCAGAGACAAAAATACTTGGCTGAATAGAAAAAGAATTTCTAGATATGAGCATATCCTGGAGAACATCATCCAATAGATATTCTATATGGACATTTTCTCTTCAAATTAAGAAACCTGAGAAATGTTCATCTGCATCCTGCATTCTAGTACTTCGAAGACCTGGCCAAATGGTGGTTTATGATCAACCTCAGTGTCTTTGTCTTAATTCATCAGACATGTCCTAGGTCAGAAAAGTTATATTCAACCAGACATCCAGAAATTATTCATTCTGCTTCTGTTTAAACAAAATTACTGACATCCTGCAGACCAGATTTACTGGGGAGTCATAAAAGATTAAGTCTTTCCAATTTAAAAATCTGGGGTGTTTTTGTCAGAGAGCAGAGCTCTCCAGCATGCTAATGCTTTCTTGGTTTTGCAGAAGCGGGAACTGCTGGAAGGAGTTTCAAAGGATTAATGCTGTTCCCAGGACAGAGCCCAACTACATGTATTATACACAAATGCTTACTTTGAATAAAATGATTGCTGTGTTTTTACCCACCAGTATTAGCAGGATTCCTCATCTTAAAGGCATCCTAGATCCATAAAATCTGGGCTCTCTCTGGAGTCATGTAAGCTCCAGCTCTGGCTGTAATTGCACTTTATGCTACAGAGCCCTTACATCTGAAAAAGCCTGCAGCTGTTTAATTCCACTGATGTGGATCATTCCAGAAAAAAAAATTCTAAGGAATGGAATATTTGAGGACAGTTTTCTTCTTACAGCAACTGTAACCACTGAGATTTCAATTATATGAGCCCTTGTTTCATAATTAAAACATAATCTCAGTCAGCTGGTATACATACATCTTGGTCAGCCTCACAGCTGGGTATGGATCTCTGTGGAAATGAAATCTCTGTCAACAAAGAGGAATCTGTAAAATTTTCAGTCTGTAAAAGTGTCAGATCAGATATGAGACTGAGGTCTTTAAGAGAGGTAACATGAGCTGAACACACCTTTACCTACTCACTGTCTTCACTGTGAAGTGGCAGAGGACTGGTCAGATATATGGCATTATTTGGTCCTGATGGCTTCTCCTTTGCAAATCAGATTCATAACCTTAACTCATAAAGTTAACCCATGTTTTGGTCTCTTTCTTTAAGACGATCCTGCTCAGAATTATGACCTTCCCTCAATTTGGAAACATGGGGCTTTTTTCACTATTACATTTTATAACAATTTCTCTGCTTTCTCCACAATTTCTACCATTTCTATTATATTTACCTTTTCACAACATCACATTCATAGCTCTGAGGTACCCTTATAGTATTAAATCAACTAAGATACCATTTCCAGGTGGTAAATTTACACCTGATAATATTTACATGCATGACCTTGCAAGAGATGCAATTAGATTTCATCCCACTTTGTAATTTTATCCTCTAAGACAACTGGCTCTTCCTGTGTTAATAGACCAGATTTTGAATTATGGTGCCTCCCAGCTTGCATCTTCACATTCCTCCCCATAATTATCAAATGAAAAATTAACATTTATGTCTGTTCTTAAATCCTTTTGAGAATCTCTATTGATAATTTTCCTTTCAAACCAGGAATCTCACTTCCTAACATAATCCGTTGTTGTTTAACTTTTGGCCAATTTGTTAACTTTCACATAATTACAGCTGTCTTCTCCATATGAATTAACATTTTCCCATGTGGCATATCTGTTTCTTTTAGAAGATCAAAGAGATTCTTTTTTTTTACCCCTACTGGGAACATACACTATCTTATCAAAAAAGTCTTTTAAGTTTGCTTGGCATTCTCATTTTCTCAATTTTCATATTCTTCACAACTTGTTTTGGCATATTGTGGAGAAGAGCACCATTCCTCTCTGAATAGACTCATTACCTGAAGCCTTATTATCTAATTATATGAGCTAGTTTTCACAGTTAATATGTTACTAAGACCATCCAATTGATTGTAGTAATTTATTTGAATTAAATGTTGCTGTTCCTGTTTCCATACCTCATTTTCACAGGCCATCCTGGCTTGACCCTAGAGATTTATCATGTGCTAAAGTAGGTCACAGGTGGCTTTAATGTTAGCTAGACAGTATCCACCCACTAAAAATATTGCCTTTTTTGTCCCACACCCTCTTTATTTTAAACAACTAATAAATGTTTCTTTTAATTTCCTTCATGAGCACAAAATAAACTCAAGTTTTGGTGCACCTCACATTTCAGGATATGTAAGTTGTAGCCTTCTTTACTGATTATATTATTTTTTCATTCCTTCTTAACTCACAATAACCATTTTAGAAAATACACCTTTCATGGGGGCACTGGCACTGTGTCAGGGTCAATCCATGACACTTACCTAATCACCAAAGTCCTATCTGTAGTGTTATTTTACATGCTTATGTCTGGAAATAATGCCAAAAACCTGTATTAAAAGAATAGATTAATAGCTATTAGAATTTGAAATAATTTTTGGACCACTGGTATTAATAAAAAGCTTTTTCTAAGGTCAGTGTTAGTCTCCCTGACTTCACCAAACATTTTCCTCAATTCCCCGAGGTTGATTCTTTGTAACAGAAATGGCCCATTTTGCTTTCTCTCCATTTGATATGAACTGAGAGTTCTCTAGGTCCAAATTTATTTTCTGTAGCTAAAGGTTAATGAGTGAAGCTCACCTTTATATTATTATATGGATTTTGAATCTGAGCATAGTCATCCAGATTTGATTTCTCACAACTTCTCCACAGAATTTGTTTTGAAATTCATCTGAGTCACATTTAGATACCTTAGCAGTTTATACTTTCTCAAATCTTTCCCCTTTCTCATCTTTGCACACATTAGTACTCAATACTGTTACATGACTTCCGTCCTTACTTCTGTATTCTTCTTTCAGAATACATACTTTAATTTTATTTGGATAATTATTGCACTGTATTTCTAACAACAGTTATTGCTTATTGTCTACCCAGCATGCCAGTAACGTCTTCAAGCATTTGCATTGATTGTTTCTTGTTTCCACCTGCATTTTAACTCCTTTGTATGGTTTGGTTTTTTGCTGTGGTTTTTTTGTTTGTTTGTTTTGGTTTTGTTTTGGGTTTTTTTTTTTGTTGTTGTTGTTTTGTTTTTTGTTTTTTAGGGTTTTTTTTGGTGAGTAAATACCTTGAATTTGCTAATGGAGAGGTAACATTTGAGGAAATCTTGGAGCCCTCCAGGCACCACAAATGTTCCCCAGTTCTAATTGGAAAAAGATTAATGTGGACCTGTGCCATCCTCCTGCAACACCACATCATCTTGGAACACTTTGCTCCTGCGAGTAATTTTCTTCAGAAAAAAAAAATCACATTAAGCAGTAGGTGTCCAAACTAATGGCAATATTTCAGTTCAGATTTTGTGTTAGGTTTCGCATCATGTTCCATCACACAGCACACGTACTAAGATTTATCATATTCCATCAACCAGTTTTGCTAAATGTCAGGCTTTTAATAAAGGGAAAGGGCAAAAAGTTTTAAAGGGTTTGCATTGCCTTGTTAATCAGCACTTGAAAAAGTTTTGAAGAACTTGGTGACTCATTAATTTAAGAGCAAGTTTCTGGAAGCTATTACATATCTGAAATCCAAATTTTCTTTTAACAATCAGGGGACTTCAGCTGCTAGATTTCAAATGTTAAAATGTATACTTGTATGTGTTACAAATCTGGTTTGCCTAGAAAATGTATGCAGGCAGCAAAGTAATTTGTCAATACTGACTAGAAGTAGATATCACAAGAACAGACTCTGAGCAGTGCCAGTGCCTCTCATAAAACCATCTCCCCACCTGTTCTACAGGACAAAGTTCAGTAGCAGCCATTACCACCTATTGAAAAGTACATCCTCACTCTTTAAAGAGATGAGGCAGGACTGACAATTCAGCATCACCAGGCAAGTACAGTTGTTGCTTGCTAACATTACATGACAGACATAAAAAGTCTAAGAAAACTAACAGATGAAAACTTCTACTGTCATACATTGAAATTAAAAATAACCTTACCACATCTTTTTGCTGTAATTCATAATTCCTTGTGAGTTCCCTCACAGCATCTAGCATACAGAATTGAACTCCCCAATGCCTGCACACAGTGGGTAGCATTATTTCATCTGAATAGTTCAATTGTCCTCTGTGAGGGTACTTCAGTAACAGCTGCTCAATGGAAGTATGGGTGGCAGAATCAGACCCTCAGCTTATGTGGAGTTCAGCATCCCTTCACTGTTTACTTTGATTAACTACATCACTACACATTTTCAAGAGGAAATGCAATTTTCGCTAGCAGTAACTCAGCAACTTACAGTAAAGGGGTAAAAGCTTTGAGCAGACAATTCTGGGTGTTGGAGATAGTGCAAGTGATAAAGTGATGTATAAAATGACATGATAACAAACACTGACCATATCTCTGATTTTTCTTTAGTAGCAGACAATATCATCATTCACACAGCTGTGAGCCATTCAAGACGGTATTATCCTGTGAGTTCTGACATCAAAAAACTTATCGCTTCCAGCCCTACAGTAAAGCAGTTTAGTAGGTAATAAAAATGAGCAGGAAATTTCCAGAGTGGTCTGAGTTGACAGCAGAGACCAAATTTCCACAAAGTGGTACAGTTATATATAATTTATATCTCTCTGCAGCATCTAATCCTCCTGAGAAGATTAATTCTGGCAGAAGGCATGCCATGGAAAGACTAAATACCTTGCCTCAGGGTCTGCAGTTTTTATTTCTTCCAGAGGTTCCTCAGGAATCCTGTTTCCAAAAACATTTTTTCTTTAAGTCATTCTTCTTTAAGTCAATCTTCTACAAGTCCCTCTATATTCCTAATTAAGATGGAGCCCCTGGTTTTGTTCTGTCCTTATTTTTCAATGAGCTTTAAGCTAGATTTTCCAACTGTCATTGCAGGACAGGCTAATAGCTAACAAATAGAAAAAGCTCAGCAGTAGTCTGTAGTATAGTGAAAAGCATAGCACATCTACTGTGACCAAGGTTCAATTCTACCTGTTCACACTGCTGTTATCCTAACACTGCAAGAAGTCAATTAGTTAAAAGGTAGCTATGGCAGAAAAATCAATACTCAATATTCAAATAAACAATATTCCTGAGTTCTGTGTAAATAGCAGCATTGTGCAAACTCCTGTACCAGAGGTATTTTTTGTGAACTCAGTCCTCAAATCCCCATTATTTAAAATGCTGTCTTTTCATTTCACATTGACAAAGGAAACAAACCATGGAAGAGATGGTGGTTGTTGGAAACAGAGTAAAAAAACTCACCAAAACCAAAGAGCAGGATTCAGTTCTGGACTGTAAACACCTACACATAAATATGGACCATCTGCTGGGTTTCTGAGCTCCTATTTTAATCAGAAGAGTTCCAGTCCTCTATTTAGCATAAACTTTGAGTGGTATTTGAAGCATATGTGAGAGTCATGTCTGGCCTTCAGCTCCTCTTCTCTTTTCTGTGAGATGTTGTATTCTATGTGGATATTCTGGCTACTTTATGGCATCTGAAAGTGACAAAGATGCCTGCATTCAGGAAGCTGGACTGATATCCCGGTTGACATGGTTAGTGGCATCTGCTGAGCCAAATCTCCAGGTTTGACTGACCTTATTGATTACTTCTCCCTTATCTGTAATGAAGCTTTGGTCTTCCGTCGTAGGCAACGCTTGCATAAGTACACATGTGCATTCGGAATGTTCTCTGTGCATCTGGACTGGCAGATGGAGGACAGGGTGCAGCATGAGATGTTTGTATTTAGGCACTTGTGTCAAGACTCTTAATTATGTTGATATCTGCATGTGGATGTCTTAATGTAAGGGCTAAGTCTTACCCCAGTTAACTCTCGTTTTCTGACATTTCAGCCGCGTGCCTAAGCCAATAAATTACTAACTCCATTAAAACTGTCTTTTCAAGGGTCCACCCCCCTTTCAATCATCTTTGAGGGCATAGGTTTTCTTGAAAATCTGGTTTTCCATTCTAAAGTAGCTTCAATATTAAGTTCATCATCCCTCTACTGTCCCTCACTGTAAAATGGATATGGATATTTTTTATAAACCTTTGTGCTTCCACAGTCTTGTTCATCTTTCAAATCTTGAGCTGTTTCAAGAGATCAATATATTCTTTGTCTCTCAATTTCAACTGGACAAATAATGGAAAAATATTTCAAGTAACATATTATTTGGAAACAAATTGTTGAAAAAACTCAGTTTGCAAATATTAGATGACTGATTCACTTTAACAGCCCTTCTTTCTTTTTCCATTTAATTTTTTCTTTCTCTCACACACAAGTAGACACAAAATAGTACAGCACAAAAAAATTCAGCTCTAGAACACAGGCCCACGAATCTTGGAATTACAGCTTTCATAAAGCTATAGTGTTCTCAGCTATCACGTCTTTTAATGAGATGTGTTTGGTCTGGCTCACAATTGCTGTCACAATTGCTGAAATACTGTCTCTGTCATGGGTACACAGATAGCCCTCTTCACTCATCTATCATTCCCCACTCCATGATTATTTAATGTCATGATTCCCTATGAGGAAATGTACACAGCACATTCAGAGCTCAGTACAGGGTGGGTGATTTTTTCATGAAACAGGTTGTATTTCCTGAATTTCACAGAAAGAAGGAAACAATCTTTGCAACAAAATATCTTTTCACATAAATAAGCAGCGAGGCTAAACTGCAGCAAATTTACTGTGCTAGTTTATTTCTGATACATATGGATGCTTTTTCTTTCTTGACTATTGATTTTCCCTGTACTTTGTTCACAACAGTGAACAGTTGTGCTAGCAGACATTTTTGGCTTTTCTTTACTCTGAAAAGAAGAATTCAGTCGTATCCACCACCTTCCCAACAACTCTGGGCACAGCAGTGTCCCATCCTTTGGATGACTCCAGGAAGTACTATAGTTATAGTAACCACCTAGGGTGCTTCCCTGCTTTAATGTTTTCCTTCCTTTTCTGAGAAATATGTCTGGTAGAAACTCAGTTACTTGTTTTCTGACTGCATTTTTTTTTTATATATATAATTATGTAAGCATCAGCCCTACTGGGAGCTGTGAGGTGGCAGGCTTCCCACACAAGGGTGGTAGGTGGGACTGGGAAGTGAAGTATTTTAATTGTAACACTACACCTCCTTTTCTGTAAATGACACTGCCAGTCTGTTTCACTGTGAGTAATTTAGGACTGGAGTCACACTCACCTACAGAGAGATATTTTTCTTTGCTGAATCCAGCATTTTGAATGTTCTATCAAGTTCATTTTTTCAAGAGCAATCCACTTGGAGACAGGTTTTCTACTTCATCTGTTACCCAACACAAAAACTGGTAAGGACCAATTTGTTGGATTTTTGTGTGCAGGAAATTTCAGCAGTCATGGGAAGAGTTGCACACATAAGGGTGACTCATGGTATAAAGAGCTTATCAAGATGGACCCAAAGTACATCATTACCTGAGAATTGGTATCTGCCAGCTGACCCAGCGGGACACAAGAAACCCTGGCAAACACTGGACTGCTTAGTTAGCATGCCTAGGATCACCAAGCATGGGGAAGATTGCATTTTAAACGTCACCCTCCCTATATATAGCATATTTACCCTTATAATGGAGAAACTTATTTTTTAATTTATTTTCTGAAATAGCTTTAGGTAATACTTCTGGTCTACATAAAGAGGCAGGAAGGTTGTAATTTTGTTAAAAACATTATACAATAGCATATCCTTGAGAAATTTGATAAGGCCTGTCTGTGCCACCATAAACATACTAAATAAAGCCTTTGTATTAAGTCCATTTGAAAGAGCTTGCTAAGAGCTAAGGCACAAAACAGTGGAATTGAATTACAGTGGCCTAATAAATTATCAGCCATTAGCTAAATTTCCTTAATTGCCTGCGGGCATGCTTTTAGTCCACTCCAATTGTGAGGTAATAAATGTTAGTGAAAGGGACTTCAGAACATTCGAAGCCCATAGGACAGTGGGTAGTCTAAATAGTTTGTTGGAGTGGTGCCCATGTCCTCATACGATATTAGATAGATCAGCAACTGATTTTTCTATTCATGTTTATAATATTATTTGTAATATGTTACTTGAACCACAGGCAAAGAGCAAAAGGTAGAAAAGCTAAGGGACATCAGCAGGAAGAAAGAGATACTGATGAGTCACAAATTTGGAAAGCCTGAAAATCCTTCTCAAAATGGGTTTAAAATTACCAAAACATATTAAAATAAGGCAAGAAGAGCGAGCAAAAACAACCAACCAACCAACCAACCAACCAACCAAAACAACAACAAAACCAACAAAACAAAACAAAGACTTGCCAAGATAGAAGGCAGAGGTTTTTCAAAGTGCACTATCTAAAAATACAGATTAAATGCCTTCATTGAAGTATATGGTAAGCACTTTGTTCTTACGTGATGGTATTTTTTGTTGGCTAGAAATGGGAATATGGTTTAGTGTATTCAAATCAGTTTATCTATTTTTAAATCTATATGGATATTTTTATTGGTCCAGCACATCTCTAAATTCCCAAGTTAACATAAAGAAAAATTCTGTTGTGAATATTTAATTAGCAAGGAAATCTCCAGAGTATTTCTGACTAGATAAAATTATGATTTATTTAATTAATATGAATCTATTTATCATTTGAATTTCCATTCACAACACTGAGCATTCCTATCACTCATGTCCTACCGGGTCATGTAAAAATACATTTAGCAGTACCTAGTAACAATACTGCTTTGGTCTTCAGTCTTATGATGAGGTGTGACTTCGCAGTAGTTTCTCATATGTGGAAATGGATTTTCATGTAATTACTATGTAGGAAACAAAGGGTGGTGTGATTAATTGTTGCTGTTTTGGAAGTTGGGCAAATGTTGTGAAATTAAAAATTAACTTCTTATGGTCTTACTTATCCGGATTCTTTCAGACTTCTGACATCTGCTTTCTGTAAGAAACTTTACTGGAAAATTATTAGTTCACATGCTTCGATAGTCATGAAAATGTGAATGATAAACATGGACATGCAAATATTCACATAAGAATACGGCATTTATATGTGAAGGGGAATACCATTTGACACAGATAAAAGAGCTATTTAATGAGCCATAAAACAAATTTCAATCATACTATTTGCAGCTAGAGTAAACTGTACACATATTACTGAGTTCCAATCACAGTATCACCGCATATGCTGCATCAAATACACCTTTTTAAGAAATAAATACTCTTTTGCATAGCAGGATTAGATATTGAGTCACTCAGCCAGAGCTTTGCTAAATGAAAATTTGGCTAGATATTTACCAACTAACACTCCATCTAAGCCCCTTCATTCACTTGTCTTTTCAGTGCCTCTTTCACATCCATTTAATTCTTCACTGCATGAAGCCCTTGTTGAACTTTCTAAATAGCCATCACTTAAAACATCTGAGTTTTAAGCATGCACTTATGCACAGACACATTGTACACATGTTTGTACACAGGTTCATAGTACCTGTAGATAGGCACCACTACTAGAATAGCATACATGAAACAGAAATTTATGTTCAGTAGACACAGAAGTAAAACACAAATTATTAGAAACGTGCTGTTCACATTTGTTAAAGGCAAGTTTCAGCCTAGAAATTTAACACAGATTTGAATTGACTACAGGAAAAAGGGACCTTTCCATTACTGAAGTTCATTTTTGTGTGACCTCCTAACCTCTCTACAGAACTATAGTCTCCTTTCATCTGTTACCGCAGTGTGACAGGTCAATAGGGGCCTGGCAAAATACCTCTGCTCTCTTTCCTTTTCTTCTATTTCTCAGCCTATTTCTCTTGCAAAACAAAAGTATTTTAAAACTGAAATTCATTATTTAAATTTCATGTCTTGAAATTTAAGATTTCAAAATGAAACAATGTACAGTCTTAAAATTTAGTACTCAAAATATATGTAATTTAATTGCCAAATAATAATGTCCCACAAAGTATGAAAGAATTATCTTTCATGCATATAAATGTCTGTAATCAGTATCTCAGAGAACCATAGAATGATGTGTTGGAAGGAACTTTAAAGACTGCCTAGTTCCACACCCTTTGCCATGGCAGGAACATTTCCACTAGACCACCTGCCTCAAAGCCCCACCCATCCTGGCCTTGAACACTTCCAGGGATGGAGGAATCACAGCTTCTCTGGGCAGCCTGATCCAGTGCATCACCACCCTCACAGTCAAGAATTTCTTCCAAACATCTATTCTAATCCTACCACCTCTCAGTTTAAGGCCATTTTCCCTTGACCCATAACTAAATGCCCTTGTCAAAAGCCCCTCTCCAGCTCTCTTGGAGTCCTTTTTAGGAACTGGAAGGCTGCTATAAGGTGTCTCTGGAGCCTTATCATCTCCGGGATATTTAAAATAATCAAAGAAGCTGTTCAGCACTAAGATTCTCCTCACTTGTATTCCCTTTGAACAAAATTTTCTTTTCAACGTGAGCTCTCTACTGCCATTTTTTTGTATGGATACAGACAGGCAAAGGAATGGCTAACAAAGGGGTACAAGGAAGGAAGTAATAGCAGGAAGGAGGGAGGGAAGGGAGAACTGGGGAAAATGGGAGGGAGATAAAATCTATTATAGAGACAATAATTGGAATCAACAATTGATATTTCTACAGAACAATGAAATCAAATGCTTGTATATTACCTAACAGTAGGTATGGGATGAAAAATAGTCAATTACACAATGTCCACCATGTCTCCAATTCAATGCAAATGTGAAAAGACAACTGCTGCAGACATGTATTGGATAAAACAGGTTCACTGATGATGAGAAAGTAGCTCTGTGTTTAAACGGGCTTGCCCCCATTCACACTTGTTCACACTTTTTCAAAGAAGATAAATTTAACAGGTGCAGAGAACTACCAGGATGTTGAGCAGAAACTGGACACTATCTCAAGAGAGAAGAATAAAAGATCTTTGCTTGTTCAGTAGAGTAAAACAAGACTGAGGAGGGATATGACCACAAACATATAATGGAGGGACAGATGTCAGTGGGTGAAAGACCTGAAAAATCTCAAAACTGAGTATGATATATACTTAGGCTATAAGTTACAAGGTTATGTGATGTGTATTTTGCATTAGCAAGATAACAGATTAATGGCCCCAAGATGAATTGCCCCTGGGGGTGAATGGCCCCTTGTGTGAATTCCATGCTCCTAACCAAGTTTTACTTTTAGGAATTTGCCCACAGCTACTGAAAGTTTTACTCCTGGGACCGGCAGTCACCACACTGCGGTTAAACTCAGATGTCATGGTGAGTTACAGAGAAAAAGGTAGCATGTCAATTAAGCATAATGATGTGGCAATTAGCTTTTCATTTCAACTTTCTAAATATGTGCCATGGAATAACTAAAAGGATGCAAGAAATGTAATCTCTTCATCCTCTATTAAAAAATGGGGTATGTGAAGAAATGAAAAATATTTGACTACTCAGAAAATCTATTTGTCTTCTTTGTTCAGCATCTCCTTCTATTGATCACTATCAGTGCTGACAAACAGCTTGAAGCTGTGATCCTGAATTGATATTTAATTAAAATGAAGATCTATTCTAATTGTATGGTAAACACATCAGAGTTCTGTATGTAAATAATGTCAACAGATGTGGGATAAGAGAGGAATTTTAAATAAGTGTTAGAAAGTTTGCAAAGGGGCTAGGGAACAAATCATGCAGAGAAAAGCAATAATTAAATTCTGTCTCTAATTTATTTTTACACTAGATTCCACTCTTATTACACTGAGGTTTAAAGGCTGATTTCTTATTCTCCCTGCTAGAATGAATAAATTGCATGTACGATATGGGGTTTGGGGGGGGTTAAATCACAAAAGTAATGTTTTCTTCATCAAAGTGTGAAACCCATTTGTAGTATGAGTAGACCATGTGTCTTCTTGACATTGAAACTTACAAAATGAAATTACTGAAGTGCCTTACAGAGAATGGTGTTTTTCAGAGAATGTTTTGTCTCTCAAGCCTGGTTCAGCAACTTTCTGTCACTGTGCCCTTTCTGCAAACTCATATATATCATTAATGGAGAGATCTAAACTGGTCTGTTGACTACTCAGAAGTCTCATTCAGTTTTCTTTTATCAGATCCTCTACAGGCAGATAAGAACAGCCTCACATTTACAAGCCCTGGTTTTCGTGGCCTCAGACACCCTGATATCTTCTGGAGGCACAGCACAGAGGAATTTAAGCAATTCAGGAGGTTTCTAGAGTACGCTGATGATAACTTCCCCTTCTGAGAGATGGAAGAGTCAATGAGAAGAGGTGCTGTGCTGGACCTCATGTTCACGATGAGTGAGTGGCTTGTTGGGGACGTAAAGGTAAAAGGCAGCCATGGCTGCAGCAACCATGAGATGGTGGTGGAATTCAGGGCAGAGGGGAGAGTGAAAAGCAGGCACATACTGCTGGAGAGGGGGAATGAGGAAGACAGCATCAGACTGCTCTCAGTAGTGCCCTCTAACAGGACCAGAGCCAAAGGGCAAAAAGTGAAACACAGGAAGCTCCTCCTGAACATCAGGGAGCACTTTTTTGTGTGAAGATGACTAAGCACTGGCAGAGATTGCCCAGGAATGTTATGGAGTCTCCATACTTGGAGATATTCAAAAGCCACCATATTGTCCTGCATTCAGGTGGTCCTGCTTGAGCAGGGGTGTTGGGCCAGATGATGTACTGACCACTTCTTTTCCCTTCTGAAACAAGAAATACCTGCAGCATCTTCAACAGGTTTTTGTAGTACCTGTTTGGACAAATGGTTTGTGAATAGTCCTCGTACATGAGTGAAGAAAAATGTGCTCAGGAGTAGAGTGTATGCATACACCCATCACAGCTTTTATGTGCTTTGTCCTTATTTAGGGAAGAGACTGAAGAGAAAAAAAGTTTGAAGAAAATGATCTCTGTAATTATATGGCCTATGTGGCAGTTTTTCCTCTCAGCTGGAATTCTAGGATTCAAATTATATTCAGTAGGAAGCCTTCACTGTTTTTTACTGGCACTAAAAAAGTGTTTGAGAAAAATATGTGTCTATTTAATCACAGTTCTTGAATTTTATTCATTTTAGTAAGAGGTTTTAAGTAATTTTTTGAATTGTCATTTTAAGATTTTTTATTTACATACCACTTTCTGATGTAATTTTTACTTTGAAATGACAAATCTTCACAACGCAGTCAGCTGTAAGCAGAATTTTTTATTCTTCTTTCTTATCACAACTGTGCTTAACCATACTGTAATTACATTAACTGTTCTGTCATGTTTATCTTTGCAAGGACAAAAAGCTATCACAGGTAATCATGTCTGTAGTAGAATGCAATGCCAGCGTGTTACTAACCTGTGAATTATTTCTTTTATTGTGGTATATTAAAACAGATCTGACTTCAGCCCAGTAACCTCAGTCAATGTCTGTGGGAGTTACTTTTCCACTTTGTGTCTCAAATCAGAGAAATGAGATTGCCTCGGCCAAACTGTAAGGTGTGAAAGCTCCACTAACTTCAGTCATAGTTTAAACAGGAAGAAGGTATCAGTCTAAATTCCAGAATGAAAAGGTTTTAGCACTAAAAGTAAGGTAGCACAGACATGTTTAAATTATTACAGGGAGTTAAACCATGGGAAGTAAATGTGCCTTTTAGTGAAAGAGCTTATTTTTCTGTGGTTTACCTCAGTCAGAGACATGCAAAGAATAAGAAAAGAGTCAGGCACTGTGTCTTAGGTGAAACACATTCAGCTGGATAGCTAGCACATATCTCATATTGCCTTAGGGAGCAATTCCTGCATACAAAGATGAGCTTTGGGGGTGCATCATCAGGGGTGTGTGCATGCATGTGCCCTCACCCACATCCCTGTATGGCCAGACTCTCTCATCAGCAGTCTGATTGATAATTTAGTAATCATGACTATAGCAACACCAGCTTTCTTCTTTTGCCTCCACTGTAAAAGCTTGGCAGGATTCCTGCCTTCATATATACGTTCATTTACCCTCCTTCCTAATGATAAATATATAGCATATTCAATTTGGCTCATATACTTTTTTACTCTCCTTTTTTTTACTCAAAATATCTTTTGTCTCGCCTACTGAAGAGTGTAAATATGTTTCACCCAGTTATAGGGAAGTCCATGGTAATTCACTGCTGCCTGAGGCTCTCTGAGTTATACCTCTTTCACTCCCATGACAAAAACATAATATGGGTGCTTCAGGGGTAACATTTTCCATAGCAAGATGTACCTGGAAAACTATACAGTGCTAAAAAATAGAAGGAGCCTCTCATAAGTTGGCTTTCCTTCCTGAAATTTTGAACATTTCCATGATACTCCACACTGAAAATGTTATTTCTTTGTGTGAAACTTTGTTTGGTTGTGAAACACAGCCCAGTACAGGTACAGTTTGACTTCTATGTTTGAAAGAATAGAAACATATTAGTTAATACCATCTTATTTTCAAGTCAGTAAAAATAAGGCAAAAAATTATCTGAGAATTCCTTCACCCCTTAAATGTCTACATGGGTAAAGGTTTTCTGAAAATCTTGTGGTGTAACTGTTTTTCATCAGAAAATACCTGTTGGAAAACAGACAAAATGATTTGTGAAAACACAAAAATTTGCATTACCTTTCCTTAAAAATTGACATATGGAAAGCCTTCAAATAAGACCAAAATAGAAATTCTTTACTGTTTCAAATATAATACCTAGCTCTGTTTCAAAATTAGCTGTCATGCAATGTTAATTATAGGTGCTAGGCGCTACTTCAAAGCTAAACTGGACTACAAAGCAAACTACCTTTGAAGCACTATATAGGAATTTAAAGAGTTAAAATTCTGGTTTATCCTAGAAGTGTTCATTTCACTTTCTTGAAATTCTTGTGGATCTTTAGATAGGCAGAAATTTAGCTTTCTACCAGTTAATGCTCCTAATAAGTGAAAATTAATGGTCTGTTTCTTCTATAAGTCTAGTCATATTATAGGTTGTTACAATTCTCTGATATTATAAATTATTTTTCAACATTTTTAGTATCATAAAAGTGTCAGGCATTACTCAGAAAGAGTGAAGATAGTCCCTGATTAAGTGAATTCTCACTGTAAAATATTGTAACAGCAATATTAACAATTATTTTCTCTATATACCACTTCATTAATGATCTGTTCTCTATTTTATCAAGACCAATATGTTGTGTTAATACATGATCTGTGGAAATTCACTGTAAAGTGTTTAATTCTGTTCCTTCTTCTTTTTTTTTCTTTCTTAATATGTTGTCGTATCTCTTAATAATTGCTTAATTTTACATAATAAGAAATAATGCAATAACATGACAAAGCTGCTAATTGTTCTTCAGTTGTAGCAGGAGCACTGTAGAGATTGAATAAAATGTGCTGGATAATGTAGAAAGAGGGAAATAAATTAGTCTGGTAGAATTAGGTTAGCAAGCAGTAGTTAATTCTGGTAGAGACACATTTTGATTTCCAAATCAAACAGATATAGTAAAGAAATCCAATATATTTTGAGGAAGGCAAGGGTAAACCTACAGATACAGACCTAGACACTGTGAGCTCTTATTTACATTTGAGGAGCCATATTGAGCCATTATCCACACTGATGGGGGTTCTGTAAAAATAAAGAGGGTGGGAATCTTAGGCTCCTTTCTTTCCTTTCTTTAGTTTCCAGCCAAAATACATACACATAGATCAAAAAGACTTTTTTAAAAATTGGCCTGCAAATAGTTTTATAAATTAAATTGGTCCTTAATTGCTATTCATTTTACTAATGTTTTCTGCATACCTTCAGCTAGTAGCTAATATACAAATAGGAAAAAACAAAAGGATTTAGAGAAGTTATTTGTCAAGTATTCATGGAGAGTATATTTTTGTTTTGCAGTGTACATCTCATTCTAACTGCTACATTCAAATATAAGGAAGAAAAGCATTCATAGTGATGCATGCATAAGTTCAAAGGTTCTGCTTCAATTACCGCATATTCACAAGCCTCTACAAATCACTAAATACTCAAAAATTACAGAATAGTGAATACACAAAGAGGGAAGGGGAGAAGAAAGACACAACAAAAAACTCATAGCCTTTTTAAAGATTATTATCAAATAGAAAGAAAGTCAAAGCTTCCCAAGAAAGATAATAACCACAAGTTATTTGTCCATCTCCAGGAATCCCAATAGTAATAAGTTTGGTTTTCAGCTTCAGAGGATCATTTCCCAGCATTTTAATGGTAGGTACAAGAAAAAATGCTCTTCCCATCAATTTCTATTATCTGAATATGAGCAGCACAAACTCTTATAGAGTAGCTAAATATTTCCCAATAGTGTAAACAAATTAATAGCTCTGAAAGAGGTGTCTCTTGTTTTAAATTATTGCTGTGGATACAAAAAGCCAGAGACTAAACAGATTTTCTTTTAAATGAAAGAACACAAGGAAAAAAATTAATAAAAAGTTCAGTCTACCTATGGAATATCTAACCACCAGATGCTACTTCTTTTCCCTGTTTTCTCCTTCCCCTTTGTACTTGCTACTAGCCAAATATAAATTCCTTCTCCATCTTTATGCTTTCTATCTTTGTTTTCCCCCCAGGACCCCTCGAACATTGGACATTTCCTGCTCTCCCTGCTGCCAGTGCCGTGCAGAAGGCTGCAATCCCAACACAGGCTCTAACACTTGCAGGCAGTGAGTGAACAGAGGGTATACTGTCTTGGGGAGTTCAAAGTCACCGTGGAGTGGCAGGAGAACAGCTCAACAGCAGGAAAAGTACATTTCCTTCTACTTATTTCCTTCTGTTTATTTCTATAGCTCTGCAATAGCAATGAGGAATAAGTCTGAGATCAGGAAGCAGTTGCCCCTTCTGCTGCCCTGTAAATTATATTCTTGCCAGGCCATTGTGTAAACTCTTTCAGTTTTCTGAGAGATTTCCTGATGGATCACAGTACTGGAAGTGACACCTACAGCTATTGGAAATAATGGCCCATAGCTGCAACACAAAAGAATTAACAACAGCCCTGTATATTCAGGATAACACCTTCATAATCTGTATCATCACTTCAGAGTGAATTCATACAACAAAACCAAACAAGAAGATAGACAGGTTGTTTGCACTGTGAGTAAAATGAAAATACCATTTTTTCCCCCCAAATTCTGTCATCATTATTTTCCATTTTTTCTCTCCTTTTGAGAAAGCAAAGATGGTACAGATAAACCTAAATGGATCTGAATAAGAATCATGGTGTTGTACTACTGCAGACACAGCTTAGAGAAAACCCTTTTCTGTCACCAGTGAGTAGTTGAGGGATACATTGCTGAAGACCTAAGGGGTTTTTTCAACAGAAGAGATATAAATATGCTTTTTACAGAATCCTAACTGTGGTTTCAGTGTTGATCTAAAAATAAGAAAATAATTCTCCATGACGCGTTTTCAATAATGCTGTAGATCTCTTTTTGTATCTCTTCTGACAGGATGTGTCAGCTAATGCAATAACATTTTATCTCTCATGTAATGCTCTGCTTGATGCACCCCACTAAGCTGTGCTCCCACAGACACTAGTGGTGAAGGAAAAGTCTGGTTTAAATGGAGACAAGAAAAACCTGAATAGTGCCCCAATCAGGAAATTCCAACAGTATAGATCACATCTTTGTTGTTGTGTTGTGTCATGCCCACGAAGGTACGGAATACATAGCTTGAGTGGGATTTAGCTTCAAATGAAGGTGTCTTTAGCTGTGTGTCATCTGACACCCATTTGTATAAGTTCCCACTATGTGGAGCAGTGATTGAGGGCTCCAGTCAGTATTGCAGTTCATACAGATATCCAATTCCTTCTAAAATTACTTAGGGTACCTGTGATAGCTTCAAACATTTGATAAATGTGTCCAAACATGCACAGGAGAAAAATACTTTGCAAGGCCTTTAGCTGAAGGATGAGACATCCAAAGAAGGCTTCTTAAACCTCTCTGACTGCCTGTATGCAAGCAGCTAAGTTACAACTCCTGTGGACAGTGAGCTGGACCATTTTCTAGGCTCCATTAACTCTATGGATTAAATTTCTATCGATGACTGTTCAAATCTCCAAGTAAATCCCTTTCTCTCACTCTAGACTTTTGAAAAGTCCTGTGGAGACAGCTGAACTCAGTTCATAGGAAACAGTTTTGATAGGAAAAGGTTAAGCTCAGGTTCTGGGTTTATTTCAGCCTAGGGAACTGCCCTGAAGCACGGCCATCCTGCTTTCCCCTTCAGCATCTCTGCCCATGGATCTCTGCAGAGATATGGGCATAGGAAGCATTTTGCTAATGTGCTTACCTGATGCTGCCAAATTTTACTCATGTCAGTATGCTTTGACATGATTATTGCCATCTGAATTTTAGAAGTTGTTTTATTTCAGGGGTAATTTGCAACAATTAACTTGGAAACCAACAATAACAACTAGTGACTAAAGAAAATAATATCTGCATAACCTGTTTATTCCTCATTGAATCCTTCAGAATTTATTATTATTATTATTGTTGTTGCTGTTGTTGTTGTTATTATTATTATTACTAAAACTAAAGTGATCCAAATATTCCAACTGCATTTAGGGTCATAAACTCTTTGTCAAGTTTCAGTCAAATGCTAGTGGAAATGTCCCAGGCTAGAAATCAGATAAAAGAAGGTAAATAACATAATCTCTCAGAGATCTTCTATAAAATAGAGACTTTCTAATGAAGGAAGAAACTTATTCAAAATATATGTAAAAATTAATGACAACTACCTGATGCTATTTAAACAGAAAATAATCATCGATAAAAAAGAAGGTTTAACAACTGTGCTCCATCACAAAAAATATATTCACCACTTTTCACAGTCTGAAACCACCATCAGTCAATAATAGATAATATTTACTCTCTCCTGCTAGGGAGCCTTTTTTATGTTTTAATGGAATACATTGAATGTAGGTTACTATAGTTACAGCAGAATTTCAGAATGAGTTTTGTTTTATCATAATTGCTGCATATTAGTATATAAAGAGCTGAACCCTGTCTTCCACTGGTAGCACTAATTTGTGCCTAGAGACAATTCTCTCCCCTCAGAAAATCGAACAACAGCTTAAAATATGCTGTAAGTTTGTGGTCTTTCCCAGTGGGAGTGGAAAGTTTCTGCAAGTCAAGCTGTTTGTTGTTTAGAGCCTGGGACTGCTGGGATCGGCAGCATAGAAAGGTGAAGCTGCAAAAATCCATCACCAGCAGTAAAGGGAAATTAAAAGTGTTCCCTACCCCACCCCAGACATGTTGAATTATAACCACAATACTTCCCATCACTATTGTTTCTGAGCAGACCGGAACACTAATGAATTTGTCTGGGATTTTTACAGAACCATAAGAGAGTTCAGAAACTAACAAGGAATGCAACATAAGCTCTATAAAGATCCAGTTTTTATCATCATGGTATTTTCTAGCATAGAAAACTATTGTTCCCAGGTTGAAGAGGCCAGGAAGGAAGAGCTTCTCCATCATGCATTCTTTATTAATCCGCATAAAGACTAATACCTATCAGATACTTCCTTCCCTCTTTAGAGAGTGGAGTTGTGCGAGTAATTTTTTCCAGTGGGAGTAATTGGATTTTTAATCTCTCCCAGAAATATTGAAAAGTGGGAGATCACAGCATCATGGAAAATTTAGGTGTGAGGTAAAAGGTAAAAGCCTAACTGAGATCTCAGCTACCTTCAAGAAGCTACATGTGCAGAACTTCCACTGCAGTCCCATATTGCTCCATGTTGAGAAGTCAAACAAAACTTCATATAATATGCTGAAGTACTTGAAAAGCCAACATATCTGAAATTACGGCTATTATGTTTCCCTGAGCAAAAAATAAGTCTTCCAAAATGACTGACTGGTCAATGACTGACAGCCTGACAGGATTTTTTTCTGTTGCTTTTAAAATGCGACTGTCCTGCAAGTAAAATGCAAAGGGAAAGGCAGTATGTCATACAAAATATGGAAGGACAAGAAACTAATGCCAAGTCAAAGATTGCCTTCTCCAGTGTGACAACAATTGTATGGATTGCAGGAGATAGTAGTCTTAAACATGCTACACTTCAACGACTACAGTTTTGTAACAGAAGATGACTCAAGTGGTACATTGCATAAAGAAGCGCGGAAAAAGAACGTACATTATCTTAGTAATGCCTATTGTTTCCTCAGATTCAAAAAATAAATTTTTGTTTACATTATAGATGACAAATTACTTTATAAAATCAATTTAAATATGTCTAGTAGTATTTAATCTTCTTTTCATATCATCTTTTTAAAACATATGTTTTGAGGATTAATGCTATCAAGACAATGAATTAAGGCTTAACATTCTTGGGTTTATTCCTGGTCCAGTCTAGAAGGGCCATATCTTGATAATCTTAACCCATGTGATCTTATGGATAAGAATGTTGAAGAAAATTCCTATTTTCTTTTTGAACATGATCTTAAATGTTTATACATCAATATTCTTTCCTGAAACACTTTCTCCTCTTTAACAGAACAAGGTGATTTACTTAAACCTAGTAGGTACAAAGGGTCCCACACACCAAATAATTTTCCTCACACAATTAGAAAAGCTGAGTACTTTGACTCAAGTCCAGAGCTGTCCACAGATCATCCAGGAAGAGAAAGTAGGTGACATCTATTGGATAAACTGCTGTTTCTGTCTCATCCAGCTCCAGTTTGGGGCCCATTTACTTTGTGTTTAGAGTTACAGCTGACAGAATAAGTGGGTTTTGTCATGCTCTGGAGAAGAAGCAGGTGCTTGTGCCCACCAAGGGTGCCTGTTTATTGCTTTTAATGCGTCTTTTGATGTTTAGTTCATTTTACCCCCATTATCCATTCTCATGTCTTTCATCTAGCAATATACAATGCTGACTGCAAAGTGCATCAGGAGACCAGTAAGATTTATGTATAATAGTGTATGAGCACACAGAAACTCAGTCTTTATCCTCAAATATTTTATTACAAATAGACAAGTTCAAGACAAAGGATGGGGAAAAAAAAAGCAGCAGAATGTCTTGTCCAAAATTGCATAACAAAAGAGACCAATTTCCTCCATTCTATATACTCTTTATAGACAGCTTTATGGTGACTTTTTTACTCGTGCCTTTGATTAATGCATTTGTACCAGTTTTCTCTTTTTTATTCCATTCAAAAAACCCCACAGTATTTAAATGCCTGAGTTGCGTGAAACAGTGACTGAAATTTTCAATATCACTCAGCAATTAACATCTGCTCTCTAAACTCTTGGTCTTCTGTTTTTAGACACAAATGAGACATGGACCACTATGAGATTTGTCTAGAATGTAAGGCTTAATTTTGGCCACTAATGTTCAGGGAATTTTTGTATCTCGCTGAGACTTCATACAGAATCAGAGCTCTCATTCACAGCATGAGACTTCCAAGTTTTTCTGGACTTGACTCCTATTTCCTAGTATTTATTTTAATATTCTTCATATGTTTGTTGACTCCTATAAATTCTTTTCTTTCTTCCGTATAGCACCTGTATATGGTAATGTAGACTAAACCAGTAATTAATCTGCTACTTATTTCTTTTCTTCCTCAACTCCACACAGCAAAAACACAGAGATGAAGAAATAGCCACTGTTAAACAAGGAATCATATGTGTGTAGAGAAGACACTATAAGAATGAATGGGGGAAGGGAAGGGAAAAGGGAGGTTGTCCTTTAAAAGGTATTGAACCATTGACCTTAAGAGTTTTTTATTCTTGTCCTGAGAGAAGCTGCTAAAGTACCTCACCACAGGAAAGAAATGAGAAATTTTGAGGGCTATTGAGCACTGAATTCTCATGGTGGCTCAGCAAAATGTTACTTAGAACAGGTGTTTCTATAATTGTAATACATTGAGGAAGTTTGTGTGTTCAATATCCCCTCAAGACTTACTAATATGTCTCTAATGTCTCTAGAAATAGTATGTTGGACTGCCAAAGAGTATGGAATAAAACGTCTCTCAAGGCTGGTTGAAGATATTTACAATTAAGTACATGTTTTTGTAGAGCTGGCTTTTTACAGAAATGAGGAGTTTTGGAACAAGCCCTAATAGAACCTACCTTAGTGCAAGGACTTTTATTTTTTGGCTTGGCTGTTCAAGAGATCAACCTGAAGGGCAGGAGATCCCCCATAGGACAGGTGCAATTTTAAGGCTCTAGGCCCATGCATCATGAGAACAGTTGGGAAGCAATCTTTCCCACAGTTTTAAATCCAGACACTATTATTACAGCATAAACATAATATGGCCAATTTGCGATTTCAATTAACAATTAAAATATAACTATTTAGTAAAAATGGAAAACAGATGGTAAAAATAAAATTAAATGCCCATGGCTATGAAATTTGCTCAGATTAAATGGAGGAGCAGGAAAGGAAAACACATTCAATAAAAAAATAAAAGATTTACCACCTCTGAGGACATTTGGGAGGACTGGAAGAGATAAATGACCAGAATGCATTCTCCCAAAGTAACTTAAGCATTTTTTTATGCTTAGATTCAGTACTTCTGAACTGGAACTTTGACAAGTACTGTAAATAGGAATAAATATATAGAATATGAGTAAAGTTTGGTGAAGCAATGTGACAAGTGACACTGTTAGGTATCATTAAGAGTTTAGCACTGTAGAAGGCAGGTGAATCCTTGAATGGGCTAGGATATTTTCTCATGTTAAGAAGAAAAATTGTCACAATTGAAACAATTAGGAGAAAAAGGAGGTGGTTGGGTTTTTCACAGTGTCAAATGTGTAAGCTTCCTTTTTTGTACTTCAAGTAGAGCAGTTACTTGAAGCCCTGAAAACATGCAGTAAGAGTGAACTGTAAATAGGCATGAAACACAGCAAGGTCACAGTTTCTGACCTCTGTGATTATCCAGGGATATTTTACTTGCTGCAAGCCATTTTATTTCATAGGAAAGATTCAGAATGGAATTGAATTCAGTATGTCACTTCAAGCTACCTGCGCAAACTATTCTTGGGAAATATTTTAGTTAATAAATTATACCCTTTTTTGCTGGAAGATTATTAGGAAAAATATTATAATCCCTGTAAATATGTTCATTTTCTTTATACAATTGAAGTGCTTTGGACAAACATTTTTCAGTCAGCCTTCCTGTTGCAAACTATTAATTTCATTACATCCTTGACTATTCAGCATGCATTATTTCTTATTCAAACGGTGGGATTGGCAACCTCAGTTCATGGCAGTCGCCCTGACTATTTGACTGGATTTCTAAATGCTCATAAATAGAGTAGAAGAATAGCCGGGGTAAATAAGAGATATCTGCATTCATAAGCAGATGGGTTTGGGTTTGCAGGCTTATTGGTTAATGAATGGAGGAGATCCAGTCCCAAATTATCCTGGTAAGAGGAACACTGGCCAAATGTTCAGTGAAGATTTGACATGTGTCATTTTAGCAGGTTTTACATGAGTTCCTTTAGTCCAGTGAGGCACCTGAATCCCACGTTGTCACAGATCTACAGCCCTTCTTCCTATGTGTAAGACAAGCCAGGATATTTTGCTGCTAATCATGTCTCCCCTCAAGGACTACTGCCTTTGGATGTAAACACAGCAGAATTGAAAAGCAATTCAGGACTTGCCAGAATGCCTGACAGTTTCTTCCGCATTTTCCAAGCTCAATTTCAGACAAAGAGTACCATGATGATATAGCAAGTACTCAATACCAACATTTCAAGCCTCAGCAGAGAGAAACAGAACTGACGGTGAGGCCCTTAATCAGGATGCATGAACAGGCTACAATTCAGTTTACTCTTGCAAAGCTGTGCTGGGACAAATAAATCTTCCCTAAAAGCTACAGAAGCTGAGGTAAAAAATCACATCTCCCCCACAAAAAAAAAAAAAAAAAAAAAAAAAAAAAAAAAAAAAAAAAAAAAAAAGGCAAAACAAACAACTTGCCCCCCCCCAAAACCCAAACCTGACCCTTTTTGAGCCCATCAGTTCAGATAAACCAAACATGAAGTCTTTTCTGCAGAACTCAAAATCTCCCATTCTCACATTTCCCAAGCAATATATTGCACCTTCTGAGCCTTTTTTATATTGTAGTAGTTATGACTTTAGTTGCTCTTTCACATAATCCTTGAGCATCACACCTAAACTGGTGACAAAAGTGACAGAGGCAATTCTAGCCAGTCCCATCACTAGGGATTACATGGCCATGATTTTACCCTTTCACTCCACATGCTAGTACTACAGAGCCCAGAGAGGAGCTTTGCTGTTATACACCTCTGAAAACCACCAATCCATAAAAGGAGAGGTGCCCTGTCCTGAACGGTGCTCTCATCTGAATGGGTCCCCTGTCAGCAGAGGGGATGTGGCCAGAGCCCCTAGATGGGGAGAAACGTGCCTGTGTCTCAGTGCTGGACAGATCCCTCGTGAGGGCTGGGTAGCTGTGTCCTGTAAAAGGCAGCATGCAAGCCATGAGACACCATGCCAGCTGACACATGACTGGTGCTCAGAACATGAGTCTCAAGAATTCTATAGATATAGATATCTATATATATCTATAGATATGCTACAACACTCCCTATTGGAACAGATACTAGAAACTGGTTTAGGGGTTCCAATTTTCCAAGCTTTCTCTCACTCTATCCATCAGTTTCAATGTCAGCTATAGCCAACTGGCAATTTTACACATAGGCAAATGCAGGTGCTGCCAGAGTGCATAATGCTGCAAAATTCTATCACCATGTTTCTGCATAGAATTGTCCACTGCCTTGCTCCTAGGTGAGACTCCTAAAAATAAAAGGTACCAACTCTTCATGTCTGGACTAGCAGAATTTTTCTTCCTGTTCTGCACTCTGTGCAGGATACTTGGCTAGATGGGAGTAAGGCAAACACATTTAAATGATGGTAATTGAAGCTGGGAAAAGCCAAATTATAAAGTAATGTTATAAGACCATAATTACCCTAGAACTGTGCCTCATGTTTAACAATGGCTGTCTGCAGTGCCATTAAAATAATGACTTTCAGATTTGCCAAGACTTTTATTATAAGAAATCCTGGCCACAAAATCTTATAGATCATTCTTCAATTGGTTTAAATTGGTGCACATCCACCGAAGTCACTGCATGAAGATATGACCTTTATACTCAAAAGACCCAAAACATTCAGCAATTAGGTAAGCAGACAGTGCTCTGGTAACACTGGATATTATGACACATGGCTCAAATTTGCTCAGAGAAGCTGAAGTTATTTAAGCTGATATACTTAAAGGTACAGAAAATTTTGAATGTATATCATTTATGGGGTAATTTTCATGCTTATTTAGACCTGTCACAGAAGAACAAGTCAAATGTCTGAATAGATGTAATTTTAAAAATGCTGACTCAGAGAAAATATCTTGTGTTCTTTTCTACAGCCACCCTTAGCAGCCTTTCATATAGTGACAGCCTGATGACCATACCATGCTGTTAGATCTTCCTTCTGTTCAAAATATGCCTTAATGGGCTTAAAAAACACAATTTGATAATCCTAACTTGCCATACTTTTTTCATACAGTATCAGAAATATGTATGTCTTTGTTTTTATCAGGTTGCTACCACACAGCAAATGATACAAATTCAACACTCACTCTTTTAGAGGACAGGCTGTCCTGACTTTGATATATTCACATATCTAATGTCAGAGGCAGAGCAGTGATGTGGCATTGAATGCTGACTTTTCACTGAATTCTACTATAGCTCAGATAACACCTGATTTTTCTTCATGGTTTTCTCCTGGGGCCATAAGAGAACCACCCGATCCAGCCTCCTGACTATTGTGCTGTCTTTGAATTACTGCCTTATCTCTAACTGACTTTTTTAATTAATTGCATTATGAACACAGCCTGACTGCACACACTAATAGGCATCAGAGTGTCCACAAGAGCAACTGTGAGAAAGAAAAGGAAAGAAAAGGAAAGGGAAAAGAGAATCAGAATGAAAAATAGAGAGGCTGAGAAATGGCATAAGAAAGCCACACAAAAAGCTTCACACGGACATGGACAATTATGAAGTATTTGCACAAAAACCCACCTCTGTCCAAGGTTCCAAGGTGTGCTGGTATCCATCTTAACTCCCCATTAGTTCACAAAACTTTTGTTTCAATTAATATTGCTTATTAATTAATATTGCCTATTTTCAGCATGAGACATTCACAATGCAGACTTTCCTTCTGCCAAATTTGTGTGTGGAGTCTCCTCCTCTGCTCATTCTCTTTACAACTAAACCAGCTGGTGCCACTTGTGGCGAAACCATGGATCTGCCTGGCTCCTCTTTTGTTTACTATTAGTCTTTAAACGTCTTCACCTCTTTGCTTGAAACTAGATAATGGATTTAATAGATACAGAAGAGAAAAGAGTCTGACAAACTAGTGCAAACACAAAACCCTCATTTTCTTCAAATATTAAGATGAAAATAATTCTCTGGTTTCTATCATTCTTTTTTTCCTCTACTTAGTTAACCAAGGCATTGATCTCAAGTGTATTGTATGGTTACTCCACTCTTGGGGTTTTGCTGAAAGAATTTAAGTTAGACTTCCACGAATTTCGACATTAGATTCTGTATTTTCATTTTAAATATTCCTAATTAGGTAAAACATTTTCTGCACCTAATTTTAGTAGAAGAACAGCCATACAGAGTGATAGCCAAAGTCTATCTAACTGAAGATCTTCAGTGTAAGCTGTAAAACTTTGCATTTATTTAATTTATTCGGTCTTCCATTTGTAAATACAGGCCATTTGTTATACCAGCATACATTTTTATAAGATTTAAACATCCCACCAGCAATGTAGTTCACAGTTGGTTTGTATGTACCATCTGGGCTTTGTATATAAAATGAGGCACCTAGCCTTAATTTTGGAATCATTTGCAGGAGGATCTATTATATGTTGTGCTGGTTTAGTCTGCTTCATGTTTGGAAGGTAATAATTCAGTAGCATTTCTAGGACTTGGCATTTGGCACACCATCTGGGGTGGTAAAGACTCTGCATATGGGAGATGGTATAGTCCCAAGTATTTTATCTCTCTAACACCCTTCTCACTAAAGGAACATTCACTTAAAGAAGCAAAATTCATTGCAAGCATAGTATGCTGCCATGAGAAGGAAAGCCAAAGAAATATATACAGTGTTTTTCTACTCATGCAGTATTGCTCCTTCATAATACATTTCTAATATGACAAAAAAAATGTGCATTGTAAGCACCTAATAGTATTTTTTCTCAGCTTGCTCCCTTTGGTCTTGTTTATACTTTTCTGCATGACACAAAACCCCTCTCCATTCTTGAGATTTGTACCTCTTTGATGTTTGGAGACTACCAGGTACCCTTCTACTTGTTAATTAAGTATACACAGAGAGCTAGATTTTCAGATAGTCTAGGCTTTTTGATACTGATTTCTAAATTCATGGCAGAAAGGTATTTCAATACTTGTACCAATGTTTTCAATCTAGCCCAGTGCAGTTTATCCATTTAATCTTTCTTCACTGCATCTGACCATTTGTCTATCACTTCAGTTTCTTATAGTTCCTTTCATTAATCATTCCAAAAATCCAATTTTATGCTTTGATTGCCAATGCTGTATAGACCAGGACTGTTTCTGTGCTCAAAATTAAACTACTATTCCCATATATGACTGTATCACCTTGTTCCATGAGACAATAATACCTATGCACCTATAACTTCACTTGCCCTTTTCCTTGCCCTTTCAAGTTGTGCCCATTATCTGCAACAATTATATTTTATTCTCTCATCTTTTCCAGATTGTTAAATCCTCATTCAATATTTGCCTCAAATTATACCATCAATGGTGCCTTGCACTTTTATAATTTATTTATTATTTTATCACATCAGTCTCTGACCCACTGTATTTTTCTTTCCTGTAAGGGCATTTAAACCTCCTCCTAATTTATGCCATGCGTAAATGTTGTCAATGAGTTGATGTATTCTTCTCTCCAAATCAGGAATGAAGACGTTAAATAAGCCTTGATTTACTACCAGCATTGCAACAAATGACTGTGTATCTCCCTTCAACTTGATCCATCAATATTCTTTGTTTATGGCCTTTGAGCTAATCTTCAATCCATGTGACAGTCCACATATTTGTCAATTTGAATTAATTGCATGAGCTTTCATGGATGCTATACCAAATGCTCCACTCAAGTCAAACTATATTAGGTCTGCCATTTTCCTCTCATTTGCTTATTTGGTAATGCTATCAGAAGAAGTAATCAAATTTGTCTGATAAGATTTATTTTCATAAATCATGCTGCTTACTTTTCATGGTTATCTTATCCTCCATCGGCTGTTCTGTGCTGGTTCTTCTACACATTGACTCTGATTTTACTATTTACCCCCCAAAAAAGCAAAATCACTGATCAGCATGCTATTCTTTATGCCCAGCACAAGGTTAGAGATCTATTTCAGCATTAATCAGCAACAGCCTTTTATATTTAAGTGAATTTTAGGTTACATCATTGCACCAAAGGTTGGGTTATTTCTCCCACGCACTATGGGGGGTTTATTGCACATTAAAGAAAACCAGCAAAGCTAGTAGAACCAAGAGGCAAAGAACAATGTGTCCCTTTTGTGAATTACAGAAAACACATCAGCCATTTCCAGCTAAGACTCCTAGCATTTGAAAGGTTCATTGCCCAGGAAATAAAATCACAATCATTTAAAATACCAAGGGTTGTTCACAGCCACTGCTTTTACAGTTGCCTCCCTTTTACCTGACATAGCAGAGATTAAACAAGAGACCTCCAACATGGAAATAGATTAAACAAGATACTTTATAAAGCCAGACTCTGTAGTTAGAACTGTTAACATAATTACAACTTGTGCATTTTGATTTTCAATACACAGCTCACTTACAGGGAGACATCTTCGCTGTTACTTTGGCAATGCTACAACTATCCTATTTCTTAGACAACAGAGAAACAGAAAATCACAGCTAATGTCCCAATAAAATTTTATGTTCTGTGTACAAAAGTCATGTGGTCACTGGCCTGGTTGAATGAGGAGTGAGTATTTTGGGTTATTTCTGCTGAATTTCATTTTCTGTTTGTGTCAGAATAGCAGTCACCAGACAGGACCCTTCAGTTACCCACCAGCTCCATAGGTTCTTAAAACATATCTGCCCCCAGTGTCCCACTTCTGCCCCCACCATGTATCTTCCATCTCTGTCCTTCACAAATATATATTTATTTCTACAGTGAGTTTCCAGTTCTCACTGGTTTTCAGTTTTCCTGTTAGGTGAGACAGATGAGAAGAGAGACAGGTATTCTGGGAATCATCTTATCTAGCTTCAGACATCTAAAGGACAGTTGATGAAGCCCAAATTTCCTCTCTAAGCTACCCTTATTGCCAAAAGTCCTTCTAGTTTTTAGCAGACAATGTGATCTGTCCCAGAGGCCTATTTTGTACTAAAATAATCTCTGCCTAGAATCAACTTATCCAAAAGATGATATCTATCTATTTCACTACAGTGATGCAAAGGAACTTAGAACAATGAACACAATGAACTACATTTTAGATGCCAAAGTTATGGTGCATGAATCCTACACAATGTGTCATAAAAGCACATAAAAATAATGTCATAAGATAAACTATAAAGGTCTTTGTGTCTCAGAAGAGCTGCTCCGAGTAAATGATCTCAGCTGAGTGGAAGTCTCAAATGACAACATTTGCCAGCTGCACAAATTCTGTGGATATGTCATTAAGGGATGATGCTATCAAATTATCTATCTTGTGGTATAAATAGTCATACCTTTATCTGTTCCACTAGGTCTCTATTGATTAATACTTGCTGAGAAGTGATTTGCATGTTTCAAATGTGGTAATGGTTTTTATTAATAATACTACTTCTTGTTAAGGAACACAGGCATTTCTCTCATTTTTTTATTGACACAAAATCAATTTCATGATTTACCCTAAAATTGCATTAAATGACAACTTCCTTAAAGACTTTTTAAAATAATTTATAAATCAGTGGGTTTTTTCCTCTCTGAAGCCTAAACGTACATGCTGGAGCAGTTTGCTTCTCCACAATTTATCCTGAAAGTGGGTTTGTGGATCTACAAAATTTCTCACCCTTTCTTTCTCTGTCGCCTTCCTTGGTTTTCTTTTCTATCCAAAAGGGACTTATTGTACCTGTCTAGCTTTAGCTTTGAAAATGTATGGGCCAATCTAAAATATATTGCCCTTTCCCCCGAAACAACAATTGACACAATGTAGTCCAGTTCTACTTACACAGAAGTGAGAGTTTCGTAGTGATCCATGACCTTGTAAGGCTCATTATTAGATAGATACCAATTTGTCATGCTGTGCCTAGCTATCAGCTTTTCTAGTCACTCACTTCATGCTTCTTGTGGCAAATTATATTTGACTTTCAATTTAAAATCCAGGGTACTTTAATGTAAAACCTCAGTATAATAATGGTGATGAAGCAGCAGGGCATGCAATTTGACAGAATGGATTTTTCTAGTTTATTGTGGCAGATTCCCCTCCCCCAGTCCCAAAGATAAAAAAAGAAGGAAAGAAAGAAAGAAGAAAGGGAAGAAAGAAAGAGAAAAAGAAAGCCAGCAACACTCTCTTGAAACCCTGGTGGAAGCTGGGAAGACTGTAGATACAGCAGCAGTGTGTAATTTAAAAATGGAGGCTCTACTGTTGCTCCCTGAGCACAACTTAAAATACATTAGATGCATCATGACAAGCTATAATTCATGAATTCATGAATGAAGATTTAATTCCTTTTTAATGAAAAAAAAAATGTTCCAGCTTCTTTGACTGAGTTACTGAACTTAATATATGTTACACAGCTCCTGTCAGACATAAGTAATGCTGATCTCTTTTGTCTTGATGCCAAGCACCTACTATTAAAGGTGTCATAGGCATGGAAACCCTGATACAAGGGATGCATTATTTCAGTACTTTTTAATGAGGATTTGCTTTTAAACAATGCCTTGTACAGGATACTGGGGAGGGGAAATTTCCCACTTCAAGCAAAATTACTGTGATTTGGGATTTATATTTTTATTATAGGAAGATATCATGATGTGAATTCTGATTGGACAGTATGGCACATTATGGAACTTGTTTAATGTACAGGATTTTTTTCTCCTTTCTTTTTCTACATGTAGCAAAGATCATGCATACATTTAAAATCTAAGTTTCATTTTGAAAATAATAATCATCAAATTTGGTAACCTAGATATTAAGTAATCCTGTAAAGCTAATTCTCTAAACCCATTTGAAGACTCAACAGAAAAACATAACTCTAAGAATAACTCAGCCCATGTATTTTAGAGTGAGATTAATCCCAACCAACCTCAGGCTTTTAATACTTATGTATTGAAGTTCTAGCAGTACCTTAAAACATCCTTCTTAGTAAACAGCTAGAAATATGCATTTTTAGAAGATGAATCATCTGGTTTAACTTACAGACATACTTTAGGATAAAATTAATTGCCCTTTAGGCATATTTCTTGCTCTCTAGCAAGGAAAATATTGAGAGCTTTGATCAGACTTGCACATCCAGCTTCAAATCATACAGGCGAGCACAGGTGTTTTCTCACACTTCAGCTCCCCAAATCCTGATAAACTGACTGATTTTTCAGACAAGACATGTCTCTTGTCTCTCCCATGAATATCAAAGATTTGCTATGGACGATTAAGTTTGAGATAAAGAAGATTGTAGACAGCAAGATTTCATTCTAAAAACTCACCCATGCAATTTCTGGAAATAAAATGGCATGCAGTAAAGATTTTGCCAGGCCTCAGTCTTTAACTGCTAGACTCAGGCATATTCACACTGAAGTAGTAAAACTTTGGTTTGTCAATGAATTTTTATTTCTGAGCTACTGTGTAGTACACCAGACTGAGGTATGTCATTAAGGTTGGAAAGGACCTTAAAGTGCATCCAGTCAGCCATAACCTATCACTGCCAAGTCCAGCACTAAGCTATGTCCCAAACTACCACATCTACATGGCTTTTAAGCACCTCCAGCAATGGTGACTCCACCACTTTCCTAAGAACCCTGTTCCAATGCTTTACAGCCCTTTCTGTGAGCAAACTCTTGCTAATGGCCAATCTAAATTTCCCTCAATCTAATTTGCTGACTTTGAGTCTGTAATTTGCTGGTAAATTGAAACCTCCAACTTACAGAATATTTCATCAACCTCTTCATTCATGTTGAGTGGGCTATAACAGACTTCCACCAATATATCTGCCTTGTTGACATTACCCCTGATTGTGACACATAAACACTTGACCCTCTCATTTCTATCGTCAAGCCCTAGAGAGTCAAAACACTCCCCCCCACACAGGACTCTCCCTCCTTGCCTATCCCTTTTGGAGAATTTACAGCCATCCATTGCAGCACTCCAGTAGTCTGAGTCATCCCTCCATGATTCTGTGATTGTGACTCTATCACAGTTTTCCTGCTCCACAGTGGCTTCCATTTCGTCCTGGTTGCTGTGTGTTTTGGTGTAGATACGTCAGTAAAGCTATTGATCCTGCCGCAGTTTTGGAAGGAAAAACTTTAATTCCTACAAGACCATTGTCAGGTGCTTCCATGACTTCTAACAATTGGTAGTAAAAGCATTTCTTTCCTAGAAAATAGTAAAACACCGACACTCCAAAAGAACAGACAAAATATCTTTATTTTTTAACCAGGCAGCTGCAGCTGAAAGGAAAGGAGACAGTAAAAGCAAAATTCAGAAGGATCACACTAAATGTACAATTTAATCATCTAAACAGGGCTATTTTCTGTTGCTTTAAGTTCCAAAAAGCATCATTTCCGCCCTTTAGCTTTCATCAAAGAGATATGGATCCACCATCTGTGACAAATTTACAGCCTATGTGGATATTCTGGATAATAAAAACTGTCAGTGGTACTAAGAGCCTACATATGAGCAAGTGAATCCCATCCTGTATGTCTACATCTCAGCTAGTTGTCCTATGCTTCCTTTATAGTTATGAGGCACTCATAGAGAATAATTCATTTGAGCAATTTTAAGTGTCTAGTGTGGAATGAGTTGCTTCATTCAGTACACAACTAGATTTCTTCACTGACTCTAATGGAGTCCAGGGTTTCTCTTTTAAGCATCTCCACTGTAGATATAGCCATTTAATCAGACAATTCTAATCCTCCATAGAACATAACAAGCTCTTCTGACTTTTCAGAAAGTAGTAACACAGGGTGGCAAACATCACAGCTTCAGTCTGTTTCCATAACATAATTCATAAAACACCCCAAACCACCACAGCTAAGGACTTTGAGTAAAAGGGATGAAAAGCCTTGAATCCAGTGTATGCTGCAGGGAGAAAAAGTAAAGATTACATGTGCCACTAATGTTAAAGGCCCTTCTTACAACAGAGAGTGTAGCAGATGACAATATCTGGATGACAGGTGTAGACCACAGTCCAGCCTACAGAGGAGAATGAAAATTTCCTAAGCTGTGTCTGGAACCAAGATAAATTTTCTTCTTGACTTAAAATTTGACAAAATATTTGACATGAAGGAGGTAATAAAAACTTTTAAAATGAAATATGTCTTTCTTGTGATATGGATAGCCACTATCTGTCTGTAGAAATGTCCAGTTTCTGGTCTTCCTGAGAAAGAAAGTGAGAGAAGAGCTATGCATCTCAGTCCTTGCAGGCAGACATCTGAAGCCTGGATATTCCTGTGTTATTTCACGGATATAAAAATCAGGTACAATATATTTCTGATATTGAAGCTAATTTTTCCCCTCCATGTGCATACAACTTAGCTTGCATCAGGATGCTCTCTTTTCTTTATTTTCAGTCTGTCCCTTGTCTCTCTGACAGAGTTGGATGGCTATAAATATTGTAGAAAATTCTCTAAACGGAAAGACACTTGCATGATAGTAGCAAAAAACCAACCAATCAAACCAAAATAAACACCCACACCTTAAATTAAATATATAATATAGATTTTAATAAATAAAAATAAGTAAATAATAAATTAGAAAGTAGTTGGCTTTTCAGATCAAAGACAGTGAGGACTGGGATTGTAACTGGGATAAAGCAAAAAAACCCTAATGATAAAAACCCACAGAAACCTGCCATTAGCTCATCAGGTATAATTCACTTGCCATGACCAATGCCTAGAAATGTGGGACACAGTCAGGTTGCTGCATATGACAAGCATATGGAGTCACAACTTACTTTGAGACATCTACCTCAATGTGTAGAAGTTTTCTGAAAGAGAATTTTTATATGCGCCATTCTTACAATATTCTATAACATTTACAGGCAAAGACATCCGAGTCTAAGCAATAAAGAGGCAAGTGGGTCCAAGTGAATGTAAATCTATTCTGGTGGGGGCAGGAATGCCAGTGGATTATGACAATATGAGCAGTCTGAGGTAGAGTTCTTCATCAACAGTAAAAAAGGTAACTAGAAAAGGCTGGAGTTTCTCAGGTTTTGGTGTTTTGCTTTTTTACAGGTAACAACTCACAAACTTGTGTGACATAGCTTTATGTAAAAAAGCCATGTCACACAAGGGTCTTTAAACTAACTGGTTGTGATCCCAAATTATGCTGTTATATTTATACATGCGAGTTGAATAGGAATGCTATTGCGGAAACAAGTCAAGTAACAGACGGCATGACTTGAAAACAGACGTGAGATTTCTAGAAGAAAACTTACTGTTTTAAATAAAATAGATTGTTTGGTGATCTCCAATTAGTAATTCACCTTATAGGCCTCGGTAGGGTTGCCACACTTTTGAACTCACATGTCTGTCTGAGTAGCAGGACTTAAGAAAAATTTAGTCTGAAATTTGTTAGGTATACAGTGTTATTGGATCAAATGCATCTTATGACATAGGGGTTGCTTTCATAAAATTACTTTTCCAGTACCACAGAGGCACAGTTTTTCTTGTTCTTTCCCATATGTTATGGGGTAATACTGCTAAAGATTACAGACCTAAATATTAATTGATTTTTCTTTCATGTTTATTGTGGATTAGTATGCAAAACATTTTCTGTGTTACATACACTTTCCTAGTAGCTCAAAATTCTTCACAATGCCGCCTGGTGAGTTGCCTGGTTATATTTTGTTCCTGTTGTCTTTTTTTCCAAGCATTAGCTGAGCAGTTAATGAACAAATCAAATAAATTGGAGCTGCTGTATTTTCCTCTAGATGGAAATGTGAAGGATAATTTTTAAAGTACTTTTATATATCTCCCACATCCTCTGGGGAGGAAATACAGGCTTCAAGTTCTAAATTACTCATTCCTGCTGGCATCAGATGTATGCCCCAAGGAGTTCATTTTTGGCTCAACAGACAAAAATTTACTTACGTAAATTCATTTCTAAATAGAAAATAATATAATATAACACTTTCCAGACAATCTCTCACAGGTACTTTAGCACCCATAAGGGAAAGAGCTAAAAAGGCTCAAAGAATTGATACCTTCTTTCCCATGCAGATTATCTATGAGGCTGAAATTTCCCCCACTGGCTTAAGACTTTTACTAGTGAAGGATGCTTAATCCTAAATTAGATCAAACAAGTTTTGGCATGAATCAAGACATTAGTATAAAGTTCTTCTCCAATTTATTTCAAGTCTTTCTATCTCCATGTAGCAGTATTTCTTCAAATTCTAGCTAGGCTCATAACAGCAGGTTTCATCATAATATCCAGGGGTCTTAGTTTTGGAACTGAATAGAAAAATTTCATCATTTTAAAGTATATTGCTAGCCTATGAGGACATAACAATTTAGAAAAATAAACCAACTATGCTATAAAAATCAAGTAATTTAAAGTAACTCAGATGTGTTTACATAAACAGTCTCCAGCCCCACATCCCCCAAGCCATACTCTTAATATCAGATTTCCTTTTCTTCCAAAAACAGAACTTGTAAGAACAGCCCCAGGAGGAGAGCCCCAGCTTGTCTGGGAATTTCTGCTTATCTCATCTGCTGTAATTACCAAATTAGGTGACTATATCATGAGACACATCAGAATACAAACAAACAGAAAAATAATCTGTCAACTCCAGTGGGTTTACAAAGACATAATGGAAGAGAAAGGAAAAAGAGGAAAAAAGGTCACACCCACCCTGTACTCCCATGCTCCTGAGACTGCTGTTGAAGAAATGAATAGATGCAGCCAACGAGATGAACGCTGCTGTTCTACACAAAACAGATGTTTAAGTATTTTCTTGGTGTTAGAACATGCGCACCCATTTGACTGCAATGATTATTAAATTCATCCTGAGTTATTCTGTCACAGGAGGACAATTGCATCTTATGATTAGTTTCTAGCTCCATTTAGTGCAGTGAGAAGCTTGTAAACTAATGTGATGGGTCCCAGTCTTGTAATAACGCAGCCATGAGGATAACTGGCTGCAGGTAACCAAGAGTGTCAGCTGAAGTGTGAATTCGCTCCACGTCTACATGATTTCCCTCAGCATGACTTCCTGCAAACAGGGAAATGTTGTCATTTAGTTAGGATTCTGCAAGCTATAAAATACTATGTTCTTTGGTTTTGTTACAGGAAAGTCAATTTTGCCAACATCATCACCATTTTTAAATATTTTCAGTAAATATTTAGTTCTTCCTCTTACTTTGTTGTTTCTTCCACAAGGAACTACAGAAAGACTTCCTGAATGGGACTAATTGAGAAAAAAAAAAAAAAGGATCTTGACTGCAATAATCTTTCACTGGCACTTTGCTAGAGCTAAACCAAATTCAACATTTCAAAATATTTTATAAGATCTGGATCAAGAACTAATGATGTTTCCCATCTACAAATGCCAGAGAAGAAAAGAAAGATCAGGATTAGACCCAGGCATGAGAGTGAGGAGACTTTTGGTCTTGGGAAAAACCCAAAAAGTGAAATTTTGCAGGTGGTACAGCACTTACTGGAGTGGGATTTTAAACATATTGCTGACATATAGATAAAAAATGGGCAACTGAGTCCAGGTGACTACCCCTGCAGTGAATCACTCCCTGAAATCTAGACAAGATGATTCCCACTTCAAATATTAAATTTAACTGCAATTGATTTCTTCTTTTCTTCTGTATTTAAAGCCAAGCTAGCTAATACAAGACTAGTTAATATAAAGTAACTTTCCAGCATTTAAGACTTTTTTACTGCATTGTATCCAAATTACAGGCTAGCCAATCCTCTTTGGTCTTTCTCAGAATAGTGCATTTCCAGCACTCCTTCAGTTTCTCCAACTGACAGTATTTTCAGTCTCTTTGTCTGACTCCAGGATCAGTTCCAAGAGAGGTTCCGACAGTGGAAGTATTCAACAAATACTATCTTTACTAATTTTATACAGTCCACTACTAATATTGTACATTCCATTGATTGGCTACATGAAACAAAGACATTTCATCATTCATATTACCATCATAGTGTGATCAGACTCACAGGACTAGGCAGATATTCTTTATTTGTAGTATTAACATTTACCCAAAGACCAATCTACTATCCACAGTACTTTAATGACCACAACGTGATATTTAAACGCGCCCTCAGATCTTCAGTGGAAATCTTGTTGCTGGTATTGCTTTTCTGCATGTTGGGCATTGCTACCATAATGTTATTTCAAACATTGGAATAAACAGGTGACCAGAATGACCAGTGTTCAGGTCATGTCTCAAAGCCACCTGATTACACTGAATATATATTCAAAATAAAAGGAAAGTATTAAATGGGCTGTGTATTCTGGCAGAAAGGAAGGAGAAAAACTAAAAGCTGCAGCCAAACCTGTCATTCCTGAAAATTTTATTTTCTTATTCCCAAATAAGATATGCAGGTTGGATTAGTTGCAGCTAGCTTTTATCAAAAACTTTGCCTCATGGCTCTTTATATGGATTCACACACTGTTAAACGATTCAGTGTAAAGCAAATGGAAAGATTAATTTTGTGATGTGGCAACAAGAGAAACAATTTAGAGCAAGGATTAGCGATTGGACCATCTCAGCAAAACTTCTGGAACAAATCCATTATAACTACAGAACATTTCACAATAACTGTATCAGTGATCACAGGAAAGATGGACTTTTTAGAAGAATTGAAAAAATTAATACAAACAGACTTTCTTCCCCATATTTTTCCAAAAGAAATGAGAATGAGAGAGTTTTCATAGAACTGAAAAAAAAAATGTTGACAACAGAATAACTGTAAATTCTGAGTCAGACACTACTAATGAGACATCAGACTGGTAGACTGATACTTATACATTAATATAGAACAAAGCTAACAACCCAGTGGTCATAATATAGTAACAAGGGCATGATATTTTGGCAGCAAGCATAGCATTCTATGTACCTCTGAACTGGTTTATTTTCTTTATTATTAAAAACAATTCAGTCAGTAAGAAATCCATGTCTCCTTTTTCTTCATGCTCATGCATACATTGCAAAGGTTATTTTTATTAAGCAGAATAGAGCTAAAAAAATAGTCAAAAAACAGCAATGGGCAATTTCTACCTCTTTCAGATGCTCATTCACAGAGAACTTGTTCAACTAATGGCTACTTATGTCCTGTGCCCCCTTATACAGCAGTTGTTAAAAAATCATGTTATCAGTGGCATAGCTCCATTGTAGCCTTTTTCCTCCCTCCTGTTACTTCTCTTCTGCCTTCCTTAGCTACCTACCAGTCAGCTAAGATTTGTTGTTTCAGACTTAGTGGTGTGATCTGAGCAGAAAATCTCCAAACAACCAGCCATGATGCAATCAGGTTATGAACCTGGACATCCAGCTCTGAAGACAGTGTTTTGAATTAAAGAAAACCTCTTATAGCTGGTCCCTTTTTCTTTCTAACCAGGTAAGACAGCCCTGACCTCAACAGTAAAAATAATTCCACCATCCCATTAGCTCCAGGATGAATTGCTCTCAGATTTTCAGGGTATACACCTGATATTGTCTGGTCACCATTATTTTGCTGTCATGGCAGGATGTCACCCAAAATAATAGTTCATACATAAAGTCATATTTATCTCATCTAACATCAACACAAGCACCTACAACAGAAGCATAATTCTCCTATGTTCCATGTACTCAAAAGACATAAGGAATTCTAAATTATCATTACAGTACATGTCCATGAGATTGAGGTCACCCTCAACTTTTTTTAAGAGAAAATGTGAAAACCCTCCAAATATTAGACTATGTTAACAACTGAAGCAGGGAAAGGTCTGAGAGTGATTATTTCATATTATTTCACATTCAATTTCATTCTATTTCTAAAATAAAACAAAAGGATAATAATTTTTAAAAAACAAACATCAAAACTTTGCAAATTAAAGCTACGAATTAAAAGTCCTCCTGGTTTTTCACAGCATGCCTTCATATTTTTTGATGACTTAATTTCCATGCCTTCATGCTGATTGCTCCTAAAACACCTGGTAAAGAGGATATAGCATATTCCATTCCCTTTTGCAAGAACTTAAAGTCTGAGCAATTTAATCTCGGAGCAGAAGAATCACCCCAGTACTGCTCATTGCTGTTGAAGATTAATTTTTACTAGCCACTTAGAGGGCTAAGGAGTGCATTACAACGAACACAATTATTCAAGTTCAGCAGAACAAAATCCATCATTTCTGAGCAGTAGAAAATGGTTTTTATTAGAGCCATTCACACAGCTCCATAATTCAATGGCATACACCATCTCTACTTATTCATTTTGCATTGTAAATTTTATCTTGCCCAAGAAAAATAGTTCATTAGTTTGCTCAAAATGGTTCTTAATAAGTGTGCTAATTGAGAGTGTATAAATATATTTCAGTAGCTTCCTATATTTGTTTTTTTGAGAAGTGACATGAATTTGTTGTCCTTGTATGTTTAATGTTAGTAAGATTTTTACAGCAGAGCAACTCTGGTACCCATTGTGCTCAGAGAGGTTGAAGTAGTAAAAACTACATCACCTAAACATTTTGCGAACAGTATTGAAAAATTAGACTAAAGGATGTTAATTCTCCCTCTGTCTTTAATGGGTGAATGACAGGGAGGAGGGTTCAATCCTATTAGGAAAAATTCCCAGTTGTGCCACAGACCCAAAAGATATTTAGTGCAACACAAGGCAACCCACTTTCTCTTTCTTACCCTGGTTCAGCTTCTCAAGTACCAGCCTCATTCTAAATGTCCGGTTAGTGCCACAGAAGACATACTATATTATCATCCTAAGGTGGGAGCCTTCATTCATATATAGAATGGCCAAACAAATTTGGCAAAGTTTGAATTTTTAAAGCCATTTGCTTCTAAAACCTCCACATTGTTATTCTAATGGCTAAATCCATCTTAGTGGACTTATGCAGAAGTTTGTCCATTATTAAATATGAAGAGCTTTGCTTTTCAGTCAGGCAGCACATACCCTTTCCTTATTAGCAAGTCTTTTTGACAAAGCGGGATTTAAATACCAACTTCTCCCTGGAAGTCTGCTTTGAAAAGAGAGTCAAAGATGCATGATGAAATGCATGTTTCTTTTCACAGACCCTGCTTAGAAAAATAATGTTTCTTAGATCAGAGGTAAGAATTGAAGGAACCTGAGTCCATAAGTAAATTACTTCAAATTTTTATGAAAATGAAACAGAAGAAAGGGAAAAAAAGACCCTTCATGTGATGGAAATCATTTTAGCAAGCACAAAAAGAGTGCCTCATGCCCCCTTGATTCAAGAATAAATTTCTCCCCCAGTAAAAATAGCAATACTAAATTATTCTGACCTTAGATGCATCTGACTGATCCCTTAGAAACTTCTCAGTTTAAACAGAATTCTCTGAACACCAAAAAATGTGAAAAATTTTATTATCTCTGACATAAATATAGCAGCAGGAAGCAAGGTCCTAATTTCTTTCCATTCAAGATAGCTGCTATGTCCAGCAAGTGAAAGGGAAGTTGTTTTACACTGGCCTTTAATTCTCGGGGAGTTGTCCCTGTTCAGCATCAAGCTCCAGTCACAGCAGCTGATAAGGAAAGCCCCTGAGGACAAAGCTTGGAACCAGGAAAATGCTGCTGAGACAAAGTGGCCCAGAACTGTAGACTTTGAAGTGGTACACATTTATCTTTCAAATCACTTTAGTTAATCTCCATTCCGTCAAGTTGTTTTTAAGTCAATCTCCACTTACATGTCAGGTTCTAAATGTAAAGAATATATACACCAGGCCAGTGCAAGCTCTCAAGAAAAGCAGGAGCCAAGGAGGCACAAAAGTCTTCTACAACAGATTCATCTAAATAATTGTGTGTGGAAAATAAAGAAATAAAAAGACGTATTAACAATCACTTTCCCACCCACTGATTCTATATCAACATTAGTGATTAACAGGCAATTTTCAGTTTCAATCACTCAGTGCTAGATTCTCATTTCTATCTCATGAACAAAACAGGTCTCTTAAGTTTTACAAATTCATTCTTGAAATGTCATGAAGACCTTCTGACTCCACTTAGATTAGAGGTAGTTTCAGTAGGCCAGATTCTAATAATTTCACTCTCTGTTGCTGAGAAATGCTTTACAATAAATCCTGCCAAAATTTGCTTTCAAATACAAGGAAAACAGATTAAAAATGCAACCTATGCTCTTACAGTCAGCATTAGAAATATGAAAATGCTGGTATTTAAGTTTTATCCCAAATTTAATGGTTTTAATTCATGACAGTAGTTTTTTGTTGTTGGGGTTGGGGTGGGGTTTTTTTGATTAGGAGTTTTTTGCTTTAGAGCAGGGTCTCAAGGTGGGACACACGTTCATTACTGTCTAAGGTGATACAGAAAATATATTCCTAAATATTTTTTATTCCCTCCTGCACTCTACCACATCACACTTTCTATATTTAGAAGAGATTAGACTTATTTACTTTGCACTGCAACTCAACTCAAACAAGTACAGAGCTGAATCTACTCTTGCAAATATCTGTTTACATATCCTGATTTCCATTTAAGTAGTGGCCAATTAAACCTTTGTAAGTAGAAGGAAGCACCCATAGCCTCTGAAATTTGAAGGTAAATATGCAACATACATGAGCATTTCAGGTTATTGCTCTCCAATTAGAGCTCAGAGCACACCATCATTGTCCTTTTGCCAGTGAGACCTGCCAGTCACATTTGCAAGTACACACATGAATTAAACATATCACCTAAGCATAATGTTTTTGCATTTTAGAATTGGGTCTTAGAGCTGTTCAGTCTAATGCATTATAATCGTGACAAGAAGAGCTAACATGCTGCTTCAGAACCCACCGGTACTGCAGCCATCATGCAGAGGAATTACCCAAACTGATGGGGCTCCTCCAGTGGCATACAGCTGGGAGATAAGTCCTTGTTGAGTGACATCCAACATCTCCTCATGCACTGGTAATATCCAGCTGCCCTTGCTGCCCTTGGCATCTTGTAGCAAGTTAGTTAAGGCTGTTTGCCTGCAGGCCACTCTCATCTACCCAAGGGTACCAGTCAGGCACTCAACCAACCACAGATCAAGGAAGAGACTAGCTTGATTCCTCCTTCTCAGTCCAAATCCTCAGCTGCACTTTGTGCTTTCTGACAATGGCAGAAGTACTGAGCCAGAAGCTGAAACTCCAGGACAATGTAAGCATTGTTGTAAGCCTGTGTGTGGGAGTAACTGACCGTGAGTCAGTGGGAAACAAAGGCAGGGAAAAGGAAAAGGGAACAGAAAAAGGACTGAAAGGACTATGCATAATGCAATATTTTGGGACAAAAACCTGCTGTTGGTTCTCCAAAGCTGCAGCTTTGCTGCTGGAGACAGGGAATACTGTCCTCAGAGCCCCACTGCCAGACTGCTCACTGGAGTTCAGGGGCATGAGTGCTGGTTTGAATGACAGCACATTGTGTCCAGCTGGGCTGCACACCTCAGCACTGCTTTGAGCCAAAGCAGTGACGTTATGCACTATCTAGCCCAGAGATGTTCTTAATTTGGTTTGATTTCTCTCAGACAGAATTAAAAAGATGGCGTTCAAGACCCCTTGCCGCATGTCGACACCAGTGTACCTCACCTCCCTCTTACTGCTGTGTCACAAAGGTTGAAGATCTCTCTAGCAATGGGACAAAGAAACAGTAAAACAGGAAGCCCATATGCTTTTCTTTCAAAGCCATCACTTGCAGAAAAAATATGTTCCAGACTTCGCCTGCTGTGTTCCAAAGACGGGAAACTTAGTTCACATTTGCAAGTTGCTCAGTGTGGCTTTATAAAAACTTCTCCAGCAGAATGAACTCGCTCAAAATCAGCTCCTCTTTTGAAAATATAATGCTTTTCATCTGGGATGAAACAAGTGTAGGCTACTTTCAGTCAAAAAGCTGATATAATGCAACACGTAGAGTGTGCACTGCCTTTCTCTGTAAAGCTGTATTTCTGAACAATTACAAAGGAGACATGTAAAACCAAATGTGGAAATCTGTCCAACTGCTGAGTGGATTGAATTTTTCCCTCACCTTTTGGCGAGGGTCATCTCTTCCTGCTATTATTAGGATGCCCACTGGGTGCAGGGTACCTCTATAGAAAATTGTATCTGTTGGAATTAATCAGCAATGCTTTAGGTGTACTCTGCTTCCTTGCCAAAAAATCTAAAATCAACATTGCTGCCCATTTCAAAATGTCTCCCGTGTCCTTATTAAATGTGGCTGTGCAGGAGAAAGAATATGTCTTTTAAACAACACACTGCAGCATTAAAAAGAGCACAGATGTGCTGAGATTGTCAGTCATGCAATTCAGTTTGGACAAAGCAAGTCTTCATAGGGGAAAGCAAGGGCAAGATCTGGTGGATTCACTGGCAGTTTTGTCATAGCAGGGAAAGATCTCCAATAGCAGCATCTAAATAAGAAGATATTTGTGGGTTTAAATAGCTTTGTATAACCCATTAGAAAAATAACTTCTGATGAACAGGATAAATAAAATCCTGTAGAAAGTATCCTTTAGCAGCACTAAGGCAGGCAAGAAGTTAAAATCTTGCATTTAGGTAACACAACGATAAAGCATTCTTCATTACCTGAGATTATTAATCATTTTGATTAAAATTTTGCCCCACAAAACAAGAAAGATGTTACCAGCATTGATTCCTCACGTCCAAAGGCTATTTTTTGCATGCTTATAGCACTCTCATAAGCAAAATCTGTGTGAAGGCTGCTATGGTGTCCTATGCTAGTAGTTATCTTTTCCTGGAGGGGAAGGACATAAGACATCTTGTTTTTGCAACAAGATGTAAGACATTCTGAATAGTGATGGTGGTCTGCCAGCTCCTTTCATAGGCCAGCTGAGCCCCAGAAAGCCTGCTGCCTGGCTTGGTAGCTCAATGCTACCTTGAAGTGCAGAACCAGTCTTGGCTTGGCACATGTGTAAGACTAACCCCAGAAGGCCCCAGTGTGGTGTGGCCCCAGTGGGGCTGTGCACGTTCAATGCCACATGTGAACATAAACACCATCTAGCAGCATTCAGAAAACACAGCAAGGCTCAGTCTCCTCCAGACCTCTCACAGCTGCTGATTCTCAGTTAAGTTCCTTTGTACCCTGCTAAAGTCAATGCATCTGTCTGCTGCTGCTCTCCTTTTAAAGGCCATGTCCACACGTTCTGAGCAATTTTGAGCAGCCAGGACTAGGCAGCAATTGAGCCCAGGCTGCTGGTGAAGGGTTTCAGGAGAGTCACTACTAGGTCACTCCTTGATCTCACCACCCAGAGGAAAGCTGGTCTTGCAACCTGGATGGAGATGCCCATAATTATCACCATTCATCAAACATGATGCAGCCACCAGTTCTTCAGCATGCTAGGGAAACCCATAGGGATACATCTACCTAACCATGAAGAAATTGTTAGAAGTTGGGTGTAAAGGAATCTAAACTGCTTTAACTTACATGCATATTTTAGGCCTCATTTTTTCCTTTTGCTTTCAGGTTTTCCTAGCCTTGTTCCCTCTAAGGCTTTCATGCAGGCCTTGCTGTATTTCTTTGTTGAAGGCATGTCTCCAACAAGATTCAAGATGTAGCCTGAATCTGTCTTTAATTTATGGTGTTGGACCTTATTTCCCCAAAGGTACCAGTTTAAACATACTGTCAAATTCATCTTTACATTTCACCTCTTGTGCAATGTATTCCACCTTTAACACAGCTCTGATAGCTGTGTGTTTGGGATATGGAAATGTCTCTGAGGAAACCAAATGTTTACAGAAGATCACTTGGCTACTGCATAAAATAACTCTCATTTCTCTCTGCCAAATAATCTGTGAGGTGAGAACAGAGTTGTTTATTGTACAAATGCAAACCCATGCAACCCAAAGAGGAAACAATGGTGGAAGAAAATTTCGACCTGAGCACTGCTTGAAGTTGCACAGTGGTATATAAGCAAGTTAATAAAATTTGTGGCCTAAAGGAAAGAAAACTCTTTTTAGTGACTTGTAAATGTAGAAAATAAAACAGCAGATGCTTATTCCAGAACACTTTTTCTCTGTATCTGTGCCCTGTGCAAGAACTCTGCCAAGGGTTTTATTTGAGACATTGGCAGATTAGTAAAACTGTAGTGTGTGTTAGTGCTGCAGATCCCTGGCACCATTGGAAATTGTTTCCAGTTCATATGCACAATATGTCATGCTGTGCTGCATGCACATGGAGAATATTTGGCATATTTTGGGGTCTTCGCTTCCATCAATCTTCACTCTTGAGCACACACAGATAAGTTGTTCTGTTGTGAAAATATTACGTACTTAATTACCTATTTGAATTTTACTAAGGTGTCTTAGGGATTTGTAATTAATTTTAATTCAAAGAATTCTAATTTTAAAGCAATTCTAGGCAATATTTCAGTCATTCTCTACAGACAGATTCTGTATGGATGGCAGATGTGAGATCATTCATGTGCTCAAATCTAGATCTCAGCAGGTCAAAAGTGGAAGGAAATCAAAAATTTTAATATTCATTATTATGCTCAGTACAGTTTTATCCTGTTTTCAAATGTAAAAATAATTTACATACATAGCAGGAGCTTAAAGTGCTGCTGGTATAATGATGCTCCACAATTTCTTTTTTTATTACCACTGTAAGAGTTCATGCTCTTCACTGGTCCCTTGCCTGTCAATAGGTTTACAATGTTTCAGAATTGTTCCTTGGAGGTTACCAGATGGTAATGGCACTGAGTGGATCAGAACAGCAAATATTGTATCATCATTCATGAGAAGCCAGCAAAAGCATGGACATAACACTGTTGAACTGTCAAAGAAAAAAACAGAGGAAGACTTGAACCTGAGGTAAATGCTGCATCTTAAACAGAAGCAGCTTGCTTTGCTTCCTACTTCTAAGTTAAGAAAATCAACTGGTTTTGCAGTTTTAGCTTTAGGAATACTTAAGAAAATAAATTTTGAAATTTATTAGAGAAATTCTAGGTGAGCTTCATTTTCAGAAAACTAGGCCTCTGATTATAAAATGGAATGACACTTCTGTATCAGGTATACAGTGGAGATCACATTTCAGTTTCAATTCTGGAATGACTATGGTTGTCCATGTTTTATTTCTCCTACCAATCCATAAAACAAGTCAATCATCTGCTTATAAGATGGTGCCAATTATATAAATAGATAACACAGTATGTAAGGGAAAATTTCATTGGATCACTTTGTGAACTCCTCCAAGGATATGTGTATGCTCATAACAGTGGTCATTTATGCTAGGGTACATGGGGAACTTCAAACTGAAGTTTCAGACAAAATGAAATTTCAGAAGATAAATTGTATAACTAGTTCTTTGCGTGTGCATGAACAGCTAAACAGTCTATTCATACTAGGGCTCATCACATTTGTAATCCATCCTGTAGGGGGTCAGTGCTAAAATTAAATTATACCTGCCTAACATTCTCAATCAAATCAGGCTGTGAACTGAAAAATAAAACAATTAAAATTAGAGAAAGGACAGCCTCCCGCTGTTTATGATCTCATTCTATTTGTGAAGAGTAGGTGGAAATTCACCCATGGTGAGCATTTGGTTTACGTCAATTTTTTCTTGTTATTACAGCTGGGGCTTATTTTATGAACTGTTTGCAGCTATTTCTGCTAAAAATAGGTGGATACCAATTTAAACTTCCTGGCGATATTTCAAGCGAAAGTATCATTAGTAGATAGTTATTATGCTGCACTTTATTGTAAAAGACCCTGCCATGAAGCCAATCTATACAAATATAAATAAAGACAGTTAGAATTACCTTCCAAACGGCTCTATTGGAGGTTATTCATGTTTGGTTTAGCAAAACAGGCTAAGTTATTTGCAAGAAAATTTAGTAGTTGTAGGAACACTGAGTTAATGAGACTTTCTACAACTCCTTATCAGGTTAGACTGTGACACTTAAAGAGAGATTGGGGATCAATTTTGCCTTTTTGCCTCAGTCCTAAGTAAGGGAAACCTGTAGTTCTCCCTTGGTTTCCAAGGAATATAATTTCTTCTTATCACTACTCCCTCCTCTGCTATGCAGTTTTGTAACAAAAATAATCTTCTCAAAACACATTCCCACACAAATAAACAAACAAACAAACAAAAAAAGTGACAATTTGATACAAAATTCCTTGTTTTCTAATGACAGCAATAGCTGACATGTGAGGTCACATAACGATGATTTGGTCATCCTTCTCCATGTACTCTCCTAGTTACCAATCACAGGGTTTTTATCTTGACCTGTGAAAACTGTCAGACACAGCTGCCACAAAAGTTTTCAATAGGAATCCCAGAGTCTCAGGGAAAATACTTATACCATTTCCATTATCTCCATCTCAAATTTATGAGCTGATAGTGTGGCTACAGCTGTTACACAGTTGATATTTCATTCCTGTATTAGGAAAGATTTCATCACTGATATTGTTGTCAAGCTCTGGAACAGGCTGCCCAGAGAAGTGGTTGAGTAACCAGGCTTGGAGGTATTTAAAAGATAATGTTAATGTGGCACTTAGGGACATGGCTTAGTGGAGCATTTGGCAGCTGCTGGATTCAACTGGATCATCTTAGAGGTCTTTTGCAACCTAAACAATTCTGTGATCTATGATCCTATTTGCTGTTATGTTATGTGACTTTTGACACCAGTATGGAATATCAAGATCTTGTTTTGGCTGTGAATCTCAATGCTAAAAGTGTCTATCTATTGTCAAAGCCAGTAACATGTTCAGGAGTGCCCAGCAGTGGAACTTTACAAGGTTACTAAAGTGTGACCACTGAATGTTGTGCTGCAAAGGGTTAGCTAGGCTAGCCGCAGAGTTCAAGATATATCATTAAGGAAATTACATCCAGCCACGTTTTCTGGTCCCAAACAGAACATACAGCAGTGTCTGAAAGAACAACACCCTCTTTGGCCGTAAGCCAAAACCTGATAAACAGTACTGGCAATCATTTGCCAGTGCTTGTGCCTTGTACACTGGTTCAGTCTAGTCTGCTGGCAAAGCCACAGCCAGAAAGTTTCTATATGTATGACAACAGGAATAGCAGCATTACTCCAAGGTTTGTTGACCCCATGGAGAAAAAAAGTGCATTAGCAGAGTTGTAAGTTATGTTACCATAATAATAGAGTTGCATTTTCTTCTTGGTTATAGTTTTTTAGGCAATATCCTGTTGAAATAATTGTAATGCCTCATAATGATGTTCCTCTAATTCACTTGACTAACTAGACAGCTACCTGTCTAAAATACAGGAGTTTGGTCCAAACTAATTGTCAAGTTTATTTTGTGGCTCTGTCAATTCTTCCTGCTTAATTTAACTACTACTTTGTAGTCTGGAAAGCATCTCTGGATGTCTTTGTCCATCTCTGGTCACTATCTAGACACTGACTTTCAGATAATTAAAAGTAGCTGAAATGGGAAGAGACATGGGGAATGAAATGGTTCTGAAAAGATGAGAGGAAGAGAATGGCATCAGTCTGGTTCCACAACTTCAAAATCTAGGCTGTTAGGCTGGTATCCACGAAAGTCCTTTATGGTTAAAAATGTTTCTTTCTAAAGATCTGAGGGTTAAGAATGCAAATCTAGCATGATTAACTTGGACATTTAAGCAGAATGGTTCAGATATCTTCTTCTGGCAGTGTAACACATAAAGCCAAATTAGATGCCTGGGGATTTAATACATAAAATTGAGAAAATTTACTTATCCAGTTGGGAATTACTGGATTAAATCAATAAGAAAACTTACTGAAGTAGAGTAAGAAAACTGCTGTTTACATTAAATTTGCTCCTTTAGTTTAGTTTGCTTCTTTAGTCTTTACTATCTGGTTTTTGAAACAACACCTCTGCAAAAATGACATTTAAAATGTACCTTCTTCTCTCAGTGCTTGCTTGCTTTCTTTCATCAGGTGCTCACAACACCCACCCTTAAACTGGAAGATGTGGGTGCTAGGATCTCAGCTACACATGCAAAGCTAATATTCCTGTAGAAAAAGAGTTTACTCATTCTCCACTATTCACCTAAAAGCTGGGATGAGATTAGATTCAGGAAGGATTAGGAGAGCAGACACCTGAAGCAGACAGAGAAGCAGAGAAGCAATAGGAGTCAATAGGAGCCAAATAAAGAAAATTGTTGGGGGAAATGTTGTGATTGCATGTTTCGCAGGGAAAAAAAATGTATAATTCCTAAGGAATATAGCAAGAAAGATATAACAAGAGCCCAAACTGTTTAATGTATGTGAATGTAGGTGTAAAACAGTGGTATCACTATACAGAGAGAAATGCTTTCTCATGTGCAAAGCAAAAACAAGAGAAAAGGAGGTTCTAAAATGACCTCCACAGTTACAGACTCCATCAGTGAGTTTTCTTATTCTAGCAGAGCCTTAGCAGAGCCTTAGCAGCTCACAGGGCTTCAGAAAGCAAGTAAGGAATTTGCTTTTATTTCTATTACACTTCGAGGGGGAGGAACATACAGAAAATCTTATGGAAGACAATGCAGGCAAGTTTGACGAAAGGAGAGATGGCAATGGAGATGTTGATATGAGAGGGAATGATACAAAAATAGCAAATTAAATTTTGTCTTCAGCTGGTTTCTTAAAGAGATATTAGACCTTAACAATATCCTGCATCTAACAAAGGAAGGAAGGGTGTGTTCTTTTCACTAAGATAGTGGAAAAGCAGCAAGAGAAAGTAAGTGGGAAACCAACAGTGAATAATAAAATATCCTACTGAAGGATAGAATACCACAAAGGAAAATGTGATCTGAAATGTAATGAAGCTTTAGAAAGAGTGAGGAATGGGGACAAAGAAGGGAGGTCAAAGCAGTCATACTTAATCTTCTTTTTTGAAAGAGTAATTAAGATATTCCAAGGAGAAGGTGAAAGGTTGGAAAACAGGAGTGTTTTAAGAAGGTGTCAAATGCTGTAATTAAGCTAAGGACAAAGGCAGGCATATAACTTGATTTCATGATATTCTGGTTACAGGAAGTGGCAAGGTGATTGAATTTTTTTTTTATTACCCTACTACCAACACAATTTACTTTTTAAATTTAAGAAGTAGTAGTAGCTCCATTAAATTTATTCTGCTCATTCTAGTGCAGAGCACATCATATTTACATAAATATATTCAGATGATTTAGCCAAATCTGTCAGGCTGATGATATGCTAATACTTCAGTCTTCTAAAACTTTGTATGGATGTGATGTTTTAGCTTACATGCCTACAGTTATAATTTAATACTGATAAAATGGAGTAAAAGAACTACCAAACTGGAATTTTTGCTCCTTTTACTTTACTAAGTAACCGTGTACAGTTGAAAGGTATTATACAAGGTGAGAAACAGAAGGGACTCTTGACATTTGTACCAAAATGAGATTTCAAAAGACAGATGATGTGTGAGTCAATATAGGCAGGTGGCCAGAACAACCCCAAACCCATGACTGAAATGCAAAGAATAAATATATTTCATTGCCTTGCTAACTGGAGGATCCCCAAAGGAACACCTGGGCAGCAGGGACACATGGAGGGGAGCACAAGCAACACCAGGCTCTGGCAGACTCTAGGGCTGCTGTTTGCACCCATTTACCAAGGGCCTGCACACACGCAGTTTACCACCATGCTCTGATCTCATCTATGCTTTTTATGATCTTTGATCCCTCTCCCAACAGGTAGCTCAAACATGTCTGTGAGAGTGCCTCCAAGTCTCTGTAAATACCTATGTTATCTCTGGACAGGGCCTCTACTTCACAAAAGAGACAGAGGATTAACAGCAGTAGGTATAATACATGGGGTTTCCACACTCTTACTTTCTGGGCCTCAGCATTCCCAGCTGCAAGGTCACTTGAGCTAATCTACCATCCTCCTCACCATTTTTCCACTTTTAACCATTTCCTCCCAACAGATGATGTTTTTTAAGAGGATGGAAAGGCCTGAAGAATACTAAAAATGTATGTAATTTTGCAGATGATTGACATAAGTCAAAAGAATGAGTGCCATAATTAAGGATGTCCCCAGACATTCTGCTATGAGCAAATCACACTCTTGGAAGGGGTTGCAAGAGAAACTTAGTTGTTCAGCTCCATCCTGATTCTCATAGACTTCAGTCATCAGGAAGAGATTCCATCTGACAGCTGTGAAGATGTCACAGCTTTGCCTTGGGTATTCTTTACACATTACCTGCCTGAACCCTTGGAAATCTGATATGAAGAGGACAAATTTTGCAAGAGACTAAAGCAAAACAAAAACTCTCCAACTTAAACACTGCTAATTTCAGAGTGATGTTACACCTTAACAATTTCCAAATACTTTTTGTCTTAGAGTTTCAATAGCTGGATGATCATCCCTCCAAGAATACTGCTTGCTATCACTCAGTTTTGTCAAGATTAAACCATCCAGATTAACACCTTTTTTCCCTTTTTATTTTCTTTCTGCAAGCACCTGTCATTAATGACTTTTTCGCTCTTGACAAAGTTGATAAGTTATTTATAAGGAACTGCAAATCTGCATGTGATTATTTGGCAACATAATCAAGTTGTGTTTACATTTTAGAGAGCAGAATAATGGGCAATGAATTCCACTGCTGCCAGCAGTCAAAACTTCTCTAATACACTTCTATTTCTGCACTAGTTTAAGGTGAAACATGACCAAATCTCTTCCAAACAAAAGGTGTTTCTGTCAGTGGACTGTTTCACTGAGATAAGAATAAAGGAAAAATAAGTCTTTTTGCTTTTAGCACAGATTGTTTACCTTGTGATAGATGTAGGCAAGTCTATCATTGGAGAAAGTTGAATTTCAGTTGACATGATTGAAAATATATTAAATCTCTTATTTTCTTTTTTTTTCCTTTTTCCTTTTTAAGGAAACTATGATCAGAATTAACTCTTTCAGTTAAGAAAGAACTGTTTTAATGCATTGGCCTGGATTTTTCTGTTGAATCTGTAGTTGTAAAATGCAGTCTCTTTGCTCTTTGCTACCAGCTTAGTATCTGATTTTAGCAATTACACAGTCATTTCTCTTCACTGACAGTTAAAGTCACAGGGCATAGCTGCCATTTACTTTACTGAGACCAGGATTTGAACTGCTTTGTCTGGACTGATCCAGCCTGGAGTGTTCTGTGTTGTCTCTGTTATTCACCTTTCACAACCACAATTCCTTCCAAAGGATGCCAGCACACTCCTAGGAAGCTTCTGCTATTCCTAAGCACAAGCAGTAGGTTTAGAACCACTTCTGCAGAAAATAAGGATAATCCATGCTTGGAAGGTCACGAAACTCTTAGGCTTCCAAATTTAGAGATCTCAGACTTAAAGTTTAGTGCTAAATCCTGCAAACATTCTTAGTATTTTACATCCGTCAGTTCTGTTGGCTTCAGTGGCTTTACCGTTCTTAAGTTAAGCATATCAGTGTGGCTTTACACAGTCAGGGCTTGAAGAGATGAAGTGAAATTGAAAAATTTGGGAAGATGAAAGGAAGCATAGGTTCTTACTAAAATGTGTAAGTACATAGGTGTCCATTCAGATATTTTTGAGTGAGCATGCACAAGTGTACCAGTGGTGGATGAAATATGTCACTCCATGATCCAGCCCCAATAGCCAGCCTGCCTCATCTAACTGCTAACAAGAGCAGTTTCAGGAAAAATCCAACCCATTCTCTGTGCCTCCTGACCAGTAATGCTCACAAGGTGTGGACACTTCAGAGAATGTACCTTTCCAACTCTACCAAGATGCTCTTGATTTTTCTTAGGGATCTTGAATCAAGCAGATGGCATGTTCCCGACACATAGGCTAAATCCACTGCTTAAATTCAAATATGTGCTCAAATATAGCACTAGAATTCACCTGATTAACTCTAGGAGAATTTGTAAATAATAAGACAATGTATTCTCCTAGCCCCTTGCAGAGGTTAAACATTGCTGATGATGATTCCTGAAAAACAAGTCTGACATACACACTGGTAATGGAAATATTGGGGTCAAGCAGTAAGAATGTGGTGAACTTGCAAGGAAAGGATAACTTAGTGTTTTAAAAAGTATAGGAATATGTCCATCATGTAAAAATGCTATATTTCTCTTTGGTTTCACAGAAGACTGCAACAGCTTTAAGAAAATTCTTGTCTTTTATAGGGCATTTGACAAAGTGTGGATTAACAAAGCTAGGAACACATCTAGTGATTTACAACTACAGCTAGAACAGAGATAAAGAGAAGAAAGACAAAAGGTTTTCATCAAAACCATTATTATCAGACTGAAAGAAAGTCTGGAAGTTTTAATAATACAAGGAGTTGTTTTCTCTCTGTAGTCAAATTCACTATTATGATTTTGAGAGCACTTTACAAAGTCAACACACAAAGTCAATTCAGCTTTCTATTTCCAGGTTTTATCTGAAGTACATATTCAATAAGGCAAAATTTCCACTGACTTTTGCAGACAGTTTTTCTTGACTAAGGCACTAGAAATTGAGTTATGCTAATTACTTGGAACCTAAATTATCATCCCACTATGCAGTACAGCTACTACATCACTAGACTTGTTTTGTGGCTCTCTGACACCACTGCATGACAGATTGATTCATTTCCATGTGGCTTTGATATTATGTCATATTTAATACAGTTAAATGCATTGCAGTTCACTTTAAATATGTTTAACATCATTAAAAATGAAAAGAGAGGCAGTTTGCCACAGAGGTTTCTCAAGTTTGTGGCCTGCCAGGACACTTCTTCCAGTATCTTGCAGTTGTCCATATTGTGGTGTCTATGTGGTGTATGCTATACACTGTATATATTTTTTCAGCAGAACATGGGCCAGAGAAAATCCTGTCTCTAATAAAATATCTGGTCCCCATGCAAAATGATGGAAGAGTAAGCTTCTGTGCATAGAGAAAATATTGGCTTCCCAATCAACCATCTGGTGTATAGTGGGAATGGTCTGAGTAACTTTCTCAGTTGGAACATTTGGAAAATGAATATACTGTTGCTAGAGCTCAGGCTGTTGGCCATGATGTTTGTGATAATGTTGCTGATTTACCAGATGTCCTGCAAATTCCTGGTGTGGTAGTGTTTCCTGCTCCTACTGAAGTCTTCATTACATGATGGGTTTATGATTGCAGTCATTTCTCACAGAGTAGGAGGGAGCTGGGAACTGTGTCCAAGCACAGCACGGAATCCATCATCCACTCAACATTCAGTTTGAAAATCAAAATCTATACCAACATGTTGCTTCTAGATCTCTAAAAATTACATGGAAATATATGTAAAGACATGAGTAATACAACTGGCATATTTTGCCATTTTTCTAAATCACTCAATGCCTAATACAGATGTATGCTTCCACATCTGTCTTCATGTATGCACGCCCATTCCTTTTCCCTACTTTCCTACTAGCAGGCAGGAATACAAATAGGAGTACTGGATGCTATGTTCACTCATTATGCTCAAGAAGTGCATCTGAGGTTTGAATAAGGGTGCTTCACCACTCTGCTCCTGCTTTGTTACGGTAGATTAATGAAGATAATATATGATGTACAGCTGAGCACCTATGCTTTGACTTCAGCAATTAACTCATCTCTTTTACTTTCAGAATGAATAAACACATGTGCTGCTTTCTCTACTCTGTTTCATGTTGCCAATTCATAGATAAGATACCTATTGGCATTACCTATGTGTTAATGGGGCTCTGAGTAACCTAATGGAAGGTGTTGGAGCTAGATGATCTGTGGATTAAGGTCTTCTGCAAACCAAACCTTTCTATGATTCTATATAGGTACCTGTAGAGGAAAAGCATAATGGAGGCCAAGACAGATACACATAAGAAAAAAAGTCTATTTCACAAGATTAGAAAATGTATCAGTCTATTTTTGTCCTAATAACCTCACCATTCTTATTTTCCTGGTGTGAACACTGCTTAGTCAGCACACTTTGGATATAATGACACCTTAAAGGCCTGAAGTAAAAGTGGTGGTCACTGGTTGAGAAAAAGTCAGAAAATGCACAAATACTTATAAATCCCATGCTGGCTCTGTAACAAGAAATTTAAACAAGTATGAAAAAAATAAAAACACTATTTTCAAGTTCAAATAGACAGCACTTTCGTCATCATTTCCTTTATTTTGTATGAATGTTTAAGAGTTAATTTACTCATTTCAATTCAAGGAGGCCATATTGTCTAATTATTGAGATCCCAAACTACCTAATGGATATTTAAAAGATGGATGTACCTTTCTCACAGGCATCTCAAGGTATACAACACTCAGCTTGGCTGAGTATCAAAATAAGCAGTACTTTTTGGTGGCAGTGTGTAAGGAGCCAAGGAGCTGCTGCTGAGAAATGCAGCTCAGGCACCATAGTCCTGTGCACACCACAGAATTGTGTTCCATCACAAGTGCAGATAAGTCTTGTTTCAGTGGATATTTATGGAAATTAATAGAGAAAATTCCAACATATCTGTGATTAGGTAGATCCAAAGTCCATAAAATCTGATACGGGAGTCTTGATATTCCAGACTTAGTATGGCACGGCAATAATAAAAAATTTCCTTCACAGCTCAATTTCTTGGTACAGCTAGGGAGAGGAATTCTATGGCAAAAAAAAATCTCAATAAGAAGCAAGATTTTTCATGCCTCATGCTTCGTGCAAGGGGGCATCATTTTCTGTGTGTGAAAATAGGTCCTAGACTATATGTTGACTGTGGGCTATTAATCTCAAACCAGGAAATGGCATAGTATATATTACTTGTATTATTTCTACATTCAGAAGCAGGCAGTCTTTCTGAGATATATACAAATTTCTTATAAAGGAGCATATGTTTCCTCATGAAAGTTTCACCAGTGCTTTATTCAGATAGATTGGAAAACCTCCTTTCTTTCATATAATGTTTATCTCCAGGCTATCCAGATCCAGCTACAGTGAGAAGCTATAAACCAAGTTCTGTCAGTGAGAGGAAATTTTACAAAGCCTCTCTTGTAAAGGAAAATGAAGACAGAAAATATTCAATTTGTACTGAAAAGATGGTGATTCCACATGGCTGATCCCACTGACTTTGCCCTGTGTGAGATCTCTCATTCCTCATCTCATTGCCAAGAGCTGTCTGTCTTTTAGCACACATAATTTCCCCCAATATTCTGGCTTCTTCCCAGGTGAGCTTCACACAAAAATAGGAGAGGTATGGTACAGCTGGTCCCTGATTAGGTAACTAGCAACATTAAGGTAGGAAACCTGAAAACAAGTATGTGTCTTATTAAGATCATTTTATGTATCACTCTTGAAGGTTGTTGCTTCAGCTCAGAGAATCAGTGATAGCGCAGAGAAATGGTCATTTGAAGGTGATCCCAGATGATTTGCACAAGCACTCACACCAGCACACAACTCTCAGAAGTAATATTGAAAATACTGTTATGAGCAGCAATTTCCAAGTTGTTTCCAACTGTGACTACACTTCCAGTTGAGATACACTTGCAGAAACCATTTAATTTCTTTCAGATGGATGCTCCTTCTCACAATGATTAGCTACAGAATTGCTGCCTCTGCTGCATCCCACTCCACAACATTGTTAGTAGGCAAGACTAAGGCAAAAATTTAAAAAAAAAAAAAAACAAAAAACAACTCAGGGTTGTTATGTGCTATCTCTTATAAGTCTGGCTGTGTTTAAAATGTTGTTGACTCAAATAACTCCAACACCTACATCTCTGCTGGCAGATATCACCTCAGTAATAAAGTCTGCAAAAGGCACAGCTTAAGTATCTTAGCCTGACTAGTTTTAGCTCTCTCTGCTGGTGAAGGTGGATTTAACTAACATGCCAGAATGTAAAGCTGTGTAGGTGGAGTGCTGGCAATTCCTTTTGCCAACTCCTATAAGGGCAGTATCGTCTGGAAAGAGACAGGACAGAAAACTGAAGACTGTAACATCTTAGGTTACCCCAGAAAGACTTGCCAGAGATTTTGTACCACAGTTCATACACAACAACAGTTTCTGTTCAAAAACAATACCATTTAAATTTAAATATTCATATTCTGAGGGGTGAATCTGTTAACCCTTAACCTACCTCTGGAGGTAAAAAAAAAAAAAAAAGGAAGTGAAAATTTCAGTAGACACTGAAATTGGATTTCATCCAATTTTATAAACTGAAGTTGTCCCCTTAATCAGTTCCTGTTTGCCAAAATTTTTTGTCTCACCTTACCTTCATCCCTAGTTTTGGGTCAGGAGCTTTTCTTTCTGAATTAGCACTGCCATCACCAATGTTTTCTTAAAAAATAGTGAATTTCATGCTTATTTCCAAAAGGAATTTCTTTTTCCCCGGAAGCTGTGTGTACAACAAATGGACTTTAGTACATTTATGAATTCTGTCCTTTGTAGTCCTTGAGTTAGTAAAGTGTTTAAAAGCATTAAGACTAATCATTCTGGGTAACTGTAGGTCATACATTGCCTGTTGGGGCTGTGAAACTTCAGATACACAGTAAATCTTTCTCTGGATACTGTAGCTGGTTGTCTTTCCCTTCATCATTAAGTGATGGGGCTGATGGAGGTCAGCTGCTTCCCTTTGTAAGCGGTTAGCATCCTCTCACCTGCTCTGCATGACTACTGAACTGAGGTATGTTGTGACAGTCTGCCCACTCTTCCCTGTTCAGATTAATCAATACAGCTTTAACTGTTAATTCAAAGGCAGTCAAGCTTATATCCAACAATTAAAGTACAACTTCCCTATTCAGATAGTGTATATGTAATTCAGCACAACCTTTTGTACTAATTTGGGGTTAAAAAAGTGTGTTTCTGTGCTGAAAACTGACTTTGTAAAAACAGCTTCCGGGGGCTCTGGGCTTATTTGCCCTCAGAGACACCCAAGGAAGATTTCCTGCTTCCTCACACAAGGATGGTTTTTTTTCCAACTGCCAGTATGCAGATTCAACCTGTGCTACAAAAAAAAAAAAAAACTGTGTTCTTTTCACAACATGCATAATTTCCAGATATAAAAATACCGTAGCCAAATTTTTGTCCTTAGTTACATCTGAGCAACCAACTGAAAGCAAGACAAAAAAGATATTGTCCTGTGAGGGATGCACAGGTAGATCCCAAGAGAGAGCACATGCTCAGCCCTGCAGTAGGCAGGGCCTTGACCAATCAGTGCTGTCTGAAATTAAGCTCTCACAAACCTCTTCTTCCCCATCCTGAGCACATGTAGGAAACTGCTCATTTCGCCATATGCTGTGATACAAATACACTTCCCAACATTTGCCTAAAATGTAAATTCATTCATTCATGACAGCATTTGATACAGATACAGGTTCCACAAATGTCAGAGGTAAACTCTTGCAGTTAATATGACATGTTTTTTTTCTTGCTCTTCCCACTTCTTTATCACACATTCATGCTGAAATGTGGAATCTGACTTTGAAATACCAAGTTTTTTAAGGCTCTCAGGAAACTTGTGCATCAACTGTAAAGTGTCTATTTATACATCTGAATGGGATTATTTCTGCAAAGCAAAACCCCAAAGATCTGAATTCAGTGCCTAGTTCTAACTTCCATGGGCTTAGTATTTTACTATGAAATGGTAACAATAACACTTGAGTTTCATAAAAAAGCTTTAATAATTAAAACTTGTCTCTTCCAACAGATAGATAGATAAGCTGTCACTGCAGATCCTTAATTCAGATGATGTCTCCAGGGGGCAATATAAATATTAAAGTTAACAAGTGAGTACTTTTTAATAGACCTATCTCCAAAGCTCCATTGAACTACTCCAAAATGTACAGTGGGAAATGTAATCCTCATAAAATGTGATTAAATGCTGGCAAATTTGAGACCTCTTTTAAATTCCAGAGACCCCCATCTAGAATTTGAGACCTCTTAAATTCCAGAGACCCCATCTAGAATAGCAAGTGATACTTAAACAAGAAAGAAAAGTTAATACTGATATAAATACCTGAAAAGCCAGGAACTTTGCTATGTGACTGTCACCTTCTGCCATCTCTTACTTGGTGGACCTTAGATTAGGAGGAGGGCTTGGATCAGAGACCTATGAGAACACTTCTATGACAGAAAAAATAATCAAAATTTTTTTCTTCAAACTTTTCTACACTTTTAAATCGCACTCAGAGTAATTTCATTCAGGTTACGTTTCAGATGTTAGGAAACTTTGTGTTTCAAAATGCATGTCCCAAGCAAGCAGAGTTGACCTCAGGGTTCGGCATGTGAGTCAAAGTTGCTGTTCAGAAGTGCCACCAGAGACAGATGCTTAAAGTCTGATAAAGTTTGCACTTTTTGAATTAGGAAGTCCAAAACAAATCCAGTGTTTTAAGGATGGCTTTTCTTTGGTCATTAAGGCTCTCTCAATCTCCCTCTTGGCAGACATTAAAGCTTGAATCAGTACAATGAAATATCTAAGAAATGGCAAAGGAAGGGACCATTTGAGGAACGAGTCCTATGAACTCTTCAGGTTTTTGCCAAACTTCAGAAATGCTTACCCAAGCAAAATACAAATGCACAAACGTTAAAATGCAATCAGTGACAGGCACTTATTAGAAGACCAAGCAACCCCAGACTATGATTTAAGCAGTCCCAGACCAAGTGTGCTAAAAGTTCAAGTCCTTGTAGCATTGATGTTTCCTAATTAGCCAGATGCCATCATCATAAACAGCCAAAAGAAAAATATTTGATGCCAAAATCTCAGCACATTCATCTGGATATATTTCAGAAACCTCTTTTTTTCTTCCTCCCCACTTGCTAGCCCACAGAACTAGACTTGCAACAGAGTGTATACGTGTCTGAGTGAGAGGAGCCCCTGCAATGTTAGCACCAAAAGGTGGAGAAGGACAGAGGGCAGCAGCTGCCAGCCAACTCCAGGGGGAGGGCTGCACTCACAGCACAGCACCCTGACCTGAGACCTCACCAACCCTCCCCTGCTCGCTCCCGCTTTCTCTGACACTCACAGGTGTAATGCCATGTCTCTGTAGCTTTCCCAAAGAAAGAAAAAAAAGGCTGTATTAGAAGTCAATAGCCCACTTTCACGGCTACACCGCAGCTGAATGTAATCTTTCTCCTCTTGTGTGACAGCCTTTTTGTGCATTAGATTGGAATAGACTGTTGCTGCCTCTGTCCAACACCACGCTGTCTTCAATGACTTTGTACAGACAGCCCAGGACATCAGCAGTGCGCGGCACGCCTGTCGCGGGGGCAGCGCGCAGGGCGCGTGTTGTTGGTAGCGGGGCGTTGCCAGCGTTTAATCGGGTCAGGTCTCTCTCTATTTCGTCTCTGAACTGCTGCAATAGATCTGAGTTAGGTAGCAGGCCATTCACGACAGGAATATCTCCCAAATAGCTTCCATTACACACCTCCAGAGGAGTCTCTGAAAGGACCTGTCGTTTTCACCTGAAAAGACCATAACACTGCCAGTCTATTTGCTCTGACTTTGTCTTTAATAAGGTCTTAAAAACTCCTGTCTTTGAGGCTCTACAGAAAAAGCAACCTTAGCAGAGAACGCAGCTGTTTTTCAGGGGAAAATCCCCTTGAAACCCATGATTTGGTTAATTGTAGGAGCTGGGAGGAGTGGGGGATGGAAGAGATATACACATTTTTAATATGATAACATGTTTCCAATCAAGATTTACAAGATCCTACACAGCATGGTTTGCAGGGGAGTGCTGAGTGTTGCTGCCTGAAAAGAAATATGCTTTTTGATCATTATTTATTCTTCCCTTTCTTTCTCTTTTCCCTTTCAGAGAATAACAAGATTTGTGCAGAGAGAAAGAGAAGACAGAGTCTGCAAAATATATTCCCCCAAACACACCAACTAGTTAAAGCGTACGAATGTGTCGACAATAAAGTTCAGGCTAGACAGTTAATGAAGCTGGGAAAAAAATGTGAATTGGAACGTAATGAAAAATTCATACTTTCAGTGCATGAAAAATAAGTGAATGCCCTTTAATTGTTCAGTTTACTTTCAGAGAGGACAGCTTGAATAAATTGAAAAATTATTCCAGGTTGTTAAAAGCAATAATACTCGGCCCTCTGCACCTTGTGCTAAATTCTTCAACCCTGCTTGACATGTGAATACGTGAGGATGTGAGTCACTGTAGTCCATTTGGTAGCCCACCAGCCCAGGGACCAAATGAGGAAAAGCTGTGTAAGCATCAAAGTGGACTCATCCTTCTCCACCCACTCATGGGCTGCAACAGAAAGTGAGGTGGGTTCTGGAGACCTGGGGAGCAAGATACAGGGCTCTGCAGCCAGAGGGAGGAAAGGAAAGTTGTCACTGTCACTGGAGGGACAAGGCAGGAAAGGTTGTAACTGAGGAGAAATCTCTTGGTCCATTTCCCAGTAGCATAGCACCTCTATTCCTGTTCTCCCTGCTCTTTGGCCAAAAGCATGAATCTCTCTCAGAATGCTTTTCCAAACAGGCTGGAGAAAGAAGTATGGAATTATGGAGAGCCAAGGCCAGCTGTAAGCCTGCAGTCTGAGAAAGTCTGCAGCTGTACTGCTTAGCAGGACCCTGGTTAACACAGAGGGCGAGGTGGGAGGAAAGGGATAGGAGGAAGGTGGGAAGGTTTGATGAGATTGTGAGACCACATGGGAAACTGGGAGTAGCGGCTTAAGGGGTCTGTCCTTAGTGCCTTTGTGTACAGATGCCTCCCAAATGGCTCCTTGCACTGCAGATTTCAGCACCTATGCTACTGTTCCTGTCTTACATCAGTATCCTTAAAGACTGTTTTCTTGTTAATGTTTACTTCTGTGGATCTGCACACACTTCAGAAAGCATTCATATTGTCTTTCATCAATAAAGCACTTGACAAATGCTTGATTAAGCCCCAAAATAGCATCACTTACGCTGAAAAGAGAAAATTTACAAGTGTAAATTAATTACATTTAAAAACAAAAAAGAACAAAGGAGGAAGAAGAAAGAAAATGTATGCAGGAGAAATTACCTTTAAAATCTCACAAATTAAACCAGCGTCAGGTCAGGACCTGCAGCTCCTTCCTCTACTGCTGTGTTCAGCACCCCAAGCATACCCAAGCAACACAAGACACTCCAGTGATATTCAGTGCTCACATTGCGTCAGTTGAGTTTCTCACTGTGGGAACTGTCAATTCACGATGTTTTAATGAAATGTGAGAGGGGCACTATGAGGTCAAGTATAATCCCCTTGAACAAGAAACCTCCACTGATGTTAAGGTTAAATATTTTGTCTGATATCCTCAAAACCAACTAATCATAGAGTGGCTGAAATGAATTTACCTTGATTTTGTTCTCTGAGGACAATAACTTGTTGCAAGAGGGTTTTGTGGGCTTTTCACTGTGAACAGTGCAGCAAAACAACTCTTAATCAGCTTGCAGTGACATAAGTGGACAAGAAAGTTGTCCATTCTGGCATTCTTGGGCATTTTTTTAAATGGCAGTCTAAAATGCCAAGTGAATTCTTTCAATTTCACAACCATTAGCAGAAGAAAAGACCAAGTAGGTTGAGACTGTCACGTTAGAACTACTTAAATAAATAACAGTAATAGTCTGACACCTGACCAAAGGAGGATTTCTCCCTTTAGCACATCTACTAGTTCTTTCATGAGCCTGGTCTGAATGTGTTATAATTAAAACAGTGCAGCCTGAAGTCACAGAACTTACAGCAAGGGAAATTTGCCCATTATTTTCCAAGCAGATAATCATCAGTAATCATTAGTCAACCTATTCAGGCATCAGGCAATATAGATGGATTACTTGTAGATCACGTACATACATTTGATCTTTTTATTTCTACAGAAGTGAAAAAGAAATTAAATTCTATGAACTGCTAGAATCAAATTTCATTTGTGTACATGACAGCAAACAGAGCTTTGTAAAAGCTGATATGTTGGCATGGGGGGACTTTCTTCTAGAAAAATCTCCATTTTTCAATGATAACAATATAACAGTGCCTCCTTAATTTCACTCAAGCCTCTACAGGAACTAAAACTACACAGGCTCATCAAGAGAATATGCAAGATACACTAAGCTAGCAATAAAAAGAAAAATGTGACTCTACATATAGGCTTTTCACACACTATTATATCTTTCAACTGTCATCATTAACTGCAATTCTAGAAATGTCTTGTTGTTCTGTTGCCTTTGAAAAATAGATACAGTGATTACAATAGATTTTACTCAGATATACTGAAAAAAATTCCCTGACAGGTATATGCTGCTTTTAGTATGTTTCTTCAACACATGCTCATCATTATAACGATTGAATTTGAAAATTTACACATTCCTAGAGGGAAAAAAAAAAAAAAAGTTAAAATCTGTAAATTGTTTTCCTGTGGCAATTAGAATGAAAGTCAAAGCTGGAAGACTAGTGGCAACAGAGCTTTACATATTTGTATAAAAGATGAGCTCTTCTGTCTGTTCACTGTTTATCAGAAAAGAAAAGAGAGAGATACAGCACTGCAGCCTAAGAAAGCTGATAATGAGTTTTGCTTCTTGATATCTGGTGGTTCTTGTACAAATAAAAACAGCAACAACAAAACCAAGGTAGGACATCATGGCAACAGCAACCTGTACAGTAGAAATAGGATATATTGTTGGTACTAAAGGATAGCTATCCTTTGCAAACTGACTGATGTAACTGTGTCAAAGGAAAGCCAACTTTATACTGATTTCCTTGTCATATAAAAGGCAATGACTCAGTGACTGTCACTTAATGTGCATCTGTTTTGAATGAATAGTCACATTCATCCACTTCATAATAAGATTCCTATTGTGAATAATATAATAAACATGTTCAAGATAAAACCCATCAGAAGTGAACGTGTCAGTCAGAATGATAAATATGCTGATTTGTTGATTCCTCCTCACCTCCATCCAAAACAAGATAAAGCAAATGCAGAAAAATGAAAATGTTCCCACACAAGCTAACAAATTTTGAGATTGCACTAAAATGTACAGGAAGAGTTTCCAGCTGAAAAAGAAAAATCTTCTTCTGTATTATATATACAATCTCGCATCAGTGTTAATTGGCTGAACTTTGTAGTGGAATGTCATAAGGAGTCATGACAACTACAAAGTGCTTGTCAAAGCCAAAATGGCATGAACCTATTCATTGGAAGGGAATTCCACCTGAAATGTGCATTGGAGCAATTTTATTTTCTTTTAGTTGAAATCTCATTTTTTTAATGCAGTCTGTAACTAATATTTGTGGCACTGGTTTGATGCATGCCGTGTGTAAACGTTCCAGAAGAAGAGAGATTAGTGACCTGTAAATTGAATAGAAGGGATTCAGTTGCATAAACATAGTCAGCCAACGCCCTCTGAAACATCCTGACATCATCTAGCATGCATTCAGGATTGGCAGGCAAGACTGGCAGATCAATGCTCTCCTGAACTTTTAACTGCTGCTCTGGAAGGGCACATGTCCTTCACTGGGCTTGCACCATATCTGCTAGCCCAGGTTCAGACAAAGAATTTCAAGTGGAAGTAGATGTCTGTGTTTAGGCAGCTGACTCCCCCCTTGCTGATTAAAATTGTCCCCTAACTATAAACTCTCAAAAAGCTACTGAGTCCCAAGCCAATGAATTTCTTTCAAATTTTTCTCATTTGAGCTCTTTGGATACCACATGTAAGACATACTGTGGTGATATTATGGGACTAATGCTTCTGACCCAGCTGAAGTTCCAAAGTAGTTTTGCTATTTACAACCTTTCTTTGTAAAATAACTCTGACAAGAGGTACAACTCACTAAGAGAGATTATATAATGTCACCTATCCCTTACTCAGTGCTATCCATAATTGACAGGCATGAATGTGTTTATTCACATGAACTTAATGAATCCATTTTCTTCCTGTTCTAATAGTTGTCAGAATGCAAGCCTAAATGCACAAGTATTATGCTCCCCTGTGCTACTTTCCTTCTTCATTCCAGGGATTGCATGGCAAAGTCACCATGAGAAATCATCCATTGTATTTAAGAAGATTGAATAGCAGCAAGCACCTGACTCTTCATCACTGGATGGTAGCAAAAGCCAGGTGCTTTTTCAAGGGCTGACACGGTTTCTTTTGTTCCCCACAGCAATTTGGGGAGATTATATTTGCTCCCATCCTTTGCAGAAGTAATTACCTTCAAGCAATGCTGCTTGTATGTTGTACTTCCCACCTGCCGCCCCACTGTTTCACCTGTGAAAGCCTTAATTTGGCTCTTTAAGCATTTATATACCGCCTTACATCTTCAAAGGAGTGTACATGTGTTAATTAAATTACATGCCTAGGAGATAACAAAGTACAAGATACAAAGGCATTTTAAGCACACAGACAGACTATCAAGTTCTAGCACAACAGGAATAAATTAATAATGACCTTTTATAATGACTGAATTGCATAGCTTTGTTTTTCTTGCAAACAATAAGTCAAATAAAGCTATTAGGAATGGAAATATAACAGCTTTAATGTCAAAAGTCTGATGGACCTGCAGACCTTGAAACCAAGCTATAAGCCACTGGGCAAAAAAAGGGGAGGGGGGGTGTGGGAATCCTAGGATCCCAAATGAATAATTGTTTAATTAATGTGCTTGGTCCCACAGGAAAGACCTCTTTATGGAAAAGAGCTATTTGTCACAGATGGCTATATTTACTCTACATGAAAATACAGATGGAAAGAGCAGTATTTTCACATATGAAAATGCCTTTCTATAGAGTCTTGGGGTAATTTTTGACCAGGTAGTAGTTTCACAAAGAAATTTAGAAAGATAAAATCATGTCATGGCCATTGGCTTGTTTCTTGTCCAAATACAAGTCCTCCAGCCTTTACCTAGTTGGTACATAGACAGAGATGAGCACACAGTCTTCAGGCTTTTGAATCATCCATGATTTCACACACAAAATTCCTTTGACACATGCAGTTCTGCTTTTAAACAAGACCAGCATAACTTGGCCTCAACCACACTGAAGAGCTTTCTGCCTATCAGTGATGAGGAGAGACAGAGAAGACTTTGAGATGGTCAAAGAATACGAATTTATTGTGGAGTACAACTGCTTATATACTGATTCTAGGAAGACTAGTAATGTTTTACTACAATGATTGGGTTAACGATCACAAAAACAAACTTCCTCATTCTAAACATCTCTTGCTTGTAGAAGTCTTGATGTCATTTTCTTTTTCAGGTAAGTCAGTCTGATTGAATCTTCTTGCAATCTTGATTTAATCCTCAAAGTTCTGTTTGCTATTGCCAAGGCATCCTGTTATAAAATCGCTTATGCTAACCAGGTCCAAAGTCCAGCCCTGTCTTGTGTCCCAATATCCCAATACTGCCTACCTGCCTTCCCAGCTTTATAAGGATTCACCAATTCTACCAGGAGCACTCCTTCAAACATGGAAGATTTTAATTCAATTTCTGCCCCTATCTAAGAAAACCTGAATCTATTCCAAAAGTTTATTACGATGGTCATACTGTTCTTTTGGAACATAGAAATGAAATGGCATCTCTTTCTTTTCCTGCTCTGCAGTGGTAAAGGCCTGAATTACTTTTGGTCCTTCAAAGACATGCTGTCAAACTCACAAGCAGGATAAAGACCTGGCCATCCTCCACAGCAGGAAAGAGGTTTGAGAGGGTTAGAGAAGCTTGGTAAATGCAAGCAAGGCTTAAAACTGTTTGGTTGTGTTGTTTTGGCTTGGTGTTTATGGTTTTTTTTTTTGCTGGGTAAAGCTAATAAAACTGTAATAACTATGTGAGTTTTCTAGTAATTAACTCTCTGAGTTTTCTAGTAAAAAGTCATGCTGTCTTTGGTGCAGCCCATGCTTAATTGATCATTCTTCTTCATTGTCTAAGGGACCTAACGTTGATGTTGCAAATTCTACTGGGTGGATGAATAAGTACAGGTTAGTGACATCATCAGCCATTTTAGTAGCAAGGAAACAGCTCCATTAGAGATCTCTCACAAAATAATTGCAAGTTACATTTCCTCTCTCTTTTCTCTGAAAATAGGACTTTTGGTAGCTAAGACATCTGGTTTTCCTGAGACTGACCTATATAATTCATGCATTGCCTCATACAAACACCCAAACTATGTCATTAAAATCTTTCCAACACACCACACTATTCACTGTATAGAACTCCTTCATTCATATCAGAAAATTAGTTTTGACTCATGGGAGAACAGTCTGTTGTTAGTCTTTTAAAATTGATTTCATTCTCCTCACAAAAATGGAAAATGAGGAACTGAGAGATTATTTGCAGTGATGTCCATATTCATTTGTTTGCAAAACTAATGTGTGTCTCTGTGTGTCACGTATGAGAGAAAGCAAAAAGGAAAGAAAGAGGCATTTCTAATTCTTGCTTTAATGGCCTCCTTCTCATTTAGAAATATGTATTAGTTGTGTGAAGTCAAACATACATAAAGCAAAAATAAATGCTTACAGGTTACCAGTGATTTCTTAGCATCTTTTCCAGATTTTGAGTAGGAAGTCTAATCTCTTTAAAATGAACTAACTCTAACTTTTCTCTTACTTTGAAAAGAAGTAGGGGCAGGAGATAAAAGGTAAAAAAAAAAAGGACAATGTTATGGGCTGAGCTGTGTCATTCTTTCCTTGTACTGATCAATATGTGAAACCTATTGTAGTGCTCTTACAACTTTGCCTTTGAAACACAGATCAAGCTGGGTCAATGAGACAATCTTTTTGCATTAAAACTTCTTTTTTCTGCAGTCTACGGACAACTTGTGAACCGAGTCTTCTGCTGGATAACTACAACGGCACCTGCTTTCAGATGAGGCTTGCTCATAATCAGTTCTTTGTGTCTTTTTTTCTTTTTTGTGTGTGTGCTACTCGACTTCCATCAACGACTTAACAAGCACAGAATATTTTAAAGGCTTTGATACTAAGAGCTCTTACTCATGCAAGTTGTCCTCAGTGATTCCACAAATCTCACTGAAGCGCTGGGTAAGAAAAATTAAATAGCATTTTCTGTAGAAATGTCTGGAATAGAAGAGAATGTAACATATCACAATCAGAATCTCTTTCTTTCATGGAGAACTGCATTTTGGGAAAGGAATATTACATAATAATATTACAAAAATGTAATTCAGTAATATTTCATGGGCAAACACTTCATATTCAGTTTCAGAGATAGGGGTTTAGAGGAAAACCTTTTGTATAATCCCAGAAGATATGGGGTTAATGTGTATGTCCTAAACATGTACAGCTGGATGTCTGTGGGGCCAACTAAGGGGTGTTGCTAATAACAATTAGCAACAGGAATTTTGGGTAATAACCAAGGACTGTTTGTAATAACAGGTAATGGAAAGGAACAGTATGTGACTGGAGAAGGGAGCCATGAAGAAATAGGGCAGTACTTTTCCAGAACAAACATCTTTGTTTTAGTTCCTGGAGGTAAACACAGCACAGCACAAGTGCAGGAATGAGGCCAGGAAGTGGGCATGGACTGTAGGGAGGTATCAAGACCACCCAAGACCCCTGAAGTCTCCAACCCATTTCCAGAAAGATCTGAAAGAATAGATACTGCATGAGAACTGCTTTGCATAGAAGGTGAGAAACCTGTCTTCAGAGTGGGGAACCCTCTTTATAAAAAGGTACCCCCACCAGGCCCAGGTGCTACCCCAGGACCCTGGACATCCCATCAGCTGGATGAATGCTGGAATCAGACTGCTGACCTCTTTTTCTCTTCTTTCTTTCCTTCTTCCTTAGGTCAGGGACTAACATCAATTTCCATGGCAAGTACGTCATTTACTAATAAAACTTTGTGATTTTTTGCATACCCTCTGACTTTTGTTGCTTCTTTCAACCACGAGGATTTGTTAATGTTGAGTGCTTCCTTCCCTTTAAGGATGGGACATCACACCTTTGCTCTGGGGAGGAATTTATTCTGTAACAAAGTTCCTGGAAAAAGTCACGAATTCTGGTATTGCCCTTAATCCAACTGGTCTGAACTTGCGCTCTATATCCAGTATAATCAGGAAGGCGATGCAGGTTTCACAGCTCATTTGTGATGTGCCTACAAGACACTCAATGACCAGCTTAACGCCAGTGACAACTCTTCTTCCAGCAGTGACACTGGCTGTAGCACACCAGAGAGGAGTGAAGCTTTTTAGTGTCTGTCTCTATTGGTAGAAGCGAGCCAGGTACAATCTTATTCAGGGAAACAGATTTACAGCTTGGCCAAATGACAACACAGGGAATAATAATAATAATAACAATAATAATATCCAAATTATTACAAAAGAATCACTGGAAAAAAAATAAGAATTATAATTCCTTCCATTTTTATATTAAGCTACTTCAGTCCTTTGCCTCCCCTAAAATTCTACACAACCAAAAGTGTATACAAGCAGCTGACTCTTTGGAATGGATCTGTTTGTGGGGTTCAAAGACACATCATTCAATATCACCCTAAAATAGACTGATACTGATAAATCATGTCTGGATAGAAATGTCCTTAGAAATGCTGCTGTCAGGGATGTTATTCTGACATTTATTATGAATTTTCATTTCATATCTACTGAAAATATCTACCAGAAGGTAAGAAACAGTTCTACTGCAGTGAATACCAAAGCCCCTTGAAAATAAGATGGAGAGTAATAAAATTAATTATAAAAGTATAATTGCAAAATTAAATGGGTTTTCTGTTTATTAGTACAGCTTAAGATGTGGGGACATTTATTTTTTTAATGTTTTCGACAATACCAACACTCTCTTGAAGAAATTCATAGAACAATTTTTTTTCTCAGTTATAAAAAGCAATACTCCAAAGGCAGGAGTTTAAAACTCTTTTTCAGAAGCAAGCCTTATCTAAGTCCTATAAAGAGTAGATGACCTGCGGAAAGATCCAAGCTTTGCTGGGTAGAATAGAATTTGGGGGATAGGTAGATGGAGTTCTGGCTCCTACTCTAAGAGATGTCTACATCTCCAATCAAATACCTGCTTAATATAAAATGTTCAAATTCAAACTTTTGCTATGTGAAAAAATACTCCAAAACATCAATAATAAGACACCTTTCTTTAATTCTCAAATAACACCTTGAGTAAGTGGGGAAAATGTAAGCAAACTATAATTAAGAAAGATTGAGCTGGCAGAGTCTTAAATTTATGTGAGAATTTAATTTTTGTGCTAGGTTAAAATTTGTAACTGCTAATGTGGGACCAACATAAGGTTCACAAGTTTTCTCAAATATGTCTTAAATTAATCAATTTCAGCCCACAACTGCTGTCAATAACAGTGGGTTTTCATGCTGTTAGAAAGTAATTAAAAGCTTTAAACCAACACTTCTGTTCTACAAGCAAATTATTATTTCAGATACTAGCATGATGTTTCAACTTCCTCATGCTAAAGAACATCAAATCCAGAAAATATAACTTTTGTATTAAATAGAAACTTTGTATGTGTACCCTCAGCTCAAGTTGTGCAATGGAGTTTCCAGTTTAGCAGGTGACATCTGCAAACAGAGGATATAACAATGGACACAAAACACAGGGGCCTTTCTAAAACCTCTAATAGCACCCACAGAGTCACTATTGTGTCTAAAATTCATACACATCCTAAAAATTATGTCATACCCTGCTCTGTGAAAATTTATCTTGAAATTGAAATGGCGTTATTTCTTGATTGAAGTGGCATGAAAAAAGCTTAAGACTCTGTTATAGCTAAAATGGGCTGTGATTCCTCTTGAAATGCCTGTTGTAACCAAAAAGACAATAAGGAGAGAGCCAGAGGAATTGCCAGAGCTTCAGGGCTACAGGGGGTGCAGCAAGGGACCAGGAAATATCTGAAGTGACAATAGGTGTCTGTGTTTAGACATTCCAATTGAGCCTAGCTACCACAGAAAATACATGCTGCTTAAAAAATTCTAATTTTTTCCCTTCTTTCAAAGATACAGCACTCCAACTTTGAAGCAAATTAATTTGGTTTGAATTCTGTATTGCTACCAAGAACAAGCATGGCTCCCATCATATTCGCCCTTCTCTGTGTGACTTGGTACTGCTGTCTCTGCCTTGCTTCTCCTCTGGATGCCAGGTTATTAATTTAGTGTCCTTGCTACACAAAAGAACACAACAAAAGCAGTGTAAGGCACAACAGAACCCAAAATTTAATGCAGTGATGGTAATTGTAATGTGTCCTTTCTAATATGTATGGCTTCCTCTTGTTCTCCCTTTCTTTGTTCTTTTCATAATTGTGCTCATTAATGTCATGGTATAACAATGTCAATTCTTCTAAAAATTCAATCAAAAGAAACCTCATTCACACATGTGTTTGTAAACAAGATGCAGAAATCCCCCAAGAATTTAGACAGTTAGGCAATATCTATATATATATAGATGTGTGTAATCTTGTGTATATACTGCTGGACAGCAGAATAACTATTGTGTTATAGTTTCCCTGTTGTGTGTTTTATCCACTAGCATTACAAAAATTGATGAGCTGAAGAAACAAAGGCAGCAATACTGGCGAAATTAACCAGCAATACTGGCGAAAGCATCGTCTACAAGGATTCAAAGCGAAGTGAGGAAAAATGCTGTAACTACAAGTAACACAGTCCTCGGAGATTCCAGCAATGTTAAAAATCAAGTGATTGCCATTTAACTCCTTTCAATCAACTTTAATGTAATAACGTAGCATGAAAGACTCAGGAAAACAGAAGCTAAGAAAATCAGAGAATTATGTGAATAATAACCCTTCGTTACAAAATTGGTTTTTATGACAGAAATGTATGATTGACAGCCTCAGATGAAGTCCTCTGTGTAGCAGCAGAGAAAGTTCACTCTGGCCAGCAGTGAAACAAATACTCTCCCTGTGACACCAGTGCCTTAGATTAGGTTGCAAGGTTATCTGTAGGCGGGCTGGATGCACAGGTTTTCCAGGGGGGAAGCTCTATGGCAGGTGAAAATAGGCAAATCCTAACAGATTGGTGGTGGTAGGAATATTAGTTTACTTGAAATTTAAATTAAATGAGTTTAAAAATAAATCTAATTTGTTTAATTAAAACGTAATTTATTTATAGTAATATGATTCTATAAAAATTTTCACTATCATAATGATTATTACCACCTTTATAATAATATTTATTCACCATTGATCAACCTATACCACACAGGATATGGAACACAAACACTTAAAAGGGAAAAAAGTCCTAGGAAATCCTCAGCTTGTCCCAGTCTAACAATCACCTTTATTTGCAAGCCCAGTAAAGCAATGTGTCGATAGATCAGCGCATGCTAAGGCAGCAGAAGAGGCTTGGCCCATCATAAGACACTTGCTTTACAGACTTACCAAGGAAAAACTGGCATGTCACAGACTAAGTTTCTCTCTTGTCCATGGGAGTTTTGCAATTCTTTAGTATAAACACCAGCTTGCATTTTGAAATCTTTGTTGTAGGAAGATTTGGGGACTTTGCATGAAGAGACTGGAGGGGCTGGATAATGCAAATACCAATGACCTTAATTTCATGTGGATTGATGAATTGCACAGCACTCTTCCAAATCCAGGTCAAAGGATGCGTGTTTCACAGTAGCATTGCCTTGGCAGACACCTTGCAAATGTCAGCAGACACAAGCACTGCACAAACTGGAGGACACCTCTACAGAATCACAGCTGGGGCATTTTCTCAGCTTCAGATGTTTAGATGTGGTGCTTAGGGACATGGTTTAATGGTGGACTTGGCAGTGTCAGGGTTATGGTTTGGCTCAGTGAGCTCCAGGTCTCTCCCAGCCCAAATTATTCTACATTCCTATGATTCTATGTAATGAGCTATGCACTTAACTAACCCTCATATCACTGCTTTGCAGGACACTCGGATTTCTGGTCCCTCATATGGCTTTCAGGCTGTGGAGACTGCAAACGTCACTAAGTTGCCAAACAGCTGAAGGCAGCCCAGAGCCTGTGCAGGGCAGCCAGCTGGTGTGACTGCAGATTTGTGTCCTATATGTAACTGGATCTATACGAACAGAGTGAGCAAATGGAAAGAAAGATTTGATCATCGCAGCACTGAGAAAAAACAGAATGTGATATTATTATTTTCCTGCTATTATTTATTATTAATGACTTGATTCCTCTGAGAGGGGTCGACATCAATGTCAGTTGCCAGATCTTGACACTTCTAAGGAAGAGGCCCATTATTAATTAATTATTATTATTATTGTATTACTGCACCAGCTGTGTGATAGGTGATTTACAGACACATTCAGGCAGAGTCCCTACATGAAATGTTTAAAATCTAAAACATGAAAATTACAAACAGCATTACAGACAAACAAGCGTGGGAGAGAGACAAAATGACAGAAGTGATTATGTTTGTTGCAGGGTCACTGAGTAAAACCCTGGGCTCAGTGGAGTCCACAGGAACTTTGCTATTGAGCCCACAGGCTGAGGAGTTTGTTGCTTGGTTTTGCTTCTCTTGCTGCTGATTTGGGGGGAGAGTTGAGGGTTTTAAGTCTATCTTCAGATGCCACTGCAGCCATCAGCTCTGTTATTGGTCAGTGAAATGAGATGAAATGTATCAAGGCATGGGGGTTCCAGGCATAAAGTTCTGAAGAAATAAACTATTGAAAGGACAAAGATGAACTTGAGGAAGTAGTTAGCAGTTAATTAGTGGAAAACCAAATTATTATGTCCAGTGTATGTGCTATTTTTCCCCTCTGTCCAACCCCTTTAAAGTACTTTAAAGAAGCACTTTATTCACTATTATGTCCACTTGTTAAAATACATGGAACTATTTTTCTCTCACTTGCATGTATTTTAACTCAGTGCAAGCTCAGTGACTTTAGAGAACTTACTTATTTCACTACATGAGAAAATGCTGTCTCTGGTTTAATCCAAATTGAGGTCCCTAACAGAAGGGCAGCTTTGCCCAAAGAGCTCTCTGCAGTAAATATAGAGAGACAATGACCTCCAGAGCATAATTCTGCCCACTTAGGAGCTGCATTGCCTTCTGGAGGTTTCTATCTGTCTCCATTCACTATGGAGTTTAGAGTGACCAAATCCCTAACTCTTGCAATCTCAGTGAGATTTGAATAGAATGAACCCATGCCTCTATGCCTATGCATAATTTAAATCTACACCTCCTTGTAGCTCTGCTGAAGACCAAGTAATTGCTGAGATATGTGACAGTAAGAGATAGTCAATAGATAGGAGGACCATTAAGGTCTGCTTGGATTACTTGTACTTTGCTGGGCACTTCAAGAGTGCTTTCTGCCCATTAACACTTCAGTTCTGCTGCTCTTGAATGTCAGAACCTGACTGGACTATTTTTTTATGAGAGGGATATAGGCAAGGTTTTTTACCTGCACCGTGTTTATTTATTTACAGCCTATTTTGAAAAAAGATTAGTTCAGTCAATCAAGGATTTTAATACATTTATATGACACAATGGTGTATAAGTTTATTGACTGTGATTTCATGATGTGGAATAGGGAGAAAGCTGTCTTGGAAAAATGTATTGTTATTTTATATGAAATTCACGATGCTATTAAGTTTTTGGTCTCGTATATTGTGGAGTGCAGCATTTCAGAGATAAACTATCTTGATGTTTTCATTTCAAAGACAGGTAATAAGTGGAATACAACAATTTCCTGGAAACCCCAGACAGGCATAATCTGCTTTATGCAACCAGTCACCATCCTGAGGCTCTTAAAAAAGTTTTACTTTATAGCCATTTTGAGAACCTGTAGGATTTGCAATCATGGCACTGGCTATAGGGTAAAGATGGATTATCTGGTTAATAAATACAAGGAGTGGGACTAAAACCAGGAATATATCATGAAAGCAAACGGCACTTGCATTAAGGGAGACAGAACAAAATTGCTGTAAATTGAAGCAGATAAATATAAGAAATTTTGCTTTTCGATGATCCTTTATGGATCATTCATAATGACACCACTCAGTCTTCCTTCTCTGCAAGCATGATTCCTTTCTCCCAGTCTCACAGAGGTGGGGAGCATTTTTTATCTTCTGTGCTGAGTGCTTTTGCACAGTTGTGCCTGCCTCTTATTGATGGGTACAGAGATCCAGTTCCTTTTGCCCATGCTCCAAACTGGCAGGATGCCATACGAGACACGAGCAGGTTTGGACAGCACTGTGTCCAAAGAACTATCTTCATCGATACATCCCCAGGCACAGTGTCATCTTAGCATCGTTATGGATTTCTGAGACAGTGTTACATTAAACCAGTTCAAATAAAGAAAAGAGAAAATAATGTCTACCTGTGACTAACTTCTACAGACACAGAGATTTCACCAATTCTTTGTCTCAAGCAGTATATTTTTCACAGAAGCAGATCTGTTGTGTACTTGTAGAGTGTCTAGCACTGGATGCTCTATAAAGCAATCTTCTGGAAAATAATCTCATGCTAATAACAATAAAGACTAAATTAGTCAGCAAAAAAAAATGGTTTAAGCAAAGGGAATGTGATATCAAAGTCTAAATACATGGTCATTAAATCCCCAACATAGATATTACTTCTTCATCTTTCTTTATTTAAAATGTGCATATAACGTCAGTTCCTGAAACACAGGCTCAAATTAGTCTCAACTAAACTATCAACATTAATGCCAGAAAAATCACTATCAAAACCCTTCTGATTTACTCTGGCATAACAGGAAGCAGAAGTAGACTGTAATCTCATTAGGAAACACTATGATTGATTATCACCATTTCATTTTTCAGTTACAATAACAAAAAATGGAATTAAATTCAGTGTAAATGAGCACAGAATTAGGATTTTTGACATGTTTTTTTGCATGGTGAAGGAAGGAGGATAATGTCAGGGAAGAATTTAACTCAGAAGTGCACTGAATGAACCTGAAGGGACACTTACCTACCTTCACTAGCTATGCAGTTTTTTGGGAGTAACTTCATCTTCATGTTGCAAAACTTCCTCAAAAGTCCTTCCTCTTACTATAACCTACAATCACAGCAGAAATCTGTAGTGAATCTCCCTAGAAATATGTCTGAACAATATTTTTGAATGAGAGATTTAGATAGGTAGTTCAGAGACCATCAATCTTCCATGTGCAGAAAATGCCATTTCAGGGAATATTAACAGGATCTGCAAATGCAAATTGTAGGGGATAGCAAAAGATGGATTTCAAACACACTACAAAAGAAATTATGTAGTTAAAAACAAAAATAAAATGAGAAACCAAGGCTGTCTTTCAAAACTTGCACGTTGGATTCTGCTAAGCATCTTTCCCCTCTCTCCTGTTTTTACAGGGACCAGGCATGTCAGCATTCACCACAGTCCATTTCTGCTCTGATCCTAGAACAACTGATTATTTCTTCCTGAACTGGACATCTCCATCTAGTTTGCAGGTGAGATGAAGCTGAGCAGTGCATTTGACATGACAGAAGGAAGTGATACCATCCAGAGGAACCCGGACATGCTTGAGAAGTGAGCCCACGAGAATCTTGCAAAGTTCAACAAATCCAAATGCGAGGTGCTGCATCCAGTCAGGAGCATAGATATGAATTCCAGCTGAGAGAAGGGCTCGGGGGTCTCATGGATGAAAAGCTCAACTTGAGCCAACAGTGAGCAACAACAGCCCAGAAAGCCTGGGCTGTATCAAAAACTGTGTGGCAAACAGGTCGAGGGAGGTGATCCTCCTCCTCCACTCTGCCAAGAGATCTCACGTGAATTGCTCTCCTGGTTTAGGAATGGCACTCCCCAGTTTAATCCCCCTTTCCTGGTGCTAAGATTCTCCCAAACCAGACACCGTTCATTCTCTCCCCCCAAATTCCACTCCCTCTTCCTGCTTGAGGGATGGATTTGAGAATTGGAGGCACAAAAGGTGAAAATTACAGGTTGAAATAAGAACAATTCACTGTGAACAGCAATGAGATAAGAAAATGAACAGTAACAGCAACAATATTAATAACAAAAGTATACAAAAAGAGAGAATGATTCACAGGCAAAAATGCTCACTGCAGAGCCTGACTAGACCAAAGCCTTTTTTCCTGACCTGGAATAGGAACTCCTTTCTTCCTGGAAAGAAGAGAAAGAGTCCCTTCCCCCCACACCTTGGCAATGACCTAAGATGGTATCAAATAACACTGCGGGGTTGGCCTCACCCACTGGTTCCAGACTCAGCTTCCTGCAGAGGTGGGACTACAGGCATGTGCCACTGCACCCTACTACTCTAAAAAATAACTCTGTCCTGGCCACAGCTAGGAACAGTGCTGAGTCCACGTCTGGATTCCAACACAAGAAAGATGTTGACCCATTAGAGGGGATCCATAGGAAGACCACAAGTATGAGCAGAGGGATGGTGCACGTCTCCTGCAAAGAGAGAGGTATGGAGTTTTTCAGTATGTGAAGTGAAGGCTCCAGGGAGACTATAGCAGTCTTCCAGTACCTTAGGGTGTCTTATAAAAAGGAGTAGGATGAACTTTTTATACAGGCAGAGTGACAAGACAAGGGCAATAGTTTTAAACTGAGAGAGGGCAGGTTTAGATTAGATATCAGGATGCAATTTTTTACTGTGAGGGTGGTGAAGCACTGGAACAGGTTGCCCAGAGAAGCTGTGGGTGTCCAACACCTGGAAGTGTTGAAGGACATCTTGGATGAAACTTTGAGCAGCCTGGTGTATAAAAGGTGTTCCTGCCCACAGCAGCAGGCTCCCTTCCAATCCAAACCATTTTGTGTTTCTATCTCACCAAGTGATCTAGACAGAGGTGGCTTTTGATTTTCAAAAATTCATACAAACTTCAGTGGTAAAACTTCCCACATGTATTTTCCACTCAGATAAAATACAAGTTAGACTTTTTTTATTCCCCCTAGAAACTGCTCCGACAACCTTTTTGCAGTAAGATGCACTTACAATTCTCAGTATGGCAAACGTGTTTCATACCATCTGTTCCATATTTATAATTCTTTAGTTTATATTAAAGAAAACAGTAAACTACAGGGATATTATGCATGCAATTGAGGATTTTATAAGGTTCAATAAATTCCCTCTTAACAATCATAGTTAAGCCCACATAAATTCTAATCTTTCTCCTGCTCTACATTTTACCTTCTCAGTTCCTCAATCAGTTTTGTTGCTCTGTTCTCTACTTTAAGATGAGACATCAATTTTACAACAGGATAACAGGCTAAACTCTCTTTTTAAAGAGACTGTGTGGAAGAATTGTAACATGGACCTAAAGCTAAAGTAATGAAAATCACTGATTTTTCAATTTGGGTGGCAATTTCAAAAGTTGGAAGGAATAGTCCAAAAGAAACAGACTTAAAATGCTATGTTTTTTCTGGACAATTTGTTGATGACACCATGCATTTCATTCCAAGAGCTTGAAAGAAACAAATACGATAATTACCTAGATTTAGAAAATTATCAGAAAATATCACCATCTCTCTTCTACCCAAAACTTAAGAGCATAAGTCAAGAGTGTGGGTGATTCAGATTTAGCTCCTTTCTAGATGGACCAGAAACACCATCATCCACCATCCATGAGACTGGACAAATGCTGGGCTATCTTGGTATCCTTACAGATCCAAGTAAGTAGGGAGTAGAGACTGTCGCCCCACACCTATCAGGTGAGTGTTTTCCTATCCTGACTAGAAAGTTATACCAAATAACTGGTGATGTATTTTATAGAGTTATGTCTTCAGTACCCAGCAATAAAGACAGCCCTTTGATCAAGAATCTCTTCCTGAGCAGAGAAGATCCAGGTCAGGCTTTTCCATGGGACTGCTAGAATGAACTATTCTTTGAAAAAAAGGTTTCAGCTCTCTTTTATTGGGGCTTTTCTGCTTCATATACTACACATAGACACTTACTAAGAGAAATAGCAGAACAGTGAGTCTGGATCTCTAGCCAGAGAGCAGCTCACAGCACAGGAGACAGAGTTCAATTTTTACTCCACTTGTATCTAAATATTTTTACAGGATAAAACAGTACCAGGAAATCCCTAGTAGAGTGGCATTTATGAACTTCTGGTAAGGATTTAAACACTCCAGATAAAACAAGGAAGAGATAGCACTTTTTTCTGCATTTTCGCCAACCACTCTGCTTCCTGCTGTCTTGGCAAATGAGAATTTGTAATTCATTTTTCAATTTGAAACATGAAGTCAAAACAATTTCACAAGTCATCTGTGCCATTAGGACAATGATGTTCTGTTGCATTGGGCTCTTTTTGAAATGTGGATGTTTGTTTCATCAGGTCGTATACCATTTTCCTCGCATTTCTGTGTACACTGTAAATCTAAAATAAATTTCTGTTCTTGATCTCCTTTTGAAGAATCTCTCTGACTTCACTCATTGTTTCTCAGATTTATGACAGATTATGACTCACTGCTCTTCCTGTCATCTAGAAAGACAAGTGAAAAGGGTTAGTTTCAAATTAACATATGATGTCTTTCAGCTTCATTCTATTTCTGGTGACACATTCCTTGTCCTCTGGAAATTATATATGGGGAGATTCCCCATGAAAAAGCATTGGTATCCAAAGAAAGCCTCATTGACATTAGCAATTATGTCCTTTGGCACAGTCTTAAACATGCACTGTTTGTGATGCAATCTTAAAGCCTCAGTCAGCAGTATTTTCATTGCAGCAAATGGAGAAGCTTGGGGTTTACATCATCACATTGAGAGCAGGATTGTTTCTTAGACACTTTCATGTTCTCATTTCCCCTGGTAGCTGTGCTGTCATATTGCCTTATTCATTTGAGCACACAAATAAAATGCCAAAAGGAGTAGTGTCTATACTGCACAAGAAAACTTCTGTAGAAGGGATGTAGGCAAAGAGCAGGCAAGATGTTCACATTTTCTTACAGGTTACCAAAGCACCCAGGAGCTTTAATATTTGTCTTCAGAAAATAAATAAAGATTTTACAGAGAGATTGCTGGTTTATAAAAAGAGCTAGATATTGCTTACAACTAGTGAATACTCTCAAAAATTTTAGACAGTGATAAAAATACTGTTTCTAAGTAAACCAAAGGTACTGCAATTATTACAGATCAAAGATAGCTCACAACTGACATGTATTTTAAAGACACAGAAGTTTCAAATTGAAGAGAAAGTTCTGCAAGTGGCTGAAAGCACAACACAGACCTTTGTTTCCTTGTAATTTCTAGAAATAAAATCTATGAGAAGATTAATATATGTTATCCTAAGACTTTTTTACTAAATAAAAGAACATATTTCTTCATTTTTCTTTAAAAAGAGGAGATTTGAATATTTGGATTTTAGACATTAATTAACTATGTAGGTTAACTGTCTCTGTAAGCACAAAGGAGATAATTCTGCAAAGGCAAAATTAGTGTTTTGGTGAGGGCTTTGGAGAAAACAAGGGGATGAAGGAAAGCAAGTGATAGTTCTGCCAATATCTACCCAAAACAAGCCCAGTGAGCTAAGAGGTTAATTTGTGTTCATCTGTGCGCCCTCTTGGACCTCTCTTGGGACACTCGTGTGCTGGATGTCACATTGTGCCATGCTGATCACCACTACTGGACCAGGTCAGCTGACTGCAAGAGGAAAGAAGTGGAATTCCCTCTTTCAGGTGTGGAAACCTTCTCATGAGTTATAACACAGACAGGGGCCAAATAATTTCTGGAGTTTGTTCATATGGATATCTGCAGTTTCTAAATCTGTTCAAATCCCAAGTCTCTTTTGTACAGTAGGCAACCTGAACTCTGAGTGCCTCTCACAAGGAGGGAATACAGGAAAATGAGCATGCACCTCATCCACCTTGATAAAAACAAGGACACGTTTCAGTCCTTTGCTTGCCTTGGGTAAACAACACCCTCAAAAATTCTCCATAAGTGTTGTGAGAGCTCCCTCTCCTGTTAAAAATGGCTTTATCAGCGGATTTAAACTCTCAGTTCTGGTTTACAGGGTTGAATCACAGCTGAGACAGGGCTGAATCACAGCTAAGCTGTCAGAGAAGAAGGCAGACAGACAAGGAGATGGTGCTAGGATCAGTTACAGAAATCATCTCCCAGAAATGTGTCAAGTAAAGGAATGTCCTTTTGTCTTTTCAGAAAATGCCCTGGATGCAAGAATGAACTCATATTGTTAGATACTTGATCCATTTTAACGTGTAGCTAGTGGCAGGGCCATATTTAAAGAGCTTGAGTAGGGATTTAGCCTGTTTACTTCCTGACTTTTATTCAATAATCTGTTATTGCTTATTTGATTTCATATCAAATAGCAAGCAAAAATAGGTCCCTTTCCACACTAGGTGACACTCAAATGATTCAAAAAGATGAAAAACCATGCAGCCAAGTGAGGGGGAAATACAGCTTCCATCTTGTCCAGCCATTTTGTGTTGGCCTCACAAGAAAAGCAAGCAGGAAGCCCACAGCTAAATAGCCCTTTTCTCTCTGGAACACATGCATGTCATAGTCAACCCAAAAATGGAAGTTTTTAGTGTCAGCTTTTCTAACACATAAAAATGGAGCCATGAGTCCACTACTAAGATATCCACTCCATTATCCATTATCTTGACAGAGAGAACTTGAAGTCAAAGGCACCTGCAGTAATATGGCACTATTGGAAGAAGTAGGATCTTCCATACAGGCTGTTTTATATGGCCTCTGAAAATGAATTAGGCACCAAATGCAAGTAAACATTATCAGTCATCCCTCTCCATATGTCGTTGATTTCAAATTTCAGACCTACTCAAAAATAACAATTTGGTACCTTAAATGGGGTTTCAGATATATCTGAGGGCTAGAGATAAGATGCCAAGAAGTTCTGTACTTCTTTTAGGGGTGAGGGAAGAAAGTGAGCTTGAACTGCCTTAGCTGGGGAAGTGAGTCGAATCTGTCTCCCACAGCTATGTGAATACTCAGACGTGAGGCCACTCTGTGCACATTTTCAAGGAAAGCAGCAGCCAGAGCTGCACATTTGTCACAGACATCTCTGAGGTATGCCACAAGCAGTTTCTAAGAATGCCTGATCAGGCTGAGCCTCTTGGCAGGAGGGACTGTCTTTGAGGACTTTGGTGAGAATGAAGCACTTTTCATCTGTCCTCCCCTGGCTGAGCACTTCTGGGTAGGCACAGAAGCAGAACAGGAGGTTCTCAGGGATTTTAAAGGTTAAAAACTGAGGCATCTCTAGAGGCAGTTTGTGAGGCTTTTCAAGGTTTGGATGAGAACTGAGCAGGGATTTTCAGGTTGCACATTTTGATGTCAGAATTCTTCATAGTTCTCCTTGGAGGTACCAGCATCTTTTTGATTTGCAGGATGTAAGAGCAGGGAGCTTCACTGCCCATGATGGGACTTCACACCTAAACACCTGCCTAAATACTTTAGAAAATGTGATTTATAGGTCATGGCAGGACTCTTCCACACATTTCTTCTCTCCTACACAAAGCTAGCAATTAAGTAGCAGATAATGAGTATTATAAAACCTGTTTCTGCTGTTTCTGAAGAAATTTTTTAGATGCAGTCCCTCAGTAAAGAGCATTACTGTAATCTAATCCATATGTTGGTGGAGACAAAATAAACAAGCACATTTGGAAGAGGTAGACTACCTTTGCCTCGTGATTACTTTGTGGAGGGAAAAAAACAATAAAAATACTTTTTTGCATCTTGATCTTTTTTGTGGGTAGTTGGTTAAACTGAGGCTGTTCTGTTAACTGAGGTTAAACTGTGGCTCTTCTGTGTTTTCCAGATAGTTAAAATAATAGCACAGTTCCTTACCACAGCAGTTAATTATCAAACACAACCAGTTGCAAAGCTATTAAATAATTATAACACATTTTACAACTGCTGAAAATGTATATGAATTTTAGATGGTGATATTATCATATCCCTTGTTAATATTCCTCAGCAGTTTAATAGAATGACTTATGACAATTAAGTGCAGTAAACACCTTTTATTACATTTTTAACATAATTTTTCACTATATTTTCTGCACACTAAATCACAGCTTCAAATGAATCAAAGTGAAACACTAAAATGTCAGTTATCTCGGGATCCTGAAGGGGTAAAGGTGGGAAGTGTAATAAGTACAAGTAAAACTGGACCGATTGACCTTTGGGGATGGTCCCTCCTTAGCTCAGAATGAGTTTGAAATAACTCTTAAAGTTCTGAGGATAAATTTTTGGTGCAAGAATATTGAGTGAGCTGTGGAAGATACTAGCATGGATCACTGCTTTATAGTCACTCTTACAGAACAGAATCTGATCTCCCCATTTTATACTGCAGCAACAATTCCCCCAGTGTCATGGGATCCCCAGAGCATGCGAGTAGATTTTAATATTTTGGAATTTTTTCCCTTATTTGTGTTGTACTTTCTGAACTGCAGAACATCAACCTCAAGTTCCAGATTTCTGTAACCTTTTTATTCTGCAAGCCATGCAACTTGTCAGCAGCTTGTTGGCATCAGCAAGTCTTGTTCTGAGGGCTTGCAGCAGTTATCATGATTGGTGCTAGTTAGCAGAGCTGTTAGCGTAAGTCCATGAGCTTTAATTTACTGTTTCAGAAATAGATGAATCCTCTGTTCCAAAAAAAAAAAAAAAATAAATAAAAAAAACTTTGAACGGCTTTTGCACATTCAGTGAAAATAAATAGTCAAGCTGCATGTACAACCTTTTGAAAATCGAGGAGGTTCAAATTTGTGAATCAAAAGTGTCCAAATAGTACCAACAACAGCAGCTGATTGTGAGCACCAATAATAAGTCAGAAAAGGACAGTGCAATTTGTAACGATGAGTCACCAGGCGTGTATTTTCTGCCCATTCCTGTGACTAGGGGAAATAAAGAATTTACAGAGGAACTCCAGGAGCACAGGCCCCAGAGGGAATCCACGTAAAAGAAGTGACTTCTGGGGAATCCTGGGGGTAACACAATCCAGGTTCAGAACTATGTGCCATACAGTTGCACTCTTGCACTGACCCACCTGTCATTTGTCCCAGCCCACTTCATTGCTGCCATGAAGCAGGGAAGCCATGCAACTCATAAAAATTCATATATCTGTGCTTTAATAGTCTCCATGCTGTCATTTGGTCTATAAATGTGCCAGGGGTCATTAGAAAAATGTCTGTAGCAGTGCAGAAGTTCTACAAACTACTGGTTAAAGCCACACTTATATAAAATTCCACTGTAGAAACATCCAAGAGTTCCAAGAACTCAAAAGACAGGGTATATATAATGAGAAATTTTTAAAACTTTAGCGACTAGTATTCAGTCATATTCTGCAAACTGAGAGGTATGAGTACATGAAAAAGGAGATATCTACTGTCGTGTCAAACCATGAACAATATAGTATTCAGGTCCTAAATGCAGGAGCCTGAGATCCTTGACCACAGTGGCCAGTATTAGTTAAGGAGTTGAACAGTGATGGGAAAAAGAGAAAAGGAGCAGCAATTAAAATAATAAGATTCACTAGAAATGTAATAAGATTCTATAGGAACTATCCCGGAAACATCTATCATTTAACAATGATAACCAATAATTAAATTAATAATTCCTTATTGTGAAATGGCCATTTTGGGGACATACTCATCTGTTAAATGCCACTGTATGATTTAAAAACAATGGTAATTTTTTTTGCTTTTGTTTTAAGAAACAGCTAGATGATTCTTTACCCATCTTACAAAGAAAAATCAGAAAGGCTGTTGCAGGAGCCCCTGTAAACTGCAGCTTTGTGCTATTAAACAACAAAAATCCACTGGCACATAGAAAAATACTTAATCAGATGGTTCTGCATTTGATCATCCCAGATATATGCCACAGAAACAGGTGTCTGCATGACAAAATGTTGAAATAAACCTGTGTAGATCATGGCTACAATTCCTATAGAGAATTAATTTCTCTCAGAAGTTCAAGCCATCCTTCAGCTTGTAACATTTGTTGTTCTCAATTTCCAGGAAAATATTTGGACTTGCTAGAAAGAGATGGATTTCAGTAGGATTCAGTAGGATTCAGCTTAAAACTGTTGCAAACTAGACTGGGATGCAGACTGAGCACAGGCTCTGTGGTCACTCCCAAGCTGTTGGAGTGTCCCTCCAGTTGATTTTGTAGCTTTCCCACCAAGGCTTTCCGAGGAGCCTGTGTAGGGTATTAGTGACCAGCAGTGGCACTGGGAAGCAGTCAGTGTCAGCTGGCCTCGGGGGCCTGGCTTCCTTCCACTGGTAGTATTGTCAGAGGCCAAGAATCCTTATTTGTTGGTGAATTCTCTACATATCCCACTTTGACTCAACCACCAGGGAAGTGGTTGAGTCATTATCACCGTCAATGGTCTTAGAGGTCTATTTCAACCTAAATGATTCTATGATTCTGTGCTTAGCTTCTTCATTTTCAATACCAACAAGAAGCAGCGTATGTTGAACTCACTTTCACTAGCTGTACCTGCAAAGCTGTACTGACCTCTCTAGATGTCCTGATTAGACAACCAAATCACATTTTCCATATGCAAGATGCTCACACAGTTGCTATAAGGCTGATGGGTACCTCCCCACGGACACTTCCACAAACATCCTAGCACAGACACACAAAATGCCAGCATGCTGACTGCCAGCTTCCAAAATATGATTCCTTGCAGATTTGCCTGAGGAAATAGCAGGAAATAAAGCTGTTCAGACAACCAGCAAAGCTCAGCAGAAGGGCATCTCCTGCTCTACCTCTGGGTGGCCCAGCAGTTGCACTCACAGTCTACCCCCACTACATGCTAGAGGATTGCAAAGATATGTCCTAAAACTGGCAGTCAGTTCCCCACAGTGGGCAAGTTGGACCAATCTGTCAAATGACTGATATGCATCTATTAAACTGTCTTTTGTAAGTCCCAGTAACACAGGGAAACAAGATAACACTTTGAATAATGCAATTCAGGACAGGGAAACTATAAAACGCAGATACCTCACTGTCTTACAGTCACATGTCATTCTTCTGTCCTTCCTACTGCCTTTGATAAATTGACTGGTATGATAGTTATATGGGTTCTTTGTTTCCTCATCTGCCTCTTCCCAAACCCAAGACTGAAAATTAACATGACTTTCAATCAATTTTGCAAGTTATTAAATCTGTTTGCCCCTACAGCAGGAACATGCCAAAAAGTGGTGGTTCCACCAAACTTAGCTCTTCTACTGAGAGATTGGTACACCTGTGGCATGTTCCAGGATCCTTTTCAAGGATAATCTTGACATCTGATCTTTGACGTAATTAGCACAATTGCAAATTTTCACAAGGGATTCTCTGTTCTTGTCAAAATCTTTACCATAACAACCTTTGAATTACAATACAGCAGTAAGTGCACTACAGTGTTCAGCAAAAGAAAAGATACAGTAGGAACAACTCTAAATGAAATTAATTAGAATGGTTAATGTTCATGAAGCACTCTGAAGATGGAAAGAGCTATAGTAGTGTTAAATTATAATCATTAGCATGCCAGATCCTGAAGGTCTTACTCATTTATCACCCATTTGTTACACAGACTAAACTTACATTCACTTCAGCTGAGGATTTATCTGAATGAGAGACAAATACAGATTTTAAAATTCATAAATTATAATAGAAAATATGGATTAATAAACCAGTCAATCTATAAAAAGTCTGTTTTCATAGCCCCTGGGACTTGAGTCTGTTTAGGAAAGACTCACTTGGAAATGTCCTCGGGCCAAAAAGATCCATTTGTCATTTAGTTTGAAAAAAATTATATAAGCAAAACAATAAAAAAGTTTTCTAAATTGGATTAAATAGAAGCTCTCTACTGGGGAAGGGGAAAGAGAAAGGGAAAGGGGGAAAGAGTGCTCCCAGGGACTGGAAAATTTCAAATAACACATTGAGATGTGCAAAAGGAGGATCCAGGGAGTTAAAGACCAGTCAGCCTGGCCTCAATTCTTGTTAAGGTGATGGAGCAAATAATCCCAGAAACCATTTCCAAAAAATATCAAGGTGATTTGAAGTAATCACCATGGATTTATGAAGGGTAATTCATGTCTGACCAACCTGATAGCCTTGTGCAAAGAAATGATTAATCTGGTGCATGAGTGGAGAGCAAAAGTAGACTTTAGCAAGGCATTTAAGTCTTTCATAATATCATCAATGACAAACTGATAATGCATGGGCAAGATAAATGGACAGTGGGGCAGACTAAAAACTGGCTGATCCTTCCCCTTTGCTCAGCATTGATGAGACACATCTGGATTGCTGGATACAGTCCTGGGTTCCCCACTACAAAAGAGACACAGAGATAGAGAGAGCCCAGAAAAGAGTTGCAAATATGTCTAAGGGTCTGACCATCTCTAATATAAGGAGAGACTGAGAGAGATCGGACAGTTCAACCTGGAGTAAAGAAGGCTCTGGAGGAATCTTATCAATGTCTGTAAATGCCTGAAGGGCAGGTATAAAGAAGACAGAGCCAGGCTTTTCTCTGTGGTGCCCTGTAACAGGACTAGTGGCAATGGGGACAAACTGAATTACAGGAAAGTCCATCAGAACACAAGAAGATAATTTTGTTTTGTGGGGGTGATCAATATAATATAAAATACTGGCACATAGTGTTCAGAGAGGTTTTGAAGTCTCCATTCTCAAGAAAGGAGGAGGAACAGGTGGGAAAAAAAATGCCCTTTGCAGATAGCTGTGATATTGTATAAGAATTCACACATTTGAGTTTAAAAAAATTGAATACTTTGTACAAGATTACCAAACTGACAGCCATGGAAGGTGTGAATGTACCTGTACCTCAGTCCCCAAGCACAATCATTTACTAACCCTCTCTTAATTCTTGTGTGTCTCCTTATTTTCATTGATGCTTCAGACTATTCTGGGCAAAGGATTGTGGCAGAAACCAAGATAAGCAGTAACGTACATCACATATTGTCTCCCAACATCCTCATTCAATGGTGAAGAAAGTTCTTGTATGAGTGAGATGAGTTCATCTATGTTGGTTCACTGCAAAATGTTCTATGTTTCTTTTCACTGCAAAAGTAGATCCCATACCTGGTAGTTATTTGAAAATTGTTTACTTTAGAAAAAAAAAAATCCACATTTAGTAATGCAATTAATTCCTAGCAAAGCTAAGAAAATGTCTTTGTAAAGATAATCAGAGATATTTTAATTTACATCTTCTAAATATCTTTTTTTCTTTTTTCTTAATGGCATGGTTTCTGCAAATAGTACATATCTCACCCAAACTTTATTTGGTGATCAGCCACTCACAAGAAGCACACATTCAGTTCTGAATTGCAACAATGTCCAACATTTCCAGCTCTTGCTGAAGAACTCAGCAACTCCTCCACTACTCCAAGGGTTTGTCAAGCAGTAAACAGAAGCAACAGCTGATCAGAATGCTAGGAGAAGAAAACATAAATTTGAAGGTTTTGGTTTGGTTTTTTTTTTTTTGTTTTTTTTTTTGTTCTTGCTCTTGTTAAAAGCCTTATTACCAGAGAAGATGCATGTGACAAGGATGGGAGTGCCTGTGAGAAAATACATGCAGACATCCAACTGAGAATTTAAAATATTGGTTAGCAGTATCAATGTATTTTGGCTGCATGCAAAATACATTGCATATTATTGTAGTGCCAGGAAAGTACACAGCACCTCTGAGTCACATAAAAGTTCTGGTTCCTGCACATAATCTGCATTTAGGCAGAAAGTAATAACTCGTAGAGTGGAGAAGAGCAGATAATAGCTCCCCCAATAGTATCACATGACAGCTTGAGCTGATTTTAACTCTGTTGTCGCTCTGTATGTATATATTGAGCAAAACTGTCTTGTAAGCACATTGCAACCCCAAATTCCTGTAGAACTGTATAACTTCAGCACAGCATGCCCCTTTTGAGTCCTGGTAGGACAAATAGGTGCTTTGATCATACAGGTATCCACATGAAATGTGGGCGTTTAAATTACGCAGTCTCATGTAGAAGCTTACGTGAGAATGGTGAAGTCTCTACACAGCTGAAGGAGAGACACCACCTCCCAACACTGGCTCTTGTCTCCTGCCTCCTCATTGTTCAGCAAGCCTGAGATCCTACAGTGGGATTTATCTCACCTAATTTTAGCAATCTAAATGCTTAGCTTTTGGCTAAGATAATCTCCAAGCTCCTTCTACATTCAATGTGGCATTTCCAGTTAAATGTTAGTGTTCTTAGACATCTTGGGATGGGATAGTTTGCTTTCTTTCAAGGAATCCTTGACAATAGATTATAGCAGTGGCCCATGTGAACAGCTCAGAACAGATGCCTGTAATCTATATATTATATGGCATAAAGTGATCCAGAAAAATTTGAAAACATGGCAATCATTAAGCAGTGTGAAAATTGATTTGTAACCCCCAAGCCGCAGCACACTTCCAAACTGCTACCTTCAGCAGCAGGGAAGAATCATAAGTAATGGAATTAGATGTCTATTTTATTCTAATACACTATTAAAGCTCTTGGAGGTTTAAATCTTCTGAAAATTATGGTACTGTTGAATTCAGTGGTATAATACAGATGAGGGTTCAAAGATATTTCAAAGATGATTAGCAACTTCTCTTATCTGTTTCCAACACTCAATACTTTATTAAATTAAGAAGGAAGTTTCATTTAAGAGAGGAAGAGTAGCACATCAGAGGCTCTGACCAATGCTAATTTACTGAGGGCAAAACTTGGCAAATTGTAACATTTGTGAAATATTATGAAAATAGTTTGTTGAGAAATGTTAAACTTTTCCAATAAGATAAACTAGCAAAAAGAGACTGAAAATACACAGATTGATATATCTTTCTTTAATAATTTAATATAAAAAGAGAATACAATGAAATGAACTGTCAAGTATAAAAATCCTTTTAGTATTCTCTTTTCATGTTCAAAATCTTTGTTGTGTTTGAGCATCCATAATTGCTTTGCGTCAAGTTCCCTAAGACATTTCCATCTGTCTTTCAGCAAACTTGAAAACGTTTTTTCTACTTTTGGCTTTAGTAAAAATCAGATGTTTGTTTCAGCCAGCAAGGTTACTTCTGGTGGATGTTTATCCTCTGACATTCTCTTGTGATCACTGGGGCCATCTTTCACTCTGCCATGATACATGTATATTACTGTTTGCACCATCACTCACAGCTCATAACTTGGGATAATCCAGAAGGGCATTGCATGCATCATTCCTTCTGTTTAGCCATTGAAATAACTTTACTTGGAATCAAAAGCAGAATGAAACAGCTGAGCCCAGCAAACAGAGCAGCTAACATGGGAGTTTCTGAAGGGTTAGCTGCAGACCGTGCGCTCAGCAGCAGAGCAGTTGCAGAAGGTGAGTTGGAAGAGTATTTGCATGCGTGTGCGCATGTGTGTGTGTGTCTGTGTGTGCGTGTGCGTTATCAATTCAAGTTTTGTCCTTTGAGAAGGCTGTGGGGACAGTCTTGCAATCTCCTATCAGGCCGTACTGCTCAGCTTGTCAGAGTTTCTGTGAGACCCATCTGGACGTGACTAGCAGGTCTTTGATTAGAATCAGTGCTTGAAATCATCAAATAGCTAATCCCTCCCAGATTACTGAGGGAATGAGACTTTGCAGCGAGAATTTATATATAAATAATTTGCCTGGCGTCCTTTGGAACCAAGCAGATGAAGGAAGAATGTAAAGAAAGTGACTTTACATACAGGAGGGATATTTGGAAAAAACACATCTGGAAAGCATCTCTGTTGAAGATTCAAGGCAGCAGGGACCCATCACTAAGGAACAAGCTATACGACAAATCAGGATTTGTAGAACAAGGGACAAGGGGACCATTTTATATACCTGCTCAAGTTCCACAAAATATTCATGTCTGAGCCACTAACACAGCCCTGTGCAAGTGATCTTGAAGGTTTATGGGTTAATTTTCTAGCCAATATAGTGCAAGCTGGGGCACAAGCCACCAGCAGCTCCTACCATCGTATCACATTTCAGAACAGCATCAACAGCTCCTTAAAACCTGCATGTCCTATATTAAGGAAAAAAAGTCGAGAAGCTGACATCTTGACGTGAGTGATATATATCAGACATCTGTCAGTGCAAAAACTACCTTGGAATCTCTAAAAAAAAAGTACTGACAATTTCATAACTCAAGAAATAGTGTCATGGAACGATAAATTTGATTTCATCTTGGCAGATAAAAGGGCACTGATCTAAGAACTAAAAACAAAGATTTTTTTAGGAGCAAGTCATGATGACTTAATTGCATTCATTATGTGCAGACTGAAAAAAAAAGTTCAAATCAGTAATAAATATGGTTGGTGATTTAAAAGAGACAGGTTCATAAAGCTGAAAACAACTATAGGCTGATAGACCTGAAAGAAGGCATGAATAATTTGGGAGAACTGATTAAATATTTTATTTGATGGTCAAAACACTACCATGCCACAGCTGAAAAATTAGGTGACATTAGCTATAAAACAACTTGACTTTAGAAGAGAGAACAAAAGCAACTCCAAAAGCTAAAATATATTTTTGATCTGTGTATATATGTTCATAAGTGGGGAGGGCTGAGGTGTGGGATAATGAAAAAAAGGGCAACATGACAGAAAGGTATATAAATTTAGAAGCTGGAAAGTTTGAGGAACTGATTAAGGAAACAAAAAAAAAAATAAAGTAAAAAGCAAGGCACAATACAGTTGTATGTAATAAAATATCCAAATGTAAGGAATTCTGACAGAATTTTTTTCCTAAATTAATAAAGTAGGGCTGTCAGTAATAATGCAGGAAAGTGTTAAAAATATTCTGTTTTTTATTTGGAAAAAAGACTATATACTCAAATTACATGAAAATGATGAGTACATTAATAAGAAATTTTTCAGAGCCTTTCTTTATGTTCAAAGGACTATGACAAAGAACAATATAATCTTTGTTATTTTTGCTTAGAAATAAAGAGGGGTTGAATGAGATTTAATCCAAGTTACCTGAATCTATATTTAGATCTATATTTAGAAATGTTATAAACAAGTAATTTGTTAGCCACAGGGTTCCAGAAGAAACATTAATCTGGGAGTCTACATTTTTTAAGGAAGTCACTTTAAACTCCTAAAGTAGCTTCAAACTCCTAAAGCTCTGAACAGATTTACTTCTTCATCTTGAAATGCTGATGCTTTCTTCAGTAGAATGACTGCTATTTGTTAGGCACTTCACAAAGTCTCATATAAATTCTTTCTGAGCATCTGATGAGATGTTGTGTTTCTGGCAAGACAGGATGTCAGTGCCTGCTGCTTTTGAAGGCAGATTTTTTTGGTGGAAGGTTGTATATAAATACATATTAAGGAAGAATGTTTTAACATAACGTTTGAGACATAAATATTCATTTCCTGCTGCAAACTATAGATGAACAAGGTATAATAATTCCTTCTGATTCTTGAGCACTTATTTTTGGAATGTTTGCTACTTCTCCCATCTGTTGCTTCTTGATCCCATGTTTTCTGTACAAAGTAAAATACCTCACTGTAGACTTCTTGGATGTCAGGAAGAAAAACATGCAATGGTGAAGCTGACCAGAAAAGTGACTGCTGCTCTCCTGTTTCCTATATATGAAAGATGCTGAGAATATGATATTCCAATGGTGGTTCTCCCTATCAGCCTGAAATTCTTCCTGAATTCCTGTAGTTTATAAAAGCCAATAAGCAAAGGCCATCACTGGACAAGGACCAATTCTCCTAAGGGTTTATTTGTGCAGGGTGGGCAGTGTACCGGGGCTCTCACCTGAAGTGTTGCACATGCATGACACCGTGGTACTGATGCTGCCAGGCAAGCCCAGCCTGAGGCCATACAGTCTGACAAAAGGCTGAGCTCTATGCACAAGCACAAGCTACTGCATCAATTTGAGGTAAATATCGAGGTCCCTGTTCGCTGCAGCTGGAAGGAAAATGGTATTTTCTGTGGGAGTATTTTATGTCTCACATCAAACCCACATGGGTATTTTCGTTTTCATCTAATTAAAAAAATCAAAATTGAAACATTTTCCTCCTATTTTTAGTATTTGAAACACAGACAAAAATCTGTTTTCTCACACATAAGCAGAGGAAGCAAATATTTGCCTCCAAACTTTCCATCTAAAAGAAAAACTGCAGAAGCATTTACATGTTAATAAAAGCAACTCCTTCTACTGGTTATTATCCTCCTTTCTCACTCATGCATATTACAGTGATCCAAGCAGAGAATGAGCAAGCTTTCAGACCTTCCTTAGCATGCAAATGAAGCATTGGCTTATGCATCACCCCTTGCATCTGAAAGCAACTTGTGTGTCGCTGCATAATATCGTTTAGAAATTTGGGGGATCTTCCTCTATTCCTTCAGTCCAGCCAGGAAACATTTTCCATGTCTGATGTGTAGGACTAAACCTATTCCAAACAGCAATAAAACTGAGATGGAAGAGCAGGTGAAGATAAGGAAGGAAATTAAAATAGATGGGGTTTTTATGGAAACGTTTCAAAAAGGAGGAATTGCAGCATTTCCCTCCAGCTGTACACTCAAAATCAGATATGAAGGACTATCTGATTACTTCCTAAAGTGTTGCCTGGGAGGATTAAGCACAGGCCATGGAGCAGATCCTCTGCATAGGCAAATCACTTTTTTTTTTTTTTTTCAGGACCAGCTGAAAGACTGGTCCTTCTGCATCCCATCTGCCAAATACACATAGATGCAGAATGAGTGACTGCAGTCCTCCAGAGCAGGTACAAACCCTTTTTAGCAGTTTTTTGTTGGATTTTTTTTTTCCGTACACAGTGAATTTCAGTACTCGGTTTAGCTCTTTTCCAACTTCATTTCGTAGAGAGCAGGAGACGGTTTTTGGCAGTGACACTTAGCTGAACTCTGCTTTGTGTGCAGTTAGATTTACTTCTAACACTTCTGAATGTCGTTACCCGCATTGTTGCTTTTGTCCCAAACTCTCTTTTTGTTGGTTGGTTTTGTATTGAAATCACAGTTAAGCCATTCAGCATGGTATTTTCTCTACGGAGTGAAAAGTGTGTGAAAGCAGTTGAAGGTCACACGTATTATAACAAAACAAAAGAGAGAAATAATAGGGCATCCATTCTGAAGTCCTCAGACATCCAACATATTATTGCCCTGGTGATTTCAGTGTGGATAAGAAGAGTTGCAAAGGGAAGGAGGCATCTTAATCCAGCTGCTCCTTTCAGCATACAATGAGAAGGATGCAGGGGTCTTGTTCCCCAGCCTCTTCCTGCCACTTTGTGTCCTGGAGTGGTCTCTAGGGAATATGCCTCTGTGTCGAGGTAGCACAGAGGAAAATGTCCAGTTTGTGGGTATCTGCAGTAGCACACCTGAATTCCTCAGTTCATTTGTTTCCCAGGCCAGGCTCTGGGCACTGCAGTCCCTGAAGTACCATTTCAATTATGCAAATATTCCTACATGGGACCCGTGACCAGACACCTATTGATTGGCTGAACAATGAAATTTCTCTAGTAAATATACAGCTTTTTCCTCCACCCCAGAAAATGAGGTGCCTGGGAATATGGTATAAAACAAAACAAAAAAAAAAAAAAAAAAAAAAAAAAAAGAGTAGGGACGTATTTTATTACAGTTCCTTCCCCTCTCCAGGTCCCCTGCATCTGAGTCAGGAAGAACTGCCTGCATTACTTGAAGTATAATTAATTTATTTCTGTGAGGCTCTTGCCAGCCTGCCAATGTACCCAAACCCTTCTCTTTTAGCAGATACTAACTCTTCTTTATTGCAGTTACCCTTCAATAGTATAGGAAAAGGACTAATTATTTTAAACTAAGAACGTGTAGAATTTGGCTGGGTAGAAGGAAGAAAGTTTCCATAATGCAGGTGGTGAGACACTGGAATAAGTTGCCCAGAGAAGTGGTGGATGTCCCACCCCTGGAATCATTTGAAGTCAGGCTGGACAGGGCTCTGAGAGACCTGACTAGTTGAGGGATGTCCCTGCTCATTGGGGCAGGGCTGGACTTGATGAGCTCTAAAGAAGCTCTTTCCAACTTAAACTATTCTATTATTCTATTATTTGTAAACAGACATTTGACACCTTTGAAGCTGGGAGCAACACAGCCTTTTTTTGTTTGTTTGTTTTTTGTCTTTACATGATTTTTTAATTATGGTGGTTTTTATTCCACACCAAGTCACTGCTGCTGGCACAGCCAAGCAGAGAGGAGCCTGATGAGGTCTGGTTGTTTGGGCTGGTAGGTAGCCTATCCAAAGCAGCTGTGCACACTCCCTAGGCATCTCTAAAGACACTGTGGTCTCACAGCTCTAACAGATAAGAAGTTCCCACACAGTTCAGTGACCTTGCTGCAGCATATCCCTACAGTTCCAAACAGACAGGGAAGGGAAGGTTGAGTTCACCTTTGCTCCAGCTGACACAGGGACGGGACACAGTATTTGTCAGTCACTAAAGCTATTTTAGGAGCAATGAGTTCCAAAAACATCCCTTACTTTCTGAGTCCTTGTCTGTTTCCGTCTCTCATGGACACCAGTTTTGTCCTCTGCCTGGAAGTCTGAATGCTTGGCAACAAAGCCCTGACTCAACATCCAAACATTTGAGCACAGCCATTAGTCCCAGAGCCCTTTTTCCCTCAGGCCAGATGTTCCCTCAGATGAAGAATATAATTCTCTTAGAGTATAAAACACAATGCAGAGCCGTATGCTGGCTTGCAGACCAAAAGAATTAAAGACACTTCCCCATCTATACAGCATCATATATATTACATCAGCACAGTACCATACCCAGGCTAATAAAACCAGTTCTGCATTGGAGGTAATAAACCTGCTGGTTGGACTGCAGCCAGTCTCACATTGTAGCTAACCTACAAGAGCTACCAAAGCTAACTAGTGACACACCAGATTAAGTGTTTGGGTGCTTAGCCTCTGTTGAGCTCTGTGCTGTAGGAGTTCCATTGCTCTCAACACCTGAGCAAGAGAGTTTAAAGCTTGCTGGGATGTGTATTACCAGCTACTCGGGGGGAATATTAAGTGGTGACCTGGTGCAAACCAGGAGAGAAGATTCTCCTCCTTTTGCCAGCCAGAAGTGGAGTTATGTATGAGACCATATGTTAAAGTATATATGGTCTTGTCAGGGCTGGCTAGAGGAGTGACTTTGTGCTTCCACACAGAACCCCAAATCATCAATCCTGGGTCCATACAACAAGAGTATTTCAAACAGGGAGTGTCAATATTAATATCTTATTTCATTGTTTCTAATCAGCTAAAATTATTCAGTCAGGGCAAACTCTGCTCTCTATTATCCTGGTGCAATTCATTGATTTCCACAATGGCCAAGTGTAATTGTGTGCAGAATTTGGCTATTAATGTAATTTTAATAAAAGTTTCTTCATGTATATTTCATAAATCTATTATTTTGCAGTGAGAACTTTCTAATCAGCAAGAAGGTATCTCTAGATACTGTTGCTCATTTGGTAAGGTAGGCAATAAGTAATAAATACCTCTGCATTAGAAATGTAAGTGAAAGAGAAAATTGAAAGTTGCTTTCGGATGAAAGTAGATTAAATATAGTACATTTGCTTAAGTATCTTTATAATGTGGCTTGGCTTTTCATCTTGATCTTTGGTTAAAATTACTTTCTCTGAATTTAACTTTTCATACATGCTAGAACACCTCTGCACTATTGGAATAAACAAGACTGTTAAATTAAATGCATATTGTGCCAAAACCTTCCCTCAGCAATATATGTGCATAGGAATTTATAACAGGATTTAAAATTAGAGCTGAAGGTCACCTCTTCTGTATCACAGGCCATTACATTTCTCCCCCGTAAGGAAATCCAGTAACTTTTACTCAAATTAAAACATTTCAGCTCCCTTGAGACCTTACTGTTAAGTGCTTCAGACAGACATCAGCTGAAACAGAGCCACCACAAATGCCCATGGCCTTTGCAATGCCAGATAACAAAGAGGCACAGTACTCTTTTATAGCAGGACAGAAACAGAGTCCCTGATGCTGTGAGTCAGGAGGAAACACACTCTGAACATGAGAACCTGGCATAACAGGCAAGTACCAAACCAGAGAGTCCTTCGTACCACATAGGAGCAGTGGCCAGGTCTGCCCTGGGGGAGAGTTTTCCTGATCTTGAAGACAAAAATCTATCTGCTTATCCACTCTGTCCTAATGGGAACATCCAGTTTCTCCCAAAGTCTCAGCAGTGAAGGAATGACTGGAGAATTTGTTCGTGCTTTGTGGTATTTGTCTAGCTTGATATTCTCTCCAAGTGCCAGCAATCTGTGGAACTAGTTCAGTAGTCCTGATTCCCTGTGTTTAGTCAGAAATTTCCAGAATCCTATTTAAAACTCATTGCTACAAAGTTACATTTTGTTATTTATGGATGGCTCTTCTACCTTTGGCATTCAGATACAGTGCTTCATTTAGTGTGGGTCAACATGTTGGAGCCCTTCTTTATGTCTCCCACATATTAGAATTCCTCTCTGTAAAGACCTAACTAAATCCATGAAAAGTAAAGCCCAGTGACTGCCCTTGTTCAGCAGATAGAGGGTATGTTCTGATCTTGTCCCTATTAGATTTGCCTTATTCTCCTGGAGAACAGGGCATCTTTCCATAGTACCCCTGACTATGTTGTGTATAGAGAAAAGATCACTCCACCAGTTCTGCTCAATTATCCCTTTTACATGTGGAAACCCATCTTTTTTTACCCCATAGCAACCCCTTGCATCCAACGCTGACAACTTAGGCTCATGTACCCCCAATGCAATTTATTTTTCAGGAGTCAGTGTTTCATCTGATAGATTTTGCTTGCGTTCTGAAAGGCAGGAGTCTAAATCCAGATGTGAAAGCAAGGAAAATGGCTTTGAGGACTGAAATCCTCAAAGGCTTTGAGACTGAATCTTTGACTGAAAGATTGCAATTACTTTCCTGGAGTTGCTGAGAACTGCAGGGATGACCTTGCTTAGTATAATTTGGGATTTGAGAGCAGTTCCTTAGCTCAGAAGAGTTTGCATTCTCTTCAGCTGCTTATTGTTGCCTAAGGGTTACAAATAAGGGCTCAGGGAGAAAAAAAATATTGTTTGAATACTCACAGCTGCAATGCTGAGACATTTAAGGCATTTGCAACCTAGGTACTTTACATCATCCATGTGATAGATATTCAGGACTCTTCTCAGGGATCATCTAGAAAAGCCTGTGGTTTTGTGTCCTAGGAAAATAGTGACAGTTTACCTTATCAAATTGTCATACAAATAGATCAATTAGGAAAACAGAACTTGCATGCTTAGAAAGTGAAGGATATGTGAGCACAAGAAAAACCTTGAAAAAGGGGCATTTGTACTGGATCTAGCAGCATGACTTATCACAATTAGTTCAGCACAGTAGCATGTATCATACAAAATGCCATACTGATAGGAAAAAATACTCAAATGTGTCATGTACCACACAAAAAGGGTGGAACCAAACTGTGAAGTTCTGTGAGATAAAATGTTCAAGGTGCAATACAAGATGAGCCAGAATAGAAAAAGATGACAGCAACCAGACAGCAGACCAAAATAAAATAAAATAAAAAAATGACATGCTGCCTTTGATCCTGTTTACAAGAGGAAAGCAGCAGCACAGTAAAGATTTCATACTATCACAGAATCTGCAAGTGTAGCAGAGATTGCTTCTGAGAGAGGGCTTGAACCTGGAAGTTTGCATGCAGTTCTGCCATTAACTTCAGCAAGAGCTCAGTGTGCAGGGTGACAGGAAGATTAGAGTCCAGATAACTCCATGAATGTCTTGAGGACAAGAAAGACTTATGCAAAGAAAAATACCATCGATCAATATCACTCTGCACTGTCCTTCTTTACACTGTATTAGCTCACAGACATTGGAGTTAAAGTGCATTTTTAATGAAGCTTCAGTATTATATAAGGCTTTACCACCCTTCAAAAGTAGCCACATCTTTGCAAAAGAGTTTTAGGATTGCTAGGGAAGCATCAGTCCAGGTGTCTGCAAGAGGCAGAAGAAGGGAAGCAGTAGTTTTATATGTGGAAAGCAAGTTTTAGAGGAATCAGCACTGCTATTTGCTTGTTGAAAGAGAAACTCTTTCAAAAACTAAGTGGTATTAAACAACACATTATCTCTCAAAGTCTTTTACTAGTCAAAGGCTTTGCAGCATTGATACAGGGGCAGGGAAGGAGAAAGGACAAGCATTAAAATACATGTCTTCTGATATTTTGCAGCCTCTTCTGTAGCTGAGCTAGCGACCCACATTTTTGATAGTGCTGCTATAAAGGAATAATTCTGTCCAACAAAATCAAAACAACAACAAAAAAAAAAGTAACAAAAAAAGAAAAAGGCAAGCATTGTACTGAAACCTGTGAGCAATGTCATGTCAGCCACCAGACATTCATAGTTCAAGACAACAGCTGACTAACATGAAAGACTCCAGAAAAAAAATAAAAAAGACCAGAGTTCTAAAAATCACAGTCCAACTGGAAAGATGGGAAGAACTGGCTCAAGTTACTCATGTAACTAAAAGGCTACCATTTTCAAAAACTCAAAATTTTGCTGCCAAAACGGAAAGGGATTAATTAATCTTTCTATTTAATAGGTAAGACAAGAAGTTAAAAGTTTAAGCTATTTCAAAGAAGCTTTAGAGAAGACATTAGGAGAATTTTCTTAATGTTAAGGATTGGATGGTGTGTATGGAGTATTCTTACAGCTTTTTAAAAGGGATACATGAAAGACAGAAGTGTTTACTCATAGCTACTCTGTTTTCAGACTAAGGTTGGCCAAAATGGACTGTCAAAATCATTTGAGTCTAGATCTATGAGCCAAGCTGCTGACTCTGAAATGAATTGCAATCCATTTATTTTAAAATCAAACTGGAAAGTTAAGGAGAAAAACTTGACTTTAATTAAAATAGCAGGAGCAGCATGAACAGGAAACATATTTGGAGATTTGGCCTATGTTAAAACAATTTGTCTAGTGCAGCCTTTGAGGGGCATATTAATGTTTATCAGCAGTAAATATTTTGGCCACTGTCTCTCTTCTGAATGTGGAAGATGCAGAAAATCTCTTTCTCCTTGAGGCATTTATGAGGCAGGATTTCATTCCTGTTAACTGGACAGATGGCCATGTGTTGACTCTCTAGATGAAGTAGTTCATTCTGCAGTATTAGTTGATTAGCTTTGAAAAACAGTTCTTTGGAGAGAGGGGAGAAATTGTTGTAAAGCTTTTTCTCTTTTTAGAGGGACTTACTGTTCCAAATTACTTGCAGCTTTTCTCTCCATATAATGATTATGGAGTTAAACATTAGTGATTCTGTATAAGTAGAATAATGAAAATAAGTAGAGCAAGGAATGAAAATGTTAAACTAACAAATAAAGTGGTCGATTACTGAAACAGATGAGAATACAGAGGGCAAATTCTAATACCAAGACATAGCTGGCACAATGATTAGACCACAGGCAAAGCTTACTGAGTTTGGATTCAGAATGCTAAAGCATCAGCAGTGGAAAACAGAGGACTCACAACACAGAAAAAGCAAAAAAAATAACTGGAGGATATATATGAAAGCAGAAGGGAAAACGGTGCAAGTGAAAAACATTATGAGACAGAAAGTCCAAAAAGGACAAGTTTGCCTGAGGATGAGGAATTGAAATGAGAAGCAGCACTCCTGCAGTACTGTGTGGTTCTTCCTAAGGCAGAATCCCCCTCAGCCTTCCCAACCAGCCCCTACTGACCCTCATCCCAGAAGCACAAGCGTGGCAGCAGTTCTGTGATTCCTCAAATTGCCCAGCAAAATGAAATTCTCTGCAGCTGCATTTCCTTCAGACAGGATGAAAATTTGCATGCAGCATGTATGTTGCTGATAGGGCTTTGAGACCTCCCCCTGGCCTCACTTATAAGGAATCTGGGTATCCTAGCCCTCTCTAAGATAGTCTCATACAGTCAGAGGAAAACAAGCTGCTGTTGATAATGACATGGCAAGGCTTATGCTGTGCAGGGTTGATTGATCTGAATTGAGGTGGTGATGGAGGGGAGTTTCATGGGCTAAGTCATTCCATGACTACAAGTGATCACTAGGTTGTGCTAGCAGCAATAAAGTGAAGTCCTTTGGTTTTATTTAGGTTCAAAAAAGCAAGGCAGAGAACGACTGAAGGGCTTGAGTAGGAAGGCAAACCTTGTTAGTTTCTATTTATTTTTACCATCTAATATCTAATGTTTCATAGCTCTTGTGACATTTCAGACACACGCGACAATTGCACTAAAATCTAAATCCATAGAAGTTGTCCAATTTACAGCATCTGAGGAGCTCATTCTTCTAGGGACTGCTACTGAGACAAATCATTTTGATTTTTAGGCTTTCCTCCAGCAATCAATAATTTTATTGCTTTACTTGAGACAGAAAACAATCATATAATAACAAAAGTTGCTGGGTTTTTCTTCAGATTGTTTGTTTTACTTTTTACTGGCTTGTTTTGAGCACAGTGGGATAGCCTCTTTTCAGAGAAAATATGAAAAAAGGTGAAAAAGAATTTGTACTCTACTTTGAAGGGAAAAAAGGGAAAAGGTTTCAGTGCACTGCAGATAGACTGAGTCTCATACTGACTGTTTATTCAGCTTTCAGAGGCTGCACTCTCTTCCATGCTGCTGTCTACATGTAAGGACTTGCATCCCTGCACAGTCATATGCTGCTGCTCGGTTTCATTTTGTTTTCTGTTCCTGCTCTTCATTCATCCCACATCAGAATTTGTGCTCCAAATGGACTGCATTGAAATATCTGTAGTAGTTACAGATAACACTGCTTTCCATCACATAATTTATATAAGCCATCCAGCAAGAATTGGAAAGCACAGTGGCAAGTTCACCAGAGTCAGCTACCCAAATTGCCTTGTCCATAAATGTATGGCTTTGCACTTCATATGTAGCAAGTGGGTGAGGGATAGCAGTCAGAAGATACTGTAGAATCATGATGCTCTGGTCTGGTCACCTCAGAACAATCTTAAAAATTTTTGTCACCAATTTCTATGGTTTAATCTCAGCCAGCAATCAAGCCCCTCGCAGCCACTTGCTTAGTCCCCCACCAGCAGGATCAGGGAGAGAATGGGAAGTGTAAAAGCCAGAAAACTCATGGTTTGAGCTAAAGACTGTTTAATAGGGAAAGCAAGAGCTGCGCACAAAAATAAAACAAAGCAAGGAATTAGTTCACTGCTCCCCCTGGGCAGGCAGGTGTTCAGCCATCTCCAGGAGAGCAGTGCCCCATCACATATAATGGTGACTTGGGAAGACAAATGCCATCACTCCAAACGTCCTTCCCCTCCTCCTCCTTCTTTATACACTGGGCATGATTCTACATGGTCTGGAATATCCCTTTGGCCAGTTTGGGTCACCTGTCCTGGCTGTGTCTCCTCCCAACCTCCTATGTACCCCCCACTTCCTTGGTAGTCTGGCAGTCTGAAAAGCAGAAAAGGCCTTGGTTCTGTGTAAGCTTTGCTCAGAAATAACAAAAACATCTCTGTATTATCAACCCTATGGCAGCACAAATTCAAAACACAGCCCCATACCAGCCACTGTGAAGAAAGTTAACTCTACCCCAGCAGAAAACCAGCACACCAATCTAAAATTACTCTGTCTGTCAGACCTGTTCTTTGAGGAGATTTTCAACATATCCTTAAGGTGCACAATACTTCTTTGTCTGAATAGTGCTCATTTTTCTAGCATCACAAGCATCAATATCTGTTTCTCATCATTTGAGGGAAGATTTAGTTAATTTATCAATTCCTCTATTGAATTCTTTGAAAGGGGACAGATCTTTGCGTTCAGAAGTATAGAAAAATCTTCCCAAGTATTGCTCCATTTGTTTTGTAATTTGTGGCAAGAAAAGATTAACGTGAAAGAACAGATTAGTTGCTGGCTAGCAGCTTCTCTGACATTTATAATAGTTAGCTAAACTAGCTTTACCTACATAGCCTGATGTCCATGGTTTAAATTTCATGCAGTTAAATAATTGCAAACATAATGAGTTGGATCTGTTGCTGGTGTTCTTCCTTATAACTTCACTTTACTACTTCAATTTCTTAAAAATGTGAACTCTGCAGACAATTCTGTAAATTTTGCAACAATTTTTTAAAGTCTGGAATATGGCAACAATGGAGTCCTAAAGTTCCCAGGCAGAAGCATCTATACAGAATACCAGAAAAAGAGTAAAGTAGCACAAGAGAAATCACAATCAGAGAGAGCCCAAAACATCCCTGTGCTATCAATAAAATGCAGGGTTTGCCAGTCTCAGTTCTGGTTCAAACACAGTGTCTTACCCCGAGCATCTCTCTCCTCCATTTCCCTAAATATAAAATTATAAACTACCAGGATTAGCTGTTGTGTACAGAAGGCCATTACCTTACTAAGTGTTTGCACACTTTTCTGCTAATAAAAAAAAAGGAGTTAAATTATATTTTTGAAGGACTGAGAAAAGTAAGCATTACAAATATTCTATTGATTTGTATTTGTTTCTTATTAAATATTTAATCTGGTAAGATATTGCTCTGACAGTCTTGCCATTTACCAGTTTGATGTCCCTTTGCAAGGACTGTCCTATTGACACAGAATCATTTTTCCCTTCATAATAATATTTTCATGCCTCATGGCATTCCCACCTGTGGCTTTTTAGTAATTAATGATGTTACAATGCAAATTCTAATCAAGCTGCATATGTATTTTGTTCATTTGTTTCCTTATGGGAAACATTTTAATTTCCCCTGGCCCTTATGCAGCAGCTGCATGTCCTTCTGATTATTTCTTCTGTTGAAAAGCGGTCAAAGTGTTGTTCAGGACAAAATTCAGTCCAGCTGTAAACATGTGAAACTCTTTTGGCCCTGAGTGTCCTAATCCACGTGCCTAATCCAATATCTAGTTTTATTAAAAGCTAGACAAACCAGAGAATCCTTGAGATGTAAAGCAGCAGCAAGAAACACAAAGAGAATTCTGGGGCTACTGAGCAGACTGCTGCAGTGGGGGTTTTGAAGATTGCAGCACCTCTAAGACATAGAAGATAAACTTTCTTGCTACAAAATGCTGTCTGTTAAGAACCTACCTATAAATACCATTCCCTTCTTGTTTATGACTATGAACTAGATAAAAGAATTTAAAATAGAATTTTCTAATTAAGATACAATTTAATGTATTTTGAAAGGAATTTTAATACATATATAGCAACTTGTCTATTATTTTAAACCTCTGTTTTGCTGCAGGCAAACATAAAGACAGTCATGCAGCTGAAACATAAACTTGGGAGTGGGGTGGTATACTAAAATCTGTCATGGTCTTTACATTTATTTTACCTCAGTCTAATGAATCTGTTGAGAACTCATTTCAATCTTCTGTAAAATTGAAACAACAGCTCAAACACACATTGCAGGGCTCTGGAAGGTATATTTCTTCAAAGGTGTTTGATGATCTCTGCTACAAAACATTATAACACTCTGCTACAAAACATTATAACACTCTTTTACACATATCTTCTCTTCAAGGAGATCTGAAGTTGTACCTTCATTACACCTTAATAACCTGTATATTTTTTTTTTCTGTTGCTGCTGGAAGCAGTGCTTTAAATTAAGTTCAAAACTCTGGGAAAAAAGGCATGCTCCTTGTTCTTCATGCGTTGTCCACACTTCATGAGTTGCCTCTATCTGTTTTCTCAACTTCACAGTTTCCACGCAGGAGGTTTCAGCTGAAGGGAAAAACACTCCTGAACAGTTCTTGCAAACTAGTGACCTATCATGGGCTGTCACCTGTTCTGCAGATATTTTTCATCTGAAAGATGGTCATGAAATGAAATCGCTATAGCTGGGAAACCTCAGGTATTAAATTTAACTGAATAGAAAGAGAGACCTGGGAAATTCTTTCAAGTGGGCACTTTTTAATGAATAAACAAGTATTTTGTAATATTGAAAATATATTATTTGATCCTATAGTTTTCTCCTAGGAAAAAAAAAAACCTGCCTTCAGATCCTGATTGTCTATTCAGTTTTAACTTTTGTGCTCTCTTCTCCATTTAACTATGGTGGCTACACTGTGATTGCCCCTGGGCCCTGAAATAGAAATACTGTATCAAGATTCAGACCTGTTCAGTTTTCACAGACAACTAAGAAAGAGGGTTCAACTGTGGATGTCCTTGTTCCATACTTCTGAAGGCAGTATGGGAGCTAGGACAGGTTCTAAATTGAACAGGCACATCCAAATATATTGTGCTTCATAGACTGGTAAATGCTTTGTTCTTCTGCAGCGTAGATTTACTGGACACACTGTGGAGACATTTACACACCCTTCTAGAAATCTGTGCTCTGTTTTCCCCTTACCCTTTGTTTTAGGGACTTGTTGCAGTCCTGCTTCCTGTATATGAAGGATCTGTAATTCTTTCCCCCGATGAGTCTTTTCCTCTGTTTTTTTTCTGCTTCCATATCCACTCTGAGCACCAAGATGCTCCATTCTCCTCCCCTGTCTGTGTTCACCTCCTCCATCTTCTCCAGTTCCAGTGCCTCTATGTCTCTCCTCATTACTCTGCTTCCAGTATATCAGAGGCCATTGTGCCTTCTGCAATCCATACAGGGTCATTTGCATCTCATTTCCACTTAGGTCTTAACCTCTCTTTAATCCTTTTCTCTCTATAAAGTCAGATAAATTTTGAAACTTTGTTGGGACTCATCTTACTTTAAGGTGATTTTCCACAGACTTGCTTTGTAATCTGGAGAGAACACCAAGTTTGGTAATAGTGGGTGGGTTTATGCAGCAGACACCAGGGGGAGGGTGTGCCCCCATCAGGTTTTTCAGTTGTCTGTCACTGAAATCATTTGAGTGCTGCCCCATACAGCTTGCTCCTGAGTTTGTGCGTCAGCAGGATACGACTCTCAAGGAATATCATGGCACCTCCAAACAGAAGCACAAGGTTAATCTGAAGGCCAGTCCTCACAGTCTCAGCCAGCTCTCACACCCCTGTGACTGCAGCAGCATCGTGTTGAGCACAAGCAGGCAACGATTCGGAGTGCCAAGCACCTCGGTCAGTAAGGCTTGTGAAGAACTCGGTGTGCAGCTGAGCTCTCCATGGCAGTATTAATGAACACTGACCTTGCTTTGAAAATATACAGCATGTGTTTCTTCACTGTTTCTCTACAGTCTCGGCTGATTTCTACTGCGTTCAGCACTCTGCTGTGAGACCTAGAGGATTTAAACTTTAGTTTAAACTCCAAAAAGTGCACTCAAACAGGCACATGCACTTACAGACACAAAGGCTCACACTACAAAAGAGGTTTTATTCATTTTCCAGCAGAGGTCTGTCATCATAAATGATCACTAGCACTTTAAAACACCGCTTGCTTTGTGTATGGATATACAGAAAAAGTCTTTGGGACAGCAAGATCAATTAAATTAAAATAATACAATGACTTTTTTTTCAAATTTTAACCTATTTTTAACTGAAATAAGACTTTAGGAAAAGTACTTCATTTCTGCACTTCATAATAACATTGCTTTATCTCACTAGGATTCTGTGAAGAAAATTCATTATTCTTGTGAGAGACTCTACTGCCAGAGATAAGGGGTTATGGAAAAGCCTCTCGAAAAACTAGTTGTGTTTGGCCTTATCATTGCTCATGAGTAAAGTTAAATAAATTCATAAGTGCTTGCAGTCTTTGGACCAAGTTCAAGACGCGTGCAATTAGGCAAAAATACAAAGTTAGGAATTGTTAAAATGAAAAAATGATGTTCCAGTTCAAGAAATCAGTAATTTCGAGGTTAATGAACAGTGCCTACATTTTCAGAATCTGTCTCTCTGAGTGTCAGAATGACATTTGCTGGTACAAAACAGAGAAAACACATTCACAAAACTGAGCCAATGGTATTTCTATGGTTCTGGGTAGACTTATTAACTTACTGTAAGGAATTCTGTTAACACTAGAGTGAGGAATTCAGTTCAGTGCTCTACTGCTTCATTTTGATATATACAGGAAAGGATACATCCTGCCCCAGGCTGCTTCAGAGATGCAGAGCCCTTCAACTGATGTTGCAGTTAAAGGCTCAGTCTGACCCTCTGGGAAGTATACAGTTACTTCTTCCTCTTCTTCTTTTTTTCTCCACATAAGTTGGGATGGTATCAAGGCTCTACAGCAATCTTCATCACACGGCTTTTCACAGGAAGAAGAACAAAAGGTAGAACAAAAAGTACAGGTTGTCAAAGATGCTGTCACTTGGAGCATAGTTCTCCTGAGCTGTATCTTAAAGGGGAGATAAAAGAAAAGAAACTAAAATATTTTATGTGTGTTTGAGATGAGCTCAACGAGATTCCTGTTGTTTCTGTGCTAAAACACATCACTGACTAAAGCAACATAAAGCTCAAAATGCCGTCTTTGAAAATAGTTAGACAAACACTACTTAGAGGCTTGGTTGTTTTGTTGTTTTCTAACTTTGCTTTAGCCTGTCAAATTCAAGAACTGTCTCTCTTCCATTTGCAGATTCTGCCTCTGCCCCCTTGCCATTTACAAGGGCTTAGAAGCTATTGTGAGTCCTTTTCTTCTTTAATTCTTTTTCCATAAATATCAAGCTGTGGAGCAATGAACATCCATAAATGCTGCTGCACCACAATGCAGTAATGCGTGAGGACTGCATGGCTTTCAGCAAAATAGAGCCAGACATCTAAAACTCTCATAACTACTGTGTGTCTGTGCATCTGATGGGCAAGTCAAGCCACAGTCACTGTTGCTCACTCCTGGTTGCCGCCAGGCTGTATAGGTGGTGGTGTTATATGGATGCTATGTAGATGTCCCCTCCCTTGCTAGGAGCAGACAGATGTTTGATCTTTGGGCTGAAGTTTGACATTATAACAGTCACAGTGCCTGAGAGGAGCATGGTGACCACTGCAAGAGACACTGCTGGTTACCAGCTGCTGCGTCTGTGTTTTATGTCTGCAGTCAACTTTGTGTTCTAGTCCGCTCAAAGCTACTGCTACACAGTTAAGGATTGTATTTTTAAAACAGTAAGGGGCAAATTCACTTCCAGACATCGATTTCCTTTTTAATCACAAAGAGCAAGAGAGCAGGAATCCTCCAGGAGTTTGTACTCACAATCCACAGGCATGAAACCATGCAGATAACAAGCAACCTATTCACCTCCCTAACTGGAAACGCCTGGTCTGAGCTAGTTGTTTGGCATCCACCTGCAGTCAGCAAAGAATAAAAAACACTGAAGAGGCTGATTTATCCAGTGCTAAAGCAGATGTCTCAGAAAAGCAGCATGAATTGCCCTCTGGAGCTTATCTCCTCTTGTTAATTATAAGGGTAGCCTGGAAAACTGGTTTAGAGTAGATACTGGACTTCCAGGCAGCTTAAGTTAGATGAGCTGACTTCCAGCACTGGTTGAAAAGAGACTACATCAGAATCCTCTCCACTGCTCCTGTAGCAGGTTTTCTGCCTTCCAGAAACTTCAGGCAAAGCCCTGGCTTAATTTAAGTCCTTGGCAACTCTCTAACCAGACTAGGATTTTCCCCATCATTCCTGCTTCTGATTCCTGCACTATTACAGCTTCACAAAACTACCGAGTGGGAATCACTGCAGTAAAACCCTTGTCCAAATATTTGATCGTTTAAGAAAAGGAGTCATGCATTTTTGAACAGTTCAAAAATTCTCTTTCAAAGCTTTTAGCAACTTTGCCTTTATTTTGTAAAATATTATCTTGCTATAAAATAATGCTCTGATTGTTAAAGTGGCTCCATTTACACTAGACAGCATAAAAAATATTCACCAAAAACTCAAAGGCTGTTTGGAATGTTGAAACAGCCAGAAATGGAGCAGCTCTGGGTTAATTCCCAAATACCAAGTCAAATACCAAGTTTTAATCCAGTTAATCTACAGTTTACTGTAAAAAGGTGTTGGGTAAAATCAACACGGAAGTAGGGAAACAATGAGAAAAGGCAGGAAACAACCTCAGACAAGATATGTCTCAACAGACACATGGGAGATATACAAATGCAGGAAGGGGAGATGACTAAAGATTTCTCCATAAAATACTACTCCTTCTGCAGAAGGGAGTAGGCTTTTCCCAGGCAGGTAAGCGAGACAGACAGGGGTTACAGCTCTAACCGCAGGCATTAGGGCTGACAATGAACAGGAAGCCTGTTTAGTACCTCTGTCAGCATTTGGCAGCAGCCCAAGTAAGACAGACATGCAAATTGGCCTGTGTTGTTTTAAACCCCTTATTCCTCTATCTTACCCGCTGTCTTTGCTGACTGGCTTACTCCCAGCAGGAAGTTAGCTGTCAGTCCTTTCTCAGCTATGGCCCTTCTACACATCTACACATCTTTGCAGCTCGGTGGGAGCTGCACTAGAGCTCCAGGTGGGATGCACATCTCCAGAGGGGCCTCCAGCAAGTAGCCATCACCAGCACTCTGCGGTGCACTCCTCCGAACACCAGATTTTGGCAACCTCGGGGCGTGAGCAGAGTTTGCACTGACCCTCAATGTGCTGTGCAGAGCACACCTCAGAGACAAAGGGATGAGAGATTCAGCTATCCAGCAAGAAATTAATTGGAAATATATGTGGGTATATATAAATACAAAAAATATACATATTCCTGTCTATCAGGTAGTATCAGGAAAGAATACTCAAAATTTTATGAAGGGTAAATCTCAACATTTCCTTTGCTCTCAACACATACCTTGCCCACCAATATCAACCTGCCTCTACCTCCCATCCCATTCAGGATAATCAATTGCACTTCAAACAATGAGGCAATGCTCAGAACAGCCTTGCCAAGGGCAAAATAACACCAGTCCAATCTAGTTATGGCAGTGATGAAGTCACACAAGGGTTGTCAGCAGTTACCAAGACAAGCTGCAGGATATCTGTGGCTTGAACCTCAGTCCATCCGTTGCCCAAGCCGGTATGGCCAAAGTGCCCCTTATCCAGTAGGAAAGCTTCTACTCAGAATATGTGACCGAGACTTCGCTGAGCTTTGAGCACACACCAGTTGGAGTCATGCTTTACTGCACACTGCACACTGACCTGTGCATTCAAAAGACACAAATTATCTCTACTACAGTCTCCAAGGAATATAACTGTCTAAAAAAAAAAAAAGTTAAATTTTTAGCAGTCTCATGAATGCTTGTTTCTTTTAATTAACTCAGTGTTTCTGAGACCATAGGGTGAACTTGGGTCAAGTCGTCAAGGATTTCTGAGGTACCACAAGAGCTACAAACCTGTTCATTTTTAAAAATGAAGTACGAGATATGCCCCCAGAATCTGGGACTTAGAGGAAAAAAAACAAACAAAAAACCAACAACTGTCATGAGACTCCATTAAAAAGCAGAAACTGACAACACTGTGACCCAGAAGTGACAAGGAAAAGCCAGCACTATTTCCAGGTACAGTAAGACTCACTCAGTTAACTTTTGCAATGCCTTCCAGAACAATATCAGACCAAATTAATTGCTGGCATAAATAATTTCCCCTGAATAAGGTGAAAATTCACCTGAATAAGGAATTTCACCAGGCTTGTCTAAGAAAAACTTTGCTACCAAGTGTTTTTTCTCTGTACATTTGAGTAGAGCACAGACAATTTTCAGATCAGCATGGTATCTTTTCTGAAAAAAAGAAGGAGACGATAGATTTTGGAAACAAAATTATTACCTGCGACTGTGACAGATTCCATGGTGACACTTACAAGAATTTTTCCTATTAAGCTTTAGCAAGTGCTAGTGCCACAATAAATAACCTTTCATACATGGAGGCTTCAGAAGGATCAAATAAGGAATAGTACAAATAATTCTAGAAGTTTAAAAAAGGATTTTATTACTTCAAACTTAAACCAATAATGCAATAAGAAAAAAAAAAAAAAAGTATGAACTATATGAAATTACTTACTAGGGAGTCCTCATTCCTAATCTATAATTTATATGCACATTTATTTTACATTTTTTTGTGAAAATAATTAGATATATTTGTACTCTAAATGAAAAATATCAGATTATATACAAGGTAGTACAGAAGCATATGAGCTTAGCTAACACTCCCAATGAGATGCCTACAAATCTTTTTCATACCTAGCAATCAATAGGGGATTTTCCTCCCAATTTCCCATTCTACTGAGGCTTCAATCCCTCTTCCCCTGAGAAATTTAGCTTCACGTGAATGGAAACAAAGAATTTTGAAGGTGGAAAAGTATAAAGTCAACTTAAGTGCTTTCTGCACAGATGAAATGTGCATGCAGCTGAGTTTACAGAAGGATTTCATAATATCAAGATCCACAGAGATCAAAAGTAATAATAAGGAGTCTCTCAGAATCTGTGGTGGCATGAAAGGATTGTGCATTCGGGAGAAAATTTGCATTTTGTTTGTTGATGTCTTGTAGATTGAGCTATACCAGAGGGATATAAATCAATGAAGATGTTGCTTTAGTATTTGAGTTCATTATTAATACAGTCCAATATGGTTTTATCAGAATAAGTTAAAAAAAAAAAAGAGAGAGAGAGAAACAAATTTCGTTTTTTAAATTCTTTGAGACAAGTCCCATTCCCTCCTGTACACATACATATATAATCTAAATATTTTCCATTTTCAGCTGGTACTACTCAGTCATAGACATGTAAATAAACAAGATAATTTTTTACCAGTGAATACAAAGAAATCCTGTTAGGATGGCAGCTGTATAACCAGAATCTGTAGCTATAACTCAAATTTCCCTACATAAGATCAGATTCCTTGGGTATCTCCCTGGCAGTCCTTTAATCTCTCTTCTAAACAGTCATTTCAATCTAAGCACTGCATTCAAGATTGAGACAGAGAAACAAGGAGAAACCTTGTGCTCTTGTGGTCCAGGAAAAGATTCACTATCTCAACAAGCTATAGTTCCACAGTGAAGATACTAGTTGGGATTCAAGTAGGAAAGGAAAGCAAAGTCAAAACATGCAAAAGGAAAAATATAAAATATTTCTGAGCTAACACTCTAGGTTGCTATGTTTTTGGGGTATACTGATACTCTAGGTTGCTATGTTTTTGGGGTGTACTGATATATGTGTAGAAACAAATGTTTAAATCCTTCTGAAGTTATCTTTAGGATTCATGAAACAACTACCAAAGTCAGCAGCTAAGATAACTTCAGCCTATAGTAATGTTTGTGGATAGAACAGAAACAGAAAGAAAAAAGAAAGATATATAAACCTGAAAATAGTGACTACTGAATGCTTGTATCCAACAGAGTAAAGAATGAGTTCATTGAATAAAGCAGTGTAAAGGTTTTTGGTTCAAAAAGGAGCACTTGGAGAATTTAAGAAAACAAGAGTTCAGTCCTAAAGGCAGAACTTTAATGGAAATCAAGGAGAACCTGACATGTATAAGGCTTACAAATACAAGAAGTTACTAGGAAAAGTTGGAAGAAAGCATTAAAATCCACTATGTCTTCCAACTCCATTGTGATTAAGATTCTGTAGACTAACATGTAAAAGAAAGAAGGAATATGGAGAATAAAATGTCAAATGAAGTAAACAATTATAGGAGGTTTTAAAAAATCTATTCAATCTATAAAAGATGGGAAAGCAAGCTAACAAAAATACAGTCATTTAGTCTAATAGTTATGTAGAACAAAAAAACAGAGAAGTAAAAGAGCAGGATTGATAAAAAAAATTAAAATACCTTCACAAATACATTAGGTGAAAGAAAGAGGCCCACAAATCTAGAAGACTGAACATTAGATGCATAGAAATGTACAAGAAGATATTGCTTTAGAAATTAAAATAAAAAGCTATTTTAATTATTAAAATTGATTCAAAGCTTTCTGAAGCATATGCTGAGCACCACTGCAGTATATGAAAGAGAGGTGGGAATGCAGCAGGACTAAGAAAATAAAAGGAAGGATTCAGACAGGACAGTGTGGAAAAATAGGGTGATTTTATACTCATATGGAGAAGCAGAGGAATGGGCATGTGGAACACAAAACAATGTATGGCCTGCATCTTCTTTTTTTATTAAAAAAACATGTCTCTATTAAATGTCAACACAGCTGCAGCAGTTTAAAACAACAGTTTTCCTCACTGTGTAGCAGTATGTTTGAAGGATTCCCTTATGTTGAAGGAAAACACATTTTTCCCTCCTAGTCCATTGACAAAACATTTTTAGCATAACCCATCTTTATAAAAGTACCTCCATGGAAAGTGAAGTAACTTAGTCTCCACTGATGAGGAGAGATTCTCCCTTCAGGGGAATACCTGTGCATGCTCATGTGAAGGTGTTTCTCTTCCACTTACTTTTGAGACATCTCTTCTTAGGATTTTTAGGGTGAAACAATCATGTCTCACACGTAGTCCACATCCTTGAGCCCCGTGCATTAGGTTTGCTGGCTCCAGAAGACCCTGTGAAGCACAAATTGTGCCACATGCATAAAACAAGGATCACTTACAAAAAGATAGGGGACCACAGCTCTGATCAATATTTCTTCCCTGTATCTTGCTTGTCAGATACAAACTTTTATTTACCTGCTGGGTAAATAAGAGAAAAAAATGTCCCATGAAAGTGGCATAAAACTTCCACAAAAATAACTCAGTGTGTAAAAGTATCCCAAAATCGAATCTAATAACACTGCATAGAAAAAAATCTATTCTACCAGTCTGGAATTCAAAGTATCATAAACCTAGGGAACTGTGCAAGCAACATTAAACAAGACAAACAAAATGTAATCCAGAGCACTTGTGACAAAAGCATAGGATAAGGAATGGGAGAATAAAAGTGTGAAGGCAGCCTAATGCTTCCACAATTAATAGACTCTACTTTAAAAAAAAAATCAATTCAGTGCAAAGTTAGAAAGATGTCAGAAAGGAGCAATTATTCATGGCTAATTACTTTTTAGGGGATGATGACAATGGGTTAGTTTTCTCTGGTATTGATGAAGAAAAACCTCTGGGGAAATCATTTGCAAAGGTTACCAAGGATATGAATTATTCTCTGGTATGTATGAAGCACAAGAATATGAAAGAATGAGTAAAATACTAGTGTAGTGAAGGTCATCAAGACAACTCAGCTAATAGCATAAATTACCACTTTAGAGATTCAAACATGCCATCAATATGTCTAATAATGAATGATCTTCTGGAAGGGATGATTTGTTATGAACTGTTCAGATACTTACTAGGAAGAAGACTTTAGGAAAATTTTCTTCAAGAGAATATAGCAAAAGACAACATTACAGAATTCCGCCTGTAGTTGTCCCTGTCAGTGAATTAAAGAAAAACATAACCAAAACTCCTTAACAAGGGACTGTATTGTACTGAGGTCCATTCTCTTCCTGCAACATGGGGTGATGCAGCACGTCCCCTTGTCTTAGACCCAATCCCCCATTCCTCTACAGAACTGCTGTCAAAGTCTTCTCCATTTTATCTTCTCTCTTACTTGTGGCTTCATTATCAGCTTTGTCTTCAGTATATCCATTCACAGCCATCTTGCCTATACTAGTCTCTCAGATAGATAGCAACAGCTTTATCTCCTGGAAAATTAGCTCATCTCACAGTCTCCCTATCCCAGTGAGGTCTCCATCCTAATTTGCTCACAACCCTTATTAGTTGTTCACATCTGTGCTCCAAGTGCCCTATAACATTTGAAAATCTGATTATAGAGTCCATAGCACTCATTATAAATTCTTCTTCTCATGCCACTCTCCTGCCTTTAAGCTGCCACATCCCACCTCTGCCATTTAGCCTGTCCATTACACTTCTTTGCACCCATTTCTGTGGAGCTCTCCCTTCATGTTTCCATTTGTTCCCATCTTGACTTCACTGAGTAGGATAGCCACACATGCTGCTGCCACATTTATATGCAACCTCTGTAATAGCTATATTAGCTACCAGTTCCTCTACAGAACTTCCTTTGTTTGCCTGATTGTGCAATTAGGCAGCAGTACCTGGACTCCAGGTAATGAACACACATGAAACCTGCATGTGCTGTGAGATGTTACCAACCTGCCAGCTCTCCTATTAGAAGACAACAGGAAGCTGGGTTTTTCACCTTCAGCATGGAATTATTTAAAAAACACCAGGCTTCTTAGCAATTGTGTAGATTTCTGCTATAAGACAGTGCATAAAAATGTCCTGCCTGTACTTATAAAAAGAATAGGCATGTGATACTCCTCTAAATGATGGGATTAATATTCATATTGTGAAGTATAAAAATAAACAAAAGGTCTTGACTGCCATTGCCATGTGTTTTGATCTTGAGTTCTATTTACCTTGCAGTAAGCAACTCCTCCAGTCATGACTTGAATATGTCACCCACTCTTTCCAAAAATTATTTGTTACCAGGGAGGTCTCATCCCTCCTATGTCAGCAAAAAAAAGGAAGAATAGCGAGTGAGCAAAACAGGCCATCAAAAAAGTCAGGAAAAGGCTGAGCTACCTTTGAGATCTATCACTATGGAGAAGTCTGAGGGCAAGAAGGCTGCAACTGCCTGCCAGGCAGAGCAGGAAAAGGAAAGTGTTTCCCAAACAGCTCACCTGCCTTGGCAGCTAATAAAATCTGTAGAGTTAAACTGCCATAAAGGTAGCATGGGGGAACCAGACCTTTATAGTAGAAATAGATTTGTGTTCAACCATATATATTTCTTGTCACCTAAAATCATAACCTCCTTAGAGCTAGGGTGGGTACAAAGGGCAGGAAAGTTTTAATGTAAATATTTTTGGTAAAAACAATCAGATTCAAACCCAGATGAGTGAAAAGGCTGATATTCAAGAATAATTTCAAAGGTGAGACCTGCTTTTCTGCTAGCAGAGATACAACACTGCATTTTCCTGTCTCTTGAATCTGGTCTGATCACTGGGCAAACTACTCTGCATGCCCAGAATGATGCAAAGAGGAACCAGACTTGGAGAGCAATAATTACTTGAATGCTTTTCAAGACATCTAGCATATATTATTGTAAACACATCGAGAACTAGTAGGAAGATCAATAATAAGTCAGGTGGTAAGTACAGAAGTGATCCTTTTTTTATGCAATTACAACTTTAAATAATTTAGTTTGGTTTTTTTTTTCATTTCCTCTGAGCCACCAAACCATTAATCTCTAAAAATATTGTTTGTTCTGTTTTGATTGGCAGTCATTTAAAAAAAAAAAAGAAAAGAAGGAAAGGAAGAAAGAGAAGAGAAAGAGAACGAGAACGAGAAAGAGAAAGAGAAAGAAAGGGAGGGAGAGAGACAAAAAGAAGGAAAAAAGAAAATCCTCCTCATGCAGGGGCAAGTGTTTGCAGAGACATTTGGACTTCATTAGACATGTTCATTAGGTTCATTAGGTGAAAGTGTCATACTCTTAAAAAGAAAATGAATAGATTTTAGCATATCCAGACCATGTATTAAAATGGTATCAAAAGTTATAAATTCCAAAGCATAACGTTTGACAGTAAGCTGTCATGGAAGCAATAGATTCATTATAAAAATGCTAGAAGTGCATACATCTCATTGACTGTTTATCATTAACTGCATGGGATGCTGATAGGAAATGTCTAGCTATAATTTATATTTCTGATGACTCTCAAATCTATTACTCACCTCTCTCGAGTTTTATAGCTCCTCTGGACAGAATAGAAATTGAACAGGCAAAGTAGGTTTGGGAGGGGAATTTTCTGCACTTGCTGTTCTCTATTATCTCATCCCTCCAGCCTGAGCTGTCCCTGACATGTGATCAGACCCACACTGCCCAAGTGTTCTCAGAAAATAAGGTTTGAAAATAAAGAATAAAAGGGAAAGAGAGATATTTGACTACTATCTCCATTTTAAGTCTTGCTGCAATTGTACTCTAAAAAATACATTACGGGTAAAATCTTAAATTCTGTCAGGTGTGGCATGAAGAAAAACTCCATTAAGGATAGCATGAGTTTTCAGACTATAAAGACCTGAAAAAGAGTCCCCAGGAAAACAAAGAAAATAAATTTGTGAAATATTCAATAAACCAAATATTCATTTGTGCTAAGGTATAAGTCCAAGATAACTGATTTTCTAAAGAAATCCTTATGTGTGCAGAAATGCTGTAACAGAATTAAAGCTAAAACTTGTCATTTATTCCGTTCCAATTATCAACTAGAGTTTAAAATTCATATAATTGTGTACTGAGAACTATCTGTTTTTAAAGTCCTGTTTTAAAGCTGTTAGATCAATTACCTACCTATTAATTGCAAAAGACTTCATTGGACTTACAAAAGGAAGGGTTTATTCTGTTCTCTTTTTAACTAGTATAGAGGTTTGTACAGATGAGCTTCAGAACACTATGCAATTTCTCATGGCAGACTTTATTTCTTTTTTATCGACTGTGCCTAAGTTCTTTTACAGCACTTCCACAAACATTAGAAAGAGGACAGGCAGTAACAGCAGAGCTTAGAGGTATATTTTTCACTTGAATACCAAGTTCTCATGTAGCAAAACTTTGCTAGAGAGTTCTGCATTCTCTGTTTTTCCCAGAGGGAGAAAGGGAAACAGTTCTTCTTGCTTCAGACCCCCACATAATCTAATCTAATCCCTGAAAGAAAACACAGAATGCTCATTACAGGATCAACATTCAATAATGCAATTTTATTCAAGCAGAGGTTCATAGCAGCTCATGTAAAAGCAATGCATGATGAAAGCAGGTATCTACTGTAGAGTGTGCCCCATTTCTGTGAAGGGCTGTGTGAGTGCAGTTCTGTCTCTCTGTAAGATTTGGGTTGCATCTTAAATATTTCTCTTAAGAAAAGGTAATTTACATAAATATCTCATGGCAGATCTAATCCAGATTTTACCTTGGAGATAATCAAGCAAGTCAAGAACAGAAGCTCAAGCTCCTACACTCATTCCTAGAAAATCTATCTATAAAAAATTATTGTCTCTTCTCTCTGCAGTAAAATGATGTTTTCAAATCTAAAAAAAAAGATCTGATGTAGTCAAGGAAAATTTTTTTACACAGTCACTAAGATCAGTCTCTTTCTTATACCTAATATTGCTATCAAAAGATTTTTTTTTTTTGCAAGATAGCAAGTTATACTGATAAACTTCTACCTGAAACTAGAATTAAAAGTTAAATTTTCACTGATACAGGTATCTTTACTGTGATCTGATGGATGGGAAGGAGGGATCAGGTGTTTAAGCAAAACAAGTTATACAACTGAAATGTCCAAATAATGAAGACATAAAGGTTAAATTACTGTATAACTGCCTACATCAAAGCTATTTCCTTTACAACATAAGAAAGGTTTAAGAGAATGTCAAATACAAAAATAGTTAGGCAGTAAAATTATTATTCAAAATTGTGTGACGGCAGACTAAATCACATACCGTAGTTAAAAATAAATTAATCCTCAGCAGGTTGTGTCCAGATTGCCATCACTAATATTAAAGCTTTGAAAGGTGTGTTACATCTGGAGTTGAGGTGTATAAAAGTGATATGAGTATCTTCCCCTCTCCTGTAACTTATGGGCATTTGAAAACAGCCCTATTACTTATAGTTTCAGGACATGTTGATTATTTCATTCCAGCTGTTGTTTCCATCTCAACTTACTTGAATGTCAAAAAAACCCCATGGGACTTTAGTTAAAGACCCACACACAAAAGATTATCATAGTCATATCATAAAATCATAGAATGATTTGGGTTAGATGGGACCTTAAAAATCATCCAGTTCCAGCCCCCTTCCATGGGAAGGTCCCCCTTCCATGGGAAGGTCCACCTTCCACTAGACCAGGTTGCCCAGGACCCCATCCAACCTGGCCTTGAAAACTTCCAGGGATAGGGCATCCACCCTTTTGCTTGGCAGCCTGTTCTCCACCCAGCCTGTACTTGTGCTTGGGATTGCCCTGTCTCAGGGGCAGGAGCTTCCACTTGGCCTTGTAGAACTTAACAAAGTTCAGTGAAGCCCATCATGGTTCCTCTGGATGGAATCCTTTCCCTCCAGTGTGTTGACTGCACCACAGAGCTCAGTGTCATTGGTAAACTTGCTGAGGACACAATCTCACTGTTTATGTCACCACCAAAGATGCTAAACATATGTAAGAATGTAAAAGAAGTAAAATGCAAGATTGTCTGAGAAATTGCAGAAAAAATTTATGCAGCATGAAACACAAGTGTCTAAAATGTACAAATGCCTTATGCAGAAATGTAAAAGAGGACACTGACTATGAAAAGAGAGAGTGCTTCCCATAAGAAAAAGACTGTAAACAAATTGAAGTGAGGAAGAATGAAAATGGAAAAGGTGCAGGAGAAACCCATCCAGGGTGGGATGAAGAAATCCATCCAGATAGGGCACTTGTCATATCTGATAGGAAAAACTAATTGTCTCATGCCATCAGTCTGGACCAAAACACATAGAATAAAAAAGATGCAGAGGAAGATGAATATTGCAATGTCCAGCACGATGAGGAGTTTTGCTGCTGGTTGGAACAGCACCCACAGAGCTTCAGGTACAGAAAGAGATAGCAGTGATTCAACCCAGCACGTCTGATGCTCTACGAACTTCTCCAGCTGTGGGTCAGCCTGGGCAGAAGTTTTTTAAGTGAGGCACCTTTACCTTTACGGTTATTGCATCAGCTTGTCAAAACCATAGCCTAGCCTCCAAGGGGTATCCCAGTCAGGTGAAACACTACCAGAAGCATTAAGGCCCTATTCAACACTCTCACTTGGTCCAAGAAAACTGGTTGCTCAGATTCACTTTTGCTTCTCTCTGCCTTACATATATATGTGTCTTGCCTGTTTATTTCATACCATTTCAGAGGCTAAGGGTTTGGTCTTTTTCTTTCTCATAAAATATTTTGAAAAATCTGATTTTCATTTTGATACAAAAAGAAAACGAGATTTTTTTTTCTGAACACTGACATTTTTCACAAAACAGTGTGCAGGGAATTTTTGTCAGCCTGAAGCCTCTGTGCTGAAAAGAAAAGTTGTATTTACCAGCATTGCTAAGAAAAAAAGAAGATGGCTTCAGGTGCAAGACAGAATTGGGTGTCATTCCTGGAGGCCTGGCTTGGGTTTCATCTTGGGTAATTGGACATTTTCTGAGGAGGTTTTTTCTTCTTTTCATCAAAACAGATCCTATTACAATGATACGCAGGGAGAAAAAAAAATAAAAGAAAAAGAAAAAAGAAAATCTGTCTAGGTCACTGCATTTTGCAGGACTAACCATTACAAATCACCACCATCCCTATATCCAGGCTGCATATGAATACCTGCCACAGAGCCCAGTGCAACGCCACTGTAAATTCACCTCCTCCACAAAACATAGTTTTCCTCTCTAACCTGCAGGGAAATAGCAGAATTGCCAGACAATCAAAATACTTGTTTTTGAAAAGGTCAAAGGATTCCAGCAAAATATTATATTTCATGTAGTGTACAAACCATGAAAATGTTGATGTTTCATTACCGAGAAAAAAAATTGTAACAAAAACAGAATCTGACAATTTTTTTTTTTTTTTTTTATATTTGGGACAAAGACTTTGGCAAAAAGATAAATTGGCAGACAGCTACCATCATATGAATATAGGGGTTTTTTTTTTGTTTTATAGTAATTTTGTCTTATGTAAAAGCCTTTCAACCACCTGAATCTTTAGTTATCCATCAGAACTTTGTTTCATGGCAGGGCTACCTCTTAAAGCCAATACCCTAGGAAAAAATGCAACTTGCAGTCTCTGACCCAACTGAAGCATGAATGAACACAATTAACTTTTCTTTTTTTTTAAAAATCATCTCCTTCATATTGCTGGGACACCAAGGCTACCAAGCTTCTTTATTCCCATATATTTAGTTCTCACTATAGCAGTAATGCACTCTACAAGGCATCAAGCCTGTTAATCAGAAAAGCTTTCAGAGCCTCCTTAGCTCTAACAATTTTATTGCAGATAAGTAAGCAGCTGAAACTGCATAAGTTCAGGAGCTGCAGTAACTCAAATAGCCAATCTGGAGTAGGAGAAAATTGAATGCACTGTTCTCAGCAGCTTTGTCTCGATTGGGAGAATGGAATTATTCTTCAAGTATTACCATGTGCCAGAAGAAAGCATTACTTAGGATTGACTATTGGCTGTCTAATTGCAGCACTGAACCGAATAATTTGAAATGATAGCTATCTAAAGCCAAATTGTAAAGTGAATAGTGAACAAAGCAATAAATAATAGAATTACACGTACTATATGTGATTGCTCATTGAATCAGATTGCCGGTCATAATAAAAGTCAAAAGTAACAATCAGCCTCATTACTACAGAAAAGAGGAAATGCCAGTAACTGTTTCTAACTCCTGTCATCAACATATATTGTGAAAACAAGCTGGAAAATATCTTTTGATTACACTGGACCTAACCTTAACCTTACTCCTTTCTTATTCCTAGGGGTGGGGTGTCTCATACTTAAGGATGGTTCCATCACTGTATGAACTGTGCATATAATTCCTTGGTCTCTCACCATACTGGCTGGTTTCACTCAGAAAATGAGCTGCAAAGCACACCCAAAAGGAAGGGGTAAAGGCATTGGGAAAGAGGAGCATCACTTGGGTTAAGGAAGATGCTCTCAATTTGTTCTGGTAGATGAGAATGCATGCCTCCAGTGAGATTCTCCCCAGGGACTTGGATGAGCTACAGATATTTGGCTGATATTTGCAATGTATAGATGTCTTTACATATGTGTATGTGTGTGCGTGTGTGTGTGTATACAAGTAAGGAACCCAAATACTGTCTCAGTTTGAGGGTCATCTCTCATTTGCATTGAAAATGCCCAATTCAACTGCAACACAAAATAAATAAGCTAGAGATACAGTTCTCACTTTGCAGCATGTGCAAATGGCATGCAAGTTTATTTAAGTCTTTCCAGTACAGCAGCAGGGTTACTTGTAAGAGGATAATTTTGCATTTTGCTGTCTGAGAGCTTTTTCTGTATAATTGTTGGTATGTGTGGCAACTGACATTCCAGGCACTGCAAGTCTATTCCTTTCCACTGTTACAAGCAATGTCAAAGGAGCTTCATATGTACCTTTTTCTGTTCTCACTGCATTATTTATCAAATGAATATGAAATCAAAATGTTGATGCACAGAACAATATGTTAAATACTCCAATGTGCAATGCCAGCTTAACCTTGTCGACTTTCCACCATGGGTCAAAGGTAAGTTTCCTACTGTTTTAACCAGTATTAAACCACTCCTCCTTCCCCTCTTATATTCCTTTTTTTTAAGCTTTCCTGTTTTCTTTTTCCTCCTACACTTCATGTTCAGGAAAAAATCCACATAAGACCTTGGTGGTGCATTTTATTTTATAGCTGATGACAACGCTACCCAAGAGATTGCAGCACATACACCCTTGCTCCCAACAATCCTAGAGGCAGGTTGAATCTATAATTTACTTCTAACCTTGCCTGAATACTGAGTTTTTAATGAAGTGCTTTCTCTAACTCCCTATTTATCTATTTATTTCTTGACATCTCATATCTACTATTGACTTGGTTTCACATTCAGGTTACTTTCTGAGTACATCAGCACCAATTACGTGTAGGACTAGGATATGCAGATTAGAAGAACTTAATGGACACCTTAACTAAATAAATCATATTCTCACTACACTAAGCAAATCCTACAACCAGGTTCTTATATCATGTAGGTTTAAAAATCCCAATCTTGAACCACAAGTCCAGCAACATGGATTTCTCTAGTGGTTGTTTCACAAATCCTCTTTCTCATTAGACCCTGCTTTACTGATTCCTTGTACCATCAGTACGGAAATTCGTAAGGACTGGGGCCTCACTTCAATAGATCTTGAGAGAGAAATAGAAAAAGGGATCTCTGACCCAAAGACCACGTTGCAGATGGCAGCCCTCTTCAAAGCCCCACAAGAGGGTAAGGAAAACATGTGAGAGAATTGATCATCATTGTAGGAAATGTTTTCAGATGATTTGCCTTAACAATAGGTTAACTTGACTGGACACCAGATACCCACCAAGGCTTTCTGTCATTCCACTTTCCCAGCTGGATAGGGGAGAGAAAATAAGCTGGAAAACAACTTGTAGGTCAAGCAAAACCAAAAGTTTGTGTGTGCACAATCAAAAAGAAAAAAACAACAATTTAAATCTCTACTTCCCACCAGCAAGTGATGTTCAGCCACTTTCCAGGAAGCTGTGGGCTTCAGCACATGTGGTGGTTGATTGGGAAGGCAAATATTGTAAACAACAAATGTCCCCACTCATACTCCTTTTTCTTAGCTTTTCTATCTGAGCTGATGTCATATGGTATGGAATATACCTGTGGTTACTTTGGGCCGGCTTGCCTAGATATTTCCCTTCACAGGATCTTGCCCACCTCAGACTACTGTTGGGGGGGTGGAGACAGGGCTGATGCTGTGCCAGCCCTGCTCAGCAGCAGCCAAACGTGTGTTATCAACACCTTTCCTGCTACCAGTGCAAGGCACAGCACTGCGAGGGCTGCTAGGGGAAAATGAACTCCTCCTCAGTCAGACACAATACAAAATGCCATGTGGTTTTGGGGGCTTCAAAGCAAATTAAGGATAGGGAACATAAAAAATGCCCTCTATACATTTCTCTGCAAAGTATCCAGTCCCCACTTCAGCTGTTAGTTTTAGTCCAAAGTGACTTTCTCCACATCAGTCATACAAGCACTTGTATATAGACTTTCCCAAATTACAGGGTTTTTTATTGGTTATAGCTTTTTTCTGTTCTACTACAATATAGAATTAGTGAATTGCTACGATCATTTTAGGTTTAGCTTGCACAGATAAATTTGGGATGTCTGGTTTTGGCTGTTTTTAAGCTAATGGAAATAAGCTTCCATTTTTTCAGTACTGTTTGGAGACCAAACGCTACCAGATATAATGCCATTGGCATTCAGACAATACTGAAAAATTGAGGTAATACTGCTGTTATCTTCACTATGTGAACCTATTTCTCTTTAAATCCTGGGCCTCAGTGATGTCTAATTATTACTGGCATTAATTTTTGCCTACAAAATCCCAAGATGCATGTCATTGAAAATTGCCAGTGCCACAAAAAAGCACTGACAAAAAGGAAATTAAGATAAACCAATTAGAACTGAATGCGACAATGCAAACTATTTGGGAGAAGGAACAAAGAAAGCTTTGATCTTTTATTGCTTTGATAGGGACCTAAGGAGGAAATAGGCTCAGCTTGGACATATTAAGGCTATGCCTGTGACTTCTATGGAGTTATGTTCTCTGACAGCAGTTAAGGAGATGTTATTACATACTTCCTAACCAAAATTTTAGGTGGATTTGCATTTTATGCATTTTTAAATGTGTTGCTTTCTGTGTATGCTACAGGCAGTCCTTTCATCATCCAACTAGAGATAAAAGCAAACAAATGCAGGAAAATATAACTACATAAAAATGACCTTAGAAAACATGGATAGAAAAAATCCAAGGGGAATTCATTGCACTAGCCAGGTTTCAAAATAATTCATTAAACAGCTACCACTTGTCTTGTCACTGACTATCAGTCTGGAAATGGATAATGTTCTAAATGTGTCTGCTTTCATCACATGTTCTCCCACTATCACAGTTGGTAACATTAGCTATGTTCAGGAAGCACTTTACAGTCTCCATTGCTATCTTATCAATACCACCACAAAAAGAAGGAAATACATGGGGGAAAAATAATCACAGCAGTCTATGGTAATAGTTGAAAGCATAATGCTTTTGTCTACCAGACAAAAAAAACCAGCTTGCCCAATAATCCTACATGTCTGTGGAAAACAGAGCTTTAATAATCAGGTTGAGACTTGCCATTTAAGTTTACAGCAGCAAGTCTGTCATATTTGTTGTTAACATTCTGAATAATCCTTAAAAACAGTAATCTGCTTATCATTTATCTTTTAATATAGCATTATTATTTCAGGAAAGTATGCAATGAGGTTGAAATGGCCTTATTCCAACAACAACAACAAAATCAATCCTTTTCTACAAATTTGATATAGGCAGGCAGTGTACTATTTGAAAAAGTTCAGTGAACCATGAAGACTGGCATATGCATCATAAAATTCAAGCTTTATTTGATGAAGTTATTGAGCATTGCATTTACCTCAACCAAGGTTTAAAGCAATCATCCGTATTTTCACTGTCATCTCAAGTAGGAAGATTTGAATACGAAGAAAATCAGATTGCTACTTCTGGGAGTTTCAAAGGGATCTGAGGAGGAGCACAGAAAAGATCCTTGGTGTTTAATGAAAAATATCTGTTCAGTTCAATTATGACACTAGAGGCACAGCACAGTGCAAAAAAAGAAAGGGGGGGATGAAAAAAGATAAAAAAAGACTACAATAATAACATGAAAGAATTTTGTTCTCTAGCTTTCTGATTAAAAGTGTGTTTTCATGTCAGCTTTAGGAGAAATTATGTTCAAAGCCTGTTTGCAACAGAGTCTGTTTTAATTTGTCAAAGGTTTACATTGTGTAACTCGATCACATTAATTGCAAAGATTGTCTTCCCTATTGTTTTACTGCACTTTTAAAGACAAACAAGAGGAATGGAGCTCCTGTGGTACCACCAGGTGTGATAAGCTGTTTACTTTAGACAGATGCCTGGTCATCACAATTTAGGGCTAACTAGCCTAGAGTGGGAGCTTGCTAGAGTCCGATATCTTATTATTGTTAATGTCAATCAAAACACTGGAGACATCAGTATAGGGATCAAATTCAAAAGCTCTGGAGACGTGTCTTTCTGATGTGATCAACTTCACAGTGACACTTACATAACTAGAGAGAGCAGGTAAGTGTTTTAGAGATTATATTCCCCTGCATCAGAGTGACGTATGAAAGACTCATCTCTCAGACAGTGACAAAGAAGCTTATATTAATGAGTCTTGCATAGGTTTAGATTCAACACAGTACAACAGGGCACAACAAGGTCAGTGTGCCTTCCAACACACTGCTCAATAACAAGTTAAGCTTGTTACAGGGTACATGCCTAACACTCTCTGATGATCCTGAACAAACTTCATCAGTTCTGTGGCAAATATTTCATCAATAATCTGGTCATTTTAGCAATAACACCAAAGCCCAACTTTAATTGGCTGTTCTGCCAGAGGAGATTCTGAGTCACCTCCTCATTCTACCTTCTAGAAGAGTGTCCAAACCACCAAGTGACACAGCAGACTGAAAAGAGTTGGGACCACTTGCCTTTAACCTTGCCTACAACAATCTGCCATAAAGCTAAGAAGGACTACAGAGACCTAAATGGAGTAAAACCTAGGAGACTAAAACTCTCTAGCAGAGAGGCTGGAGACATGCAATAGATAGAAACTCCTTGTGTCCACTTCCTCTAGTGGGTCATAGTAAATAAAATGTTGAATTTTTCAGAAGAGCCCAAAACTCAGGACTCCCTGTCTGCATTCAAAGCACTGAAGTAGGCATTTGAGTGCTAGCAAGATCTCAGTACCCCAGTTAATATCTGGGCCTCTTAGAATTATGACAGTATCACAGCAAAAATAAACACTGCACAGCAGTGCATTTTATTTTTAAGAGCGACAGAAGCTTTGAAGTGATTTTTATGAACCGAGAAGGAACAGGGGAGGATTTTGGTAATATAGTAGCCTTAAGGTTGAAGAGTTCACTAGAAGCCATTTTAGTTCTAAAATAATTTTCATAGACAATATGTTTCTGTGGTAGAGACCCCAGCAGGCAGACAGAAACATCACTCTTACTCAGAGGCTTTGTTCACTCTGCTCAGAAAAGGAGGATTGAGCCTGAGTGTTCACCTCGTTATCCACAGTCCTTAATATTACACCATGACAACTCCAACAATTTTCTAGTAAGAAAGTTGTTCTAAGTAGTGTTGACAGGAACTGGTCTGTGTCACTTGACTTCTGGGCCAGAAGTCAGTCCTTGGCCCTTGTCTGTGCCTGTTGGTGCACCCAAGAAATCAGTGATTGTGTGAGCAGGGTCCTGAGTCCCTTGAATAGAGAAGCAATGGGAACATTCCAGGTGAGTGTGAATGAGCAGACTCCAGAAAACTAACAAGAATTAATTGGGTGGCAGAAAAAGATTCAATACAAAAATCAGTTAGTAAATAAATGGAGCTTCCTGGAACCAAAACGTATCTCTGATAGCCTACACTGTAAAGCATCAGACCTGTATCACAACCTTCCCCAGAACCAATACACTGAATAAAGTGTTCCTTCTAGCTCAAATCACCAATTTGTCACCTAACAAAAATAAGCAAAGGCAGATACAGCTCATGACCATATGTAGTTTGGGACTCTGAGCTAATTTTCTATACTGAAGCATTGCAGAATATAGTAATGTCCTTAAAAACAAACAAAAAAAATGTTTATTTTCTGACTGCAGCCCACTGGAGAAACAGTTCTTTGACGCTGCTGTCCCACCATGAATTTAAAGGATATGGATAATTTACAACCTTGATTAACAATCTCAGAGCTGCAATAGCTCATCCTCTCCACATCCCATCCTTTTTATTGAATGTGTTTAAGTATTCATGAACACATGATGGTAATCTTGTTAACACTATGAAAAGCAATGACATCCTCATTATAAACTGCTTGAAAATGTTCATGATCCTTTCACCAGAATGAGCTTTGTACAATTAGAAGCCTGAAAAGTCACAGGTGCGCAACACAGGGTGATAAAATTGTAATTGTAGGATACAATGGCATTGTAATGTCCAGGGCAGTAGATTGTGCAGATAGAGACAGAGGGCAGGAACACCAGTACTCCTTGTAATACTAATTTCTCTTTTGTGCTCAGTTGTGTCCTGCTTGTATATTCAGGCTGAAAAAATCCCATAGATTTCAGGGGAAGAAGGTAATTCTATCCAAATCCAATAAAAGGGAGCTATTTAAGACTCCCTGTCTTGCTCATCATAGTGAAAATAAGTTTGTTCAAAAATGACCAAAAATGTTCTTAGGATGTTTGGCCAATGTCTCTCTTGTTTTTTCTGGAGATGTATTATACCATTTGTGATATTTTTAACTTTTCTAACAGGTTAACTGCTTGCTGTGGAAATGGGTGTGATAGAGTTTCAGTCACGGAAAGGGTATTTGAGGAACATTCAACAGGAAGTTCAAGTTGGAGTTGACATACTGTCAGACCTTCTACGTATCTCTTGTATAGTTAGTTCTGGAATTTCAAAATATATTCCTTTTCTTTGCTTTCATTTTCTTACCTTTGAATTGCTGGATATTGACAAGTAGAAGAGGCCAAAGACACATACTAAAATCTTTTACATGCCCTATGCATGCAAGTCAAGACAACCAGAGGCTGTCCTTAAAAGGACAAAGGTGTGCTGTCACAAGCACGTCCACAGGTGCAGAGGAAGATAGAGACAGCAGGCATGTAGCAGATTTTAAGAAACACTGAACCCATGTAGCAGCTGGTTTGACATTTTGTGATGTAAGTGAGGCTTTGAGATCTGAATCCCATTTATCATTTTGGCCTTTCAAGAGCTGATAGGATAAAGAAAGAATTTCAGCTACAGTTCAGAATTTCCACTTAGTCGGTTAATCAAGCCAGCGTTAAGTGGGATAATGGCAATGAAGGAAGAAAAGATAAGGCAGATGTGTCACACTCGGTCTGGAAGAGTCATATTTGACTTAAATACCTTCACTGTCCTGAAGAGTTAGCAAAAGATTTCATTTACCTCACTGGAGACTTTCTGTTTAACAATCACTGCAGGCAAATCAAACGAGACAGAGTGACATAAAAAAAGTCACAGAATCGAGAATATGCTGAGTGGGAAGGGACCCACAAAGCACCATCAAGTCCATCTCCTGACCCTGCACAGCACCATCCCCAAGAGTCACACCATATGCCTGAGAGCATTGTCCAAACACTTCTTGAGCTCTGTGATGCTGTGACCACTTCCCTGGGGAGCCTCTTCCTGTACCCAGCCACCATAGGGTGACGAACCTTTTCCTAATATTCAATCTAAACCTCCCCTGACACAGCTTCAGGCCAGGGAGGGACTGGGTTATACTGGGAGGGGACTGGGGGAGACTGGGAGGGAATTTGGGACAAACTGAGATGAACTGAGAAGCCACTGGGAGGGAACAGGGATGGGATTGTGAGGGACTGGGAGGGAACTGGTCTATACTGGGAGGGGATTGGGAGCGCTGGGAGGGAACTGGGAGCCACTGGGATGGACTGGGAAAAACTGGGAGGCAATGGGATGGTTCCCAATGACTCCCAGTTCAAACCAGTGTTCTTCCCTTGGGTCCAGTCACTGTCACCTCAGAGAAGAGATCAGTGCCTGCCCCTCCTCTTCCCCTCACGAGGAAGCTGTAACTGCAACAAGGGCTCCCCTCAGTCTCCTTCAGGCTGAAGAGAACAAGTGACCTCAGCTGCTCCTCATACAGTTTCCCCTCAAGGTCCTTCACTATCCTCATTGCCCTCCTTTGGACACTCTCTAACAGTTTAATATCTTTCTTACGCTGTGGCACCCAAAACTGCACAAAGCCCTCAAGGTGAGGCTGTCCCAGTGCAGAGCAGAGCAGGAAAATCTCCCCCCTTGACTGCTGACTCATATTCAAAGTGCTTTTTTCGAAAACTGGACCTGCTTCTCTGCTGTCAGAGAAACCTACATAAGCATAATTTTTTCTGGAAATAGGTGGAGATGTAGCAAACACTTCTGCAAAAGTGTTGCATATTGCACTTTTTTGGCATTTAGTCTGCCTAGATGTACATGAGCACATAAAGCAGAGCAGAGTTCAGCCCTGCGCTTCCAGTAACAAGAATATACTTTGCATTCAGGAAAGCTTTTAAGAGCATTTTTAAGGTTAAGTGTGGGATTCATCACTATTCTTCATCCTGGAAGTCATTTCCAGCAACATTTGGGTGCATTCCTGCCAATATAAGCTGCCAGAGCTGGGCACATTTCTCTTCCTGTGAATGAGCTATTCATATCCCCAAAAAGCAATTTCATCCATTCCAAAACAGTTTTATGAATTCAACATTAATTTGACAAATAGTTTCAGCTGGGAAGAGTTGCTTAAACTTAGGCTGGTATAAAAAAATACCTGAAACAACCACTTCTTTCCTCCAGTTGTCACCAGCCCTGACACAGGAGCGCTTCTTAAAACGGACTCAGGCCCCTATCTTCTGCCTCTAAAGAAAGGTTCCTATACAGCACAGGGTACATTATCTAAAATTATCTGCTCAATATCTCTTCTTCATACTCTTACCTTTGTATAAACTGCTTATAGAATTCCCTGGAACAGGGGCTGGAAGCCAGGTGTCAGATCTGTTTGCTGACTCAAAGATCCTGCCAAGTGGTCTACTGCAAACCGACATCCAAAGAAGGAAATTAAATGCTTCAATGAACCACCACCCTTGTTCCTAAAATTTGCCTTCCTAGATAGGTAGATGTTTCACACCTTCTGTCAGGACCATCTCCAAATAGCATAATTGAATTCTGTTATCTCCTTTGTTTCTCACATCTGACTTATTATTGTTCATTTATTTATTTATTTATTTATTTATATTCATTTTATCCAAGCCGGTAAGTTTGGATCCTAAAACAAACTCTGATGTCACTGACCCTTGAGAGGAGGATCCATTTAATCAAACAGAACTAAACACAGATAATTGTGTGAAGTTGTCATTAGCCATTAAATGGCTGCCTGCTTCCCTGCTGAGGTACTTGTCTTAACAGTCACTAATCCAGTGACACAACTGAGGTCTTTACTGAAGGATCATGTGGATTTATTTTCCTCAGTGGTTAAATACTGATACGGAGTGATTCCATTAGGAAACCATTTCGAGTGTGGAGCTGGAATGAAATGTGCAATTCTTAAAGCAAGTCACAAGGAAGAGAATTTGTATTTAACATGTCTACTGAAAAAGAAAAATATTAATGTATTTGAATAACTATTTTAAATGGAAGTCTTTCTAGGGGATTGTTCTTTTGGTTGGTTTTGAGATTTGGTGTTGTTTTGGGATTTTATTCCCAAATTTTAACTTAACCTGAAAGAATAGAGACTTCCAGAGAAAAATGGGTTGAAGATATAAAAATGTGTCTCTGACATGTAGGAGAGAGAGGGAAATATTTCTTCTTGGCTAATTCAGGGTCACTTTATGCCAAGCACTCACAGCAGCTGCTGTGGAGTGTTAACAGGACATGCTATGTCCAGAGCAGAACTCTTCTGATCACTTCTTAGCATTGACCCTAAAATCTTTTGAAGCAGCTACAGCACATCTTAGACTCAAAGTCAGACTTCATAGGATAAATCATTCCCTGAATTCTGTTAAAAGAAAGTGTTATAAATACGTGTGTCCATTGACTTTTGTCTTTTCCTTTTTAAATCAAGCACCTTATTCTATGCAAATTTGGAGTCAAATATGCATTTCAGATGTAATAAAGCCAGCAGGCCCAGGATCAAGAAGTTTCTCAGGTGAAGAGACCAAATCTGCTTATACAAAGGAAAAAGTCTTTTCCTGCAGTGTCAGAGTAATATGTTCTTCAAGTCCTGACCATTATGCATTCCATTTATACCACTTCTTTAATCAAAGCTGAACCTGGTGAATTGCAAATAAGAACGAAAACATTAAATGTGAAAGGCCAACTTGCTCATCTATATTTTTTGTCAAAGTGACAGTTTTAAAATTACATAGGTAAAATACTTCACTAAATAGGGTTATAAATGTGTAATTCATCATGGCAGAACATTTTTATGTGGTTTAAAACTACTCTTTTATTTCAAGAAGTGAGGACGCAAAATGGTAGGCTTATTCTTCATCCTTTCATTTTGCAGTTTATTTTTGACATAGCAAAGATGCAGCACGGTTGGAAAAGCTCTTGGAATGGTATTTGTACCCTTCTCTTTCTAAGCTGCTGCTTACCAGCGAGCATATTTCAAAGGTGAGCCAGGTTAGTGTGTGTGCATACACAGCACAAGCCTGTTACAGGATAAGACCCTCAATGCTTCACAAACTCCTAGTACTGGTAAAATGGGAACACTGTTCTGCACCTCAGCCCCTCTGCCCGCTCCCACCACGCACACACACACCACACTCCCCACACCCCCCTGACTTCCTTCCCCAATCCTCTAGTAAGGTTCTGTGTTACTGCAACAGGAGAATCAGATTTGTTACCCTGCTATTAACGGGAATTCCTGAGTAATCATCCTGAAGCATAGTGTTGGGTATATGGCTCCCCAGTGGCAATGGATTTGTTACTCTTTTGAACACATATCACTGGGAAAACTTAGAGGAAAAGATAAAAATTATACCTGAAGAAATAAGGTAAATGCTTTCCTAGAAACTCTCACTGTTTTGCTGTAATTTACCTGGAATCGTTGTTCTTCATTGCATGTGCGAATTCACATGCTGAGGTTGCAACAAAGGATTAAGATAAAACCCCTGGTTATGAGTTGGGAAATAAAAACATCATTGCAAGGTCATATAGAGAAGAACATCACTGCATCCAGGTAGTCTGCTTGCATATGATGTTTTTGAGAGGCTGGCAAGTACAGAGCTTGAGGCAGGATGAGGAACTGTCACAGAGAGAAAGAAAGGGAAATGTGATCTGACTCCCCTTACATCCCAGGGAGATTGTTTCCAAATTTCACACCAGTACTAGGTCAACCACAAAGACAGTGACCCAGAGTAATATACCTCAGGTCTAACATTAACCCCAGTGCCTTGTGGGTCGTGGTTCAGAGCATTTCACCCATGTGATTGTGAACATCTGTCAAGGAACTAATTTCTTCCTCCCATTAAGTTCCCTGGGTGTGAGATTGAGGCCACCATGGAGACCTGAGCAATAAAGTTAACCAACAGCTGCACTTTGATTTCAAGAGCTTTCAGTTGCATACTCAATCCCTATATGGCCCCAGTCCCAGAGGACATTCACCAAAAAAATCCCCAGTACATGAATGCTGTGAATCTGAGTGCTTTGGCATGCATTTAGGGAAGATGATCTCAGTGCTGCTGCTTTGAACCCTCTGCAGGAAGACATGATGCCCAGATCCTTCAGGAACCTGCTGCCATTCCTGAGAAACTCAATAGTTTGCTGCTGACCATGCTCCTTGCCTCAGTTTTCCTTTAGTTCAGATTTAATCACAAGATTGTTTCCCATTTCCCTGTGGCTGGACAGGCAATCTCAGGTGGACAAATTTTTACTGTAGGTGGCTAGAGCTTTCAAAGTAAATGGGTTGACATCACATGTTTTATTATGAAAGGAAAACAAAAATATTTTTTATGTGTTTTCTGATGCTTTTTACTTACCTCTGGTAAAAAAGCAAAACAAGCTGTGATGAGGGAGTTGCATAAACCCATAATTTGGCAGCCAATTAGTCTTTGATTTAGACAGTTTTTTTTTGAATATACTTTTTTTTTTTTTTAAATGTGATTCCTTGCAGCTGAGAAATTTACATTTTAAAAAGTGCTTAATGCCAAGGCAGTAGTGGAATCCCACATTTGTCAAAGAAGTAAACTGAGACAAAATCCAGCCCTTGTTAACATCCTAGACTGGGACTGCTCTAACAGCAAATGAAAGAGAGGAGGGGGAGAATTTTTCCTCTGCTCGTACAGGGCCTGTGGGGACAAGCAGGGAGCCAGATTTCTTGTTGCCTCTTGACCCCAGCTAGGACAGGATATAAACAGATGTGCACAGCAGACAGAAATACCTCCCACATAGCTTAGAGCTACTGTGTAAATTTGTCACCAAAGGTGGAGATTGGACAGTTTAAAGCAGAACAGAAAAGAGGACATTGGGACTGTAACCTCCTCCTGCTGACTGTCCAGAGAGGCTGCAGACACAGGTGTGACACTTGAGCTGCAGGTGTGACACTGGAGAAAAAAACAAGGTGGCCTCTAAATTTAAACTATACCAGTGCAGGCATCTCATTTGCAGTCTGGTTACAGTCAGCTCTCGAGGCTGTGTATAGATCTAGTGGCAAGAACAAACTGCAGCTTCTGTCATAAATGCAGATGCTAGGGTTTGCTTCATTTTAAACTCAGTCATGTCAGAACCACACTGCTTTGTACTGAATACAAAAGGAGAGAAAATATACTTCCATTCACTCTAATGAAACCCACTGCTGGAAGAAACACTAACCTTGCTGTAACAGGAGAAACACCATGAGCATTGAACCCTACTAGAAAAAACAGTTTCTGAGTATGCAGAGCTAGCCAAACAAAGATATCGCAAATTCCATATGGGTGTACATTTTGCTCTACATTTATAGTTAGGAGTCAGCTGAGTTAGAAGGGATGTGGATCAAGAACTGATATCCCTTGAACATCTCTCAAGACACATTTCTGTCTTCTTTTTCAGTTTCTTAACTGGAGACCTGATGCCAGAACACCCACAAAGCTTAGTCTTGATCAAGGTCAAAGTCTTGGCTCCTCACAACTGGGGCACACAGAGCAGAGAGAACTCCTGGCCTTGTTTCTCAAGCTTGCAGATTTTACAGAGAAAAACCAGAAGTCTAACAGACATAATTCCCTTAATAATTAATCTGTCAGATGCTACTCTTGCACTGCTCCTCCAGCAGACCAAGGGCCTGTGGTCCTTACCCATCCTGGATGGGGTTAGTGGGAATCCAGCTCCTGTTGGTGTGTGAGAAGTAGGGTAGGTATCTTGCAGGCTGGGGAAAAGAGAGCATCAGGGGGACCATGCAGTATACCCCAGCATCTCTGAGGAGATGATCAAGAACATGGAGACAGGCTATTTACAACAGTACATGGTAGGAGAGAAAGAATTGCTGAGCAGGCATTAGAAGAGCATTTCTCCTTCTCAAGCAAATCAGCCAATGGAAGAGGTTGCCCAGAGAAGGTTTTCCCGACCCAGCTAGATAAAGCCCTGTACAACCTAATCTGAGCCCACAGCTGGCCTTTAGTTAGTACTGTGTTTGACTAGAGACTTTCTGAGGTCCATCCAATTTGAAAGATTTTATAACCTACCCAAGATATTCCAGAAGGAATTCTGATGATGAAGTTCTTGTGGCAATTTAGGAAGCAGAGGGCAGCACCTCAGAGGTGCCTATAGCCCTTGAGTAGACCCATCAGCTAGGCGATCCTTTTTGTTTACCAATTTCTTTGCAGAGGCAAAGAGTATGGGATTCACCTCAGCTAGCAGTGAGACCCTCAGAGTTAAATTTCCTGTCTCAGCCAGCTCTGACCCCCATTCATAGTCAAGGGGGATAAAGGGAAATTTATCTTGTCATAACAGAGAGTCCAAAATGAGCAAGTGGATAGGCACCATCACTTTGGAGGTTACAATGACTCTTGGCTAGAGAGATGATGCTCAGGTGAATATCTTGAGCATGTATCTTTTGCACAATAAAACCTGAAACAAGCCTGCTCTAAAACCGAGGGAGATGCTGCCTAATCTCATGCTTGCATTTGTTCAGGACACTGAGCTGGCTTTGACAGGAGCTGCAGGAGCTCAGAGACGCTCTGAAACAGGGACAGCATTTGCTAGAAGTCAGAAAAGCAGAACATGTGAGGGCATAACTCCCACTATGATTCCCTCCAGCAACTCTGTGCAGAGTGAGGCTCTGGTTAAGGCCCCAGAATTAGGCATGGGAATGTCTATACAACAAGTGCAGGGAGAGCAGGAAAATGCAATTTCGGTGAATTGGCTGGGATGGGATTTGCCAGATTAGCTCAGCACGTATAACTAATTGTGTTTATCCTGCCCAAGCAGCAGGCATCAGTGTAATGTGCCTGGAGTTGTTATGCACTGTATGTTTCTCATCCAGGTTTCCCTAATCCGTTCTACACACACATCCCTTAGGGAATCTGTCTGCACTAGGTGTAATACTCTGGTTTAATCTCTGCTATCCTTCTGCCAGACCATGCAGCTCAAGTCCCACTGGAGTCTCCTGTGTCTTCATGAGCTTCCAGGTGTGTAGGAGAGAAAGAATTATGTCTGCTTAGTTCTGGTTAGGCATGTAGATCAATTTCTTCTGAGTTCTTGTGCTGACTATTTAGGACTGATCCAAAAGAGCTGTTAGGTGTCTGCAAGAATCAGCATGTGGCCTGTACGATGCAAAGACAAAACCTTTCCTTAGTTTCTCCTGGATTCTCCTAGTTATAAAAGTATCCACATACTTTTTTGCATCAAACTTTCCTCGGTGCCTAAAGATCTTGTGGGTATGCACAGAAAAACTTTCGGTTCTGACAGCACTGATGAGCTCCATCTCACACCCAAGCCCAATTAACATTCAGAAACCTACTCTAACTCCCTCTCAGTTTCATGTTTTTCACCTAACACACCTACACAATTAGGGTCCTTATCAAACACTGTGGTTTCCACAGCTTGCTTTGAAAAGGCACCCAGAAGAGGAGGCTTCTGTTCCTGCCTTTGCATAGTAGCTACAGCAGGTCTAGATCACAGAGGGGACCTGCATTCAATCCCCACCTTTACCTAAAAGGGTTCAAGCCTACAACAACATCCCAAAGGAGGGTCTGAGAAACACAGGCCTATATACTCAGGTAGTTGGCTGCTATAGTCCTCAGCCTCTTACTGAAGGTTTTCCACTACATAGGAAATGGCTAACTTCATAGGTACTGGAAGCAGAAGGAAAAACTGTCATGCACCCACTTAGCAGAGCACCAGAACCCACATCCCTCAGGGAATGCACTCATGTTCATGCTCTGGCACCAGTGATGTTTTTTAATGTGCACCATCCACAGAACAAGTGAAAAGAGAGCTTCCACACTCCAGCACCCCACAGTCAGGTGTCCACAGTACCTCCAAGGAGCAATGAGACATGGATTGCAGTCTCCCCAAGGAAATGTGGGAGCAGAGCGTGGGCTGTTGCTTCTGGGGTGACTGCACTGGGCTGTTACACAAGAAGGTGACACCGTTTCAGCAGCATATCTGCATCTGAAAAAAGAAAAAAAAAAACTAAAAAAAAAAAGTGTGATACCTCTATATCACTTTGGAAGCTAAAGGTAAAAATACTCTGAGAGTAAAATAACAAGTTGTAGAGTTCAAGTGGATGAAGGCGTCTGCTGCCATGGCAGCATATCAGAGGGGACAAGACCAATTCCTGTCCTTATATTGGCTCTGGTTTGTGGTGCACTGTTTGCAGAGGTAATAGATCAGGTCTTGGGAGCAACTTCACCACCTAACACTTTGAAAGTTAATTTACATAGACAAAACAACACATGAACTGTGGACATTTTCCTATTGCTCCAGAGCTAAACCAGCTGTCTGTAGTTGGAACTTTACCCACACCAGGTAGACACACTGATTCCTTACAAATAAATTTTGGTGTGATTGTTAGAATCCTCAAGACAGCAAGGCTGAAAAATGATGCTCCATGAAAAACACTTTTCATTGATTTTAGGGAAGCCATTCCTACTTTCCTGATTTCTTGCTCTAGAGAGAGCACAAGCATCCAAAACTGAAATCGATGTTATGAGGCAATCATTTTCTTTGCACCCCTTTTTACTCACCCCTGTAAATATATTTAAAAGGGTTCACAGAGACAACAAAAAAAAAAAAAAAAAGAAGTTCATAATCTTAGGCTGAAAGTATCACAGAATTTAAAAGTATCCTTGTCATATATTTTTAAATCAAGACACATTTCTCTATTTTTGCCTTTTAAGTATTCTTATATGTTAGAATATTTTTTTTTTTTATTGCTGCTACCTGGAAATAGTTTTTAGAAGTGTGTTCTTACTCATTTATGTTTTGATTCCCTTTTTATTAATGGGTTTAATAGACTCTTACTTTCCTGTATATTTCTGCTTGTAATTTAAAAAGATGAAACAAGTGCTTTAAACAAAAGTCCTTTTTTCAGCCAGCAATTTTTGGTTTTGTATATTTTACATATAGAAGGCTTAAGAAAAAATAAAATGCTTTTGCAAGAAGCAACACAGACCATTAAAGCTTTTGGTTTTTTCCATAAATAGCTCAAATCTGCCATCTACTGATATAAAGCAGAATTTAATGGAACCAGACCCTCGGATTTTTCTCTGGAAAAATCTTGCTTACCTTCCAGACGTGCAAAAACAGTGCCATCTAGTGCTAGTCCCAAGGCTACGCAGGCAAAAAAATATATATATGTATTTATCAAAATATCTATTGCTGCTGGCTGCACAACAAGCTACTTAGCCACTTTGGAGTGGATTCAATAAGCTTAGTGTCCTGTGACTCCATACAAATCTTTGCTACCATCATCTGAGGTGATATATAAACATCTACATATATTTGTAGTTTATTTTAACAGCAGCAAAAGAAAATACATTGTGCAAATTGGTTTTCAGGTTAAATGCACCCTTTATTCTTACTTATTTTGTACTTTTGGTTTGTTGTTATTTTTATGTTCCCTTAATGGGATCATCTAAACTTTCAGGGATTTTGGAAGGATAAAAAATATTGATGGTCTTTAAGCTTGCTCTAAAAGTAGAGAGATCTATTTCTTTTTTACAAAGGCAAATATAATTTGTGAAGTCAAGTGATCTGTACTCAGTAGTATGCCACAATAATAAACAAAAGACATTTAAAAATCTACAGTTTTGCTGAGTTTCATATTTCTTCCAACATTTGCTGAGTAGTACTTGGAAATCACAAATGCATCCTGTTGGGCTCAGTAAACATGAAGAGAGTAATTTTTATTTGTACACGTACCACGTACCAGGATTTCAGAAACATTGTTAAAAGCAGGGGAAAGGGGCATTGCCATAGACAAGAACTGCCCTTGGGACTCAGTGCCTAAGTACCTGAAGAATCAAGTAGTCAATCGCTGGGATTTTCAGATACTTACCTTCAAAATTGCTTTCAACATTTAGGCCATCTTGCTTAAGGGCGAACAAATTCAGATTCAGGTCTGATGATACGGATCTTTTAAATGTACTTTGGTAATGATTCCTCCTGGAATCCAATGTGCAGGCAGGCTTCTATGCATGTGTTGACTTAGAGGCAGATGAAGATTTCGCAGTGCTCCCTAGTGTGCCTCTGATGAGAACAAGAGGCTCACTGCTCACAAAAGAGTGGTGTGAGCTCCGTTCTATATTTAAGAAAAGAAACGAACCTCCTTCTCTGGGTTAATTTTCCTTAGCTTCAGGCTTGCAAAGATTACCAGATGCTCACATCTCATCCAACTGCCTGAGGGCTCTTCTAATCATTAAGAAAATAAATGGGTGATTTTGATGAATATTTCTTCTAAAATTTAGATACCTTCTCCTTCCTGTTGAAGTGAATTGAGACACAAAGGCCCATTCTACCTTCTCTCAAGTACAAAAGAGTGTAGAAATAGTACTCAGAGGTAAACAGCTCCAGACAATCACAACTTATCAGGTGAAACTCTGTTTCTGGACAGAACTGGGCATAGCCCTAATTCTTCTCAGGAAATAATAATAGTCTTGCTCTTAACAATTTCTCATCATTAGCCTGGGCTAGTTCAACTATTTTCCAAAATCTTTCCATGTTGTACATGAGGGACACTCCAGCTAGATACCAGACAGAAAAGCTGGAGTCTTTATTTTGATAATCAGTTTATCTGGATACAAAAAGTTTAAAACATGATAGGTCCCTTAGTAGAAATCACCCAACATGTTGAATGTCCCTCAGAGGTCATTGGGAAAGTCAAAGAGCCAAATTAGGAAAAAATAAAAAGGCATTTTATCTTAGCATTAAAAATATCCCTCATACAATATAAATCAAAAATGCATCTTTAACTCCAGCATCAAAAAGACTTTGCAAGCTCTCAGAAACTGACAAAACAATGTCATTTTAAAAAGTGTGATGCCTCAGTAACACAGATGGGGATATATGGAGCCAGAGATTATGTGGCCATGGGCCTTCACTCCCATGGAAAACTCATCAGCATTTGCAGAATCCAAGAAAACAATTCTGCACTGAGCACAAAGGTAGGCAAACTAATACAGCTGCAGTATGGGGGTGAGGGCTCTTTTCATCCATCTCAACTCTCATCCTAAGAAATACTTTCACTCAGCAATAGACACTCTCTGGGAATTTGTAATGCATTTGTTGGCACTGGTGACACCAGTGTCAACGCCATTGAAAATGTGACCTCACAAAGGCACAGAATGAGCTGGTGGAGCACTCTGATCAAGAAACAGTGGAGGTGAACTGCATTAGCAGTCAATAGGTCAAGGAGGAGGGGTGTTTTTATATGTAACAGTAATACCAAAAGTGGGAAGGAAAGAAACCATTCATGGTCCGCACACTCAGAGGGCTAAGCCAGGGCTAAGTGCTTGATATTGGATGCAGCCATAACTCACACAATGTTCCATCAGAAGGCTGTTGCACAGAACACACACCACTAAGTTAGACACTGGAGTGAATTACAATTGTGTCCAATATCAAGTGCTTAGCGCTGGCATGTAAGGAAAATCTGACCAGAGCTCCAGCCCTTCCAAATCCAGCCTGCCAGCCCTTCAGAGCTTGCTGCTGTGAACCAGGCAGTAAGACACCTATCTGATAGACCCTTTCAGGTGGCCAAGACAATGCAGCTAGCTTCCAGCCTCTCTTCAGTGACCCTCAGGGACTGGAAACTTGTTTTAACCCATTGTGCCAAGAGCAACACAGTTTTGGAGGGAAAACAGCCTCAGCTGGGGGATCTTAAACCCTAGGTCCTTGAGGGCATTCCAAGCACTGTGGACTACCCAGCAGTGAGCACAAGGGACCGGCCTCCCTCACTGTTGAAGTTGCACCACTGGATGGGTAAGAATGCAGGCCTTTGGACCAGAAGGAGAACAAGCACTGAAGACTCTGAGCCTCATCTGAGAGGAGGCATAATCTGAGAAAAACTGTTTTCCTCCCTTACTTCCTTTTTTACCAGCCGCCACCATCATCTTTTCCTGTCTGATGCTCAGTCTCAGAGCCAGTTTTGCTGCATTTTCAAGTAACAGCTGCCACACTTTCACGTGTGCCTCCCCCATGACTGTGGAATGATCCCCATAAATTTTAGGAATACTTTTTTGCAGTTCATTTTCAAGATTTCCTCAGTTTTATCATATTGTCCCTTTGTACTTCCCACTTTAACCACTTTTTTTATACAGAATAGTATTTGGGGAAGGGCTGTCTTTCTGCTCTGTGCTTGTATTGCAGACAGCAGGTGTGAATTCATGTTCCTGAGCAGAACTCCTGAGAATACTTCATGAATCTATAGATATAAAATTGTCATTCTGGACATTATGGAAGCATCTAGTTTGTCCATATCTGTTGGAGACTCTGAGATTAAAAGAAAGTTGGCACAGAACCAAAGATATAGATAGTCTTCTCTCAAAAACTGATGTTATCACCTCTCTTGTCTTCAAAGTACTTTTGCCTGAGAGAGAGAGGGCTGGAAACAGTCTCCACACAATTTTGCTTGGGGACAGCTTACAAAATAAAAAGGTGAAGCATTACAAAGCTGAGCAAGTCAGAGTAAAGACAAATCATTCCTGAGGTGAGTAGCTCCTTGCAGAATCAAAATTCATTTGGAAGCATCTTAGCATTGAGTGTTCAGGGCCCTGTATTGAAAAATGAGACTACCACCAGCAGACCTAGGGCAGGAGTTTTATAAATGTTCACCATTCCTCCTGTTTATTGAAGCTTTGCTCATGCATCTAAATGACAGAACTAGAACTTTGCTTGCCATTGTAGGACATTGCTGCCTGTATTTCAAAAAATAACTTCTACTGTGACCTTGATCAATCAGTTTGCCCCAACTCAGTGCTTTTATCTAATGATAAGTATCACAGAGAAAATGTAATGGTACTGAATCAGTGACAAAACTACCACTGCCTTGCTGTGCCTTTGGATTTTTTCACACACATCTGCTCAAACCACAAGGAAAAGCAGTATTGGCAAACAAAAGGGACTATGATTAATCTTTTGTTTTCCAGTGTGAACATGTTGCACTGTTGCTACTTTGCCTGTATTAATAGTAATTAAAACCCCTTCCTTTTTCAGCTTTCTTATTTGAAAAACATGTTAGTGCATAAGGGAATACTTGGATGATGCATGTACAAAATGTTTTAAAAGTATAGTAAATTCAATTGGGTGTTTTGAAAGAAATTTGGCATGTCAAATGTTTTTAACTGATTATTTTTTCTCCTGATGTAATGAGTTAGTTGCTATAGCATTCATCACTTTCCATGATTCACTGAGCTTATATAATATCCGTTTGCCTAACACTGCTTATTTGAATGCCAGTTGCACCCCTGCAACAAAACCTGCAACCTTCAAAAATATCTGTTCCCACATTCATTTTTCACCAAACTCACCTGATGTAAGTAGGACTGTAGGAAGACCGTGGCAGCCTAATAAAAATATTTATCAGAACTAGTGATGACAAAATAATAGTTTAAGGCATGTTGAATTTTAATTTTGCCTAATTTTACAGTAGGGAAATATATACAATGGACCCTACTTCAAAACTTTTAATTCCAGACACATTTTGCACCAAGAGGAGCATGAGATTTATTTCTTCTGCTTTTCCTGATGAAAAAAACTACCCACTGAGAGACTTTTTCCAACTTTTCTTGATTAAAATCGTGTCTTTCACATTTCCATTTAAATCATAGCATAGTCAAAGTGTGATTCCTTTAAATTTGGATTATAATATACAGTTCATAAAAAATATGGAATCCCTGTTATATTTTTAAATCTCAGTACAAAATTAGTAGTGAAGATACTGAAGAATTTGTGTTATGCCAGAAGCTGAGATGATGAACTTGGACATGCTTTTATTAGACATCTTCATTCAGGTTCTATGTCAATTCAGAAGATGCAACTGAAGTTGCTTGTTATTTGCCTTCTCACATCCCTCTGGGGCAGGTGTGGTGCAGTGAGCAGATGATGGAGGCCCCAAACAGAAAGTCAGTGGTTTCATCTGCCGCTGATTGACTTCTACTAATTGACATGGTACATGCAACTGAAAGCCCATAGAGACTATCAACCCTGTGGGATGTACAATTTCTGAGTCTTGAGCCTGCATCTTTCTCCAGCACTGACTCCCAATCTTCAGGTACCCAAGGCCATTTGAAACTATCCAGGAGATTTCTACTTCTAAACATTTTTTTTTAATCTTCCTAATCTAGTGCTAAAACTGGGGAGACAACTGGAAAAGCCCCATGCAAGATGTGAACAATTCTGTCTATATCAAGAAATTTCTAAGGAGACCCTGTAGGACATTACAGATATCAAAGTCTGCTACCTAGCAGGGAGCCCCTGCACACCACTTTACCAGGTTTAATTTCTACCAGTGCCTGTAAGAATCCTTGCTCTGGAAGGATTTAGTAAGAACTCTGAATTACGTTTGTAATAACCATCTAAAAAGGAACAGGAAGCACTCCTGACCCCAAGATCAAGGATGAAGTTCACAATGTTTTTGATTAGCCTCTTACACATTAGTACTTCACAGAACTGACTGGAGCACTCTCAGACAGAAACAGTGAGGAAGCTAATAAATGTAGGTAATCAAGGTTCAATTCCTTAATTCATTTCCAGGCAGTCTTTTTTGTGCCACCACTGAAAGCTGTTCTTTTTTCAAGGAAACATGGAAAAAGAATAAGCATCTTATCCAAATTAATACGAGGGTCAAGTTGTGTTCCCACTCATTGGAGTACAAAAAGTATGCCTGAAGTACATGTGTTTGTTCATGTGTAGGACCTCATTCAGAAGTGTTTTGAAGCAGCCACAAGATCAGGGCTAAATCTCAAGTGTGATATTAGCAGAATCTGCCTCCTTGCAGGTCCTGCCAAGGTTATGGCATGTAGTATGTGCTGAGACATTCAGAGCTGTCAAGACTTGAGCACTTCCACAAATGCTCACCAGCAAAATTTACACAATACCAGATTTAGGCAGAAGAAGAAAAGATCTAAACTACAGATTTGAGTACATGCATCCCCTCTGTGAATCTGTCCCTCTGCTTTCACATTGCAAATACAGTAACCTTCTCCCTCTCTGCCTATTAAGATCCCTAATTATATTAAAGCCTATCATCACTTATTCATGAAAGCATCTCTTTAACACATCCAATGTGACTGATCCCCAAGGTCAGAGGTACAATGACAGAGAGGAACGTGTGTGTTTTCACAGAAGCACTTTTTAAATGAGTTTTCTAACTTTTTCAGTGAGCAAGGTCAGTTCTATTGGTTTTGTTCGGCTGGAACTCTTTAACAGTAGAAAATTAGATTGTGTAATGTATATACTTTGCCACCTGATCTCCAACTTGAGTATGCTACCTAGCTCCAGTGATTTTCTTTAATGAGGTGGAAATGTATATAACAGTTTTAAATATGCAGGCTAACATTTTCCTCCATCTACAATTATGCAAATTGTTATATAGTTGTCTCTGCATGACAGAAGTAATAACATCTTATAGAGACCCTGTTAAAATTCACTGAAATCATCTACACAGATGGATATGATTTTAGAGCAAATGCAACACAGACTCATTAATTAGCTACAAACCACCACCACCATCTCCTAGCAAGCTAGGTGACATGGACTAAAGCATGTACTGTATAAAGATATAATTTTGTGTTTGCAGTAGATGACTGAAACATTCTTAAATAGTTAATAAGATCAAATGTAACAGGACAAGTCACAAGCTGTTATTATTTTTCAAGACTTAGAGGAAATACCATCTATTTCCCACATACACTCTTGATTATAGGACAAGCAGTACGATAACCATCCTTTAGCATTTTATGGGATGTTTTCTTTTCAATTCCACTTCATTTAACTTTAATGGTGATATTTTAGAAGGGATTTAATTGATATAAACATTTTTATAAACACTGGCATTCAAAAAAAATAACATTCAGAATTTTTAAACAGGTCCCATGAGCTCCATTTAGAGCACAAATGAGGTGTGAATTGGTATCTCACACCTCCTCTTCTAGCTCTTGCTTCATTTTTCTTTATGAGACAACTCATAGTCCTTCACAGTCTTTAGAAAAGTCCTAAAACAAAGTCCCCTAATGACAATGTGAAGGAAGAAGATACCTGCAATGGCTCGCTCTCGGCAATGGAAGAAACAGCACCTTAAACAAGAAGCAGAGACTCTTGCTGAAGGCAGAAAAACTAGCCACAGGAGAACCCCTTTTCACCATGTCCTCAGGAATTGTATTTGCCACTTTACCCTTTTTGGACATTTAGTCATCTTTTCCCATTAGGGGATGATACACTCACAAGGGTTTCTGGAGGAAAGAGCAGCTGGCCTATGATTCAGACTTTCCTGTAGCTCCATGTCTTATCTGTGTGCTCTGTCACCTGGGGAGGCCATAAAGAGGAGCTGTAGCTTCTTCTTCACTGGTGCCTTCAACTCATTTCTGTTATGAAAAGATAAATCACAGATTCTCTCACCCTACCCCTTGGCCCCTTGACACCCTGCCTCCCTTGCCCTTCCCAAAGTTCATAAGCTTTATTCATTACCATACAAACCTGCATGTTTTAGAGACATGATCCTCCTCTTTTTCTTTTTTCCCTGATCTGCTTCTGGCCAGGACAGGGTTAATTTTTGCAGTAGCTAGGAGGGGGCATGGCTTAGACAGGGAGCTATTCTAGACCACCTTGTTCATTTCTGGGGGCAGGGAGAAGGGGCTCTCATTTCCTGGAGAAAGAGTTCCTTGGCATTGAGCAAGCCTGGCTGAAGGACTCGGGTTCAGATGGCCCCGGCTGTGGTCTGGTCAGTCGGGTTGGTGAGCATTTTGCATAGGAATCACTCTCTCTTTCGCACACTTTTGTTGTTAACATTGTTGCTGCTACGGTTCATTTTTCTCATCTCATTGGTGTTTCCAGTAAATTGTTCTTATCTCAACCTTTGCTTTCTGTGCCTCCAGTTGGAAGAGGGAGTGGGAGCACCGCATGCTTTTGAAGGAGTACTAAACTGAAGAACACCATTCCTAAAACATAACATTCTCATTTCAGGTCCTCTTTTTCCTGCACATACCTCATCTAGCCTACCCCTAGCCAGTCTACTGAACTCTAAGGGCCCTTAATTTCACAGCCACCTTCATCAGAAGTGCTGTTTGAATGAACATGACATGCCTATCCATGCGACAAACATTCGCACAAGCATAAATACACATCAAGCATGTAAATGCCCTCAAAATGCATGCAAATAATTTCTACACTGACTAAATTTTATCTGCACAGTTTTCAGGGCCATTCAGCAAGCTCCAGGCTGTGAGGAAATCTGCACGCTTGGAAGGAGGGACGTGCTCCTTGTACACCCACCAATTCAACAGGAAACATAAACAGAGAAAAGAGGTAGGACACTAATGTCTGGGGACAGGCTGTGTCTGAGGATGACACGCAAGAAAACACAGGAAAAAGAGTCTGCACATGGGGGCACTTACCTTGTTCTTCATAACGCATAACACAGCCCAAATATTCAATGGATGAGAGCCTTGAACCTGAGTCATCTTGATCCCTAAAAAAATATGGCAACTTAATCCACTTCTCTGGTCTACTAAAAAAAAAAAAAAAGCTAACTATTTTTACAATTTTTATCCCTTTCCCTGAGGAAACGAAAAACATCACAGATCTATATTAAAAAAAAATAAATTAAAAACGAAAATACAGATACTTATGCCCAGATTGCCTAATAGTCTCATAGTCCAGTCAATCCAGTCACACAGCTGGGATGTGAAAAACACATAAGTTTAAAATAAAGAAAATCACTGCAGAAAGAAAAGAGAGTTCTGGTTGGTTTTAAGGCACAAAATTTCGTGTGACAGGAAAATCACTTCTCACAAAGATGTATTAAAGCTGCCCTTTGTGAAGGAAAGAAAAATCCCAGAGGTCAAGTAGAAGAGAATATGCCTCTAGCTTCAAGAAAAAGAACATGAACTTAATGGAGATCTATTGGAGGACACTGGAGTCTGCTTCAGAGAAACAAAGGCTACAAAGAAAGAGCAGTCTTTATAATGAGAAACCTCTGCTCATTCTCCAAGTGTAAGGGACTTTGCCATTGGCGTGCTATTCCTCTTCCTTCTGCTCATTCAGGCCAAGTTCATTGTGCTACTATTCACAGCTTTAATAGCTATCTGCTCTGGACATCATTAAAAGTGCTGCGGCTTAAGGCAGTAATAAGTCTCCTATCTGTTTATTAATGACAGTAATCCATAAACCAATAAGTTGCATTTTGCCTGGAGACTTGCTGTGTCTTAAAAACACATCTGAGAATCATTTCTGCTTTAAGTTTCTGATTGTGATGAGTCCCGTTAAGTCACAGGAAAATATAACTTGCACATTGCAGTGGTTACTCAGTGGTTAATGGGTCCCCTACAGTTCATGAAAAGTCTCTCTATAAGTGCCCTCTTCACTGTAAAACTTACATAGCTCCAAAGCTACTGATGCAGCCAGCTGGAGTAACAGGCTCCTCAAAAGTGACAGATTTAAAGAAAGAAATAGTAGCAGCTTGCTAGAGGCAAGTTATTTTAATATAATGCAGCAATGACAGCTCTCTACGTTTAATCATCAAGCTCCCGATTTTCTCCTCAGCACTTGAATTTCACAGGAGTTAGGGATTTGGATAGATGCTATTTAACATTCCTCCTTCTGGCTGTTGAGCGTACCTGCCAGGTTCACGTTGGGAGCCGTGTTTATAACTTTTCCAGCTACTTTAAACAAAACCCTAAATAATTGCATGCATGAGAGACAGGCCTCAGAAGAGTAGCTGATACAGGTTTTCTGGGACATTTGTCTGCTCTGCCATTTTCAGCATGATTGAGACACACTGATTGCACATTATCATCTTTGTCTGTCAGATAAAGAATTTTAACTCTTTTAAATATTTCTGCCTTTCAAATATAAGCACAGCTATTTAATTAACTAACAGCAACTGTGGTCAAAGAGATATAAGAGTCCAGGGCTTTGGTTCTTGAGTTTCACAGGTTTATACAGCTAATCACTTGACTTCCTCATTATTTGTTTTGCCAAGTAGAATACCAGAACTCCTTGGCTTGCACACCTGTGTCTGTAAGTTTGGGAGTCTCTGCATCTAAGGCTCACGTGTAAGGTCATGAAAAAAATATTAAAATTCCCCTATATTTGAGTGGATAATCAAAAAGAAAACAAAGTGTGTTAAAAAAAAAAATCACTGTAGCTTCCTCCTCCTGCAGCGCTAAGAAAAAAAAAAAAATTATAAGTTATAGTATCTTTGAGATGTAACACTTCCAGACAAATCATGAAGCACTCCTTTCTCAGCAAGCCAACCTGCATTCTTCTATGTGTATCTTCTACCTGACTCTGGTTTCAAGGGAGCCAGTGCTTTGTTTCCATATCCATTCAGAATTCTCTTTAACTAATTATTTTCCTCAGAAGCATCATCACATCTATATTGATTCTTCCTCTTACGTCTTTCATAAGAACATAAGATTGATGAATTAGATTCATCATTCCAGATGTCTTCCCTCTATGTCCAGTGCTAAAAGAGAAAAACAAATGACTGAGAAGTGCTACAAGTTACAAAGGTAGAGTCCATATTGCCTTTCCTTTGATTTCTACAATACAGACCTGTTCATCTGTGCCAGTCACTCTGGGCTTTCTTAGTAGGCTATTCCAAGAAAACTTTGTTTGCAAAATAAGATTCATCTGACCCTTTTTTTTCCTGACAGATTTAAGATAAGGTGCAGTTTGTATTTCTCCTTAATTTTTTGAAATCTGCAGACGCTGACTAGCTCCAGTATCCACATGTACTTTGTAGAAGGCAACAGCTGTTAGACAAATCCCAAACTGGATGATCAGAATATCCAGGGTTGAATATGGGGCTTCAGGTTGGAGTACAATCCTGGCAACACAATGAATTCACTGGCAGGGAGACAGGAGAGAACAGAGGCATTGAACAAATTTTATGTCTGGGTCTATGACTCCCAGTAGACAGAGTGTGAGGCAGAGGATAGAAGCACAGAATCTGCATTACTGGGAGAGGTGAATGTGAGTATGAGAGAATAAGCAAACTTAAGCTGGAAGTTGGAGATTAACCTTTGTTCAGAAATTTAGAAGACTGGTTGATATTCTGAGCACTAAAAATAAATCACAAGTCAATACAATAATATAAGAGAATACAACAAAATACAATAAGAATACAATGGAAGGCTTTTATCTTAACAAATTCTTGTGGCTTTTGAAGTCTGACTTGCAAATTACTCTTTATAACTTTTTGAGGCTGGTAATACAACAGCTCTAAGAGCAAATTCTCAGTTTAAATCACACAATATGTTTTTGGCAATTGTTGATAAGTGGGAGGGGAAAATTACCCTAAAGGCAAACATAGGGGAAAAAAAATAAAAAAATAAAAAAAAAAAAGAAAAGAAGAAAAGAAAATCCACATGCTGAGAGGGAAGCTATGCAAAATACTGCTTGGCTGTCACTGAGCTCAGATTGCAAAATACCACTGAGAAAAGTCTAAGCTCTATCTGCTTCTGGCCCTCTGTGTTCCATCACATAACAGAGAAGCTGTCCACATCTCAGCAGGGGACTCAGCAAATTTGACACAAGATCATGTAAGCTTGTAAGTTTCTATCTTCACTTCCATCTCAGGTGAAATATTGCTTTGCACTGGTGCCCTTAAAAATGAAGGAAGCACACAGATTACCATTTCCAGTCACCATGGTCTTTTTTTAGTACATTTCAGGCTTGTACATCTAGTGCAAAATCCATTTTATGGAATAGGATAGGAGGGAGACTGCAGACTGCAATTGTAAGACATTGATTTGTCTCTCATCTCCTCTAGCTGTTCTAAAACCTGATGACAAGGAAAATAGTGTTCTTTCATTCAGTCCTGCATTCCAACATCCTAAGCTGCCTGGCTACTCTTTGCCTTGCTCCTGTGTGAGAATAATGGCAATTAAATTTGAACATCCCGGGGTAATATCTAGTCATCATGTGAACCTAATTCTCAAATTAATACCCAGCAGAATAGCAGCCTCCAAAAAGTTTCTATACTGTAAACAAGAAATAGATGTTAATGTATCAGACTCTAAATAATCAAACACCATCGACCTTAATGTCAATAATTCTTTTTTATTTATTACTTAATCTAATTCCTTTCTAGCCAAACAGGCTGACACAGAAAGCCTCTGTTCCTTTATGCTACTGGAGGTTAATATCACACATGGGATGCATTTTGCCTGACTTTGTCTATCTAAAATTTAGGCTGCCAGTCTCAGATAACTGCCTAAGTTTCATCAGCTGAGAATCTAGAAGATTCATCTAATCTGTCTTCAATATTTATGTACTGTTTTATTGAAGAATCTCTACTCCTTTGAGAAGGAACATGAGTGACTGGCTCAAATTAAGGTAATCATAAGGGGCTTAATGTTAACTGAGATTAATCCCTCTTTACTTCAGACAATTTGTCCAGTGGCTATCAAATTCTCTCATATCCAGTTTCTCCCTTCAAACATAGTGCAGCACTGGACATTTCAGTCTCACCAAGGATAGGATGCTGAACTAGAGATGTCCAGAGGCATCTGCAAAGCTGAGTCATTCTGTGATCCTATGCTTTCCTGGCAATGTCAGAATCTGATCTCTTGGCCCAAGACCAAAGTCAACATCACATTTTAGAAAATCCTGTGTCCTTGACACCTCTCCCTTTTTGGTTCTATGCTTAGCAGTTGAAAAAATGCCTTAAAATTCATCTATTTCTCAATAGCGAGAGGGACATTCAGAATTACTAAACCTTGCAAAAATCAAACTATGTCTTTAAAAATCTCTCTCACGACCAGGACCAACTGTTCGTGGTCACTGTACTGCAGCTCAATATGCAACCAGAAGACTGCCTCATGAAATGAACAGTTGTGGGAGGTAATAATGCATTTGAAGCCTCCACATGCTTCCAAGATGAGGTTATTTAGCATAGATGCCTTTGTAATTTTGATACATTAGGAAAATTCATTGTTCAGTAGAGCTCAGACTCTTGCCTTCACCTATGGATAAAGGTGGCCAGCTGCCAATTTCCATCTTCTGCTTCTTGAATAGTACGGAAAGACTGGCTGACTCTCAACCTTTCTTTGTTTTTTTAACTTGCCGTCTCTTCTTTATTTAGTTAAATGCTTTCTTAATTTTTCTCTTCACTTGAAAATAAAGATAAAAAGGAAGCTAACAAAGGTTCTCTACATGGCTAACTTTGTAAGAAAGTGCTGGGGCACGTTTGTTGATTGCTTTAAATAAATTCATACAGTCTGGTTGTGCTTTCAACTCAGCTAGGCATGGATTAATGCTTTTTTATTCACACACTGTAGTGTCTTCCTGGACTTCTGAAACATTATTTAAATGTATATTGCTAAGTAGATAAGCTTTGTAAATTTTCAGCTAAAACTGTGTAATACACATTAATTATGCAATTACTGTCTTGGGCCTGAATTTGTATAAGCAATCGATTTACTTAGTTCTTTCTGCACCATTATTGACCAATATGCAGATATATATTACACATGCATGCAAAATAGTATTATAGATAATTAAAGGCAGATCTTGCAGAATTTTCTATTCTGCTTGAGCAAAACTTTTGAACATTAAAACTTCCTTCGCTCAACCTGGAAATTTTTGTTTAAAATTTTGTCTACTGTCTTAGCATCAAATATTCCAGAATATCTGACCAAAAAAAAAAAAAAAAAAAAAAAAAGAATCAGCTTAGAAAAAAAAATAGTGAAAAATGGGGTGGTTGTGATTTTATTGTAGTCCTAGGAAAGACTCTAACAAGACTCTCTAGGATGGTAATTTAATCCTAGTTTATATCCAATATATTGAAATTTCTGTAACTTTCTTTCTCAAGCTGTAGCCCTTTCAACGTGGACAATTTCAATGCTAGGACAAAAGTACATTAAGACCTCAGTAACAGCCAGTGCTCCCCAGTGCATTACAAAACCCAAGTCTCTCCCTTCTGAACAGGCACAGTGGAATTTCTCATTCCTGCTTTGTTCTGCATGAGCACACTGGGACTTCTCCTCTCTCAAGTAACCCTACACGTAAATCATGCCCCATATATGCCTCTTGTTCCAAAAAAATTCTTATCAACTCACTCTCAAGACCACTAACTCTAAGACTAGATCTTATTTGTCTTATCCCCTTTTATTTAACAATGAATGCTCACTTTTTAATGATTACTAAATGCTTCAATTTTGGAGGGGTTATTTGAATTAGAAGCATCTTACTGAGTGGTGGGACACGTGGCTTCCATCTCTTTTTAACGCAGCAGCCAATGCTCATCCTATGCTTTCAGCTAAAATCTGTCTGTTAGGCAACTCGTGAACACCACAGGATTAAGTTCTGGCCAGAAGCAAAAGGGAGGATGAGAAAAACTCACCAGCCCTACCAAGACTGCAGTAGTGACAAGGTTCAGCTTACGCAGCTGAAGTGGCAGCTGGGAGTCAAGCAGGGCACCTGACCTACTTGATTACAGACCAATCTTCAGGCAGCCAGGCCAACCCATGCATCCTCCAGCTGAGCATCTACCAGCACGGTAGGTGTGTCAGTTTCTGTTAAATATCTGCCTAAAAGAACGATTTTCATAAAGCCAAATAACTGCTATCAATATAGACAAGAGAGCCTGTTAGCCAAGAGAAGACCATTTCTCAGTGATGCTGCTTGGAATGGGAAGGGCCTGTATACCTACAGCACTACAATCTACTTCCTTCACTCCTCCAGTCTGCTTTCTTCCCACTTTGGTACCTTCTCATTTTCAGAGACACGGGCATATCAATATGAACCAGCAAGCTCCTGAAAAGCTTGTTATAGAAAATGTGGGAGAACAGCTCGTTGTAAAGGGTGGAGAAAGGGCGTGGTGATACAGGTTAAAGAGCATTTTTGCATAGCTATGGGTACCAGGATTGAATTTTGTGTAAATAAAACATGACCTACAGATGAGATGGTTTAGGACTGAAGCTCTGCAGGTTTTCACATCTACAGAAAAGGTCTGGCAGAGGGATGAATTCAAGGCTTGACACCAACCCAAGTGTTTCCAGAGGGCCAGGGTCATGGAATCATAGAATTATAGAATATCTCGTGTTGGAAGGGACACAAAAGGACAGAGCCTAACTCCCTGTTCTTCACATGACTATCTAAAGATAACCACATGAATAAGAGCATCCTCTAGATTCTCCATTAACTAACAGGCTTGGTGCCAGGACTCCTAGCTCTGGCTTTAAATTTTAACTGAGCAGAAGTGCCTGGAGGCAGGGATTGGGGCATGGGAGCATTGACTAAGTCTTTTTAAGAAACCTTGTGGAGTTCAGTAATGAGTTAAGCTGCCAACACAGAGGTAGCCCTGAGAAAAGAAAGAGAGAAAAAGAGAAGGAATATATTTGCAAATAAAATTCGTGTTTTAGCCGTTCCATTGTGGCCAATTTTTTTCTATTTTTTGATAAAAGTAGAAAGAGAGAGAACAGGGAAGGCTATCTAAGGACTAACAACTTCCAGTGTAAATGGAAATGCTGGTATAGTTTACTTCATATTAGGATAATATTCAGGATCTGAATATCTAAGGATCATTAAAAAAATTCTCTGCTAGAGAAGATCCTGTACAGCACACGGCATAATAAGGCCCTTGCTCACAGAGCCCCATTTCCTAAAACTAGATTCCATGTAAAATCTATTGCTCTCTCAGGTAAGGAAAATTTTAAAGCTTTTCAAGTGTCAGAATTAGCAAGGCTACTTGGTAGTGTTTCGCATCCTAGGAGACTTCTCTGCTGTTGCTTCAACCTGGCAGCCCAGATGAAAGAACAGCCTACGAGAGAACAGATGAAGGACTCTACAGGCAAGGGTAAAAGGATAATTTTCTACCATTCACAGGAATTGGATTCCTCCACTGCACAGGGAGCTAAAATTAGCCTACTCTACAGGCCTTCAACTTTTCAAGCATTTCTAACAACTCACAGACTCAAATCATGCTTTACAGAGCTGAAAGAACCACCCTTACTGAAATTCTACTTGCATTGCTAAAGAAAAGAGTGTTAGGAAGGGTGTGAGGATGCTAGCTTTTCCTCTGCTTTTTTCTTTTTCCTGCTAGCTCCTTGCAGAAATTCTCTCACAGCAAGGTAAATCTTCGATTTTTTTTTTCCTCCCTCCCTGCTTTTTATTGTTCTGGTACTCTGTCTCTCTCTCCAAGTGAGATATCAAAAAATCATAAAGATTTATTGGTGTAAGTTGTGATCAAACAATCACATTTTAGATCTCAGCAAAGAGGAGCTGAAAGCTCCATTCAAAAAGACATTTGAGCAGTTTTAAAAGAACCTTAATCAAAAGTTTTATTAATCAACAATTAATGAACATTATCATAAATATTTTTTACAAAATGGCGTGCATGAAAGTTCATTTGTTCTAGCAGCAGAAGCAAAATCAGATTAAAATCTTAATTAAAATATGAAGAAGAGGCTTGTCATGATCTTCAACACACTGAAAGATTCCTTTTTTTTGAAAATCAGGCTCTCTCTTACTGTCACATTCCACTTTGCTGTTAATGAGTCCTTTCGTTTCTCTTGAGCATTACAATACATTCAATCTTAGCTGTATATTTGAAATGATTGATGTTCCCCTAATTACACTTTATGATATATTGTGCTGTGTCACCTCTAATGAGTAGCAAACATGACATTACCTCACTAGTACTGAACCACAGAAATCAATAACTGACATTTATTCAATCAACTGCAAATTGTGATTCACTAGCTCCTCTTTGTGTTGAGTAAATTCAAAGTGTAATTAATTTTCATGCATATTACAAACAGCAAATGCCTGTATGGGCTAACTTTAAAAGTGACTTGCTCCTTCCTTGGCTAATTACAGCACAGCAAAAACTCTCAAGCCATCATTCAGAGGGCTGAGAAAAATCAATGGCTTGACAGAAGTCATCTCCTTAGATGGGCAGAGCACAGTCATGGTTTACACTCTTGAGAACATTTCACAGCCATTTTCTAAGACGTGTCTTATTGAATGAAGGTGTCACTCACGAACAATCTTCCCTACCTATATTTTTTTGTGCACAAGGATTAGAAAGAAACCCCTCGTTAGTTTTCCTAACAGGAAACAAATATCCTACTGTAAGAAATACATATGTGCCTCTTCCAAAAGAAAAACATTGTCAGGTGTTACCCAAAACTTGTAAGAGAGATGACTCACTGCAATTCACAGGTGATGGTTTTGCTTGTAAACAACATCAAAGTGTAAAAATCTAGTTCTTGTTCCTCCTTCCAAAAGTTCTGCCTGTGACTTTAGTTAGCATGTGATTTCTTTACTGAAAATGTCCACTCAAATCAGAGAGCACTGGGAGAGTTTAAAGTTAATGCTCTGTTTGCACACCAGTTCAGGAGCAGAGGCGTAGAAATCAATCAAGCCTTAAAGCTGAAGGCTCTGAATTTCATAGCAAAGATTGTGGGTCACTTTAGGATCAGTGCTGTCCTCTACACTAAAGCAGAGCCCTTTGTACATGGGCATATACTGAGAGGACAAGGGAGTCTAAGCTTGATTTAGACTGAAATATGGTAGGTTTATATTGGATATTAAGAAGTAATCCTTCATTGAAAGGGTGGTGAGGCACTGGAACAGGTTGCCCAGAGAAGCTGTGGATGCCTTACCCCTGGAGTTGTTCAAAGCCAGATTGGATAGAGCTTGGAGCAACATTGTCCAGTGGAAGGTGTCCTTGCCCATGGCAGATCATGTGGAACTATATGGCCTTTAAAGTCCATTGCAATCCAAACCATTCTATGAATCTATGATCTATGATATGTCAATTTATTTTTCAATTAATCACATGAAGAAACCTCATTAATAGAATGAATTAACCACTGCTCATTTCTCAAAGTTACATCAAGTTCAGTGATGTAGAAGAGTGCTTCGCCTTCAGCTTTAAGTCTATATCTGCAAATAAGCCAGAATTTTCTTCTTCAGCCCATACAACACAGGCTTATTCTTACCTTCAAGAAAGATACTTGGTCCTCTTGGCTTCCTTTGGGAGGAAAGCAATCAAGACAGATGGGTGAAGTAGAGTTATCACTATGATTTTAAACTAACTGAATGAAGTTTCTTTTGAACCTTGCCTCCATTTTTAATCTTCTTTAATAGGTGTCTCAAAGACAAAGATGGCCCAGGGCTGGCTCCAGGGTAATTGCCAGAACTCAGTTTTAGATCTGAGGAATGTCAGAAGAACAATCATCTTTGACATGTTTCTAGACTGTCATTGGACCTCCCACCAATATTTAAGGCAGATGGACAAAAGAGCAAAACCAACAAACCTGCAATCCTGACTTTTTTAGAGAAAAAATCCACTTTGATGCCAGTTTTGACACATTAATTAAGCCACAGTAAAACCCCTTCTTAGCTTCTAAAACCTGGTTGAGCTGTGATAGAAGAAAATTACAGAAATGTATTTCCAAAGATCCTTCAGCTTCTGTAAAAGACAAAAATAATGTGAATGTATTGAGTTAATTTAACCTACCCTGGGCAAATGCAATCTCTATCAGTCTTGAATGGTTAATCCATAGACAAGCCTGCTAATGAGTCTGCTATTCTGCTGAGGTTAATGAGCCCTTGAGCATCTGGTGAAAGCACAGACACTTAGCAATTAATGTCTTTTATTCAAACCAGCTCACAGGCTAGACAGCAGCTGATTCTCCATTTTTACTATATTCTTGCCATAGTACCTTGCATGCCAGCTCTGAGCCTGCATGTGCTGGTTATGTTGGTTGAGAATGCACTCCTTCACCTGTATGCTGAGCTCAGTGATAAGGCTTTATGGACTGGATTTGAACCACAATGTCTTCTTTCAGGTCTTTGTGTCTTAGTGATGTACGCATGCATGTCCACAAATCTCAGAAATTAACTCTTCCTCAAGCAAGACCAATTCAGTTCAACCTTCAAAGGTCAAACAGGATAGTTAATGTAGCAATAAAATAGGCTCTAGAAAACTATTTTCTATTCCTCATTAACCATACCAAGATAACCAAAAACATGCACACTAGAGCAGTATTCCTTTCCTGGCATTCATTGCTTGCAGGATATGTTTGCTCCTGGAACACAAAGTACATATAGGAAGTGCAGGATTTTAAATTGCCTTTGTGCCCTGTACCCGAAAAGCAATTAATATGTAATGAAAGAGTGGAGAGAAAGAAAAATAAAAGAAATACTTTTGCTCCCCCTTAATGTATTATGAAAATTATGTTCAGAAGGAAGTAAGAACATCATCCATTTTCAGCTACTTTAGCATATAACTTGCATGCTCTGAATTGCCCCCTGGAGGATCCTACTTCTTGTCATTGGCTGTATGTGGAAATTGCCAGACTAACTTATTACCTTTGGACTCTAAATTGTAGTTAAGATAAATCACCACAGCAGCCTAAAATAAATGTTATATACATACACACTTCAAACAAGCCAAGGGTTTTGTTCCAGAGTGACAGCTGCTTCCCCTGGGATGACTCTAGTGACTCTTAATCCTAGTAACTCATCCCACCCTTCTGTCAACAAATAAATGTCTCAACTGGGACATTGCAACTGCAAACGAGGCAGCAACCATGCTGTCATACTTCACAGGCTTGTTCAGGTAAACAGGCTTCCCTTAATAAACTAGGCTGGCACCTGTGACAATCAAGTCTTAATAATGATATTGTGGTAGAACACATACATCAACCAGGCCACATTATCCTTGCCCTGGTTTCTGTTGTGCCATACAGGCTGCTGGCATTCATATAACCTATCTAGGAGGGTTCATATACTCACACTTGGAATGAAAACACTAAAAAAATTTATCACATTTAACAGCAGTCTTTTTTTCAATGTAACTTACACAAATATGTTTAGTGGGGCACATGGATCAACCTTCTGACCCTAGACTAAGATTCAGATATGTGTCACATTTCTGAGCACATCTGAAGTTAAGAGCCATTGTTTAATTCCGTAGTTCTAATTCAAGAATGACCTCAGTTTTCAAAAAAGCATATATAAAGTTCCTAAGTACACAGTGTAAATAAAAGCTAAAAAAGAGCATCATTAAGAAGAATATGCAGCAAAAATGCAGCTATGTCTTGGAGTGCTCTAAGCTATTCAAGTGGTGTATAGAGTGTCCTAACTCATCCAATAAAACAGCTTACCTGTCCCAAATCATCTATCATTTATATTATACTTTGGATATTTTTTGCATTTTTTTGATGTTGTGAAGTGCTTGAGTTATGTCTTTCTGCTGTAAAAAGCAACTCATTATAAAATGATCCAGGAAGCTAACAGGATAATGTGTGCATTTCCAAATAGGAAATCTTTATTCCTTCTTTTTTTAGCTTGAGGGTAGAGATCCTAAAGCCTGTTCTCAAACGATCTTCATCTGGGTCAGTTGGCCTAATAACAGCAGTTTGTTATTCATTACCCAATTTTAATTAATCTTCTTTAACTAAAATCACTATTAAACTGCTCTAAGATTTTATTTTTCATTGAAAATTGAGTTAGCCTTATCTAAAATGAACAGAAACAGGTACTAAATTAGTTCTTCAGCATTTTCTGAGAGCAAATATTTTGAGATGGGACTGATACTATATGGTATGGAATATACCTTTGGGAATTCCCTTTGGAGAGTTGGAATCAATTGTCCTGGCTGTGTCCGATCCCAAATCCTTGCACATCACTTTCTTAATCCCTTTGAGGACAGGGTGAAAAAATAGAAAGCTTTGAGAATGTACAAGCATTCTTCATTAATAGACAAATCATTGCTGTATTATCAACAATAATAAATTACGGGTTAAACAACAAATCCAAAACTTGGAACCATGAGGGCTCCTATGAAGAATGTTAACTGCATCCCAGCCATCTCCTTACAATCATGAAAAGAAATACTGAAAGGGTTTTGTACATATACAGAGACGTGTATATAATTATGTTTGTGTACAACAGTTTCCTAAACAACCTACATTCCTCATCCCTCAAGCACAGCTATTTTCATTATTTACTTAGTGACCTAATGCTTTTGCTCACACAGTAGCAGAGAACTCACCCAGCCATGTGGGCATAAAAATCTACCTGCACTGTTATAGACGTAGACCTAAGGCCAGTTTCATGCTATTTTTAAATAGCAAAAAAATGTAAATAGGCCACCTTAAATACTTCAGGACATGTTTGACTGTAGATGTACACTTAGATCTTTTTCTTTATTTACATAACCATTTCAGAATAAAGACATGGCTTGGTTTGATCTACTGTTTAATTCCTAGCAGCACTAATTGCATGCTTTCACATGGTCTTCACTTAGATTCATTGACAAAATGTAGAAGATGATTTATCTAGACACTGATTGATTTTGCCATAATTTGAAGAAATGTTTCTTCTTGCTGGGATTTTACTCACATATCTCAGTTGGCAATGCTTTCTCATAAACACAGACAAAAGTACCCAGAACAGTTTTATGAGAGTCTGTGGTATCTTCCCATTGCTCTTTCAGAATGATGCTCCTATTTCAGAGGCACTTCAGAGTAAAGTGTTCTCTGAAGGCTGATTTAATCCTCTGCTGTCTTGACAGGCCAGTACCTGGGCTGCTCTGGCTATCATTTAGAAATCTTTCAGACACTCTGCAGTCTTTAGAGTTTAGGAATACTCACTTGATAGTAACATTTTTCAGCTTTGGCTACTGGGGATGAAACTTAGAGTTTCCACACTGCTGTATGTGCCAATAAATTGGCATTGTAGAATATGTGATCATTTTCATAACAGAGGGGAAGTGTTTTCCTTGTTTTCAGCTGTTAGGAGTAAGAACTGTGATAGCTCTTTGTGTCCTCATAAGCGTTTTCCTTTGCAGAGGATACAGTACCTGGAAAGGAAGAAATATTTTGAAGTCCTTCAAAGTAATACAAAGTATTTTTTCTAGAATTAAACAATCTAATATGTTTTACTAAATCACAAACTCTTTATTGCCATAGCAATGGCTGATTTTTAGCAGTCTTATCCTTGGAACAACAATATCGCACTTACAATAGGTAAATCTTAGGTGTTTCTATTCTACCAAAACAAAGCCATTTATTATATTTACAGATAAAGTATACCTACATTTCTTTGTGCTGGTTTTGCAGGAGATAAGATATATCCTAAAATTACATTAGGATACTAGATGTTATGCTAGGATCCTAGAAGCACCTGTGTGCAGTGAGCTGTAATAAACATATACCTATGTAACACACCTGTTTCAACACAGCAGTTCAACTGTTCATATATCTCAGTCCTTTTTTTTTGTAGTGCACACACATACAACATGCACTTTGCAACACACACAGACAGACACGGACCAAACATTTCAGGGGTACCTGGTGATTTGAATATTTGCATTTTCTGCTACTCAGGTTCAAGAAGTATTAATGAAGCAATGCTCATTCTCAAGCCTCTCTGTGGTGTGCCAAACTGAGCACCCAAAATCAGTCATATTGGGGTTTGACAGTGTCATGGGACTGAGCCTCACCAGTGCTAACATCCTCTCTGTGTGTAACATCACTGAGATGTTACACTGGTGAGTCAGGGACACTGGTGACTGGGGGTCAGACATCTCCACTTTTCAATCTGTCCCTGCCTTTCCTCATCCATTGCCCTTGTAAAGGAGAATTATAAGGTTTGTTTCAGTTGATTGCCTCCATTTATGTCTTGCACTCCAAAATTGAGATGTTAAATTTTTTATTTTTCCAACCTAATTTTCCATCATCTCTGAAGGTGGCTTCTTTAGCCTTCCTCCACTGATAACAGAATGACTGCCATTAAATTCACTGTCTCCTCTCCTGCTGCCCTTCACGCTCAATTGATCTGGACCTGAATGGGCACTAAAAACAAAGGAAACTATTAAAATTTTCTTTTCCAGGTACCATAAGAAAATGAAGTACAGTAGTTTCAACTATTAATTTGGCAAAATAGACAAATTTATCTTAAAGTGGAAGTAGAATCTTTCTCTCCTAAAAGAAAAAATATCTTTGCTTATTTCTTTGCATAGATTTAAATATTAATGTGTCACAAATATGTTTCAAATTAAAAACTACTGAAGTATAAGAACTAAAAGAAAGTTCAATAGTAATGTAAGTACAGCACAAACTTCTGCATAATACTTAGCTGTAGTATAACCTGCATATTTACACCATGAACAAATCTGGTTTCTCTCTTTAAGATAAAGGAGCTGAAGGACATAGGAATCAGTCATCTGGGCACTGGGTAGCCCAGCCTCTGGAAATCTTCTCAGAGTCAGAAACATTCAGGTCAAGCATCAGGGAGAGGAGCAACACATCTTTCATGGGGAAAAAAAAAAAAAAAAAAAAAAAAAAAGCAGAGAAGCTCTTCAGAGAGGACTTTTCTGCTTGTACACAAATGGCCAGTGGGACTGAAGACATTGTTTACAGCTAGAAAGTGGCAAAAACTTAGTTTTATGAAGTGATGCCAAAGGGAGATGTGTAGCCCCTCTGCATTTGTCTGGCTATTTCTGAGTTTGTGTCATTTTATGCAGTAGTGCACTTATTGGGAAGCAATTACTCTGCTCTATTTGTTGGCCTCTGGTCCTAGCAACAGTGGCAAAATTATCTTTGAACAAGGTCTTTTTATAGGAATCATGAATATTTCTTTATCCTATCCTATTTTTCTGTACAGAAAAATCTCCCATCTGTGAATGATTTGATTTACCAATATGTCTTTTTTACTTTATAAAGGCGGGAGGTTCCTTTTAGCCCACCAGGGCTGACAACTGCTGTAGCATTTCAAGATATGCTTTTGACAACAATGTTTTAGCAATTAAGGGCCAGCAGTGCATGACTTATCTCTTACTCTTACTTTTTCATAATCAAGCCTGAGGTGGCAATGTTTTCTGTTAGCTTTTTGGGGACTTGTTTCTCTCTGGAATCACACTTGCTCTCAGCTTCACAGCCCTGCAGGCTGACTGACATGGGTGCATGGTCGTCCTGTTATTTTCTTGTGTGTGCTGTAACCAGCCATTTCCAAACAAAGCAGAGTGTGCTAATGAAGGACATCTGCAGTTCATAAAAAGACATTTTCTGAGGCAAGATCAATGCTACACCCGTGAAGTGACAGGCAGGTTAGAGCAGACACTGTAGATGTGTCCCCTGGGGCATCAAGCATTGATCTGACGTGGATCACACACTCTACAGCTTAATCATAGAATAGTATGGGTCAGAAGGGACCTTTAAATGTCATCTAGTGACATCCCCCTGCAATGATAAGGGACATCTGCCAGTAAATCAGGTTGCTCAGAGCCCCATCCAACCTGACCTTGAATGTTTCCAGGAATGGGGCATCCACCGCCTCCTTGGGCTACCTGTGCCAATGTTTCACCACCCTAAATGTAAAAAAACTCTTCCTTATGCTTAGTCTGAATTAACAGTCTTTTAGTTTAAAACCCTTTCCCTTTATCCTATCACTTATTCCGTGTAAAAAGTTCCTCTCTGGCTGTCTTGTAGTCATCTTCAGGTACTGGGAAGCCACTGTAAGTCCTCTCCAGATCCTTCTCTTCTGCTGAACTCTCAACTCCCAACCTGCCTTCACTGTGGGGGTGGTCCAGCCTGTTCGTCATCTTTGTGGCCCTCCTATGGATTTGCCCCAACAGGTCCATGTCTTTCCAGTGCTGAGTACTCTGCAGGCCAGCTTGGGTCCCCGGGCTGGATCTGCCCATCGGAGCGGTCAGAGTCCCGGAGAAGACAGAGCCGATGCGTCCCCGGGGGGTGGGGCGGGAGCTCCCAAGACACACACCGCGCGTCCCCCCATTCCCGGGCTGTTGTCCCGCTTGTCACACGCACGCACAGATAAAGGACTCGTTTTTAGGACTAATCATCTCCTGGAGGTACACAGAATTCCCCGCTTGAACTACAGAGGGAGCCCGGGGCCCTGCTTTGGAGAGCAGCAGGGCCGGCGGGGGCTCGGCAGCGCTCGGAGCCGCATCCAGGTGCGACCGCAGCGAGATCTCCTCTCTCCCTGTCCGAAAAGAATGGGGCAACACCCGCGGGCAGACCCTGCCACGGGGCAGAGAGAGCTGTGAATATGCAGCGTTGTACCCCGCGGATTTAGTCGCCCTCTCGAGTCCCGGTCTCATTCCGCACATTGCACATTCGCCAGCTCTAATCATTAAATTGTCATTAGCGTGCTCTGCGAACAAATGAAACCGCGGGGGGCTGCTTCAGCTCCCAGAGTGTAACTCGGTGAGAGGTGAGATAGCTGGTCTTAATGGAAGCATGAACTTCTGCAATACCGTGGAAACTTCGGCTCCTTTGTTTTCCCTGTGAGGTAAACAATTTCTGTCTGATTTTATCCCTGGTGTGGATTCCTGTAAAACCTGAATACAATTTGCATTGCTCATCTTTCTGCACATTTTGTAGCTTTTATGGCAGTATGTTATCATGCACAATAGCATCAAGATTTAAACACCAGGAATGGAAACCATGCGAAGAAAGAGATATGTGTGAGAAATAAATATGAGGGATAGAGTTTGTGGAGTTTTGTTTTAATTTTATAATCATTACTTGAAACAGAACCAGGGTTAACATTCTAAACCAAAAGCATACAAATGAGGTATGTCTCAATATCATATTATCTCATATTCTTATTAAAATCTTCAATATTACGTTCTTTTGTGATTAGGACCAGAGGGTTCAGCCTGCTAAAAAAGAAAGATATCAGTAAAAGTACTCATCTCCTTAATAAAGTGTATTCCAAAAAGATAATTCAGGTTCACACAGAGCTAAATATGCCCTATATTCAGTACCGTCATGGCAAGTTAAAATATAGTTGAGATTACTTAAGCGCAGCAGAGTAGGAACAAATCGTCTTTATCAATTCAAAGCCATCTTTTCTTTAACTTGGTGGAAATTAAGGAAGAATCAGAATTAATTGGTATCTGGACCAGATGCAGAAGACGATTTCTTGAATTACATCACTTCCAACTTATCTCTAATCTTTTAAGCCTTTTTTACCCAAAGGGCCTTTTCAGACATGCTAAACTGGTGGTATTATAAGGCTGCAGCAGGACAGTATTGCTATTCTAATGATTTATAACCAAATACTTTACTTATTAGCAAAGGCTAATACTGGATCCATCAGTCCAGGCGCAAGTAAATTAGCCATTAACTTTCTGACACCTAGCATAAAACAACCAGTTAAGTCTAGCTATCCAAGCAATTAATTTAGGTTCTCTTTGTGGACACCATGGGGATTTTAAAGTGGGCTGAAAGTACTTGTGTATCTCTGTTGACTAATTTGTATTAAATGCCCATTATTTAGACTATTGAAGCTAGGAAAAAATTAACTCTCCTCTCTTAGCTCTAGTAGGACCCACTTCCACACAGGTACATAAGTGTCTGCTCCTAGATGTTTCAGTGGAAGATACTTCAAGGTCTGTGCCTAGGCAGCTTCTACCCAACACTTTTCACCTTCAGATTATAAATTATTTCACAGAGGAAAACATCAACTTTGTTACTAAATTTTATATTGGGAAACTAAAGTACAAATTAAAATCTTGTCTGTAAAATCCTGTGAATATTGGATTGAAGATTCCTGTGAAAGGAAATTATTTGGTCACTCTCCTTTCCAAAACTCAAGAGCATCCAAGGGAGCTGGCATACAAGAGATCTAAAATGGAAGCGGGAGCTGCACCCCGGCAAGTGAATCACTGCCAGGGTGCAGCCAGGACTGCTTCCCTGAAGGGAGGGAAGCTGAAAGTGGAGGCTAATAGCAAGACAGGCAGAGACAGTGTCCTCACTGGCAGGAAGACTGTCCCTTCCCTTGGTACCCAAGTAGAGCAGCTCTGGGGAAGCCAGGGTCATGTCAGAACCCAGTGACTACCAGACAGACTTGCAGAGATGAAGCAAATCTGAGGATATTCAAGGCAGCAAGCCAAGGCCAGTGGAAAAGTTCTGATGATGCACTGACAAATATTCCTTTGCACCATACATAAGTAAACTGAGGACCTGTCCCTGTCACTTCATAGTACAGATGATGAAAGTTTAGCGAGCTTAAAAAACTGACAGGTAAAATTCATGAGGTAAAAAAAAAAAACCTATCAAGAGCTGTTAAATTCAGCACTCTCATCTTCATTAGAGGAAGTCTTGGTACTTTGACTTATTGGAGCCTTATTGGAGTGGATTCATTCAGGAATATCAGCTACACCTTTATCCCAATCCTAACCTTCCTAGGCTCCTGCCATCAGAGCACCATTGAATAATGGTTTGGCCATTGGTTTGGCCAGGCAGGCAGAGCTGTGGCACAGTGCACTGGGTGTATGCCCTTGGCACAGCTCAGAGGTGGCTACCAGCACCTCCTCCCTCGCCTGGCTCGCAGCTCATGATCCATTGTAACCCAACTCCTTCACTGTAGTACAGAGAGATGCTTCAGTTTTACCTGCTCTACAACCAGGCTTCATATTCTGTGTTTGGAGGATTTAGTCTATTCTAACTACTGGGGGTTTTTTTCTTGTGTTTAAGGCTGTTTTGTCTGCCTGGGGTGATGACAAATGCACAGCCAAACTGAAATGCTGATGTATCTACATTAAGAAAATGTATGCATCTCTTTTTTTACCTAATTAAACCAGTTCTTTTTATAGTTATGATCCCAAAATACTACTTGTCTATGAAAATGCATATAAACTTACCATGATTTTAGTCTTTATGCTTTTATTTGGTTTATACTCCTTTTTTTGTTTTTTGAGGGGGGACACCACAGTGTTCTTTTAGCCCTTCCTAGTTCCTTGCAAATCCGTTTAACACATACAACTACATCTGAAAGTCAAAAAGAAATCCAAAAACTTTGCATTTTTACAATAAATAGGGGCTGAAAAGACAGTTTGGAAACAGAAGAAAGGCTGCAGTGCCAATTGCTTCACTGCTTTTCTGGTGGCTCCATATTCTTCTGGATTTTTGCCATCTAGAAAGAGTGATCAGGTTGCATTTTTTTCATAGCTTGGCTGATCAAAGGAGATTATGTATTTGAAAGAGAGATTCTAGAAATTGTAAATGGATATTCTGCTCCACTTTCCACCCAACTTTTTTTAATTTCAAAAAAAGTCAAAGCTGTCTTCATCAAGAGAGGCATTGTTTACAGAAATATCACAGATTTAATTGCTTTATGTATAGTTTCTTTTTGAAATCAGAGGAAGAGATCTTAAAATACTAAATACTCTCATCTATTTTGCTGCCAAGGCAAGTTTAATTCTACCACATATTTGCTAGTACAGTACTCAAATAACAATGCTTAGAGCTGCCTCTGTCACCACCATGAAGCATCACTCACTCTTTCATCAGTGACACCTTCTGCTCCCTATAGCCTAGAAGAAGATTCTTACAGGGTTCCCAGTAGGTAGTTCAACCAAGTAAATTCAAAATAACAAAATTTCTCTGCAATCCACACAGCTGCTTCTTGTCTTGTTTTGTTCATTTTATTTTTCTTTTTTGGTATAGCTCCAGTCAGGACCAAAACTGGGGATTGCCACAAATTATGCAGGACCAGACTTTAAGAGGTCCTCAAAAGACTACTTCTAAGAATGCTGCAGGTCACAGGAGAAAATGCAATGCTAATAAAATCCTTCACCTAGAAAGAGATCAAATACAACATGGATCACCGAACTACTTCAGTGCTATCCCAAAATTACTTTTGCATGTAGCAATGGCAGCATGAATTTTTAGGAAAAAAACCTGGAGGAGGTGCCTGTTTCATCAATAAACTTATTAAGTTAATAATTTTCATACTCACAGGAAACTGGTATTGGTTGCCTGTGTGTCTTCAAATGCTTGTTGATTTACTTAAAAATGTTTGCGAGTCCTGAACTTCACATTATTCTTGTTTCTCATTATCAGTTAATTGCCATCATTAATCATTGTTTTCTTGATTAAAAAGTAACAGTCAGCTCAATACCATGTGATATGGATGACTAATCACAACTCAGGAGTAATAAAGAGTTGAAATAAGTGTTCACGAACAAGTTGTCATCTGTAATTTGTCCTCATAAGCTAGTTGGCAAATACTTATGTGCAATGAATACCTCTATACAAATTAAGATGAGCTTGAATATGATTTATAAACAGGGAAAAATAGTTGAATTCATCTCATATTTCATTTGCAATAAATAATTTGGACAAATACAGTTATCTGAGGGGAGAACAGAAGGCCTTTATGGAAAATATCTACAATGCAAATGACTTTAAAATCACTTTTGTTATTGCCTTATGCTATCAAATTATTTAAGTGCCAGGTGCTGATGGAATTTAGCGACGCTGTTCCACAACCCTAATAGTACTCCCTCTTCAGAAAGTTTTGATAGATTTTTTTTTCTCTTTCTTAATTATTTCATTGCTCCTTTTGCCACTTGACCGTTCTCTTGTAGTCACAGGGTGGTAGATGGTCTCCTTCATGCAGACTGTGCTGCCTATTGCTTCAGTAGCCTTGGTTCCACCAGTATTAAATACTCTTTGAGCAGGATTCAGTTATCTCTATTAAGGCATCATCTGTGGCAATCTGAGATTCTTGGATGGGTACAGCAAATGAGACAGAGCCTGTGGAGAGCCCATTGCCAGTTGGAGAGGAGCTGAAGTCCAGCCACAATACCTTAGGCTTATCCAGTGGTAGTAGGAACCTGCACAGGGGCAGTTGACTGGAAGAAGAAACTTTCATTGTCTGTAATGAATCTCAGGAAACCTCACCTGCATATGGAGGACATACTTACAAACCTAATCTTAAGTGGCCTAATCTGGATCCTAGCCAGCCTCCAGAATTAGGTAACATGAAACTCACTCAGAGAGACTCCTACCTCCATGCCATATTCTTGCATTTTTAAGTGCCACCTAAAAAAGCATTCTATCTCCGTATTTTCAAGTATTTTTCAAAATTATGTGATTTTTTGCATTCATTTGCACTTAAGTTAAGCATCTAAATTCCTTGATTACACAGGTTTTTTACTTTTCCCCAAACGGATCACTCCTTTTTCCATGCCATGTTTTTCTTGACTATATGCCAGCATTCTGAGAGTCTTTTTTTTTTTCCTCTATCCACAAGCAGACTGAGCCCATTTCCCTTCCCATCCTAGCATAACAAGTTACTGTGGAAACAAGCTGTCAACATAGTCTCTTAGAAAACTAAGTAAGATATTAGATAAGAGCAGGGGTAATGATGTAACACATGATACATGCTGCACACCTCTGGATTAGAAAAGCTTCCATAACATAATTGGGCAAAAGGAAGAATTTTTGCTTGTATGGATCCTTACAACACCAAGTCAAGAACTCACCTGAGTATTTTGATTTTAAAAAAGAGAGTGATCTATTCCAGCTAACTTGGACACCTTATTTGTACCCACATTTAAATTGCCAGGTAAAGCAGTTTTTGTATTCACTAGAAAGAGGTAGATGCCAGTTAAGACTTCTTGAGGAAGAAAACAGCTTTCCCAAGAGCAGGCAACTTGGTTTGCTGGAACTGTTCTGCCCCCAAAACCTTCGGGCTCATCTAGCTCTGCTCATCTCCCACTCTTCAGAAACCTACAGAAGCATGAAAGGGATAATCACCCAAAGAGTCCCTGTCAATCAGGGCCTGAAACAAGCAAGCTGTGTCCCACCTTTCAGATATGTTCAACAATGCTTATTCTTGTATAGAGGGGGTTGTTACCATCTAGGTAGCTAGTGATAAATTTCTCTTAAGACATTGGTTCCATTTTTTCACCATGGAAGCAGCAGATATATTCTGACAGCAGCAGTTACCAGGTTTGTGATTTTTTTTTTCCTTTTGAGCACAAGCCCATTTGCTTTGATACATTACCATTTCAAAAGTGAAAAAGTGATGTGATATCTTGACATTCAGGCATTTTAAAAAAACCATCCTGCCTCTGACATGTTCTGTTCTATAAAATTGAAATTATTATCAAAAAAATTTGATTTTCCAGTATGAGATTTAAGAGAAGAAAAGTATGTGAGTGAGTGTGGGCACAAGTGAGAACCTGTGAGTGTGTATGTGTAATTTTTCTAGCTAGAGATATCCTGTTCAAAGCTACCTACAGCACAGTGATTAGTAATAGCATCTAAAGTATAAATCAAGAGATACAAATAGAAAGAAAACATCTTGCCCTCTTTGAATAGCTGCTACAGCAGATCTTTTTGTCGGCCTACAAATTACTCTAGTGTTTCTAAGGGAATGAAATACATCATCTTTTACTATTAGCTATTATTGCTACATGCCTGAAGGGATAGAGTGGTGTGTTTCTATTTCAATTACTCAAGCTACTTTACTGGATATGGATTGAGCTGATTTGACCCTATAAGAACAAATGCTGTTATTACATTTAATGATTAAAATCCTGCTTGTATTCAGCTAAAATATAAATCAGCAGTTTGGAAGAACAGGCTTCAAGCTAAATAAAATTGCTTTGGGAGACCAAATAATTCAGAGAATTACCAATGGGCTATTCAGGCTTTCACCTCTATAGCAGGTCACTAATTGGATTTAGACCAGTTTCATAGTGGTGATGTGAATTTGGAACCAAAATTATTATGTCTGCTGTGCAGCCTTCAGTGCCTACTAGTCTCCATCAAATTCCTAAAAAGTAACTATGTCAGGATGGGCATGACAGAAAATTACTCACCCAGCCATATCAGGTAGATCTGTCATATTTTGGAGTTGCCTACATCTCTCCATTAAAGAGAGGAAGTAACAGGATTACTAGCCCAGAGCTAGACTATTTGTTTCTAGATATCTCAAATTAGAGAAAAATACAGAGTAGCTGGTTGATGAGGGAAATTTTGTTATATGCAGAAGTTTGATAAATGCTTTTTTCCTGAATTTCTAGACCTCAAAATTCAAAAATTATTTTCATAATATGAAAAAAAAAAGAAAAAACAAGAAAAAAAGTATATATATATAAAACAAGAGAAATAATGATATCCTTCTTGTCTCACCATGAAATACTGGATACTAGTAGGATGCTAACAATTTCAGACATAGCCTTTGGTTTTCATTTTACTTTCAGGCTAAATTTCAAATATCCACAGTGATTCAGGATGGAGATGAGGGCAGAATATGCCCCTTCAATATATGGAACACATTTACAGCAGGAGGTGGGTTGGACCATAATACTAAGAATTTATTACTTCTTTATCTGTTCTATCAGCTGATATGTCCTACTTTCCTCCTTCAATTTAGTACAGACTCATGAGTCAGGAAGGGCCCTGCAGGACTATTTTGTCCCAGGGGAATGCCAGGATCTCATATCATATCTCTTCAAGCTCCTTTTGATTATAATTGCTTTGTGATTTCATGCAAAAGTTCAGCTCTAGTCTGTATTGTTCATCATATGAAGCTTTACAGGAACTAGCCAACTGGTTTGCTGTGGGGCTTGGTGGGTTTTGTTCAGCTAGTGGTAGCTTTGCTTGGAGCTTACATCTTGGATAGGCACACTTTGGTAGTGGGGCAAAGGGGCTCACTGAGTATTCTGAGCTCTCGGGGTGTGAAGGGGGCAAATATCCATTGAATGGTTCCTGGCTGGGAAACATTTGGTCAGTGTCTCATTTCTTCTCCACTGTCTGAGTCTGCAACTACTCCCTACCAGATGGTGGGTGAGAATTTTTTCTGAGCTTCTAGACAGGGACAAATCATTTGAACTATTCTTAGGCCATGTCTTTTCTCCAAAACACTTCTAAACAAGGATTCCAGAAGCTTCCAGAAGTTGTTAAGGTTGAAAAGGAAACCTCTTAGAATTCAGTTTGCTCCACATTCACAGAGTTTTTCAGTTGTCTTCCTAAACAAAGCAGTTTAAAGGAACAAAACCAAAAAAATACATTGCACAGTACAAGCAAGCACACATGAACATTCTCAAAACTCAGTACCTGCATTGTAGGTAGACATTCATTGCTGATTGAAGAGGTCCAGCTATAGGCAGCATCCTATTCTAAATAAAAACAGCATGACAATGCAGCTCTGTACAAACATGCCAAACATTCCTCAGGACTTCTGACAGCAGGCAGCCAATTACTTTGAAAAGAATGGGTTCTGTCTTATGACTGCAGCAGCAACACAAATGTATCTCCCTTGATCCCAACATCAAGGTAGAGCTTTGCATTTCCAATATTTGAATTCAATACAAAGCAAAGGTTTCAATGTTATTTGTTATTTTTTTTTATGGTGAGTGGCAGCTTGTTGGATTTTTCTGCAATCAGATGTAACAGCGGCAGGGTTAAAAGAGGTATATAAATAATAGATGGCTTCTCTCACCTAAAGAGGGATCTGCCAATTCTTGCCCTCCTTTTAATTTTGGGAAGGGAATATAATTTAAAAGATGACATATTTTTTCCCATCAAGTCAGAGAAGAAGGAAGCCTCCAGAAGAACAATGGCTTATGCCATAGCATGACTATCTGACAGGCTTGAAAAGTGACTGTAAAGTTGCCAACACAACAAGCCTTTTATCTTTGATGATAGTATTTGAAGCTTGTGAATTGCATCCAAGGAATAGGAGGAGATATATGATGTCCTCCCACCTCTTTTCTTACTGTTTTAATTATCAGTATTTTTTTAAAATATATAAATATTCACAAAATAGACATCCCCTTTTTTTTTTTTTTTTAATTCCTCTAAATGAGTTACAGGAATATCATCACTACACTGCTGAACTTGGCTTTATTCCTAGCATAAAAATACATGGCTCTTTTCAAATTTCTTAGCCTTTATGCCTATTTTCTGAGTAGATGGTAGCCCTAGATGCAAATAAATATCTTTGGAAGTTTACTCACCCCGTGCAATTTCAGAGGAAAGCTTGCCTCATGTGCTAGTAGAGCCAAGGTCTTCTTTCCATGGAGTGGCCATCACAGAGCTTCCCTGAACAGGCTGTAGCTTTCAGCACTCAAAGGGACACACCCAAGACACAACTACAGCCTGGATTAGTGTATTACAGTCAGCGGAATGTGGTTAATTGAAAGTTTCCCCTGCTCCTGTGAGAGCGTGGAGCCCGTGTGGGCAGCCCACATTGGCTCTGGCGCTGTCACGGGGCGAGGTGGGGCTGACACTCACCGGGGTGCGGGGTGAGGCGAGGCTGTGGCATTCACTGGGGTGCCTGGCTCCCTTCGGATGCAGCAGGGCTTCCCTTTGGGTACAGCCAGGTCACTTGGTTCCTACTCTGCAGCTTGCCAGGATGAAGAGGACAGTGCACCTGAAACATTGTCCCTTGCTAAGACTGGAGCACTCTGACAGCTGTCAGTGTGTGATTCAGACACAGAAACCCCATCCTGGCTTCAGCTGTGGATTTGCCTTGAGGAGAAGGCCTCCACAACACATCTTATCCTGGAAATGGTAAAGCTGAGTTCAGTGTCTTCCTCAGACTAACAAGGTTTAAATTTATACCTCCCAGAAGTATTGGAGGGTGCATGAATCTGCAGGCTCACCTGGATAGAAAGATGCCTCCACATCTGTTTGAGCTGCATTTTTGTGCTACCAGGCATGCAGAATTCATGGCACTCAAAGGAAGAACAGCAGAAGAGCCCAATTCTGTACCTGGGAATAAAAACAACTGTGTATCCAGATGTGTTTACAGATGCTATGTTCTCATTCTACCTGACATTGGCACTGAAGGGAAAAAGTTATCCAGGAAAAATAAAGAGGCTTTTTCTTCCCCTGTTGAGGCACCTAATATCTAAGCTGGATATATGCTCTGTCTCATCTCTTCTGACTCTCTAAATTTTTCACACCTGCTTTAGAGAGGAAGGATGTAGGGGATCTTCTTAAGATTATACCTGATTTATAGCAAGGATATCCTTCTCAGCTGTACAATCTCTCATCTTAATCTGAACATTGTGAACACTAATTTAAATCCTTGGTCTTCTAGTTCCTGACCATATGCCCACATTTTGTGGAGTTAATCATCATTTGTACAATAAATTCCACAAGTTCTTAACTGAAGTCAATGTCTCCCAAACAACTTAATCTTGGACCCAGCAAACTTAGTAATTAGATTGTTTGAGAGAGGATATACATACTTCCACAAGTGCTCTAAGACAATATAAAGCCTTATTCTGCCAAAAGACTGATTTCAGCCTGTGCTCCACACATCTGCTTTTTGGCATGCAGGTGGCCATATGGTTGGCATCTTGCTGATCTAGCTGACCTTGTGCAGCCGTAGAAGTGCCTGTGCTCACACTGACATTTCACAGGTCCTGTGCCCACAATAGAAGGGAAAACAAGCAGGAACAGCTTCCCTTTGTGGCACACAGACTGGCTTAAACTGCCTGTGTCCCATCATTTAATACAAACGAGCAATTAAAACCACCAGACCTCCATCATAAGAAGCAGGCACCAAGGGAGTCTGCTCCAAAATATCAGTGACATACTGGGACATAAGCAGGAACTTTTCAATCAAGTCCAAGCGGCTTAGAAGGAGTTTTCTGTGATCACTGTCCTCTATTTGGCCTTTCTACATGATATTTTAAGTGCCTGGAGCTGTTATCTTGAATTTTAATTCTCTGTAGAATAAGGAGAGTTAAAATGGGATTATTGGCACACTTCATGCATGGCAGTAGTATGCTGAGCTATTGAGGCAACAGGAAAAATATGTGAAATATTCCCTTTCCAGCTTTAGAAGTAACAGTTCTCAGGATAATCTGTGATTTCTTTTACAAGAACACAGAGAGTGCATCGCTGAGTTAGACCAAAGGCATGTTTAACCCAGTTCTTGGTTTTGACAGCAATCAATAGCAAAGGCATCAAGAAGACATTAGGAAAGAAAGAAAAACAAGTCAATAGCAAAACCTCCCTGTTCAACAGCTTTGGGTCTTCTTCAGCCACAAGTTATATCAGGTGCTTGTGTTTGATTTTCTATTACAACTCAAGTAGGCTGAAGGAATATTTCTCTCCAAAATCTGCCCTCTGCCCATTAGTGTTTAATTCTGGGATTTCTCAGTATCTCTGCAGATGAGTTTCATAGTTCAATGATGTGAAAACACAGAATTTTTTTTGTTTTAAGTTTCCCAGGCAACTTCAGTGTGTGTTACATTAATTATTGTCTATTCACTTTTTCCATGGATTTCACTTTTTTTCTGTACCCTTTTCCTCAGTAGGTCCCTCCAAAGACTGCAGTATTTCCTTCTACAATATAGCTGTGCCAGATTTTCAACTACCATTGATCATGCCTGGGAATATTTCTACCTTTTTTTTTTTTTTTTTTTTTTTTTGTCCAGGGGTGATTATGAACACTATGCATGAGGAAGAACTGTAAGTGATCTGTAACTGAATCCTCACAATCAAGAACTCTACCCATTCAGCTGCAAATTCAGGCACTCTTTCTGCTCTTACTTCTAGTCCTATAGCTGTTAGACACAAATGTTATAAATGCCAACAGATTTACCTCTTCACTTCTCTTCATTTCCCCATCTGTTTACTTACAGTTTGCCTGGGATCCTCCTTTGGAGTGAAGCAACTTACTTGCTACTAAATTTGTTTCTTCCTACTCTTAGCTCTCCTGATTGAGACCTCAGCAGTGGCACAGGTGAAACTGCATCAAGTTCAGTCCTCCTCTGGTGTTTCAGCACCAGCTATCTCCAGTTTTTTATTTCAGATGCTTGAAATACTAAAGCTACAATGAGTCCAGAAGAACCTGAAGGCCAGCACAGAGGGCTTGGCACTGAACAATACGAGTGCAGGACACTGACTTTGGCTTTGGCTGCAAGCACTCCTGCATGAGAATGCTGCTGCGGTACCAGATCAGGAGCAGAAAGGGCCCTCCGGGAGTGCCTGCTACTGCTTTTTTGTTCTATGAGGCAACCTAGATGTGAGTCTCTGAAACAGAAGACTGAATTCAAGTCTATTGACTCCCAGATTAGCGCTCCAGTCTCGAGGCTATTTCTACCTCCTGAGCTCTGTATTTTGTGCAAAGTCCGTCCTGCCAGCTGGGTGTCTCAGATCATGTCTGACAGACTGACACGAGCATGCAACTGCCTTTACAAGTCACAGATAGACTGAGACCCACAGCCTCTGGGCATCTGTACAAGCAGAATTTAAACCATGGAGGAAAACAGGTGCTTGCAACTTCTCAGAGAGCTAAACAACCTCGGAGACTGAATCCCTCTGTTAAGAGCTCAGTGCTTAAAGTACAAGTGGCAAGCAGTGCCAAAAAACAATTTTTTTTTTTTCTAAAATCTCTCATGAATTTAGGATTGTACTTATGTAAAGGGGAGGGAGGTAGTCTGTCTATATATGTGTATCCATTTACTGTGCACATAGATCTATTAAATATACATTTTATATTTGTGTCCATATGATACATATACATGAGCAAGCATATATGTACACATATACACATGTGAGTTTATGTGCTTTAATATATATGCACATTAATAGAATAAACTTCCTCATTTGGCTATTTAAGGCAAGATTTCTTAATGAAAATTAGTGCCAAAACCCCATTAAGTTTTCTGACTTACTCCCTCTCACTTCTCCTAAAACTCAAAGCTCAGCCAACAAATATAGTCACAAACAGCTCTATATCCCATTCACAGAAACTCCAGTCTCATCTTACTAAAGTCTTCATCTGAGACTTTACATTTTTCTTTTATTTCTTTTTCCCACTTAAAAAAAAATCTGCAGATATTTTAATGAGTTATTATTAGACCTCATTTTTTATCCAGGCTATTCTTCATGTCTTTTCCAGGATATTTGCATTTGTGGTTCTGATTTCCATCCAACAACGCCAATTTGGGTATCAACTCTGCAGAAATGAGAGGAGGTACTACATCATCTCTGGATGCCTCACTGCAGTTTTCTAAGCTATGGACTTCATCTTCTGATGCCCTGGAGTCAGTGGAAAGAATTCAACCCCTTCCCAAGGGAACAGGGGCCGTTAGTTCTGGAAGTGCCTACCTGTTTTCCATATCCACAGTACCTGCAGAGCTGTGCCATTTCACTTAGACACCTACAGTGGGATGCATAAAGCAGAGCTTGACAATTTTTAGCTGTCTTGATGACAGTAACTTTTATTCTGAACTGAAATCTTAGACTGAAAACAGGTTTAATTAAAACAGTGAGAGCTTGTGTGTAAACCAGCCCTTAGGCACCTTCACAGAGCCACATAAATCAGAGCCATACAAGACATGTTATGTTCCTGAATGCATCTGCCTGTCAGAGGGAGCCCACCCATGCAGGATATCTTGTAGCATTTTATTCAGCCTAGTTTTAAAAGCCCAAATCATTCCGCCATTTATTCCAACTTGCACAATACACTCAGAGCAAATGCCCTGACTACTTAAGGTCATTTAAAAACCCTACAACACTGTACATTAAAATTGCTACCAGCAATGTCCTGCTCAATTTACAAATAAGATAATTGCAGCACTATATAAATTCTTTTTACAGTTTCATCTTGTTGCAGTGCTTTTATTTATTATGACTGCTACGACTTTTTAATAACACTTTCATTTTAGTTGTGGCTGTTTGTGACAGAAGTCTAAATATATTGCATAGGGAAATAGGTAATATCATTGCTTTGTAAAGGAATTTGTAAAAACTGCCGCCATGGCAGTGCAGAGCTAGAGCTGAATACCAAGGCAGCAGCACAGTTAGGATCATATTTGCTCTACAAGAGAGAGATAAATCATATCTCATCATATTTGTCCTCAAGACAGCCTAGACCAGGTTATAATGGACATTTTGAAGTAGCAGCCATGTTCTACTACTGCCATGAATAAACGTAACCATTTCCACATAAAAACTAGTAACACGGAACAGATGAGAGAGGGCAGACATGATGTTTTCTTTAAATTCATTTGGGGGAACATATCAGAACTGACCTCCCTATCCCTGAAGAATCAGTATGATCCACTCTCTGCCATCACAGCCATTTGGCTCCCAGGAGATCTGCCAGGGACTGGACTTATCTCACAGATGGGTTTAGGTTCCTCTGCAGCTCCATGGTATCCCTTACCTTTCGCTGACACCAGACACAGATAGGGGAAAAAAATACAGAAATCAAGAAAAGTAAAAATGCTGTAAGATACCTCACCAGGGGCAAGTTCTGCAAGAAGAAAAGAATCTCTGCCTAGGAATTAGTCAAAGTTCATAAAACGTACGCCATAAGTCTCCTGGGTGGACCCCAAATCCTTTTCTACATCCCATTTTCTGGCGCAGAATGTAAACATAAAGATTTTACTGGTGGACACGTTTGTAGCTGTATATCAGAAACAGATCTACAGTGCCAAACTGCACCATAACATATTACTTCTCTCACAAGACTGCCACAAGTTTTAACTCATTTCCACTTGTAAAGGGAAATTTTGGAAACGCAGCAGTGAAAAAGAAAAAGCCATTGATACCACTAGAAAAGAAGAAGAATGCTCTGAAAAAACATGGATGTGAAAAGAGCTGTTTCCAGCAATCATGCAGTGCTTATGCCATTTATTCACTTCTCTGTCTTCCTCTCTTTCAAGAAGCAGGTGCCCAAATAGATTTGCTCATGTATTCAGATTCCATGTTTATTTTCAAAATGCTCATCATCAGGCACAAAAAAAAAAATAGAAAAGGAGAAATCACACCTAGACTTCAGCAAGTCACTGATGAAAGGCTTTTCCTTGATAGTCAGAAGGGGGATACTGAAGGGGGTAATTAAAAAAAAAAAAAAAAAAAAAAAAAAAGAGGTAGGATGTACTTCACAGCCGGGCTCCAAATAAAAATGGAGTCTGCAAAACCTGAAAGGGAAGAGAGGTTGTCATTTCAGTGCATCCTGCAGCACTGAACAAGCACAGAAGCCATTTTCCTTGCAAATGCTCAGAGAGGAAATTATTCTTGCAAATAAACAGTCTCCAAGCCATGGCTTAAGACAGCGTGTAAGAGTGCATATGTTTGAGTGCAGTCACTCCAGATTTTGCTCTACTTGCATTGTGGCATATTGTGACCTACATTAAATGGTTTCCATGCACTGACCACAGAACAAGCAGGCTCCAGTGACAGAGCCCAGCATGCAGACAGCTCTGTTTCATTAAGAAAGCAGTGCAGAATGCTACAGCTTTGCTGTTTGCCATTTGAGAGCAGCAATGCACATCTGCCACAGTACAGACACCGCTGGGGAATATCAGCAGGTACTGCAGCACTGTGAGAGGGGTTGGAGGGCTCTGTGCTCCTGCCTAAAGTCCTCATCTCAGCTGATTCCATCCCAAAGACAACAGTGCACCTCATGGTGCCGTGTGGCAGATCAGATGCTGGTGCCCTGCTGATGTGTCTGCAGTGGTTCCAGTTTCCATGGAAGCTCCACTGTTTGACCAGCGGAGATCAAACACCAAAGGCCACACGGACCCTCCATGTATTTACTGTCACACACTCACAGCACCCTACAAGAGGCAATAAACCTCTGCACCTAAGCTGGCTTCCATGGTTTCAGCTTGAAAATTATGGGCAAAAAACCTTCTAACCCCTTAAACAGATAACAGGGAGTACATGGCAATAGTAACAATGTCCAGGTGTTCGCCAGCAGAGCTTGTACACGGGATTACTGCAAAGTATTCTATATCCCAGTTTTACAGAAAAGAAACTGAGATTGCTAAAGCTAATTGATTTTCCTGCACTGTAGCACAGATATACTAAAAATGAAATATAGTCTTTACTATGTTTTTTTTATAATGGAAAGAAATAAAAAATAAGTGGATGTGGACATGAATATATACAGAATAAAGTGCATATATATCTTACAGACATACACGAACAAATGAGTAGAAAATAAACCTCTATAAGAAGAAATGACTGTGTAAATTTAGAAAATACCAGTTCTAAAATTCCTCCTGTCACCTTCTAGCACTGTAAAGATGCAGTCTTCCATTGCTACAGAAAATGCCAGATTTTTCTCAGATGTCAATAATGGCTGTAACTAGGAATAAATATGGCGATAAATATCATATATATGCAAAGGGTCAGATGTGGTATTGCATAAATAAGTTTAATAATAACTCTATTTATTCCTAAATACTGACTTTGCAATCTTATTCTTCATTAAATGTGTATGTTGAATGCAGACAGGATCACTTTCTGTATTTACACAAATGTACTCACCACTTTTCTGGAATAAGTACCTTTTGGGACAGACTGGAAATACAAGGTCACCAGCAGCTATGTGATATACAGCTGTTCAGCTGTGTTATTTATCTGTGTATAGTTCCAAATCCTCCAAATGTGGTCTGTGGGATAGTTTGGGTCACCTTCTCTGTCCAAATGGTCCATCTGACATGCCCCTCATCACACAGGGTACCGTATGCTGGGGTATGCTCCAAGGACTTGGATCAGATGTTATCAAGCCCTCATGTTCAGTTTGCTTCTGTAAAGTAAAAACAAACACCAGCATGTCCATTTGGACTCAGCTGTGGTATTTCTATTTACCACATCAACTCCAGGCAGCCATCATAATTAGCAACCTCATGAAGCTTGTGCAGCATTTGGCTTCCTCCTGCCTGTTTGACTCTGAGCAAATGGGAGGACATTTGGTGTGAGTGGAGCAGACGGGGAGCAGCTGGGGAGGTGTCTGCATTCCCACCTTCATACAAAGGTTCAAAGCTGCTTTTCTCCACCCCACCAGCTCAGCTCCTATGATCACCCTGGACCAGACACAGGGAATCTCTGTGAATACAACAGTCATAACCCATTCCTCTCTGCAGCACCCAGACTCCTACACCACCGTGCTCTGGACTCTGTCTGCAATGCCAGACATTTGATTTTACAATTTTGTCACTTCTGACCCTCAAAAGAAGATTGGTTTGAGTTCACTTTAACCCTGGGAAAATTCCCTTTACTCTGCTGGTGCTTTTTGTCCCAGCCCCTGAAGATGGTCAGCAGAGATCTTGATCTGTACAGTGTTGTCTTTCAGGCCAGGAGGATGCAAAAGGTACCAGCATGCCCTATACAATCAAAACCTCTGGAAGCAGATTGTCCTGCTCCAATGCTCCAGTCTTTCTGCTGCCCATTATGGCAATTAACTGCACTCCTTTTTCACCAAGGAGAGCATAAAAAGAAAGACCTTTCTTTGTAGCAAAGACTAATTTTACATTTAAGAAGGCATTGCAAATGAAAGAGTTTTCTGCAAGGAGCAGTTGTGAAATCTAGGATTCATAATGGCTGGGCAATGGAGGGTTTGTAACAGTTGAGAAGACAACACTGTCACAAAAGGTTTAAGCACACCTGATCCTGCCTTACTGCAGATAGTGGCAATAAGCGATTTTTGAGGACCTTTGCAGTCAAACATTTCTAACATTTTGTCATCTTCCTATCTGTGAGCTTTGTTTAGCTGGTCTTGATGAATTTAGCAGAAAGTTTCACCTGTGACACCACCCGCCCCTTGTTCCACAGTACACTTGAAAACAGAATGCCACACAATTCAAACTCATCGCTAAAATAATGCCTCTATCTCCTACGCAGTGTCAGTGTGAGGAGGAGAAATTCCTAATGAATGTCTCCAAATCCTCAGGAGATGTCAGAAACAACACTAGCCCATTTTTTTTTCCAAGCCCACGTAAAACTGAGAGGCTATGGTTCTGCAGGGAAGTGGGATGGATATATCTGTTTAACAAGGACAAGCAGACAGTAGAAGGTAGAAAGTAAGGAACAAAATAAGCTTTCAGCAGTGCAATTTGTGAGAAGTCTGTGCTGTCAGAAACTTGAAGGACAACATACGGGGACAGCTTCTCCATGATGCTCAGAGTGTTAATCAGAAGAGTAGTTGCAGCTTGTCAGCCAGTCACTGGGTATTGCATGGATGAGAGTTTGGGACACTTTTTCTGATTACAAAATCCACGGTTAACTTTCACCACATCATTTCAGAGCAGCATCCCAAATACCACATGGAGCAAGTCCAGCACAGCCATACCAAAATATTTTGTTACATATAAAGCCTCCATCTCCCTCATAAATTCCTTTCCACCACCATCCACAATCTGTAACTCCTGATCCTGCAATCAACAGACTGTGGATATGTTGGTCTTGTTTGGCACAATGTACTCAAGGATGAGCATTCTTGCTAGAATGCTGACCTTGAACTGCAGGAAAAAAAAATCATATTTTAGTATTTACATAGACAAATCCTTGCTGGTTAAGGTGAGAAGAACACTGAGACTATATGCCTCCTGTCTCTAGCAGTAACATGAGGCTATGGATAACCCTGCAACATGTCTTCAAACTGTACAGTGGAGTTAAAATTAAATAGCTGTACATCACTGTTTGCATAAATCACAGGGTAAATAAACCAGATCTTTCTCCCTTACTATCTCGAAAGCCAAAAATTTAACTTATCACTTATAACTACACCTTATTTGAAAATCTCATATACCTTCTCTCTTCCCACAGTGTGTTTCCTCAGGAATGTCTCTTTCCCCATATTTCTTCAACAGTGCCCCAAGGTAGAATAATTATTTTTCCTCAAAGCAGATAAAGATATAATGATGGTTTTACTATACACAGAAGTGATGCTGCAATTTCTCTGTCATTTTCAGGATGTTAATAATAAAAATGCACACTTCTACTGCAACCATTATGCCACTGCCTCTTGCCTGTTCCTCAGCCCACAGTGATGACAGGCTGATTTAGATAGTATTCCCAGCAAGATGAAAAAGCAAGGAGAAATTGTAAAATGTGGGTATGAAATCTGAAATTTCAGAAATTTTTATGATGACAGTGAGATTGAAAGAAAGGTTGAAGTTTCCAGCAGCTGGGATTGCCAGGCAGAGGTGAGTTGGCTGCAGTAATCAACTGCACCATGTGTTTTTGGGTCACTGCAGATCTAGCCCATAACATTGAAGGTCAAGACAGGAAGTCAAGTCAGCAAAGCAAGGTCAGCATCAGCAAAATTAGGGACTGCAGTTTAGCTAAAACAAGGGTATAGGACAACGACTGAGTTTAAATCACAGGATCACAGGATAATTCTGTTTGGGAGCAACCTCAGGAGGCCATCAGTCTGAACTCCTGCTCCAAGCACTGCCAGCTATGGTGTTAGAGAAAGTTGCTTGGGACTTCATCCAGTCAGATCTTGAAAATTTACAGGGATGAAAACTGTACAGTCTCCCAGGAAACCTCTTCCACTACTGGACTATATTTATAGATTCTCTTTATATGTATTCTAAATCCATATTTTTTCACCGCAAGCCTATTTACTCTCATCCTATCCACACACACCTCTATGAAGAGCCTGGCTCTGTTTTATCCGTGCTTCTCATAGGTGCTGAGGGTTCTGTAAGATCCCCCCCACATCCGTGTCATCTCCAGGCTGAATGAGTCTGGCTCCCCTGGCCTCTCCTCACAGGGCACATGCTTCAACATCTGACCATTGTAGCAGCCCTGCTGAGCTTGCTCCACTTGGTCAACTACTTGCTGTACTGGGACCCCAAAAGCGGTTGCTGTACCTAGACGTGATCTAATGAGCACTGAGTAGGGGGAGAAGGTCACTTCCCTCAGTTTACTGTCCCCACTCCTGGTCATACAGTTGAGGTGGCTTTTGCCCTCTCTGCTGCAGGGCTCATGTGCAGCCTGCTGTCTATCAGGTCCTCATTTCATCAGCCCACTCCACCAGCCTGCCTCTGTGTATCTCCAAGTCAAGCTTGATGAGTTCATCACCTCCTCTAGGTCACTGATTGTAGTGGTTTTGGTTCACCAATTTGAGATTTCCCAATAAACAGGTTAGACGGGTCAGGACAGAGAAGAACTGATAAACCTCACTGAAGATGTGGTGGTACAAAGAAAGGCCACACAGTTCAAGGAACTCTGAGCATCCCCTGTAGATGATCCACAGCTTGGAGAATTGAGGAACTGCCTGGCAATCAAATGACAAGCGAAAAAAGAAAAACAAGAAAAAAGGAAGATGGAAAAAGGAAAAATAAGAGATGGAACAGCCAAACATTTGAGCGAAAGGTCAGAAATAAATCAGAACATGCGCTCAAAGAGATAGTCAGACAGAACAAATAGAAACCTGCCACCATGCCCACAGGGTTTTGTACCACACCTGATTCAGTAGCGTTAACTCAGTCATATTTTGTCTGTCACCATGCCTTAAGTACAGATCAGATCACCAAGCAGACTTGATCACATTTTCCTGAAAACTCTGACGACTTTCATCTGAAAGTCACTTTTTGAATATTTACAAAGTATCATAACAGTAAATATCTCATAAAAATAATGGTCTTGTATATACAACTTCCTGTATTCACACTCATGACAGAACATTTAATCTTGAAAACCAGAAGAAAATCCTCCATTGGCCTCAGGTCCATATAAGACGTTTTTATTTCATTGACTATAAATGCCTGGGTTTGGGTGAGCTCATGATTTGAGGCTCCTTTTATAGTCAATAGACAGAAATGAGCACATACAGAGAGTGATTTATTAGAGCAGTCTTAAATGCAAATCTCCTCTGGAGATTTCAATTTCTCTTTTCAATTTCAGTGAAGAGAAGGTCATGTGTCTAGCTCAGACTTGGTTGCCTAACTTGGAGCAGAAAGCAAGAATCCTTCCTCCTGTAATTACACAGATCATTGGGAATCCCACCTGAGCCTTGCTGAGAACAGCTGATCCTTGTGGGACAAGATTTTTATTGCATAAGACTACAACAAGACCTAAATCCTCCTGTTTGCTTTTTTCATTACCTTTGGTTGACAGACACTGTTCTAACATATTAAGTCTTAGAGATAGTGGGGAAAAACTTGAGGAAAGATGTTGTTGTGCAAACAGCACATTTCAAAAATTAACACCAGAGATTTCACTATGCCAAAAAAAATATCCCTGGCTCTTTGTATCATAGCAACAACTTGCATCTCATGGTTGTTGAGTGGCGAAAGGAAGGCAAAAGCATGAAAATCACACATGGACAAATTCAACATGATTTTCATTCATTTTTGATTCTGTGTCAGAAACACCTGTGCAGAGACTATATCATGCTCCAGAGAAATGACAAATGTACTACCACCTTGAAAAAAGTAGGAATCCCAGGTGTCTTTGAGATGTATGTGCCCAGAAAACCAGAAACTTGATTTGGAATTAACTTGATCACATCTAGAGGTCTACCACAGATGTCTCAACATCTGAACTAGGCATCTTTTGTACTCACTGGAGAAAAAGAGATATTTTCTAGAGAACTTCTGGTCTCGCAGAAAAGCAGACATCTAATGCTCCAGTCTGTTGCACATATACAGGTATCTAGTGCCATTTCAGGTGTCCTAGAGGGACTGCAGTATCCAATGGGGTTGTCACATATGGCAAAGGACCCATGTCCTCCTGGCATAAGAAGCTAGTAGCCAAGTGGGAGTATCTTAAACTGCAGTAGGTGCCACAATAATGTAGGCACATTGAACTGGATTTGTACATAGCAGGGATGGAATTCAGGTCCAGGATGTAGAAGCACATGAGATATTTGAAATCAGCTGATCACCTGAAGGTATTTCTTTTAGACTGAGACTATTAGCTCTCAAGACTACTGCACTGACTACCTCCATCGATTGTGATGGAGGCTTAGACACTTCACTTGCATGCAAACACAAATTTCACTGCCTCAATGTGCATCCACTCTTAGAATGACATTGAGCTGTCTAAATCATAAAAGATGTCATAAGACTTCCAGCTGCTCCAGGAGAACTTCCAGCTTTTGTTAGTGATGTCTCTTTCCTAAGTCAGACCCATATGGGTGTCTGAGATTCTATCAGGCATCTCAGATTGAATTAAACACTCTAATTTAATGACTGAATTGAACTTCTTGCAAGTTAATGGTATGGTTTTCAAGCCCAGGGTTCACAGCAGGAGAATACCTACACATCTCTCAGCAGGTGTTGCATCTCTACTACAAAAACAGTGCTGCACCTCCTCCCATGCATGCACACAGCTGAGGCAATAATGATGAGCTGCAACAGCAGCAATGGTTGGACAGCAGCAAGAGCAACTTAGGTACTTCTCACCTTTCTACATGCAGGGTAATCTGGAAGAGGATTTGTCCCATCCCATTTCAGAAAACACCAGTATCGATTTGATACAGATATGAACTGGGCACTGGAGAGAAATGGATGCTATTGGGGAAGAGTTCACCTGACATTTTCTTTGGCATAGCATCATTTTTGCTCTGCAAGTGCCAGCTTCCTTTCCCTGACTGCCAAGGCAGACTACACAACCTTTTCAAATATAATTGTCTCTACTGTGAATATCAAGATCTGGTCACAACCCCCAGAATCTCAGCAGCAAGGTTGCCTCATGCTTTGTCCATCTCCTGGGGAAATGGATAAACTGGTTCAAAGAAACAGTTTGGAAAGTCTCCAGTAAATAATCTTGCCTACACTTTGGCCACTGCTGGACTGCCCCATGAAGCAGATCTGCCTCTGCCTCTCACTGAAATGCTTTTACTTCATTTTTTTTCAAGAAATTCTATATGAGGCTGGCAGCTTTTAAGGAAGGGCTTTGAGAGACAGAAATACATACATATAATCTGTGTGTGTATATGTATAAGCTTTTTCCCCACCACTCCACAGTTCTGCCCAATCCTTTTCAACGGTCCAAAGTTACAGGAGTTTCATCATTTCCATAGGAAAGCTATTCTAACATTTATTACCTTAAAAGTTCACTTGATAGTTACTCTGGGCTTAGCCTATATTTTGTTTCTGTGAGAACTGAAAATGTATCAAAAGCCAACAGTAAAATAGAAGCAGAAATAAAAGGAAGAAAATGCATAGAGGCTTACAAGAAAGAGCTTGTGGCATATGCATGAGCATAAGACTTCAAGAAAAATTTAAATTAATGAAGGTAGTTCACAGTTTAAAATTAATTATTTTTGCATTTCTTTTTCTCAAAGGTTCCTCTCAGTATTCCAAATATAAATGGTAGTGGGATTATTTAGAAACCAAGTACATTATAACTAAGGCCTATAGCAACCTCACTCAGCAGTGAAATTTGTTGTCTCCCTCTGATCCTCAGATTATGGAGATGAGGGGATGAATGTACATCAGTAAGATTCCCTACCGAGATAGTTTTTCACTCTTTTCAGTAAGAAAAAGATCAAAGGGAAAATAGCTAATTAACATACCAAAGGAGACAAAACCCCTAGAGCTTTATCGTTGTTGCAATCCAATAATAAACAGCCAAGTACAAAAAAGATTATTTGATAGTGACACACAGAATTGAAAGCCTTTGAAATGTCAGCTTCTCAAAAAAAAAATATTTTTGGAAGGAAAAAATATCCATAATTATACAGAATAATGCTTAAGCATTGGGGAGTAACTCTTCATTCCTATGAGAACTTGCTTGTAAAACTACTGTGCTTAAGAACAACAGCTTGGGTTGTCTTTATCTAAAACAAAATAAATTTTAAAAAACACCACACAAAAGGCTTCAAATCCCTTCCCGTACAAACACTCAATTCTTTTATAAATTAAAAATTAAATACAGTTGTTCTTGTTCTATTAGAAAATATCAATCTCTATTCCCAGACAATCTTCCTGCTCTTACAGACTTGAGGGCAGTGGAACACCAAGATTTCAAACAATGGCTGCCTGGGCTGGTGAACTCCTATTCCATGCTGTAAGTTCTAGGTACTTTTAGAAAGCCAGAGGCAAAAAAGACAAATTCAAGTAGTAGTAAATCATGTGAAACTCTTCCCTGGAGAAAGCAACTGCTCAGACTACATGGATGCATCAATATCAATAAAAGAAAAAGGACCGGATAATGGGCCCAAGTATATTAATTGCAGAGAAACTTCTCTGGCACACTTCTGGCTCAGAACAGCTTTCTTTCCACATCACTGTTAAAAAATTAGCACCACTCTGAGGCCATTCACAACAGATACTTGGGCATAGACAGCCTGAGTTTGGGGATAATTTTAGCTGCATGGATGGGAACAGTTACAGAATCACAGAATCATTTAGGTTGTAAAAGACCTCCAACTTCATCAAGTCCAGCCTTTGAATGCTCACCATCTTATCAATTAGACCAGAGCACTGATGGGATGTGCCTACAGGTGTTGAGGGATCTGGCTGCTGTCAGTACTTTCAATTGCCTTTAAATGATCGTGGCAACAGGTACCTGAGGAAGGAAGGAAAGTAAACATCACTCTTGTCTTCAAAAAGGGCAAGAGGGGTGATCCAGGGAACTACAGGCCAGTCACATTGATCCCTGGGAAGATGATGGAGCCACTAATCCTGGAAACTACCAGGAAAATCCAGGGACAGTAAGGACAAGAAAACCATCAGGAATAGTCAGCATGGATCCATCAAAAGGAAGACATGCTTGACCAACCTGATCGGCTTCTATGATGAAAGAACTGGTAGATGTGGGAAGAGCAGCAGATATTGTGTACCTGGATCTCAGTAAGGCTTCTAACAGTGTCTCCCTTAAGATCCTCCTAGAGAAGCAGATGAAGTATAGGCTGGATGAGCAGACTGTGAAGTGCATTGAAAACTGGTTTGCATGGCTGGGCCCAGAGGGTGGCAATCAGCAGCACAAAGTCTACTCAGTCCAGGCATTAATTAGCAAGGTACCCCAGCCTGTCACCCTGGGATACAGGCTCTAATCTTGTTCAACATCTTCATCAATAATCAGGATGATGGGATAAGGTGCTCTCTCAGCATATTTCCCAATAACACAAAACAAGGAGTGGCTGATACACCAGAGGATTGAGCTGACATACCGAGGAACTTCAACAAGCTGGAGAAATGACTTAACAGAAGCCTCATGAAGTTCAACAAGAAATGCAAAATCTTGCATCTGGGGAAGAAAAACCCCAGGCAGGAGCACATCCTGAGGGCCCACTCAGATGGAAAGCAAATTCAAATGTGGACACCAGGTTGAGTATAGGCCAGCAGTGTGCCAATGGTATCCTAGGCTTCACTACACAAAAGACTGTTATCAGGTGGAGAGAGCTGATCCTTACCCCCTGTCCAGCACTGATGTGTCCACACTTGGAGTACTCCATCAAGCTCTGGTCTCCTTCATACCAGAGAGACATGGGCATACTGGTGGAGAGTCCAAAAAAGGACCATGGGGATGATTAAGGAACCTCATGTACAAGGAGAGGGTGAGAGAGCTGGGACTCTTTAGCCTGGAGAAGACAAGGTTTGGGAGGATCTTATCAAGGAATATGAATAACTGAAGGAAGGGTGCAAAGAAAATGCAGCCAGATTCTTCTCAGTGACACCAGTGACAGAAAAAAGGCAATATGCACAAACAGAAATACAGGAAAGTTCTCCTAAACATAAGATAACACTTTTTTCACCGCAAGGGTGAACTGGAGCAGGTTGCCCATAGAGGCTACAGTCTCCCTTCATGGAGGTATTCAAAGCCATCTGGACATTTTCCTGAGAAGCTGCCTATGAGTGATCCTGCTTGAGTAGGGGATTAGACCAAATAACCTCTAGAGGTCCTGTCCAACCTCAGTCACTCTGTGGTCCTTCAATATCTTCTCCCATCAAAACTATTCTCCCTTTATTAGGGCTGCCATTGTTGTAGGAGAAAAATTAATTTCCTTTGCTTTTACTCCTCCTACTTTCTGAATAAAGATAAGTTTCAGTTTCTACTGGAACCAGTCATTACAATAAAAAAACCTCTTCATTTGATATTACAATTCTTTAATTTATTCAGCATATCTGTGTCTCCCTACTGAAGTGACTCATTGACAGCAAAACAACAGGCTCATTTCTTGAACCCTTTTCATGCAAAGCAGGGATGCTAAGGAGAGGCAAGGCAACACCCAAAACTCACTGCCTGACTCAGCCATTGAAAGCAGAATCCGTATCAGTTAATATACAGCAAATACTGTATTTCACCTTTTAGATCCTAAAACAGGCACATCCATTACACTGGCACTAGAGGATCGAGAAGTAAGAGTAAGTGGAGGACCCCAGCTTTTCAATAGAGCCTGCGGCAGTCTGGGCTATTTCAAAACCCAGTCTGCTGGAGCTAGCCCTCATGTGACCAAAAGCCACATTTTGCCACAGAAATCTTGGACCATGGACTGACCTCTGGATGTCTTTCTACAGCAAAGCAACTGTTTGGTCACAGTCATAAATTAACTCCTTGGGTGAAAAAGCTGCATCTGTATTCCCAGCTAAAATACTACAGTCACCAACTTGACACAGAGAATATCCTAAATTAAACCAGTTGGATCCAACTGAACAAAACTGAACAAAAAAGCCAATTTCAGAGGATCAGCCACCCACTTCAGTTGTGCCAAGTTTAACTTGTCAGCTATTATATATAGAGAGAAAAGCTTTCCACTGAAAAGACACAATTATCATAAATAAATCCCTGTAAGATCCCCAGGATATGACATTTGAGAGGTTAAACGTGACTACATTGTTTTAATAATGCGTATTGGTTCCTAAGTGCAGTAGGAACGTGGTGTGTATAGGTTCCTAGGTGTTGAAGAAGCCAAAATAACCACCTGCAGCTGCAGTTGGCAGGATTGCCACTGTCACCATCCTGATACACAGGTCAAAAGAATCTAAAGTCCACACCTCTGAGTCTGCCCTCATAGCCTGGCAGCAAAGGCCTTTTACCATCCTAGTGGTAAACCCAAGCACACAGGACAAGTTGGCTTGAAATCCCAAAATAACTAAAAACTCATTCTGCTCTTCAATGAAGAAATCATCCTCATGTAGTCAGCATAAGTGCTAAATCCAAATAGATCTGGAGCTGCAAAACTGGGTTTCAACAACTCCCTTCTAGTTGTGACTGAGTAGCATCCCCTATTTAAAAAGTCAGTCTAGAAAGAAAGGAGGAGAAACTTAGCAGTCAGGAAACAAACAGAATTCTTCTATGGGTTCTTTGCATGGATGCTTTGGGCAGGCTGTGAACACACCTCTGCTCTTCCAGAATTAGCCATTTCAGCGTGAATGAGATGATAAAAGTACCCAGTTTTAACCTCTATTGTTTTTCCACTTCAAAAATACTCCAGAGACTCTCAGAAAATCTTCAGGACTGCAAAAAATTTAAATGATATTTGCTTGTGTGTCTCAATTCACCCAAATGTGACATTTAGAAGTGCTTTTGCTTAAGTGGAAACAAATGTGTATTACAGACTAGGAGAGATATGATGCCATAATGACTCTTTGGCAAGCTACCGAAACATAAAAGGCTTCTGACAAATCAATATAAGAAGTGTTTTATGCAACTTAATAATTGCTTTAGCTATCCACAAGACACAAATTTTTTATGTCCATTATCTTTTCACTATAAAAGCATTAGAGAATTTAGAAATATCATGTGTGTATTTTCATGTCTGACTATTCTCATGTGTATTACTAAAAATAACCCTTTCATCAGTCATTAATCATTAGTGCTGGGCAAATACTGCCCTCATCCCAAGTAAAAATCACACACATACTTTTAGATGGCAAAATTAATTCACTTCAGTCCCTACTGTATTTATTTTCTCCCATTGTTTTAGGGAAATGTTCCTAGAGAAAGGGGAGAACTGTTGAGAAGGGCAACTATCCATGAATATCAGTAAACAGAGAGCTTAACTTACAACAGACGATAACTAAATATTTGTACTATAAACCGAGTTCAGTGTGTTGTGACACGTTGTAACATGCCACATTACTTATAAGATCAGTCAAAACCATCCACATTCTGAATAACAAACACACACAAAGAGTCATTTATGAAATGGAGAATTATTTCCATAAATTAATTTGGAACAGGTTTCCTCACATCTCTTCCCACAAAGAAGCAGCTTGTTCCACAGATAGGGTTTTTTGCTTCCATATGAGTAACCAGGAAAGTATTTGACCCTTGACAAATGATTTTGAAAAATGAACATGTTTTTAAAATATTCCAATCTGCTCATGGGCAAATTCATCAGCAGAACAGCAGGCAAAATATTCTACCTTCATTACTTTTTACTATTTAGCCATCTATTCTAATGTCTCTTCGAAACCTCACTCTTTATAATGCCTCTGCTCCCTCCCTCTTCAACTCCAACTGCAGCAGTAGAGGCTTTTGTAAAAACCTCCTGTTGATAGCATTCATTACATGCTAGTCTGCAAAGTGATGAGGTAGAGAATGCTTGGAATTAAAATAGGAAAATGATTACTACAGAGGAAATGCAGTGGCAATAATTATCAAGTACACTAAGTTTTCACTGTTTGATTACGAATCTCAACCAGCTACCATAATTTTGAGGTGATTGGGGTGGAGGAAAAAAGTATGTTTTTTATGCTTTTTAAGGCTTTGCAATCCCTCACTTCCTCTTTATGTCAGGCTTATCCTCTAAATTAATATTGCTCAGATTGTAAAGTCAAGCATTCCAGTGCAAGTAAATGCCAAAATTAAGTTTTCCTGAAAACATTAATTCAGTTGCTTATAGATACACATTGTGCCACACTCTTTAATTACTTGATGACATACTATTTTTTCCACATAGTCCTTGCCTTGTTCTGTACTCATGCTTGATGGTGCTCTCTTAATGAGTAAGCAATTCAACCTTTTCCTTTATCCTCCATATTCAGTGTGGCCCCAATGCTTTACTTACAGCAAGCTCTTGAAACCCTGCTAAGAAGATGGAATTAATTTTCTCATGGGCTTTTCTATGGCTGTCATCACTATCATATGTTAAATATTCATTAGGCCAGAGAGAGAGAGAGAGAGAAAGAGAGAGACAGAGAGATGCTGTAGTTTGATGTTTGGAAAACTCACCTGGGAGAGACCTCCAACACAGTATCTGCTCCTATGAATACTTAAATAGCATGCATTGAACAGAATATTCCAAAATGAGACACTAACCTGGTACTTGCAAACTCCTGGTTACAGCAGTCATCAGAAGGGTGAGAAGCTTGGGTTGGAGACCTTCCCTACCAGGCAGAAAGGGCTTGAGAGGGTTCCATATCACATATCAGACTGCTGCTTGCTTTTCCAACTGAAGACTACTGTGGGTAACACACTTAACTACAGGAGGTGGCTTACCACTATGTGAAGAAAAGAACAGCTGGCTTTTCTCTAGCTGAAGGCAACTCTCCATGGCCTGCTCAGGAAGCTCGTCACCAGACTTTCTGTTTCCTTCAGACTCTTCTTGAACATCCAATTCCCTCCATGTCCCCCACCAGTTCCCAGCATATAAGACTGTAAGCCTTTAATGGTAAGTAAGTACCAGTGAAGGACCTAAGCCTAGCCTACTCCATAAGGACCTTAAAATAGGGCAATCCTTCTTCAGGCCCATGTTTCCTAGCAGTCAGTGCACACGATGTTACAGCACTGCATAAGGCACAAAGGCATCTGCCCCAAGCAGCTCAGCACTCACAGCTCAGCACTCACCTCTTTCTGCATGAGGTGTTTAACAAACCAGCTCTTGGTGAGTTAAACAGCCTTAGAGTGTGGACAGGAGCTTGAGGCTGAAATACACAACTCTTTTGTTTTTTAGGCAAAGAACCAAAGTAGGCTGGAGCATCTGTGCGTCTTTCCTCCCATGCTTAATCACAACCCTGCCTAATCTAGCAGTATCCAAAGGAGGAGAGAATAACACTACTCCAAAACATTTAGAGTCTCTTGACTCAGGTGACTTCCTGCTAAGCATAGTACTGGGTCACGTAAACAGCTTTTTAGTTGGGAGAGATTAGCAGCCTGTTAGACTGGCTGTAGATGAATGCAGCTGTCTTTGCCTTTTAAATTTGTTCTCAGCTATGACAGTGGTAAACACCAGTTTTGCCAAGTGAGAATCAACCTCCACCCACTTTAATTTAACTTCTTTCTCATTCAAATAAAACTTATTTATGTAATGCCTCCTTCACAGTTTCTTACTCGTTTGAGGGCTTGGTTTCTTAATTGCAGAGGACTGAAATATTTCAAGTGATTTTCTTTTGCTGGAAAATATATCTTATAAGCAGATTTCAGCCTGCTGTCTGTTCTTTTTTCTACCCTCCATGTCTGCCTGTGCTCCATATAAAGCATTTTTGTAGATTTCAGACTTTTTTTCCATGGAATTTTCCACCTTTCCCTGAAAATCATCCATTTGGGAATTTCAGCTTCTCTTTTAATTGTCAGAGCACACATTTAATTTGTCATAGAAACACAAGCTTTCCCACATCTAACATCCCAATATAAATTTAAATGAACACTGATGGAGACAAAAATAATCTAAAATTTCATCTTCCTGCTGGGGAGCTATTGGAAAGATTACAAGAATATGAAAATCTTTTCTCCAAAATTAGTAATAAACACAAAAGCAATTCCTGACTCATCTCACCTATATCTCCCAGCTGGTCATCAGGTGATAGTAATGCCTAATTACCATTAACAAGGGTCAGATTTTAACCGGTGTCCTTAACTCTCAACGTTTTATCTGAAAATTACCAATTCTTTGAACTGTCCAGATGGTTTAATAGGCTCTTTTATTCACTCACATCTAATTACTTGTCTCCTCCAAATATTTGGTTATATTCATTAGAACACTGTGTGCTCAGGAAATACCAGTCAATTCATAAAACCTTTACTGAAGGTTACAGTTTAAACACCCTATTTCCTCCCCACCGTATTTGTCATTCATTGGTCCAGATTCCCTCAGCAGGCTGTGGACCAGTGTCATTGAAAGGTGAAGTCTTAGACTATACAGACCTAAAAGTCCAATTATTGTAACTCTGTCACCAAAGGGCATCTGAGAATTGGTACTGTTTAGCAGCTAGACAGTAGCCTAACGAGCAGCATGTCTGAGTTCCATCTCAGGGCTCCACAAAACACATGTGGCACTGTGTAAATAGTGCATGGGGACCAGAAAACAACCAAATAAAGAGCTCCCAGAGATATAATTTGAACCGAACACATGGTGCTGGTAATGATTGGCATTTGAGTGCATGCTGAGCACAGGGTTAAAGGAATAAACAAGATTACACTATAATAGCAGGGAAAAGGATTGTGAGGAGAGCACGTGACACAACATATAATGAAGTAATTATTTGTATGGGAAGGTGAGTCATGCCTGACTCTTTGGATGTGTGCTGTGTGCTTCTACACAAAGAGCAGACAGACCTATGCTTCCTAGGTGTCCTAAAAAAAGGAACCTGTCTTACCCTTTGAGTACTAAACCAACCTCATGGTGTCTGCAAGAAATATCAAGCTTGGAATAGGTTTTTCCCTAAAAAGCCTCAGTTGTCATGGGGTCCCCAAATATCTGAAGTACAGAAGAGCCAGCAGGAGCCTGCACAAAAAAAAAAAAAAAAAAAGTAGATGATAGCAGAAGCGGCCCAGCAAATAGTAACTCTAATGGATTTTTCTTTCTCCCTATCTGTGGCTGTACCAAGAACCTTGAGTTTGTTCAAAGTCACTCGCATTAATCCTCCCCTGCTCTATTCCTACTTACTGGAAAAACAGAAAATATTTCATTATGGGCTGGTTACTAATAATTTCTTTAGCACATACAGGTTATCTAAATGAAAACTGTGAAAACTGTAATCAGAATAATAACCAAAATTGTCCATTTAAATATATCAAGGGCCTGGAGTTAGATAACAACAGTATCCGGCTCCTGGGGGCCATCACTCTTGCCATGTCCTCATTTTATCACTAGCAGCCCCAGGAGAGCCCTGCCCAGCCCCAGAGGCAGCCAGGTGTGCACAGAGTAACAGGTGATCCTGCAGGAAGGGTGGGGAAAGACAAAGACCTGCTCTTGCTGGTGGGCAGCCACAACAGAAGCAACTGTGAATGAGGATTTGTCTCCCCTTCTCCTCCAAGGCTGGTAACCTCCTCACACCCCCTCGTCTCTCTACTGAGACCCACACTTAATGAGATGGAGGACAAGGAGAGAGTTGACTCCTGTAGCGCGTTCCAGCTGTCTTCTCCGTGATGCTCTGCTGCTATCCTTAGTACCTGAGTGGGCATTGCTTCCAAACAGCTTGGGGACAACATCCTCTGGGAATTTCATACAGGCAAAGAATTCAGCATAGACTTACTCAGTAATGTCAAGGCTACATCTCCTGCCATCCTTACAATGTCCAAGCTCCAGAACACAGACTTGTCAGAATGATGGGTATGCATCCCAGAGAGTAGAACCTTTTCACCCTGCAGCATTCAGAAAGGAATGGAATCTTCATGGAAGGCTGAGGAGAGGAAGTGAGATATGAAGTTAGTAACCCAGCTAGTATGTATCTCACCTGCATTCAGTCTAAGCTCTGGGCTCTCAGGACTATGTCCTTCTTCATTTACACTCAGGATGTGCCCAAATGGTGTTTATTCCCTTACTGTGAATTCATAAATGTTATTTAAAACAATCCATCACAATTGGTAGCTCAGGTTACACTCTTCAGAATGATGGAAGGTGTGAGTAGGATTCTGTTGCGCTAAGGAGAACCCTGAAAAAAACCTTTTCCCCAAAGTGAGTGCCTAACCACTGCACTATTATGCAGAAAACTGGCAGAGATATTGCCTCTTTTGACTGTGGGATTGAGGGTTTTTTTCTCCCCACACTAGAATAACATTTTTACAGCTGCAGGGATTCCAGCTCAGTGCACTGCAAAGGGAGCACAGGGTAATCCCCGAAATCTGCAGAACTGCTGCAAGAGCATGGGGAGGGGCAGAGGGTCATTCATCTCTTTTTGCTCAGTGCTCCCCCACTCAGTCAGTCCATGGGTGGGTTTGGATTCCAGCCCAAGGCATTTTGCCTCCCTCACACACAGAGGAGGGAGTATGTGTGTCTGCTTGGGGGTTGTGTAGTACATAATGAGAATCAAACACTTCATTTCTAATAACATCTGGCTTCTCCTGTTTAAGCCATAGTTTTTCTCTCTCTGATAGTAAGTTTTCTACTTGTTCATACTTAAATTATGGAAAAACATACCATTCTATGTAAAACAGATTAGAGATATTTTAAAACCATTCCACCACCCAAAATCAGTTGCACAAGCTAAAAACCAGTGCCAAAGGTTAATAATCTAAATTAACAGAATTTTGCAGCCAATTTATATTGTCAATACATATTTTAAGAGACAGAGTCTTCAGACTTATTCTGTGAAACTGTCTGGATGAGAAAGTACTCACTGGCCTCTTCTCTTTTTCTTGTCATCTCTCTCAGTCACCACCTTAATCATAAGCCATCTCTTCAGATTTCCTTCATAAAATGATCTCTCCATCTATCTGTCATCCAGCCTTGAGTGAAGTGGCTCTTTCACTCATCTGACAGAAGTAGAGTTGGTTTGCCAAATTTCCATCACTATCACTGCATGGCACAACTCTGGGATATTAATAAATAGTTTATTACCTAGGGCCACCCAACATGGATTACTTTGGGAGCATCTCTTATCTTAGTGCAACAATTATAGCATTTAATAAGTTAAGGAATATAGTGTATGTAGGATTTCAGGAAATCCTTTCGCAAGGTTTTCATTCCTTAGTTGAGATGCAGGGCACAACTATATAAGGATTAGCTCATCCTTCTCCCAACACATGCTTCTTTGATGATACCACATCCTTCTATCTTCCTCTGTGGAACAGAAATGGAGAAGAGTCACGCTAGGGGAATTATTAGCCTCAGCCTCCTTTATACCTTTAAGGCAATTACATACCAAGACAAGAGTATCTAATGTGCAACACTTTCAGCATGTGTAGCTTAGGTAGTTTTTTGAAGACATGAAAACCTCCAGATGTATTCCTCTTTTAAAGACTGCCATATGCTATAAACCTTAAGCCAGGTTTAATGCAAGTGTTGATTTTTAAAGTGTTTTGAAGATGGAACATGTTTTCAAATAAAATGTATGGGCATTTTTTTTTACTCTGGACAGAACTCTGTGAACCTTTTTTTCCCCCTGGTGGAGAACTAAAGGCAGAATTTCCTAATAACCCAGGATAATTAATTTGTTTGTTTGTATGTTTTAATTTGACACTCAGCACCATGGTATCTGAATGGAATATTGTTGCAATGGAGGAGTGAGCATACAAAATAGTTTGTGGAGAGTGACAATTTTCAGCCCAGTTCATTAAAAAACAAATACTTCTATACACATATCTTTTGCACAGTACCCGGGACAGGGCAGATAATGTATGTGTGATTTCTGCCAGAGATGTTCCAGGGAAAGCCACTCCAAATGCATCAGTCATAGTCAAGATGTAGGGAGGAAACCTGTTCACATATTTCTGAGCAGACATCTCTGGCATCACTGCCTAAAGTGATAGGAGACTGGGCATAAGAAATAGGCACAGAAGGCGTCAATGTTCCTCTGTATTAATCAGGCAGAGCTCCTTGAAAATTTCCCATCAACATGATTTTTTGAAGGAAAAGGGTGTGTCAGATAGTTATAAACAGAAGAACACCTATCTCTATGTATTTTCCTGCCTGACCAATCCTGATCTTTGTTCAACTTCATCAGAACTGCTCTTCTCTCTCATAGGTAGAGCTTCTCAGAATCACACCTCCACTCCCACAGTCAGCTTTCTTCTTCCTTGGCACCTTTGCTATGAAGTATTTCTCCCCACTCCCTCTATCCATTTATACTTTCTTTTTGTCTGTCAGTCCTTCTGACTTCAGCTTTGTTGAGAAATTTCCCTCTAAATTTCCCCAGATTAAAACCACTTCCTACCAAGTAATCCATCACTTGGTTAACCCTCCTAGAAGTGCAGAATTGAAAAATTGCTTTGTCCAATGACACTCTGCCTTTACTGGCAGCCACTCAATGTTGCTAGTGTTCTCTTGCTATTCATACATTAGATGCAAGAATTTTTCCTATTACAAACCATGGATTTCATTCTACTAGATGAAGAAAAGCATAAAAGAGAAAAGCATAAAAGAAAAGCATAACCGAGAACAAAACCATATCCTCAATATGAATTTTTTAGCTAAACACTATGCATGGCAAATTCTCATTATCATTCTGACCTAGCCTTTGTACACAGGCAGGATGTCTTCACTGGACAAAAACTGTCTCCATGGGAAAGCATCTCTCTTACACACAAAACCACAGTTTCCGTCAGGAGAACAAAACCAAAACCTTCAATTTTCCTCCTCACATTCTCAGTTACAACTTTCTGTTCCATCAGGATTTTCCACAGCAAAAAGACTTGTCTCTCAAGCTGTTGTATCCAAGGGGCTTTTAGGTCATAGCTCACGGAGTTTCACCTGGCAGCAAACTGGAAGAGATAGTAGAATGCAGGGAGAGCAATATTGCAATGGTGTTTAGTGACCAGCCCACTTCTATTTCTAGCAGGTATTTATATATCCTTTTAAAGCAGAACATGTTGCAGAAATCTTGCTTGGAACGACAAAGACATGAGTAAGTGTGACAAGCTCCTTATCAAAGAAAAAAAGTGTTTCAGTCCTCTGTCCAAATAGATTTCAAAAGACACAATGAGACACAGGTTTTGTCTGGAAATGGACACAGAGTGACAGGTCAAGTCTGGCTTTTAACTGATGAACACAGAGTAAATAGGAAAAAAATTACTCCAACAGACAATTTAGACACCAACATTATCCAGCTTTCCTGATACTTACATAACCATTTCTATCTTGCCTAATCTGTTCATCCTAGTCAAGTGGGGTCAGGAAACATTAAATTCTTCAACAAAATAAAAACCAAAGCAGCACTTCCATTAGCAATGCTGACATCCTTGATGGCTCACAGCCTAACCTGGTGGAGCAGCTAAGTCTCTGAAAGGAATGAAACACATCTGACCTTCCAGAGTCTAAGAAGCAGAATATTCCCTTTGAAGAGGAGCAGATAAAACACCTGTACACACACAGACACATATGTACCTACATGGTCTGCACTGGCAGAGGGTGGTGGTGCTCCAGCCACCCTGTCCCTGCCTGGGTTGTGTGCAGGGTGAACGTCTTACCCGGCCTGAGTGGAAGCTGTCATGGCTGTACCCAGCAGTGCAGCACTGCCCTTATTCTCCACGAGACACTGAGGGTACCTCTCCAGCTGCCACTCCAACACCACTCAAGTCTATAAATCCAGCAGCATATCTCTTATACCTCTGCAGATGTCAGAGGTGCATTCATGTATCTAATACAGAAAAAACAAAAACCTGTTTCAGTCACTTGTATCATTCCCTTGGGGAAATACACAGTCTGAGACTAACATCTCTAAATTTAGGAGCAGTATTCAGCCGACTAAACCAAACAATGCAGTGCCATATCCGGCAGTCTTCAGTAGCTAGGACAGTCAGGTGGAGCGTCCCAAAGCACCTCTAGTGGCAGGTGTGGCAGGATGTCTACCCCCCTCCTCTCTACCACAGATAGCTGGTGCATAAAGAGACAAGCCAGCCTGAAAGGCTCAGCAAGGGGTCATCTCTGGTGCCTAAAGGGCTCAGAGCTCAGCTAAGAATCAACATCTTAGTCTGGAGAGGATGTGGGAAGAGTAAAAAGAAATATTCTTTACTAAGAGACACTGTTTGACAAAGTATAAAACACACACGAGTTATCACAGTGGCAAAAGCCTTCTACACACACACCCTGCAAGTGTGAGAGACCTGGACACAGGTTCCACGGTTGCTTCTCTGGGGTTGAGGGAAAGGATCTCAATGTGTGCTACACCATCAATTGGATGGCAAGATACATTGAATCTGAATTTATATTGCTTTTTCACTAGCTGTAACATTAACCGGGCATGTACCTTTAACCTCGTAATGTATATATCTTCTGGTAGTTTCTCTTTTGTTCTTATTCCTGTGTAGTTTGTTTCAAGTCTTATGTGCATTAGTTTTCTGTCTATTAAATAAATAACTCATTCTATAATAGACCCAATCAGCAGCCATTATCAAAGAACTTGTAAATGAGAGTGGGTTTTGGGGTGCTGGCTACCTCAATTAAGATATTGCCTGCTGCCAGAGGCTGGGCAAAAGGCAAGGACTTATCTAAAGCCCCACATCCATTCATAGCAGCAGCAGACTGTTGTTTAGCTCAGATGTTTACCTGTGACCTGTACAATTCCCATTGTAGTCAACGCCAATCCTGACTCAAGTCAGTTGCACATACATACACTTGGAATTAAATTTAAGATGTTCTGTAATGTGGAAGACACTCGTGTGTGCAGGATGGATATGACAGCAGGCCTACAAGAAGCAACAACTTTCCATAGCAGCAAGTGAAACCAGGGAGGGTATCTCAGGGAATCTGAAGCATCACAGAGTCCATGTGTGGGCATCTGAATTCGGTTGCCAGTCAGTATATTCAGCAGGGCCTAGAAAGTGACTCAGATAATGAGGAAAAGCTGCAACAGGGTTTTAGTAAGATTACAGTAAACACCTTAATTTAGACAGCAACATTTAAGAATCTCTATCTGGAGCTGAATTCCATTTTACTGATCAGAAAGATGCAGTCAGAGCAGACACAGGATCCAGTTTGTCTACCTTTTAACACCACATCTGCAAGCCTTGGTTCAGAATGGCAGGAGAAATTCTGGGTCACTACATCACTCAGCACACTTGGACAGTTGTATAGTCCTTGTAAAAGGGAAAAACTAGGATGAAATTCTTCCAATACCACATCTGTCAAAGTGGTGTGGATACGGACACTGATGTCCCACTCACTATACAGAGCTGGTAATTAAAATGATCCTAGCACTTGCACTGCTTTTGCCACCTATGTGATGACCACATCACTTACCTTAGCTGACCCCAAAGCTAAGAGTAACTAATAAGGCAAATTATTCCATGATTCCTGGAGGTAAAAGTAGCTGGTTTGCTATAATTTCTGATCTCTACTGTTTAAGAAAGACTCAGTTTATGACCAAACTACCAGGAGAACAAAATTGTCTTTCCTTTTCTCACTTTACTATTAAACTGCTTAAATTGGAAGTCACTAAATGGGTAATGAATGCCCCAATGCTATAATAGCTCCCACCATGACCTGCAGGTGTGCATTTAGTCTTGGAGAGATGGAACAGACTAATCAGAGAAGATATTAGGTCTGCTTATTTTTCATAGATTCCATTGAGATTCAGGTCAAATAAAAATATGTCAAATATTTAGGTTGACGTCTACCAGAGGGCAAACCAGAGAATTCTACCTGATACATTTTGTCAAGAAAAGAGAAGTTCTTCCATTGTGGCAGTGAATATCAGTAGGACAAAGAGAGGACTACCACAGCTGCACTAGAGTTCCTACACGACTAACAAACTGCCTGTGGGCAGGTATATGTAGGGAAACATCTCCATTCATAACATCAAACCAACAGCAACACTCCAGTTATTTATAAGTTTTGTGTTCTTCTTGCTTGTGACCTAAATTTACAAGTCTGAGGTTAATTTTCATCTTGCTGGAGTTCACTGCTTTTGGAAACATTAAATGTTTCATTGCTATGTTGGATTCTGGCTTCTGCAGACTCTACTGTCATCCTGTCACCTCTGTGCATTCCCTTTAGGTGATGCTAGATCTACAATCTATTTCATTCTGCAAATAAACTGCCTGTGTACTGGCACTTGCTAGTCTACTTTAAAAACCTTTCTTCCAACAGTAGCTGACAAGGACTGGGCAACTAGTCAAAGGCATTCCCCTTTGGGGACCAGGAAGGCTATGCCTAGGAGATGTGAAAGGAAAAGCCAAATTGTGTTAAACTCTGGTATTAAGAGAGCCAGGAAATGAAGGAAAGCAAAAAAGAAGGAGTTGAAATTAGTGTAGTAATTGCGTTTTAGTTGTTGTTATTACTTATACCTACTGTTTATTCCCAAAATCATAAGCATGAAGAATAAACATGCATCTATCCAGATTAGACCAATTTTTTTTAAGGTGCTAAGCTGTACATATAACTATAAAGGAACTAAAAAAAATTAAAATTTACCTCCACTAAATGTTCTGAAAAACCTAAAACAGACAGTGCTGTGTTGGTAAACCTTTTTTACTCTTTGCTCATTATTAAATGAATATATTTATTATTTATAGGAAGATATTATCTGCCTTAACTGCCTTGGCACTTTAGGACCTTCAGAGCTAACTTAACAGTCTTTCGGGACTAATCTTGATAAAAGACAGTGGGGTTTTTACCTGCAAAGCCCTGGGGGTTTGCCAGCACTGAGAACGGCCATCACAAATGTACGGACAAACACAGGTTAACTGATGGGGCACTGAATGTTAATACCCAAGGCAGACAAGGACTGCTTTGTGCCAGATCGCAGCGCAGCCGCAGCTAGCTGGCACACACCTAAGCACGGCATCGCTGCCACCTGAAGCAAACAGTGCGTTAGATAGCCAGAGACTAAAACATTAAATTATACTCGAGCAAAAGAGCTGCCAGAAGGACTTGTGGCCATGCTAGCCCTCTGTGGGCTGCCAGCGCAGGAGGCTCAGGGGCAGCAGGGCGGGAAGGAGCCGGTGCCCGCTGTCCGCGGAGCTGTGCGAGCAGCCAGCAGATGGTAGCAGCTGTCGGTCACCACCAACCTGAGCTGGATTCCTGCCACAGCCAGGACGCAGAAACACTCTGCCTTTGGGGACCAGCGTGAGCTGCTCAGGCTCACGGCAAACAGCCTTTGCTACAGCTGATCTCAACCGATAGGGCACAACGCTCTCGGAAATAGTGCTGACCTATATGTGGGCTTCGTAAGCTACGCTGTTCGCTTGAGTCAATATTCAGGGGAAAAGGAACACTGGGACAGAACTGCATTGTCAGAGTGTGTGAAAATGTTCTGAACAGATGGAAAGACAAGAAGAAAAAGACTGTCTTGTCTATCCGTGCCTTTGAAAGAGGGAAGTTAATAGAATAAGAACAAAAGGGTTATTACATATGTGCAGAACTTTCAAAAATCTGTATCCCCATGTTTTCAAAAACCTGTCAAGCGTCTTAAACATTAATTATCTTTATGAGGAAAATATAAAAAATGCAATCATCATGCTATGAGGAATACATGAAAGGAGCAAATATCTCACTGTTGGAGAAAATAATGCCAAGATTTCTTTTACAGGAATACTCTCTGGTCCATGATGACTGTTAGTGATCGAAAATTATTAGCTTGAAACTACAGGATGTGTCTTATAAAAAAATTTGTAAATTTAATAACATACTTTCTGCATAAATTAAAATATTTTAATAGAATGTACTTGCTAAATAGTTGAATAAATGCTAATTGAGGGAAACATCTGCTCTGAACAAGAGCATTTACCACAGGCAAAGTGCTTGTCTGCAGTAGCAGTTTGCATGAGGAATAACAGGATGCAAAGCCTCAAACTGTATTTTTACTCTGACAGGGAGTTTAAGGATATGGCACATCGAGTTTAACACACATTGTGTCCCTGATTTCCATACCATACTTGCTTAGTTTTCACAGGAAAAAATGAAGGAGGTGGGAGGAGGTGGGAAGGAGATGTTGTAAATGATAAGAGATGACACTCAGAAGCTTAAACTTAAGTATTTAAGTCACACTGTAGTTTTCTGGCTCTCCATTTTCTTCATTATCTCCACTAATAAAGGATATTGGTCACATCTGTACATCCTCAGAAACACCTATGTCATGCTCGCCTGCTGACTGCGAAGAAGGTAGGACTTGCTTAGAGGTCCTGCAAACAGCTTTCTATCAAAAAAGAGGGCACATGATGCAAATGCAGCCTAAAGAGTCTCTGTCAGCCTTCTCAGTTTTTCAGAGCTGCCAAGTTATATGGGTTTGGAATCTTTTATTTTTTTTTTCTTTTTTTTCCCCTCCTTTTAGAAAAGCAGCATCTCTGTCCCTGAATAGACCCAGAGAGCAGAGCTGCTGAGTAAGAGGACTGAGAGCTGGTGTAGATAATAGCAAAGCCCTGCCTGCCATTTTCACATCCCTACTAAGCTGTCTTTAATAAGCATCACAATTAGCTTCTGATAGCTGCTCGGAGGCTTGCACCGAGCAGGCTGCCTGGCTGAGTGTGGGTCTTATTAGTGAGTTGTCTCTTCACAAAACTGCCTTCACAAGTGACACTCTTCTCAGCAGCCTCCGCGGAAGCGAGGGACTGAACCCATTCAGAGGCTGAACAGCAAAGCCTGTACCCTAAAGGACACGATAACAGGAAAATAATGTAAAGGAGAATGAAGGAGCAAGGACAGGAGTGCACAGGAGAAGCTGTGCTGATGCCAAAGGGAACATGATTGTCATAAGGGTGTTTTTTTGACCTCTAAGCTATCAACCTGATCATTTTCTCTTGGGCTAAATATGCTTACAAGCTAGTTTCAGCAACAAGCAATTCTCGTGCCAACATCTGCAGCTTATAGATATGAAAAAAAAATAGCCTCTTTTTAAAACATTGATTTATTCTCCACAATAAAATAAAATTATGGTGTTGCTGAAAATAACAGCAGCCCACAGTTCTCAAATACCTAGTAAAAACAATTTGACTGGCTGACCTCTCGCCTGTGTTTCCTGATTATGTTGTCACTAAAATCTAGTTATAATGATATTTTCTTTATTAAATTATGTGCTCCTGGCAGGTGTGCCTGCTTTTGTAAAGGACAAAGAGTATAATGCATGATCTCAATGCAGTTAAACATCTAAGTCCTCTTTAAAATAGACATTGTGTAAAACAAAAACAATGCCAAAATGAAAAATGTACATGTATTGAATGAACTAAGTTTAAAACAGGGATTGGGGTTTTTGTTTTCTCTTATCATTATTATGTTATGCTGCATGTAATGATACTCCAGACATCATAAAGGACTTCACACAAAATTCTGCATTTATGGAATAATTTTTTTCTAACCTCCAGCTGAGAAAATGTCTTTTAGTTTCATTTAAATCTGATCATTATTTTCCTTCCCATTCTGCATACATACTCCCTGACACAAAATCTCTCAACAGAAAAGTGAATGTACGGGCAATTGCAGTGTTTTGTTTGAAGACTTATACTACATAATTCAAGGTTTAATTGAACTAAAAGGCAAAACTGACCAATTTCCAGTCTTTGTCTGAAAAATCAAACTTGTTCTCCAGAGTGGTCTCTATCAAAGAAGCATCAAAGTGAATATAAAGCATAATTTTTCTACCAATGTCATATATTCTACAACACTTCTCTGTTGGATCTATATATACAGACATCTACATAGGTGTAGCCAAATTCATACCTACTAGAAATGCTTTCAGCAAATTTAGGACGGTTACATCAGCTAAGATCTTGACCAATAGTTTTGGGTAATGCAAATTCAATATTCTGAAATTGCAATGATGCAGGCACTTCTAATAGGAATAATTATGTTGGCAAGCCCTCCCTAAATGGTAATATAATAATAGTTTCATTCTGAAATCTCTAAGAGCTGTCCTCAGGGGAAGATCAAGGATTCACAGCAGCACAGACAAAATCAAATTTTACTGTCCCAGGAATGAGGACAAATTCTTGCAGTCTCAGTAAGGATAAGGAAATGCAGTGCCGCAGTAGCCCCGAGCTCCACCCTGCCGCAGCCAGCTGCTGAGGGTGCAGAGGAGCTGGCACAGGGGAGGGTGGATAGTGGGGGTGGCCATGCAGGCAGTGGGATCACAGCTAACCACTGATGGGGACATGGACATCCACCAGTCACGGCATTCTGAGTTGCTCAGGAAAGATTACACCAACAGGAGAACTCTGCCCTGCCTCAGGTGAGCCTGTATTACCTCACCTTATGAGTTCAGCAGTGCAGTAGCCACTATGACACCAAAAACATCCTTCTCATTCTTTCCCTTGCCTTCCTGGCATGATTTTTCGGCTGCCATGCCAGTCCTGGACATGTTTGACCATGCTGAAAAGTGCCCCAGAGCAGTTCTGTAGAATAGCTCTCCGGCAAACTGAAGCATCTTGATCAAGCAAGCTCCACTTCAGATGAGAGCAAAATGCAAAAGTATGAGCTTTTAACAGCCAAGCGAGACAATCAGACAATGCCATCTGACAGAAGTGACCAAAACCGAAGCACACACCAACCCTGGAGGAATTTTTTTCTGCACTGAATCATCTCACTTGCTTATGTCCAACAATGACATAAACCAGAGCCATGAAAACAAGCTTTCTTAAGCCTTCTGAAATGTTTGAATCTCAGGGTTTCGGCTCAGTCTGACCCTCGGTGAAATCTTGACATCTGCAAATACAGGCCTTTCACATGCAAATAGAGGGATGTAAATAGGGAGTGCAAGCATTTTGGAAATGCTTTGACATATACTGGGCCCTTAGACCAACTTTTTCTGTGGTGACTTTTTTCTCAGTAGTTAAAAAATGTTAAGACATATGCCATACAACATTGTCAGGGATTCTTCCCCTCACTACCCATGTGCCCAATGATTTAGATGGAAACATATTCAAAAGGGTCATTCACCAATCTCCCTGCAGGCTTAAATATTTTCAACTCAGTGTCAAAGGGTACTAGAATGGGAGTGATACTCTGTCCAGTCCTTTTCACAATACAAATCATCCAAGCCATACAAGCAGAGAGTGTGTGAAAAAAACACGGACAAGCCTGATGTTATTGTAAGGTTTCAGTGTTAGCATGCTTGTGCTGGGAAAGGGCTCTGCTCAGGTTCTCCTGTGGTGATGAGAGCTGCCTCTGCATACAGCACGTTTCCAGACCCTGTGGCCCTGTAAAGGCAACTGCATGCCTTCAGCAGATAATTCAGATTTTCCCTGCTGCAGCCCTCACTCTCATTCCACGTTACAGTCTGAGTGCTAAAATGACCCCCAGGTCTTTGTATGCTGGCTTTATTTTTGCTCTTTTAGATGTGAAATTGTCAAAGAGCACTCTTAGAGACTTGCTGTAATTTCATGATCAATTATGATTTGTCAAAATTACCTTGGTCCTCTTTTTGGGGTACTGGTTACTTTCCATCTCATTCCAGCTGGTATTTCTTTGGTCAACACATGGACCTTCTCATTCAATAACTCCTACTATCTAGTTAATTTAATATTATTGAAATGCTGGCATTGGCCCAGAAAACATGATATAGTCTGATTTTGGCTTAGATTCTAATTTCCTCTTTCATGGAACTCACAGCACTTAAAATTTCACCAGTTGAAGAGCCTTTGGCAAGTCAGTTTATTTTTGTGCTTTTGATATCAGATTTATAGTCAGGTCCCTAAGAGCTTTAATGACTACAAGGTCTTCTCCAGGGAAAGTCTCTCAGTAAGAAAGATTCTTGGAAGAGTTTTAACCTTTCTTAACCACAAAAGCATTGTAAAATTCCATCTTAAGGCAATATGTGACTGACAGTTTTTCCATTTTATTGCAATAATCTTGCAATCCTGCTTTACAATACATCTTAATCTTCCACTTTCTTCTGCACTATTGGATTGAGATCACCAACATCAATAAAGAAGCAGAAACAGCATCTACTTATATTTATCAGGAGGAAAGAATTTCCGTTGACAGTGATGAAGAAAGATTAAATTCTTGTTCACTTTCAGGCTATTCCTGGGGATTTGCTGATATGTTTTAATCTGATGGATTTTCGCAGGACCTATAAACAAGCTAAACTAAAAATCAAAACAAAAAAACCCTACAAGGACCCTACTTAACAAAGTTTTTTCTTCAATTCACTGTATAAATCTTTCTCATACACTTTTCCTTAGTTTCTCATTTCCAGATTAGAAATCAGTGCGTGCTTTGCAGACACAAATGTTTGTAAAAAGCACTGTAAAATATAGAGGTGGTCAAGACACTTACTGCATGTATGTAGTGATAGGGAGGGAGGGAGGGAGGGAGGGAAGGAGGGAAGGAGGGAAGGAAGGAAGGAAGGAAGGAAGGAAGGAAGGAAGGAAGGAAGGAAGGAAGGAAGGAAGGAAGGAAGGAAGGAAGGAAGGAAGGAAGGAAGGAAGGAAGGAAGGAAATATGACTGCATGTCCCCAAAGGGTTTAAATCTGGCTTATTTTTCCCATGCAAATAGGTCACAACTCTGAAGGACCAGACAGCATTAGCTTCAGGTCTCTATGAGCAAACCATTTATTGGATGCAGCAAGCATGAGTACATTTAGGGGATGCATACTCCAGTTTCAGCTTGGCATGCCCTGACCCTTTCTTCTTCCTGCTAGCTCTGCTGTGCAAAACATACAAATTTTTATAACACCCAAGTTCAAAGAACAGCATGAAAATTTCTTTAAAGTATTTTGTTTGCTTGCTTTACTTTCCTTCTTTCCTTCCCCACTTGACCACATTTTCATTTTCAGTGGAAAGCTTCTGTACAAGAAGAAAACCAGCTTTGAAGAAAGTTGGTTTTCTTCTTGCTAGACTAAGGTAATCAGGCCTCTTTTCAAAATCTGGATGTATTTCAGGAAGACATAATTTCACCTGCTGTGCATGATCCCATAAGGATGGACTGGCCTGATAATTTTATGTTCTTATGTTACAGAGCACTTGCCACTAAGGTAGAGGCGCAAAGTGTGATTTTACTGTTTCAGTCTTGCAGAAGGGGAATTCAGGCCAATATTAAATATCATCTTAGAATATCATACTCTGTTGTAATAGCCTGAAGAAATGTGCAATACTCAGCTTCGCAGTCAAGCCTTAAGACAGCAATACTTCTGTTGGTTTCACTGGTGCAGCAAGCAATAGATCCAGCTGAAATCAGGAATTAAAGTCAGGGAAAACACAGCCTGGAGATTCAGTGGAAAAAAAAAATGTAAGCCTGGCTCACCGCAACTTGCTACCTCATGTAATCATTGTCATTTCTACAGGACGCTGTGTAAATAGGAATCTGTGACATGGAGTGTCCTGACCAAGAAACATTTTGTACCCACATTACGTAAATGTCAGACAGAAGATACCGTGGCTCCTGCATGGCCAAAGTTTGTATTCAGGTCAGAGGATCTCTCCAAGGGCTTTAGCAAGGCTTTTGGACCACTAGAAATGGATCTACAGGCCTCAAGGATTGGTGGAGAGGGGTTCTGGCATCCAAATCAGCATATTTCTCAGTATTTCACTTACAAAGAGTTCTAGTCTGGTTCTGTGGACTAAGTGCCTGTCTGCAGCTTGTACATAATAGGTGATCTCCTCAGTCATCACTTCCAATTCAGTTCCAAGCTAAAAGAATGATGAATTGGTCATGAATGCTGAGATATCTTCATGACAGAAATCAAAGCACAGAATATCACCGAGAGTTTGCTTTTAAGGTACAGAGAACTGTTGGAGGTTCCTAAGCAGTGGAAACACATTCGACTTACTAATTTCAATAATGCATTTATAGTAGGTAGTGCCTATCACACCAATGACTCCTTCAGTGGTATTAATTGCAATTTGTTATGCATGCATTCATTAGGCCCATTCCTCCAAATCTGGCTGTGCTCTGCTTGATTCAGCACCCGGGTGCAGCATAATTTTCCTTGCACTTTCCGGTGCCTGTACTCATCATTTCAGCCCCTGGCATAATTAGATTCCCTGTTGGGAATTACTGATTCAGTCAGAGATTGCTCAAAGCAACAATGATCCACCAGTGCTCTTTCCCTTAGGAAAATTTATCTTGGGGTAAGCTTGGTTCTGCACCAGCCAGGGATTAGTCCCAGATTTGGTAACCTCACAGCAGCTTGAGAAGGACAGGATCAGTTTGATTCCGTATTTCCAGATTATCATACATAATATGTCACTTACTGCTGTTCTGATTTGTTGATCACTGTAAATCAGCAGCAGACATTAGGCTTGTGTTCATCATTCCACATTAAATCTAGCAACACACAAAGTTCTAGTTTTCACTTTTTTTCTGACAGCTTGATAAATGTCACAACCCTGTGGGAAACTTTCCCGTTACTTTTTTTCTTTTTTTTTTTTTTTTTTAGTTTTGTTTCTATTCTATGCATGGGATGATTTCTGTAAAAATGTAAAGATGCAACTCTAACAAAAAATTGCATAGGAAGCTAAGAGCGTTTGAAATCAGAAGATGAGAAAAGAAACCATTCTGCAGACTTAATTAAGGCTTTTGCTAGCAGCAAAAACTATAATGCAACATGACAGTTATTTGAATGATTTTTCTTAAGATGACTATTGCTTTTCATTATCTAATTTGACATTAAAGTTGGTGCTGTATGTCTAGCCTGCAAAACAAAAATAAAAGTTAATAAAACACATGCTAGAAATAGAATACAAGTTCAGAGGGAATGCTCTGGGGGTTAGGCCTTTCTCGTGCTTTGGGGAGAAATATACTACCATACCCTTGTCCTAATTTTTTCAGTGTGGTTTAGAAAAGGCCTTATGGCTAATATGTCACATCTAATATAATTTGCTATTTCTGCCTTGCATATTATTGAACCTTACTTTTTCATATTATAACTGCTCTGCTAGAAGGGCTATAGATAAAGTTGTGTCAGCATTTCATTACTAACTCTGGCTTTTCAGTGCTTTTCAAGTCAGACATTAACATAATTCTCATCCCTGACTTTAGACTGGTAGATATTTAAAACTTAGGTGAGAATCATTTGGAATAATTTTTAAAGAAACATTCTGGCCTACTTTTTATCCAAAGATCCATTTTTTCTTCTCAACAGAGAAAAAAAAGCAGGGTTTCTACTGAGTGCTGGAGCTTAAACCACAGCGAAGGCAATTTCTCCTGGTAGTTTAACCTCCCAGGATCTCTTCTTCCCAGTCCTCCAAAGTATGCCAAAAGTCTAGTGAATAATAAAATCTGCCCTTTGCAGGTGCTGAGTGCACCTTACACAAAATGAGGATCTAGTGGGTCACTCAGACTCAAGAGTGTGCTTTCATAGAACAGGGAGCTGTCTCTGCAGAATCTGTAGATCCACACAATTGCCACACAGTTCAGTTTCAGGCTTGAAATCAAAGATTAAATACAATGTTGTCTTAATGGTAACAATTCTAAATAAAACTGCTTGTGAAGGTTTCACTGCATAGGAATAAATGACCAAATCTTCTGGGACTTTTACTTAAAACACTGCAAGAAATAAATAAATAAACACAGTAATTCTCCCATGAATTATTGAACAATTGAATTGGTTAATGCCATCAATGCCAGCTGCACAGAAGAAAATAAATAAAGAAGTGTTTTTAATGAAGAAAAAAGGCTCTTGTCTCAACTGTGTGCCCTTCTCTCGAGCAACATATATGCTGAACTGGAATACTGATTGATAGGTAATTAACAAAACATATCTAATTTAGCTGATGATTAAAGATCTAAGTATCTCTTTCAAGTGGATTAAAAGAAATTCAAATATAAGTATTTCATTTGTGAAACTGTATTGCTTAAGTAATTCTGTATTAATTACTTGCAAATGAGGTATTTTTGTTTCATATGCTTTAAACCTCAACAAATACCCTTAATGAATTAACTGATAATAAGTGTCTTTTTAAAGCATATCAGATACTAATTTGAAGTAGCTTAATAGGTTCTTACTGCTGATATTGTCATTACATATTGCAAACATCAGCAAAATAATTTTTTTTCCTTTTTTTTTACTGTCTCCTTTTACTATTTTCCACTAACGCATTAATGTTAACTCTACGGTAAAGATGATTTCATTAGTTTATATCTTCAGTATGATATTTTACTGTATAATAGCAGGAGGCTTTTGTGCACATAATACCAGTGAAAAGAACTTGGGCCCCTTATTGAGGGACAAATAAAAAAAAAAATACCATGTTTCTATAAATGAGTTGGGAATAGAGGTAAGAAATAATAGAGTGGCTGAAGTTGGAAGGCACCTCTGAAATAACATCACGTGATACCCTAATGAAGCCAGGGTTGACCTAGCTCAGGGTTTGAAACTTTCTCAGGGCTTGAGATCTGAACACGTTTGAAAACAGAGAATCCTCAAGTTCCCATGGAGCATTGCAAGAATTTAATCTTCTCTGCCTTTCTCCATATATTCTCTGTCTTCCTTTGATGGCTTTCACTAACCATCCTGCACCTTCTGAGGCAGACCCCGAGTATTCAGTGCCCAGACTCTTTAGATGTTCCATTCACCAGTGTTCCATCTCACATTTCTCTCATCACAGTATTCCCCCTCCAAATTTCACCGTTTGTTTCTTGGTTTCTGTATCACTTATAAGTAGGTACCATTGCAATTTCCTTAACTGGAAGTAATGGTTTTTGACATCTTTCAGACCCTCTAGGTCAAGGTCAGGATACTTCTAATTCTGTATTCAGATTTTTCATTGGGATTCTCTTCTAGTGTTAAAATACCACATATTTATATCAGCCTTTCTTATTCTCAAAGTTACGTTCTAATTTACAATTAGGTGTCGACTTAAAATGCCTAAAATGTTATGGGAAAAAAAAAAAAAAAAAAAAAAAAAGAAAACAAACACAAAACCCCCCAAACTTTCTGGCCAAAAAAAACAAACTCTGAATACTGTTAATGAAAAAATGTAAATATTTTGGTGAAACTGAGTGATGCCAGCACATGGAATTTAAAACCCTCATGTCTCATGCTCCAGTTCATGGCCATACTCTACTTCCCATTACATAAACATTTACTTTGAGACAGCTATTTAGCCAATCCTGATAGTTAATAGAAAGGTGTAATTGCTCCAGAGAGAGATCCAGCCATTTTACCATGCTTGTCCCAAGGTGCTATTACTGCATACAGTTTTCTCTCCTTGTCTCCACCCATGGGCTTCTCTATACTTTTAAGATCCTATTGTCTGTCTCTGTGCTTTAATAGTCATTGACTTCCAAAGATCTTGAGAGGATATTTCTTACAAGAAATGTCTTGTATCATCAAGTCCTTTGGACCATGCTGTTGGCTATTGTTCCTAGACACGGCAAATGCAATCTGTGAAACTGGTTTGGCAGAGCAAATATGTGTGAATGACAAGTGAAAATTCATTCTGCTCAGTCAGTGACACTTGGTGGAGTCAGAATCAAGGCCAAGCCAGAAGAGAAAGGAAAGGTGAAAGTGCTGAAGGTAAAAAAAGAAGTATGGTTGATGCATAGAAGCAGAATGGTCTGAGCAAAGACATGACAGCAAACAAGTCTGAAGTGTGCAGAACAGCTTTAGATAGAAAGAATAAAACAAAACTCATCCATCAACAGATGATATGACAACTACACATGAAGAGAAGGATGCACAGCCAGAACAATGAAAAAATTAGGCTAAATATGTCTAGCAATTATTGCTAATTATCAGTATATCACTCCTAAGAGCACCACAGTGATTACACACAAAGATGTGATAAATTGTTCAGCACAAAAGGGAAAGAGATGAAGCAAAACTATTCATAACTGATCCTATAAATATAAATTCTGCGTATCTCAGTCTGTGTCCTCTGGCAGACTCAGCCAGGAGGTGCATTCAGAGCAGACAATCTCTGAGTGCCATCAGACAGGCAAGATACAGTGGTTGCAGGTAAAATGGAACCAATTTCCCAAGACCTCTGTCTGGTACGATGTGCATCCACCCACTCTCCACAAGAAAATGAATATAAATCTGCCGCCAATAGACTGCTTCTCATCTTCCATGTATTCCTTCACAGGCAGGATACGAACCTGTGGGATTCTGTCACACAAAGCTATGATTAGACACCTTTATTATGTAGCTCACAGGCACCCCTTGGAGAGCAGCACTTAATTGCATGGTGCAAGAGAAAGAGGACAGAACAGGCTACCAGATAATTTGGAAGAGTTTGTCTCTGCCCCCCCATTCACTCCAGTGAGAGTGACAAAGGCACCTCCCCACTGCCACAGGGTTCCCACTCTGAAGGACAGGACTGTACGCTGCATCCTTTTATAAGGAAAGCTGGACAGCACAGAAAGAACAGAGTAGAAAGGAAAGAGAGTATTCCGTTCTCCCCTCATTTAATACAGTTTATCACATGTGCTGTCTCTCTTGTTTACTACCTGTATCTTCTGGAGAAGATTCATTTCCAGAAAACTATCTAGATAAAAATATGATACTTTTGAAGGGGAGATATTAACTGCACTTCTGATAAGAACATATATAAAAACCCCTTTTACACTGATCTTCCTATGATTTCATTGATGCCTTGAGTGTTTTATTTGAAATGTTAGACATTCCTTAGACAGAACTGTAAGGTTTGGCTTTGAGCAAGACAACCAAGCTTTTATTCTTTTAATCACTGTCTGTTGTTCAATAAATGTCAAATTGTTCCTAATGCTATATTCTAGCATATGGGTTTTTAATTTGATTTTGTGTTCTGTGTTCATTACTGGCAACTGAGAGCTTGTCATGTAAGATTTTCATTCCTTATACTGTCTTGATTCCATAGGAAATAAATATACAGATGCATTCATACGCAGACAGACAAGCATGCAAAAGATGGGCATGCTTTTCAAAGCAGAAAGCATACAAAATTGTTCTTGCAGTGACTGAGGACCCCACCAAGAATATAAAAAGAACAAGATAACAAAAAATCCCAGCAACACTTTTGAGAAACAGAATTGTTGGTCTGCATGTTTCAATCAGAAAGATAAAAAGACATTTCAGATGAATATACTCTGTGTGTTACAGTGAGGTTCAGGGTGCAACCAGAGGACTGTGTCTGAGCCACTTAGAGAAAATAAATCAGACATTGACTCAGAAGGTGGTTTGGAAGTCACAGAGAAAAGTCAATACACCCTGAAACACCGTGTAAGTCCAGATTGGTTGGACTGTGATATTCAATATGAGAAGGTTGTCCTCTGATCACAGCAGAGAAAGCAGAAATTAACTGCCTTTGATGAGCTTCTGCAAATGTCAACAGAGAAAGCAGAAATTCTATACTGCTCCCTGATGTGGGATATCAGGTCATCTGACAGTGACTGGTTAAATAATAGGAACACACTGTTTCCCTAAAGAATTTTACAAATATTTCAGGACTCCCTTTCTGAAGAATTTTCTTTGCAGTCATCAAGGAGAGGTGAAATACCTTTCAACTGTCATTGTGCTGTTAACAATTTGAGCTCTACATGACACAGATGATTGCTTGGGTCAATTCTGAAATACCCTAAAAAGCCTTGGGAAACTATGCAAAGCCAGTTGGGACAGATTCAAGGTTAGAAATGCAGAATACCAAGATAGATCACTATACAAAGAATCACAACTGGTCAAGCTGCTACTGTTTAGAGCCTCTATAAGCTGATTAAAGAAGCAAACCAAGATGTCTTGTGAATGCATCTAAGAAAGTAAATGGCAATTAGCAAAATTCAGGGATGAAGCTGGAGCTCAGTATTAAATCTAATTCTGGAAACTGATGTAAGTCAGAAAGAGGAAAAACTTATTGCTGAGCTACCAGACAGGAAATGGATGCACAAACACGAGAACAGGACTTTTGGCATGACAAGAGACTGTTCAGACTAGAACCAGCAGCACACCACAACCAATCAAGTTCGTGTTGTCCTTCACAGACATTTGTGCAGCCTTAAAGACGCTTTTATCCCTAGTCATCCTCTTAGGTGTTTGACTGTCCTTGCAGTTAACAAATCTTCCTAACTCCTGATCATACTGGTTGCTTGCTGTAACTGAAGGCTGTGACTCCTTGTGCTGTGTCCTGCTGATGTGTAAAACAGCTCATTCCTTTCTCAGCTGGCACAGCCTTTTGCCTCCTCTCAGCATCATCTACCACCAGGAAGAAAAGCACTCATAGAATAGGATTCTTTTCACACCTTTGCACAGCTAAGTCATTCTGAAGTTGTTCAGGTGGGCCACGATAAAGCAACACTTTTGCGTGGTGACAAGGAAGGGAGCACCAAACACAGAGCTAAGAAAATAATAGCAAAGCAGTATCTCAAAGATAGCCAAACACCCCAGCTATCTTTTTACTAGCCACACATACAACTGTTCATCAGATCAAAAGGAAAGGGATTTGATATGCCACAAACCACAGCCAGGTGACAGTAACCTTTGCACATGGCAACAGCAGCAATGAAGTGACAAGTATATGGTACACCCAATAAAAAGCACCACAGAAACAGATAGCACCTCCAGATAAGACTTCATTCTTTTCCCTGCCTTTGTAGCAGCCACAAACTAAATCACACTCCCTTTGCACTGCTGCAGGAGCCTGCTCCAAGGACCTGGCTGGTATATTCAGGATGTAGCAAAATCCACGTTGCCTTACCTCTGTGCAGCTACAAACTGTTGGTGATTTCTGTTCCGGTCAATTGGTGGGCAGAACTAAGTCCTACAACATTCCAGAAATGCTGCTATTCAATGTACCCAGCTGCTGACTGGAACCATGGCTAAGGTTTTGCTGAAAATATGACCCAAAATTCCAATCCAGCACCTATTTTACACTAAATTTTCAGAAATCTTTCTGAGGTGTCTAAACACAATGATGGTTTCTGAAATGGGAGATGGCATGGGTGGGAAATAATTGGTGGCAGGGAGGAAGGGAAAGGACCACTATTATTTTACAGGAAGATTTTAACATGACCTGTATATTGGGATTTGGAGAAAGGATCCAGGTGAGATAATATGATACCCAGTGGCAGAGGAAACAAAGAGGACTTTAGGGGTGGCACTAAGAGCTCCTTTTTATCTGCATTAAGCTTACACTGATGGCTTCGAAAACATAATTTTTTCTAAAATAGTCAAATTGTGCATTATGAATACATTATCTCATGGATTTTGATCGCTTTTTCTGCTGACAAATAATTCACAAAACAATCCAGATTTCTGCAAATGTACCCACTCAAAGCTTAGCAAGTGGTCTAAAAACAGATCTTTTCAGCAGAGAGAGAAACCCCTCAGCCAGCTCAGCTCTGTTGGTAGGTCAGATAGATAGATCTTCCATTAGACAGTCATTCTCTCTCACACACATACACGCACACAAGTCAGACATACTATCCGGCTCCTATATTATGGCAGCCTCCTAAACGTTTCTCAGCTTACAAGAGCAATTGCCATGGAAATGTTGTGACAATCCCCTCAAGGCAAATGAGTGGTCTACACAACAGCATTTCTGAGCTCAAGAGATCCCTTTTCAAGGCTATATTGAATTGAGTAAGTCACACCATTACTGAGGCCGTCTCAAGACTGGCAGTGCAAAACTATACAGTGATTTGCCAGCCTTAATCGCTTTTCAGCTCTATGCAGCAGCTCTCTGGAAGTTCTGAGACATGCTTTTCCAACATTTCCACACTATAACTGAAGCATCCATTGTTAGGGAGCTGTTTTCAATTTTTCTTAGCAGTCCCTTTTGTGGCAGGGTCAGCTTTTTAAGGATGGCTAGCACTCCTTTAGTGTCAAAAGGATCCCAGTTTCCAAGAAAAAGATCCCACAAATTAAAAAGAATTAAACAGATTATTTAAATAACCTAATACGGTATTATCACAGCTCAGAATATGTCTATCTTCATTCTTCAGCACAGCTAACCTCCCCTGCCATTTCACATAGCTTTCAGGTATGAGCCTTATAGGGCTTTAGGATTCACTTTATTCTTTCCATTCTTTACCTCTTCACATCTTTTCTTCACTCAAGGTTTCTCTCTCCTGCTCCTGTCATTTTTGTGATACATAAGTGTTAAAAATTAGTGTTTATCGTGACCTGCTGTGCAACATCATCTTCCCACTGCCCTAGAGCTGTTATAACTTACCACAGATCAGAATATTTTCTTATGTCTTTTATATAGGAGAGACTCCAGTTTTCAGTCATTGCTTATAACAAATACTTTGAGATCAAAGGTCAGGAGCACTTGAACTGAGGAAGGGAAGCTTGCCAGACATGTAGGCCAGTTGCAAACTCTAAGGTCCTGTTAGCTTACACTCCTCTCTGGGGTCTGGTTCAGTGCCATCTCCCTCTGTACATGTAACTGCTCTGTAACTGCTCACTAGAAAAGCAAGAATGACAGTCTGGGAATTTAGGAGACTTGCTCAGGGACAGAAATGATGTAGGATAAGTAAGAACAGGGCAAGGACTTTAGTTCATGGTATATGTCAATGCCGAGTTTGAGGAAACATACCCATAGGAGCAAAAGTAAATTCTTCTCTGATGTGTTTGCTGACATGCCCAACAATGCAAAGCAGTACAGTGACAATGCTGATGTGGGGATAATCTTTCTGCTAAGCACCAGGCTGAAAAATAATTCATTTCCCACTGGCTGCCAAATGGCCATTTCCACAGTCACAGCCCATGGTATATAGATGGAGGCTTTTGTATTCAAACTGCACTTGCAGACACCCTGCTCAGCCCTGTTAGGAATACATACTCTCTTAAGGAGAGGAACCATGACGATAACAACAAAGGTGAGTTACCTGCCCATAAGGAATGGGTTCTCCTAATTCGCTCCCTGAAACTGCCTCCTGCATTGTCACCAGACCAGTCCCTCCTCAGCAAATGGCAATCACTTCCAATGTCACGGCCCAAGCAGAAGCTGGCTCCCTCTTCCCACTCAACAGAGTTATTTTCACCCCTCCATGCCTACAAAGCTTGTGCTTACCCACCTCGAGGTGGGCAGATCTGAGATGGTCATGAAAAGCTCCATGATGCATGTGCCCTCTAGCCACACAAATAGAGATGGTCTCAGCTCATCAGGTCCACCACCATTCCCTATTTCTCCAAGCTGTCATATGGCTGGTCCCACTGTAGCCAGACTCATGAGGAAAGTGCAGCTCCATCTTAAAGTCAGGAGCCTGCTCAGCTGTCCCTTCCTAGAGAAATGTGTAGCTCTGCTTGCTGATTATAATCAACAGACGTGGAAAGGGAAGTGGAAACTTTTGTGACCAAGCTTGGACCAGTTTCAAATTTGCCTTGCCTGCCCAAATGCAATACTGTTTTTCTTGAAAGGCTCATTGCTAATATTATAATCCACACTGGCAAATAAATGTACACATCGCATTGATTACTAGAATGACTGAAATGAAATTACTTGCTCACGTCTTTCTCTCTTTCTTATCTCCGCACATGTAATTTTCCACTCTATTGTACTTGCTCTGAACTCTGCTTTGAAGAGTTTTTCCATTTACTGAAATACTAACCAGTCACAACAATTTATTTGCACTTCTATTGTGCCTGCCTCCCCTCAGAGAATATCAACACAAATTACAAACATCAGTGGTTTTAGCCTCCATTCACTCCAGCAACATAATCCCCAGCCTACAGATGAGGAAACTAAAGCGTGACTTGTCCAAAGTCATATAAGAAACTCACTCCAGAAATCCGTGGTGTCTTAAGGATGCTGGAGGCCATGGCCACAGTGAGCATGTGCATCAGAAACACTCTCTGTACGTGCAGTGAGGCAAGATCCCCGAGCAGGAGGTGTGGATTCACTCCATCTGAGTCTCCAGTCTTGCAGAGTCACTGCCCAGAAAGTCTGACCTATTTGGCTGTCAGGCTGCTTTTGAAGGAGAGACACAAAACCTGAGCCTCATGGTGCCATAACTAAAGAAATCACTTCCAAAAATAAAAACCTGATTCCTGCACAGGTCCCTGCCAGCTGAAGTTTAGGCCACACTTAAGAAAGTGATGTGCACATCAGCAGAAACTTCATTTCATTTTCTTTTCCTCCGAGAGGTGTCTATAGTCCTTCCATCCCTAACCTTCACCAGTGGTCTGGAAACAATGTCATTAGGCAATTAGAACAGAATCGACTGAATCTTCTTGGCGCATATGTTGAACTTTGAATGCTAGGCTTACGATGAGGCAGATCTCCTCAACTGTGTTTCAGTCCCTAAATAGCAAATATGGAATAGTGAAGACTTCAATAGAGAGGTTAGGTACCCAAATCAAGTGACCAAATATAGATGGACTACATAACTTTTTAGAGTTTTTTCAAAAACATTTATCATTCCCAAATATTTACATAGAAGTCAGCCTTATAAATACTTAGGTAATTAGATAATTATGGAAGGAGCATTTAAACAGCAGCTTAAAATATAAGCTAAAGTTAAATACATAGAGTAGGAGAATTAGACCTTATCTTCATCTTGTATGCCAAGTTCAGCTTGTTTTGGTTTTCCATTCAAGAAAAACGCCGTCAAAAATTATTTCCTTAGAAGTCAAAATTATTTCCTTAGAAATCAAAATTATTTTCCATTCATAATCTATTCAGTAAAAGTCATCATACAGCCAACTTTTTTTAACACAAATACCATGGAAGCTGAATTTTCAGTCGTTCTTTTACAATGTGAAGTCTCAGGGAATGAGTTGTTATCTTCCTCTTACAACTGAATTCACAATTCACACTGTGCTAGTTTCATAAGTTGCCTGCTCACACATCAGACATGGATCTATCCTGAGAATATAGGTGAATAATAGAGTTGATAAAATATGTTGTTTTCATATGATAGAAACTGTGTAAATTTGATTTGCATTTATTTGACATTTAATTTGAAAAAAACAGGAGTGAAACTTTCAAAATGGCACATTTCATTTCAACACTTTCAAAAGGAATCTTTTGCATTTTTTATCTCAAAATGGCTTTTTCATATCAAAATTGACCTCATTTGAAAATAAGAGGATTCAACTATATAGGGAATGGGTGGTTTTATTTAGCTACACATTTTAGTCATGCCACTATGAAGCAAGTCACATTGTTTTGGGGTCCTGCATCTCCCCCCAAAAAGGAGACATACAGACATGCTCCAATTTGATGTGAGTTGAGTTAGCTTTTTTTTTTTTTTTTCCCTCTCACAGTTTTTTGTCTCAGCCTTGGGTAACATTAATCTCATTCAATTTAATTCCCCCTAAATGCAACAGTGGAATTCAGATATTTATGTGCAGGTGTCTAGGGTGTCAGTGTCTGCATCTGAGGTGGGTTTCATCCAAGAGCAAAAGAGAATAGAACCAACAGAAACTACAAAGGTACTGGGCACAACCTAGAGTAAACATGTATACCTGATTATTAAGGAAATCTCCAGTTTCAGTGACCATGACAACTGAGGGACCTTTGTTTAGGTATTCAGTTGCCACACACTGCAAGCATCTACAGTATGAAAGCATCTCAGCCCTTTGAAGTGCCCTAGGGTACATTGCCTTGCCTCTGTCTGGTCTAGGCAGATGCATTTCCCTTGGCCCCTGTCACAAGTACCTCTTCTAGGGCATCTCAAACAGCCCTAAAAATATCAGGGTGGGACACAGAAGTAAACCCCACATGTTTAATTTAACCTACCTAACATGCAAAAACACTCCAGAGTGCTATCTGGCCTACCTATTTTAACTATTTCATGTTGTTCTTAAGAAGGTGAATCAGTTGGGCAGAGTCTAACTCTTTCTATGGGTAGTGCCTATTCAACTAGCTTAGAGCAATATGTGTTTTAGGTTGATAAAGGTGCATAAAATAAATTTCATTCCATTCCATTCCTGTGGCTTTGCCGTACAATAACAAGTGTGAACTTTGAATATTCACAGCAAACTCGTCACACTGAGAGGACCATGAATGTTACACAACCAGTCACAACAAGTACTTCATGAGCTATTCATTAATATTTTGCAAAGAGGAAATGTGGGTTCAGTTTTATAATTAAAGCATCCATGCCAAATCATTTGCTGTATTATAAGAAAACTGCTCATTATAGAGTCATAACAGCACTTAGCTTCACTTGTGGAAGCCCAGGCAGTGTTCTAAATGGCACTTGGGGGATTCATGTTGCCAGCTTTAGGCATCCCAGCAAAGTGCCTAAATTAGGAGCCCAGTTTCCCTGGGCACCTTGCATAATCCACAGAGAGAAAACAAATGGAACCAATCTCCCTATAGAACACCTCAGTCTCAAACACTAATCCATTCTCCAGGCTTTAGAGCACTTCTAGCCCTACAGATGATTAAAATCATTAATAAATTAGTTTGTGATTGCTCTCACATGGGTATTTAGGACCTTGCAACACACCCTGGGGTATCATGGCTATCAGATAGGAAGCACAGACCCCTCTGGAATTGCTGTGGGGACCAGGCACAGCACCTCTGGCAGCTCTAGACCTAAACTACATTAAAGTCTAAGTGACTTCCCACTTCACCTCAAAATTCCCAGAAGTTTGTCCTTAATTACCCATGCACACTAAAAGGGAACTCTGTTTTGAGTCTAAGTATTTATTGACTGCCTAAAGCTCTATTGCAGTCCAGGATTAGGCAGACAGGTGACATTCAGGAGACTGGGTCTCTTGGAAAAGCTCAGTGTGTACTGGTCTGGCAGAAATTCCATGGGAAGACAATTGTCCCTCTTGCTGAAAAGGCTCTTTGGTGGCAGGCGAAAAAGGTAATGTAACGATTTAATGGTAATATTTGAAATTCACTTCACTATGTTTAGACTTGTTCCCTCCACAATTGCCTCCCCCTTGTCTGGGCTGAACAATCCCCATGATGTAACTATGGAGGTCCTTGAGATGTGTACCATATTTGGGACAAAACAATGCTATTATCATACAAATGATGCTGAAGAGCCTGCCTCTTCTGCAGGCTATACTAAAAAAAAGGAATGAAAAAAAAATTAGATTCTGTGAGATCCTTCCTCTCAAGAACAATGTATTGTAAAGCAGATTTGCTTCATTTCCTTTAAAATCCCTCAGATAATGCAGGACAACGCTTTTCAATGGTTCCCACTATAAGCACTGCGTGTCTGAGTAAATGGGAACATGGTACACTTCAGAAATCATTGTAAAGAATTACTGTTTATCTGGATAAGGAAGGGTAGTCTTAAGACCTGATTATGCCTACTGATCCGAATGCATTGAAAACTCTGTTCTCATTTTCACATTCCTCAAGTAGCAAAACTTGACATCTGTGCAAAAACTGTCCCACCGAACAAAAAATATGGCTGCTAGTGCAACTAAAAGGGCTAGAGTTTGCTGCTAATGAAACTTTCACCACATTTTTATCTGTCCTTCAGAGGAGTTTGTGGTTATTGTTTTTTTAAAGTTCCCACAGGAAATCTCTGTGGTTTTATCTGCACTTGGAGGGTCATGTAAAAGGTTGGGGCATGTTTGAATGCTGAAGAAATTATCCAGAATGCAGATTTGTAAACTAGGGTGGTTATTTACTCAGAACAATTGCGCCTGGACATAAAAGCCAGGAAACACATATACAGTGAGAGGGCTAGATGCCAGCTCTACGTGCTCTCTGCCTATCTGTGGTTCTGAGCAGCACTGAGTATCTCTCAGTCAGTGACACTAATGAGGGATGAGGATTTTCAGCATCTCACAGGCTCTGACTGCTGCAGAGCTGTTTAGATGGACCATTCCAGAGTGTGCATGCCTGCTATAGTTCATGGAAATATGGCAGTGGGGATATATCAGCTTGCACCTGGACTTCTGCTCTAGCTTTAAACACATGGCACCGGTTCTGACTGCTGTTATTTGTTCATCTCTTTAACACTAGAACTGCCACAGACACAGTTATCCTCTGTAATTTGATAGTATCCTGGCAACAATTTTAATTAAAGGATGACTTCACCAAATATTCCTAAACAGTCTTTCCATCCTGTAAAACATGGCTGATACATCCCTGAAAGACTTGTACCTGATCCATGGAGAGAAATGCTGAAGTCAATCATTTGGTCATTTGCCTAGTGAAATCAGTGGTCGACTGTAGTAGGGAGCAGGCTGCAAACGGTGCTGATTTCATTATGCACAAAGAGCAGGTATTGAAGTGATTCAGCACTCAGGCTCTGCCTCCTAAAGATTGCCCACCACACAAAGCAGAGTAATATAATTGTTAAGAACGGAGGGGTACATTTTCAGAGTGCTTGGCTCAGCAGTTTATTCTCCTGACTCTGATTAAAATTAATGGGAGTCATGCAGCTGAAACCCCATGGATTGCTCACGGTTTGATGACACAATGCAGCTGCAAACGAAGGCAGGATTGTGAAGAGTCAGGTACAAAATGGCAATTTTTGCTCCATTTAACCATAATCTCTTTTTCAGCTCTCAGCACATTAACCACTTTTCTGCTGATCATGTCTGAAATGTCTAAAACTAAGCGGTGCTCTTTAGAGTGCCCTATTTCAGCAGTAAAACTGAGACCTTGTCAATAGAGCAACTAGTACCTATGGTAACACCTACCTTGTAATTTGTTCCCCAAAGTAGAAGGAATTTTACAACGTGGATTGATGCAGGATGCTTTTCATCCTTTTGTAGGCTGCTAATAATTCCTTACTAAGGTATGTGAAGGATTGACTCCTGGGAATGCTCCACAGGTGTTACTGCTAAATCCTGTTTAGTGCATTGCTCAATTAACAAACAGTATTTTTCACTGTATGAAATACACTTGTGTGATTTATGGGTACAAAATAGTTCTTGGCCAAAAGTACATTGTGAATGTTGTGAACAAGCTATAAACACACACTATTTAAAGGTAAAATTTGTAAAATCTTACTTAATAAAGTACTTCCAGGAAATTTTGGTTAAGTCTTATTTCTCTTGAAAATTGAAAGTCCAGAAACCTTGTGGTCTGTCCTTGTTATTTGTTCACCCCCAAAAAGCTTTTCAAAGCCAAATAATTCAAACTCTTTCTTCCCATTGTGATAACAAACCTGTATCTACTACTTTCACTTTTATCCTGTAAATATCATCTTTAGACTTCCTTGGACACAGCACTTAGGACACTCAGCCCAAAACCCACCATAGGATGGCAGTGGAAAAACTTCTTGCTCATGTTTTACAGACACATTTCATACGGAACTGTTTCCCAAACTGGAAAAAAAAAAAAACAAAAAAAAAAAACACAACAAAGCAAAACAAAACAAAACCAAAACATCAACAAAACAAAATGAAAAAATCCAAACCACAAAATAAATAGTATATCCATATGATATCCTTTGAGACATAGAAATCCCAGCTGGAAACTGAAGCTATGCATTAAGAGAAGATCTCTACTCATAAATATCCATGGATGAGGAACCATTCTGCACTGGTGTTCATCCACACAGTGTTTCTCCACTCACTGTCTCTGCTCTCCAAGCAGATTTCTTCAAGAATTATTTATGAAGAGCTGGGATCTCTCACCAGTGTGTCAGCCTGTGTCACTTGGACTCAGCCCTATTCTTCTTGCAATATACATAGTCCCACTTTTTTTCCTGAGGGTTGCAACAATGGATTTCTGTGATCTGCTTATGAATCCACCTCCATTCCCAGGAGGAATAAGTGCACTTAAAAAGCCATTTATTTATGAATCTAACTACATTCAAATGTTTTTAGGAAGGTTGCTTTGCAACAGAAAGGTGTTCCTTGCTCATACTTCTCCATATAGAAACATGAAGAATTAACACTGGATAAAAATAAAAATCAACAGACCATTTTTTTGTCTTAAGGCTCTTATGCCATGACTATCATCCCAGATTCCAGACATCACTCCAGGGATCAGAATAAGAAAAATAATTGCCAACCTCCTTGAGCCTTTTTCTGAGCTACAGATGCACATCTGAATCTCTCTGGGCCACTTCTCTCACAGCTGATACAAAGGGAAAAGCAGGAATTATTCAGAGCTACGGAAAAGAGAAAATACTTCCCATCTCCAGCAGAGAACAGACACACAGTTAAAGCCCCCAGGCCCTCAATAAGAAGACATCAAAGAATCACTTCCAAAACATAATCCGGTTGCCAAAGATTTGCACTAAGAAATCCCCAGGAGCTGGTGATGCCAGGAACAGTACCATTCCCCATCCTGGATCCTGTCCTTCGTGGCAGGGCATGGTATGAAGCTGCACAGACTGCACCCCCACGTTTTTAAGGGAGTCATATTGACCAAAAGGGAAAAAAGTCTCAGTAGACAAAAGCGCAGGTGCACACACTTCTTTTGTCCTACAGAAACCTGACTGTCCCCCATTCTGGAAAGCTGCAGATTCTTCAAAGGAAAAGAAGCTATAAAAGGAATGTTTTGCAGATAAAGAGACCTTTCACAACTTCCAGCTGATTCTTCTTCCTTCCCCATTTTTAAAGACATGGAATTTTGCATGAATATGGGGATTATTATTATATCTTCCATTCCTCACATTGAGGTTTCCAAGTTAAATTACTGCTAGTGAAAGACTGGGTGGCCCACAGAGGAAAACCACTTTATGAAGAGCTAACCATTATTATTCCCATTTTAAAAACCAAACTAATCTTTTCCTTTTTCCTAATCTTTAAAATAGACCAAAATGGAAATGCAGAAAATCTTAAATCAAGCTGCATTTTATCACTCCATACTTTTCCAGGTTCCAAAAACTTGGCATCTTTAACATCACTGTTCCTGGGGGGTATTTTTCATCACAATAAAACAATTCAGCAGAGAATGTTTCCATTCAAAATATTTCAAATTGCATTCCTGTTAAATGCATAAAATATCCTGCATTATGCATAAGAAGGATTTGTACCTCAGCTTTGCTAACATAAAACAGTATTTCCAGCATAGGCAACTAATAGAACAGGTTAATGCTCTGGGGTCTGTTCATAATACAGATGATAATTATTTGAGCAGCCTGTGTATGTGCTTCCCACATAAACATCAAGAACCTGAGCTCTTTTCATCAATCTTTCCAACAATGATCTTCTATCACACAAGCAATGGCAGCAATCTTCCATCACCTTTGTCTTTCAGAGTATTCTTTGGCCCTCCCTGATTACAGGGCAGGAGCTAATTAATTGAGTCACACACATGCATGTAAAATGAGCCAAGAGCCCAGCAGGTTAACCAAACTGCAGCTCACTAGGTAAAGGCACAAAATTTATTCCCACCCCCTGCTGCAGCAAGTCCAGCACTGAGGAAGTCGCTTCTCAATGCACCCATGCCACACTGCACTGAGGGGCTCCTCAGGAATTTCTAAACAAGCTGGGTCATTTCTGTGGCAGAGTGCTTGCAGTCTGGAAGCCAGTTAGCCACATTAGCATAGCCTGCTAGCCAAGTGCTCATGTTAGCATCTGTTAAAACAGCTATCCTGTTCTTCAGCTTCAAGAATCTGTCTATACTGCCAAATGAAAGACAGCAAAGAGGATTCTGTCCTTGGTCCAAAAGGCACTGGCAGCTTTGCATCATCACAGCTGAGTGACTCAAGTGCCACTGTAAGGATTTGCACTGCAGGGCATAGACATGTCTGCAGCTCCCCACGTAATACTGTGAGAGACCTGAGCTTCTCACAGGAGGATGCAGAACAACCAACAAACACACTGAGCCAGCCAGAAGGAAATGCCAAAGAATGAAATCTCCCAGTAAGCTGGCACTACAACACTAGGAGTCAGAGCCAAACCCCGTACAAATCCACATATCCTTCCACTCTCATTACAGCACAGCAGGGAATAATACCGATGCTGGGGTTTGGGTGAAAATTCTCCTTTCCCCCTCTGAAAACTGCATTACTGTGCAAGCAGGAATGCAATATCCTTGGCCCCTAAGGGATAATGACTGCCCAATTCTCCCACACTTCTCTGAGAAAGTGCTAGGCTGGTTCCTCTACAGGGCAGCTTCTGTGAACTGGATGCTCATGCACACTTTTCACAAACATGCGATGCAGGAGGCACACCATGGGACTCTCCATGTTCAGGATATTGCTTGGGCTAGGGTATTAGCCCTAGGTTCTTGGGTTTTTTCTCTTTACAGCTCCTTAGTCCTTTCCTTTCAAACCAGATTGGGCCAAAACTCACTAGCAATAGAAAAGATGGTGCCAGTTGAAAGTGTTATAAACTATGAGATTACAGGTAATCAGTCCATTCTCCTAAAAGATGATTAAAGGAGTTGTAGGTCAACTGAAATGAGAATCAGCACACATTTTATAAGGTTTAGAAAACTTGACCAAGGTGGAAGAGGCAGGAATCAAGACTTTCTTTGTCTAGAAAAGAGAAGATATTGTAGCTTTATGAAAAGCATTATCCACTACACTTCTGTGTGATTCTTACACAGAAGAGGGTTAAGAGAGTTGTGCTTTGAACCTCTTGCAGGCAGACCAACAAAACATTCCCAAACTTCAGACTACAGAAGTCCAGTGGTGGGACTATCACTGCATCCTTGTACTGTTGCTGTACACTTCGGTGAAGCCTCTGCTATTGGCCACTGCTCTGTAGAGATGCTGGGGCACTGAGCCTTTGGACTCAGCAACATAGTCATGCTTATCTCCTTAAATCCACTTAATTTTCAGCAGAGAAGGTTTATGAAAAATTTCCTACTTGTGAGGGTAGTGAAGTGCCAAAAGAGGCCACTAGGGAGCCTGTGAAATCTCCATCATTAGAGATTTTAAAGAACAGATTACCTACCCACACAGCTGTCAAAGGCAGCTCAGACAAAACATGCTCCTACCTTCGAGCAGAGGGGTGGACAAGGAGACCTCCTGGGGCCTGGGTCTAGGATTCTGCCTTCTTTTGCACAGCTCTAGCCAAAAGCAGTACACTCCGATATCTTCTTCCAGTGACACTTCCCACCATCAGCAGATCCACTAGCTGTATAGCAGTGTTGTCCAACACCTTCTCTCTCCAGCATAATACATGGACCCCAGGCAGGGAGATGTGTGTGGGATATGGCTGTGTCCAGTTATTCCATAGGAATCACACTTAGCAGGCAGAAGTTAAAGTTTAGGAGCTGCTGAGTTGGGGACTGGGCCACTGATTTCCAACCTCATTGCTGAGGAAGAGCAATGGTTTAAAGCCAGATTTGTCTTCACATCTGTTCCAAGGACAAGTACAGCCAACCTGGCCCAACATACTGGAGAATGTACTGGAGCCATGCCCTGAAGGCCTGACAGAAAGGTTGTCCATGCATCCTCCCTCCCTCCATTTGCTTCCCTGCGCATGGCTGACAGCTTGCAAACTGGCAGCAACCCAGAAAGCAGAGGGGAAGACACATGCATTCACCCTCACACATGCTCACTTTTACAAACCGTCATGTTGCAAGTCTTTAATTCTTATCTCTCCAAACCCAGCTCACCAACAAAGCAAGCTTTTTGTCCTATTAGGAGAACTCCTAGTCCTGCAAAACGACAGGTTGTTTGGCAGAGTGAAACAGGTTGTGGCTGCAGACTCTGCACATGGCTCGCATTTGTGCCATTGGTCTGTGGCTTTCAGGGAGCAACTGTTGTGCCGTGACAAAAAAAGCAAAGAAAGAATGGAAAGAAACCAAATATTTACAGGAGAAAAAGTGATTCTACCCCACATGGTACAAATTTAGGGATGCATTGTAGCTACATCATGTGCTATAGCTACTGAAACAGTTTCCAACAGAATGTTTACACTGTTGTCTGGAAGCATATTGTTTGCCTACTTTTCAAAGCCAATTTATATGCAGCACACATCACAGCATGCACGAAAATTCAGACAAAAACACAGATGCATGCAACAATCCCTGGCCAGCTCTTGTTGTTCCTTATTGTTTGTTTCTCAGAAGTACCCAGGAAGGAGGAGGAAGGTAGTAGCCCATTATGCTGGGTGCTGTACTACCCAAAGTCAGAGACAGGTGTTTCACTTGAGGAACATGCAGTCTCTGTTTAAGACAAGATATAACAAGTAAATGTAACACAGAGTGAGGCAGTGACATACGGGAATGAATAATAAGAGAGTTTATGTGTGCCAGCTTTATGCGCTCATGTGCCAGCTAATTGAATACACGATGCACATAAATACCAGTCTATTGAAGGCAACAAGTAAACTGTAGCCAGTTAGCAATTTAACAGGATCTTCACAGAGAAATTAATGAGAAATTCAAAGGAGTCCATGCAAGGGCATCCCAGAGAAAATCGTCAGGTAGGATAAATAGAAGGGTATGTAACAAGGGAGCAGGAGGATGAAAGAGGCTGGCATTGTTGCATTGTTTAGATAGCAAAGCAAGGAGGCTTGGGTAACTTGGTAGCTGAGAGGGAAGGATGTGGAAGTCATGAATCAAAGAATAGAGAGTTTATATCTAACCAATTAAAGAAATAGTGGGACCAAGGAGGACTGCAAAAGACAAAAAAGGATGTCACTGCACTTTGAATAGACCCGTCAGAACAAGGTCAGTGAACGTAGGAAGGTCTGAGTGAAAAGAGTCAGACTGCCACTCATGTCACTGCAGCCAAAAGCCTTCTCAAGAAACAGTGTAGAGCCACCAAACCAGTAAGAGTCTATGCTGGGACATATAGGGTAGGGTCTTCTCCACATCCAAGGAAGAAGGAAAGGAGGGAACACTCCCCAAACAAACCTGGCAACTGGAAAGGGAGCAACAGGGACAGTGAGGGAGGCCTGCCCAAGGCTGTGTGCCATGGCCAGCTCAAGAACACACCTTAATTTTAACAGCCAGCTCTACTGAACCACCTTCAACCAAGGCCTGAAAGGACAAGTCTAAGAGAAGAAGTGAAAAGATATATTACTCCCACTTCTTGAAGTGCTCAATTGCAGAAGATCCCCTCTCCCTACATGCCATCAATGCATGGATCAGAGCCAAGTCTCCCACCTTAGGTGTCTTGGGATAAGTGGTGTGAAAACCACTCCTCAGCAAAATTGCCTCTAAGTCCCTGTACTGCAGTTCCCTGTGTCACCATGCTGACATATGTCCTCACCACCTACCTCTGTGGCAGGAGCTATTTATGTTCAATATTGTTTATAGACCCCAAAACCTCCATGGGGAAATGCCAAGTCAGTAGGCTAAGAGCTGAAAGAAAGTCATTGTGTGCTTTTATTTTTTCTGCTTTTAAAAAGACAGTGACCCTTTTGCAACTCTGCAAACCCTCTTATTAACAGAAGCACTGCCAGTGCCCTATGGGCACTTGTGTACCTCACTTCCCTCCATGCCCACTCACTGTGGTTTCCCCCCAGTGAGGCCACATCCAGCTCCCCACAGCCCTGTCCTGCCCAGTCCCCAGAGGGTGCCCAGTGCCTGGGGCTGCCCTGGTGCCCTCTGGCTGCCCTGATCCTGGCAGGGGCAGTGGGATGGTCCCTGGCTGTCTGGCCTGCCCTGACAGATCCGTGGGGAGTCTCCACTGCACCCTGGCACCTGTCACCTGATAAATATTAGCACAGGACAAAAATGAAAGGACAAGCTCAGCCTTGCCAGCACTGAAACATCCCAACCCAGCCTCCCTACACAAGATATTTTGAAGTTTTGAAAGTGCGGGGACATTTCTGCTTTCCTTCTGGTACTGAACTACCAAGAGCCAACCCACTTGTGCTTTATCTACTCTGCAGTGACGTTGAATAGCATCACAGAGAATGGCTGCTGTCAGGATCCCCCCGCACCGTGGTCACAGTTGGAGCCTGGTGCCAAGTCACACAGGGTCTTGGCCACACTGCAATTGAACATGGTGGGCAGCCACAGCATCCCTACCTCCAGATCACCATGGAAACCTCTGGTCCAGGCCAAATGTGGTTTCCAAAGGGGAGAAAGCTGTCCCCGGGAATCACAGAATGAAAGAATCATAGAATGGTTTTGTTGGAAGAGACCTTAAAGACCTTCTAGTTCCCACCACTCCACCATGGGCAAAAGGACACCTTCCACTTGACCCATCCAACCTGGCTTTGAACACTTCCAGAGATGGGGCATCCAGAGCCTCTCCGGGCAACCTGTTCCAGCATCTCACCACTCTCACATAAAGAATTTCTTCCTAATACCTAAAGCTGAAAGCCATTGAAAGATTAAAGACATTGAAGGAAGGACTGAGAACCACAACCAATTCAGTAGAATCTATTACTTGCATGCTAGCATCACCTCCCTCCCTAAAAGGTGGTGAGCTGAGGAGCCTCAAGGCACATGCTGATGACATTTCTTGATAGTAAGTGGAGAGCTATTCACCTTCCTTGACACACACACAGATGAAGAGGGAAACAATTTTTTTGCAGTATTTTCTTCTTCCTTTCTCAGCCAAATCCTTGTTCAGTCTGTTGCAGATTATTCACACAGCAGCCCTGCCTGTACTGCCTGATCTGATTACTGCACCAACACCTCCATGGCTTTCAAATTCATTTCACAGGTTTCCAAGAAACAGATGCTGATACCTGATAAGTGGCAGCACCTGGATTCAAAACACGTTATCGGTTCATCTGCCTCCAATATCTTGAGTAACATCTCAGCTTGGTGAAGAAGTGTTGCCCTAACCAGCTAACATATTTCCATGCAGGGAAATAAAGTTCCCGTTCCATACTTGTTGACGTACAGATTCACACCTTTCATTGCTCCTACTTAAGCACACAGAGCCCAAGTGAGTACAGCGATACTGTTTCAAATATTTGGTGCCCAGGGTTCCCCTTGCATCCCAGAAGTTACCTATTTGTTGCAAATAGCTTTAAAAGGCTGTATAGAACAGCTGAGATTCTTTGAAACAGTTTTTTATTAAAATGAAAGCAATCATTTGCATACTTTTTTTTTATTATCAGAGGACACAGACACGGTTGCATATGTAAGAGAAGAAAATTAACCACATGAACTGCTTTCTTTGTCATTTCAGAGCTCTGAATTTCAGTGTTTCATCTTGCTTTCTGATGTGAAACAATGAACATGTTCAGAAACTATCACACAATAACCATTTAAAAATACAAAAACCATATATATTCAACTAGTTTGACCAGACTGACGTTTTCCACAAGACCCCTTACCTTGCTGTAAAACAGAATTACCCAGGAAACAAATAGGAGCCTAGATTAACAAGGCTCTCAGGAATCTAATTAGAAAACAGCAAAAAATGTTGGAAAGAGGCACATCAAATAACATGTCTGTTATTCTATGGCAATGCATTATATACACCGAGAGCCACTCATGGCCAATAAAGTCAATGGGAGGATTTGCATAAACTTAGAAGAACATAAAGAAAAGGAAAACTGTTCTTTGCACAGCACTGGCTGGAAAATGGAGTATACAGCTAGATTATAGTAAGACCATTCATAGGGCTGGGTTTAGACACAGAATTAATAAGGAAAGCAGAGTGGGACAGAAGGGAACATTGATGAAAATCATACTTGCCAGTTTCGCCTCCACAAGCACGCCAATAAGGCAGCCTGGTAGTGCGGCAGCTTGGGAGAGTGTTGAACTGCTTGGAGGCAGCTATAGGTGGGGGCCAGGGACCAGTGTCCCACTACATCACTATTAAGGGCAGTGACCCCTGTCCCTTCCACAATGCCTTCCCTTCCTGTGGTAGACCTTACACAGCAAAGCGCATTTTTGCCCTCCCTCCTGAACTCTTGAGCCAGAAACCACTGCTTCCAACTAACAAATGGATTGCTGTCTTCCGACCAAGTCTACTTCCTAATCTATTTTAATCCTTGAATTAATTTCTCTGAGGCCTCATTTCACTCTGATGAAGATCAGTGGAAATGCATTCTGTTTCTGAGTGCTTTGCTTGTGTTACTCTGACAAATGCAAATCAGTGGGTAATTAGCTACTCCGTCACCAGATAGTCTGTGCCCAGCTATTTCTGCAAACAAAAAGCACTGCACCTACCCCCCAGAAAAAGGACAATTGCAAAGCACTGAGCACCAACAAACACCAAGCAAAACCTAGAAAAAACCATAATGCCAACTGCTGTCAGCAATATTAGTGGTCAGAGTGGGCAATCCCTTTAAAGAGTATAAGTACCTGTATGACACCCCCACATACAGGTCATCAGACCAGATGAACTCTGAAGTGGCAGTAGCATTGTCTAAAGGTCCATTGGATCTCTCGTATTGGCTACTGCCAGTTTTGTCATATGCATATGTCCCTGAGGGACTAAGCCTGAAAAGTCACATCATATCTTACAAGGTAACTATCACTGTAAACATAGAGTTTCTGATCTGTGGGGCTATAATCAATGCTCTGGATTGTATCTAACTTTTTATCCATGATGATACTAACTCTATTTTCTTGGCCAGTACTTGTGTCATACATGTAGAAGATCTCCTCTTTCTTAGTGTTCAATGGCCTTGTGGCGTAAAGAGCACCACATAACATGAAAGCATTGGAAACAGATGGCTTGTACTGCCTCGTCTGCCAAGTATTTAGCACATCAAGTGTGGTCTCATTGAGCTTGCTAATCACAATGTTGCCCACGTTATTTTCAGTTGAATATATTACCCATAACCCACTTTCATCCACGGCAAAATCTATGTCCTGCCATGCTACGCCTGCATAAGAGAAGCGGTTACCAATAGCAGCACCTGGAAGCTCCTTCCTCAAAACCTCCGTGTTTGTTTTTATATCATGCTTCACCATATATCTTGAACCATAACGATGATAGTACAAGTAATTCTTATAAAGGGCAGCACCACTTCCTTCCCCATATGTTATTCTCCTTTCATACGAGTATTTAAACAGCAGCAAATCATCAAAGGAATTATAAATTCTGAAGTATTCCAAGTATCTTCCATCGGTGTTCAATGGTGCAACCCAATAGACTTCCTGCTCTGGGTCAGAGGGATCGTAATCTCTGCCCCAGGAACCATATTTGTAGGAAAATCCTCTCCAGTTCAGCTTGGCAACATAAGGCTGGCTAACATTCATCAGTCCACGGTGAACACAGGTACCTGTAAGTAAAGAGAAAAAAACCCAAAATAAACAGGTTTTCCAAATGTCATTACTAGGGGAGAGGTTTTTCAGACCATAGCCTCTAGACTGTGCTTAGAAGGGAACAGCTTTGTGACCAAGCACACATATAAATGCACAGCTTCAGGTGTAGAAAGGCTCATTTTGGGCCAAGGTCAGCAACTAGATGGCACCCAGTGTTCCAAGTTGACTCAAAAACTCAAAAAAAAATAGAGTACATATTATTGCACTTATTTTAAAGGGGAGGTGGAAGATTAAGTCACAGAAAGTAAGTGTTCACTGTGCTGTTCCATAAAAGGGACAGATTTCAGTTTCTACCCATTTGAGGCAGGCCAGCCTGATGCATTAGGAAATCCCTTGGAAAATACAATTTCAGAAGCATTTTAGGTTATTTTCTACTTCAGTGGAACTGAAAGCATGGGAGTTGGGGGGTAAAAAAGAATGAGGAGCATCTGATTTCTGTGTATTTCACTGTGAAGGGGAAGAAAGGAGCAGAAGCAGCAGTAATTCCAGAGTCACATTTCAGATTAGCATTCTGCTGTCAGAATCACAGCTTTACAACTGTGTGTCACAGCCACATGGTGCCTTCCACCTCAGGCCCTCAAAGAAATCTGCAGACAGTAACAACCACAGCCCAGGAAATGTACACTGATATTACTCTGACTTTTCATGTGGGGCGACTCTAAAGAAAATATAACTTCAAGCTGAACCAGAACAGCTCTGTTTTACACATATCAACTGCAAAACCATTTTCAGCATCATGGAAAAAATAATTTAAGTACAAGAAACAGTTCCCTTTTGCTCATGCTGAATTAGTGACATTTCCATTTCCTGATAAATTCTCAATATTGTAAGTCACTGGTAGAAAAAAAACTCCACTCAAAAATGTCCCTGGGCTTCTCATGAATGTGAAGGTGCCACTGGCAAAAACCAGCATGCACTTTTCCAAGTGTTAACATTAGTTTTTGTATTACTGCCACAAAAGTGTCCCAGATTTTTCTCTGTAAGTTTATCTTCACCTGAGGTAATGGAGACAGAGTGGCTGGTACCAGCTCACAAGTTTAGTGGTACTCCAATGTTTCCCAGTTCAATGGGGTGTTGAAGCCACTAGATAGCCTTCCTTATTAAAGATGGAGTATAATATGAACAGGCCCAAGTACCACACATAAGTTAGTGAATAAATTAATAGCCAGAAATTCTGGTGTTAATAATACCTCCACCAAAACAGCAACTCTGTGCTCTGACAGCTATGGTGCTGATGAAAGTCAAGACTAACTCTTGAGGTTTTAATATTTTTAGTGGGAACCATGTAACGATTTCTTGCAGCTTCTATGACAAGAATGGCTCATAAGCTCAGTCACATGAAGGGATGTCTGGCATATAAATAACCTCTGTCTTAGCACAAAGAAGAAAGAGGAATAACAGAGAAAGATTTTTTTCTTTTGCCCTCAAAGCTGACCATCCCTAAGCATGGCCAGACAATACTTATGGAGATGAATTGGAAACTCCTGAAACCAAAGACAGAAAAAGTCTAGGAGACATTTTGTTCTCAAAGGCTTTGCAGTCTATCTCACAGAAAGAAGGAAAATTAGAGGCAGCCCAATCTGAAGTATTCTACTTGGAAAAATACTGGGAAACAACATAATTGGTGAAAAAAATACACAGTTACAAAAGCAGAGAAATCTTTTTCTCATCTGCTTTGCCTAGGAGAAAGGTGCTCTACCTGTGGGACTAAGAAAACCTGGGTCCTGAACGTTAGTAGTGTGCAAGCACTGACATTTGTGCCAATGTGTAAAGCTGGTTTGGGCAACGAAGCTCTGTGTGCCTCCCCCTTTCTCAAAATGTACTATTTCTCTGCTTCTACAGCATAACACCTTCACTCCTCACAGTTTTGTACTGTCTTATGCTAGTGACTCTGACCTGAGGGACATGTGATTCACCTGCAGCCTTCTCTCAACATCTGTGAGGAAGGTGGGGAGCAGTTTTATATTTAATATAAATCACTGTAAAGAGATAAATCCCTGTGTCCCAAGGCCACTTCCTTGTTGGCAACTTCCTTGGGGCCAGTATTACCCATGGGAGTAGCTCTTCATCACTGTCTCCATCTGATGGCAGAGAAGGGGACACTAATTGTAAACACTCCCATCTCCCCCCCCCAGACACTTTTGTGTCCTGGGTTTCTTGCAGCTGAAACATGGCATGACTCTGGTTGAATGCTGCTTTCCTACATGCCACCAAGAATCCATTTGAATCAGCATTCCTGGCTTGGAGCAGATGAGCATTTAAGCATGCACTTAAGTGCTTTACAAAGGACTAGGCCCTGGAGCAGAAACCTCATTTCCAAATATAGCACACCAGGCAGGCACTGCTGTATGGCTGGCCAGGCTGGATCTCTGGAAATGGCACATAGCGTGTCTAGTGACATGGCCTCAGCACTTGGCACAGCTACCAGCATTTGGAGGTGCTTACACCTCAGCTCATGCAAAGGAAGAAAGCTAAGGCAGCCAGTGCAAAATGGCTTGCAGCCTGCCAACTTCATAAATCAATTTGAACTGTTTTTTTCTCGTATCTCTAATATGTATTGTTACCTCTGGCATGAGGACTTCTTTAAAGCTGGTGACATATTGAATATATTACTGCGCTTAAATCACAATAAACTTATCTCAGAATTAAATGGTTATTAAATGCTCTAAAACACTTCATTTGTTTAAAAAAATGTAGCACCAAAGCTTGCAGGTAGTAAAGTACTGCTAAGCTCATCTATATGCGACCTCAAATAATTTTTCATGTCATTACGCAGAACACAATTCCAGATTTATTTTAATAATTTATACATTGTTTCATAAATAAAAAACAAACGTGTGTTCAGCAGAGAGACCTTTTTTTACAAAAGAAATAATAAATTACTATTTCTTCCCTTAAAGAGATCTCTCTGCTGAACACTTGTTTGGTTTTTATTTATGAAACAATGAATTATTAAAATAAAGTTAGAAGTGTGTTCCGTTTTAATGACATCAAAAATTGTCTGAGGTTTCTATAGAGTATGTGCTTGATTTTTATTTCCTTGAAAATTCCCCCATAATTATTATTTTTTTTTTACAAAAATCCTCTGTGGTAGTCAGGGGTGATCCGTCTTTCACACAGGTTCAGAAGAATTCATTGTTGTTTATTTAATCTAAACTTGCCTCCCTTGTCTAGATCTTGTGGGAAAAAAATGCACAAAGGAAACAATGTCATGTAATTTTGTAAATATTAGAAGGTACTTGAAATAAATCCATATGCATTATTCAAACTTTCAAGTTTTTAACTCCTTTCTCCATTGTTTTGGCCCACAGATAAATGACATCCTGGTGTTTCTGCCTTCGTCTTGTGCTTATGTAGCAAACAGAGAAGGGAAGGACAAGCACGGGTGCATACACACATACTTGTCCCCACATAAAGAACCAGTATCTCTCAGCTCAATTATACACTAACCCTTCTGATTCATCAGAAAAAGAGCTGACACCGAGTTGTCAGGACTGAAGGGAGCCTGAGGCACATGCTGCTGGGTCTCGCTTTACCCACTTCACTCTGAAGCACTGGCAGAGCACATCAGCTTCTTACTCCAACAAGACAAGAAAACATTCCAGCAGCCTCTTCCCACCAGGCAGCTGCATCCGATTGTGGAAGAGAAGGGACCACCCTTGGCCTATGCAGCCAAAGGTGACAAGGTGGGACCCACATTGGAAGAAACTCCCATGAGGGACACAGACACCAGAAGCAAGCTGGGGCTACATTCTCACACAAGCTCCCAAGCACCAGATATGCACCCTCACCTCCCATCAGATCAGCCACTGCATCCAGATGTGGGAGCTGTCTCCCAGCCTTACTAGGGCTTGAGATACCAAGGACTGAGCTCTAAAGGAAAGGCTCATCCTGGCTCCTACTGTCTCACTAACACCAGAAGATCCACTAAGACACTCCAGTCTTCCACCAGTATCATGAGGGACAGACACAGGCTTGCAGCTCTGTAAAAGAAGACCTGTGTGGGCAACATCTAACAGGGGATGGGGTGAAGGAAGGGCATCAGCTCCCTCCAATGCCAGTGAATAAATACATGTGTCTCCAGGGACAGTTCAGGAAGTTCTGAGGAGGACAACTGGCCAGTCCTTTTCAGGTGCCTCTAGGCATATCTCTCTCTTTGTGTATGGATGCATTCGGTCCAAAACACAACCCCAAATGTTCAAAAAACACAGAAGACTTAGGTCCATAGGAGGTAAAACATAAGCTAAGAGTGAAATCATTGTAAGACTCCAATAGGATTGCCTGAGTTTCAGCATTAGGTCACTCCAGGTATTCCTCCTGCTGAGACCTACCCACCAGTAGCTTGAAATCCTTAATTTCTGAGTATATAAAATCAAGGAATAAAAAAAAAAAAATGCTGCTCCTTTTTTTCCTTTCTTTCCACTTTGCCTTTGAATTTCACCTGACTCACTTCTCCCTGCTTCCTTTCTCACATCATTTCAGTGAGGTTCAACACAGCATCCGCTGCAGAGTCCTCAAAATACCATCCTGGGGTCTTTTCTGTCTGTACCTATCCAATGCAGCCACATGAGATCAGCCCAAAGGAAAACTAGTGGATAAATATTTCTTCCCACTGGAGTGGTGAGGAGAGAGATGCCGTGAACCACTGCAGATAGAAAAGCCAGTGACGGTGATGAGGATGACTGAGGTATCAGACACTCAGACACACACCTCTTCAGTCAGGGTAAGGCAAATGGAAACCAGTGATTTCTTCTGCTATGTTGAGAACAGGCCTGCTCACTCGAAGAAATACAGCAACAAAAGCCTTGGGGGACAGAGTCAGAGGGGCTGCATACTACAGTGTGAAGCAAGAAGCTTTAATTAAACTTGCATTTAGACTCATGATCTTAGACTGCTTGGGGATTAGTCAAGCTCTCTCTAGTTCATGCTGCCTACCCAAAATATGCAGGAGAGAGGATGAAGGGGGAAAGAAAAAGCAATCTGAAAACAGGACAAAGAGTCAGTTTAATACAAACATTATAAATATAATATGAACTAAAATCGGGGCAAGGCCAAGAGGTTTGGCAGGAATTCAAGACATTCAAGTTTGCAGAGAAAACACACTGAAATTGTATTCATATACACAAATGGGTGTTAGAAAGCTCCAGAGGCTTAGCTGTGAGAGTCCCTGCAGCACCTCTAAAATGACCAGCTCAGAGATGCAGCTTTCTCATATACTTACTCCATCTTCTCAACAAAAAATATCTTACTCCTTTTAAGTGTTTTCAGATACAGTCGGCAGGACATGTAGTTGCTCTACAAAGTCCTCTGCACAGATGATAGTTGCTCCCCATGAGTCATATAAAGTCACAATATGTTCGTCCTGTGTGGATTACTAGGGATCTGAGCCTACATAACACCTGGGTTATCTGTAGAGCTAGCATCTCCCAACATGAAGAAAACTTGCCAGCAAACAACAGTTTCTCTTCCAGTCCTTTCTGCCATCCTCAGATACTACATTCGCACTAAAGGAGGCCATGTGCTAATACTCACACACATCCTCCAACCCCTCCCAGGTTTCTACCTCTGGACAGAAAAACTCCCAGCACTAAAGGTTGTCCTCAGCAGATGTCAGTGCTGGTAGTCCTCTGGAAGTTGTTATACCAAGTAGGGTTTTTACCTCCTTCATTCTCTTCTGCTACAATGCAGTGTTGCCTTATGCAAAGGTGCCTGCACTGTCTGGCCAGTCAGGAATAAGGCAATGCTGAAACAATACCATTTTGGGACCAGATAAAGCCTACCCTTCTCCCTACGTGCCCTGAGAAACAATGCTGAATAAGTCTATTACAATCACAATTCCATGCAGTTCCATTTACCCACCCCAGAGCCACCATCCTGCTCTAGACTGTGACTTGCCTATCCCTTCATGGAGCTGCACTCCAAGCAGTTTCCCCTTTCCTACACAGTGAAAGCTGCTACGTCCCACAGACATGCCAACCACCCAGGTGATAAAAGCACCCCTCTCCTCCATCACTCATGGAAGGACGCAGTATTCTTGTTCTGGAGCTCAGTACTTTCTCACCAAAACAAAAGCTTGCTGTAGGCTTGAAGAGAACAATTGTTTCTTTCCACACACCATCACCCTCAATAAATCAGTGAGATGTGCTTCAAGTACTTCTAAAACATTGTGCAGTTTTTTTCATTGAAATATTTCAAGCCCTTCCTTAAGGAGCAGAGAAAGGCCTTGGCATTTTTTTTACTGCAGGTTTTTGTTTCAGATTTCTCTCCTGTCTGATTCCCAGACAAGGTGTTACTCATGCATTCTGTCAGAGAAGCACAGCAACTGCTTGCATTGCCATGAAGCCCTAAAGAGGGATTGCTCACCCTAAGGGAAGCTTGTATTTCTGCCTCTACCTTTCAAATGAGATGTTTGAATTAGCTGACCTCAAGGTGATGAAAACTAAATGCTGGTAGGTGCAAATTTGTGCCCCTTGAAAGCAGGACAATTCCTCCTTTACTACAAGCTCCTCTAGTTGATTCTTTACCAGCTTATGGGAAAAAACAAGAATCTTCCCCTGGGTATTGTATACAACACAGCACTTTGCTCTTACAATACTCTGGCGAAAGGAAGCCCCTGTGTATAAAACACTCAGGGGACCAACATGGTTTTAGAAATCCTCCTGTCTGTTAGCAACTGGTATTCTTGATCTGGCATATCCAATCTAGTGTTTCCTAAATGCTTTGCTCCAGTACATCATATCTGACTCTCAAAACCTCTCAGACTATGATTCACTCACAATGTGATTTTTCAAACTGAACACAATGTCCAGACAAAAGTTCTTTCAGTTATAAACTATCACACACCCTGCAACTCAACACCATCATATGAACTGCAGTCTGAGAGCCATTGATCCAGGCCCCAGAACATAAACTATAAAATCCTAGTTCCATTGAAATCAGTAATACAGCTCCTCCTTATCTTCCTGAGACCAGAAATTTTCCCCAGGTCCCTTGACCACCTGTTTTAGAAGCATCTTTTGATTGTCAAGCAAAAGTAATCTTCATGCAAAACTCCTCTCTGAAGCTTACATATCTACAGCTTTACTACATCAACAGTTGCTCATACATTTTCCAAGGAGCATTAGAGCAATATTGCCATGAACACAGGTCACTTTCACAGGAACTACTAAAAAACAAAGCTAGTTAGTAAAAAGACAGTTTCCTCACATGTAATTGTTCTGGAAAAAAAAAAAAAAAAAAAAAGAGGGATAGAGATTCACTTTTCAAACTATAGTTAAGAGGAAGACTGCAACTTCTTCTAGCTGAAAACAGCTACTGTGTTTGTAAGAATTTGATTCCTGCCTTCACTTCCCTTTTGTACCATTGATGAAACATTAGGAGATGTCAACTCAAATTTTCAAGAGCTAAGGAGTATCATTACAATTGTATTCAATATTAACAAAGGGAAGTCTCTGCATTTACAGATCTAACCATGTATTATATTATTTCTTATGTGTTACCCAACAGAAATGCTTACCTGGTGGGAAATAAGGGGGTGGTGTAGTTTTGGTTGCGTTCTCTTCACACTCTTTCAACCGATTCTGCAGAGACGTAATTTGTCGACGAATTGCCAGGACATTGTTTTTGTCCAGTGACTCTAGTTCATTTACCAGTATAGTCAGATTGGTGATCTAGAGGGGAAAAAAGACAGCAAGTTTAATGCCAACATTATTTTACAGATATTTGTAGGCAGGGCTGACCACAGAAGATGCTACAGAGAAATGTTCTAAGAAATAGGCTTTATCCTCATAGCCTCAGTTTGACATCTCCAGCAGAGTACATAACCACATGCTTTAAGACTAAGTTGTGTAACAGTATGCAAAAATTGTGTTATTTTACTCATAGTGTAAAACTATCCAGTGAGTCTTAGGCAAGTAGCTGTTGAACAGAAAAAGTACTTTTTCCAGCCTTACAAAAGTATCTGGAAATTTGATTTACAAAGATAGTTTTTTCAGTCACCTGCTTGATGATATAGAGGACAATGGAGCAAATGAGATTTCACTTTCCATCTTAAGTAATTATTCTCTCTAGGTGAGTGATTAACTACAATTTTGAAAATGTGATTTCTAGTCTGCTAGGAAGGTGATAGTCCTTCCCAATTCTTGATTTCTTATTGATTGAGCCACTGCCTTAGCAACAAGCAGCTAATTTTTTAATTATGTAAATTAAAGCACAGAGGCTTTCAAGCATGGGGGTCTGTAAATTAATATTTATTATAATAATTTAATCAGATGGTGTATTTAACACTATGCAAAATTTTAACTTTCAGGCAGATATTTGGCAAAACCAGAATGGACTCCATTTGCTTTGGGATTTCTTTACTTTTCTGTGCTCTATATCAAGGAATAAGATGTTAATACATTTAAGGTCAAGCTCTCTTTTGATTTATGCTGATGAAATGCTAAAATAATTCCACTCGCTGCAGTAGAGATAGACTGCATTTCCTCAACCTAAACACTAAAGGGAGAATGGACTATCTGTGTACTTGAACCCTCTGTGACTAATTAAGACCTTGGCAATACCTCCAAATATATTTGCTCAACGATGGCATTGCTTCCAACAAGGCTGGGTTTCAGCTGAGTGACCAGTCTCTCTAGGTCACTGATTTCCACTTTCAGTAACTGGAAGTCCAGTTCTGTGTAAGATACACTGCCTGTCTCCACTTGATGCACTCTGATGGTTAGATTGAGGATTTGCTGCTGATACAGTTCAATTCTTTTTGAGTACTCCCTAACCTGAAAGAAAAAAAAGAGATAGATATGCAAGTCTAGGTCAGCAAATAAGACAAGGCTGTCTGACATCCTTATTGCATTTCTGAGAAATATATATATAAAATATATATTTCTGAGTACCCTATGCATATCTTCCACATACATGCCATATACATTCTTTACATAAACTGCATAAATGTAATTCTCATCACATCCATTAAAAAAATATAAAATTTAACCCTCATTTATTGTTGGCAGTTTCACAAAATCCCCTCAGAAACGTCTGGGGATAACTGAAGGCAAAATTTTACTCACAGTCTTCCATTTTTTTAGTTCATTGCCAATATTGTCTCTGTGAGCTAATTTTATCCTCAGTATGCCAAGAACTTACATTGGTGAAAATTTTATTAGGAAATCTGCAGTGTATTATCTCTCAAAAGCAACCAGAGAAGGCAGTAAAATGCAATAAAGGATCCCCAAGTTTTTCAACTTCATTTCCTATTAACTCTAAATCCAAATAGGACTTTACCCTGTGTACATTTGAATTGTGTCAAACATTGGCAGAACTGATTTGATGCTTGTCTTTGGGCAGGGAGGAAACATTTAAACACAGTGTTAAAAATCAAATCTGGTTTAAATGAAAGTGTTAAATATATGGCAGGCGTTAGCTGGAGTAATTTATATAGCAGCCTTTTCAGTCTTTGAAGCATTAAATAGTTGTCCAGATAAATATATTTTCACACATATATCTGCTGAGATAAAGGTCACAGCACAAGCATTGTGAAGCAGAATGTTAAGAATATTATATGGATTTGGGACTTCCCTTAGAAATGTTAGTTCCTTGAAATTTAACGCTTTGGTAAAGGCACATAATTTCTCTCCCATATGCTTCATATATCATTAAATCACAAAAAATAAGTAGGAATAAATGCAAATAGCTTGTTGCACTAGTAACTTCATATTTATACCCTCAGATGGTATTTGTGCCTCTACCTACAGCACTGTAATTTCCATTACTATTATTTCTTTAGCTGAAAGAATTAGCCTACATCTTCTGAAGCACTCCTGCATTATCTTAACATTAAAATAAAGTCAATACTTTTTTCCCATTGTCTGAAATCCTGCCGTGGTGTGAAGACCACGTACTCTCTGCTTTTTCTGCTCTGGCAGCAGCCCTTGAGACAGGGACCCAGAAAAAAACCCCACATTTATCAAATTCCTTTCCATCTTGATTGAATCCCTTGGGTACCAAAGAGGAGGTATGGGAGCTCATGGCATGGAAATTTATAAGTTATATAGTGATGTGGATTAAGGAGGAGAAGCATAAGAGTAGATCCTCTGTTCAGAAGTATAATTATCAATAATAGCACAACTACACTGTAAATCTTAAGCCACTACAAAAGCCCTGCATGGACATACATGGTATGCACCAAAACCAGGATGCTCAGTTCCATGTATTGAAATTTGAGTTTGAAACAGATCTTCTATTCTAAATGTGTGCAGCCAAGCTTCAAGCTGCTCAAAACTGTCAAGTTTCCACAAGTTGTAGCAGAAGCACCCTGGCTCACAGCACTGGATGCTCTAGATGTCCCAGATCAAGCCAGGATAACTTCAAGTCATTGAACTAAGAATCAAGAGTTATATAATTCAAGTTACACAATTAAGAATCAAAAAATAACAGCCTGAAAGACCTAGACCTAGTTCCTTAGTCCTAGTTACTGGCTAGCAACAGTGGTAGCTGGGATCTCCTTGCCATAGCTGCCACCTTCATCTGGCAGGGAATAGCAGGAAGAACCAATCCTTTTGGAAAAGTCAGCAGTACTTGGACCTCACACTTTCAATGATCACCAAAATTAGTTTGGTGTTGAAAGACAACCTGTAAAAAATCATTTGGAAAAATTATTCAAAGGTCACTGTTTAAACTATGTGTGTCTAGGTTTGTTCAACAACAACAACAAAAAAGTAAGAATATTATTACAGCCCGAAAAGTATGAAGCAAGTCCATTTTTTAAGCAAAATTGCACTGCTGTGTGAAGCTATGTCTATCACAGAGGTATCTGGAAATCTGTCTAGGTATTAATAAACTTTCTCACAGTAATACTGGAAATAATGAACTTTCTCACAGTAATACTGGTCATAATAATGCAATACAGACCAAATCTACAAACCACTGAAATAAACAGCCTGCTGGAATTAGTGATGGCTACTCATTAGTGAGTAACCTGTGAATCTGAAGTTTTCTCCAGGATTTCCAGAGCCTGGACAAAATGCTGAGGGCTGGAACAAGGCATACATAGTAATTTCAGCCCTGACTGCAGAATGCAGACCTGAAGTTCTCTTCCTATATTAGAGGATTTTCACTCAGTCAACCATCTAGGTCATTTAAGGACATGTCAATGCCATCCAGCAGAGTATAGCTGAGCCTGAACTAGCACCATCACTCTGCAGTGCTCTGCACAGCCACACCAGCATCGCAGAGAGCTTAAGCTAATAGCTCCCCTGGCGAATTATAGGACAAATAAAATTTTCTCAGCAGTGCTGCACTACCAGGTCTATACTGCTTCTGCAGATAAATCCAGCACATATGTTAAACATTGCAACGCTCTGTGTGGAGATTCCCGCCTGCTCAGATCTGGCTTAGGAGCTTCTGTGGGTTAGAAATATCAGTTGAAAAAAGAACATGATATTGCTCTGTTGATTGGCAGATAGATTTAAGCAGCTTGTAATCCTTGCTCTTCTACTGCATCTACCTGCTCAAGACTGCCTGTAGTTTCTTGACAGGCTGGCACAGAAATTCTGTGCATATCCTATTTTTAGGGATACAGATCAATAACTAATACTGATTTCTGCTGCATTTGTCATAAAAGCCTAAAGTAGGGTATGATGAGTGCATAGGGCCTGTATTAGCCCTTTATGGGAAAAAATGGAACCATATGAGGCATATGTAAGGAGAAAAATCCTCAATTTCAATTTTGCCTTATTCCAAGCATTGTCACCTTCGTTTAATGAAAAGGGCAGGAAAAATCTGCAATGCTCATTTAGTGTGTCATCTACCTGCAACTGGTATTTATCAAAACAGGTTTTGCAGCATGCAAGCAGACATTTCTCCAGCACACATTTGGAGAGTACAGAAGGGGGAACAAAGGTGCAATATGAAAATGTAAAACAAAAAATGTGGGAGGAATGAGGGAAGATAAAGAAATTACAAACCCAGCGACTTTCTAAAATCACTCAGCCCAGGACAGTGGCTACGAGCAGGTTTAACCTCTACAGATCCATAAGGAGCAAACTGGCAGTCTGCCTTCTGGGAAGAATTCCATTGCAGGTTAACCTCTTTTGAAAAGCAGGGGGTTTTTTGCTCCTGTTTCTGTTAAGTGAGAATGTTGTGGCCATCGTGAGCCATGTTCTGAGGCACTTTCTCTCCTTGTGATTGTGTGCTGATCCACCCCTGCTACAGAATTGTCCTCTCCCCCTTCCAATTGAGAGGAACAGCCAATTCCCACTTTGCTTTAAAAGGTTAATTTTCTTCTGTAATCATAATTATGCTGGCAAAGGTTGATGCGACAGAGGAAAAATTAGTCTGGTATTTTCAGCCTACGGTTTGTACTCACTTGGCACATGAGAGCATCTCTTTATCTGCAAGCTTCCTTGCCTGCTGATTCTATAAAAGGACCCCCTTGCTTTTTGAATTAGCCAACAATCAGGCAAAAGGTTAATGATCCAATCAGGTTGTTTATCTGGGACTTTTAGCACATGGAAAGCATCCTTAAGAGGGTCCAATCCTGCAGCTCCAATCCAGGAAAACTTCCCATGAGCTTCAGAGGGCATTTTAGAAGAGCAACAAAATCATGGATTCTCATAGCCAAAAAAGGAAGCATTCAGTAGAAAGTCCCACTTCTGTGGTGAGACTAGGTCATGTCTGAATGCAATTCCCTAGGATTTTGCTCAGGATCATTTCTAATAATGATCAATATTGAAAGCTTAGGTTTCCTCCATTTCATTACTTCCTGGTCTCTATGAGTATTATCATGACTGACTTAAGATACAGGATTGCATAAGCAGAATTTTTTTCTACAATTTGAAGGGTAAAGAACTTTTGAGCATGGAGATTCATGCATGACAGGATCTCAGAATACTTAAGTTCAGATATCAATAAGGTAAAGCTCAAAAACTCTCTTCTTTCCAAAAAGAAAAAAACCCAGATTAACTGAGAAGTCTTACACACATCAGTTTACACCAAAATTCAATCTGTTTGTTTCAATTTCTGACCTAAAGTGTCTCTTTGCTCATATCACACCAAAGTATATGTCACACTTCAACTAGATGCATTGTAACACTGCTTGGCTGATTGGTCTCGACAGGATGAAATTCAGTGAAGCCTGAGTTAGGTCAGGAATTTTCACTGTCTGCAGCAAGAATTGCAAGTCGAAGTTAGTGTCTACACTGTGGTACACTGCTGGGCACAGAAGGGTGACAACCGTCACAGCAGCTGACAGCAGCTGGCAACCTAGACATTAAAGTCTAGGGTGGGGACTCAGCCTGCTCTGAATTTAGAGGGGAGTTTCAGATACAAATCTGGACACCTAATTTTAGGTATCTATAGCAGTAACCTGTGTTTTTATATGAGTGAGATGTCTGACTTCATTTGAGATCTGAGGCTGTCCACACAGAGAGGTCAAGCAGCACTTGAGATGCTCCCATATCTGCCTGGCACCAGCCTAAAGGGAACCTGCACCATTCCGAGTAAAATACCAGTAAGAGATAGGTTACACCAGCACAAGAGACTGGGAAAGGTAGTACACAACTGCCTCAAAGAATCATGCCAATATTTGGCTAGGAATCATGCCCCTCATCCTGTCCCAGCATAGTCACTTTCAAATGCTGACACTGACCACAGTGGGAACAGTATGGGAGCCTGAAATCTCAGGGGTTTTCATGGCTCATTAACCCTGAGCTGCGCTTCCACGCTCCAAGAGATCAGGGAACTCCTGAGCTTGGAGGCAGCAGGACTTATGTCAGTTTGTCCTTCATATGCCTGCTGACAGCTGAATGTGTTTCACTGTTAGCTCCAGCTCTTTCAAAACAAACTATTTGAACTGAAAGATCTTACCACCGAATCCTACGCCTGTTGTTGTGGGTTTTATGCACAACTTCTTATCTGTTCTTGATTATACCAGAGGAGGGTTATGAATATTTATGATTAGAATTTATAATTTAATGCTTTGCCTTTTCTGCTGATTAATTCAAGGACACTTCGTTTCTTAAGATGCTTGGTTTCCAAAAACACTTTCTGCTGGACACCCAATCTGAATCCTGAATATTTATCCACCATAAAAAGTCGAAGGCAGACTCCTGTCTTCACAGGCAGCTTCACCCAGTGCACTTCAGCATGTGTAGGTTTGCACAAGTTCCTCAAAAAATGGATCTCAATTCATGCAACAAGCAACCAAAGCAGTGTTTGTCTTCAACAGAAATGCATAATTCAGCAGTCTCACTGCCACAGCTTCAGATGTTGAAAAGAATGATTTTTTTAAATTTATTTACTTTTCCCTGTGACAGCAGAAGCAGTGAAGGGGCAATTATTCCCCTACTTCTTCACTCTGGACTGTGGTGGTGACCTTTCTCTTCTTTCCCTTCACTGCCTTCTCACAATCTGGCTGGCTTGATACAAATAATAACACATGAAAGAGCAGGAGGCTGGGCTTCCTATAGCATTGTGTAGCAATCACAAACTAATAAAACTGAGCCAAAAGAGGAAAAACATAACCATTCTTCCAAAACATACCATATGCCTCTAGCTGAAAAGGCCTAGAAAAGAGACCTGAGAATATTCAAATGTATGACATGTTACAGTGTCAAAGATTAGAGATTTAATCACTTTTCTCCTTGTTCTTACAGAGCCCTCTTTCCCACTCTTTTAAAGACACACCACAGAAAAATTTTCACTTCTGTACTTTTTTGTAGGCAGCCATTCTTCAGAAAAGATGCAACTGTTATTTTTAAGACAAAAGAACACCTTACTTTAGAAAGCTCTGCCTCAAACTTCTGTGAGAGTGTTGTGGCTATAATTTCCAGTTGCTCAACCTTCTGCACTGGAAAGGTGGTATCGGGCAAGTACACGGAGCACTGACAAGTTCCCTCATCATTCACAGAGCCGGACACGTTGGCAAAGAGCTGCAAAAACAAATTGGTAAGAAAAAAAGTGTTAACGTTATTCTCTAGAATCAGTCCCCAATAATGTCTGGCAATAATATGAGTTGTGCGAATCATGAAATCAACAATTTCTTTACTAGTCATCTTTCCCCTTTTTCTTTCAAGGAATACAAAATATCTAGCAATTTTTATTACTCATCCTTACAAATCTCTCCAAAAATAGTTAAATATTGCTTTAAAGATTTTACCATTGGAAAAATGGAGACATATAATAGTCATTATGTTCCCAATCCTGTGGACAATGTCCCTAAGATAATGAAATAACTTTCCAGCAGATAGAAAAGCAGGCAACAGCAGGGAAATAATAATGTGGTAAGTTAGTTCTTACAGCTACTATTCTGTTCATCTAAACTGGACAAATCATTTAGCCATTTACATCCATAGAGAAGAAAGCACTGAAATAGAACTAGTAACAGGGAATTTTTTTTGAAAAAAAAAATCATTTGAAGATTTGCAGCCAGCCACAGCAAACAAACAGACATGTGCATTTAATTATACACCACTGAAAGGTGATGAATTAAATATGCAGGTTTGGCCTAGGGTAGAGATTCTTATTTTGCTACAAAATATTGCTCATAACACCCACACATCACAGCCCACCCATCCATCCTTGTGGATAGTTGGCAAAGCTCTTGCCCATGAATTTCCTTGTCCCAGTTTTCTGCATGCTCACAGCATCATCACCAAGCAATGCGCATAAGGGACAGAAAGGTCAGGGTTGGCACCTCCTGATCTTGCCATAATTTACAGCCAAGGCACACTGTAGTCTATAAACACCAGGCTGAATACTGAGTATGTTCAGAATAGTTTTTTGTTTGTACACAAAATGCTTCCAATTCATAAACCTATCACGAATTTATTAATAAAGATATTTGATGTTACTTTAAAATATTCTGGCACACACTTCAATGCAGCTGCATATTTTAAAGCTACAGACTTGCTCTTTAAAAACACTTCTTTCTATAATCTCTTCTGCCTTGCAGAAATCCCAGTGTTATTCATGTGCTCTCTTTTTCTTTCGCTCTTAAAAATAAAAAAGCAAACAACAAAACTATGTCCTGAGAGCTGACATTTCACTACTTCTTCCCTTGCTTTTTCACAGCTTTCAACTAATGCTCTAACTGAAAAACCAGCCCAGAACACACAGCGATGACCAGCACCAAAGTTGTCTTGATCTGTGAGCCCAAAAAGAGAAGAGCAGCAAGCAGGAATGATCCCACTTCACACTTCTGGCAACCTCTTTACTGCAGCCACAAAAAACAGCATGCATCTCGTTTTGAAAGAAAGCATGGAAAGTCGTTTTATCTGTGTTATTCAAGCACCATGGGTCTTAAAACTTCACTCAGACTGCTGAAGACATTTAACATGAAAGGAAGAAGAGAAGTATCTCATGGCATTCCAGAATGTCCCAGCACATAACTTGCATTGATTTCTCTGCCAGGCAGGTTAACAAAGCACTTCTGAAAATCCTACTGAGAACACATTATGCCTAAGTTTCCATGTATTTTTGAAGATATGGCTACCAGTATGTAAATTACTATGAAAAATTAGTTCCTAAATCACTTAGGTATTTCTACACCTCTGAGTCCTCAGTGCCTTGGCATGGTTGGGATGGCAGGCAAGTTGCTCAGCAATAAAAAAAGGAACAGATGGGAAAGACCAAAAGAAGAAATAAATGTGGCTTAGTGAGTATATGGGAGCTTATTCGAGACTGTTGCATATTAGCATGCTAATTTTTGTGTGGAAAGTATTGTGTTCTGTTCCTTCTGTGTGTAACACAAATATGAGTATATGTCTACAAGAGGGAGTATGCAATACATTGTATAGCCATAGTGTGTGGTATACCTTTGCATGCATGATAGACCCTGCTGTAAACTGCAGTCTCAACTGTACTATACCAATCAGTTTTCCAGACTTACCTTGCCTATTTCATGTGCTAAAAAAAACTCATAAATGTATTCAGATACCTCCAAAAAAAAAAAAAACAAACCTCTAACTCATGCTTTTAATCTCCCTGTGAAAAACAATCATTATATTTTAACATTTGAGTTAGGAGGGAGCTTTGAGTTGAAGGCAGAGCTTCACTGCAGTAAGTGCTGCTTATATTGAAGCCAACAGTTTCCCCAAAAGAGTGGAAACAGCCTGGGCAGACAGAACTGCTTCCATTCTTCCATTGACATTACAAACACTGGGATCATGATGTTGACAAGACCAAGAAGCATTGTTTAGTTAAAAGCCCCTTGGGTCAATAAGTGCTTCAATCAAAATATAATACCAGCCAAATGACAACCATGTAACAAAAATGTCTTCCGTCATCCTGTAGAAAAAATACATGAGATAGACTGCTACTTTTGATGGAGTTCTACAGTTTTTAAAGTTTAATAATTTATACAGAACACTTAAAAGAGAGCAAAGAGTCCTAGCCTACAGCAAGGACTTGACAGCAACATCTCACTCTGAAAAATTGTTACATATACGTATTTGAAGCTATGAGAAATGTTCCTTCTCCACATCCCTTCAAATTAAGAAAGGGAGCAGGAGCAAGCAGTTACTCAGTTTTCTGAAAATCAGGAAATTTGTCACTGTAGCCTAGCGATATTTGCAGCTCTAAATCAGCTTTTTGCTCATCCTAAGACAAAGAATAGGATCCACAGAAAGCACACAGCAGAGCCACAGTAGGGACAGAAGCCACCTCAGCTGGGCAAGCAAATGGATAAAGTTTGGGTCCTGCTAATCAAAATCTGAAAGAGAGCCCTGGCTCCATTTAACTTGCTAAATGCTCTACTAGAGCCAGAGACTCAACTCTGTCTCAGGAGAGGTCCCTCCACACACCCCAAGTACCACACTGGACTTGCCTGGACATACAAAGGATCTGCTCTGAAGCTGAGCATGTGCTTTGGATGAACTCTGTTTTTGACAAGTTGCAGGACCATACAGAGCAATTGTGACCCACTGAATCTGCTCCAAAGTGAACATATTATTAAACAGTCATTGATAGAAAGAGAGAAAGAAACTGAACTCCAAAATCTGCAGACCATGAACTTAAGCAGAGGGACCTGAATCTCATTTCTGTGCTTCTGGTACAGACCAGAAGGCACAGAAATAAGATTCAGGTCCCTCTATCATCAAATAGCTGATAATATTTTAACTAGGTAGAACAGGGAGAATCAAGATTCAAGAACCAAGAATCAAGATTTTCTCACTCCCAGCAACCACAAGTGGGCACTCCTCAGAAGATATTTTCAAGGCCCTGTTCTAGTTTAAGAGTGAAGACCTCCTCAGGGAGACTGTAATCACCAAACTGTTTGGGACATTGGCATTAAACCCCCAGTGCCCCACCCGTTTCATGTCTGTGGTCCAGTTCAGCAGTTACAAGGTTAATGCCAAAGTTTTGGCTCTGACTTAAGGCATTGAATGACATGGTAACAGTAGAGATGATTTTGGAGCTCCACTACTTCCTAAAGCACTGGATACAAAACACATAAATGCTTCTTCCAGGCAGCACAACTGGTTTACCTGTGTCAGAATTAAATCACTAAGTGACTGTGTAGCATTAAAAAAAAAAGGACAAGTTCCTAAATTTTGTCTTTTCCAGACTATATTGAAGAATAGTAATGGTTATACCTTTGGGGAAGTGAGCAATTTGCCATTTGTATTCCTAGGCTGAGTCAGATATGGAAGCATCGTACTGAGATGAGCGGTCTGAAAAGCAAAGGAAAGGTTTTTTTAGAGTGATTTTCTGCATACGGCATTATCCCTTCCCCACCAGGTAGCCCCCATCCTGCAGCTCCGAAGCACCTTGATTTTATTATGGGAGCTATCCTGAACAACTGTAACATTTCTGATCTGCTACTGAGGCGACAGTCTCCCTGGGCACAGTGTCACTTCACAGACACCTCTCCTTGAAGAAAGGCTCTGTGTGACCAGAGCAAGGCAGCCTGTCCAGGAGGTGTGAGCTGAGGATGTGACGGGCAGCCGTGGCAGATTGCATGGCAGTCTAAAAGGACAGTGCTGTGCCCCTTTGCCCTAAATCCAGAGAATACTGTCCTCCCAGCGGGAATGTCTCCTCCTCACCACCCAGCTCATGCCCCAGCCTCTAAGCAGAGGATTCACTGCCCCTTTCACACCAAGCTGTCAGGCTGTGAGCTGTGATGGCTGGGACACATGTCCCACTCTGCTACTAGCACCGTGGAGGTGACAGCATCCCACTGTGGAGAGGGAGCACCGGGAGAAGACACCACATTGCCAAGGATACCGCCAGATCCACCTTGGGAGCCTTTTATGCAATAAGAATATGTACATTCCCTTTAACTTCCATCCGTGGCTAACACCTGCCTTCCTGCCACAGCAAGGACAACAGCTGTCACCCTGGCACCCTACTGGGGGTTACCACGGCCCCACACAGTGGGAAGAGCGCAGTGCATTGCCATGATGCAGCACACTGTCACCTGGAACGGGATCTCACCAAAACCTGTGCCAAACTGGGAACTGGAGCAAGACACATCCAGTGTCAAATGGTGTAACAGACAGAGCATCAAATGGACTTTCCCTGCAACAGGACACTCACTGCTGGGTCTTTCTGCATTTCCCAAATCCCAGCTGGAACCCTGCTCCTGAACCAGGGGATGGTGGGGATATCCAAATGGCCAGCAAAGGGCAGGTCTGTTAAGTGCCACATTGTAAACAAGCTTTGTGGGACAATTTGTCAAATAAACCCTCTTGAACAGGTACTTGTGTGCTCATATAATCACACTGAACATGATGGGCAGCTGGTAGCAATTAACAGTGTTAGGGCAGACAGCATCCCAAATTGTGCAAATTACACAAACTCAGGACTAGCTTAAAGCTAAGCAGACTAAGGAGGACTTTCTCCCCTATTAAGCTTTCTATCCTCAGCTTATCAACATATATTTACACCTCCATCTTGAATTTTGCAGCTTTTCATTCCTTGAGCAGATAAAAGCACCTTCCCAGGAGGTGCTAACTTCACTGCCTGCATCCACAACACTCTCAAACTTAAAAAAAATGTAACTAGGGACACACAGAAATTTTCTGGTTGGTGAATAAACCAGATAAATTAGAAAGAATTATTGGGAGTCAAAATGGATTTTTTTTCTCTAATTTTAACTAATAAATACCAAAAAGGCAGCCATTTTTGGTCAAACAAAACCAAAATGCTTTGCTTCATTAAAAAAAAAAAAAAAAAAGGACAGTGTGAAATCAAAACTAAACTATCTTTCACTAGTATAATTTTTTGCTTTAAAAAAGCATTTTTTAAAGTTGTCTCCTTCCTCCCTGAATTTGATGTAGCTTTTGGTTGGGGGTTATTGTGGGGGCTTTTCTGATTGATTTGGTCCGCTTTGAATTCCCCTCTTACCCAACCAGATAGAATTTTTTGGGGAAGAGAGAGAGAACCCAACAATAACCCACCAATATGGCTTTCATGTGCCCAGTCACAGAATATGACAGCAATCATGCAACTGGGAAAGCTCCCACTTCCCATTTCCTTCCACATCAAAGATCTCAATCTGTTCCTGCTATAAGCCCTTGCTAATTAATTAGAAGCTACACAGAGCATTTAATATCCACTCAGAACCTCACTGGGAGTTGCACTCATCTAACCAAAGGCAGAATTTGACTCTGACTTTAAACCTGTGCCTCACTTTTACATTTATTACCCAGTCCCTATACATTAGCTGGGGGGGAGGATGGAGGAGTACTTTAAACTTTCTCCATGCAGAGACCTCAACCTTTGTCTAATAATTTTCCAGTAACCTTAAAAGAATTTTCATCAATCTAAACTACAAGAGAAGACAAGAAGGCACCAAAGCTCAGGTTATGAGACCCCTGTCTTACCGCCCCCGTTGCTGCTGTCGTCTCAGCCACAGCACTCATGCTCTGCACGAGGAAAAGCACAGCCACCAGTGTGTGCTTCATCTTCTCAGCCTGCAGATGAGACAGCAAAGGGAGAAAGGGTTTCTTTTATAGTACAGTCTGGGGATTTCCCCAACCAAACCTTAAGGAACTTGTATGATATTTTTACAGGTTTTGGATAAGTGATGTCATAAACTCATATAATAACCAAATTACTAACGTACAAAGAACACATGAGTTACCATCATAAATTAACGATATCCAGTTTTCTAACAGGAAACTTTTTCCATGGGGTACAGTATCTGATCTTAATCTTGATTCTATAGAACATCAGGTGCTTATTTGCTACAAGAGGTAAACAGACATTCCCTTTACAGTGACTCAGTCATAAAAATCCTTGTAGATTCTTTGAAGATCCCTTCAAAGTTGTGCAGACAATACACATCATTGTGGTGTTTATTACTTACATGTACAGAAAAGAGCAGGTCAGGCTAGACTGCTCATACACCAGAACCACATTTCCCTTTTCCCAAAGGCCAACAGACCTTTGCCAGTAAGTAAAATGCACAGAGGTCTCAACAGCTTTTCAGTTCCCTTGATTACCACATAGCACAGGTGGGACACAGACTACCTCCCATTTCATTCCCAGCAGGTTTGTGAGTCACATATTAACACTACGTGCCCATTAATGCTTACTTGTGCATTAACACTGTGTACCCATCTATGCTTACCCACCTGCTCTCTTTTCATGGGGCTGCATTCCATCTGACCACAACAATTCACTGTCCTGTCTCTAGAGCACTGATCCAGAGAGATGAAAAAAGGTCACACACAATTAGCATGGCCCCCACATTGCCCAGCTGTGCCACACCACCCTGTGAGAGCCAGCGAGCTGCCTGCAGTTCCCACAGCACCCAACCCACCATGGGAATTCTCCACTTCCAACAAGCTACTGCCTTGATAGCATCAGCTGCAAACCTCCTGCACAGAAAAAACTAAAATTTCTCTGCTGAGTTCTTTGGATTGCTGGGAAAATGAGTTTGGTGTTTGGAAGAAAGGTATAGCCATTCCCTTAGTCCCAACTAGAACCTATGTGCTTATAAAAGTCAAGAAGTCTTAGACCAAAACATGACAAATCACCATTTTAATTTTCCTTTTTCATTCTGTCAGGCTTAGTTCTACTGAGTAAGCAACAGAAGGTTGTAGCTGTGCCTAAGTGAAGAAAGAGGTTAGGAGACTCTTATTCCTTACCAAAGTTGGTGGGTAGAGTTCAGGGCAGGAGCAGCAGTACTTCTGAGCAGCAGTGCTGCCTCATCGCCCTGGTGAGGAGCTCTTAAGGCTTCCTTGTACTACCATAGCACTATCAGCTCCAGGTGGCAATGGGAAAGCTGAGGCTTAGGGCAAATCCATACTAGAAAACTCCTGAGAGAAGCCATGTCCATTGGAGTAACATGTTTTTTAACCACAGCTTTGCATAAGCTTCCTGACACATTCACAAGGCTGGCAGCAGCATCTTGCAGGGTAAGGATATAATAACTTCTTGCAAAGACATTTTTTCACAGCAGAAGCTGCATCTCTACTGGAGGATTTCATGCTAATAATTCAATAGAAGATAGACAAGACCTGGAAGGCATGTGATAATGTGTAAGCAAAAAGAACCAGATCCATGCTGGTAGAGCAAGAAAATGAATACAGGCTTCTTCCTCTCAGGTTACAGCAGTGTGCTTTCCTGTGTAAATCACAGTGCTGTCAAGGGAATGGAGAGACTGATGCTGTAAGTACAGACAGGAATAAAGCCCTGAGCTCCAAGAGAAGCAGATTGGCCTGTCAGAGCTGCTGAAGGCTGTGAAATATCCTTTGCACCATAAGAAAAACTCTTTGGCCACACCAGAGCACAGCTCAGGTGCAAACCAGTACATACGTATTGCAGACAACTGGTAAGCCTATGCTGCCCACCAAGGTAGCTTTTCTCTCAGGTTGTGATAGCCTGATATTGTGGAATTGCCACTTCCTTTCCAGAGTTCAGGGTTTTTCTGGTTTTTTCTTTTTGGCTTTTTTTTTTTTGCTTTTTTTTGGGGGGGGGCGGGGGGTTGGGGTTGGTTTTTTTTGAGTGAACCAACTGGTCTCCATACAAAATCAAGGGAAACTCTGGAAACAGATCACTCCCAAAAGGTGTCATGGATGAGGATTTGTTCCTTATCGGCCATGCCTGATGCTAACCAGCTCTCCAACTCCTGCCATCAGCCCTTCTATCACATCACTTGTTATGAAAATGCCACCCTGTTAGTCCTCAATCCATGCCTCAGGCTCTTTCTGATGCTCCAAACAAAAAGAAAGACCCACACAAAAAATACCTACACAAACCCACACAGAAAAGTAATGATCACATCTTAGCACCAAAGAGCCCAGAAGAGCTCTAAGAGGACAAGTGTTTCATCATGTGGATACAAGGGAAACCACTGGGCTGTTGCAAGGGAACAAGCTATGACCAGCATACAAACAGGCCACTTTTCCTGAGGCCCAGGCATTATTCCAAGGGGTGAATGCATTTAGCATGATAGATGAAGCAGCAAGGGAAAGCACAACACAGAGACACAGGTAAATCGAGCTGACAGTACAGATGCATCTGTGTGTATGAAGACTCCAGATTAGTAGCATGCTCCATGCATGCAACAACTTCTTGTCAGCTTGCAAACTGCCTGAAGGCAGCTGTCCATGGCACCTACAACACCACTGGACTTGCTAAGTCACCACTAGTCCTGCTGGCTACAGAGAGGGCAACTTTGCAGCACACACGGCCACACTCCACTGCGTAGCAAGCAAATGAAATTTTCTAGGCAGCTTTGTGCTGTCAGCACAGACACAGCATAGAGTTTGGAGCCTGATATCTAATCAGGAGAAAAACCAGTTTTCTGAGCATAACAGTGAGGCTCTGTTCTTTCCAGAGGCTGGGACTGCAAATCACCCACAAAGCATGAAAGTTTCTCAATAGTTTTATGTTTAAAATGCAGTTCCAAGATAGGAAGCAAATATTGGCTAAGTAATGACAGTAAATCAGTTGCTTTGGCATTTTCCGCAGTATCACATGACCTCGCAGAGACAATGGGGACCTACATTTTTATTCCTAATTGAAGAGTAATTAATGCTAAATAAAAATACTTTCTCTAGATCTATGTAGAACTCTTAATCTGAAAAAATAACTTAGACTCATTTTCTACATTTTAGAGGAGAGAAACTTTATTTATATGTCATATAGAAAAGTTGTGATTATTTAAGAATTTCCACTTGGGAAAACAGTGAAATAGAAGGATTTTCTCTTGGTAGAGCTGCACCCTCACTAGCGTACTTCCTTGTTTGCAATAGTCCAAGTGGGCAATTCAGGGCAAAGTCCCTTCTTTTCAACAGACCTTGTCTTTGATTTCAGTGGGAGCTATACAAAAAATGCCTTCCCAAAAAGCACACTTATGTATTAGGTGATTCATATCAACTGCTCTCTAAAGCTCAATCTAAAGTCACAGGAGTCAAGTATTACTTGATCATGCTTGGCGGTATGAACATAACCTTTTACATCTCAGTTTCCCATCAACATTTGGAAAAGACAGTATTTCACTGCCTCAGAGCCATGTTTTGCAATCATATGCATTAATAAGACTAAGAGGCATTCAACTATTAGAGAACAGGGACCACATTAAATATGCAAAAATGCAGGCCAAAAAAAAAAGATAAAAGTTGTCTCGGTCTATTGGGCCAAAACCAGGATGAATTGAACAGAATTCTACCTATCAAGTAAGAATCCACATATATATTTATCCTAGCTAATGTCACAATGTGCAATTCTCTGAATTGTTTACTACATTCCCAGGACAGGTGTATGACCTGCACTTTCTTAAAACAAGAAAATAAAAACCAGTGGATGCACAGTGGGATATAGTATCTCACTGTGCTAACTTGCCAGAATGGTTCAGACAGAAAGTACTGCGCTGCACATTATGTTTTGCAAGTCTAATGTAAAAGCATTTCTACTGTTTGCCTGCAGACGCGATAAGACTCCGAGCCTCGTGGAATCAGCCTTTCAGCGCATGTCGTCCAGTACCCTCCGTACTGTGGATTTAGCAAAGCTTGCCTAAAGCTGGTTAAATCCCTCCCTCCTCCTACCAAACTACGTATTCCTGAAGTAAAGCCAGAAATATGGAGAAAATGTTAATTCAAATTCATCCTATGACACAAGAACATAGCAGCTAATATTCCCTTTTATTTTCTGAAGGTGTTTCTTTCTGGAAATAATGAGTCTGGTCTTCTTTGATTATAGGATCATCCTGTAGTGAAATAAGGAGGTTAGGGGGGTCAGCTTCCTTCACTAAGGTGTCATGGAACAATTGTCATCAGGAAATCCATCTATTTCATTATACCAATGTTTGACATAGACCTGTTTTACTCTGCTAATCCCTTTACAAATTACTAGCACTTTTTCCCCTCTCCAAGTGATTCATATTTTTATGCAATATATTTTGATGTCATCTATCATAAAGCTCATCTATTTGGAAGACATCATGCAAATACTTTCATTTAATCCCTTTATCAGTAGAATGTCAGGTTAGTGTTTCAAAAAACATCCCTCTGGGCCACATTCAAAATAAGAAAGCGTATGGGAAATATTAACACCTAGTTTAAAAATTATGTTGGTAAGAGTGAGTCTCAGTCTTCTGAGGCTGTAGGAAAGGGGCATCTTCCTGGAGCAGAATGAGAATCTGAGTAGAATTTGTAGAAAGGGTGAAATTTCCTTTATACCTTTAAAAATGCCATGGACACCAACTGGGCTGATTCGTCCACCAAAAAAGAAAAAAATTGACCATATGTCAAAAAAGAAAGACCTTCACCAAGATATCCAAGATATAAGACTAGGACAACAGCAGCTGAGGTTCCACCAGCCAGAATGATTAACCACAGATTCTGTGGCTTGGCAAAAAAGCTTGTTACCCTTAAACAAAGCAATCCAGAGACTCTTGGGTAAGTGAATTGAGTCTAACCATAATCTGCCTGAGTTCAAAGCCAAAATGTACCAATAAAGTATAGTCCTGGTCTGGAAGAACAGGAAGACAACAGGCAGAGTGGAGAGTGGATGGAAAAATGGTAACAGCATACATGAAAACTGGCATATTTTATTAGAGAACATCAAAATGCATGAAAAGCAAAATCTAGAAGAGGAGTATAAGGATGTATATATAAAACACTGAGAGCAGTATCAAAATATGCTGGGGTGGTGAGTGAGAATCAATTCCCATTCAAGGATGTGTAAGAAAAAATAACTAATTCCTTAAAAGAAACGAGAGCAAACCCAGAGAATAGTGTATATTCATAGAGCACGGCAAAGGAAGGCAGAAGAAAACATCCAGGAGAAGGAGCATTAGGCAGAAGAAAACATCCAGGAGAAGGAGCGTTAAAGGACATTTTGGTTACGAAAGAAGTATACGGCTGCCTGGGGATTATGCTAGATTTTCATGGACATGTAGCCACATGTATAAAGGCAAGAGAAACCTGCATGCAAATTTTTTTAAAGAAGGAATAATTGCTTAACAACAGCCTGGGGCAATGACAAGGCAAGGGACATGTTATTGCTGACAACAGAAAACTGCTCCTTCAAAAGGCATCTTGGAAACAGACCCAGCATGACATTGAAGGAAATTTATTTACTTTGATATTATGTTGTGGAAAAATAATTTTCAAAAATAAAAGTTGACACACAATTAACAAAGACCATAAACTAATAATGGTTTTCTTATCTGAGCAGCTATTCGTTTAGCTCTTCAGTACACTGCAGTTCAAACTCTCAGTCTTGAATTTATTTCTGTCCCTTCCCCCTGAAAGTGTATCCAGCGAAGAGAATTCTTACTCTCTCAAAAAAAATTTTCCTTCATACATATATCCCAGTCCCAAGGGACACAGGAACATGGCCTGGATGTAATCAAAGTCACTAATACAAACCCAAACACTTACTGGCACCTATATAATAAAGACTTAATACAGAAAGGTCCTTGAAACATCTGTTCCACATACCACCATATCACAAGTCCCAACAAAAATAAGATCTTTATTAAAAAAAAGCAAAAGCCATTTCTCTAACGCCTGCACATGCCTGTGGCTGGTGAATACAAATGCAGCCACTTGGCCAGAGGGAAAAGGCTCCCAGATGCTTTTTATGGCTTTGTACATTGCAGGCAAACTGCTGCCTCCATCAAGCTGCAGAGCAGCACCAGCCTTATGCACCAGCAGCCATGGCTGCTTTGTGAACAAGGAATGTGGCTTCAGCCCATCCTGGAGGCAGCAAGTGTTAGCAATCCCTTGATTAAAAGTGCACCTCAATATGTAAACCTAAGGGACAAGAAAGAGAATCTTCTTCCTTACCATTGCCACAGCTTTCAGACATGGGGTTTTCTCCTTTTTACTTTTCCTACTCATTCTGAATCTCAGATCAGGGTTGGCTGGACCTGCCCAGGTAGATAATGAGAGAAATGTGTTTTCATGACAGTTCTATGAATACTTTCCTTCTCACAGATACAAAGAAAATCTCTTCCTTCTCTATAGGCCAAACAATATAAAGTGTTCAGTCACACCAAAAACATTAAGGAACACTTTCTCTTCAATTGTCAAAACCTTCTGGGCTTGGCATGGTTGCAAAAAAAGGTCCTCCTTCAGGTTTTCATCTTTAGCCAGATATCACAATTAGGAGGACATGGAAAATATCTGAGCTGAAATAAGAAATGAGGAAACCTATAGACTATCAGCTGGTTACAGCTGCAGCTTTGTTTAGCCTTTAGCATTGTGAACATCTTTACATTAATATTAGATATCCCTAAAGAGGCCTGTAGCATGCATTTCAAAGGCCTCACTAATCCCAGGCAAGGAGAATATTCTCATCCCTTTCCTGTGGCATGCACACAAAAGTTAAACCAATCCTACACCTACTCACTCAGCCTCCTCCAAGCATTGCATCATCACAGCATTATTACATCCAGGATCAAGGTGTGACCATTTTATCTTCAAACTGCCCAACACTTTGTGGCACAGGCCTGATCTATTCATGTCAGACAGGCTGTACAGGGGCTTGGCTGTACAAACAGACCAGACCAGTAGCTATTCTCTTGACTAGTCCCTTCATTTCAGCCATGTTCATCATCCATGGAAAAGAAAGCTCACACCCAAATAATGCTTGATGCTGGAAAAGAAAGTCATCATTTGGTTTTATAAGCTATTCAAACATTCTGTTTTACAGTACCTGTAGACATGGACACATGTGCTTTGGGCTTTGCAATGGGCACAATGATCCATTCTGACTAGATACATAATTTGCATAATGGTAACTGCAAGCAATGCCAAAGCAGCCCTGGTCTCCCAGAAATAAATAGATGGACCACACAAGAATGTGCTTCTTGGGCAGCACAAAGGGAAATCGTGCTCAGATATTCTCTGCAGCTGATTGACCTGAACTGTAAATATAGTGGCATGCTAGATTTCTGCAAACCTCAGGATGGGATAGGCACTGTGTCACCTGCAGCTGCTCTTATGCAACTCAGACTACTTCTCAGAACCAATTAACATACCAGCTCTCAACTTTTCAGACAACTGAAGGAAATAAAGTTGCCCAAGCAGCCCTGGGGACCCTGGAGCAAGGTAAACTTTGCTCCAATACTGCTCACACTATAACACACACCCTGATTGCTTTCTCCCCTGTTGACTACTGCAGACTTTCTGTGGGCTCCAGAGTTTATTAGTCCAATCCATCCTCAGCTGCAGTGGGCTTAATCCAGTCACAGAGAGAGCACAGGTAATGACCCCTCTATTAAGACATTTACTAGGGCAAATGTCTCATTTTCAGTCCTTTGTAATACAGCCAAATTTCAAGTGTCTGAGTTCAGTGCCTGCTTTAATGATTTTTTAAGACTCTGGGGGACCAGAACAATTTTTTGTTGCTGTTGCTTTGAGAACAAGGTTAAAGGAGAACAGGCAGTTCTTCTGAACGCTATTTTTTGGCAGAATTTTGAACAGCCTCACTGGCATCGAGAGGAATCTGATATTCAAATGAACTTAGAGCAGGGGCTGAAAAGCCTTGCTTGTTGGCCCCAAGAAAAACCCAATTCCTTTATAGAAAAATATCAAGCACACCATGAAAGACCACTTCCACAAGGAAGGAGAAAGAATATGAGTCCATAATGCCCAGATCCCAGGTGAGGTACTGAGCCACACCACCTCTCAGGCATCTTGAGAAAGTGCTGCACCTTGTTGATCTCTCTCCAGCAGTGCTTATGTTGCATCCATCTGCTGCCCTGCAACAGCTTAGCAGCCCCAAAACAAGAGTCAAAAAAACAGAACTGCATCCCCAACCACATTCCACTTCACAGTCCAGTGTAACTCATGAGTGAATCCAGGTTTGTGCTAAGACAGTACACTTCTCACTGGAACTTGAAGGAGCTGGTGCTCCAGTCTGCTATCTGCCACCCTGGCAGGAACTTCTTATGGACCAACTGCAATAAATAGCAGAGAAGGTGGGGCAGTAATAACATCTTGAATTGCTGTAGATTGAATTGCACATGAACATGTAATTCAAAACATATGGTATGCTCGCCGATGCTTGTTTATACCACAAAATGTGTTTAAACTGAGATAGTGTCAGCTTTAAAGAAAAATAAGTTTTTCCTCAATATTTGGATAGGCTCTCATTTCAAAATAGGTTTAGTCTGATATAATTTAAATCCACACCAACTGCAGTTAAGCTAACTCAAAAAGAAGACACCCATTCAGTGGAATTAGTGCATCTGCTGAGAGAATGCATTGCTCTTAACAGATATAGATAAGTCTGAAGAAATGTCTGAAGAAATTTCTCAAAACACATATGAAAAACAGGTAAGAATAGAGCACCCAATGAAATTATGTCCAAAAGGAAAGAGAAGTAGGGAAAAAAAATCAAAGTTGATTTTAAAAAAAGGAATTATAATGTTCAGTTACCTAGCCATTAGCTTCTAGAAATGCACTTCACATACCATTCTGAAAAGTCAAAACAAATATGAAAAAAAAAAGTTGGTTTTTTTTGGTTTTTTTTTTCCTACAGATCCAGTCTCTGGAACCTGTTTTTTTCTTTACAGTCTGGATTTCAACTTCTCCCTGAAGGTAAATGAGTGTCACAACATAAACTTGACAAGGACCCATCTGCATGTCTGTGTATTAAAAACTCAGTCCTCTACCCATTAGACTCACAATGGCTGTTTTAGCAGTACAGCAACTAATTTCCCATAGCCTGTGGAAGTTTGCCATTGGGTTTGAATTTCCAGCCAGGCTGTTTTCTGCCAGTTTGTGACAGTATTTATGCAACTTTATCATTATGATCTCACCAGGAATCTGAAGCAATAGTAAAATGTATTTACACAGAAACAACCTTTACCTTGTTTCCTCAAAAATACACATATCAGAATAGTTCAATTTGCCCACACAAAAATTATTAAATCCTCCATCATGAATGATTCAGTGCATTCATTTATAGTAATCATAAATTAATCCTCTATATTTTTCATTAGCAGTTTTTAAAGAACAGCATTAGCATCCTAGTCAACTAGGATCTCAGTTCTGATCGCTTCAGTTGTTTAATTAAAAAGTAGATCTTCATCCTTCTTATATATTAAGTTATAGACTCAAAATGAAAGTAGAAAGTCTGCCCCTCCTTTAAAATGCAATTAAAGTTTCTCAACTCATTAGTTTTCATTTTAATTGAAGTAACATTGCTCCCTAGGTTGCTTAAAAACAGGAGTGAAACATCCATCAATCTTCTTACACCACTTGTTCAGTTTCTGCCCATCTGGACTCTGTTCTCATTATCAGAGGCATGTCAATAGAGCTTCCTCAGTGCAAGTCTGAGGAGAAAGGAGAAAAACTCTGCCATCTTTACACACCCAGACAACCTGAAATCTCCAAGGCAAGTCGTAGCCATTCTTGGCATGACATTTCTACGGGTTTCTGACTCCAACTGTCCCTCACATCACTGCACTGGCACAACCAACATGGCAACACAGCAGAAAATGTGACCCTCTCCAAGCCTTCTCTGCTCATATCTCAGCACCTCAGCTTAAATGGCTGGAGGAGGCAAAGTCTGCATGCAAAAATGTGTTAACCTTTTCTTGCTGCCTCTTTAGTTTGGAGGGGGGAAGGAGAACCTCAGGCAGGATCAGCAGTGAAGAACTGGCAAGGACTGCAGCACCTCCCACATGGCTGAAAGCAGCAGCCCCAAGCTTCTAAGATTCAGGGTGTGCAAGATGGAACATGAGAATCTGAGGCAACACAGCTCTTAGAGGAGCAAAGCATAGTGTGAAATGAGTCTCAGAAGGGGACTCACTTCTGCAGGTGGTTCAGCTGAACTCAGCCACCCGACCTGAGGGTGAGGTCCCCTCTCCAAGCCCAGTAACCATGGCTATCTGATGGCAGAGCATGTGACAGGTCTCAGACCGTACCATGGGAAAACCATGGCTGAGAGATGCTTCCTGTTTCCCTGCTACACTCACTCCAAATGCACAACATATTATACAAGCAGCTTCCCTTCCGTTGGATTTGCTTGCACCTGTTATAATCTAATTAGGAGGAAATTGGACTTCCTTTGCTAGCATCATAAAAAGAGGAAAAGAGGCAACATAAACATATAAATCTTTCTCTCAAATTCCTCTTTCTTCTTTTTGAAATGCCAGAAGACTGCCCTGTGAACCCAATGTGCAATTCTATTTTGCATAGCTTGTTGAATAATGGATCAAGTTTATATCTACCAGAGATGAAAATCATGCTTTTTCTGAAATCCATTCACTGCTTCATGGGCCCCAAATCCTCTAGGTGTTATGCATTTCAGCTGTCATAAATCCATGTAATGTTCCTGTGCATGACACTATTCATTTAGACCACCAATTTAGTTAAACTGACAGATGTGGAAAAACCACATGTAACAAAACAACTCCCCAGTGATCACACAGCTGCTGATCCTGAAGGGACTGTATGCTTAATTCAGCAACAATCAGGCACTTCCATCCACATTTGCCACCTGCTGTCAATATAATGTCAGGTGGAGCTGTGCCACTCTCACTAAGCTTACTTCTATTCAACAATCTCCTGAAAGCTTTTGCAAGCCAATTAAGTGCAGTAGATGGGATCCTGCACCCACTTGTCCTGTGGCTCACAAGAATCTCCCCACTGGTTTGATCAGGGCCCAAAGACCAACTCTTAAAGATGAGGAAAATTAGCATTTGGTCCTCTTTCACTTCCTTTGCACAACGTCCTTGTGTGCATTAAAAATAACTCAAAAAACAGAAAACACGCTGAGCAAAGGGTATTTATTACCCATATCTTTGAAGTCTAGATCCTGCCACTCACACTACAGTTCAACAGTGCAGTAGACTCTGCTTGGAGTCCTGGGCATTCTTAAAGAAGTTTAGAGACCTTCTCAAACTAAGCCAGACAAGGTATATCAAAGCAGATTATTAGGCCCCAATTCAGCAATGTCTTTAAGCAAATCCTTATGGCCTTAATGTAAGTAGCCAAGAGCTTTGACAACTCAGGTCTTCAAGCAGCAAGGAAACCACATATCTTTAAAATGAGCATATGGCTCTTAATGTTTTCTGAAAGGCTTTTGTTTCACAATATGCATCAATTTATTGTGCAGAATCCAGTTTTCCACAATTTTTAGCACAATGAAAGTCATCAGGAAAAACTAAATTTGCTTTTCTATAGAATGAACAAAATGTGTTCAGATTAGATTTCATTTTGGCATACAACAAAGAACAAATGGAGGATGCACTTTCTTCACACAAAATTCACCATTCTGTCTCTCCAAGTGGGAGAAATGCCTGCTTTTCTGTTCAAATCACTATAAATCAGCTTTCATCATGAACTTTCTGTGCAATATTAGCCTGCCCAACCATGTAAATAAATAAATGAATCAATGTAACATTGTTTTTATATGGCATATTGTCATCATTCATTAGTAATTTAATTCTGCATGTGTTCTGCAGTTTGATAGACAAGTTGTGCATGGGAAAAAAACCACCAAGATTCTTAAGATTTTGGCACCTACAGCAAAGCTATTAAATTCATATTAACGCTTCAAAATAAGTAATCAGCAACTCTGAAAATCAGGTCATTCATTTTTGTGCCTAAATTTAGATCTAGATGATTAACTTTAGGCATTCACAGTTGAAAAATGTTCATCCAAATGTGTCATCAGGGAGGGTTGAATAGATTTCTAGAAGAAACACTTGAGAGAAAAATTCTAAACGATAACAATTTAGATGATAAACAGTATTATAATTTATTATTCATATAGTTCTATTGGTGTGCCTGGCATTCTAAAGGCAAGAGAAGAAATACAGCTAAATATGTTATTCTAAATACACTTTAAAGGCTAGAACTAAGGCTATAAAGATTTAGAACACAATTACTGGTGTTCATCTGATTGTAGTATTTTTCAAAGGAAAGAATTTAAATAGAGATTTTTTTTTCTCGTCTGCCCTTTGAAAAGGTAAGAATACTTGTCAACTGAAACTCCATAAAACAAAATTTTCCAGCTTTGACCTATATCCATAAAGATATTAGGATTTTCAATTTCTATGTCAACATCCAGCTTCACCTTGATATCAAGGGATAAACAATGGGAAACAGGAATGGGATTCATCTCTAAAATAAGCAGATAGCAAAATAATTCCAAGGAATGACATACATAACACTAAGGCAAGTGCCAGTTAGAAAGATTTATGATACGACTCTCCTTCTGTTAGTCAGAGGAAGAAGGACAGCTAGTTTCAACCAGACTTCTGGCTTTCAGAGGTGAAATAAATCCTTTCATTGGTGCTTACATCAAAGCTGGTATTATTTTCCAAAGATTTACTTCTTTTGGATTTAAGCAAGCAAAAACCCCAGCATTTCTAGATGCTAAAATTTAGGAATATTCAGTACCCAAAAATACTATGGTTTTGCATAAAAATTCATGATCACTCAAGGCCAAGAATAAAGTATTTTAGTAGAGACTTTATAAGTGTCAACAAACTTTTTTAATGGGGCCAGTCACACTCCTGACAAAGCAAAAGGCAAGTGTTGACTTGAACAGAGGGGAGAAGGTATGAGCACCAAGAAAAGATGTGCTCCTTCTTAAAGATGTGTTAAACACCTCACATCCCTGATGAATCTCACTCCTGGCAGGCAGACAGTGACCATTTGAGTTTCACTCTGCGCCAGCTTCTGTGTCTGGCATCTCAGCCAGTTAGTACAATGGATTTCTCTTCCTAAGGATCTAACAGTACTAATGAAGAGGTACTGAACAAGTCTAAATGCAAAAGGAAATGCATTATAGCAGGGACATTCACAGAAATAACTTAATAAAAACTGCCCATTTTTCAAAGAGGAAGATGGATGTTGTTTAACGGGGTCTTTTTGTCAGTAAAACACTCGCTTCTATCCCTCTAGCAAAATATCACTGTATGTTACAGAAACTCATTCCTTTTGTGTCTAAAGACAAAACAGTTGCAGTGTAAAAATTTCCCATGAAGAGAGTAATGAGACCAGAACCTGGAAAGCATTTTAAATGTGCAGATTACACATTTACATTACACTGGATTACAGACAAGAAGAAATGTTTACAGATCCAAATTCCCTCTTGCTACCACTCCCTGAGATGACAGTGGCAGCAAACAACCTCTTAAGTCTACCTTCAGCAGTGACACTTCATTTCTTGTGGACTGTTGCAGTGTTGGACAGAACACATTTTCAGTCAGTACAAAGTACAAACGGCAAAGATGAGGCTCAGGAATCTGTAAACTATCAATGATGTGGCCACCAAATCCTTTCATAAAGGGGGGAAGCATGAGCTGGTTCAGAGAGGGTCAAGTCCGTATAAAACAGGCTAGCTGGATTAACTCTCTCTCTCCCCCCACTGGCAGTGGAGTCTAGAGGCAAGCTATCTAATCATAGCCTAGACACCTAATTTTTAGACAGTAATATTTAGGTAAGACCAATGCAAAAAATAGCCTACAGCAACTTTAAATTGAAGACTAGAGTAGATTAAGGGTATGTTTTGCTGAAACAAAAGTAATTCTCATAATCTGCTTTCTGAAAGAAGGAAAGTAATAAAAACACAAGCAAATCTCAAGCAGTAGCAGAACAAACCAGTATATGAGAAGCACACACTACATGCTGTTTTTGTGGAGGTGTGAGAAAAGGCCTACTACCCTCACAGCACAGCTAAACAAGCCACGCATCAGCTGGTTACCAAATCAGAAAAGCACAACCTGTCAGACCTTTCCTGACAGCTCCCAACTTCTGCAGGACTCCTCCCATGCCAGCAGAGCCTGTCTTTGCACAGTGCATTTCCCACCAGCAGGTCATACAGCAGTACAGTGGGGAGGGTGCCATGGATACAATGCCAGCTCCTGATCACCCTGTCAGAACAAAACTGCCTACTTTTCCAGTGCTCCCAAGCAGCCTCTGATGAGGAACTCCTACTGGGAGCTGTCATTTTGATAGAAGGCATCAATGACCCACCTTCTCTGACTGACACCTCTGGCACAGGTCCCACTCTTCCCTCCATTGTCTTGCACATCTCTGATGAGAATTATTAAACTCTCACATCCTCAGAGTCCTTCCCACTCAGGCCCTCCTTGCAGCAGAGTGAAACAGCAACAGTAAGACTGAATAAATCTGATGCAGTGAATATCACTTTTCTTAGGACTGGTCTAGAGCAAACACAAAAAATAGTTTTACATCTGTAGTCTCCATAAATCTCATTATTTGCATCCAGCTAATCTAGGCCCAGGACAAATATTTTGTGTCTAATTAGGCAAACCATCCTCTCCACAATAAAATCAATATGATAAACAACAGATCTTGCAAACAGAAAGCATTGTTTGAAAATTGTAGCGATATTTTTCTCTATTACAGAAAGCATTGAGAATAAAATTTAATTATTCTATATGTTTTAAACAATTTTTACTAACTTTAGTAATTTTAATGGACATTTTTGACCACTTACAAAGGCAAATATTCTTCTTTAACCTACTCAGTGTTCAGTACGGGAAAACAAAATAAAGAGGATGTTTGCAGTTTATGGCTACATCTGGTAATGCTGCAGCTCATGAGCCAAATTGATATTATTTAACTGAGTGTCATCTACCACCAGTTAAATACAATTCTCATAGTTCCCATGCTAAAGAGCTTGAAACTGGGCATATTTGAATTAGGGTTTTAAATTTTGTCCTTCTTGTCTTTCCAGATATTTAAAAAGGAAATTGTAACTTCTAACCACAATGAGTTATTCTGCTGCCAAGCCACTAGGATGGAAAGGAAGAAGTCTTCATACTTAGAAGGCCTTCACATATTTAATGTTGCAGGTCACTGGGGTTACATGCTCTTAACTGAGAAAACACAAGCTCAGTCTTTCAGCTTTTATCTTTATGCACTTTCAGTCTACAATTAGCTCAATTCTGAGCATCTGGTCTTTTTAACCCCTTACATTCAAAGGTCATTTGATCTTTTACAAGCCAAGGTTTTCTGATGCAACAAACACCATTTCATATTTATTAAAAATGGAGACAAGTTAATGACATGTAAAATTGACCATCACAGGGTTATGTGTTTTTCGGATCCTTCCTGTTATTTGCCATTACATTGAAATGCTAAAAATAACTTTAAAATTCTGTCCATTTTCATGATGCCTCTTCTAGCAAACATGCAATGATGCATGAGAGTTTACACATTGATCAGTTACCAATTTAGAAGTAGCTCCAGTTGTCTTTTTCTTTCAAGCATCTATCATAGAGATTAGCTTGGAGTGACTGGTTTGGTTTGAGCCACTGCTGCTTTTCTAACTCCATTAGGCTCTGGCACAGATGAAAGTAGGTCTCTGCTGCCACTGAAGGCAATAGCAGAGCCCTGAGTTCTGTACTGCAAATAATTGAGAGACTGAGGGACAGTCATGATTCTATATTTTCATCCTAATATTCAATATCAGGTATAGCACAACTGCTCGGATCCCTGTTCAATATAAGTGAAAAAAACCCCAGGTTTCAGTCACAGGTTTTTCAAACACAAAGCTTTTAAAACAAAGTCTGAAAGTCTTAGTGTTTGAGATTCATTTGAGACATCCTTAATTCTCCAGTAGTATGAAAATATTTTTGTGACTGTTTACTTAGTGTTTGAGATTCATTTGAGACATCCTTAATTCTCCAGTAGTTCTAACACTAAATGAGCCAATTTGAACATCCATTCATCTTGCCCAGAAACAAACTCTTCATTTTATACTATATAGCTGGTAAGTATAGAAGATCCATCTCCTACAAGTATTTGGATTTCATTAAACTAGCTCATTGAAGTCAAAGGGACTATTAGGTGCACACCTCAAAGCACTTGAGTTCAGCACCTTATTTAGAAGGCTGTGAAAGAGATGAGGAAAAAATAATAAATTTCACTTAATTTGAGAAAATTCATTGATGTAATAAGGTAATAAATAGGGAATTCAATAATCTTAAATGATTTTATGCAATGGATAAAGCAAAGACAGTATCTCCAGAGAACAATTCTTGTTAAATCACTCTTAACTAGCATTGTCACACCCCCAGCCAAATATTCAGTGCAGGCTTCATAAATAATACCAGAATCAAGCCATCTTTTTCAGCTGCTTCTAGATTACCATTCATACCAGAATTAGCATATCAAGGTAGGAAGAAATGCATGAATATTTATTATCTCAATTTCTACACGGAAGATTAAATGAAGAATTTGCAAGAATATGAGGGGCAGACCTACAAATATTATTTATATGTTGAAGCAAAACCTTTGAGCTAAAATTCTGATGGTACAGTAATGACTTTGAAGGAGTGAAAAAGCTGTGTCTTTGAGCATGTTATTTCTGTGAGATATCACTGAAATAATGGCAAAAATTACTCTAATTGGCTGTACTGACAATGAGTAGAATTCATGGAGCCCTTGAAAATAGGCAGCTAGGAAACCAGAGGAAGAGCACAGCTGAAGGCAGATGAGCCATGGCAGTGCACATAAGCCAGACAATATTTTGGCACAGTGAGGGCTCACGAACTCCCAGTCCTTTCTCCTTTTCACCCTTCAAATTTTCAGTGGTAAAACTTCCAACCACTGCCCAGCAGCTCCTCCTCATTTCCAAGCCCTATTTTTCCCTTGCCAGTCACTGTCCTGAGGACCACAGGGAAAGCTCTACCAATGTCCATCCTTCTATCAACAACCATCAGACTTTCCATGGAGAGGTTTAGGGTAGAAACCATTCCATGTCTACTATTTCTCCCCTAGATATCAGATAGCCATGGATAACTCTTCACACAGTGTCAGTATCATGTGGCCCTTCTCAGCCATTCCTGTATCATAGAAAATACTGGGAAATCTGGTGCACCACTGTGAGACTCCATTCACTTTCTTGAACAAAGAGGAATATCTATAATCTGTGGGGTTTGCAGATGTGCCCACCTTTCTTAGGCATCCACTTTTCTCCATTGATTAGAAAGAAGGGGTGCCCTGCAGGGGGACAGGATTATCCTTTCCTCCCAGGCATAGGTAGCAAAAATATAAACACATTTGCACTCAGGTTAGGTAAATATCTTAATAGCAAATCCCACCTCTAAATACTACACAGGGGTACAATAATGTTTTATTACATCATTTATGATTGTCACATCACAGAAAATCCCTGGCTAATTCCTGCATTTTGCCTAGCTACCTGTCAATGGACTAAAAATAATGTTATGTATTCACATCAGAGCAGCTGGTCCACCTCAGACCAAGCAGCATCTGTTTTGGTTTCAATAGTGGAGAGAGTATGAGAAAAGGGAGCTTTGCAGGAAGGAGAAAGAAGGGGAAGATAAGGAACAGAGATAGCAAAAACAGAACAAGGAAGGGGAGATGAGAAAGAGCATCACTGAAAGCAACTTTTACTGCAGTTTAAGATTAATGACTGCTCATCCACAGGCACTCTACAATCTGAAGTAAGTGGAAGAAACTGGAGCTGCTACTCAATAGCTAGTGTAGCCCTTTGCAGACATAAAAAGCAGTACACTGATGTTCCCACTCAGACATATAAAACCAATGTGATGTATGTAGCTTTTAAGTGTTGGTGCAGCATAAAAGTTTTATTGCTGCTTTGGCTTGAAGAAAGCTTCAAACCTCAGTTTAGGAATTGCAAGCCCCTGTAAAAGTGGTTATGAAAGGCATTTTTCCTAATCACGTTAGCAAACCCTTCTCTCCATTTTCCCTCTCATTAAAAAGCTTAAATATTTTACAGCTATAGTGTGCAGGCTTATGTCCAGATTACCCTTCATTAAATGACTTTTACAGTAACTGGATACAAGCCTTTTCTATTATTACACAGCAGCTAATTATGTCTCCTTTGTTTTCATTTCATCGTTTTAAACAAAGCTTTTAGGGACCCAGCTACTCTGTGAGAGGTGTTGCCAAGCTGAACACATTTCCAGCAAATCCCAGCTGGGCTGCATTCATTTCATCTGATGATCTTTGCAACATGAAGTAGCTTTTTGGAAAAGAGAAAAAAGTGGGGGAAAAAAGGTAGGAAGGAGAAGAAAAATAACATCCAATCTATAGTGCTTGTACACTGCTTTAGTGCAAAGACAACTCACTGGGGAAAAATCCTTCAGGATGTTAGTGAAGAATGAAATATGATGTACAATGATTCTAAACATCATAGCTAAGCTATGTGAATGATCAGTTCTATCAGGCATTTTCTGAATTCTGACAGCATTGCTGTTTTAGATTACCACAGTAATGTTTCCAAAGTGTATTATTACATTCACGGCAAGAAAAGAAGGGGAGGAGGCCTGAAAATTACTTCCCTTCTGGCAACAAATTGTCATTCATGCCCCACATTGAGCCAGCTCCTCGCATTGCCTGGGAAGCCAAGGGAACCAACAAAAAGATATGATTTCCCCAGAGATGGGGAGCCAAGGGAAATGATCAGGCATCTGAAGACTCCCTAGGGTGCAAAGAGCAATAGCAAAAGGCTTTGCTAAAGAGATACTTTTCAGTATATGTGCAAATAAAATCTACATTTAGATTTTATTTTAATTGCTCATTCTCATCCATGATACACTGAATAATCAAAGTAATCATATCAGAAATAAGATTTCTTATGAGTGTTTCCATGCACAAGGCTGTAGATTATGCCTCCTGAAGCGTCTAAGATGACTGGACCTTGCGCCACAGAACCTTAAAGACTCATCAGTGTACAAGCCTTCTTTTCTCCTCCTTTTCTCATGGGCATTTAATAACACTCTTTTAACTTCTTTTTAATTGTTCTTTCATCCTTTTAAGCCTCCCTTGACCAAGTAGCTTTCTAGCCCTTCTTGAGCAGATGGTACTCAACTAGCCCTCAAGGGGAAGCCTTGAATCTTCCTGCTATCAACATTCTTTGGGCCTGTGCATCCCACACTTTACTTGCTATACCTTTACATGTGACCTGAACTGCAAATATTTCTAGGATTTAGGGAATATAAAATCCCAAAAGACAGTAAATTTGAAGATCTTCTATTGCTATGAGTCTAGAAGTTGATAGGATTCTTAAGGAGAAGTTAACCTTTCTAAAAGATTCCAAAAAGATGTCGCTGTAATGAATTCAGCAAGAAACTGAAAAGACTGAACACTCGCCCTTACTTCTACCAAGCAGAGTAGATGGTTAAAAAGACACAATGCTTTTCAGGGACTTACAATGCCACCACATACTCTCACTACCAATACCAATGGGGAATCAATCCTTCTTTGCCTCCTGAGCACTTTCTCATGTAGACAGGAGAAGAAATGAGCAGCCAAAGGCAGTATATATGACAGCCCTTCTTCAACCTTCATATCTTTTAAAGAGGGTATGCATGGCAGGTTTTGTTCATGCTGTCCCATCTCAGATCTTTGAGCTAAATAGGAGCCAAGCTAACTAACCCCTCTTCCCAAAAATCACCTCCAGCTGCCTAAATAGTCCACTATAGCCCTTCATCCCAAATATTGCCAGAGCAATATGACCAGTTCATAAGATCACTGGTCAGTGCAAAGTATGCACTCCAGGAAAGTCCTTCTTTCCACCCACTTCACCCACTCTTCTTACTAACACCAAACTTCATGGATTCTTTCAGAAAGACCTGTGAAGTGAGAAGGCACCTTTATCTCTCACTGACAGAAGGCAGGAAGCTGCCTCCTATTCTATTAATCCACAGACCTCCAACCCCATTTGCTTTGTACAACACCAAAAAGGCACAATTCCCTTCCTTTGTTCCAGATGCAGGAAATTAAATAGAAAAATGAAAAATGGTTTAGCAAAAATGTAGCTCTACAAGATCCTTAGCGGGGTTATCTTTCCAAATCATGCTTGTTTTCCAGAGATATTTGTTCATGCAATGGAAAAATATGGAAAACAACCCATCTGCCCACATGGGTGTGGCCTTCATTTTCATCTTAAAAAACCCTGACATTTCTCTCCCTTTTCAGGCCAAAAGGAGAGGGCTAATCACATAAGGGGACCCCCAAAAGCTGTCTCCTTGTTGCTGTTCCACTGCATGGGCTTTGGCAGAGACACAGCAGGGGTCCAATGCAGCTGCTGGAGAGCCTGCCCTGCTTTGCCTCTGCTCCTGCTATTCTGCAGTATAAGCAGTATAAACACCAAAAAGAAAAGCCTGTCAGGCAGACCATTTGCCATTATTTGGCAATTAGCAAGCTTTATACTGTTTCTAAAACTAATTGTTTCCATTATCAAAACACTGCAATGCTGTATGCATCAACAAGAAATCATCACACGAACGTATTTCTCTCCTCAATATACTGAGCTTTTTTTTTTCCTGTGAACAGCTTTACTCCCTTTTTTTCGAGATTCCATTCAAGAGAAATATAATAAAAACTCAGGTACAAACAGTCTGTTGGAAACTATTTGCTCCTGCCTTTCAGTACAAGAAAATTTGTTCTCCTTAATTTCAAAAGAGAGCAACAATTAATTTAGCTAATGAGAATTACAGAAGGAAAAAAAAAAAACAAACACATACTTCAAACGATTTCTAATCTATGAAAAAAATCTTATTTTGGCCCTGATGCGAAAAAAAAAGTTTTTGCATAAATACTTTTACTGAAGCTCTATCCTTGAAAACTTATTCCCAGGATGTGCATTTGGCAAATGCAGGCTTCAAATTGCTGTTGTATTGATTAACTGATTTGCTTGCAAAGTCCTTTTTTAAGGGAGGGTATTATTACCAAATGAAAGGCTGAGGCATAAGCCCATGATGCTACCCAGGAGCAAATGGGGCAAATGTTTGTACTTTTTGACAACAGCACACATACTTAGACTTTTTGACTGTCACTTTACTAAGGAGAAGAAGAAAGAAGAAGTGCATTCACTGGTTCAAACATCTCCTTTAGCAGAAAAAGGCCTGCAGGGAAAAGAAAACATATAAATATGCACTGAAGCAAAGTAATGCTCCTTGAAGCTGGCTGTGCCCCTAAACTATGCTCCTGAGATTATATCCCAAGGCAGCAGGGGGCATGGTTAAGAGCAATTCTCCCCGGCTCCAAAAGAATGAAAGCAAGTGTCAGCACTGCCATAAAATCAATGCATGGATGATTGCTCCCAGGATGACTCGAAGCAGGAGTGACATGAGTCTGGACATGGTGCTGGTGAGGAATCAGCCCTAATGGCTTCCCATCTGATCCCTGGCTGCAGGGGTCAGTTCAGCTGCACAGAGCTGAAAAGAGAGGTCACAGATCTGATGTGTCAGCGTGCAGCCAGCTCGTGACACTTGTTGAGCTGTAAAGACAAGATTGCCAAACCTGCTGGTGGAGCTTAGGATACAACGCAAATCTGGCAGGCTTCCTTGTACCCTGTTAATCCACTGTTCCCATACCTTACAGAGCCCTATTTAGTGGGTTTTTCCTGGTTTTGAATTACACTATTCCCTGGTTCCTGAATTACAGCTTTTTCAACAGTTAGAACAGTTAAGAAGGGACAGATTAACATGTACCAACATAATATAGGGGAACTTTTAACCTTTATAATACGGTGATTACTTTGTGTCTGATATTCTTTCCAGGATGTGCTAGCCTGGTCTAGAGAGCACAGACCAGAGTTATGCACCACTAACAATTTACTGCCAAAGTGACACTGTGCTTGCTCACAAAATCTACACTGGTGTAATTAAAACTGGTTTTCAGATTGGCTCAGCCTTTAGCCAGCACAGCTTCTTCGCACACGGGCACTTTCATCAGCTTACCATCAGGTCAGAGTAGCTAGCCCAGGCATCAGTCCCACGAAGCATTGAAGACTGCCTTGCTCACCAGCTACCATCTGTCAGCTGAACCATGACAACAGATTATAAACCCATTCCTGGCCTGCCCCTAGTGTCTAATAAAATGCTGTTAAAAGCCTCACTCTCACTTCTCTGACCAGCTTTTCCAGACCACACAGCACCCTGGGGTATGTCAAACATAGCTGGGTCCTCTCGAGCCTGCTCTCAGAGCCAACAGAGCAGCTCCCCTCATTCTGACAACAAGCTTAGTACCTTCAGCTCTTTTCCTCTTCACTGAGCTATACAGCAGACCTGGATATCAAGGCTTTGATGGATACCAGTGACTACTAAGAGTGAATGAGAATTCTAATTACAAACAGTCCTATTGTGAATGGGGTTAATTTCCCTACACTCCCTGAAGGACATCAGGAGGTAAAATGAAGGGAGACATATGTCCTGAAATCCCAAAATGGCAAAACAATTCCCTATCTTAATTGTATTCTGCCAGTCCTCATGAAAGAGATGACAATAGTACAACCACTGCTGCAAACTTCTGCACTCAGCAGCACAAGGACAACAATAGATATTTGGACCAGGTGTGTAAGCAGGAGACATGCTATGTATGGGTAACAAGACTTCTAACCTTCTGATACTGCAATCTTTCTGTATTTTTCACTCTTCAGCTTCTTGCATGTTTCCTCTGGCTACTCAGAGCAATCACTGGTGGCAGCTCAACAGCAGGCAGCAGCAAGAAGCAACAGGACTCCAAAGTGGAATACCAGAGGTGAGGGCAAGACTGTTAGGGACAGACTGCACCATTTCTTCATCATACACACATCACAATCCTCAACACCTGAAGCCACCTCTGACACCCTGGCCTACTGCCTGCACAGCAGCAGGAGCCAGAGGGACTCCTGGAGAGCAGACAGCAATAGGACAGTGGCAGCAGCACTCAGCAAGGAGCACATCCCATGTGTGTGGGCTGAAGCAGATCTCAAACTTCACCCACAGCAGCCCATGGCAGGGCAGCCCCCAGCTGCAAAGAGCACCTGCCAGAGGATACCACACAGGTACTGCAAGGTTACCTGCTGTCTACAGCTGCACTCCATGGCTGCAATTCAGAGTTTGGAATGTTCCCGTCACTGCTCTGGGAAGTACCAATGTCAAACTAGAAAATTCAGCCTGGTACACAATAGGTTATACTGAGGAAGGACCTATAGTGGGATTGTAACATGATACCAGTTAATATCAACTGAGACTTATTTTTATTTAAACAGTAGTAAGCACAGCTTAGAGCCTGTGATCTATGAAATATGGGGTTTAGTCACAGGACTAAGTCCCAAAGGGCTGGAAGGTCACACTTCCCATGCAAATCAGCAGCAACTTTGCCATTAATTTTAGCTGTAATTTTTAAATAGCAGCACCTACAGACTAAGAACAGGATTTGTCCCTCTTAATGCTGAATGTCTAAACCCAAGGTGTCTTGTCTGAGCTCACTGCTCCAGGCTAGCCTAGTAACTGGGAAGAGTTAAGCACTTCCAGTTGGGCAAGTCATCTCTCATGGAGCAGGTGTTGAAGACATGCCCTTTAGTAGTGCTAACTCACAAATAAACATAATTTAAACTACAGAGTTCTAGAGGCAAGTGAGATGAATCCTTATGCCATATTTTTATAATAACTGGGCCTGAAATCTTTCAAAGTTACCCCTGCAGTATTAAACCTTTCTGTTTTGACACTTTCCAAAAGGACAATCCAATACTAATGGTAAATAATTTATCTGGGGAATTAGGTCAAAGTGCTCAACATTTTTGAAATAAAAGATTTGCAGAGCAGCCACATCTACAGTAAGTCCCACCTCAGTCTCACCCAAATAACTTCTCTCAGAGATCCTGCAAGCCTCTACCTTTGGCAAGCATACCACACTTCCTTGCTTGTGACAGTAGGGTGCCTTAGGTGCCCTAGGGTGTAATTAGGATCATAGCTCCTCTTAGCTACCAACCACACACTAACCCCACTTCTAATAGTGCAGCCAAAACACTAAAAAACAAATTGCTGTGATGTACCACTGTCATAGCATATGCCACAGTCCAGACAGCCAGGATACACAGAGTCTCACCATACAATTTCAGAAGGCTTCAATCCATACTGAGCAACATCATACCTCATCAGAAGGCGTCAGGCACCCGCCCATACAGAGTAACAGCATATCCCTTCAGAAGGCTGCCAGCATCTGCCCTTCTTGCTCTTTAGCCCAACCTTTTATACCTCTGATTGCTCATGCATTGCACCTGTGTGCTCTCTGCTCCCTTTGGTGATTGCTCAGTGCACCTGGGCACTCCCTGGCCCATTACCACCAATGCTGCTCACCTGCTTTTCACAGCTGTGGCCCTTGGGGGATGAGGCTCAGCCACAGCCCCACTCCCAACCACCACAAACTGTGTCCCTACACACCATGACCATTCCCTAAAAGGACAATAAGAAATGAAGGTCTTCTTGCAGGAATGCCAGAGAGAGCATTCACCTTATCAAATCTACATCTGACAATCTACATCTGGTCTACTAAAACCACCAACTGGAGTGGTTTTCCCTTTCCCAGACATGCAACAGCACCATAATGGGAGAGCTTTATCTCAGCTAACTCTAGCTGCCCAAGCACCTGATGTAAGCCAGTTGCTCCCTGGGCTTCCTCCTCCAGAGTCACTGTGAAGGTATATTTCTTGGTGCTCACCAAGAATGAGCACCAAGCGAACAGCTAAAGTTGGGTGAAATGAATCTCATCTCAAATTTGCAAAGCAATTCAGCAAGACTTACTAGAAGACCAGGAACAAATATGACATTTATTATACTGTGTTCACTCACCTCCACATTAAAAAAAAGACAAACCAATATCCTCTCATAGTTACAGAAAGTGGAGACATTAAATAGGAATACAAAATGTTACATGAATACTTAAGACTACTATGTTTCTGCCTATATTACCTAATCACTTATCATAAGATATAATACTCAGAAAATTTCACTCTTTTCCCTACATATGCCTGTGTTTGTTTCCTCTTCTTTTCAGGAACAGGAGGCTTTTCCAAGCAAACAATTACTACAGAAAAAAACCAAACTGTTATTGCTAGCATGCTAGATTAAATTTTTAGAGGCAATCTAATGTACTTAAGAGAAATAATGCTTTTATAATGTTGGAGGGGAAACTACGATGCAAGTTTTTTTAGGTCACTGTTTAAAGATCTGCAAGAAAAAAAAAAAACACCAGGCAAGGCACAACCCAGCCTATCTGAATTTGCATTCTCCTCTGGTGACCAAACCTCTTACAACTTAGAGAGAGGATCTGTAGATCTGAGCCAGCCTGCAGTGCTACCAGCCTAAGTGCAGAAGCTGGTCTCCAGCAGTATGAAATGAACCAAGCCACACTGAGCCTGGTGCTGCTGCCACTAGGCCAGCACAAATCAGCCATTTCAAAGGCAACATAGGTCAATTTAGCTGTTTCAAAGGTAACTTAGGTATATCACAGGTACTCATTTGATGCCAACAAGCAATAAGTACGTTGTTGGTGCTGCATTAAAAATCTTATTCCTCACAGTTACCTTTCCAGCTAGAGCTCACTAGCTAGAATCTAGCCCCTGATTAATTAATCTAATTAATTTCTTACAATTGTTGAATAACTTTTAGCTTTAACAAGTTTGAGGACTTTCAAAGGACAGCAAGCTCCTTCTTGCTTTCTATTTTTAATTAGATTAGAGGTAATTTTAGTATTCAAATGAAGAGCAACAGATGTAGATCTGCATGGTAATGCTGAATCAGAAAGTAATCTTCTAGTAAACAGTTAGGCTTTTTACCAATGTTGACTGTTCAAATCAAATTACAATACATGCATTTCTAAATTTCATTGCCTCAGTCCTCTTCTCCTTCACTTGAATATAAATATTGATCATGGATACTTAGATAATTTAGCTTTTGATATTTTGGCTGATTTTAATATCTCCTATTGGAACTAGAAAAATTCACCTTTTCATGTGATGTGTATTATTCTCCTTATCTTTACACTGAATTTTTGGAAATGGTTGTAATTAGGTGTTTCCACCTCACCAATGATTTTATTTATTCTTGGATCCAGTCCACTTCCAGAGTACTTAATTCCAAGCCAAGTTCTCTCCGCAGAAGCCTGCAACTGCAGTTTGGCAAGATTTTGACTGAAAAATACAGATAAACAAAGGCATTTGAATCCTGCTGGGTATGCTTGTTGAGGCACCAGATATTTAAATGGCACCTCGAATAGACAGCACAATCTGCAGGAAGAAATGCATTATCCTACTTTGCTTTCTTAGAGTAATAAGTTTGTCGACAATACCATGAATATGTTCTGAAAGGGACTTTGATCAAATTCCAAGCATTCCAGTTGCAAACATTAAAGTTAATTGAAGCAAATGGAATTGCCTAGATGGGGATTGAGGAGCAACTGCAGTTTTGCTCCCAAGTCTCTTTTTTGCTCCCTACTCTTACCAAGTTTCTTCTATTTATGGACTTTTTGTTCCAAAGCTTGTTATAGCCAGTCAAAACACTTCCACTTTCAGGGAATTCAAGAGAGAACCTAAATGCATAGGTTACCATCTGCAAGGGATGTAAGCACATACTTGGCTTCAAGTAAGAAAATAGTGCCACTGCAGTCAGTAGCATTACTGAGAAACTTGAAGACTGACGTGTATTTTTACGCCTGACTGAATCAGGTCATCATTTCTAATTATGATCCCGATTATATTCTGAACTGAAGTCAGTGGGAATAAGAGCAGGGAAGTGTGTCTCTGGAGGGTCACGTCGACACAAGAATTAAATCAATACCAGCTCCATTCCAATGAAATCACTGGAGTTAACACCAGTAGAGACTGAAAGTGTACAGTGGTAAATCAGATCCAGAGCTTGTTACATGGTTTTGACACATCTTTCAGTTTTATCAGACATCCAAACACAAAACTTAGCACTCTGAAACATCAGTGGATTTTAGACACTCCCTGAAGGGCTTTGAGTACTGAAATCAATGAAAGGATTGAAAAGGACTGACCTATAAATGTAGTTTTTCAGCTGTGACAAATGAAATATTGATAATGGTCTTCATTTTGCTTAACTCTTTCAAAACATCATATGTAATAGACCATAACAGAATGGAAATTACTTATAAAAATGTGACAGGGTTTCACAGAAAACAATGATTTTTATTTCCCTGAGAATCATGCCACATACCAAGAAATGCAAAAATATATACTGCAAGAGACTGCAGCAATGACTGGGCCAGGACAGGGATTACTGATGGGCTGTATCAATGCTAATACATCTAATTAGGTTGAATTTAATGAATTTGGGGATTCATTTTGATGGTGAGTATATGAGCCTTATCTAGCCACAAGAGTTATCTTACCTGTATTCCCCTCAGGGTCAGCACAGCTTTACAGAGGGAGGCTCACAAAACAATAGGGGCCTTCCAGGACCATGAGTGCTACCAGTTGAGTCACAAAGGACTTCCCTAACTCCCAAATAACCTAATATCCTCAAGCATTCAAAGCCCTGTCATAAACAACTCCAAATGTGTGCAAATGAACCTTCACAGCTAAATGGCTAAACTCAAGGTTTTCTAATCCCTAAGTCCCCCTGCAACATCTTTGTGGACATCCTCCTGAGGGACCTATCCAAGACCATTCTTTCTAGATTCCACAGGCATCTGTGAGATAAAGGAAATCTGATGTTTCTCAGAACAGAAATGACCATGAAAATCCACCACACCACATATTAGGAAGTGCACCCTGGGCTGTTTAGTACACCCAAAACATAACACAAGAAATACCTAACCACATCTAAACACTGTAAGCAAGATGTAGAGACAAATCCATAAACCACAGTTTCAGAAAGAAAGAATAGCAAGCCTGAGGCATTGCCACGATGCCAGTCTCTGAGAAAAATAAGGTAAAATTCACAAGTTAACCAGGCACATCTTTAAAAGCATAAAATGGGATCCTTCATTACGGAATTACCAGGCTATCTCACCCAACTATCACTCTCCTTCCACAGTCTCTATCTCTTATTTTTTCAAAATAACTGGGCTGAGAAAGAAATCAGGAAATTAGAATAAAATAAATAAAAACCCTACAAAACTCTTACTGATCATTTTTAAATGTATTCCATACACCTCTCCTTAACCCAGCAAGAAGTTTCACTGCCGTCTCTCCAAAATATAAAAAGAATCGCCAAACATGAAGTAGCATAAGTAAAGTGGACAATTAGTGAAGAGCTGGCATGTTCTGAACCCCTATTCATTATTTGGCATGGATCTTTTTCTTTTTCCTTTTTTTTTTTTTTTTTCTTTTTTGGAATTGGCTTTCAAAACGTTTCCATGGAAAACGGAGAGGAAGGCAGCTATCACAAGCAACAACAGAGGCTACCCAGCAATGTGCTTTTTTTTGGACCTTCCTTTTTCTCCCCCTCTTTTTTTTTTTTTTTTTCTCCCTCCTCCTTTTCTTAAACTCGTCCAGGCTTAAGTTGAACAGTTTGCACCAGCATATGGCAAAGGTTGAGGTCAGACAGATAAAACGTTTCATTGCACCAAAGAATGGTTAACAACACGTGAATGTAAATTCTAACACATCGTAAAACTGTTGCAGAGCAGGCTGAAAGGGGTCTTTAGTTATGGCAGGAAATCTGCTTCCCAGCCCCACCCCATCCCTTCCAGTTCATTTCAGGTATTGTGGAGCCCGGAGGGGCTTTGCAGTCCCTTCCCCCGGCAATCTGCGCCCGGCCCCGCCAACAGATTTCTAATGACTTTCTGATGAAGATTTAGGAGGTTTTGTGTCGCGGAGCTGTGAAGGATTTCAGCCGGGCACCCCTCTCGGGCAGCCAGCCCCAGCCACCTCCTTTGTCCCCTCCTCGCTCCACTGCACCCCTGGCCCCGTGGCTTCCCTGCAGACCGTCCGGGCGGGAGGGGGCCCTCCCCGGGGCCCCGCGCTCTCCTGTCCCGGGCCCGCAGCCACGGCAATTTGTAGCCGTGCTGGTGGCAGGACCACCCCGCCGTGGGGCCCGGGCCCCGCCAGGGCCGTGGGACGCGGCCTCGCCCCCTCGGCGGCCGCCGCTGCCTCCGCGCCCTGGGGCTGCCCCGCTCCCCAGCCTCCCCTGGCCCGGGCCCCAGATGCCCTCTGGGCCTCGCTCCCCTCGGATGCGGGGTGCAGCCCGCTCCCCAGATGGATTTTCCTCGCTTAAACCGAAAGCAAAGAGGGGGAGCGACGGCCCCACCCCACGCGGGGACCGCTCCTCCGTCTCTGGAGTCGCTGCTTTCTTCTTTTCCCTTGCGTTTACGTTCATTCTTCCCCCCGCACCCCCGCCCCATTCCCACATTTTGTCACCATTATTACAATAAATACAAAGGTTCTGCGCCTAAAAAGAGACTACAAAAACATAAATGAATAAATAAATACTTAAATATCGAATGACATGTTTGTGTCAGACATTAGCGCAGGCTCTGGCTTGATGTTTTCGTTTATCATTTGCTCTAAGTTCCTGCAGCTGAAAGAGATAAACCCCGGCTATACAAAAAAGAAATGTACAAATCATAACAAAGCACCCAGTTAAAAAGCGCTTGTTACTTTTTTTCTTTTTCTTTTTCTTTTTTTTTTTTTTTTTTTTTTTTTACTTCTCCAGAGATAAGCCACAGGCGCATGGTGTTCAATTTTGTGAAACTATTGAGGTGGTGGTAGATCATATATATTGTAGCAATTATTGGAGAGTTTGTTGTTTGTGACACAGACATGGACACACACTAACACGTGCACAGAGACACTGATCTTCTTAATTCCCCAGGCCTCTCCAAACTGCGCCTGATGTCCTACTTCCCTCTTCAGAGCTGCTCCAAGGCAAGACTGATTAATGCTCTTTTTTAATCTAGGTAGATGTTAAAAGTGTAAGGGACATTGAGTTCAATTATGAAATATGAAATGCTGAGAGGGTCAAGTCTACTCAAGCCCTGCAATGGAAGAAACTCTCCCAGGAGACTTTGATTTTTGGTCGGATGACTGATCGTCATGTCCTCAGAAAGAATTAAATTTTATTACTGGCTTTTTGGCAGCATTTAGAGTTTAACGTGGCTAGAATTAAAGAGCGCTTCATCTGATTTTGATTTCTAGTCCTTCCCTTTTTGTTCAAAAGCTACTCTATTTTTCTCACTGACTTGGAGGTGCCTGGTAGAGAAATACAGGTGGCAAGTTATCTCTGGAGGGGCTGTACTGACGGGATGTTATTCACAGCTCATATTTGCATAATCTCTTGTCTCCTCTTAAATCTTCTGTTTTATTCTCCTTCTCTTCTTACTCCCTCAAGAAGCCCTCACAACAGTCTGGCTTGGATTTCTTTCCTTCCACCTGCCTCAGCAACACCGATTGTTCTTATCAAGGGGTTGCAAGGCAGTGATCAGTCCACCTTCCTTCCATTCAGAGAGGCAAAAAACACTGCAGATTTTGTTTACTTCTAACATCTGCCAAGACTTTTAATGTCACAGTGCAAGGAAAGCCCCGAAGACAAATCCAAAAATGAGCATATTAATAATGGTTGGCAACCAGGATCCTGCAGGGAACCATTGCTTTACCTTTTGGTGCTGTTTGCCCTTCCTTAAAGTTCTTTCTTGCCCTGCATTATGAAAAGACTTCTGCTGGCTAAGAAGAAACTCACTGGTGTCATTGAGAAACCTGGTAGTAAATGTTAAAATGCTCAGTTTACCATGCTGAAAACATTAGTGAAAAATCAGCAGAAGGTTTGGGGCTAAACAGAGGGAATCCACGTGCCCAATGTACAGTTAAGCCTTTACTTGGGAAGGAAAGTTCCAATCTTAGTTTATTTCTTTTCAATTTAAATATGCATAATTCTTTTTGCTTTTCAAGATTTTGGAGTCTGTTCTGATGCATGTAACTGTAGTAACCAAATTAAGCAAATACAACAGAAAATCAGAGAAAGACGAGAAGGGACAAGGAAAGGAAAGGAGAGAAAGTTATTAAGGTTATGACTTTGGATTCACTCTCACTTTGGATGCTCCCTCTGTCTGAGACCCAATCCAGTTGCCAAAATATAGACCATTTGTGCTTTCTGAGTTACCCTCATGTCTGCTGAAACCCCAGCTGCTCCTTTAGAAGAGAGCAGGTTTTACGCCGTATCTGCCCGCCTCTTCAGATTTCCCTCTGGCCTTTCAGATGGGACAAGATACATCTCTGAGCCATCTGAGTCAAACCCCTATGGGCTATGCACTTAATTAATTCAGAGTACAGTGAGATTCCAGTGCTAACATCTAAATTGAGGTGTCTAAAAGTAGGTATCTATTCATTACAGTAAGTGGAGACTGATAAAATGCTCGTATTTACATTTGGCTGAGCTGGATTGTTCTCCGTTCTCTATGGAATATAATGGGACACAAAACACTTAAGACTCTTCTAGAAATCTAAACCTACAGTCTGGACCTGGGACTGCCAAACAGAGAAACTAGAATTAATCTGTGAATTCACTGACTTTGGTCCTTTACCACCTCAGGCACCGCATTGTGCTTTACTCCTTCATAACCATCCTGGAAGCAGTTAGCCCTTCCCCCTCTGATGGAAAGACCATTGCAGAACCTCACTGTGTCAACCATTAGGAACATTCTCATAACTTCAAGGCTTTATACATCCATAGCAAGTCTATACCCATGTGGTTCTTATGTCAACATCAACCTTTGCATAAGAAATCATTTTTTCATTGCTGGTGTTTAACCCCCTGCTCCTCATAGAGCAGTTATATCCTCCCTCGGTCTTCAGTTTTTGAAGGAAAACAAGCCAGGATATTCAATTTTTCTCTCATATGCTAATCTCCTCCCTTTCCCCAACCACTCATGCACAAGTCTGTCAATTTCCAACCAGAAATTACACAAGGTACTCTGGATGAGGCCTCACAGGAGCCTTGTACAACCTTGTCAGCGCTTTGCTATATCATTAAGACTGTTTAAAGTAGAGGAAAATCTGTAAGCCAGTAGAAAATGTTTGGGAAGTTTAATTCTGAAAGGAAATTAATAAGAAAGGACACCATATAAAAATATAAAACAGCAAAGGATATAGGGAAATACAAATTGTGAATTAATCGTCCACCATAACTAAAACAGCCACTGCATAACATAAGGCAACTATCAAAGACATCTCAGAAGACAGGAGCTGGCTGATTTTTAAAAGACCCTAGACTTGTCCAAATAGTACCAGCTCCTGCAATTACACTAGATAGAATTAGGAAAGAGGCCAAAAATCACTGGTTATTTTCTCACCATTGGTTCATGATATAGGCTAGAAATCTACTGACAGGGATACAAATAGGAAGGAATTTCTATAAGCATGTTTTGTTTGTATAGCAGACCCTCCCAGTACTCAAAGCACCATGGCGGTACTAGACAATGACCAAAAGGACATATTACTGCACTGCTGACTTGAGGTGGAAATTTCTGCCTGGGATTCTGATTTGGAAAAATTTTGTGATGCTTCTGTAAGCTACTCACAGGGCTGCTGTTCTCAAAAGCTACAAACTTATATAAACAAAAAATGTATTGCCTATTAAGGGGCAACCAAGTGGAATGGAAGGAAAAGTCTATCCACTGACTGCCAGAGTCATAGTTTACCATGGCAATTTTTGTGGGACAAGGCTGACTTCCCCCATCAATTTCACTTTTATGAAGAACCCATAAAAATATACACAGCAGTAAGGGAATGTGGAGCAGCAACACCATCATACAAAATGCTGTCACCCCATTTTCACAAAGCTGGCAATTATTCACTGAGATCAAAGATTTTCTTGCATATGATGGCTCCTCATTTTCCTTGAAAAACACTGTTATCGGATGATCAAGAACATTGTCATTTTATTTGCTGCTTCCTACCAAATTCCTGACATTCCAGGTTCCTTTATTCAAACATACTCAAACTTATGAATCTACCAAATTCCTTTCCATCATAACACAGCCTTGCTATCTCCATCCAATATCAGGTTTTGTTTCTGCTTTAGAAGAAAGTGGCTCAGGCAAAGCAGAAAATGTTTGGTGTGATAGTTACTTTCCATAAGACTATGAAAGAGATGCCAAGCTGCCAGAACCTCATACTCTCCAATGTTATGTTTTCTGTGATGCTCATTTTCCTTTAAAATAAGACAATGAATGAAAGTTAAATAAATCTCTATGCTCCCACTTAACACTTCAGTAAGTAATTCCAATGTTACTTGGAACATTTTCAGGCAAGGATTGTTGGGGTGAGTTTTGAGTGGGCTTTTTTCTAGAAGAAAGAAAAAATGCTTTGTACAAATAAAAGTATACTGATGTGTTAAAATGCAGATTCGTTTGATTTTGAGATTCAAAAATGTGTTGTTCCACTGGGTGGAAATGCAAACGGTGAGCACACACCATGTATTCCAGCCTTGTTGTTGATAAAAACTTGCATTGCCCTGTGAGCAATAAGAGACACTTACACACATTTACAACAGAGGATGAGCCAGCCCTGATTTCCAGTCATGCTATGCCTGTGAGAATTCAGCTCCTCTGAATACCTTACAGCTTTGAAACACAACCACCAGATCAGGATGGCCTTAGCATGTGGAATGCAGTAGAACACTTGACACTGTATTGGCCATGAAATAGAAAGATAATTAAATGTTTGTGGAGGTCCTCAGATTAATGTGATGCTGTTTTGCTAAAAAAAAAAGAAACAAAAAAGGCTATGTGAAAATTCGTGGATATGGAGGTAAACCTCTAGTTCTCCTAGATTACCCCTATGTAAATCTTTCCTACTGGACTTCAGTGCTAGGTAACAGGCTTTTCTGGGTTAATTCCCACTCTCAACGTGCACTTCCCAACTACCATCAACTTCCTCTGTGGTAATGAAATTGTCCTTGAGACATGTTCATATCCACAGCATATTGATTTTGCATAGCTTAAATGGTTGGGTCCTCTAATGCAACACATTTGTAGAAATCACGTGAAAACTTGCAGTATATTTGGCAGGAGTGATGTCTTTTTTCTTTTCCCATCCAGCCTCTAAAATTTCTGTACTGAGAACATCTCCACTGTGTTCTCTCTCCTTTGGAACCTTTCTTCTCTCAACGTTCAGGGACAGGCAACAGGGGCAACAAATTTTACTCTCATGAGCTTGAGGTTTCACCTGAATTCATATAATTCCCCCAATATTATTTCAACCCAAAAGGATACATGATTGGATTGTAGATATTAACACATATACCTTAAAGGTGAGAAGTAACCAGGCATACGTCTTTCCTTAGCAGGAAGAGCACAATTTTGATTTATGGGTAAAGATTATTTCAGTCATATGTATAGTTTATGTTTATGCTCTTCCTTATAAATCCCCACTCACTCACTCACTGGCCTGTGTCCCATCATACATAACCTCACCAGCATCACTAATTCATAAATGTTTCCATTTACTCAAGAGGAAGGGATAGTTAAAACTGCAGTTTGGGATTCAGGAAACACAAAACCAGATCCTGGCTTGGACACAGATTTCCTTTTTAACCTTTGAAAGCCAGTTCTCTCTCTTATTCCTCACCTTGGGGAAAAATAAAGTGACCCAAACCTATCCTTTGTCTGCTTCTCTAGAAAGATGGTTACTTGGGACAGGAAGTGTTCATGTGCAGGGTGCTTCATCAGTAGGGCATTAATCTTCAGAATTATAGCTGCAGAAATGATTGAATATGAAAATATCAAATGCTTGGTCAGCCTAAAAAGGACCTGTGGCCATAAAGAAGGTACACTGGGCTCAGCAAAGGTACAAATACCAATTGACCAAAGACAGAATAGCTAAACCCAAACTCTTCATGAGCGGCTTTCTCAAGGTGTCTGAACAGCTCTTTCTTCTCTCTCTGTCTCTGCAGCCATCAAATGAAATAAATGGTTTGTGCCTCCCTCACAATCAAAGAGGGAAAAGGTCTCTTTACAGTTTTCTGTGGCATGTTTTCACATGCTGCTCTGAGATCTGTCGACACTCACATGGACAAGTGACATTCCAAATGAATAGATGATACAGACCTGAGTGATACATACTTTACTTACGTTTACTGCCATTTACAAATCTGCTGAGTGCTCAGCAGAAGTGTCAGAACTTACTTCCCTAGGCTGTTTTCCAGGAAAGCAATGGAGTTCTCATGTGAATACAGGCTTATCCATGCAAGTAAAGACTATCCCTTATGATACTGACTGTCCAGGAGAATAAAATCCAGAGCAAAAGAACTTTCTTAGAACTTGCTAAGAACTTTTCTTCCATTTGCACTCTGTGGTAATTCACTATTTTTCATTAAATAGATGCAAAAACATTCATCATTTCCCTTTACTAGATTTGGTTGGGCTTGCTAAAAAAAAAAAAAAGTCAAATGATCATGGAAAAAATGTCCATTTGGGATATGGTGAAACTGGGACTGTATTAGAGTTATCTAAGGTATTTTTATTTACATGATCTTGAAAGCTGGCTAGAAATCCTGAAGTTTTAATAAAGACATTGTTCCTTGTCTGTCTTACTGAAGTTTCTTGGGATCTTGACAGCCATCAGGGATATGTTATTCTGAGGATGAATAACCTAGCAAAGGCACAGCCTGTATCTTGAATGTTTAAATCAAAGTAAGATAAAGCTGTACCAAACAAGCAGAAGGAATAAGAGACTTTAGGCAGTGTTGATTGGAAGTTTCATAACACTGATGAAAAAGCAATGCAATATCACCAAGTACTGTAATGTAATACAACCATGACACATTGCTAGCACTGGGAAGATTAAGAGAGTTTGAGGGGACAAGCATCAAAAATGGAACTAATCTTTCTACCTCAACTCACCTGATCTTGCTGGACAACAGAAGCAAAGACCAGTCTCTAGGACACAGTGATAGAGTTTGCAACACAGAGTAGCATCGCAGGAACTTCCATGCCTTTGTAGGGGTTTATAAGACCCTCTTCCAAGCATGTCCAGAACACAGGGATAGTCATGCACTAGTTTCACCTACAGAGCAGCTCTGCTCTTCTGCACCCATTTGCTCTGAGATGGGCTACAGAGAAGTAGGAGAAAGAGTTCATCTCCTGTTCTCAAAGTGGATTTTATAGGATCCTGCAGGCAAGTGCCATTTCAGCTCTAAGACAGCAGAGGATAGAATGGACAGAGACAAGAGCAGAGCACAGGCAATGCAGCAGAGAGCCTGGCTGACACTAGGAGTGTGCATTGCAAAGCAGCAGCACTGAATGAGGTTGCAGTTGTCTGGTACCACACAGAACAGCAGTATTACCTTGATACCTGCAGGCCAGCCCTGGTAAGATGAGACCTGCTAATACAAGAACAGTCAGCGGTTATACCTGGCAGCACAGATGAAGTGCACTGTCAGCAAGTTTCAAGGTTTCGAGTGCAGGTTAGCTCAAGATTTACGGCACTTCTAGCTTTCAGATGGCTTGGGAGTACCTTGAGAACAGCTTTTTTTGCTGTATTCAGCAATCTGTTTCCATTCTGGCCACAGTCCAGAAATACACAAGAAAAAAAAGTGAAAAATAAGGATAGGCAGTAACTAAATATTTCAGAACCTTCACAAAGAATCAATTTGAGCAAGGCTTTAGAAAAGGGCAAAAGGCCAGTGGAGAAGTGGGGTGGGTTTTTTCTTCCAAAAACAATTTGCCCTTTCCCTATCATTTCAGTTAACCAAATTAAGTAAGTACCTTCTTGTGCAAGGGTGCTTACAGTTTGAGTGACTTCTTTGTTTTATAAACTGTGATCCTTGTCCACAGCTTTTCCAGTGGCCATGTTCTCTTTTCTAAGTGGATTCTCTAGTGCCTGCTGCTTGGCTCTGCTCTCATTGCAGATTTTCCTTTGGTGGCAGCAGATGCTTGTCTTTCCTCTACTTACCTGCCTGTTTTCACAGAGGTTGCAGGACCACAATGTCCTCCAGCTTTTACTGCTGTGTTGAATTTACTTAAAATGGACATTTTGATTGTTGTTGAAGAGAATACATCAGTAAAGGTAAAGATCCCACAGACTGTGGGATCATGGGAGTCTAATTTCCTTAGGAAGCCCTGACTTAGAGTAACAACTAGCATTTCTTTGGAGCATGAACTCTCCCTGCTCCTGTATGAATATCAGTTATTGAGTTCACAGAGCAGTTCATTTGGGAGTTTACGTACACATAATCATCATTCTGCAAAGGTGAATGAAGAAGCAAAGGGAATTAACTCCCTAAGAATGCAATGCATCTATGGCACACAAGCACAGAGATTTCCCAGACGGCTTTGGGGATGAAACCCCAGCCTCACTGACACCCAGGCAGGCCAGCGTTCAGAAGGGTTTGCTGCACAGCCTCATATGCATCCTCCACAGACACAGCCACCCTACCCCTCTGCACAAAACCATTGTCCGTACAAGAATCACATCAGACTCAAAATGTACACAAAGCCCTGCAGCTCTGTGAGGCGCAGTGATCCAGGAACACAAAGAAATGAGACTGAGCAGTGTCTGGATGGGGAGTCTGATGTGTTTGCCATGCGCGTACCAGTGGTCAAATTACAGAAAGGAAATCTTTGTAAGCTGACATCCAGGACTAATTTATTAATATAGTCTAAATTACTAATTTATGGCCACATATTTTTAGTCTTTAACAGAGCATCTATTTCATTATTTAAGGTGTTTAATTATGCACCTGTATAATTAGTATCTGAAGAAAATAGGTTTCTTTATTACCCTATGTCTTTAGTGAAGAGCAATAAATACTCATATTAACCAAAAACTCTTTTAATACTGACAGCCTTTAAGCTGAAAATATTTAACACCCTTCATGCCATGTCAAATAAGGGAGGCCTGATAAAAGAATGATAGTTGCAAAAAACAAAGTAATGAAGCTGGCCAGCAAAACCATCAAAATTAATGGACTTTATTTTATTTCATATTTTTAAATTGTTCAGTTCAGGCCAGAAGACTGATTTCAATAGGAATTACATTTATACAAGTGGAACAATTTTGTTCACTCACTGCAGGTGTGTCAGGTAAAATCAATATTTTCACACAAAGAATCATCTCCTCTCAAGGTCTGAAGCTCTCTCTTTGGTGTGTCTTCTCAAATAGTTTTAGTATAACACTGAGCTATGAAAAAGAACAAAATGTTCCTGAACTGGAAAAATTCAGTTTCATCTTTAAAATGACAGATCAAATAGAATGAAATATTTTTTTAAAATACAACATTTTGTCATATCTAAAAAATAAGGGTTTGGGCTTTGTCTTAAATAAATGAGGCAAGCAATATGGGGCAGGATAGGGCTGTAAACCACATCCATGACTTTTTGAAGCTCTTCATTGGTGAGAGCCACAGCACAATGCAGAGAGCCCTACCTTCTCAGGCTACTCTGTAAGGCACCACCTACTTGAGCTCTCCAGGGAAAAAGGTACAATCCCATCCCAGACACATGTGCCTGCTTATGACTGCACAAACTTTGTGTTCCTTTGAACTAGAAGTGCACATGGCTTGTGCAGTATGTTCAGTAACACTGAACAGCCCAAAATGAGAGAATGTAGGCTATAATTTAGGTGGGGAAAAACAAGTACAAAACAAGCAGTCATTTTCTGCTATTTTCATGTTCATATTACAGAAAGAGAACCAATGTATTTGCCTGTATACATTCACATGGTAGAGATAAATCCTGTCCTGAAAAGTTAGACCAGATTTTTCAACTGGCTAGATGTCAAGCTTTTCATCACAATTTTTTCACTCTGCCCAGATGTAGCTGTTGGTCCTTTTGTGGATGAAAACAAATGATGAGCTCGCAGCCACCTCTACTGCACATGATTTGAGGGCTACTGTTTATTTCCCACATCACACACATTATTTTTTTGCCAGGTGCCTGAGCTAAAAACACTCATCTCCATTTTATTTCAGAACACCTGTTATGAACCATTCACCAAGTCATTGTGTATCCAGGTGTGTGTATAGTTCTATAAAAGGAAAAGTCAGGTCTGCTGATGCTTTCCATTTTGTGATTCTCTGTAAATGGTGTGTATGCAACTGCCTGCCCTCAGTGCCAAGGTCTGGGAACTCACTTGAAGCATGAAGCATGTCCCACAGAACCAGCACCAAAACAAAGCAGCTTCAGCAAAGAATGCCACTTGCTCAGCATCTTGGCAACTGAGTTTTTACATTCATTTTGTTTCAAAATAATTTTTAGAAGGCTGGACAGTCAATGTGGCTGTTCAGACCTGTAAGAAAAGTCCATTCTCATCCAGTTTGTTACTTAAAGGGTCCCTGTGGAAGCTGAACTAACCCATGAAAATGGCAGAAAAGAAATCCAAAGGAAAATTAAGAGGTTTTGATAATTTCAGCAATGTAGACTGGCTTGGGAAGGGTCTGGCAAACAGGACTAGATGCAAGGGAACCAGGCATGATAGCAGAGGAGCTACAGAAACCTCGCCATTTGACAACAGCAAGTTACTGCGTGAGAATATTGTATGTTACATGATACCACAGCCTCAGTTGTGTACTGTCGCCCTGATTTTGTAAGACTTTGTTAAGCCTTCTGATGTTTACATTCTTTCAACAAACTTTCTCACACACAGTTCTGTAAATAACCTATGTTTTGCATTCTTTCATGGAGGTGGAGAGAATTGATGCACCCTTAGTCTGTCCAGTGGCATTGAAGAGGTGGCACTGTCACCCTCCAATCCACTGTCACCTTTGGAAAACTATAAATGTTGGAGTCAGAAAATAAAGTTCTTCTTCTTCTTCTTTTTTATTCCTCTCGAGAGCAGCAGTGTCTGTGTCATCATTTCGTGTCTTATCACAACAGTGTACACATCCTGGAAATATCTTGTTGCATGGATGGAATATTTTGGGACAAGCAGGTCACTAAAAGGGAAGAGAGTGCAGCAGGTGAGGAGAAGAACAGAGTCATCTGTACTGGTAAGGAGAAGGCAGTGGAGGGAAGGACATAAATTTTTTGTTAATATGATGGCTCTAATCCCAAACCTGTCTTCCCTTAGGCATGCCGCTGGAAATATTACGCTTTCACTCCTACCTCAGAGGACAGATTCTGCTGATGCAGACTGCTTGAAATTGCTGTTTCACTAGAAAAGGCACACGTGGTCCTTATCAGAGCTTGGGGGTCTCAGTTTGAGTTCTTACAGGAAAGGATTCATTGATCTGTGCCAAGTCACTCCCTGGCATGTCTGTTGCTTAGTGGGACAGTAACGTCTGCTTTGTGGGAGATAGCCTTGTTCTCTGGGACTGTGAGACCGCTGAGACAACTTTCCACAGTCACATCCCTCAATCACTATCCTTCCACCAAGGCACATCCTAGAATCTGCTTGTCCAGCTGCCAAGACTCAGTGCCTTTGCCAGCTCTCTCTTAGCAGAGGCGTGGATGTCACATGTGATAGTGCACTGTCCCTGGTGACAATTCTCCTGCCTTTGAGGAGTTTCGGCACCTGCTGCTGCAGCCAGTTATGTTGCAGTGGAAAACAGACCCTTCAGTGCAGGGGTGCCTGAAAGTCCCAGGATTGTGTGTGCGCTCCCTGAGTGGCAGCACAGGTTGGGTGGAGGAACCTGTGTGCTCAAACACTGAAACACTATTCACTTTGTGATAAGTACCAACTGCAAACTTTCCAATGTGCAATTAATCTATTTTGGCCTTGTACAAGTAAAAACAAAGTATCCAGCATTTACCTGTTTACATTTGGGTTGTTCTGCAACTCATAGAATACTAATGACCAGTTACTGGGTTGCTGGCCAGGACTACTTTAAATATTTCATAGGCTATAGATGAATTCTGAAGCAACAGTATTTATGCAAAGCACTTCTTGAGTGTTATACATGGAGATTTGCAACTAGAAATTAATATTTTGCTTGCCTTACTTGAAAACCTGTTCCTAATGGAAACTTAAGGTTGCTCATTCAAGTATTTTTTTGTTTATATAATGATAAAAGGTACATTATTTCATCATAAACCAGGTACCTTTTATCTTCCTTACTGCATCATTACCCATGCAGTCACTCCCTTAAGAAAGGCCAGAGGGAGAAGGGCTCTGAGGGAACAAGCAAGAGGTTATTTTTGTTCTGATGAAGGTCTTGCACATATTACCCAGAGAAGTTGTTGCTGTCCCATGCCTGGAAATGTTCAAGGCCAGGTCAGATGGGGTTTTCCACTAAAACAGCAACCTGGTTTAGTGGAAGGTGCCCCTGCCCATGACAGAGGGTTGGAAACTAGATTATCTTTAAGGTCACTTCCAATCCAAACCATCCTATGATTCTACAATTCTATAATTTTTTTTTTTTTTTTTTTTTTTTTCATCCCAGCTGAACTGCAAAGAGATTACAGGCCTCAATTTCATTTTTGTTCCCTCTCACTCTTTGGCTTCAGCAAGTTTTTTGTTGGTTTGTGCTTTGGGAAGTCCTTCTACCACTTTCCAGGACAATGGTGAAGTCCCTGCCAAAGGCATTGTGCCCCTGACTAATCCCATTCCACCCTTTGCCCCAGTTTTGAACCAAGGTTTTTCAGCAGTATGAGAGACCCAGGAGAATACAAGCCTTCAGAAAATAAAGATTAATGTCTCTTTCATTGTGTCAAGCAGCATGCAGGCAATGTTAAACTCTCTGTTGGCCTTCTCTGTGCTCAGGGCTGCCACATCTCCTTCCTCCGCCCTGGTGCTTCTTGGCTTCTCCCCAGAGGCAACTTCAGTCGCTTGGTGACTTAAAGTTTTCATGGTCCCATTCCTCCTGTTCTCCTTCTCACCCTCCCATACAAACACACATAAGGACACCAGTGTCAGAGCAGCTTTCTGGGGAGCCATGCACATGTGCTCACATATATAACCAAAGCCGAGAGAAGAGGCATCTCTAAAACAGCACTGCAGAGTCTGAAAGTAGGTCAGGCAGCGTCTGGGCACTGCGATGACTGGGCAGCAGAGTTCAGGTCTGTGCCCCGAGCTGTCACAGCCAGCAAGCAGTGGGAGGTTGCTGCTGGAAGTGTGTTTGGACCAGTAGAGGAAATGCAGCATCCATGTGGGCACTGGGCCATCTGACCAGCTAGTTTAAATTGGCTGAGCTGAACTCCGGGTTATAGCTGGGCACATGTCAGCAGCCCTGCAGAGCACAAACCAGTGCTAGGTGTGTTTCCCCAAAGGGCATGATCCTGGCCCTGTGGAAATCAGATGGAGGTTTGTCATCAACTCCAGCTGGAGCAGAGCTGTACCCTACATTGTCACTACAATTATTTCAGGTCTACTTCATATGGATTTTAGCAAAAAAATCCCCCCAGGAATGGTCCTTGTTTACAAAATCACCTCCTGCTCTGACTGAAACATTTGTATCTCAGTTGTTAACTGCAATAATGAGTTGACAATTTCCTCCAATTGGCACATTTCATTCAAGACACATTATTGTAACCACAGCTGCCTAACATATACAAAGCCAGGTTCACCAAAAGTGCTGTTTACTGACACATCAACAGAAAAGCCTCCAAGTCCATTGTTGTCTTCTTGCCTTTTGACTGAGAACGATGTTTCCTAGGCAGGTGGGGAAAAAATCTTTAAATATACAGAGGGATGCAATGTTATGGGGTCTCTGGTATGTGCTCCAGCCCAGCTTCAGAAGCAGTTTCAGCAGTTGGCACAGACTAGGGTGAGATGTCTCACAATCCTTACAGAGCATCCCTAGTTCAGAGGAAGGATCCCCAACAGGAGAGCCAGCTTCACTGTGAAAGAATAGAAACAAAATCACTGGACTCCATTTCATCTTCCCAAAGGGTCGGGGAAGGTGAAAGGGGAGGGGTGAAGAACTCCAACTGCAGTGACTTAAATCTATTTCAATAATGTCTCACGGCCTTGCGGTGTACATGAAAGACAATGGGCGTGTACAATTAATAATGATTGGTTTGCCATTACAGTGATAAATAACTTTAAGTAGCTCTTTAGAGCAATGTTTAGGGGCTTCCTTTCCCTTCTTTTTTCTCTTTTTTTTTTTTTTTTTCTTTTTTGGTGGCAGATGGTGTAAAATCCCTGGGCCCTTTGGACCTTGACCTCCTGCAGATGTTGGGATGGGACAAAATGGTCCTCAGGATGGTAGAAAGGGAAAGAAAATGAAAACCCTTCTAATGTACCGTATCAGGGCTATCAGTGGGGTGGACCACTAACTGCTTTTTTATTACTGTCACTTACCAGTCCCAATTCTTCTGTACTTAAAGAGTTATGTCAGCAATTGTGAGGTAGCTGAAAAGGAGAGTGGATGCATGTGGTGGTGAAGTATTATTGGAAATCAGACCAATAGAGGATGAATGAAAGATTATGAGAGGGGCAAACTACCATACTTAGCAATGCTGCAACAAACTAGACATTGATATATTGTCCTCTTGGAGATATTCTGACAGCCTATTATATTCCCTTAATGAGGTTGTCATGCATTTCTCTTTTTGTAGCTATTAAAATCTTGTCTACATCTGCTGAGGTTTGCTTCAGAGAGGTGGAGGAGGGGACCCTTGATATTTTGTAGTCTGCCCTTGTTTAGCCAGGGTCATACCTGACCTAGCAGCAGAGAGAGATATTAAAGTTGTCCAACATGCAAAAGTTCAGTGGATTTTCAAAGGAAGAATGTGAAAGAAACATTTCCATGGTTGTATCGTCACAGTGGGCTGAAAGAATGATGGATGTTAATATGACTAATGGGAACTTTCTACAATTCCCAGATCCACGCAGATGGTGAGATAATGTGGTATGTGAGTCTCATTAAGTATAAAAATCCTGCACATCACCTCTGAATTACAATGTTAGCAAACTCCACTGCTATGTATACTAGCAAGGGTAATCTGACTCTCTCCAAAATAAGGAATGAAAATACTCCCTTAGTGGTTTTCTTCAAAATAATCAATGATTCCCATTAGTAATATGCATGAAGATAAGTAAGTAGCTGGATAGGTAGGTAGGTGAGTAGATATGGCAGATGTGTGAGCACCATGTGGGTTACAGGAAGCAAAACTTCCACTTCTTGAACAACTTTCTTTCACAAGGAAGACAGACAGAATTTGGAACATGAACTTTCCCCCTCTAAGGCAAAGACTGTTTTGCCTTTGGGTCTAACTTTGCATCTATCTTCTGGCTGTCTCAGGAGAGTGTGATGTACATGAGGGGCCTCCAAGCAGTTTTAACTCAGATCCTTGCACATGTTTTGTTAATTCAGTTCTCTGATATAAGGTCAGTCTCTAGGAGTGAATAGGGGAAGGGTTTCTATGGCTGATATATGCAGTTGGGGAATCTCCAAGGGCTCGGAAATTTGCCTGCATCTGAATAAAGCTGGTTTGGGACCACCAGCTTCCAGCTGCAGGGCATTAAGCAGCCATTCCTTCTTGCATGCTCTGAACCTTGATATTTAACATTTAAGAACTTTCAGATTCATTTTGAATGAAAACACTTTGTCCCATAAACATTTTCTACTAAAACATGATACATCAGGAAATTTAATACACCAAATCAGATGCAGCAAGTTAATTTCCTGCAATTAGAAATGATACAGTTGGGTAATTGCTCCACAGGGCTAAATGATTTATTCTAAAGCCTCTTAGAAAATGTTCGAATACATCCAGTTTGTACATCTTTATTGTCGTTTAATAAACAGAAAGCACACAATATGTGTTGTAATGGCAAATCAGACAGCCAGTATATAAAATCATTTGGGATTTGATGTCTAAGTCATCATTAAACTAGGATTTGCAATGAATATGTCAGATGTCTTCACACTGCTCCACAAGCGGTATAGAAAACAAGCTCCCCCTGCTCTAATGAGGCAGAGCGAAATGGGTGAATACATTTTGATACACAATGCATCAGTGTCTGGTTTGTTTTAGTGAAACAGTAACCTCTCTCCCTTTTTCTGGGTAAATGCAGTACAATAGACTAACGCCACATGAATCTATTATGTCTTATAGGGCTTTTAGCGGGAGTATGACTGTTTAACCAGGCAGTGACACGAGAAGAATTACTATCCGACACTCCAGCTGAAAGTAGAGATTTTATTGATTCACTGCACTGGCCTGCCATTTTAGCTTTGATTGAGAGTCTTTCATGAATCCAAAAAGGTAACACTCCTTCATTGAAAACAACAGCAGGCAGTCCAGCCTGGACTCAAACCATCTGCCAGCTTAAAAGAAAGATGAAGGTGTTTCCCAAAGCATCCACTAGCCTAGATCTATCCAGTAGATCTATCACTCCAACTAGCATATATCCAGGCTGACATACAAGAAATGCTTGTGAAGTCTTTGACTGGAGGTTTCATGTAGATCTAATTATCAAAAGTGATATAATCTGGAAACTAATTACACCCAGCAGCACAGCAGCTACAACTTCCCTCATTCAATCTCACACATCTGAAATCTTCACATCCCAGAAATTAAGGGATATCCTTTTCTTTCCCTTTTTTTTTTTTTCCAAAACCACTTTTGAAAAATTTTGTCTTTCGTTGTTATAGATCAGCTGTTTCAAATAAATATTTTCTTAAAAGCAGGATGTTCTTTTTTAAACAAAAAAGATTTGCATTCCCAAGCAAGTCTGAGTCCAGAGTGGCATGTGAACAATCTGCTCATTTACACTTCAGTAGATATTCATGTAGTCCTGGTTCCATGTGCTGCCATTCTAGGCAAACCCAAATTCACAGTATGGGCACCATTTGATACCTGTAGCTTATCCTTTTCAGGCCTTACCCTTCCTTAGTTTTTTTTTAAGATCACAACTAAAACCACTGTTATACAACATTAAAAAAAAAAAAAAAACTAGAAAATTAAATGTAAAGAAATGTAAAGTCAGTGCAAAGAAATCTAAAGCCAAGTACAGTAACAGACAGGATTTTGGAGTCCCACTGTCACCTGACATAAGCCTGAAGCACATTCCATATAAAAGCTACCAAAAATAAGTGTGTCCTGCAGCACTTAGAAAATTCTCTTTTAATTGAAACATTAAAAAAAGCTGTTTTCAAATCAGGACCAGGACACTGAGGAATTTCAAATACTGAACATGAACAATTTGGCTATTTGTTACATATTATCAGACAAAAATATTCTTTCCCTATTTTCAGGAAGATGGGAATTTAAAATACCAAAAGCCATGGAGAAAGTTTGGAAAATATACATGCTGGGGAAGAAAGCATGGAGAAACCCTGTGTGATTCCCTGGGAAAACCAGGACCTGGCACGGACCCAGAGCTTCATTGTTCCTGAGTATCTCCCTACACCCTTCCCCAAGATGCAGAATTTCTGGACAATTTGTTAACTTGGGTGAGTGTCACTGTCCCAGGAAGCCGTTGCACTGGGTGACATGGGATGTATTTTCTGTGGCACTTTGACCCCAGGTATCAGATGTTATTAGCACAGAGTTTACTTATGGACAAAATGAAGTTTTGGTAACACCTTTGCCCAGCCCTGAGCCAAAAGTAATAAACCCTGGAACTGTGCAGAGTTTCTGCAGTCAAAGCAGCACACTAGCAGGTCACAAGGCTTGCTTTCAGCTCTGAGTGGAGGCAGAATGAGACTGTGTCCGCTCAAAATGCAGGCAGAGCCAGCTCACCTCATTGCAAAGCATTGCCAAGTGTGAGCTCACATCTGCAGAGTACAAGCAAATCTGGAGTCTTTTCAGGAGCCACCATGGTTCCAGCAGACTGTAGAGGAGAACAAACCAGGGCCAGGGTGAGGGCTTGTGCCCTGCTCCACACTTGTATATGCTGGGTAATTCTTAGCACATTCCCTGGTAAGGTTTTACCCCATAACAATTTATTGTCTTCCACACAATGCCTAGGCACCCTTAAGACACTAGCACAGACCTTGGATTTTCCTAAATATGCAGTTTCCACCAGGCTGCTTTGTTTTGGTGAGAAGAGATCCACGGACACAAGCCAGGTTGTATCACTTCTCTTCGGAGCCTGTCCTTGGGTTCTGTCTAATTCATTAGCAGAGCAGGGATGACCATTTTTGTGTGGGGCTGCTCCATGCAGAGCCACACAGAGGCTCCCACCATTCCCAGGGCATGGGCACACAGTGCCCACAGGCCTGGGCTGCCTGCAGTGTACAGGCATAGCCTCAGTGGTGCAGAAGGGACTAAAATGCTTCCCTATCCCTGCTGGGCAAGCAAAGGATATAGCCTTGCTCTGCCACTGCTGTGTCTGAAAGAATAAGCCACACAAGCCAAACTAGTTATGCTCAGAGTCAGCCATGGTGGATCTGCACCCACACGTGACCAGCCCGCAGGCTGCAGATGTGAAGCACTGAGGAATAAGTGTACAGCTCTGCAGCAATTAGCCTCAAGGGCTTACAACAAATGCAACACAATTTAGAATGACGGAAAAATGTTCCGAGAGACACAATAGTTGCACAAAATTTGAAGGTTCCAGAAAGATCTCAGGAATCAGAAATAGCAGAAAATTATACAATGCTTTTGCCCTTTTTTCCTCTCAGCCAAGTTTCAGACCAGGGTAATTACAGCAGGCCAATTTCCTAGGCACAGGAAAAAAGAAAATCCAGGTTTGAAATAAGATCAGCTCTTTGGGTTCAGTCCTGCAAATCTGTACTCGGACAAAAATCAAGCAATACTTTGGAAGCTGGATAGCAAACATGGGGACAACTGTGCCTGGCTGGAGGCACCAGTGGATCCCACCTCTCCAGGCCCTTTGTTCACACAGGCTCAATGTTTCAGGGTTCTGAGAATAGCCCACTCTGGATGTGTTACCAGACTTCCAGGGATTCATGTCATTCCCTTGCATTCCACTTGCTGAAAATCACAAGCTACTGTCAGATACACAGAGTATATAATCTGAGAAAATGCCACAAATAGCAAACTGTCAGCTCAGGAAAGATTAAGCCAAATGTTCTTCTGTGCCTTGCTGCAGAAATGGAAGCAGTGACATGACTAGGGATCTCAGCATCACAGACAGGACAGAGAAGGCTCCCTAGTATATGTTCATAACTGATTGGACTCCTCAGAGGGTGTCAGTGCTGCTAAGTGGAAAGCAGTAACTTTATATTCATGCAGGTGACCTGCTGTGTTGTATTTCATTTGTGGTGTGTTATGGAGTGGAAACGTCTTTGAGAGAGAAATCTCTTGTCCCTTTTCTGTTTCCTCAGGTTCTTATGGAGATGCAGTCCCTCTGTGTGGTAGCTCCATATGGTCTGTCTTCAAGCTGTTTCAAACATCACAGAGGACCAGCCAATTTGAAGTTCCTTAAATTTCCTGAAAACAGGGGCTCTAGTAGAGAAATTAATGGCATCACGTAGGAAACTCTGCTGAGTGAGGTCAGTTCTTATTAGACTCTAGATATGTAGGACATGTGGGTTTATGAATGTCTTAATCACAAAGTCACAGTAAGGTTTGCACTATAACAGAAAAAAAACCCTTGGGAATCCTTGCAAAATCCTGTTGCAGTGAAGGCAGGTGGATCCTCTGGTGTCACACCACAGTTCTCTTTAAAAATTCAACCAACCACAAAGCAGTACGGAACAAACCACAGACTGGGGCTGTGCTACATCCTGGGCTCACACATCTGTTATTTCTTTTGTAAAGTAGGTAAGCAGACAGGGAAAAAGACTGGAGCAGTTTTCTGCAGCATGAGAGATATCGCAGACATTTCCCACTGAAGGCTGGCAGGCAGAGCGTGGCACACATTTCAGTCTTGGGCTGTTGTCCTCTGTCCATGCAAATACACCATCAGCCTTGCCCAAGTGCTGTATAGGAGCACCAGTAGGCCTGCACAGGCTCAGAGCCCAGAGAAGTGCCCGGGTCTGAGCTTCTCCTAGTATCTGCTAAGGAGAGCCTCAGTAAATGGCACACAACAATGAGAAGAAATACAACATTGGTTGCTATTAAGGACAAGAGATACCTCCGTGTTTGTCATTGCAATCAAGCTAATGAAGCTCTAAAGAAACCCCACATGTGACCCAGTATCACAGACTTTACAAAAGAAATGCAATTTATCATTCAGGCTCCTTTGTGGTGGATTTGGCTGCTCTGTCATCTGAGTTCAACTTTCAGTCATTCTGCAACAGCGAATGCTCACAATGCCACAACTCAGTGACGGACTTAGGGGGAGGCTGCTATCGCCAGCTGGATAAGAGATTCACAGCTATCCAGACCATGCTAAAATATGCTGAGAGCAGCTCAACACCAGCCACTCTTCCTGTCATCCCTTAACCTCCTTGTTTGTTTCTTTTTCTTATGCTTTATATGTCAGACCATGCCCTTCAGGGACAAGCGCTTCCATTTCCTCTGCATTTTTCGTGTGTCTGTGGTAATGCAGGTCCCACCCCAGCAGAGCATCTATGCATTGCCACAATGTAAGTGTTGGTGTGAGACAACGAAACTGTCTTGTTATTTCACTGTTTTCAAACATCCAGCTCATAAGTATTCCAGTATCGCAGCAATACCTAAAAGGGATCCTGTTACTGCTGCTAAATTTGTTGAAATTCATTTCACTTAAAAAAGGTACTGACTGTCTTCATTCAGCCATAGCCTCACTTTCATTAATCACCGTCTCATTCAGGCTGTGTTTTATACACTCAATTATTCAGTTTTGCCCTGATAATAAGTAACGTACCATTGTAGGTGAGAAGTAAAATGCTTCAACGCAACCCCTCCATTCCTAATGGATTCTCTGTTTATTTACATTATACTGTAATAGCTATTGATCTTCACACGATTATGGAATCCAGACAGCATTAGAAAATTCATTAATGATGACTATAGAAGCTTTAACCCTGTTTAAAATGTTCTTCACTTTCAGGCTATTCTACATGAATGACAACATCTATTATGGACAAAGGCACTGTAACCACCCCTAATTTGCAAAGCATATTATCTGTGATCAATACTGAATGATAAAGCACAGCTGACTGAAAAGGCCAATTTTGGAATTCAAGCGACATATGGTTTAAATCCCACAGTAACCACCCCGCACTAACTAAACAATGGGGACATACAATATCCAGGATTTCTAACGCAGTGCTCCACAGTTAACACAGCTCTTCCCTCGGGACTAATGCCACTATTTACATTTTTGGTTTTCAAGGGCAGAAAAAGGGTTCGCTGTTTCCTTCATCACATGTGACAAGGTGTAATGCATAATGAACAAAATGCCATAATTGCTTAGTAAAGGAACTTTATTAAGCATCAAGAGTAACTTTATTTAAAAAAAAAAAAAGAACATTTTGTTCTAACAAGATACTGTTTTCAGATTTTTTTTCTGAAGAAATAAACATTATCAACAAAATTACCCTATTTCACATAATTGTTTCACAGGGTTCCTTCCTATAGCACTGGTCTTCTATGTCTTAATAATACTTTCCAGGAAGTCTGTTTGTTTTCGGACTAGCCTGCTTTGAAAGATAGATAATGAGGAAGACTAAAAAGTGACAAGCTTACTGCTTCATTTAGATTCCACGACTGTTGTCCCAGCTCTTTCAAGTTATGTATTAATGACAAAGGGTTATGAAAGGATTTTATTAAACATTAAGTACCTTGGCAATGTAACTAAAGGCATAAACTACTGCAACCTACATGACAATTACATATTGCAGCTCTAAAAAAGGGAAGCATTTAATAATTATGGCTTTATATAATTCTGATACCTATAAAAATTCTGGATGAAACTCACCCCAAGTGTAACTCACTGGGCATATAACAAGGATGAATTTAGTGTTGTACATTCATGGGAATAGCTTTGCCTGTAAGAAACCAATACATTTTTCAGCAAGCCACATAATAGGAACTGACCTGAGCCAAGTAATTTACATTTTTATTCCCATGCAAACTTCCACAGAAGGAACTAGATGGATAGCTCTGCTTTGGAGAGTACAGAGTACAACACCACATCTCCCAGTAAAACTTCTCCATACAGAGCTGCTGGGTTCATACAGCTTGTCTCTGAAACTGTAAGAAAGGTCATTTGATGTGTTTGCACAGCAATGAGCCCAACACAGTCTCTAGGGGCGTTTAGTTTTTCTCCACCATGAGGTATCTATGACATAGGTATGAACTAATTCAATGTGCCATGGTTATATGTTGTAGTTTGCCTTGTGATCTGGTTTTGTCCCCTGTCATGCTCTGGTCAGTGGAGTCTGGACAGCTGTTGTGCCTACATCTGGAATAGCAGGAGCTCAGACACAGCTCAAACCTGCTGTAGTGCTGAAGCTGGGCCAGCTGAACCCCACCCAGCTGAGAGTATAGGTATTAAATACATTATATGTACCATGGTAGCTCTTTCTAAATCAAGATCCATTCATAAGATGTGTGGTCAGTGAAGAGGCAGGTGCAGGAGGAAGGGGGAGGCTGCCACTATACCAAAATTGGGACACAGAAGGGGCTGCTCAGCATCAAGTGTTCAGCCCATCACCCCAACAGGCAGAACATGGCCATGCTCTGTAACCAGAACCAGCAGCAAGGAGGAACTACCAGGTGCCACCACTTGGATATAACCACTGTGCACCAAGAGATGAGTCTTTACACCCCTCACCTGCTGAGTTACACGGAGCATGCAGAAAGTGTCACTCACTCCGTCTGGTGGCCTGGGCCTCAGTTTGCCCACACGAGACTGGCTGGGGATGTCAGATGAGAAGCACTGGGAGTTTTGGAAGGTGAAGTCAGCAGGTGCAGAGAGACAGCAGAGGTGAGAGCTGCACTGACAGATATCCATATCTATGTGTTTCTACAGCTATAGGTATGTGTATCAATTGCAATTTACATGCATGCAATTTCTGAATTAAGAACAAATTCTCACATTGTCCACATACACATGCATGTGAACTAAGAGCGCTCCCTCTCCCACATCACCATCTTTAGCAAAGATATCATTTTTACCCCTTATATACAACCAAAGCAGCTCAAATTCAAAATTATGAACCTAAAGTAAAATTTATTGGAAAACAGCCACTGAGCAATCCAAGGGCTGAAATATATTAGCTTATATATAAGCTTGTAGTTCACAGAAATTTGTATAAAGTCTCCAGACTGCTTAAGGATCATGGATTTGCAGAAGAAAGCACAAATTCCACTCAATCAAAAGGAGAGCAAAGAAAAACCTAGGGGAAGAAGAAAATACCATAAAAAGAGCGGTCAAAAGTGATCAAAGCTGAACTGATCTGAACTGAAAAAATCTTGCCAAAAAACCTCAGCTCCAAACAAGAAATGTCTAGAAGCTCTAGGAATAGGAAACTGTTTCCTAGAAAAATTTTAGTCCAATCTAAGTGACATTGCTGTGGAAAGCAATCTAAGCAACTTCATGAGTCCAAGAGGATAGCAGAAAAAAGATAAGTACTTAGCAATTTCATCCTTAATGTAACATCAACCACATCAGCAATCATAGCCTTCAACTACCTTGATATGCAAGGTAAGCCACTAAGAAGGGAAATTCATACATGGTACAGATAATGAGGTTAATTTTTCTGTGAGTTATCATGGACATTATTATAGTAGCTATCTGTACTTTGCTAAAATTTTTCTCACTATGGAAATCAATCTTCCCTTCTTGGCTAGAGCATAAAGGCTGAGATTTATAAAGCCTTTTAAGGTGCCTCTAAAATTAATGGGAATTGGATGTCCTCATTACCTACATGCTTTGAAAAACTCAGCCAAAATGCATAAAATGCATAGACAGTGGCTATCATTAAAACCTCTCCAATTCTGCCTTTGAAAGTGGATAAGGATGTCATCATGTTCAAATGATTCCCTGTAAAGGATTTAGCACCGGGAATATTTAGCAAACTCAACAGTGCTCACTGTAAATTACTTTCAAAGGCATGTGCAACGACTTTATTGGTGCCTACACAAGCAACTGCATGAAGTAATTCAGTGAAGTGAATCTCTGGGGATGAGTTGCCAGAACTGCAGTCCTGAAGGAATGGAATTTATTGTATATCCTAAGTAGCCACATTGTTGCTCCGGTTGGGAAAGGTCTGCTGGCATGAGGCTGTATATCCTCAGAACTAATTGTGTTCTGGTGTACAGAGTGCAGCCCAAAGTCATGAGTGCAATGGAGCTGGCCCCACTGGTTCTGTTGAGCATGTTCTCAAAATCATGCCTAGTTCCCCTCCACCTGAAACCCTCAATGAACCATCTCCGTTTCACCATTGCCACCTTTGTAGGCAAAAGCCACGTTGTTCTAGATCAGCTCTCCTTCTTAGTCCTTTTTTATCATTTTTCCCTATTTTCTGAATAAAAGGGGCATCCTTGTCAACTGCCTTCTTACCTGGTCTTGACCATGCCTCCTTTCTCACCCTAGTGGGCTGGTAAATAAAAGTGGAATTAAATCCTGTCTCTAAAGTGTTATAGTGAGGGTCATAAAAACTCTGGGCGAAGTTTTTGCTGCTGCTGCTACCTCGCTAGCAGAACCCAGATGGACTGGTTTATATCTATCTCTGGCACTGATATCATAAACATAAGCAGTGCAATCACATTCCACAGTGGAGTGCAGATGAGAAAAACCAAAGGAGAAAAGCTTCAGCCTTGTGTAATTTCCATGATTAAAATCAACAGCAATGTTTGACTAATTGGCCCACCAAGGCCCTTGCATTGGCATAATTTAAATAAGCTTAAAAACAGAACAAGGTTAAAAAAACAGCGCCAATCACCTACCAACAGCGCTGCACAGTCTCTTCACTGAGTTTGTGTTACAAAAGGCTTGCTTCCCTCTGCAGGAGCCTCACAAAGCCTCCCAAGGTTTTTGGTGGAGTGCCCCACTGAAAAGTGAAACTGAGCATTGTGTTCACTGTCAGCATCACCAGCCATTACACCTCTGAACAGGGTCACCACATCATTAAGGGACTGCAAGAAGAGAATGGAAACACACAGTCTCCTTCTCCTGCTCCATGTCACTGCCTTATCTTCATGCATGTCCTGCACATTTACATGGAGGCAGGAAAACCAGCAGTTTCTCTGTTTAAATCACTAAAAGCAATGTGTGTTATATGACCTCACACATCAAGGAAAAGTGGTTGCATCGCCATGCACTCATTCACAGGGCAGATGGAGCTTTTCTTCTGTCTGCTTTCAAATTAGTTTCAAAGTATTCAAAAGAAGTCCTGGGAAGGCTGAGGACCAGGTAGATATTTCTTTCAAAATCATTGGTGAGATCTCTATTGAGATGGTCCTGGGTCATGAGGTAAGCACTAGCCTCCCCAAAAGACCCCCTGTGAGATCTGCCCAGCTCTATCTGATGGAAATAATAATCCAGAAAACCAAGATTTAGGTGAACTTTGTTATATAACTGTCGCTAAATTCACATTTGGGGCGGCAGGCCAACGGGTGACAGAAACCACTCTGGCAATTGCTAATTGGCCTTAGTAAGGAGTAAGTCAGAGAGATTGGCCTGGGGCAATGTAATTAGCAAAGTCATTGGCAGCTTATGCCAACAGTCTAATTTAGAAAGTAATAAATAGTTAAAAACAGCAGTCTCCTGGGGGCAGGAGAACGTATGTGCTAGGACAGCTGACACAGTAAAGCAGCTATTGCCCCAGGTGGAGCCACCCTGTGTAGGGGCCGAGCTACCACCAAGGACCTGACACGTGCCCCTGTCACAGCAAACATCTGCCACCCGGGGTCTGAGGTGCTGGTCTAGACTGGAGTGAGGTTGGGGGTCTGATTCATGTGTGTTGTACATCTGTATGTTATAGAACAGAATTCTTGGAATAAAAAAATCACTTTCCACCCACTAAACTCACCTTGCAAAGTAAATGAAGTTTTAGATGGTGCACTCACCTGAGTGGTGTGGGTCTGTTCCTGTGGATATCCCACCCTGTGCCCTCACTTCAGAGGACTTGACTGTGACTAAAGGTGAGGAGCTGCACAAGAGAAGAGGAACTTGCAGGTTGTGCCTTGCCCAGGCTCATTTCACCATGCATCCAAAAGGATGAAAACCTGTGGGCATGGGCCCATCTGTCAGCTCACAGAGCTGGGGGCTGTGGGGAGGGGGAAGCAGCAGCGAGGGAATAAAGAGAAGTGGGGAATGGGCTCTGCTCCCAAACACCTTGCTCAGCACAAGGCTTGATGTAATTTGCTGCCCATAGATTAACAGTGAATTATTGTCCCCTGCAGCAAAGCTGAAGCAGGGAGGTGTGCAAGAGGCACAGCGTTTCCCAGAGCAGTTCCTGAGACGAGGCAGCTACCCAGCTTCTGCATTGCTCAGAGCAAAGCCTTGAGATGCATAGTAGCCCAAAGTAATGAGCCTGGCTCTGGCAATAAAGTGATTGTGGCAGTAAAGTGAAACAGCCATTATGTACTTGGCAACAGCTCTAGCCTTGAGATAACCTGCTTTTTAATTGAGCTGAGGAATGTTTTCATTCTTTCTCAAGTTGCATATTATTTATGGGTACAATGTGTAATAATAAAAATTACATCTCTCGGAAAAAACAATGAGCAGAGAGTCAGCTGGAAGAACACTACACAGCGGGCATATATTTTCTAGAGAGGTAGTCATCTATTTTAAGTACCATTGTGCTCTGTTTCTCTGTGGTAAACCCGCACAGAAAGCAGCAGAACACTAGCGATGTTTTTGCATGTACAAAGAAACCCTGCTTAAAAGCACAACCTCTAGGCATGTGCTGTAAAGTACCTCACCTCTGAGTTCCATGCACTCATCTTTTCACAGACCTCTCCCAATCTGTATTCCAGCAAAGATGCTGGTGGAGGGAATGGTCACAAAAGGTACACCCCATGCCACTGCTCTGAAGTGTTGATTCTCAGCAGAGCATCGCCCCTCTCCTCCATAAAGGGAGGAGCAAAAACTGCTCCCAATTTCCTTCCATGCTTCAATGTGCTGAGTACCAGCACCACTGACAATTGGGGGAAGGGGAAAGAATGCACTGCCTTTATCCATTTTTAATTGCTGGAGACTGTAAAGTTGATCTTCGGGAAATAAATACTTTACTACTTTCCTCTCCCCCTCTCAGCACGCCAGCACATTTGGTTTATCGATGGGCATTTAATAATAACTTTCAATACCGGAATTTTCTCAATTGCTTCTTCAGGTTTTTCCTCCAAACCACTGTGGTTGGATTACTCATGGGAAAAGCTGAGCAAATGGATTTTATGTAGTGTGCGTCTGCACGGAGAGAGAGTGAGAGAGCACAGAACCACTTAAATGATAAATCAAATATTTTTTTAAGTATTTTCCTTTGTGCAATAACCTTTTATTACAACCCTGCTGTCACAAATAAGCTGTTTAACACTTTGTGCCCTGTCATTCTCTGTGAACAGCAGAAGCAGGACTGTGCTGCACACATTATCTTAAAAAATGTTTGCAGCCAATAGGTCTTGAATTTTAAATGGGAACAGGGCTGCCTACAGGTTTGTTAGCCCAACATCTACTTGTCTTTGGGCCTAGAAACCAAACATGGGGAGAACTGACTGAGGAAAAGAAAAATGAAGGTTGAAAAACAGAAAGAAAAGCAAAGAATGCTGTAGCTATAATGCAAATCTCATGTTTAATTAGGAGGGCTGAAGAATTGTGGCCAGGAAAAACATGTTTCTCTGTAAGTGGTTTTGAATAGCACTGAAGATGAATATAATAAGGCTGACAAATACACCTTGGAGGGTGACTGCAAGAATAAAATCGATTTATTTAATAATTTAGAAATTGCTTCCAGCCATATCGCCCATTAAAATCTGAAGGCCATTGTATTCTGTATTTCTTTGGTCTTTTTTCTCCACTTTAGTTATGCTCCACCAGCTTTAATAAATAAGTAATACATGGGGGAAAAAACACTTATCTCGAGTGCTTCGCCACAACCCTGTAGGGCTCTTTGATTCTTTCTAACTCTAAATAGATCAAGTCAGGAGCAATCATCTCCCTGGAGAAGAATGATGTTTCAGAGTTAATGCTTTAAATATAAGCATAGAAGTCCAAAAATTAAAATAAAAATTGTATTAATGACTGTCAAAGATCAAAGCAGATAAGCAACATATTAAATGCATATTCTACTTCCCAAAACAAAAGGAAAAATCACCTGGATATGTAAATATCAGTCAGTAGCTACATGTTCTTATGTAAGATGAGTTAAGGAAAAATGAGGCATAATGAGTAAAAATTAATCCATGGACAGCATTCTTCATTCTATCATCCATTTTGAAGTTTTCCATTTATAATTGTTTCTGCAGCTCAAGCTTCCTGAGATTTTTCTTCAGGGGGTGTTTTGACATTAGTTGTTGCAGATTCTTGTTTTATACTATGCATTTTAGAAAGAAAATATATTGGACAGTCCTGCTTGTTAATCAATTAAACATTAAGTACTCACCACCTTACTAATGCAAAAGCAAATATAGTCCCGGCACAATTCTTCTGCAACTATTTTATGCAAAATTCATGGTGTGAATTCCATAAACAATTTATAAAGTCAAGTATGAGTTTGATATAGGTGCATATCAGCAATGTAGGCCAACTTCATTTACACTGGGAAGTTAAACAAAAGCACAGAAAATGCCTTTCTGCCCACTTGAGTTTGATGATAAAGCAAGCTCCATGGTCAGAGGGACCTTCCTTGTCTGCTCTGGCAGTTTAATGCTTTCTCTTGCAAGACCAATAGAAAAGCTGAACTCTGCTGTAGGAATAGCTATAACAATATTCATTAATTCTTTTCAGTCAAGTACTTCCATTTTCCCCTAATATTGTTCATTTTAGCCATTCTAAGACTAAATAAAATGGAGAAAGGCATGAGAAAAGAGCACACACTAGAAGCCACTATGAAAGAACAGGCTGAATGGATGTCTTTCAATTGATGTCATCAGACTTCAGATAAATAAATGCTAAATTTTGTTAACATGTTCTTACTTTTCCCAAAATACCAACAAAAAGTAGCTTTAGAAAGGGCTTACATAATAGCCCATGTGGTTTTCCTTCAGTAGCTCAGGCAAAGCATCACTCTCTACCTCAAAGTGCTGTTTGGCAAGCCATGAGTGGACCACGGGAGCAGAGCCAGTGGTTCTGATCCGTGACAAAACCAGGATTCGGATGGGATCCAGGCCTGACTACACCTTGGCTTCTCATTTCCATACCTTGGCATTCTCAGACCCTCTTCCCATTGCCTTGGTGGCGCATGGCATTGTCCACACATGCCTGGGGGAGAAACCAGTCTGTCTAGCTGCTTGCCAGCACAGCCTGGTGAGTCTAAGAAAGAAGCTGACTCCAGAGATCCCACACCAAAACACTTACAGTTTCTTTGGCTGCACATGGACAAAATCTTGCTGACTGGATGAAATGATGCCTGAGTTTCTCTGGCAATTGCCAGAGCATGGGTGAATCTTCCCACATCAGGAACCTGTGGGTGAGAAGAACAACATGAGGGGAGAACACCAAACACAGCCCCTTTGCACCCTCATCACCCATAAAGAGGCAGACGTGCGTCCCTTCGGCACTGGATGTTTTCAGCTTCTTTCCTTAAGGTTATGGGCAGGTCTCATCATTCCTGCAGGCCTAAGGGGAAGATAGTGAAGGCTGTAACATGACCTGGATGGTTTAGAGGGCAGGGCAAGGACACGGATCCAGAGCATTGCTGTGTGGGTAGATGTGACATTGACCCTCAAAGACAGTCCCTCTGGACAGTCTCACAGTGCTCCTTGAAAGAGTTTTTTCAGATCTTTAGGGGCTCTCTTCAGCCGTGTCCAAGAAGGCCCCCTATAACCTCTAGCAAGTCTTGCAGACAGCAAGCATTTTAAGGATTTCTTCCATTAGGGGACCCCTGAGAACTGGTGCTTAGGGCAGGGCCTGCAGAGTGGAAACATGGAAAGTCTCTACTTGTTTTTGTGCTAAGGTCTCATCAGGGAGAACTGACTGCTGGGCAGAGAAACAAAAGTGGGTGATGGGTGGCTTGTGAGGTTCCCTCATCCCCTTTTCTATCTCAAGAGCTTGCTCGCTTGTCAGGCTTAGCCCAGATAAGCAGTGCAGAAGCTGTGGCCAGCATGGCCAGTGAGCCATATTCCAGCAGCCAGCTTTTCCTATAATCCTTATTATTCCTTACTGCTGAAATGGGGGAGGGGAAGGAAGAGGATTTTGCTGCTTTTTGTGCTTATGCAGGGCTGTGAGTTCTCTCTTGTCTGCACAGGGTCAGGCTCACTGCTCCTGTGTGTGACCTGCAAGAAACCCAGCAAAAGGCAGAAAGAGGCATTGCTGAAGCAAGCAAGGGACAAAAGTGACTTGGTTGTTACTGCTGCTGCTGCAGAGTTGCTAAGGGGAGGCACAAAGCCCCCTGGACATTACCACTGGAAAGTCATTAGGAAGCTCAGGGCCACATCCCCAGCACAGATTGCAAGTCCTCCTCTCCCAAGGCAGACACAAGGCATAGGGGCTCAGCTGGAAGAGGGAGGGGGGTTTGGGAAGGAAAGAAGGGGACCAGTCCCTTTTCCAAAAGGATGGAAATGAACTGGAAAGGGGTGAGTGCAGATCAGCATGGGCAAACTGTGAGTTTTTTGGGGTGTGTTTCTTTCTTGTTATAAAGTTTGCCCCTCCCCTCAGGATATTCTTTTTTTTTTTTAAAGTTTTATTCATGAGTTGTTAACCGTTTTGTTTAGCAAATCGGTTTATCCCAATGACCTTTCCCTGCTTTAATTTTCGAGATGGCAGATGGCTCTAAAGAAATCCCCCTTAAATGCAGAACCAGACCCAGCCTGTTTTTTCACACACTGGACCTGCATCAACATGCCAAGCACAGCTCTAGAAAAAAGGACAAAGTCCCCAAGAAAGAAACAGAGAGGGAGAAGGAGGGGGAAGGGAAGAGAGAGGGAGAGAGACTAGACAGAGCCCAGGTTGACTATTTTCTGCATGGTTAATTGTCTGGGTTTTCTCTCTGGAGCTGTTTGCGTTCCCCCACCACTACTCTCTGCTCAGAGGCAACAAGCTCCATGGAGAAGGTCATGTAGGATAGGTATCCCAAGGTGTATGTTGCACGAGGTTGATGTCAGAGGGAAGAGAAACAGACAGGAGTGAGGGACCTGTGCAGGAATGAAAGCCAGGAATGCAGAAAGCAGAGGCAATGCTGAACCAAGCTGATCAGCTGCACTGGTATGAAAATACAAAATGGGAACAGAGGGTTGGAAGGAAGTACAGAAAAAGCAGCCTGAAGCCCTAGCACCCTGAACTGCCAGATCAGCTTCCTGGTGACTCCTCATCTGCCACCCATGTGAAGGGCAAAGGGGCTTTCCAAAGGTAATTTATCACAACCTTTGTAGAAGATCTTAGTGCCATTTACCCTTTCTCAACACAATTCAAGTTTTAACCCATTCAGTTGTTATGGATGAATAAGTGAAGCATTTTCAAGAGTCATCATTTATCTCTACCCCATCTCTTTTTGAGACAAACTGGTGCAAATTGTCCCATCTGATATCTTTCTTAACTGGTAACAATACCACCTGGAGAGGAGAATTTGTCAATTCCAAGAAGTGATTCTGTTCATTTTCGCTCACCATCAGATGGCTCTGGTTCTCTGGTTGAAAATGTGGTCAGAACAGCAACAGTTAAAAAAAAAAAAAAAAAAAAAAAAAAAAAAGAAAAAAAAAAAAGAAGCTAATGATGAAATGCATTCAGGTTCTGCAACACTGGATTCTTCCTCGACCATTTTGAGTTTATGCTTAACATGAGAGACCCTGAGCAGGGCTTGCAAATGGCAGTGTGAGCTCCTGACTCAAACCAATTCATTCTGGTCTCCAGAGGGGCTGTACAAATACAGTTCTGCTAACCATTTAATTCCATGTTTCATTTTAAGTATTTCAGTGAACCCTTTTGCCTTTCCCGTCTAGCTTCAGTCACTTTGAGGTGGAAAATTGAGGAGTGGATAGAGGCACAGCATGTGACATGTCATAGTTCATCACACCAAAAAAAGACAGGGGGGGAGACACTATCCCCTACCTCTTCCCTCTCTTCCATTCAACTCTATGGAGTTCCATGGGAGAAACACATGGAAGTGCTCTCCTGATCCAATTTCTACCAATAATAAGCCCATAGTCCATAGCCAAGGTATTATCATTGGACTACATCACAGGATACTACTTTCTGTGTTGCACTGTTGAGAAGAGGTTGCATAAGGCAGATGCAACCTTCAAGAGCTACAGGCAGAATCTTTTTTACCTCAAGAAAGGTGTATGTTATGCCTGGAAAAAATGAAAATTGCTACAATCTTAAGTTTTGTTGTGGAGTCTCTTGGCTTCTTTTCATTCTGCATGGTTTGTTTTTCACTTGGCTTTTCAAAGTTCTGCCCTGAGACCAGAGAGACAGTTGAGGAAGACAAAAGGGCCCCAACTGCATCAAAGTCTAAAAGCAGCCCTAAGTCAGTATTGATGAATCTCGTGGATGAATCTGTAAGTGCCACTGTCACAGTGGCACTGTTAGGATCAGTCCTAACCCACGCACCACAAGGGAACTATTTCTGTTTTGGGGGATGCAAGGTACTCCTCTAGCATAACAAATCCAACTGCACCCAGTTGCTTGCTGCAAGTGGTGCCTAATAGATGTGAATAAAGTGGCCACAGTAATGTCCCCTCAATAATTCAAAGTTCTAACACTACTGAAGAACAAAGCCAGGCTGTTGACTTCACTGATTGATCTCATGTCTACCTTCATGTGAACTGTTTGCCTAGCTCAAAACACACCTCAGCCCTGCTACTATTAGAGACAAGTGACCAATTTTCCTCAAATTACTTACCTGCAGGGCACAGGTTGGGGTTTTTTTAGATTTTGCTTATTCCCCAAATGGATTGTGATTTCCTCAAGTGTTTTCACTCAAACAATTTTTCCCCAGTGTTTGATTTCTTTGTAATGTCAGTTAACTGAGATGGTCCATGGTTATTTCTGTTCCCTGATGCTGTTCAGAGTCTGGAGGTCTATCAAAACACTGTGGCTTCCATTCACTCAAGGAGAGGTAGCAGCAAAACAGCATTTGGAGATTTTATAAAATATTAAACCTCCTGTTTTCTAGGCCACACAGTCCTTGCCTGAGGCAGCATTCATATAAAAAGTTAAGCTATTACAAGATTTATTGCCTGGATGCAAAGGAGCACACAAAATTGAAGTCTATGTCTCAGCCAGTTGGAAAGCAAACAGATATTCCTTCTAAGGTGCCCTGAGCTGGGCTGGAGACAGGCAACAAACATGTGCCGTTGGCCCAGTGCAGACCAGCTTGTGCTGAAATAAAAGCACCAGCCTGGAAGTATCTGCGCTGTATAAAATCATTTGATTAAAGAGGACAGAGCCAGACAGTGCCCATGTACACAGTGCAGCTTCATCAGTGCAAGGGTTTGTCATCGCCAGCATGCCATCAGTCACTAGCATGAGGGATCCTGACAGTGGGTGCAAACAGCTGGCTATGGATGAACCTTAAGTACATTCCTTTAGATTCATTTATAGAGCCTTCAGTCACCATAAGTCTAACCATGCTGTGCTCCAGATGGGCTAAAGATGTGTCGTGTTGTGGAAGGGAAATCACTGCTCTGTCCTCATATGCCAACTGCACTCAACATTGATACACAGACCAAGCTTCCCAGAGGTGCCTAAGAAAGATGTGCATTTCTAAGACCTAATGCTTTATTTCTTCTCTGTGCTGCTCAGTGTCTCCAGATTGACAGATGATTTATTTTCATTACATTCATGTGAGGAATATGGTTTAACAGAAGCTCAGAATCAAGAGGACCATTTCCAAGTGGTTTTATGAAGACATATGGAAGCCAGGTTCCTCTATATCCCTGATGAGACTTCTTCTATCCTAACTATTGCACATTAGCTTTCTGCCTCCAAAGTGGTAATTCTCCAGTGCTTGACAAAGCTTTCAACTCAACACTGCAGGGAGGCAGCAGCGTGGTGAATCTGCTATGCCACCTGTCTCAAACTGAATATTGTAAGATGAATTGTGTGCTCTGGCAAACAGAAGTAGACTTCATTGGTCATACCATACCCTCCTCACTGGAAAGCCTTTGCCTCCAGCAAAGATTTGGCATGCATCCTGGAGCAAGATTTATCCATCATAAGTGTCATGGTCCCTGGTGTACACAGAGCCAAAACATTCACTAGTTGCAGCAGGAGGAGTATGCCCATATTTACATGTACACACACACAGAGACATATAACAGTGGCAGTACTTTTCAAGCCAAAGAAACATCTAATGCCATTTCCAACCTTGATTTAGCAATAAATCCCCACAGAATCATAGGCTTAAGCTGAAACCTCTGGGGTCACCTCATCCAACCAACATCCCAGAGCTTAATGCTGAAAACAGTCACCAGCTTCAACTTCCACTGCAACCAGGCTGTTTCCCCTGGCATTGAGATGACAAGCCACTGAACGCAGCTGGTAGGGTGTGTTCTGACTCCAAAACCTCCAAATGTTTACAGCTATGCTTGCTGAAGAGAAAAAGAAAGTCTTTGTTCCTATTTTCGTACCCTATTTGTAGAATATACTTTTTCTCTCTTTGCATTGTCAGCCAAGTAACTGGGTACTATGACTTCAGAGGTGTTCTACAGTAATGACCCAAATTCAACAGTATAACAGATGGTTGACATCTGTGTTGGTCCATCAGTGATCAGAGAATCATGGAATAGTTTAGATTTGAAGGGATCTCTAAAGTTCATCTAGTCCAACTCCTCTGCAATTATCAAAGAAATCTTCAACTAGATCTGTCTGTTCAGAGCCATATCTAACCCGACCTTTTATGTCTCCAGTGATGGGACATCTACCATTTCTCTGGACAGCCTGTGCCAGTGTTTCACCACTCTCATTGTAAAAAAATTCTTCCTTATATTTCCTCTAAATCGACCCTCTTATAATTTAATTGTCCTATTGCAACAGTGCCTGCTAAAAAGTTTGTCCCTGTCATTCTTATAAGCTCCCTTTAGATACTGAAAGGCCACAATAAAGTTTTGCCAGAGTCTTCTCTTCTCCAGGGTGAACAGCCTCCATTCTCCCAGTCTGTCTGAAGACAGCAGAGGTAGTCCATCCCTCTGATCATTTTTGTGACCCTCCTCCAGGCCCACTCCAGTAGGTCCATGTCCTTCCTGTACAGGGGATCCCAGAGCTGGATGCAGCACTGCAGGTGGGGTCTCAGCAGAGCAGAGCAGAGCAGAGCAGAGCAGAGCAGAGGGGCAGAATCCCCTCCCTTGCCCTCCTGGCCACGCTGCTTTTGTTGCAGCGCAGGACAGGTTTGGCTTTCTGGGCTGCAAGCTCACATTGCCAGGTTGTGTCCAGTTTTTCATCAGCAGCATCTCCAAGTCCTTGTTGGCAGGGCTGATCTCAATCCATTCATCCCCCAGCCTGTGCTCCTACCAGGGGTTGCCCTGACCCAGATGCAGTACCTTGCACTTGGTCTTGTTAAAATTCATGAGGTGTCCATGGCCCCACTTCTCCAACCTGTCCAGGTCCCTCTGGATAGCATCCCATCCCTCAGGCACGTTAGCTGCACCACTCAGCTTGGTGTCATCTGCAAACTTGCTGAGGGTGCACCCCATCCCTCTGCCTATGCCACTGATAAAGATATTAGCAGCATTGGTCCCACCACAAACCCTGGGGGACACCATTTGTCACCAATGTCCATCTGGACACTGAACTGGTGGTCTCTATCCTATGGATGAGACCATTCAAATAATTCTTTGTCCACTCACCAGTGCATCCATCAAATCCATATGATTCCAGTTTGGAGAGAAGGATATTGTGGGAGATCATGTCAAAGACCTTACAGAAGTCCAGACAGAACACATAACAAAGTACAGGTAAAGGTTTAAAATGGTTCCTGGATGATGTAAGTAAGGTGTTCCGACTTTCCTTATTTTTAAAGAAGTGTGCACAGTGCACAATATAGAAGTGTAATTCATTATAAACAATTAAAAATATAGGAAAAAACCACCAAAATTAGGAGTAATAACAAAACTCATATGTACCAGGGAAAAATGTTACTGCTGCCTTGGCAGCATAAATTTAAATTCACTGCTGCAGTCCTCTCTGTCACATCAGTTGACTGCCTTCTTGGGAAATGTTTATGTGACTAAGGGTCAGGATCAGGCCCAATATAAATAATAATATGATCACTTAGAGGGAGCTTTACATCTGTACAAACACTGTCTAATGAATTCCTGATGGAGTTCTGCTGTTGACTAAGGAAATCATGTGAGAACCTCCACAATAAGTGAAACAGCAACACATTTTGGATCAAAGAAAATCATACAGAAACACAAACTAATATACACGGGGCTGCAGTCATTCTTGGCATATTTCCTCCAAAGTCATTTAGACCCTGTTTAGGCACTGCCACTATTTACTTTATAGAAAAATATCCTGGCCTTTGAATTGAAAGACCTCCAGTCTTTGATATCAGAGCTCTCATGTTTAACCAAGAGGACAGTCTTCAGGGGGAAGAGGGTGATATGTGCAGAACTTCAGCTCCATACAGCAGGAACTCTTTGCTGCAGAGGTAACCTTTTCATTTTGCTGCTGTGCAGTGTGAGCACAGCAAGGTCCACATCCATGCCAAAGATTCCAAGGCACTCAGGAACACAAACAACTAGCAAAGTTCAAATTTAACCAGGGTATGATCACACTGAAACTAACACCAAATGCTGTAGCTGGATGCTCTTCTTGCTATGAATCTCTATGGGAAGTGCATTTCTACGTGGCTTTTAGGAACTACAGCATTCCCTGTAACTGCAGCAGCGGTATGTGTTGAGAACCTCCACCAGACTATTCTGGCTGTCTTCACCTCAAGCCACATGCACAAGACCAGATAAAGGCACAAACAGTGTTTTCAGAGTCAGACCGCAAAGGACAAGTGTCCTGTCAGTTTACCTGCTAGATGTCATCAAATACTTCATCCTGCTTTTTTACATCCTCCTATGTCCTCTAACTTAGATTCCAACAACTACCTTATCATATTCTTAAAACCCACTGAAAGATAATTTACTAAAATTACCCACTGCTCACATACTGCAGCTTTTAGACCAACAACTGACATTTAGACACCCAAATATAGGGTGGTATAAACTGGTGTTCAGTCTATCTTAATTCCCTGATGTCAGCCTTCAGTGCTGACCAGTTTTTGATCCTCCAGAGTATAAGGCCATGCAGTCTGTAACTCTGGCATGCAGCAGGAGTCTCACCAGTTGGCATGGGGACTTCTTGGCAAGAAGTTTTAGAGCTGCAGAAGAGGGCACTGCAGAAATGGCAAGAGGAAGAGTGGAGATCCATAATGCCAGAGTCAGCATGCACCAAAAAGGCTGGGGAGGGTAAACACATGGATGAGTTGTGCTGTAATCAAATGGAACCTGCACCCCCAGTGATGCAAAAGTGTTGAGTGATGAGATCTAAACAGCAGAGCCCATTCAATATGGATCCAGCCCATAAGGATATAAATATATGGATGAACTGCTAGCCTTGGAACAAGTTAAAGGGAAGTAGATGCTGCAGTTACAGATCAAAGCAGCAGAAAACTCCTGACTTTTTTTTTTTTTTTTAAAAAGAGAACTTCAACCACTGTCCAGTAAACTGGTCAAACTGCCTGCAGGGAGAAAATTTAGGGAAATGATTTCTCACCACTTTAATGCTCTAAAATTAGCATTTCCAGGAAATAAGCATGTCAAGAGGAGAGATTATTCTTGGCATAGAGTTAAAACACAGTAGATAATGTTACCTGAGCCACTTTTACTGGCACAAAATAACTAAAATATGTCCAAGGGGTTAGTTTGGTACCAAAAAAGGACCTGCTAACAGCATATTTGAAAACAAAAAACATGTCAGCAAATGAACAGGAAAATATCCTGAAGGTTTAAAGGAAGGAAATTAAATCCTAGGAGGTAGCAAGAATACATCTTTTCATGAGATTGATAAGAAAATCTCCAAGGCATGTATATTGCTGAACATAAAAATAAAATTTAAAAAAAAAGGATGAAACACAAAAACAAGAAACTAATGAACGCAGCTGTCTGGCTTGGCTCGAGGGCCTCTTTGAACCAGTTAGAAGCCCTTCAGCACTTGGAAATCCGACCAAACTGATGCCAATAACAAGAAGGATAAAGTACAGCAAGGGAGAGGAAAGGAGTGAAAGAAAGAGGCTGAAAGGTTTTCCCAGAGAAGCTGTACCTAAAATTCACAGAAGCTGCTCATAAACAAGAACTCAGTGGGGGAAAATGCAGTGTCTGTTGGATTGCTAGGGATTACAAGAAGTGATTGTTAGGCAGAGACAGAGAAAGCAGGAGCCATACAAGGGATCTCTACGTTATAATATGACTGTTTTTCTTCATAGATGGACACTTTTAGCATTTCAAGGAACAGCCTTTTACTGTCATATTTTAAATGGCTTTGCAGATTACATGCCCATCTCCAAACACTTGGGCAAAGTTTACAGAAACCAGTTATTAGTTGTTATTATGATTGTTTCATGCACATATTTCCAAGCAACTAAATAATTACTGTCATGTTCCAATGCAGAATATTTTTTTTTGCAATCTCAAAACATAATGGCACCAGACACACTGAGTATAGAAACATATTTTTGATTATGTCTTGGTAGTAATTGCCTTCACTGCTTCATATGAATTGAATATTTAAAATTGAATCATAAAAATAGCAATCCTTCAATAGGTATTATCCTCTTCCATAATGGAAGTACAGGCCATAGAACACCTTCCTTTCCTCATTATTGATGCTGCTAGAAACCAGGTTGATAACTTTATTGTCACTGCAACATTTCTGAAATATTTTACAGGTGTCTAAAAATGCAGATATTAACCCCCCTTTAAGCAATTGCTCAGCAGCATACGACTGAGAACCCTCTCTCTAAGAACTCCAGATAAGGTGTTTGGCCTGAAATAAAAGAGTTTTTCCAGTTTCTTGGTAAGAGAGAAAAAGAGAGTTCTTTATCGAAAGCATATTAGCATATTTTGCCTCATTAATAACTTCACTGCAGCATTAATTTGCTTAATTATTGCACTTAGGATTCAACATGGTAGATAATTAATTCAAAGGCTGGGGAAAAAAATAAAATCATAACACATACACACTCAGCACTGTTTTGGGAGCACACTTTTTGGGAAAATCTTTTTGGGTTTTTTTTTTGGTTTTTTTTTTTTTTTTTTCTGTTTCATGAAACACTAAGTCTGTGAATACAGTAAGTTAAAAGTTATCTTTTTAATTATTTATTTTAGTACATTTTCCCAGGTTTACCCATTTAGTCTTCTCTCCTGATGAATCTTCCTATAACAAATGGAGTTAATGCACCTCAACAGTCTGCTATTGGGACTTCCAACTCCATTACCTACTATTAAGATCTTGTTTGCTTCCTCTGCAGATCTTTCTGTCTATTTTGCTGATAAAGGTCAAAAGGCACACTAAATTCTTAGGAGGTCATTTGAAAACAAGAGCTCACTTCTTTCCAAACACCCTCCAAAGGGACAAAAAAATTCCAACACCAAAAACCACTCTCCATTTCCTTAAGTCTTTCATTGAAGTTGAAAAACAAAATCTCATGATATATGGGTCATGTGTAAAATTCTCAACATCAAAATCAGGAATGATATTCCAGTATAGCATCTTCTAAACTGCTTGCTTATCAGTTTTACCACAAGACAAAACCACCAGAAACCAGTTGATGCTCCAGGCTACTCTGAGCTGTCTCTCAGATGATGCTACAAAAGCTGCCCAGTAGCTCAGGGGATCCTCACTGTGCTGCTACAGTGATGCTCACAGAGGCATATGGTCCCTAGCTGTGTTAACAGAAAATCTCAGCTGAGTACAGCTACATCAGAAAATAACTGTTTCCATCCCTGCTACTCTACCTGAAGAAAATAGTTCTGTGTTGGTAACAAGCTGCTATCACTGGGCTGATCACCATGCCCACGTTGCTGGGGCAGCTCACCTCCCACTACAGGCACTATTCTGCTTCAGTCTCTTGCTGTCCTCATCCATTTGTACTTTGTCACGTACCAGCTTGGTGACCCACAGAGGATTTCAAGGTGCTGGCCTCAACTACCCACACTTTCCTTCTCTTGGGTTGTTTGCATTTATTTAACAAGCTTGCTTGCCATCAGCTGTACTTTTTAATGAGAGATAACAGGAATAGGGATCGACAGAATCTGCTGAAGGTAACTTGGACCTTTTGAAGCCTGGTGTTGTAGCTGATGTTAGGCTGCAAAAGTGTTGTGTTTAATGAGTCTCTCTGCTGCACTGGCAATATTTACATAAGGATCAGAGCAGTCCACTGGTGCAGGGGTAATTTCATTAGGGATTTTAGTGCCCCATTCAACAGCTATTTAGCCCTGGAAGTACCTAAATTCAGTAGTCATTCTCTTTCCAATCGAAAACATTCTCTCTCCAATGGAAAACATTCTAAAAAAATTCAGAGTTCTGATTCCTGGAAAGCCTAGATCTGCTCCAGGTGTAGGGAGCTCAGCCATACAGACTAACAAGATGCAGGCAAAATACACAACAAACTAAGTTCCCTGTGCTGCCCTCTCCAAGACTTGCTGTCAAAGCACACCTAACACTGATGCAGTCTCAGTGCTCACAAAATGCACCCTGAGGCATTCTACTTTTAAAAAGCATCTGGAAAAGGAGATGCTGAGGGTGGTACCCTTCATCTATTGAATAGCTTGAAGGGGCTTTTACAGAGGGTCACACAATTATCTTGTCTCTTACAATTCCTGTTCCCTCTTCCAAACCTTCTCCCTGGAATCATGCCTAAGGTTTGATTTTTTTCCCCTGCAATGTTCTTCCCCATCTCATAAGCCTATCACCTGGTAGTTGTGACCTACAGATTCAAACACTCTCCACGAGAACAGAGAACAAACCTGGGTCTGTAGCTTGGACAACTATCAGAACCAGGAGGCCACATGCAAGAGACAGATCCTTCATCATGTTCCAGATGTCTCCTGCAGAAAAATAGTGAGACTTGTTCCATCCTTTAAGAAAAATAAAACTTGTTGTTTGAAAAGGTCATTGAGGTGAGACCTGCTCCTTTACTGCAGACAGGAGGTGGGCATTTGGAGCTGCAGGTGGGAAGGGTTTTGAATTTGGCAGCCCTTTGCCACCCATTCCCAGCTCAGAGGTCTGGTCAGCCCTCCATATGGCCATGGACATCCCTCTGAGAAGCCAAGCCCATAGCCATGTTTGAGAGCTTCAGCTTGGCAAGTGAAAGATGGACAGCAGACCAGCCACGTGGAATTGGAGCACTTCTTCCAGATCTTGCCTCTGGTTTTTGGGTACTGAAGTGCCCTGGGCTGGAAAATCTGTAGCATTCAGTCTCACATTCATTACAAAAAGGATGTTTCTAAATTAAACATGAGGATGAATAATGAGAGCACACACACTGTTATTTATCTGACTTTTTAAATCATTTTGCATATTTTATATATCAGACCACTTCAAGAACAGAATGAACCATAATTTTTTGCGCAGCTAACTCAATCTGCATCACCAGATTTTCCAACTCCTTCTGTGGGATAACCTGGTATCCAGGAAAGAATGAGGTTTATTTGATACTACCTGGTTGTCCCTACTAAGAAGTAAGCAGCAAAAAGAGACAGTTTTGCCATTGAAATGTTAACTTTTCTTGGCTGCATTGATCCAGTTTGTGAATGAAGCTGATCAAATCACTTTAGATGAAAACTATGGCTTGAGGCTATCTACAGTCACTTATGGATAGTCTGCTTATTGGGCATCTTCCTTTTCTGCTGCTTCTCAGGGAAGCTAATTCCCTGGTCACAGTTCTGTGCCAAGCTATAGCATCCCCAGCAAGTTCTTTATCAGGGGAATTACAGACTGGACACCCAGAGCAAGCAGAGAGCCAAAGCTGAGCTGAATTAGCAAAAGAGTTATTTAAGGAAACATGTCTAGCATCTGTTTTATGGAGCATATGTACTCTGCTCATTGCTGTGCACCATTAAGACTTCATGCAGAGATCATAAGGCACGCATGAGCACTGCAGAAGCTCCAAGATTGCTATTTTTTTCCTTCTTTACTTTGCCTCATCAAGATTTCATTCAGGATCACTCTAGCCTAAAATTACCCCAGTAGTAAAACTAAAATCCCCCTGATAATGATCTGAAGGACAAGGAGGCATCAAATACAGAGGGAATTTTCAGAGTGACTAATACACAATGAGGATGTGATCTTATTTCAGCTACAGAAGTCTGGCTGACTGAGGACAGATGAACTACGTTATACATGAAAACACACGTTTAACCACTGTTAGTAATGACAGGATCTAACAAGACAGGATACTTTGTCCTTTGGCTGTGTTGATCCCAGCAGGAGAATGTCCCAAGTCAGCTTGCCTTCCCACAGACTGTGGGAGGATATCCACTGGGAGAACAGTCACCTGTTCCACCATCCCATGTCCCCTGGATAGCCATTTTCAGGAGCACCTTCACCAAACACAGAGCTTCCTCCTCATCCTACCATTTGTGATGGATGGGACAGAAGAAAACCTGTGGAACAGTCCTCTGCCACATGCTTCTGGTCTCTGACTCTGCACACTGGGAGAACCTGGCAAGGAGCCATTCTCCAGACTATTCCCAGACTAAAACATCCTAGCTGTTATGTGGAGTCTGAACCAAAAAGGAAGAAACAACCCTACTCATGCATTCAACTGTCTCACTGCCTTATTTCTGGTGTTGACCCCCCAAAAGGCATACAGGCCAGGAGGTTAATCTAAAATAACAAGAATGTTCAGAAGCTGGCAGCTGGATCTCCTCGGGGTTCACAAGGGGCAGATCAGCCACTCGTTGCTTTCATTATCTGGATTACAATAAAAAGAGAGAAAAGAGGCTAAGAGGCAGTCACTTCCCTGCAGACTTCTTGCCCAGATGTTAAACCAGCTGGCTACGAATTCCACACAGAGGCTTTGCTGCCAAAGCCAGGGTTGACAACAGAAGATGGAAATACGGCCTCTACCTTTTCCTCTTCTGAAAAAACAGATCAAATTATCTGTATCACAGCCTGAATATGCCACAGCAGATGCCACGTGGGATACTGCTCTGCAGAGTCACATATCCCCATCCCCATGTCCCTCAAGGTTTGGAGAAGATCTTTGCCACATGCACCATCTCTCGCCAGTGGGCCTGGAATGGCAGTTCCAGGAGGATCACACATCCATGGGCCCCACACTTTGCATTGCTTTTGCCTGGAACCTCTGCAGCTCCATCCCTACATGACCTCACAACACCTTACACTCCACACCACTGCTTCAAGCTGTCACAGTGACCCTCCTCCTAAGATTTTTCATCCTTTTTCTGTTAAACCTTCACCTTCCCATTTGTCCAGCACATGTTTCATGATTGTTTTTAAAGTACACTGCTCATGAGAAATGCACTTAATCCACCAGGCAGGGTGGGAGATGTAGCTCAAACAGACACCTGAATGGGAGAAAGAATAGTTCTGCCTTCTGGTAATTCATCATATTCTTGGCCATATGCAGGGAATTCAGCAAATCCTCCTTAGGAAAGCTCCCTTGTGTCTCTGAACTGAAGGGCTGGCACTCTGCACCCTGTTCAGCCACAAAATGCTGGCTTTCATAACAGGTAAATAAAAACATTATTGCCAAATGCTTCTCCCTTCTTGTTTCAAAAAAAAAAACCCAGCAGTATGTTGATAAAAAAATTTGATTTACATAACTATCAACAATCAACCTGATAACACAGAGCAGTCAACACCGATAAGCAGAAATTGGGACATTTACCAGCTTCGGCATGCTTAAAATCCTGTGTTGTCTCTTTAAAAACAATGAAAAACCATTCTGGATAAAATCTTTCGGAATGTGTTATTTCCTCAAGAGAACGGATCTCTGTTCTTGAAAAAAAAAGATTCTCTAATATTAAAATATACTTAACCTGATAGAACAGAACGTCTCCTTTGAAGTTGCTTCAATCTTTTTAAATATCTAAAGGACCTAACCCACACAGGGCTTGCACGTTTTCAGCTTGAAAAAAAAAAATCAAAGCTTTCTCCCCTTTTTTCCCCCATGTACACCCGCTTGCCAATTATGGGAATTAGAAAAAAAAAATCAGTGTATGAAAGAGGTAGAGCTTTTTACACTTTTGTAATTATGCACAGGATTTAATCATTTGGGGAGAGGGACTGCTTGGGGGGAGAGTAGAGTTTTATTCCAAGGCACTTTCATCCTGGACCAAGTGTCAGCCACCAGGTGATTTTTCACAGGGATCGCCGTGCTCCTCTGCTTAACAGCTCATCTCCGATTTGCTCGAACGATCAACAGCTCCTCATCTTCTTTATTAGTCTCTCTGTTTATCTGCCCAGCAATGAGCTCCAGCTCCCACAGCCAGAGAACAAGCCAAGAATAGCCAGATCCAGAGCTGTGAAAGATATTCTTCCAGCATCATCTGGCTCCTTGGCAGAGTCTGCGGGCAGCTGTACTCACAGCCCTGTCCCTGCCGCTGGGTATGTCATGTGGCCATGCCATAGTGGTACTGGCTGAGCAACTCTGTCCTCCTGGACACAATTTTCCTTTGATTCACCTTGAATTCGAGAAGCCAGTTATATTACTGTTGTCTCAGATTTGATAAATAAGAGGGGTTTTTTTTTGTTTTGTTTTGTTTTTTTTAATGGCTGCCCATAAAAAATAACCAACACCTCTTGTTTCTGCTGTCATACTTTATAAATCCACATGCTGCCTTTCAGGACCGTTCCCTTTGCTGCACGGGGCATACTTCAGTGGCACTTTTTCACAGCACACGAGCAGGATCTTTTCCAGCTGATTTGTAGCACAGGGGCTGGACTTCTTCACTGAGGGATAAACAAAAAGCCTGAAAAAAGAGGCATGGAGCCGAGGACAGGAGGGCTACCTCACAGCTGCTCTGGAGATTAGAGCTACGTTAGTCAGTCCATGATTTTCAAAATACATTTACCTCTTTTTTATTTTTTTCAGGAAAGCAAACCAAAAAATTAAAGTAAGCAAAGTATTATTCCTGATTTAGGGGATGCAATCCCACACAGCTATTGCCTTGTGCTTTTCACCTCCTTCTTTCCTTCTTCCTTCTTTTCTTCCTTTCACAAGAAAGACCAGTAAAATCTCTGTGTACATTAGATACAAGCCTCATCTATAAAAATACTGTCATAAAGTATTACTCATATCACACTGTTGCACAGTCAAATTTCATAGGAAACAAAGCACTAAATGCAACATAAATTACATCAGCATTACAACTTGGGCATAAATTATCTGAACTAAACAAAATCTGACCTTGCTTCTACTAGTTTGGTCAGTGTCTCCATTTTAGATGCTGCAGGTCATCCTTAAACATAAGTTTGTCCTTTCAGTTGATTTTTACATTTAAATTGATTTAATAAATAATGACATAACAAGCATTAAAATATAAGCATTTTATACCTGAGGAACTAGCAGTCTGTCATCTTCAGCAGTAGATGTGACACAGCTGAACATCTGAATCAAAAAAAAGAGAATATTTCCATGGACTGCAACTGATGCAATTGCATACAGGCATTTATTTGTCTGCTTAAAGTTTCAAGCCTGATAGTTTTTTCCTTTCTTACTGTATTTGTCTAAATCCAATTGTGAGTTCTTCAGGGCAGCAATCTGTCTCCTCATATGTTCATAAAGCACCATGTACACCTATGGCACTCTGTAATAAGTAATTGCTGATCTCTTTATGATGAGAGAAGGATTTCAGGTGAAATATTATGAATTTAAATAGGCAGGCGTCGAGGACAGCTCCCATCCTTAGGTCAGACATGGTCTTCAACACAGGATGGCAGCCAACATGCTAGGCACAGTTTGAGCTTGCCCATGTGAAGCTCTAAATGCTTTTTGAGAGCCACCCTACAACCATCCCCCATGCCCTGACACCATGCCCTTAAACAACACATTCTGCAGCATGGGAGCACTCTCCGTGAAATGCTTTGTGCTGCGATACACATCTGTTTATAAGGATTTATAAGGATATCCACTGTTTTTTCCAGGGTTACTCTCTGAGAGCAAGCCAGACGTGCTGCAGAGTGACGGAAAAGACAGCAACTGCACAGTCTCAACAGGAGGTGGAAAGAAAGCGGGACAAGCCACAGAAGGAGGAGCAGAGGGAGAAGGTGAGAATTTATTATATAAATAGGATCACCTGGTGAGTTGCTCAAGGGATGAACACATCCAGACCAGTCTGGTCCCCACTTAATGGCAGCTGGTTTGTGCAGGTGATATATCTAACATGAGAGTCCAGCTGCCTGATGCATGCATGGATGAAGCTCCCAGCCTGCTTAGGATTACCATATTTATGATAGCAAGAAGACATGTGATAGCCTTCTGGGAGCAAGCATCAGATCAGGCCTTTGCCTGCACTCTAGGACAGGATGATGCCTATTGGTGGCCATCCTAAAATCCCCCATCTTCCAGAAACTCAGCCCTACACATGCCCTTGCTGCCCCCAAAGACAGGGGTTTTTCCTCAGCCCTCCCCAGTCCAGATTCCTCAGTTTCTCACAAAGTGCCTATCCAAACATTTGTGGTCTCAGACCTCTTAAACCATCTCAGAGCTCAAATTCCCCAGCTACTTTCAGGCCTAGCTTCTCCCACTCCAGCTGCTGTCCCCAAAGCCAGCATTCTCACCATATCTCTCCCATCACTTTCCCCACCAAGACCTCAGCTCCCCAGACTTCCCCAAACCCAGTAACATTCCCCAACGCTGTACCACAGACTTGCCATCTCACAGCTCCCTCTCATCCCTCCAGGGTATACCCATATTTTCCCCCTTTCAAATAATCCCACCAAGTCCCTTTAACACCCAGTCCCCCCATCTGGTCCTCCCTCTCCCCCCTCTGCTCACAGCCCAAATTTTCCCATCAGCCCATCTCACTCTCTGTAGAGAGAGCCCTACCTGTCTGCATCCCTGCCATTTGTATCTGCCATGCTGCTGACAGGCCTGACATGCCAATGGGAGCAGACCTCCAGCTTCCAGCTTACCCCACCAGATGAAACACTATAGCTCTCTTTCCCTGCCCACTTCTTCTCCAAGAGTCAGTCTGGAGGAAATTCCCATCCATAAAGACTTCACTGAGATTTTAGGTGTCTGGAAGGGTTTTAGAAAAATAAAATCAACAGCTTGGTTTGTTTCATTTCAGGATTTCAAAAGGACCTAGCTGCAGGCTGAGCCCACTGCCCTCTGTGGAGTGCTATTTTAATGGCAACACAAGGAGATGTCTTGCCCAAGAAGACACACACGGAGCCCAAGACCTGAACTTTCAAACTCACAAGGCACGCCTAAACCAAACTGTGCCTGCGTGTCATTTTTGGCCACCCAAAATGAGCTCTGCACAGCTCTGCTTTAAGGCTCACTGGGGTCTTCAGCCTTTGAACACCTTAGAAGCCTCTTTTCTTCCTCAAAAAGCTGCAGCCTCCAAATAAAGCTTTGCTGCTATTTATTCTCTAAAGCCACATTCCCAAAGCAGCAAAGCAAGAAAGTCCCATGCAGAGGTTTCTTCCTCAAGGCAGGAAGAGCAAAGAAGGTTTACAGCTGCAGGGGAAAGGAGACCAAGAAGGTCACTGTATACCTGGAGGACAGTAACAAAAGAAGTCACCACCTGGGCAGCCAAAGTTTGTAGCTTAATAAGCAATTACTGATCTAAACCTCCATCATGCCAGCTTGTGTCATTACAGGGCAAACAGGACAGGGTTTTCCCTCCACAGACCTATATATTTCCATGGCTATGACACCCAAGAGAACTGCTCTGGAAGTACATTGGTAAGACTGCAAAGTCAGGCACTTAAACTAGGAAATATGGGGCCTAAGGTGGTCTTTGCAACACTGTGATGCAATCCTTTTTTGGCCAGAGAAGTGTCACTTCTCCACCATTCTCCTACTCTGCTCCACAGACCCAAGAGCTTCAGTGGCATATTCTGGGTCCTTGCTCCTTGGTCATAATTTCCTCACATCACTCAAGCCCTGCTCAGGATGGAAGCAATAATTTACTCATAGACTTTTCTTTGGCCTTCCCTGCTCTTAAATTAGAGTGATTCACAGATGTTAATTATCTTATTTCCATAATGAACCTGTGGAAGGAAGGTGTATCATTAACTCCGCATTACAGCTGGTGAGCTGAGACACAGAGCTGCAAGTTAGTAGATTAATATCTGCTAATTTTGCACACCTAAGCTGAAACACTCAAGGCTAGCTTTCCTTTCACTCTGTGGGACCTGACATTGCAAAATCCATGATGCTTTATTCACATCCCTTGGACTTTAAGGTACAGACCCTGGAAAAGGGTAACTTCAGGTCTCCTGCAGCTGTCCCCAGAGTTGCAAACCCTAGGTCTACTGTACAGACCATGTCCTGTTTGAGGAAGCATGGAGCCACGACCGGCATTGGGCTATCGTGGCCAACCATTCTAGAAATCAAGAGCATTAGGGATGTTTTGCTGCAGGGTTTTGATGGCTCTTTCCTGATACCAGACAAATAGTTGGCTCTGTCTCTCAAGCAGCCAGAATACTGATTCAAGTTGTGGCAGACCAGGAAAAAAGAGGGGAAAGTTACCGGCTTAATCTCTACTCTACTTAACTCCTACAGGCTGCACAATTTAAAATGTGTAGTTCAGTTTGGTTGAATGGTTGAATGCTTACCAAAATGGCACAAGTCACCTCCCTGCATCTTCTTGCAAAATGTCAAATCCTCAAATTAAAACATTAAAAAAGGGGAGACCCTGGATATTTATCCCACAGTCAAAACAACCATAAAAAAACCTAGGATAAATTTACCCTAGTTTCCGTTCAGGAGATAACTAATATGCTTCACCTGAAACATTGTCTTAGAAAGAACTAACAGCCAACACCTGGGATGGAAAACTTCAGCTTATTCGGCTTATAACAGTTAATACATGACGAACAATAAGCTCCTGAAGACAGACATCTATCCACTGTAAATATTGTTATTACAGGGCATAGCGAGCCCTGAGTGCCTTTCCCCAGCAGTGCCTGCTGCCTCTGCCTCCACTATCTCTGCCTGACTCTCTGCTGCCCCTTCCCAGCCCGGCTCTCCCAAGGCAAGACTTACGTTGCCACCCACACGACACAACCTGACACCAATTTCTCACCCTGACTCTTTTATCTGGGGTAAGATAGCACAGCAAACCAAACTCTGGGGAGTCACTAATCCAGAACCTTCAATCCAAGCTGCAGCTCTCTTATATATATTTGCAGTTCTATATATTCTGTACTTTTTACTGTCTGTATCACCTGTGGATCTGCCACAGGGCTTTTTGACTGGTTAATGGCTTTATCCCCAAGCTGAGCACACAATCTCCAGTCATTAGTGAGCTGCATTTGGATGTGGTATATCATCCTCTTTGCAATGCCAGGAGTGTCTTGCACAAGCCTCCCTCACTCTTTTGATGGACTGTAGACAGCTTGCTCATTAGTTTAGTATCTAATTGCATATCAGTCACACTCTCAAGCTCCTCATTACTTCACTTACACAGCTACAGTAATTAGATTTCACATTTCTTTACACTCTCATGGCATTGTTTTAGCCTACTGAGGAGGCACTCGTATATAATACACATATATTATAAATTATCTCCTGTAATTATCATATTCATTATAATATATAACACATGCATATACATACATAATGTTGCTGAGGCAAACTCAAACCTCTTCAGTTCTAAATGTTCAGGATGCTCCAAGAGCATCTCCAACTGCTTGTTTGTTAGTTTTAATTTCGGCGAGCCTTCACCCATCTGTGACCCTTCGCTTACAAACCGTGCCTGACTGCATCATTTCCTACTTATCCCCCACCACCATGTACCTCTCTGGAAAAACAAAGCCTTCAGATCTGCTCACTGCAGAGATGCAAATTATTTTAGGCAGAAAAACGAATTTGATGTTTAGTACAGCAGCAAACAGCAAAGTCGCTTAAGCCGCCAGCCCTTATCTTTTGGGATAACATAGATTTTATGCCTCTTTTTTTGGTCTAATTTGGTGCATTTCTTTAGCACCTACTCTCTAAGCCTCCAGCTTTTATGTGAGATCATTCCATACATTTATTATGGCACTTAAGAAGCGATAACAATTTATTTAACTTTTCAGAACAGAATTCTGCAGACTTTGGGGGCAGATTATATTTTTTTTTCCTGGGGCTCATGCGTGGAGTATGTGATGGTGTCTGTATTTCCAGATGCAAAAACCACAGACACAGAGTAGCAATGTGCACCTCTTTGTAAAGTGAGTTAAATAAGTGAAGACACCAAATGGCTAAATTTGAAAAGGCAAACAATCTACAAATTGTTTTACAAATTGTAAAAGGGCTATATCTTCATAGAATATGTCTGCAGAAGTAAGCTAAGCAGAGCCAGAGTATGGAGGATTTCATTCAGTGTTGTCGATGTAGCCATAGAGACTGCAGTGGTTTCCAAATTGCCTCCTCATCCTGCTGTGATGCAGATTCACAGGTGCAGGAGGGACGGGTGACATTTGGGGACTGACTGGCTAACTCCTAAAGATGGGCAAACATGCCCTTCAGGGCTGTGGTACACATGCAGCCTTCAGCCATGGAAACAGCTCTAGTCCTCTCCACTCTGTGACCAGCTCCAGTCCCAGGTCACAGCACACCAGGCCAACATTTTGCCTCCTCAGCCAGACCCCTTCAGTGAAGTGTATGTGGAGAATGAGCAAATGCCATGCATGAAAGATAAACAGTGAGTAGAGGAATGTTTCACAGGTCTGGAGGTGCTGCAGCAGGTGCTGCTGCTGGTCCAAAAAAAAAGTCTACCAGTGGCCTCCAAAAGCAGTCTGATCTAATCCTGAGCAACACCCCAAACTCTTGAAATGCAGCAGAATGCAGTAGCAGAAAACCTTAAAGCAAAAATCCTGAATGAAACGCTCAAGAGCACCAAAATTATTTAAGAATCAGATTTGCCAAACTTCTGAAACATTTACTTCTCTTCAGCTCAGTAGGAATATCTAAAGTCTTTCCATTTCTCTAGTAATGGGATGTGTTTGCTCTCCATCCTCCTCTGTACAGCTTTGTGCTGTTTTCCTGCCCTGCTCTGCCTGGAGCTGGCTACATGTCAGGCAGCAACACCCTGGCAGACAACAAAGATAAAATCCATCACTCAACACATTAAGGGTGGGGGCAGAGAGGGACATTTAACACTGAGCCCTCCTGCACATTGGAAAGGGAGATGATCCCAAAACCAGGATGAAGGAGAGCAGCCTGCTGGAACTCACCACCACTCCCCCCACATCCTTCAGCTGTGGGGTGCTTCTCACTATGCCAAAATAAAACCTGGTGCTGGGCAGACTCCCAGCCCTGGAAGCAGCCGGCTGAGGGAGGATGCTCGCGGAGTGTGCTCCTGCCCTGGCAGGCGGCCAAGTGCGGCAGCCGCCTGCGTCGGAGCTCTTGCCCTGCTCTCACAGCCTCTTCAGCAGAAGTGACACGAGGCACACTCTTGCTCACAGCCTGCTGCCGCTCAGGAGCTTGGGAGAAGAAGAGACTTAGTCCTTCACAGCTGGGGGCTCTGACTTTGCAAGCTGAGGCACAATTAAGATGGAGGACAAGGGGGAAAGCAGGGGGGAGAAGGAGAGAGAGATGGAGGAAGGGACTCATGGCACATGTCTGAGTCCTGATTCTCTGTCGCATTCTTCCCCCGTGCTGCCTCTCACTGTAATCCTCTGGGAAACAACCGGGAGCAGATCAGGGCTAGAACCTGCAGGCCCCCTCAGCCTTGGAATCAGAAGCTGTGGCACTGTGCCCAAGCCTATTAACCCCGCTGAGATATTGGGCTAATTAGCTCCAGCATGGCATCATGCTAATGCAACTTCTCAGTTTCCAGGACCTTAACGAGGATTGCTTCCCGATGTCCCCTCCTATGCCACAGATGTATCAGTGGGGGGGTGAGAAATCACATGCGCAGGGTGATACTGGAAGCATATAGACAGCAGAGAAATGGGAAGGCTACGTTTATGGGCATAGTAAAAATATATTGGCATGTACATAACTATCCTTGTGCTTGTATGAGAATATGATCTTACTGGGAGGGGCTTTTGAAACTGTAGGAAGGCGGCAGAGCCCAAAGAGTGACCAAGCCATACTTGTTTAGTGTGGCACTGGGTGGGTGACACTGGCTGGGCAGGGGCAGCAGAAGGACATGCAGAAAGGGACTTTGCACACCAAATAGCCAGGGAGCTGTTTCTCAGGAAATCACTGGAGCCCATCACAACCACCACACATAAGTATTTGCAGAGGACTGTACATCTTTCTGGGAGCTAAGAGGTGTATTTCTTCCACCCATTCATCATTTGTAAGAGTCTAAAATTCCAAACAGTCCTTCAAGGAGGAGAGTGTGAATGAGACCCAGGAGGAAACAAGGAGCTGCTGGAGGAAAGCCAAATATATCAATGCGGACACCTTCAAAGTGCTATGAAAGACATCCCAGCCAGGCATGTAGCAGCAGCCATGGAGCAGGAGCACCAATTCACAACAGCCAGGGAGAGAAGCTGTGAAACTCCCCGCTTTTACATCCCAGTGATCTAATCAGACCTCAAGCTATGGAGAAGGTAAGCACTTCTTCTAAAAGTCCAGACTGGAGACAGACATTAATAGCTACTCTGCTACCTGCACTCCCTAAAACCAAAGACACCAAGGCCAAATAGCCAGAAGGGATGTGCATAATAAAGTAGTTACTTCTAAGGGCATCTCTGATCTCCTAAGAGTCCTCGTAGTGGGCAAAGAGCAGGACTTGGCCTGTCACCTGCCCAATGCACCCACAGTATGTAGACATAAAGGGTTGAAACTGAGTCAAGATAAAATATGTCCAACTTCCACAGCATTCAATGACAATTGAATACTTGAATATCCCAGACCTTGGTGGGGCTGAGCCTTCCTCCAGATGAGAGAGTTGAGAACATGAGAACCTGCCTCCTGGTTTAACAGCTTAAAAGTCTCACTTATCTCTTCTGGGGCAGAAAACGTAGAGAGTAAAGAGACCTGGAAAAGGGGTGGGCTGTGGGAGGGTGGGTGGAAGAGCAGAAAATGAAAGGCACACCAAGGAGTAAGGTTATGTGGGAACATAAGCTGGGTTAGGCAGCAAAGCATCATATTCAGATATCTTGCCAGCAAAACAGACCAGGAAACACCCCCAAAAAACCTGCAGTAGATCCTAGCTGAGGACAACATGGGGAGACCTTTAGGAATGCACTGCCCCAAGGATACCTCCAGGCAGCTCACACGAGGCCCACGCTGTGTGGGGAATGCAGAAAACTGGTCTTTTGTTTCATGCCCCTTTGTTTTAACCTCTTGTATCAAAGACCCCAGCTGCTACTCCGGGAGAGGCTAGAAATTAATCCAATTAAAAAATAAATTCCCTGTGGAATCAAAAGTGCTTGCCGGGTAGGGGGTACAGGCACGCAATTTCTTTCTTCTGCAAAACAAACTCCTTCTTCTAACCCACATTTCACAGAGGGGAGATGCAGGCAGGGTAGCATTTGAAGCAAATAAACAAATGATTAGAATGATTTATAACCCTGGTACCAACCCGCAGCTCACGGGAAGGTTTGCAGCCGTGTCTTCTATAGCCAGCATGGCTGGAGACAGAAGCACAATGCTGCATGCTACCCTCCAACACGAACAGCCAGAGAGCAACAAAACCCTTCGCCGCTTCGTTCCACTCCTTTGTTTTCCAGGGATTTTGGTCAGCCTGGTCTTGTGGAGCTTGACAGGTTAACCCACACTTCCTTAGTTTCAGCAGAAATGATTAAACAGGGGGGATTGTTTAGACCCTGAAGCAGAAGGAATTCCTTTGTTTTTGTAGATCACTCCAAGGCAGCCAAGCTGCAGGGATGCCCAAGAAGAAAGAGGCAGGGTCTGAGCATGGAGATGAGTTTCCAGGAAGGGAGGGCCATGCCACCACTCTGCAGGCTAAGAGACAAGGGGTGGGGGGACATGGTGCACCTCAACTTCATGTCTGGAGAGAGGGTCAAACAGATCCTCTGGTATGTGGGTGAGCAGGACCAGCTGGAGACCATGCCCAGGTAGCCTGGCTTCTCCCACCAGGCAGTCACACCACCCCAGGGCTTGTGCTACAAGGGGTCCCGCCCCACCACTCCCAGGGCATGCACTCACCATACAGTCTGTGTTGAGAGGGCCAGAGAGGGGCACTTTCAACAGCCAAGGCTTGATAGCCTTAAGATCTCCTGGGAACAGGGAAGCACACTGCCCCATGCTTGCATGAAGCTGCACGCTCTCCCTCAAGGTACGTGTGGTCCTGAGATACTAGATGGGAGTTCAGTGGGAACCTTGCCTTCTCTCACACCTCTAAAATGTAAGACCTTCGTGCTTACCTCCATGAACAGAGATCCCTGGGCAGGATGCCAGGCACCTGTTGTGAGGAGGGAAGCCTTACTCTGTTGAACTGGGAACACTCGACACCTTGAGACATATGTGAGCCCACTGTGCTATAAGTGATGGGAAAATACAGTTAAGTGTCATTGCTCAGCTGGAGGAGTGAAGAACAGGATGAGATCCCGGGGTTTTGCCACCCCTTGTAAGGCAATAACTACCTGGGGAGAGGGAAAAGCACCCAAAACTTTATTTCCAAAATCTGAACTGGGGGAAGAAAGAAGTTTAAAGCTGAAAAAGAGAAACCTGGAGTGATTTGCTGGCAATCACTTACTTGACTGATATTGGCAACAGGCTGGTGATCTAGGAGTGCTCCCCCTCCTTGGGAGCAACACATTACCCAAGATCCCAGGTTCACAGAGGTGCAAGGGGAAGCCTTGCTTTTTCCTTTGCCTGGCACCCATCTCTCAGAGCAACTTTGATTTCTGTGTCTAAAGAGGTACAGAAAGGAGCTTGGCAGCAGAGATCAGACCTCTGGACACCGCAAAACACCTCCTTCTTTGCACGCTCTGAGTCTCCGCAACAACACTAAGTGCAAGAGAGCTGGTAAATTATTAAAACAACCTTGCAACAGCTCCAGAGAAACCACCAGTGCCTCAGATTCAAAGGAAAGGCTGTGGTGTGAGAATCCCCATTAGTAACAATACGCACAGTTTGCAAGAACATATGTCCCCACATGGAGCAATCAACCAATCTGGGCTGTTTAACCACAATATTTCAAAGAAGTACTTTTAATGCAGCTGATCCGTATGTTTATTTTGAGCTATAAAACAGGATTCTTCACTAGCCTTTCAGAACATTTCTGTGGTGAGCTCTATTGGGGAGAAAGCAGAGAGACTGATACATTGGTTTTTTTTTTTTTTTAAATCAAAGTCACAACAGTGGGAAAAGAATAACCCAAGCAGGCAGAAAGTGCATTTGAATTCTAAAACAAAACACACACACAAAGAAAAAAAAAAATTAAAAAAAAAAATAAAAGCCTGAGGTGCAAGACCCTGCTGTGTCCCTCTTAAAAATGGGTTTGGATAGAAAGCATGTGAGAGTGGGACTGGGTAGATGGGAAAGTAAAGGATTTCCAAGCCTCCCCTTCTGATTCAGATACTTGAGCACACATTGAAAATACAGCCCTTTTCACCCTTTTCTGCTGCAAAGTGCGTGGGAGGTGAACACAGGTCCTGGTTTATCGATTGATTGGCTTTTTTTGTAAAGAATAAGAGCTCCTCGTGGAATAGCCATCCCTTTGCGGGGAGGGGGGGTGGGGGGAAAGGTCTGGTCTCCTTCCCTGCTCGATCTAATCCTAATTAAAAATAAATTACATGCTGTATGGAACTTGAAATGGCAAAGATAATCCTGTTACACACGAGGGGCCGCCCCGCTGCCCACTGCCCGCTCCCGACCAGCGGCCCCGTTCCCAGGCAGCCCGGTCCCAGTCTCTACACCTCGGACCTCTGCCCGGTGCGGACCCCGGCCCGGCTCAGGGCTGTGTGGCCCGAAGGCTCCCCGCCCCGCCGGGCGGCCCCTGCGGAGCTTCCGCGGGCAGGAGAAAAGAGCCCCGCGGAGGTTTGTTCGTATGGAAACCGCGCGTTCGGGGAGCTTTTGTTGGCGGCGGAGCGTGCCCCCCTCCCCGCGCCCCCGCAGCCGGGGCTGAGGCGCGATTTAAATCCCATTTCCATAAGCCGGCGCTGCGGGCAGCCCGCCGCCCCCCGCTCGCGTGCCGCCCCGCGCAGCGCCCCGCAGCCCGGCATGGATGGAGCCCCGGGATGCGACAGCGCTCCTGTGCCGAGCCGAGCGCCTTTACCCCAGGTTTTCGAAGGAAACCCGCGCGGGGTTGGACCGGACCGCATTCTGTTTGTGTCCCTCTTGCTTTAAAATGCGTCTCTTGGGGTCCCTGAGACATGGGGAGAGGAGAGGAGAGGAGAGGAGAGGAGAGGATGAGGTTTCCCAGAGAAGCAGTTGCCCCTCAGGACCCCCTCAGGACCCCCATCTTCCTCCCCATCAGGTCTTCTCCCTGCGCCCTCCCCACGGCTGCTGAGGCACTGCGGGGCTGGGAGGCTGCAGCGGGCTCCGCGCAGGGCCTCGGTGCCTTGCGGGGCAGATGGTTTCGTTCCCCCCGGTTCGTGCCAGGTTTCAGCCTCATGCTGTTATTTTGTTCTTCTGGAACGAGACTGGTGTTGCTTCCCAGAGAGGCCCTATTAGGACAAAAAGAAAATCCTGTGAATAGGCGTAACAGGGCACCAGGAGGGATAGGTCTTAAATGTATTTTAATATGAGCAGGGCATTGTGTGTAATTCAGCGCTCATCATCGTTTAGTCAAAGAGTTATGGCAGTGATTGGGAATGAATAGAGGGACATAATGGATACATGTGGCGTTTGCTCATTATATTCAACTTAGTCCAACTCCTCTGTGGAAACTGTTCAACTTTCTCTCCCTTTAGCCTGTCATAGTGAAATAATACAGACATTGGTTCCTCGAATGGGATAGCCTGCCATGCTATTATATTTCTACAGCTAACGAGGGCTTCATAAGCCTTTGATACTGCCTGATCTTTGAAACCTTTCCAAATCTCCTCAAGCTTATGCTAAATCCTATTTGGAACTTTTTTTTTCCTCCTTTTTTTCTTCCTCGCCTGCTAGTGCCCCAGGCTTAAGAAACCCGGGCGGTGACATGCATACTAAAGCATGCGGGGACACCTCCTGAAAGGCGACTTACGGCGCTGATCACAGGCTCTCACGCGAGTGACACACCACTCCGGGCGCAGCTGAATGCCGCTGCCCCGCACCCCGCTAATGCGCGCCCGCCCCGCGCCCCCGCCCGCGCGGCACGCCGCGACACGCCGCGACACGGCACGGCACGGCACGGCACCTGTCCCGACTTGCTGGCAGGATTAACAAACCCCACCGCGCACTGCGCTCCGCGCTCCCCGCGCCAGCGCCGCTGCCGCGCCTCCGGAGAGAGGGAAGAGACGGGAGCGGGAGGAGAGGAGGGAGAAGAAAAAAGAAATAAATGAATGGGGGAAAAGAAATAGCGACGGTGCGGAGGAAGGGGGGTGAAAAAGAGAAAAAAGCAAACCCCCAGACCCCGCAGAGTTAAAGAAAACAAAGGCGAGCGCCCCCCGACCCCGCTCCCGGCCCGGCCCGGGCAGCGCCGGGGGCCGCCCGCCGCCCGCGCTGCGCCGCCTCCCATTGGCTCCGCCGCCTGCTCATTTGCATAGCGCCGTCTATGAAAGGCGGCGCGGCGGCGCGGGGGGCGCAGACGGCGGCGGAGCGTTCCCGGTGTGTCCCGGCCGGCCCCGCGCTCATCCCGTCCGCACCGCGCCGTCGGGCTGAGCCCCGCGCCGCTGCCATGAGCCCCCTGCGGCTGCTGGCCGCCGCCTGCCTGCTGGCCCTGTCCCGCTGCAAGACGGTGAGGTATCGCACCGACGAGGAGGGCGCGCCGGGCACGGTGATCGGTACTCTGGCCGACGAGATGCCGGTGAAGGCGCCGGGGGAGATGAGCTTTCGCCTGATGCGGCAGTTCAGCAACAGTTCGCTGGTGCGGGTGCGGGAGGAGGACGGGCAGCTGAGCATCGGTGAAGCAGGGCTGGACCGGGAGCGGCTGTGCGGCCAAGCCCCCCAGTGTGTCCTGGCCTTCGACGTGGTGAGCTGCTGGCGGGAGCGCTACCGCCTGGTGCACGTGGAGCTGGAGGTGCGTGACATCAATGACAATGCACCGCGCTTCCCCCATGCCCAGATGGCGCTGGAGGTGTCGGAGAGTGCTGCACCCGGCACTCGCCTCCCGCTGGAGGTGGCTGTGGATGAGGACGTGGGCTCCAACTCCATCCAGAGCTTCCAGGTCTCCCTCAACAGCCACTTCGGTGTGGAGGCACAGACACGGGCGGATGGGGCACGCTGTGCCGACCTGGTGCTGCTCCAGGAACTGGACCGTGAGCGCCAGCCCTCCTACACCCTGGAGCTGGTGGCCAAGGACGGTGGCAGTCCAGCACGCTCAGGCACAGCCACCGTGCATGTCCGCGTTCTCGACGCCAACGACAACAGTCCAGCCTTTGCCCAGAGCTCAGTCACGGTGGAGTTGCCTGAGGATGCACCGCCCGGCTCCCTGCTGCTCGATCTGGATGCTGCTGACCCTGATGAGGGCCCCAATGGTGAGGTGGTCTATGCCTTCAGCAGCCAGGTGCCCCCTGAGGCACGGCGGCTCTTCCGCCTCGACCCGCGCTCGGGCCATCTCACACTGGAGGCTGCCGTGGACTACGAGCGCACCCGCACCTACGAGCTGGACGTGCGTGCCCAGGACCGCGGGGCCAGCCCCCGTGCTGCCACCTGCACCGTCGTCGTGCGCCTCACCGACGTCAACGACAACGCTCCGCGCATCAGCATCAGTGCCCTCCGTGGCGCTGCCAGTGCTGCTGGCGTGGCCTACGTCAGCGAGGCAGCAGCCACTGAGAGCTTCGTGGCCCTCGTCAGCGCCACGGACCGCGACTCTGGCGCCAACGGGCAGGTGCGCTGCAGCCTCCGTGGTCACGACCACTTCGCCCTGCAGCGAGCCTACGAGGACAGCTACATGATCGTCACCACGGCGGCGCTGGACCGCGAGCGCATCCCTGAGTACAACCTCACCGTGGTGGCTGAGGACCTGGGCTCGCCGCCCTTCAAGACTGTCCGCCAGTACACAGTGCGCGTGAGCGATGAGAATGACAATGCGCCACTCTTCGCCAAACCCCTCTACGAGGTGGCTGTACCAGAGAACAACCCCCCGGGTGCCTATATCACCACTGTGGTGGCTCGTGACCCTGATCTTGGCCACAATGGTAAGGTCACCTACCGGCTCCTGGAGACGCAGGTCATGGGGGCCCCCATCTCCACCTATGTCTCGGTGGACCCCGCCACTGGGGCCATCTATGCCCTCAGGACATTCAACTACGAGATCCTCAAGCAGCTGGACCTGAGGATCCAGGCCACTGATGGTGGCTCCCCACAGCTCTCCAGCAGCACTGTTGTCAAAGTGAGAATGGTGGACCAGAACGACAACCCTCCTGTCATCATCCACCCAGTGCTCACCAATGGGACTGTGGAAATCGGTGTGTCCAGCAAGACCTCCCGTGACTCCCTGGTGGCCCAAATCAAAGCTCGAGATGCAGATGATGGGGCCAATGCTGAGCTCACCTTTGCCTTCCTGGAAGAGTCCCAGCAAGACCTCTTCACCATCAACTCCGGTACTGGGGACATTGTGCTGAGGGGTGACCTCTCTGAAGAGCTGGGACAGCTATTCAAGGTCATCCTCACTGTGACAGACAATGGCAGACCTCCCCTGGCCACAACTGCCACAGTCAACTTCCTGGTGACTGCCACTGCTCCGTCCAGTATCCAAGACATAGCAGCCAAGCCTAGCTCTTGGGAAGGAAAGGCTTTGCAGTGGGACATCCCTCTGATTGTGATCATTGTCCTGGCAGGCAGCTGCACCCTCCTTCTGGTGGCTATAATCACCATTGCCACCACCTGCAACAGGCGCAAGAAGGGGAACAACATCAAAAACAAAACTGCCTTGAAGGACCAAATAGACATCTCCCACCTGGAGAAGGGCCATCAGGAGGAGGGCAGCCAGAGGGGGAACATGTTTGAGGTACGAACCTTTCCCAGCAAAACCTCTTTCACCAGCCCTGACCCCTCTCCAGCGGCTGAAGAGGTCTCCACCACTGAGAGCGGCAGTGACAGCACTTGCCTCTACGAGGGTCAGAAGAGGCTGAGGGGACAGAGTGGGGAGGTAAGGTCCCACTACAGGGAAGTGGGGAAAAGGGTTGGGGGGTGTCTTGGAGGATGTGAATTAACTGCAGAGGTGGCAGTTAATGTTGGTTTACCTTTCACCACTTCCCTCCCTCATGTCTCCTTTGATTTTCCTCCCCACCAGCAGGGTTTTGCTGCCACTCCGAGCTACAATAAGGAGCCTGCTCCTCCCGTGGCCATTTGGAAGGGACACTCCTTCAACACCATCTCTGGCCGGGAGGCAGAGAAGTTCAGTGGCAAAGACAGCGGGAAAGGCGACAGTGATTTTAATGACAGCGACTCAGATATCAGCGGAGATGCCCTGAAGAAAGATCTCATCACACACATGCAGAACGGTAAGGGCTCTGACGCTGCTCCCCGCTGGACCTCAGACAGAAAGATGGGTGCATGGGGAGGTGGAGGGAGGGACCCGTCCGTGGGGCACAGTGATCAGGCAGGGCAGCTGGAAGGGGAAGCCAGACACTGCATGGCTCAAACTGCCCATCTCCTTGTAGCAGGCTGCTAGGTGTTGGTTCCTCTCTGCGCTGAGAGCCCAGCACAAATTAGCAATTTCCAGAAGTGCTGGAGGATTGGAATTTTTTTCCCAAAAAAAGGTTCCCTTAAAGCTAGAATTGCGAGGAGTGTCCCCAGCAAAACAACATTACCTAACCAAGCACAGGTTTTTGTTGTGCTGTAAAGCATCGCCTCCCCACTCCTACCGTCAGTGCAGTGAATCATCCTGTGACTGGTAACTCTGAGGATTGTGAACAGTGTGGATTTATTCCTGCAGTAATGACAGGTTTCTCCTCCCCTATCTCTCTCTAGGTCTGTGGGCATGCACAGCTGAATGCAAGATCCTGGGGCACTCCGACCGCTGCTGGAGCCCCTCCTGTGGCCGAGCCAACCCTCATCCCTCTCCATATCCTTCAGCACCCCTCTCCACCTTCTGCAAGAGCACGTCCTTGCCCAGGGATCCCCTTCGCAGGGACAACTTTTATCAAGCCCAGCTGCCCAAAACAGTCGGGCTTCAGAGCGTCTACGAGAAGGTGCTGCACAGGGACTTTGACCGGACGATCACGCTCCTCTCCCCACCACGCCCTGCACGGCTTCCTGACCTTCAGGAGATCGGGGTGCCCCTGTTCCCAGCCCCCTCGACTAGATACCTGGGCCCCCAGACTGAGACGACTGAGAAGGCGTAGCCCAGCGTGCTCCCCCTCGAGTGCACCCCTCCCTGCGCACACAACTAGGTCACTCCCGAGAGCCTTTAAGTTATTGACCAGATCCAGTGTCGTATGTGTAAATATGCAAGATGTGCCTTAAAAATTAAGTCGTTTGGGAAAGATTTCCAATCAGATCTGTACTGTTTGATATTTGCAAACAAAAAAAAAATTGTTTGTAGTTAATGTAATTTTTATGAAATGTGCAGTATTTAAATTTCTTTTCATGTTTTCTACATCGGGGTTTTTTCTTTTGCTTTTGGTTTACCCATGGCCTGCCATTTTTTGTAGTGTTTTTAACCTGTACATTGTGTAATGTAATGTTTGTACATAATGAAAATTTGTTATATTTTTATATAATAAATACTTAAAAATGGAAATTCTTGCCAAAGGAGCTGTCTGAAAGACACAGTAATAACAATTAATAATAATAATATCCTGAGTATGTAGAATCTTGTAAGGGAAATTCCTCTTTCACAGTGTAATAATAACCTAAGCAATCCAGTGTACTGAGACGTTTGCCTTGCCAAATGTGACTTGTATTTCTTGAGTCTGTGGTCAACTTAAGTGTTATTTAATTGCCTTTGGTTCCTGTAATCTGTATCACTGATAAACACTAATAAAGGTTTTGTGATGTTCGGAGGTTTCTGCTCATGGATTTCATGCTTCATTGCATAGAGGTCTTCACAGGTCAGCAAAAGTATTTTGTGCTGGGAAATGCAGTGGGAAGGAGCCACTTTTAGTCTTGCCCATCGTTGGTCTCTGGCAATACCTCTGCAGGTTTAGCTCTAAAGCTTTTAATGCTGTGTGGGAGGGAGGCTTGGGTGACAGAGCCAGCCTTTGCTTGTCACTGCCTGGTCTGAGCTCTTCCAGCTCGATCCTTTGCGGGTGGGGAGGGGTGCAATTTTAGTGAAGCAAGCGAAGCTCTGTTCATCAGTGGAAACGCTCATGCTGTGCTGATGTCTTTGCATCAGCAGCCACCCGAGCGCTTCTCTTTCTGCTCTGGCTGAGACATTGAGTCAGGCTCTATGGTGTGTGCTCAAATGTTTACATCTTGTTAAAGCAGCCTTACTAAAGGACAGTGGCCTGTGTTTGTGTACATACATTTATACATCAAGGCAAAGGTGCATAAAACAAGAATCAAAAATGTTGATTATATTGACATGTTCTATAGTACCTATTTCTCTTCTCACTGAAATGACTGTCCTGGAAAAAAATTCCTATAGAGCTTTGAAATTCCTTCCTATGGGGTTTCAAGCTAAAAGCAGATCTCAAATTCTTCTGCTGAAATCAGGTATAGAATAGCATTTAATGAAACAAAATGAAACATGAAGATTTCTTCCTGTGTTCAAAAAAATGCTTACACCAGAAGTAACACTTGTACTGGAGTTTTAATATTTGATTTAAGTTTTCCAAAAGGGAGAACTGCTCCTTATGTGGACTGTATAATTTCACATTTTGTAAAAATCAATAATCCAAAAATCTGTACAAGGCAAAGCTTTGGGGTTTTATCATGAGTTCTTTAACTATTTATCTAATTGGTATGATACATATCTATAAAACATGGCTCACCAAGGAAATATAAAACTTTCTTAGGTATAAACAAGGCTCTATTTGGCTTTGTGTCTCAAAATGTAAGCCGAAAACATTCTCTCACCTGTATGTCCCTTAACCAACAAAAATCCCCTTCCTCTCCCAATTTCTAGCTTCCTCAAGCTCCTGTAGCAAGAGTGGCAGAAGCCAATCAAGTTTTTATGCACACAGGGTCTGAGTTTTAACTGGGGCTTCATAAATGCCACAGTGTAAAGATCTGTGGTGGGCAAAGAGTTTCAGAGATTGTACTTGAAGGGAATTTAAAGCAGGCTGATGCAAGACTCAGTTGGGAAGCTACATTTGTGATACATCTCCTATGGTCAGGAAAAGAAATGAGCATTTCTGGTGATTGCTCTAAAGTCTGGTAGTAAAAATCATGATGCATCTAATTAACTTAGAGGGTCATCTTGGTTAAATTTAGAGCTGAAGTGGCTGAAGGATGGGTGCTGAGAAAGAAAGCTGGTAGCCTCCCTTCTGGCTAATCACCAGTGAGGCAGAGCAGCAACGCCTGCACGGGAAGTAATTAGTCATAACTGAACTCAGGGAGGGAAAGGCTCTCTGTCAAAAAAAAGCAGGGCTGTCTCTGTCTGACAGCAGGCTGTCCAAGATAAGATGGTTCTTCCTCATCTAGTTCAAAAGCCTGGGTTACATACCCCAACACCTTCACAGCACGTTCTAGACTCTCCTGGCAGGGCCAACAGGAGGTAGTCACAGATGAAGAACGGTTCATCCCACTGGGTTTTGGCATCAAATTTGTGCTGCTTCCTGCAACAGAGCTTGTGCCCTTTTGTACGTGGATTGATGCTCCTCACTGCCTGATCAGGAGTTTGGGTCAACCCAGTGCAAGGCAGCCAAGAAATGGTAGGAAACTAAAGTCACTTGCTCCTGTTCCCATAACAGCTTCCAACAGCAAGCAGCTACAGTCTCATTGGGGTTTGGAATCTGTCTGTTCTGGCATCCCACATGCTGTAAAATGTGGGATTTTAGTATTAAATACCACTTGGTATTTAAATCTGAGCCCATCGTTTCACAGGGACTCTCTGGTCAGTGGAAAGTTAGAGACTTCTTCTGAGAGCTTCTCATCTTGGCCTGGCCAGGCAACAGGGACTGTTCAGGTGCACTACTGAAGCTCCTGATCTCCTCTTTTCTTGTAAGGGCAAGTCTAGACTCCTGTAACTTTTACATGCCCAAAATTAGACGAGGAAGTCTCCAAACTCCATCAGATAAGAGCACACACCACCCAAAGCACAGCTGAGTGCAAGGCAAGCCCAAGGCTTAGCTCCTGGGCTAAGTCCCTGGGATCAAACATTTGCTCCATTGATGCTATTTCACTGTGTGTGTCCTAGTTTTTTCTTAGTTTTTGATTATCCTGAGATTTTTGCTAACATACTTCAGAAATTAATGCAGCAGTCCTATCAGTTAAATTCCATTTATTTGCCAAGCATGGTGTGACATCAGCCCTATGTTGCATGGTGAGAGTGCATGACCACAGAACTTCTTGCTCACAAAGAGCTGCCTTCTCCTGTCTGCCTTTCCCTGGCTCAGAGGGCAGAGGTGAGGAGGAGGTGCCAAGACACAGGACTGGAGACAGCACTCTTTCACTGAGCCAGCATTAATTCCATGGCTCAAACTGGCTACAGCAGCAGGATGTCACAAAAGCACTGACATGAGCTTGAGCCTGCTCCTGAGCTTGAGCCTGCTTGAGCTTGAGCCTGCTCCTGCTGAAATCTCTCATAGTCACCTACAGTGGAGACAAGCACCCTTGACACCCTCCACAGTCATTGGGGAGAAACAGCCGCTTCTAGGACATGAAACATAGAAGTGGGTAATTCCCACAGCCTCTGTTCAAGGTGTACCTTCACAGCCATTAAGGCATAGCTGCATATGTCTCCTGAGTGCTACATTCATATTCTGGGACCGTGGGCTTGCATCTGACACCCTGGAGACCTTAGGTAGGCCTCTAAATCTGTTTTAACTCTCAATAATTTAAATTTATTTTCCCAAAGTCAAGTCTGTTTCACCCATGACAGTAATTGGTAAGTGATCTCTGTATCTATGTGACCCATGAGCTTTTTTCATCTGATTTTCCACCCGTGTTCTGCTGAGGAGAAATGGGGAGGGGGTCTGGCTGCTGACCAAGGTCTACCCACCACACACACCAAGGAGACAAGATCCCATGGATGCCTTCTCTGGTGCTTCAGCCAAAAAATTAGTTAAATTCCCACTGACCTGCTCTTCTGTCCCATGCCACTTGAATGCCTTCAAGGGTGCTTTATGTATTGAGATGTGTGATGGAGTCAAACACCACTGAGGAGCATGGTTCTGGCTCTTGCAGTGCATGCTGTAGGAACAGGACTCCTCCTAAAACAGGGTGGCAGCACCCACGCTTGCAAGTGTATGAGGCTGTGACCTCTGGGGTGGGGGCTTAATCCTGTGTCTTCAACACATGCAAAACATGTGATGAAAATGTGCGAGAAAATGCTGCCTTAGCCCAGACCCTGAAGGCAGAGAGACACCAGGTGGGGTTTAGCTGGAGATTCAGACAGATGTGACTTCTGTGGCCAATGTGTAGAGTCTACATGAATGACAGGCACCTGTACTCCCATGGCAGACAAGGAGAGCTGGTGAGGGGGTCTAGGGAGGTCAACATCTCACAGTAGGCACCTGCATTCTCTTTTCACTATTGCTCCCTAGTCTCCCATAACTGTGTTGACTACCTCACCTTTGTACATGACAGCAGACTAGGCACCTATCCTAAACACAGGAACAGATCTTGTGGATATAGAAATTCAGGTGAGTGCAGTGTCACCTAAAGGGATGGTCCATCCTCTCCAGCTCCAGCCTCATTTTCCCCTGACTCCTTTGACAGCACCACCCAGGAAAGTCATCTGCACATGGACAGATGTACCAAAGTAACAAAATCAGGTAGATTGCTGCACATTTAGCTCATCCAGCTTTGCATTGTCAAGCAAATGCTAGGAAGGGAGTAGAGAGAGAAGAGGGCCCCAGGGCCTGGAAAGAAGATAGGATTGTGGTTTTGAGCAGCAGCCAACAGAGTAGATCAGCTTATATGTAACGTAAAACCTCAGGAGGTTTCTAATCGATTTCAAGGTTGATCAAGGAGAAAACATAGCCTTTTGGATAATTTGAAGGCTTAGCATTACTAGTGGTAGTGCCACTGACTCTTCAACTGTCACCTAAGCTCAAATTTAGCTTGAAGAACGTGGATTAGTAACTGAAGAGAAGTGTTACTTCCCACCATATACACCACGGTCTTCAAGTATTCCTTATTCAAATGGATGGTTAGGAGAAGCTCCCTGGAGTTGGTTTCCCCCTCAGCAATGATACAGATCTCTCCTGAGCTGGACAAGCAAAGCTGATTTCACACTCTTGCCCATGATGCCCATAGAAAGGAAGCAGATGGCCGCCAAGCTGAGAAATGCAATTACTTAGCCTGGGTGTGAGAAGCCAGTGGGTTCATTCAGTTGGCAATTATTAATTATTTTTGAGTGGGCATTAGAATCTTCAGAGCCACATGCATGAGCACTCAGCCTGCAGCAGGCAAACCCCACTTGCCTGTCAGCTCCTGCTGCAGTGGATGGCTGGCTACTGTGCCTAGAGGGTACTTTTTGAGTAAGGAGGACCCACCAGCCCCACATCTGAGGTAAGGAAGTAATGCTGTGTGGTGCTATAGTCAAATGCTGCTGAAGAATGTAGAGGTATTTGTGGCAACTTCATCTTTCAGGTCTGAAAACTGTCCCAAGTTGTGCACCTTTGCCTTAACTGACATTGGATGAACACGCTGGAGGCCAGAAGTGGAGGCTGCCTCCTATCCATTCTCCTAAGTGGATGGCCCAGTGCTGGGTGACAGGAATGACATTTCTCCCTGAGATGTCTGCCAAGCAGCCCTGTCTTTGCAGCCCAGATCCCAGTAGCTTTTACCCCCCTGACTGGTGGCTGCAGCCCTCTGCCAGGGTGATGAGTCCTGACCCTGTCCAGGTTGGTCTCTCTGTTCATGGCCATTGTACCACAGCCATGTGCTCCATCCCCTCAGGATGGGGCAACTCACTGAAGAACAACCAGCCCAAAGGTCCCTGCAGACAAGTTCTCCTTTTTTCCCACAGGTTCATGCTCTGTGTAGAAATATTCCTTTGTGGTTAAAGCAACATAGCTTCGGGATAACTTAAATTTGGTCCTGCAAGAAGAGGGGAGTTTTGTAGGATGTCAGCAGAGGTCATGATGATAGAGAGTTCAGAGGAACAAAAAGAAGAAGAAAGGGCAACAACTTCCTCCCTTCACCTAGAAAACTCTTCCATTGACAGTGAGAAGACAAAAAAAAGCAGGGAGTTTGGGAAGACAGGGACCTACATGAAGGGGGACTAAGCCATCTAAAGGCTGCAAACACACAAAGGTTTGAGAGGATGATCCCTAGTTAAATAAGCAATGTCATTATGTACAGAGGCTCCTCAGCTTAATTCTTCCTCTTTTCCCATGCAAAACATGTCCACTGGACTTGGAAGAAATTCAAGAGCCTTGACTTTCCAAAAGTCCTACAGCAGACACTAAGAGCAGGTTCAGTGGACAACTAGCTAGAGAATAGCATGAAGAGGCACCTCTGCAAATCAAAATTTTAACATTGGTTTTGTCTACAAATTTGCTACCTGAATCTATGCGTGTGGGGCAACAGTATACAGCGTATTTGGGGTGTGACCCAAATACACTGTATAATGTGTGTCTAAGTGAGTGCATTGCAGCCTCAGCTCTCTGCTGCAGCTCCTAGAAAATAATTCACCAAGGTCTCCTCCCTCCCTAGAGTTTAATTTCACTTCTGCACCAGACTTTCCCTCTCCTCCCTCCCTCCCTTGGGGGCTAGATCACTTCAGCAATGGGATCCAGCCAGGGCTGGCAGCCTGCTGTGACCTTTGCCTGTTGGAGAAATGTACAATTACAAGAGACCCGAGGTACTTCTGAACACACAGCTTGGCAGGATGTTAATTAAAACAGAGTAACACTACCTCTACCCTTTGCAAGGCCGTAGCTGAAAACATTTTATGAACCCTTGGAGGTAAAGGAGCATGTTCAAGGCTATGCCACGTATCTGTGAGAGAGCTGGGAGTAAATCCAAGTGCGTTTTGTTTACATATCAGCATACGGCTTGACACATGCAATGAATCCAGGACAAGACCAGATGGATGCACCAGAGACCAGTGGCATGAGAAGGTAGAAAAAATTTCTTCCAGTCACTTCACTTGAAAGAGAAAGAGAGTCTTGCCTCCATCCTCTCTCACTCACACCAGCAGCAAGCCATCACTGTCCAAATCGCCTTTGTAGAAGTCCCCACAGTCCCTTAGTGCCCTGTCAGATGATAACAAAGAGGTTCAGTCTGTCGCTTCCAAATTCATGGCTCCTTTGGGCCCCAGGATGGCCGGGGTACTGCATTGTTTTACCACCCTGGCATGACCTGGGTTTTCTTAGCAGTTATTTATTTTTATTTATTTAACTGCGTAAATTGATTATCCATGTAACAACTTTAATCAATTATCTGTGGCAAACAACTTCTCTGCAACTTAATTTGCAAAGTTCTTCCCTGACCTAGCAATATCTGATTGCATCATATAAGAGCTTAACTTTGAAATGGCAACACATTTCATTAAAAATAACTAATAGCTGCAGGGTTTAAAGATGTAAATGTTAATTTTCTTAATGAGAAAAAAAAGGGCATGCAGACTCTACCTGTCTATATTCATTATACTGTGTCCACATGGGATGACTCACATTTGCAAAACTCAGGTTTAATTAACATGCTTATTTTTACAATGATATTTCTCATTATAATAAATTAAATGTTTAAACAGCCAGTGCAAACATTTTGATCCAAGACAAAAATGCTTGCACAGTGCTAGTTTAAGCATTTAATTTATTATAATCCTTTCCATAACAAATGCCTTAGAAGTTGATTTCTTCGCTGTGAAAGGCTATTAGTATTATTTCCTCTGGTAATGTTTAATCCAAGACAATCAGAAGTGTAAGGCGTGAAGGGAACGGGGCTGGAAGGCATGATGCGATGGCGAGGGAACCTGCCCCGGCCGCAGCCGCACCGGAGCCCGCAGCGGGTGCCAGCCCCGCGCGGAGCTGCGCCCGGGCACCCGCGCTGCCAGCGGCAGCCCACACGGGAGCACATCCAAGCGCATCCATGATCCAGAGAGCCTTCGGTACCCCACGGCGTCTGCCCCATCCACCCAGGGCGGGCGGTCCCTCTGAACAGGACCTTCCAGCCAGGGTCTGCGCCCTGTTAGAGCCCCGCTCCCCCGTGTCCCGGCGGGGTCGGGGCGGATGCGGAGCCCGAGGCCGGGACGGAGCGGCGGCGCTCCCGGGGCGCTGCCGGCGGGTCCCGCCAGGGGGCGGTGCGGGCCCGGCCCCGCCGCTGGGGCCCTGTGGGGACGCGCGGGAACGGCGGGGGCGGGGGGCGCCCGCGGGGGCGGGGCCGGGAGACGCCCGCGGCCCCGTCCGGAAAGCCGAGAGGCAGCGGGATGTGCTAAAATCGTAGTGTGTGGTACGACCGAGGAGCTCTCTGGTGACCGAGCTCCTTATTTCCTGGGGGTTCCCAGCCTGGTGCGGGGCAGGAGGGTCAGCCCTGAGCCGGCGGCTGCGTTGCGCGCACGGCAGCAGGGCTGCGCTGCAGAGGGAGCGCCTGTGCCGTGAGGGCGGCCTGGCAGAGCCGGCCGTCCTCGGCCTGGGCAAGAGAAAGCTCCAGGGTGACCTTGTAGCGCCTTCTTGTAGCCCCTTACAGCCCTTCTAAAGGGCTACAAGAGAGCTGGGGAGAGACTTCTGACAAGGACGTATAGCGTCAGCACAAGTGGGAATGGCTTCGAACTGAAAGAAAGAATACAGATTACGTACTAGGAAGAGATGAGGGTGATGGGGCGCTGGTTACCCACAGAGGTCGTAGGTGCCCCATCCTGTGAAGCAGGGCAGGTTGGATGGAGCTCTGAGCAGCCTGGACTGGAGGAAGGTATTCCTTCCCATGGCAGGGGAGTTGGAACCTGGTGATATTCAAAGTCCTTTCTGACCCCAAACATTTCATGGTTCTATGATTTCTAAAAAGCTTCTGACCCAGCTCCTGCATGGCCTGGGAGGGTCCTGGGAGCAAGCTGGGTCAGGGAATGTGTCCTTCTCCCCTTGTAGGTGTAACTTCACCAAAGGCAGTATTATTCCCCAAACAGATGCCAGCTGTCTGGGCTCTGTCAGCTCCCACTCGGGACTGGGACTGGGACATGAGGACCTGTGAGAAATAGGGAAAGCAGAACATGGCAGGGCAGAATGGGGACTCTCCTGGGGCATGAGGAGGAGGAGGGGGGGTTGCCCAGCCTGCCTGTGAGCAGTGAGACAGCCTCCATCTGACTTTCCTAGGGTTTCTGCTCCCAGGAGACATCTCCTTCACCTCCTCAGGGGAAGTTTCCACCTCTGAGCTGGAGCAGTGTCTGCAGAAAGAAATGAGCCAGGAGGCAAATTCCTCTTGAAGTAATCCAAGAAGAGAAGTCTTGTATAAGAGCTAAAGCCAAGGCAGGGTGGTGCAATCAGGTGAGAAAAGCCCATGTGTTCAACCCCCCCAGGCAGCCGGAGAAACACAAGGCAGGGAGCTGCCCGGGCTGGGGACGGGCACGCAGTGACCCACCGTGGGTCCCCAGTGTAAAGCCACCGGCATCCCCTGTCACCATCCCACCCTTGCACCCAGGAAAACTCCCACCCCAGCTCGGGGGCCTGGAACCAGTGTCAAATAACCATGGCTGTACAGGGTATTTCAGGGAAGCTAAAAAGTTAGTCTGCAAGTCACTCCAGTTTACTTGGTAATTCAAAAGTATATAATTTGAATTCATAAATAAAACCCTTTAGGGGATCTCATTACTCTGTGAAGAGCATTAGCAAAACACAAGTTGTCAATCACTTTAGCCAGCTGACAAACTAGAAACCAGATGATGATCCAGGCTGAGCCAAATCAGCAAAGGGGAAGAAAAATCTCTCCTGGAATTACCTCCAGTGAATGACGAATGACAGATGACCAGTGATTTTTTAAAGAAACGGGCATTAAAACATTCATGGACAAATCACCAAATCTCCCCAGACCACTGAATTAAATTTAGGGGTTACTCATTGAAAAACATCTGGCCAGAAGGTGCCCATTTATGTCCCATTGCTTGCTGCCTGACAAACCTCTGGGCTCACAAAAATTCAGCAGATTAATAAGCTGATCCCACTGCTTAACTAATTGCGAAAAGCAAAAAAGTGATTTCAGTAGCAGTGCAATGGTCATTACAAAAATATCCACTGACTTTGGAAAATTGAGGGCACAACATTTTTACCTCAGAGGGCAGATTTATGTAGGCCACAAAGTGCCTTGGGTATTTCTTAGAGTCCTCGAGTTTATTCATGTATTATTTCCTCCGAAATTCAGTATATTTTTCCAGCAGGCAAGAAACTGGGGCTTCTGCGTACAAGTTTCATCTGCTCAAAATGTGAAAAAATATAGATCCCCTTAGCACATTCTGCTACAGTAGAAGCAAAGTGTAAAAGAAAAATTCCAAATATGTAGATTTAAAAATAAAAACACAGAACTCTCCTCCTTAAAAGGGATTTGAAGGGGAAAAAAAAAATCCCTCAGCTACAGATAGGTCTAGACTTTAATTGTGGAGCTGCCTAAGAAGAATTGTTGGCCTGAGGTCATTTTAATCAGGTTGCATGTCAGCTTGCAAAATCTCCAAATTAGCTTACAGCTTGGGGAGAGAAAGATGTTTTTCTTTCCTGAAGAACGCAAACAGATTGTTGTGACATGTTCTCAGTCATCATGACAGATCAGATTCCTGCTTTGCGCTGCGAGCCGGGAAAGAAGGCAGCCTCTTCTCCAGCTCCTTCAGAGACTTGGGCATCTCCCAGTTCGTCAGAGCTGGGGATGGAGTTTACAGAAATCCTTATGAAAGTGAGGTTTATATGCAAAGACTCTGATAAAAGAGATTGACCTTAATTGGGAAGCAAGTTTCTTTCACATTTTTTAACAACCTCCAGGCCTTCCTCTCAGTCTGATGAAAGGGAACTTGTGAAAAGAAACAATCTGTATTTATGCAGCAGAAACTATCATATCCTGAGCCACGCAGAGAATGACAAGGAACCGACTCATCCTTTTTAAAAAAGGATTAATTTGCCATTTTCTTCCCGAGGTTGCAAAAAGCAAGGGTGTGGGTGGATTTCACAACAGGCTGAGTACTTTAGTTTGATTTACGGTGAGCTCTGAGCCTGTGTGAGCCACTGCACTGTGGTGTGGAGTAGCTGGGGTGATGGCCCTCCCAAGGGGTTTGTAGCATATGTGTCTGATTTAGTCCCTGAGCTGTAGCACATTTGGATACTCTTTTAATTTTTTTTTATTTCTCCATGTTCAGTGTTTCATCAGCATCAGTAGATGGTTCCAATGGGATCACAGGGGAAAGAGAAGCAGGAGGACGGGATCTGGGGCAGTGACTTGGTTTCATCTCGAAAGACTCCCAGAGGGAGAGGCAAGTGACAAGTGGTTGGTAGTGGGACACATCTCACCTGTTTGGTGGCCCCCAAAGCTCTGCATCTGAGCCAGTACCCAGCAGTGTCTCTTTCACAGGAGTGAAAGAAATGGGTGTCTCTGAATGGTGATTCCTCCAACTTCTAGCTGCTACCTCCTTCTCTTAACTAGTTCAGGCACCCCATCTAGGGAAAAGGAATTTGTCCTTGGTGGTGGCCGAGGGCTCAGTACTGCCTGCAGCTGAGAAGGACTGCAGACAGAAGTCCAAGTCCTGCCTCGAGAGCCTGGCATGCCACAAACAGGTGCATGCCTGGACAGAGATGGACTTGGGACCACTTTGCCAAACCAGAAGAGGATGCCACATGCAACAGGCGCCCATGCATTTGCCATGAAGGCATCATCCTGAGTAGCTGACATAGAATCATAGAAACATTTAGGTTGGAAAGACCATTAAAATCATCAAGTCCAACCCTCAACCCAGTACTGCCAAGTGCACCATGAAACCATGTCCCTGAGTGCCACATGCCGTGTCTTTAAATACCCCCAGGCTGCACCCTTCCCTGGGCAGCTTTTTCCGTGTTTGACAATCCTTCCCATGGAGACATTTTTCCTAATATCCAATCTAAATGTCTCCTGGAACAGCTTGAAGCCATTTTGCCTTGTCCTATTTCTTGTTACTTTGGAAAGGAAATCATCCCCCACCTCGCTGCATCTTCCTTTCAGAGAGATGTAGAAGGTGGTGAGGTCTCCGCTGAGCCTCCTTTTTTCCAACCTAAACAGCCCCAGTGCCCTCAGACCCTCCTCAAAAGCCTCGTGCTCTGGACCCCACCCCAGTTCTGTTGCCCTCCTCTGGACTCACTCCAGCCCCTCAATGTCTTTTTTGTAGTGAGGGGCCCAGAACTAGAAAGAGGATTTGAGGTGTGGCCTCACCAGTGCTGACTACTGGGGGCCCTGCCCTGGTCCTGCTGGACACACTCTTTCTCATCCAGGCCAGGATGCCACTGACATTTTTGGCCCCCTGGGCACACTCTGGCTCATGTTCAGCTGCTGTTGACCAGCACCCCCAGGTCCTTTTCTGCTGGGCAGCTTTCCAGCCACTCTGCCCCCAGCCTGTAGCTCTGCCTGGGGTTGTTATGATCCAAGGGCAGGACCCTGCACTTGGCCAAGCTGTACTTCATACAACTGGTGTTGGCCTATCAATCCAGCCTGTCCAGATCCCTCAGCAGAGTGTAAACTTCAGGCCCTTAAAACTGGATGGGAAAAGGTGGTGGGGCTCTCTCTGTTGGGACAACCCCTGGTGTCAGGAGAAGAGCCTGTATTTCCCTGTTCCTGCTCTTTCCTTAGGTGGCTTTGGAAGCCAAGAGAAGTCACACCCCTATGTCTCAGGGTAGAAGCTGACAGTTTATTTCTCCCAAAAGCCTCCATATTGACAGCATAAAAATCTTCATCATCTCTGTTGTAAGAGTTTGGGGAGTTATTTTTCTGTTTTCTGGCTCCCTGCCATCAGTCCTGGTGGGACCCAGGGCAAGGCAGCAGTGCCACGCAACCCAGATGTCAGCAAACCATTAATCCCAAAGGACAGACCCCTGGGGTGAGAATCCCGCTGCAACTTCTCCAATTAGACAGCTTACCTCCTGCTTTGCCTCTGCTCTAGCCATTTCAGACCGAACATACTTTATTGTTCAGTCTCCTAGTTAAACGGCTGGGAAGCTCTGAGTGTAAGCACACGGAGATTACTCGTTCAATAACAGAGTCAGGCACGTTGGCTTTACATCGTTTTGCTAATAAAGCTGCAAAATAAAGCTGTTGACTCTTCTTTCATCAGCATCAGCCCCATGAGGCTCTCCCATGTCTTGCCTGGTGATTAGAGCAGAGGACTGGGAGCACGGGTCTGGAGTTCAGCCCTTAATGAGCCTCCTATTCGGCGTGTTTCACTCAGGGCTCTTGACCTCTTTGCACCTCAGCCAACTCGGCTGTAAAACTGGCTGAAGGATGGACCTCGTGGAAACCAGCCACCATGCCCCAGTTGAGCCTTGAGTCCAGATTCCATGGGTAAATACAAAATAAAAATCAACAACAATTTGAATCTGCGGTGACCCAGCTCAAATGCCATGAGGACGTCAAGCCTTGCCAGTGTAAACAGTGCTCAGTCTCTGGGGTCCCCCATTACAATGTCAGAGCAAATCTAAGAGCAATCCCTAATTGCAGTCCCTGCAATTTGTGCTGCAGTGAAAGAAAATGGTGCTACAGCCTCCAGCACACACAAGGCAACATGGTGCCAGCTCCAGTATCCAGGTACCTCAGTGCCTGCTGTACCGAAAAACTGGGAAAACTGGGTGCCATGTGCCGTCCCAGATGGGGAAAGCAAGGTCCCCCTTACTCTCTAAATCTCTGAGCTGCTAGAGAGGTGACATCTCTTCCTTCATGGAGAAGTTGGTATGAACCATGCCGAGGAGAGGAAAGCCTTGATGCTCTCTCACACCACGTCCAAAATGTTTCCAAACTGTCCCGCAGTCAGGATGGCACCTCTGTCAGCACCCGTGGCTCAGTGCAACAGAAGGAGGTGAAAGGAGGTGCTAGGAGGTGCTGGCATGGCTTGTTTGCTGTGTAACACCTTCCAGGTGTGACAGTGATGCTCAAGAGAAGCCCTGTCTCACCACCTCACCGAGTGCAGTGCACACACACCTCTACCCACATGAAACACAGTGATTTCTCTCAAAGTTGAGAGCAATTGAGAGCTTTTTCCCTCTTAAGTGGGAGGTTGCAGGTCAGACTTCTAGGTGGCATAGAGGAGCCAGAGCTTCCAAGCTGTCATTTAAAGGTGGGTAGCAATGAGGAGAGAGGCACCATCCCTTGGGATTTCAGCAGTGTGGAGTCAGCTTTGTACGTGCCATTTGTCACAGCGGGCTTAGCAAAACTGAGCAAGAAATTGTTTCCAGACAGAGCAAGAGCACCTGGGATCCGCTTAATTTAGTCCTGTGGCAAGGCCATTTGCTCCCAAACCTGCTCTGCACCTTCTCATACAGTCCTGCACTGTGCAGCCATGTGGAGATGAGACTCCTGAACCAAAAAGCTCTTCTTTGGGCATCGACAAGAATCCCAAGTGTACTTCTCTGTCTGTCTTAATATTATCCCACCTTGAACCATGCATAAAAGGCTTGGAAAAGGCTGAGGTTGAGCTCAGAGCCTTCTCCATACCAGGTACCTACCCCTTATAACCCTAGCTGCCCCACAAAGTGCCTTTTAATGACTGGTGAGTGTGAAGAAGAGGCTGGAATGAAGCATCCTCTGGAGCTGGGAAGGTGGGCATTTGCACAGCGTGATGGGATCAGTGCTGGTGGCTGGGTGTGAGCACAAACCTTCAGTGCACAATGGCGATCTCTGTTCTGGTGTAAGGATCCTTTTGCTGAGGATTTTCCATCCCTTGAGGAAAATATGCTAACAAGCTTTAAATAATTAAACAAACACATTGCAGGCAAACCCAAGTTGATCTTTAAAATGCATTATCCTCAGAAGGCACAAGAAATGCTCCGTGCTTTACTCCCTCCTCAGAGCTCTTCACACATTAACTAATTCATCACACAAGGGACCACCCAGCTGCATCTCGACCACGGAGCAAATGCTGTGCCAGTCACTTCCGCCTTTAAAACTGTGTCGCCACAGCTGGAGGCCAGGTTTCTTCGGCACCAACCAGCTGAAGGCAGTGAGGCAACAAAGCTCTTTTCATCAGGCCAAGTTTGCACACAGAACGTTCCTCCCGCAAAGCCACTTGCTGATCCCAGATGGAAGGCGGGTTTCCCTTATGGCCACAAGATACTCTGGGGCAGCTGCAACTACCTCCTTGCAGGAAAGGGAAGTCGTGTGTGGTAAGAACCACAAGTTTGGCTTTCCATGGGCAGAGGCCAGGAAATCAGCTACCTTGAGCCTCTCCTCTGGGCCACCAAGGCCATGGATGGTGGAGAGACATTGCAGGAGAGAGAAGACAGGAAGGCAGAGCAGCTGCAAGGCAGTTCTGTCCACCTAGCTCGATGCTACAGAGCCATTTATCTGGCTCTCTGTGAGCTAATTTTTCTTATCCCCCAAACCAGCCCCAAAACTACCCTGATGATAGGTCCTTGCTGTCCCTGACACACTATGCAAGGACAGGTGAACAGCTTGAGGCAGCAACCAGGTCTGTCAGCCACGCGAAAGCCCGGCTGGTGAAGAGCAGGGCAAGTCCATGCCCATCCCCAGCCCGTGTCCCCCCAGCCAGGTGTGCTGGGCATTGACCTTGCACTCACAGGACCCATGTCCACAAACTGGTGGACAAAGGGACTGCCACCCCCTCTCCAACCAGAAAGGTTTTCTGTGATGATGTTTGCCACCCTCAGCTCTCCCTCGTGCCATGCATGGCCCAGAGCAGATGGGCTATAACACGTGGAGATAAAATTATTTGACCGTTCCCCTTTTAGGATTTGGGAACACCATGGAAATGGCTGCTTGTGGTGCTGTGAGGCAAGCCCTGATAATGTTCTGGGCATCCTGGAGGCGGCAGCAGCTGTGAGCCCCAGAGCAGCCAGCTCTTCCCAGCAGCTCACAATTCCTTCTCCAAACTCACCTGGCCTCTAGGGCCACAGGCTGCCATTCCTCCCTCCATCCCTCACTCTTCCAAGCTGTCCAAGGTGAAAGGTGCACAGCTTTTTTCATGCTACTTCTCAAGCATTTGTTCCCCTCAGCAGTCCACACTGGACACACACAACAGCCCTGCTGCCCCAGGCTTACCAAATAACCTCTTTGAGATAGGAGATTTGGCCCCAGCCAGGCCAAAATTGTTGTTCTTGCTAGTGCTTCATTTCATAAGGAAAGTGAAGTCATAGCACTGTCTGCTGGACTTTCCAGCAGGAACTCACCCCTTTTCTCATCCATATTCCAACCTAAGCACAGAGGTCCTTAGAGGCAATGCAGCTCTCACAGCCTTCAGTGGGGAACAGAGGCCCTGGTACACCTTGATGGATGTGTTGTAATCCCACGGTCATTTCTGAGGGCCAGCAAGCTCAAGAAAAGGGTTGTGAAGACAAAAAGCCCCACAGCACTAATATTTCTCATGGTTCTTTCAGTCTCCTAGGCTTAGTTTATGAAATCTGATGTGAGGGAGGGCATTTTGGAAAAAAAATATTTTTTTAAATAAAAAGGTCTAATCTGGGAGAAGAAGTATTGTAGATTGGCTAAAAATAAAAAAGCCTGATGTGAGAGGCAAAATAATAGAACAGAGAATAGGTGAATAAGGATTAAATCTGCTGGAACGAGCTCCTTCAAAAGTCTCTCAGAGGTGACGAGAGCAAAAAAAATGTTTAAAGTGTTGTCAGAAGGGTGAGTAAAATACACAGTTCAAGAGATTGGATTTGTAAAAAACATTCTGGTGCTGCAGACGCCTGTGGGACAATCTCATTGGAAATATTCTCTAAAGTCAGGTCATGAAATTATTAGGAGAGCAGCCCATAGATCGAAAAAGAGAAATATAGTTGATTCATGGGTGCTTTTGGTTGAGGAAAAAAAAAAAAAAAAAAAAAGAAAAGAAAGTTAGGCTCAGCCTTTGCCACAAAGCAAAAAGAGACTTAGCAGATTTCTCATCAAAGTGTAAAGAAGCCTCTGGGAAAGAAACAGATTGATGCTACCAAGTTGTTTAAGATAATAACTACCTCCAAAGCATGAAGCTGTGGTTGGAGGTTAAGACAGTAGCCTATGAGCAATTTGCACAGAACAGCTACAAAAGAGACCACATCATTAAAGGTAGGAATGAAAGCATGTAATGACAGCTAGTTATTTTATTTTATTTCTTTAATTCAAGGAAAACAGAAGGCACAGCCACTAGCTAAATTAGGAAGAATAAGATGAAGACATATGGATAGATGGGAGCCAGCCCTGAGGAAAAACAAATCAGCTTTTAGTGTCCTGGGGTGAGGAAGAGCAAACTGTGACGGGCCATATGTCCTCACCCAACCAAGGAGAGAAGAGGGAGGATTGGGATGAGCAGAATCCTGCACCAAGTGTGCTTAAAGCCATCCTGGGGCCAGCTCAGCTGCACTGGGTTGTCCTGCTGGAGATGCATCCCAAGCAGGCAAACCGGGATGCTCATCCTCTCCAGAGAGTACCGTTAGAGCATGGACCTTGCAGGGCTTTCCAGGGAGAATTTCCTACCAGGAAAAGCAATGTTTTTGGTGTTTGAAATTTCATGAGTTGCTGGTCAGAGAAGGGAGGACTGTGTCAGTGGGGGAGGAGAGGAGGAAAAGCGAGCATCCCTGGAGCAGCAGTATCCAAGGACACCACAGAGATGAGCACTGTGATGATGACAAACATACGTGGGTTTTCATCCTTTGGCCTCACTGCCAGCAAGAATCTTTAGAGTTTATCAAAATTCTTAGGCTGTCACAAGTTAAATAACTGGTTTTAGGAGCAGAGGAGCTGTGGGGGTGGCTTCTGTGAGAAGCTGCCAGAAGCTTCCCCAGTGTCCAACAGAGCTGATGCCAGCCAGCTCCAAGACAGATGTGCCGCTGGCCTTGTCTGAGCCCATCAGGGACAGCAGTAGCACTTCTGGGGTAACAGAGTTAAGAAAAGGGAGGAAAAGCTGGCAAAACAGCAAATGGAGACAGGAGTGAGAATGTGTGAGAAAAACAGCCTTGCAGACACCAAAGTCAATGAAGGAGTGGGAGGGGGTACTCCAGGAGCAGATGGATGCCAAAAGGAGGCTGTGACCATGTGGAGCAGACTCCCGCCAGCAGCTGTGGCCCCATGGAGAAAGAAGCCCAGCTGGAGCAGGTTTGCTGGCAGGATGTGTGACCCCGTGGGGGACCCAGCCCGTTCCTGAAAAACTGCAACCCATAAACGGACCCAGGCTGGAGCAGTTTGTGCAGAACTGCAGCCATGGGAAGTTCTCATGCTGGAGAAGCTCATGGAGGACTGTCTCCCATGGGAGGGACCCCATACTGGAGCAGGGGCAGAGTCTGAGGAGTCCTTTCCCTGAGGAGGAAGGAGCAGCAGAGCCAACATGTAATGAACTGACCACAGACTCCATTATCTGTCCCCCTGCACCACTGCAGGAGAGAAGGGAGAGAAAATTGGAAGTATGGTTGAGCCTGGAAAGAAGGATGGGGTGGGGGGAAAATGTTTTCAGGATTTGGTTTAATTTCTCATCATCCTACTTTGATTTGAATTTACTAAATCAAACTAATCTCACCCTGTCCTTATCTTGACTCATGAGCCTTTTGTTATATTTTCTCTCCCCTATCCAGCCAAGGAGAGGAGTGATGGAGCTTTGGCAGGCATCTGGCATCCAGCCAGGGTTAGCCCACCACAATACCAAAGCCAATATTTTCTTTTTCTGAAGGACTTTTTCCTCCAAGGACTTTGGTTATTATTGAAGAGACATCAAGTATGTGGAACCTGAATTGGCACGATGTTATAGTGATGTAAAGCCAAGCAAAAGCAGAGCAGTGAATCAGGTGCCCAGTCTCAGTAACCCTCACACATTTTCATTCAGGCCATAATGGAGTTCAAACAACTATTTAGACCAGTTAGAAAATGAAGATGAAATGCATAAGGCACCACAAGAGACTTTCAGAAAAGCACACAGCATGACCAAATCCTTCTCATTTTTAATATTTCTATTTCTTCTTCTAAACTTTTTCTTTAAACTTGAAAATAATGAGAAAATGTGCTTCCTTGAGACAAGCCAGTACTATCAGCTAAACAGCCTCACATTCATCGTAGCACTCCAAGTGCTCTGGAATGCTTTTCAGCCCAGAGGATAATAGTATTAGACGACCAGAAAGACTGTCCTGTAAAAGACTGTTATTATGATTTCCAGTCTCAGAAGTTGGCTTAATCCAGCTGAGCACACACATGTTATTTAGAGAGGAGACTGAGCTCAGACACTGCTATCACCATCATCTTTATTGCAAATGAAGGGTTCAGCCAGTGAAAGGCAAGTCACGTTTTTTTTGTCCTAAGCCCTGCAAACAGTGGCTGTTGCAATCGTCTTTGCACTCTGCAGCGAGAGTCTGGAGCTGCTGAATGCGGAGCTGTTTGCACAGATTTGCATCTGTCTAAAAACTCCTGTTTTCTCTCTTGTCACCTAATCAATCAAACAGTAAAAGATGCACTCCCTGCACCCTCCGAGGAAAGCAGCTCTGTGCCCACACAAAAGGCAAAGCATGAGCACAGGGGTTAGCTAGAGGTGCTAAGCTGTGAACCCTGTAACAGGAGCAATTTTTTTTCACTGCTTGAAATTTCATGCTGCTCTTCCTCTGCCTATGGAACAAAAGAAGAAAAGGCAGTGATGCTCTGAATTGGGAAAAAAATAATCTGGGATTGTTCCCTGCATGAGAAAAATATGTTTGGAGGATTACTTGGGGTATTTGCACCTTGACTTGAGGAGGAAATGCCGCACAGCTTCTCTCCCAGGGTTTAGGCAGAACACCTCCCTCCCAAAGGACTGGTTCTCCCACCCACACCTTCCCAGGCGAGCAGGACCCATCTCACACCACAGCCTGCCAAGGACCAGCAGCCAGGCACCAATCCCTGTGGGTCAGCTTGCAGCTGGCACCACTGCTTGGAGTTGCTCAAATCTGCCCATGCCAAAACCTGCCAGGGCCACTGCTGCCCCATCCGTAGGGTGGGGGTGAGCCTTCCCACTCTATCCTTTTTGCTCCAGGGGGAATATTGCATTTCACCGCACAGCACTGGAGTGAAGAGCTCTTCATGAATATCCAGCACAGAATTCCACCTATTCATTCTTGCACTGGTAGTGTCTTTGCTAACAGTCCCTGTCAGGGCAGCCTCAGCCACACTTTTGCCAGACAAAACAGCTCAGCCTCCCTCTGTCCTTCCAGTCACCTCCCAAGAAAGGAGCCACTGGGCACTCAGATTCATGCCAGGATGGGAGGGACAGCAGCTTCCTCGCCTTAGTCCCAGGGAAGCAGCTCAAACAAGCTGAACCCCTGTGAGCAGCAGCTCTTCCTGGGCAAGCACTCCTTCCCTGGCACATTTTCCCATGGGAGACAAGCACAGGGACCTTAAAATAAATCTGTCTTTTTAAAGCAGAGATGCTAAATGAAGGTTTGAGATCAAAGGCTGGGATTCTTACATTTTGCCAAGATAGACATATCCATTCACGAGATTTTTGGTGTAACAAAATACTTGCTAATGAAGAGGATCATAATCTTATTATTAGCCCGAACTACCACAGTATGTCATTCAAGAGCGGGTTGGAATATGTCCTAGTTTAGGAAGTTGCACAGTGGGTTTTGCTTTTGATTTAATGAGCTGTGATTGTGTTTATTTTCAGCAGCAACTATGCCCGTTAAATTTTGGTTGAAGGTCTGATCGTTAACGACAGTAATCGACGGAAAGGATGAATTTAGGTTGAAGGGGAGGAAAATGGGAATTGTATGTCTCTGGGATTCAGTCCCCAAGCAAGCAAACACAAGGTGGTCAGGAGAGCCTGAGCTTTCTCTGCTTTTGCAGTGCCTGATGATGGGTTTTCAACTACTGGTTAACTCAGTTAAGGGGATTCAGTCATGGAAAAACAAAGATTTTTGCTGTTACAGAGTGGGGCACAGAGGAATATCAGGTGTAGGCAATCAGCAGTGGGGGCCAGATTTTCCTTTTGTGGGATGAGCCATGGTGGGATAAGGTCATCAGCTGGCTTCCACTATCAATATCCCAGAAATTCTAAGATGGCAGAGGGAACATATCAGCAGTGTGTAACAACTGAACAACCTGCCAGATGAGCAAAATGGAGAAGAAAGGGGAAGAGAAAAATAAGTAGAGACATGTACTTTGAAAAAAAAAATATTGCTGCAGCAGAGCTGGTTGGTGTAGGCCCTGCTCTGGGGTGAGATGGGCCCCGCGCAGCAGGGTTTCCCCACATGAACCCCCCCACTGCTGCCTGTCTGGGTAACTGGAGCGGGGCCACCGAGCAAGAAGGGCAGGGCAGGGCAGGGCAGGAGGGGGCACAACTCAGACCCACGCCCCCATCACACTCCTTTTGCAGCTGGTGTCTGTGTCTCAGTTTCCAGCCTTACGAAGGATGCTGTGCTTTGTGTTTTACACCATCAGCCCCAAAGGGGTCCAGCATAGTTTATTTGCCAGCATCAAAGCGTGCACACATTGGCATGTGTATGTAAGTACAGGCAGGACATCCATAAGGGGCGTGAAGGAAACACAGACATGGACAGACACATGGATAGACACACGGATAGACACACATAGCCAGTTGTAGCCTTTAAAAGCTTGCCATGTACAATATTAGCATGGTTGTCCCCAGCTTGGACACGGGGCTCAGCCGGAGGTGTTGGCTTGTGCCAGTCAGCGAGGTGTTTTGTGGAGCAGTCACCGACCCGCGGTTTGTCAGCTCCAGCGCCTGTAAATTCCTGTGGCAAGTGTAAAAAATCAGTTAACACGTTGTTCTATTTTAAAAGATTTTTTTTTTTTTTCATGACGGCCGTCTGTCTGACGGGGTACCCCTCTCCTCCGCCAAGGCGTGCTGGGGGTGCGTGTCCTCTACATCCCCGACCCCCTCGGGAAGGGGGGAGCTGGAGACGATACCCAGGGGTCTCTTGGAGGGGACGGCGATGGGGCAGGGGGACACAGCCCCGCGGAGCTCCGCCGGCTGCCGGGCAGCTCAAGGGGCTCATTGTGCCCGGGGCTGGGCGGTGCTGCCCTCCCCGCGGGCCGGGGCCGGGGCCGGGGCCGGGCAGCTCTCCGTCCCGCGGCAGCCATGGCAGAGGGCTCCGAGAAGGTGCCGATCGCCCGAGTGGGGCCCGACGATGTGGAGCTGTGCCTGCCCCCCGTGAGTGCTGCCGGCAGGCACCGGGCGGGACAGGGCGGGAGCGGGAGAAAGCGCGTGGGCATGAGTTGGGATGGAACGGGACCCAGCGAGTCGGGACGGGTTGGGACGGTGGGGAACGGGTGGGGCCGGGACAGGTCGCAATGTAGCGGGACGGACCGGGACAAAACGGGTCGGGTCGGGTCGGGTCCGGCCGGGGGTCCCTGCCCTGTCCCTGCTGCCACCCGCGCTCTCCGCAGGCGTACGCGGCGGCCGCGCCCCCCGGGCCGGGGCGGCTGCTGAAGGCCGGGGCCGCGGTGCTGATCGCCGGGGCCCTCCTGCTGCTGGCCGGGGCCATCGGCGCCTTCTACTTCTGGAAAGCCACGGAGCGGCAGGTGAGCGCGCCGGGCCGGCCCCGGAGCACCTCCGACCGGGGCCGCGTGGGCGGGGAGCTCTCGCACCTACGGAGAGGCACGGGCTGGAAGCGCTCCTTGCGAGGTCTATAAAGAGGTCTTTAAGCAGACCTGTAGGTTTTTTTCCTTTCAAAAATCCCAAACACCTAAAAACCCAAACCTATAATCGCTGTCTTTGGTGGCTGTGTGGATGGAGCTTCCTGGAAGCACATTTATTAGCGAAGACGAAACACATCTTTGAGAGCACAGACTCTACATTGATTTCTGCTCACAAATCTTCAGTGAACTCAAACCCCAACAAGTCCCCAGAGATTCACAAGCTGGGCAAACTCCAGCTCTCAGGACAAAAAAAACACTGAAATGTGTAAATTCTTTTTTCATAGCATCTGCATTCTCAGTCCAGATTCTACCTGGACCCTCAAGTATGTAATGCTATAATTAACCCATTAACAGGCACCGTTCGTTCTGGTGCTTTGTATGACTGTGCATACACTTAGGTTTGCAGCTGTGGAGCAATTTTTAAAGTTAAGTTTTATTATTTACAGTTTCTGGGGTACATGAGAAACGCTTTATGCAAAGATTGAAACTGAGAAGCTGGTGATCAGTTAAAGACCCAAACTTAAGAGCATTAGAACATGTTTACAGATTAACTTTTCTTTCTGTTTACACAGAATTTGTGTAAACAGAAAGAAACATATTTGAAACATGATGGTACACACATGAATGTACCCTTCTCCATAAATTAAATTAGTATCCTTGAATTTACTTTGGAAGTTTTGTACTGCCTCTGGCCACACGCCAGCCCTCATCAAGGAGAGCCTTGTGTGAATTCCAGGAGCCATGGCCCTGTGAGATACACCCCTACACATAAGGATAATTCAGATAATCAGAAAGAAAAGTACAAGGTTTTACAGCAAAAAGACAGGACACATTGCTGACCTCTAAGACATGCTGCAAGAACCGTGTGCTTCTCTAAAGCAAGGCTTTTGCAAAGGGAGAGGGATGCAAGTGGTGGCACAGGCAGGGGACAGTGCTTTCAGCTCTGAGCAGGTAGGTGCATTTGTGGAGTACAAGACAATGTTTCCCTTTTTTAATGCTCCTGTCATCTAAATTTAGCCATACAAAATATGTCACATTCATAGTTTTCATTAAGGTTCAAAGTTGCTCTCCAGGTGAAGACACTGGGAAAGCTGAGAGTTATTTTTCCAAGCTGCCTTCAAACTCAGAAAGCTGCACTTGAGTTGCAAATGTTTAGGAAGCAACTGCAAAAATTATATCCAGAGTAATTAATTAAAAAAAAACTAATGCAATTTTTAAATTCTTGGTTTTATTTTATATCTTTAAATTCTTCCCTAGATGACAGGAGTATCAAAGTCTCAACTCTAGCTCAACCCCTGTCAGGGGGAGACCACATACACTGGTCTGGTTTTATGGACCACGTTCAACAGGAGTCCTAGAAAGCAGAAATATGGGAGTGGCTGTGTATAACTGAGGAGCCATAAATCTTTAGCACCTTAGACTTCCCTGAGCGAAGGTGAGAGAAGAAGAAATTTGTCTCTAGCTGTCAGTGTAAATTTTTCATTAAAATGCTGTAAAGGCTTTTTTAAGACCCAAAATAAACTGCTTGTGCAGCACTTTTAGCAGAGCTGCACAGGAGAATCACAAAACCCCTCCACAGATTGTGGTTCTCCAGCAAATACAACCATGCTGTAGCTCTCCTCATTGAAAATAGGATAAGGGCAAATATGCTGACAAGGAAAATACAAGCCTATACAACTTCAGATCCAATTTAAACAAAGTTCACATCCATTACAAGCTGGGAAGTGTGTTCGTATTCAAGAGGAACCTGTTTTCCTGTGCCTCAGCAGAACATCCTAAGAGATAAACAGAGGTTGGCCTCCTTCAGAGTAGGACATTCACGCCTGCTGTCCTTTGGGAATCATGCCAGCATAAAAAGCAATTCCTAAACTGTCCTAGAAGAAGGCTTTTAGGCCAGAGTGAACATGGGTGTGGACTCACCCCATGTTGGTTTTGAAGTAAAACTATAAGCACTCCCTGGAAGGGGGATCTCAGGTCTCTAGTCCTACCTGATGCTCAGAGCAGGGACAGCTGTGAGGTCAGAGATGGTTGCTCAGGGCTTTATCCAGTCAGGCTGTGAAAACTTCCAAGGATGGAGGCCAAACAACCTCTCAGAGCTGGCTGCCCCACTGCCAGCCGGACCTAATGCTGAAGTAGTGCAGTGTTGGTTGTTGGAGGGTTATCAAATGCATGCAGCAGCAAAATTTAGGAGCTAAATATGGATATGAGAGTCAGATTGACCCATTGCCTGGTGTAGGAGGAAGGCAATAAGTAATTACTGGCATGTGCTACCGCTCTTTTATTGATTCCAGGTGTACAACGTTCACTATACTATGAGCATTAATGGAAAAGTACAAGATGGATCAATGGAAATAGATGCTGGAAACAACTTAGAGACATTCAAAACAGGAAGCGGGAGTGAAGAGGCAGTTGAAGTCCATGATTTTCAGATCGTAAGTAGTGCCACTCTTGTCCTTCATGGAACACACTCCAGTGCTGGACTCTTAAGGACACCTTGTTCTGCCCTGACTTCTCTGCCCCACTTAGCCTCAGGTTCCAGCCTCCAACCATCCATGCAGACATTTTTGCTCTCCTGGCTTGCATTCTCAGGGAGACAGGCAGTTTCCTCCAAAACAAAAATCTAAGTGCTTTTTGGAGATCAGCCATGCCAGGTACCACTCCAGGAAGTGGTGTGGATTAGGCTGCGTCAGGTTTGACTTCATGTAAATACTTGCATTTTCAAACCACTGAGCAGAAATGTGACATGTGACCTTGGGGTCCTACTAGAAGAACATTCTGTCAGGCTGTGACACAACCCTCACCTGATTTCAAGTGGTGTGCACTGGCAGAAACACCTCCCCCAAACACCTGTTTGAGGAGCAGAGGGTCAATACAGTAAGACAAAGAGACACCAAGGAAAGCCCACTCTGCAGTGCTTGACTTTGGGAGCTTCCTTTGCCTTGAGGTCAAGGATGGGAGCTGCTCTCCAGGACTTGGCCTGGGTTCATCCCCATGGCAGAGGATGGAAGCATTTAGCATTTATGCATCTGTGCACCAAATGCCAGGTGCTGGGACACTTGGGCCGACAGCAAACACACTTCGGCACCCCAGCAAGTTGTGGCTACTCAGCACAGGGCCTGGACAAACAGATGCCAAACCTCAGCAGGGCTCAGCAGCTCGGATAGAGTAGGTTTGTGAGCTGCCCTGGGCTACTAAGGCACATCTGTGTGATGCTGCACAAACCCATTCTCAGGGCCCAGAGCCTGCAGTTAAATGTTCTCAGGTGCAAAACACTCAACTTCAGAGTTAAGCCCTCTGTAAGTCAAAGCAGTGCCTAAAACAAAGATACTGCTGCTAGGAAGCATCTCTGCTTCTGGAGCAGCCACCTTTCCCTTGCTGGATCTAGAAAGGCAAGGAAATCCAGCTCCTTGGCTTTTCAGCAAGAACGAACAAATCCATGCCAGAAGATGCTGGACCCCAACTTTCCCAACAGCTGTGGTTCTGCCTTTATGCAACTCCCATTAGCATCACCATAGCAATATTATTGGCAGCTGAGTAGGAGCATCCACAGCGAGCCCTTCTGATTTGCCATTTCACATCTGCACAAAAGCACCAGTCCACTGGAGAGATGCTGAACTCATGTTTCCTCCACGTGTGTTGCTGGTGAGATACTGCCCGTCACAACCAGGTTATGAATCAGCTCCTAACACCAACCAGCTCACGGGACTTCCCAGGGACGGTGCCTGCTTGTAATTACAGAGGGCCAGGGACAGCCTCAGCAAAAGGATGATGCCACTTGGGTTTTCAGCCAAGAATGCACACAAAGGAGAAAGCAACTGAAGAGATGTGCTTCCAATAGACTGGTATTTACATTAGCAGTTCTAGATTGACTGGCACTGCCAGAATGACTGCATGGTCAGAGAAGGCTTGGATTTGGCAATATTAGGGTACTCCTAGAACAGCTGGTACACCACAAAGCCTTGTGTCCTAATGCACCCATCCTTGCACAGCCATTTCCTCTGTCACTGCTTTTTCTAGTCATTTTGTTGTGAAGGGGGTGTGTGCAGCTACACAAGACTGCAGACACACAGGACATGGCTCAGGTGCCCCAGTACCATCCATCTCATGCTGCACTGCATCACAATGTGTCGAGTTGGAAGGGATCCACAAGGATCATTGGGTCCGACTCCTGGCACAAGACCATCCCCAAGAGTCACACCATGTGCCTGAGAGCATTGTCTGAACGCTTCTTGGTCTCTGTCAGGCTGGTGCTGTGACCACTTTCCTGGGGAGCTGTTCCAGTGCCCAACCACCCTCTGGGTGAAGCACCTTTTCCTGATATCCAACCTGAACCTCCCCTGACACAACTTCAGGCCATTCCATTGGATCCTGTCATTTTCACCAGTGTCTGCCCCTCCTCTTCCCCTAACTGCAACAAGGTCTCCCCTCAGTCTCCTCCAGGCTGAACAGACCTCAGCCATCCCTCATACAGTTTCCTCTCAAGGCCCTTCCCCATCTTCATTGCCCTCCTTTGGACACACCCTAACAGTTTAATGTCTTTCAGTGTGGCACCCAAAATTGCACACAAAGGCATCCATGATACCCCTTCAAGGCAGATGAGAGGGGTCATGCTGACACCCACACCTCTTTCCCCTGGCAGCTAGAGGCCAGGCAGAAAACCAGCACAACTTAAAGGGCAGTAGGTAATTATATTTAGGTGGCTGATTGGAGCTTTTTCACCCACATGAAAAACACAAAAATCTAAATTTATCTAAATTTCTAATGTAGAAGAGAGCTCTTTTATGGATACCTAAAACCTACAGTAGAACCATAGAAACTACAATGGCAAGATGTTGATGCTCGAGGTGCTGGCACAGGGCTGGAAGGTAACATCCCAGAGCTTGCAGGAGACTTGCTCCTTCTCTTGCTTAAAACTAAACACTTACAGTTTATGCAATTGCATTTCACTCTAGGGGAGGCCAGATGAAGTCCCACACAGATTTCTGCACCAAACTGCCCGTCACAAACTTCCCTTTGCTGTCACAGTCACTTAATTGTACAGACTGAACCAAACTGCCCCCACATTTTTGTAAAACTGTGTCACAAGGGTACCATGCCACCAGCTAGCACAATTTCAAGACTGCCTACGTTAGGTGCTAAGTTACAGTTCAAATCATGTCAACTAATTCCTTAACAGAGGTACTCTAAGTAGCCTACAGCCTGCATGGGAACACTTACATAAAACACCCCCCCACTTTCAGAAATCACGCAAAAACTTCTAGACCAATTTGGCCAAAATTGTGAAGCTAAAATGATGAAGGGAAGAGTGTTTTATGGCTTCTGGTTTTAAATAAGGTTAACCTTCAGACTGAAAATTCAGTGGCAATTTTAGCAGAGCTGAGGCACTTTGTTGGGGGTGGTGAGGAGCTGGAGGGCTGTGCACAACCCCCTGCCTTCTGCTTTTGCAGGGCATAACTGGGATCCGTTTTGCTGAAGGAGAAAAATGCTACATCAAAGCTCAGCCAAAAGCCCACATCCCTGAAGTTGATGCTATGGCTAAAGCGAGCCTCTCATCTGAGCTGGTAAGGGGTAGTTTGTTGGTTTTTTTTAAACTAATCTTTGTATAGAGAGAGCCTAAAGGAGGTACTTAAATACAAATTAAAATGGCATTTGGAAGCCACTCTGGCTCATGGTAGGGTTGTTAAACATAGGGTAGGATAGTTGAGAATTCATTGACTGGTTACAAGGAGTTGAAGGGTAAGAAAGGTTGAAAGGTAAGAAAAACAAGATTGGTGTCAGACATGTCACTGTGTCCAGGGACATGGTGAGAGGTTGTAGATTAGTAAGTGTGGAAGCCACAGACTGATTTCTGCCAGATCCACAGGAGATCTCCGTGACAAGAGCACCTGCCTGAGACCAGGCTGTGCACAAGGCTGGAAGGGAGGGCGTGGAAGTAGTCAATGCAAAGGAGGACTGTGGTGGATCCCAGGAGATATCCATGAATGCTCTTGAGCACAAGCATGAACTCCATCACTCTAATCAGTAAAACGGAATTGTGGAAAACATGGCAAAAATTAAAATAACTCACAAGAAATAATTTCTTCTAAAAAATATGACTTTGCCTTCTTAGCATAAAATTTAATTTTACGTTAACTAGAATTTGCATCACAACCAGCACAGAAGCTGCAGTTCTCACCCGGATACTACCAAACCTCACATTTGCCCAAGAAGCTGACTGCTTTACGTGCTCAAAGCCCGAGTTTCCCAGAGCTCAGACCCCAAACTTATTGCTCACACAGGAGTGGCTCCAGTGACTTGAGTCCAGCTGAGCCTGGATGCTGCTGGAGGCTCAGTCACTGGCAGGAGAGCACAGGAGATCCACAGCCCCTTTCCCTGGGTTTGCTCTGCTCCTGGGAGAACAAAAGCAAGATACAATTAGTGGGGAGAGAGGTGCTGTTACGGTTGCACCTCCCTGCCGTGGTGCTGTGACTCCTGAACATCTGCTTTAAAATTAAGGGGAAAAAGATCACTCCTAATAGAGTCAGAAAAGCTGACAAATGTTACAAAGCCTCCTGACGCTGGCAGGATTTTCCCCATGATGGGAAAGAGAACTTGCACGAATTCCAGAGAGAGAGTTCCATCTTTCCTGCCTTGCCTTATTTTAAAGGCAGCTGGCCTTGACTTAATTAGTGCTATTGCTTGAAGTCAAAGATTGAATTTTTCATCTTTTTGTAAAAACAAAGTCACAGACCTGAAGACATTATCCTAAATAATCAAACACTTACTTCTAATTCTACCTGCTGACAGTAAAACTATTTCCTTGTCCTGTTTTTTGTGCATCTTCTCCCAAGATGCATCACCTGTGTAACTGTTGCAATGAATCACACGCACCAAGCAGCTTAGTGCTACCACTAAGACATTAACTTTTCCCTGTCACTCGATTTTCCAGGCCAGGTGTACTACAGGAATGGCAAAGTAGTATTTATTTTTCTAGGCCAAGTTGTCTCTCCAATATATTCCGGAAGTATCTAGGAGAAAGTATGCATATGCTGTTTTCCTACAATGGGCATCATAGCAACACTACCTACAAAAATTGTTGAGTAAAATGAGTTTTATAGATACCCAAGTTCTGGCTCACAAGTCTCATTTCAAACAGAAACAAAGGATATTTTTGTTTCTGAAAATTAGAGTCAGATATTTCTGATGTTGATAAAAGCTTAAGTGGGAGAATGTAAATAAAGAGCAGTAGACAGATTGGATAGCAAACTTAAATGACTTGAGACCTACAAAATAAATCAATAAACACTAAAGAAACAACAACTCAAGGGAATAAATTGATTTAGTCAGTTATATAACAAGTCTTGATGACTTTTATGAAAGCAATTTAGAATTTTAACTTTGAAATCATGCTGGTTTTCGTGATTCAAAAGTTAGTTTTCTTTTAATATTTCACCGTTGCTATAAAATACTTACACATTTTATGTAAAATAATACTTTGAACTAACAACTTTAAAGAATCAATCACTGGCATTTTCCTACATTACTTTGAAGATATGAACCAAAAACCTGCAGGGTATACTTCAAAAAGACAGGCTCCTTTAACTTGCACTTCAAGCTTTTGGTCAATTGAATTGCTTTACCAAACAAGACATTTAATCAGACCGATCACATTGACTTAAAACTGGAAGCTGGAGCAGTTTTCAAGCTATAATCCTCTCTAAAACTTTTAGAACAAGATTCCACCCCTCACCACCCCCCCCCAATACACACATTGTAAATAGAGTTATATAGTGGGAGTATGTCAAATGAGAACAGGCATAAGAAGAGATGAGGGACTTGGGTTTTGCTGGTATTTCATTGCTGCTTTGCTGAAGGAGGTAGAACTTTGGTTTCTACCACCTGAAATTCTGGTGCTTTGGGCTCAGAGACCTCTGACACCCAGCCCTCATGCATGGGGCAGAAGCCTTCTAGGAGTGAGATGGGTAAAATCACAGCCCCAGCAAAGCTGACAGTGGCTCTGCCCTTCATTTCAGTGGAGGCAGCCCTTCCCCAGGCTTTGGCTCAGCACGATTCCTTCACATTCATGACATAGAGGGATGCTCAGTATTAGTTGCAGCGGGTAATTATACAGTTTGGTGCTCAAGAATTAGCAGCAAGCAGGCACATGACTGCTCGCTGAGCAGCAAAGGATTTATGCTCTTCTATTTGCAGGAAGATGAAATCATGCCTGTGAGATTTGACAAAAACTCCCTTATCTGGGTGGCTGCAGATGAGCCTATCAAGCATAACAGCTTCCTAAGCCCCAAAATTTTAGAGCTTTGCAGGGATCTTCCAATTTTCTGGCTGCGACCAACATATCCCAAAGGTAACATTTCTTTTATTTGAAAAGTATGTTATCCCTCCCTTCATCTAAATGCCTTCCCTTCATCAGGCTTGCTACTGAAACTAGCACATCTGGGAAACCAGACTCCTTTCCTCCCTTGCCCACGCCTTCCTGGGCTTGTGCCAAGATTGTGGGTTTGGAGTTATCCCCTAGATATTTTCCATCCTTGTATTTACTCAGACAATTTGCATAGCCCAAGTGGGTGACTTGCTAGGAGATGAAATATTTCCAGAGAGGTCAGCCTCCTTCTAGAGAAAGACAAGACAACAGCTTAAACTAGCCCCCTTAATGTGTAGGCAGCTGACACCAGGTAGCAGGAACACTGGCCAGGAATTCGAGACCATAGCCTGTCCTGTTTTCTACCCTGCTTCCCCAGAGGAATTCAGTGGAGTGGAAGGAAGATGCTTTAAGCCAGCCAGCTGGTGGATGGTTTATGAGACCCTGGGGCAGTCCCAGTTCTGAAATTGGGGCCCTTAGGCAAGCTTAGCAAAGGTGTTCAGGAGTCACCAGGAAGATGGCTACTCCACCAGGTAACTTCTAGGCTTAGAAGGAGAGAAGGCTCAAAAATATTTGTTCCTCCTTGGTCCAGTTAATATCAGAACACTTGGGTGGGACAACACGTGTGAAAAAAAAACTACCACATTTTAGAGCACCTGTGGACCCAAGCTACCAATATTTTCCACTTCCCTTCATGATCTTGCATATCCCACTGGGCAACAAAAGAGTAGTATCAAAGCTGTCCAGAACCAGATATCCTTGAAAGCAGGGCATCATCCTGCCATAAAAGCATTTTTAAAAATATGTGAGATGTGAACAGCTGGTCTTGCTAGTGCTGGAAACTGCTACTGGGTTTGTGACTACAGGCTGGGTCAAAAAACCCTGAACAAATCTCCTCAAATTTTGCCTCAAGGAGACAGGAGGGAGAAAGGGAAAGGCAATCACACTGCTTTGGACTGGCACTGGCTGCAGACACAACATAGGAAGGCAAGCAGCTCCCGTGGCAATGCACAGCAAGTTTGCCAAGGCCCAGTTTCAGTTTTCTCTCTGTCCTCCATTCTCTCCTTTTTTTTATATATTTAAAGAAATCACTGAAATATTAGGTAACTACAATGACACTCATGGTAAGAGTGTCATAACTACAGTAACTCAAGGTAAGATTGTCCCTCGGTGATTATTTCTTCAGATAACCAGAGGAGAGAAATGAAGAGAAACAAGCGCCAATCAGAACCAAACTTTGAGGAAGACTTGGAAGCTGCTTCTGAAGAAGTAAACCCCAGGTCACTGGGGCAGCTGACTCAAGAGCTTGGCCACCAGGCTAATGAAACCAGGCCAATGGGACAAGAAACTGATCAAACATTTAATCCAGACAACCCATACAACGTGAGTATGTGCACTGTAATCTTCCTTCAGAGCTCAGGACTGTGTTGGACAGGTAACACTGGTAATATGGGGCTTGTAATTAATTTTTTTTTTTTAATTTAATCTGCACAGTCTTTGCTTGTTCACCTTTTCTAGGAAATAATAGACTGGTAAAACACCTGAGAAGCTCAAAAATGTCTTCCCTCTGTCCTCTTCTCCCAGTTTTAGATTTCTGAAACAAGTCTGAAACAAGCACAAGTGCTTGAGGTCACAGGGTTAAGGCAAGTTGATGCCAAGTTGCTCTTTGAGGTTTCCAGATCCATATAGAAACAGCACTGGAGATCTGACAAGGAATCTTGACCTTCTAGAAACAAACCAAAGCTGGTCTTGATCAGACAGCTGAGACCCACCATTTACTATGTGAAGAGACTCCAGTAGCTAGAAACATGCTTTGCTCTCAAACAAATTAGTACCAGACATGACTGCTACAGGGGAACATAGCAGAAGCATCTGGGTGCAAAGAGATAAATATTCAGCCAAATAAATTTCTTTCTCAGCCTCTTCTCTATGAGGGTAAGCAATCCTAGACTAGCAATAACCTGACAGAGAAGAATTTGTTTTGAGACAGCAGCAGTGGGTGGAGGATGACTGTTGTAAAACTTGTTCTCACCCTTCATGAAGCAGCAGCCCCCAGAAAGAGCAGAGGAGCCGCCCTGCTGTGTCCCAGCACCTCTGCCACGCTGCAGGAACACTGGCTGTGCAGGAGGCACCTTCCAGTCTGCTGCACCAGCGCCAGACAATTTACACCCACCATTTGGTGCAGCAGGAGTAAGTCATTTTAATACAACACTGTCACAAGATAAATGCCTCCTGCTCTGGAAGTAAGTCCCAGCTTTGACTTGACATTTATGTAACAGCAGGAGATCATTATACTGTGACAGCATTCTGCCAAGTTGACATCCCTTAATTAAACTTAAATTAATCACTCCAAATAAAGTGGATCTAAATCGACTCTCTCACGAGGTCAGTAAAACATCAGTGGCACTGGAATGTAGCTTCTCCTCACAGCCACTAACGTGACCATCTCCATGAGGTCTGAGATGCCCTGCCTCTGGAGGCACAACGGCCACAGGTCTGCTGTTCCAGCCCGGGGGCAGCTGGGCCAAATGGAGAACAGCCAGACAGATGCAGCCATCAGACTTCCCTCAGCCCGCAGGGTGAGGTTCCACCAACAGCGACTGCACCATGCCTGTCACCAGGCTTTCTTAGAGACCGAGTCACTGGACTGACAAGCACCATTAATTATGCTCTAGGCCTTTCCTGAAGGATGAAATTAATCCTCCCTAGAGCTATTTACTCACTGTAAGTGAAGCCTGGACGATGAGCTCAGGTGATGTTCATGGTGCAAGCATCTGAATTCAAGGATAATGAATCCTGACCAAGGAAACATCTTGCCTACTCTCAGGACTGGGAAGGAGTTGCTGGGGTCCCTAAAAACACCCAGCTGTCACTAATGTCCTATACAAGCCCAGACAAGGGCTGGCACCTTTCTGTATCACTTGTTTTGTTGTGCTGCTACTTTCCAAAAATGAATGACAAATGCTCAAGTAAAAAGATAACTGGTACTTCAGCATTTGTGCATTACTGCTGCCTTTCTTGAAGTAACACCAGTGGGCAAAGAACAACCCAAGTGTCCAAAAGTAGAATATCAGGTTACCTTTTTTCCCCCAGAAATGAGGAAAGGAATTTTGAAGGGTAAAGGCTTTTAGGTATTTTGTGCATGCTTTGCTCCATTTAACTCCTTACTGTCAGCTGCAGAACAGGCACAATTCTCACTGTCAACAATGCACCTAAGTGTGGTGGGATGGGAGGGAAGGAACCAGACTCAGAGACAAGCCAAATCCTCAGAAAACTGCAGGGGACCAGAGGAATAATTTCCTAAAAGTGCTGTAAAAAGCATTAAAATACAGAATCTAAAACTAATAATAAAACCCACATCATATATTTCAGGAATTCTCACCTACATGAAAGATTCAGGTATCTTGAAATAATTTCCATCACTAATATTTAAAGTTTGGGAGGAGCTTACTGTTGCTGGAGCTTTTGCAAGGACAGTAGAATAAAAATACTCAAGTTAGAGCTGCCTGTTGTTCTTTCCATTTTGCAAGGGTGATTGCACCAATTCTACACTTCTGCCACAGAGAGCAAGACAAAAGAAAAAATAATAAAGCATGGGACACTAAGTGGGAGTTTTGTCAATTTCCACAGCCCAAGGCTGCAGGTTTTACCCTTTGTGGGGTTAACGGGAGCATGGATGTATTCTGCTATTCCATGAGAATGAGAACACTGGGATGACATTTAATATTTTACATTCCAGCAGCAGGAAGGTGAAGGGATGGCTTTTGACCCCATGCTGGATCACCTGGGTGTGTGCTGCATTGAGTGCCGGCGGAGTTACACGCAGTGCCAGCGGATCTGCGAGCCCCTCATGGGCTACCACCCGTGGCCTTACAACTACCAGGGCTGCCGCACCGCCTGCCGCATCATCATGCCCTGCAGCTGGTGGGTTGCTCGTATCATGGGCGTTGTGTGAGAAAATCCCTTGACCAAAACAAAAAAAACTAAACCGGAGCCTTGACAAAATAAGCAGGAATACAATGAACTGGTAAAAGACTAAAACCAAAGCAGCAGTACTGATCCTGCCTTACAAAATCAGAGCCTGTTTTTCTGCACCAAAAGCAAGGTCAAATATTCCAACTGCAAATTAAAATCCCAAGTTAATATTCCATTAGCTTTACAAGAAGCAAGGGTATATTAGCACTTGCTGAATTAAAAAACTGAGACATCTCAAAAAAAGACAATATTAAACTTTGCTTACAATTGGTTTAGCAGTCCAGAAGCTTGCCTATACATCAAAATAAAGCATTTCAAAACAAACCCCTCTCTTTCCAAGCTATATGTGAAAATTTACACCCAATTAAGCAACTAGCTCAACTTGTACACTTGGGAGTGCCTTTAATCCATGTAACTTACTTAAATAAATCACAACTTAAGTTGCTCCCTGTTGCTATTCAGAGTTGCCAGATCATTATGAATGGTTATAAACCAATTACAGCATACCTTTCCCACAAAGCTGCTCCAGGGGACACGGGAAAGCGCACATTGTGCTAAATCGGAAACAAACAGCAGGAAAAGGAGCTGTGGAAGGGAATGTGAGTGGCTGCAGAATCAAAACCCTTTGCACATCCCAACATCAAAGAAGCCCCAGCATCAAGAATCCTGTATCCATGATACCACTGTAGTGTCTAACAAGTATCTGCTATCCAGCTACTACAGCAAAAGTATTTACATGCAGTTACAGACCAAGGAGTCTCAAGACCCTTCAGAATCTACAACAGCCACTGTTATTTATAAATCCTTGAACTAGACACTTCTGACACAAGATTACAACCCCTCTTTATTTCACATGGATAGCAGCCATTCACACCAGTTCCTTTAGCTTTGCTGAAGCTCACATCCCTTCCCCACAAGAGAAACTGTTTACCAGAAGGGAGGGGAAAAAAAAAGAAATGCCTTTTTTTTTTTCCTCTCCTTTCTCACCTCACCCTTTCTGCTGAGGCAAACTCTGCAATTATTGGGATTGATCCCATTACACATTAAATGTCTAAGGAAGGTACTAAGCTGAAACACTCAAAGCTGGAACAACTTAGTATTTCTAGCCTTGAAAAACAAAAATAGTGGTATTACACCGCCTTTATCCATACTATGTATCTTGAACCCTACCTCCAAGTTTATGGAGCCATCTACATCATCTTTATTAACAAAATGGTTCAGCTTTTCTTAAAGTCTGCTTTCTGGAGCATTCATTTTTGTGACTAAACAGCTCTTGAGATGTTGCAAGCCCAGTAATGTTATTAACACTGCGTGACACAGAGAAAAGAGGAATTAATTTGACATAATCATGGCTTAAAGAAAATAAAGACAACCTCATGTGGAATGCTAAACTGCATATCTAAAAAGCAAAGTGTTAAATGAGAATAAGATGAGAGTAGAATTCAATATTTTGTTCTATTGTAGCTTTTTAGTATAAACTTCACCTTCCCTTAATCTGAAGGACAGACTTGCTTTGAAATATTTAAATTATAAACTTCTTAAAGTGGGATTTCAAGGCCTGTTAAATGTGAGTTTCTGCTTTTTAAACTGAAAATTACCTTGATCATTATGTTGTTTTAGAAGTACATCTATCATAGGCTTAGAAAAGTCAGTTTCCTTTTTTTTTTTTACTGCAGATTAAACAAACACATTTAAAAAAACCCAGTTGCTTTCTGTGCTTTTTTCAATGTAGAAGGTGTAACAATTCTTTCACATACTCGTTCAAGAACTGTCTGAAGAGGGAAAGAAGGGCATCAGCAAGTGAAACACCGGAGGCAGAGAGAGATAAATGTGACTGTGTGTATGCGTGAACTAGACTGTTGCTCTCTTTTGCATCTTGAGGCAGCGTGTCACCTGCTTCTCTCTGTGTCCCCCAATATAACAAACAGCCTCCTTCTGAAGACACAAAACCAACTTTCTTGTAGGTGATTTTCATGTCTACACATACTTAACAAAATTAATTTTTAAGAAAAGCTTGTAATCATTTGCTTTCTATAGCAGTCACAAAGCATGTAAGAAGTCAAAAAGCATGGATCTAGAGCTGTCACATACGGCATGTACATCTTGAGAACGTGTCTGTACACACCATGCCACAAAAGCCACAGTGACCTTAATGTTTATCCATTTCCAAGATGTAGGCAACAAAATGCCCCCTCCAACTCAAGCTTCAAGCAAGCAAATTCCTATTTACCTTCATATCAGATTCAAAGAGAGAAAAGTAAAGATCGTGTGCTGCAGCAAGGTTGGGAAAAAAACAACTGTTTCTTCAAAATCTGATTTTGAAGGAAAAGTTCTGAGACAACACAGGGATGGCAGTAAAACCAAAAAGCCAACGGTGTGAAAAGATGTCTGATATTCCCTGCAGTTGTGGCTTAGACTCCAGCTCTAACCACCCAGAGTGATCCTTTCACTACTGTACACTATTCACTACCAGTAAAGTAGTAAGTTTCTCACTGCCATCACAAATGTAATACCTTAGCACCCTAAAGAGGTTACAACATGTCAGCATTTGGGGAAGTATGGAGCAGTGTGTTCCTTGAATCTGACCCTGGGCCAGCAGAAAACTGAAAGCCTTCCTTTGGCTGAAGTTTAGGGAAGGAGAAGAGGAATGAGTTTGTCATCAACAGTGTCTCCCACCACAGGTGGGTGTATGTTTGTCACAGCACTGCAGTTCCACTATCCTTAAAACTTAATTACCCATGTGATTTTACTAGGAGGATTAGAATGGCAGAGCAGATTAGAGCAGAAAAAGGGGATAAATCCAGGCTGGTGAAAAAGAGATGGAAAACAGGGAGCAATCTCACACAGTTAAATAGAGTGAAAGCCAGTGATGGGAAGGCAGGAGGAGTCTTTTTACTAAATCTACAGTTTCCTTTCTCCCGACTTAAATGAACCCTTTTTCCTTTTTCATACAGGATACACTTTTATCTACATTGAGAAAGCAAAAAGCAGCTGGGAGCCATGGGGCAATCTGGCTTCTACCTCCCATGTAACACTTCACCCCTATTGCAGCACAAAAAAAATCCAAGAAAGTTGCAGTGAAGAACAGTCTAATCACTTGTTCCATGCAGTACAGGGGGGAAAAAAAAAGCAGTGAAGCATAAAACTACAGTTGGCAATGATTGCTGATTGACATGTCTGGGTGGAGAGAATCTCTGCTCAGAAAGGGCAAAAGAGAGACTGAACCAGGAGCACCATCTTCTGCTTCTGAGAGGCTCAGCTGGCCTTTTACAAATACACATCTACCAACTGGTCTTTCACAAGCACATTTATCAAAGACGATAGAGGCAGCCCTAACCTGCAGCAGGTATCTTTCCCAAGAGCAGGAGCAGAGAGCAATCTATGGTATTAAATGGGAACTGTTACATCTTGCTGTCTTCCAATATTTCCATCCGTACACAGATCACTGAGGTCATCACATCACATCAGAGCACTGAAGTGATACTGCCTCAGTCTTCCAGACAGTACTATGTACAGATGACCAAAAGGCTTGGGGAAAAACCCTCAGGTAGTTAGAATGCAATTAAAACATCATCCACTCTGTCCTTGCAGGCAGTTCCCTTCCTCCAGCCAACTCATTATCAGTGCTGCTACATATTCCACTCACCCTCCCCAGTCCCAACAGAAATTCACTTTGTTGCTGGTGTTTTTTCAGAACCTCTATTCAATGCCCAAGCTACTGCTTGCATTCTCTTGATCTACAGCTTCTGGTACCATTTTGTGTGTGTGCATTTTGACAGGAACAAAACACACTGTTTGTGAAGTTCATGAAGCACCTTCCCCCCCAGCTTTCTAAGGAAATTTTGCCTACTGATTTAATCCAATCTCCTCCAAACAAAAAACCCAACCCCTCTCCGCCCGCCACCCCCCCCCGCCCCATACATTCCCCTCTACCTATAAGGCAACAAGACATGCCATTATTGATTAAACTTAACGTGAGGGAGGAACACACACAAATTATCTGCCAGTGCTCAGGAATATGCTGGAATTATGTCTAGACCTGCGAACTTCGTTTACAGGATTGAGATGGACAGAGAACTCTACCACTTGATTGCTACAAGTTTTAGCCTGAAGCTAAAGCATTATATCTGCATTACATGCCTCAAGAGTATGTAAGTAGCAGTGCATTTAATTTTACTTTTTGCCTTAAGCTAAGTGAATTGAATCTCAAAGCAGTGAAACAGTACCCACTTAATACAAGAATATATTGTGTTTATCTGACATAATGCTCCCATGGTCTTTCAGTAAGTGAAAGACAAAGGAACCTCTGCTACATTCTCTTCAGTAAGTAAGAGCAACTTGACTGGCAGAAAACATCTTCAAATTATTTTTTAATTTCTATTTAAGAGAGGTTTACCTAGGCTTTGCCCCATAGCAAGCCTTTTCTAAGCTCTGTTAAGTACTCTGAATGACATTTATAAAGCAAGGCTGGCCAAGAGACAAGAACACAATTTTGTGACAAAGTGAAGCACTCAGACATTTGTCTTCCTTCTACATTTAAAAGAAAGAAATGCTTTTGTGCACAAATAAAAGCAGCAAAGCACTTATCTGGGAGAATGGAGTTCAAGTACCTATTCGAAATCAAATCAACTCCAATGTTAGCATCCCTTATGGATGGGCAAATGCTCTACATATTGAGCAACCAGCTACTCAGAATTCTCTGAAGGTCAAGAAAAGCCTCACACCAAAGCTAAAAATTCTTCTCTGAAACATGTCCCAAGTTTGTACTTTGAGAAACTCCAAGAAGCAGACACTGTTCAGTAAATGTCAAGAGGTAAGGCATAGAAAACCCTTCCTAAATCCAATCCACCTCGGTTCATTGCATCCAAAGAGCAGGGCAAAATCCATTCTAAAGGTTATCAAATTTCAACTCTGGAAAACATGTATCAATTCTGAAGCCAGAAGTGAGGCAAAAGAAATCACTGGCCAGCCTGCACTGCATCATCATGATCTCAGTGCATCAAGAAACTGCAATAATGTCAACCCTTGTAGTCATAGTCTACATCCAAAAAACCCTCTTTTCAACATTTGCATGATTTTAAAGCCTTGCTGTCTCTCTACTGCACAGGCATAGTAACAGTAGTGGGGAAAAAACCATTGCACTTTGCCAGCATCACTGCAAAATCTAGGTTCCTATTCCTCAGGAGGAAGAGAATATATCCTTCCTTCCTCCTCTTTAATTTTCAATCATCATTTAATACCTAACAGCTGCAGACTTCACTTGTCCTATCAAAAACACCTGTTCTAACAGCCTGTCTATTTTACCAAGCTCATCCAATTGACACCATAGGAAAATAACACGTTCAATACAAAGACAACAGGCAGAATAACAAATGGTCCAGAAAACCCCACATAATTAGGAAAGCAAGGAAAAGTAGCAAACTTAAAACAGCATCCAATGGTTAGCAAGGAATGAAGTTGCCTTCATGGTGCTGTCAATATTTGCAATTCATGGTGTTTCTATGATGACAACATTTGGCTATCTCTGAATTCCCAAGAGACAGTGGCACACAGACAAGGCACATTTAGCACAACCTTCTGAGTTCATCTCTCATGGAATCACAAAAAGGCTGAGATTGGAAGGCACTCCTGGAAGTGCCCTTGTCTAACCCCCTTGCTCGAGAAAGGGCATCTCAAGCCACGTGCCCAGGAGCATATCCAGATGGCTTCTGAGCATCTCTAGGTCCCTGCAAACTTGTATTTAGGAAGTACAAGCACAGACAGTACATAGATTCTCAATTCCTTTTGTCTATTGTTATTTACAACTTGGTCATGACAATAAAGCTGCACTAATGGAAACAATTAAGGACATACAAATTGTTCTTTAAACAGTTTCTATTATTCAGAAATTACGTAACTTAAAGCAACTGCTTGCTGGCTTTGATTCCAGGTAAATTTACTTTAAATTTAGAAGGTAGACAGAGGACCTACTTTTCCGTAAAAAATTCCAGTCACAACAAACTTGCTATCTTCCACAACTGTGACTACAGTTCAACTTCTCACAGAGGTGGAAGGACTCCAAAGTAGGTGTTTTGTGTCTGCATCAAGAATAGTAATCTCATCCTCTTCACAGAGTGCACATTTAGCTCCTATACATGCCAGCTTTTCTTTTGAAGCAGTATATTTACATCCTTGCCTTATCCTTACCTATATGCTTTAAGTGATTCCCCTATAAAAAAAAAAAGATACTAAAAATGAAATAAAGCAGCTTCCTTATAGAAAAAGTTGTATTTACAGTTTTATTTAGCAGAGTTAAGGAGCAAACAATTTTAACACTGTTGTGAAAAGTGTTTTTACCCAAAATTGCCAAGATCTAATAAGTTATTGAACAGAAATACCAGGTGTAAGGCAATAATCCTGACCAGCCATTAGAGATCACCCTATCCCAAAGAGGAGAGCTGATAAAGGTGGTAGAAAATTTGGACTGATGGACTCAATTCCCAGAAATTAAGACAGATGATAAAAATAGGGTTCCACTCTTGAGTATATCTTTAAGATCTGCAGATGAAGGAATTTCTAAAGCACGCAAAATGTACAGACAATTCCTGTTTTCAAGGGAACATTCAGTGCTTTGAATCCAAGAATGCTATGTCCATACATCGTGGTCAGTACATGACTATGGCAACACATAGATGGTAAAGATCAGAAATAGGATTAGAATTTTTTCCATTCCACGTCATCAGGAGGATTTACTTCTACCTTCCTTTTACCAACATCAGACCAGTTGGTGCTCAGAACTGTGCCACCAGACTCCATCTGCAATACGAGAGAGAGCTTGTTTAGTTTGCTGTAATTCCAGTAATATATACATATATAAATATATATATAAATATATATATAGTTTGCTGAGCATTCCAGTAATATAAAAGCCACAGTTCCTACAGCAAACTTCAGAGTAGTGATTACACAGAAAAGGTGTACCTATGAAATAAAATTTGACAGAGCCATCATTCCATAATCTCCAGCCCAGCAGTACTTTTATCACTAGTGGACACAGTGAGATGCTGCTTCATTAACAAGAAGCTTTTAAAGGGTCAGTCACGTTCTTGCCTGTGATGGCTACAAATTAAACTAGATTCATGTAATCAAGAGGAATTTGATCCTTTCACCCCCTGGCAAGTCTTCAAGCTCTACATGAGCCAAATCTATACTTCTTCTGGTAACACTGATTGAAATGAAGAGACCAGTGACAAAGCACAACCTTCGATTTATAAGGAGTCACATTCATCAGAGTACAGCCAGCTTTTAGTGAGTGTAGTTGTACCAGTATATTCAACAGACCTATGGCCAAAATTTATTCATTTACAGACCCAAAATTTTGGTAACAGAGGCTTTTCCCAACATATACGAAGTTTAGTAAATCATATCAGTGTGCAAAGTCACAAGTTTCTTCACAGAAAAGAATGAAGACTTACGAATGATTTGTTCATGGCACGTTTTACTTCATCTGTACCATCTGAATAGATTTGCTGGAATAGTTTATTTAAAGCAGCATCTCCTTCTAACTTCTCATTTTTTTCCTCTTCTTTGATTTCAACTACCAGTTTGTCCCAGTTCCTTGTATAGTGAGACGATGATGGGTATAAGTGCTGGGTATCTGAAAACAGAAGTGTTGGTTAACTAAGCATTTTCTTACGACATTGTGAACATCAGAGAACACAGACACATGTACCTGATGAATCAGAGATGATAATGGGACATGAAAACGCAAATGGACTCCTCTGAACTGATAGAAGCATTGCAGAAACAAAAATAAAGGAAACTAAGAAATGCAGAAGTTTATTTTTAGGTAAACAGAGTTATGTAATTTTGTATCCAAAAAAAGCTGGCCAACAGCAACACAGATAATTGATATCAAAATGAGATATTGGCTGACAGAAAAAAATACAAAGCAGCAGCCTAGAACCATAGAATAAGTTGAGCTAAATAAAAAAAAAATCTGAAATCAATACATCAGGAAATTCAAATTCTGTCAAAGACAGAATGCTTATCTGTATTGAAAAACTCCAATGTATTAGTGTCCAAACAAAATGCAATACTTAGGGAAACAGTAATTATTTAAACAACAGGTCACATAACAACTGCTGTCCTCGGTCTGGCCAGGACAGAGTTAAGTTTTTGGAGTAGTGGTGAGGGGTGGGTGGGCACTGGTGAAGCTCAGTGGGCATGGCCATGAAGATACTCTACACCAGGGCATATCATGCTGGGGTGGGAATAAGGGACTCCAGCATCCCAGAAGGAGGGCAGGGCTTCCAGTCAAGAAAAAGGTGTGGGGAGGGGGAAGCCATCCATCCCCTGGTCATTGTCACCCGGGGTCCACTGGTGCATTTTGCATGTAAATCTCTCTCTCTTTTGTAGCCTTTTATTATTAATGTTGTTGCTGTTACTGGTTTTTTTTCTAATTTAACTGCTGTTTCAAGTAAACTGTTTTTATCTCAACCCTTCACCTATTGCGCCTCCAATTCTCAACTCCACCCCACTGCAGTGAGAAAGGGGAGGGGAAAGGAGAGTGAGACCTCGACAGTCTCCTTTGGGAGAGTCCCAATGGGGCAGTGAATTGGGAGGTACCATTCCTAAACCACAACACACACACTTAACAATGTACAGAACAAAACAGGGACCTAAGCAGATAAGCAGAATTAATGACAAGCATATATATACCCTTAACAATTCATCAGATTAACAGAGGTTATGACTAAATTTAATACCTATGTTTCAATAATAGCTTGCAGACTTTCTGTCAATTCTTCACAGTCAGGCTTTTCATTGCAAATATGAAGCTGTGATTTTATAAACAATATTTAACACAGAACTATTATTAATAACTGTAACTCACTCAATACAAATAAACCATTTAATACTAAATAGTTCAGAGAACAAACCTGGTGTAAATTGTTTTAACTTAGGAGAATCTCCCTGGCCCTCCAGCTTCTCCCATCTTACAGCCTCTGGCTTCTTCATTTTTATCTCAACCTACAAAACAAGACAAAGAAGAAATTAATCCAGATGCAAACAATTCTGCCATGTAGCTCCAAAGTAGTCAGATCCTGTAGCTGTAAGAAAATAAAACTTTTGGGTTTAGAAACACAGCCTCTAATATGAAACCTGAATCACAGCCAAATTTACCTACCTTACAAGACAAAGTTACTTGAGTGCAAGCCACACATCAAACAAGCTCCCTTGTGCCTGTGCAGCTTCTGTATCAGACTTCTACGCTTCTGTTTAGGACCACTTAACTTTCTTTTGCTTATTATTCACTTGATTCTTTTTGTAAATTATGGCATCCCAAAGGTAATGATCAGTCCCAATGTCTTTACATTGCCAGGCTCCAAGGTATTGGCTTTCAAGCATCCCGTTCTTGGCAGTCAGCTCTAATAAGCAGCAGTTTTGAAAGACTACAAAATCCAACTTCATCTAAGTTTACATTTCATTTACCAAAAAATTCCATGTTTGATGTGTACTACACAAACCAGAGAAACACCCTGGGACTATGCAGATCTTCCCACTGGAGAAATTCAGAAGCTGCATTCATTTGGTTCAATGAACAAACACTGCTATGGAGAAAATTGTCAAGTATTCATTGACAAAACTGGCAATTAAAAATGGATGTGGTTGCAATTACCATAGGAGAAACAAAATTAAGTGAAGTATGTCATGCCCTATTCACAACTTCACATAATCCCTTCAGACAACCATACTGAAATGTTTTTTTCATAATTAACCTTCTCCTTTGGTTACAGGGTTACGAAGTTGCAAAACAAGGACTGTCTAACATCACTCCTATTCACTTAAGGAGATGTCACAAAGCTCATATGATGCTATTAATTAACTGAAATCAGTGCTTGCTAAACTTCAGTGCTTCCTTATTTGCAAACAGCTCAGCAGAAGCAAGTTCTTAGTTCCACATAAAGCCACTACAACCTGGGGATCCCTGCAGACCCCAGAACAAAGGCACCACTGTAAAAGCTAACCTTAGATTCAAACAGCAAGCTCACTGCCCAGCATTATGTTGATCTGAAATTTGAACTTTATTTAATCCATTGTGAAATCAATCACTGGTAAGCAACAGACTGAGATATCTTACCAAAATATAAACAATTAGCTCACTGAAGTTTTAATGCTTCCATGTTTGCAATCACAATGAATTTTAAGAAACAGAATATTCAGTTACGAATGTTTCTTTTTATTTTTTTATCCCTCAGGAAGCTACAAATTCCCAAGATAAGTTGAAATACTTAATTTTCCACCACTAACACGTACTGAGAACAACAAAAAGTTTAAGATAAGAGGCATGAAATGTCCTTCAAGGCAGGCAAGAGCTTCAGTAAACTTCTAAGTCCGACACCCACATGTATTTGATTTCCTGCTCCCTGCATCTGTTGGATTTTTCAATATTGTCAGCCACTTGACAAGTCACAAATTAGGTCAGAGTATCCGTTCTGAAAGTAACATCACAGAACCAAAAATAACCAAATAAAATCAACATGCTGTTAGTCTGGATGATCAACCTACCATCCCTAAAAAAGGCCTGTATTTCAGAGTTTAATATCGCAATCTGTACGGACACAGTAATTTCTGTTAAACTCTGCAGAAGAATTACTCTTCAGGAAACCAAAAGAAGTCAGTAAAGCTACCTTCACTCTTTTAAAAACATTTTGAAAATTGGAACCTTGAAGTTCATTTCTTAGCATCTACACTCAATAAATCTAATGCTCTGTTAGTAGCTTAAGGAAGCAAAATATATTTGTACATCTACATATAAGACAATCAAGTAGTTTCACAAGTGGCAGAACTAGCAGGTTTTGGTTCCCCGGTGGATTTGGATCTCCTGAGCCAAACATTTAAGTTAATTAGCTACTTACAACGGAACTAATTAGTTACAAGTGAACATGAGTATTAATTTAAAACCACTCTCCTTGGTTTCTTATATAAACTCTTCTCAGCTGAGGAGACTCTATTATCAATTGAGTTGTGCATTTCAGTTGAGGCTCTAAAGTTTAGATTTTATACTCTACTTATTAGTGCATCTCCCAACATGCTGGGGGTGCTGGGAAGCAGATGCTTGATACTGAACCTGCTCTCCCCTCCATCTCTTCAATTTCTCTGTTTTTCTTTCACTAACTCCTCTTGCCCTTACACTTCAGGCTTTCCACCAATACCTGCCAGTATCTCAAATACAGCTTACCTCTAATGCAATATAACGCTTGATGTGAGCTACTAAACATAGACTTTTTTCTTCTCAGAATACAATCCTCCTCAACGGGTCCTTATAAAGACTATTGGCTATTCATCACAGTACTCTGCCCATGCATAAAAAGAAGAAAATAAGGCACAACTTTAGTTTTGCTGCTCCAGTAATCCCCCTTCTTTTCTAATCCACTAGCCCTTACATTTTCCTCTCTAAAACAGTACTGCACAATAAACAGCCCTAAGGAGAAGCCAATGACACAAACTAATTCTCAATGTAAGATGCAGATTTCTTAACTCTAAACCACTTCAACCCTGCCAAGCTGGAAGTGCACACAGCTGAAGAACTGAGACAGAATGTATTTCTGACATGATTAAACTTCTACTCTGTCTACTACATCCACTTCAATTGAAGGTACTCATTAGGCGAAGTGGCAGGCAGCAGCAAAGCTAGGGAAATCATTAACTTCATACCATCATACAACCACATTTTCCAAAAATATAAAGCTATAAAGTTCTGCTTGTGAAGGCGCATGTTTCTTCAACTTGAGAGCTCTATTTGATCTAAGAAGGAACAACTCAGGGAGTCCCAATTACGTGCACAAATGGCAATGAATGCATTTTAATGAAGGTTTTAATACAGATACTGACAGCTATCACACAGAAAAGTAACACATCAGTACAGACATTTGTGTCATATCTAGCAAAAAAGTACTGTTAGCTTTTCCCTCTCCTTTGAAAAAAATTCACTTGGGCAAGAGAAATACATCAACGCTTTGCCAACTACTTTGATTCAACATTTATATTTCATAAAACGTATGCCTGTGTGCCTTGTGCCAACTTTAGTATATAAGACAGGAAAATTTAACTGCAAATTAAATGCTCTGCATGCCACCTAAGGACAAGCCTAATTCCTCAGCTTCTCCTTGTAGCTCAAGCTGTGCAGCCACCTGACCATCTTGGCAGCCCTCTGCTAGGACTTGCTTCACGACATCAGTGCCTTTCTTGCACAGGTAAACCGACAATGGGATATGGACTCTAGATCTAGAAAAAATCCCAATGCAGATATAATACACTTTCTCTTTAAAGTCCCTTGTGTTTTGGGTTCAAAGAAAACAAAGCAAAAAGGAAAAAAGACACATGGAATTTTAAGAGTAATTCATTGTTTGAAATACCATCTTAAGAGAAACCTACTCTTCTGAGAACAGGGTCAAATGAGGGATTTTATTGTCTAGAAGAAACACCACCCACAGTGAAAGGACACAGGTAAACTTCTACTCAGAGGGATTTTATTGTCTAGAAGAAACACCACCCACAGTGAAAGGACACAGGTACTTTCTACTCACTAGGTTCTTCTACTCAGAGTTTTTTAGTCATAGAAGCAATCAATTTTTTAAAGCCTACCAGAGATTTGGACACATTTGTCCGGGGCTTAATCCAAGTGCTAGCTATCAGAAATTCCTCTCAAAACCTATTCTGAACCATTTCATTGATACCATAAAAATAAAACAACACCTTATTTTAGGATGACTGGCATAAAAGAGCATTTAATCCAGTTTTAAGAAATAATTCATCCCCTTTGGTAAAGATCAACACTAGTTAGCCAACACTTGCTTCCTAGGTAGATACTTACTGTTAAAAAGTTGAAACCTCTGAAAGTTCAAGTTTCACTTGACAGGCAGTGTCAGTCTAACTGAGACACATTAAAAGGGGATGAGTTTTTATCTTCCACACTAAAAGAAGATTCTGGTGTACACTGACAAACTGCAAGGGTTTTTGGTTTTTTTCCTAATTTTTACTGTGTTACATTTTACAGTCCATGGTAAGGGCAAGTTCATTTACCACTGGCAAATTTCTGTCAAGCTCTGGTCAGAACTGGCAAAGCTTAAACAACAGTGCAGCCACATTAATTTTAAGATTTACCACAAATACCCTTTTCAATTCTGGTGTTCTGCTGTATCAAACACCTGAAAACAGGAATTCCGTGTTTCTAATCAACTACTTTGTTATTTACTGAACTACTGAGTGCCTTCTCTGAGTTGTACATTTTAAGTGTTTAGAGCTGTCCTTCTGTGACCATCTCATGAATTTTGTAGGAAAAATAGAACAGTCTTCTAAAAATATAAGAACTATTCAAATGTGCCTCTAAGAGCACATATGCCTACAGTTTTGGTGTCCTAATTATTCAAACACCTTTTATATATTGCTTGTAGTCTAAATTCCAAGATTTTTGGTCCATAACTTCAAACAAAATATATTAAGACGAAAATAATTCTACAGTGCTATCACGTACAAATGATAATTAAGAAATTTATTCTATAGGGAGTATACTGCAACAGAAGGGATTTATTTGGTTTCTTTGCCAGCCATGTACTATGGGGAACTGTGGGAAAAAGATTCAAGTTTCCTCTGACTGATATTACATAGCCAACACAAATTTTTTTAATTTTAGAGGAGAAGCTAGCAACAGAGATCATTTTGGTATTCTAAAGCTATTTGTCACTTTATTCTCCATGTAAACCATCATTATTCCAATAGTTCTCAAGACAGTTAAACCCCTTATGCATCGTTTTCTTTTATGCAGTTACATAAAGCATGGGCACTGACTTATATGCGTGTATAAAATAATAGTTCTCAGAGTATTACCAAATTTAAATCTGTCTCAAATCCATCTTCATTAATACAGAAGAAAAAGCATAAAATCAAACTTATTGTTCAATAAGTAAATATCGTGCCAACCATAGTGAAGGTTTCAATGTGGTCTACCCAAGAAACTGCCCCAACTAGCCCTACCTAAGAGATGCAACATATTTCAGAAAATTATCCATTTATCTTAAATATTAGTTTATAATTTATAGAAAATGCTCAAGAATATACATGGGAGATATCAATCTGCATGATACTCTTACAGTGAAAACAAGTACTCGAGAGCAGCCAAGTCCGCATTCAAGTCCCTACAAGCAATTTAATGCAAGTACCCTAAAGAGGAAAGTATCTTTTAAGGACTGGACTGCAGTGGTAAGACCCAACTTCAGTTAAAATAGATATGTTCCTCTGTTTATCTATTTGTGTACATTTGCCTCTGAATAGAGACTCTGATGACAGTCCAAGAGTGTGTGAAACAGTGCCACTCTTTGCCTTTTCCCTTACATTCAGCAACAGGCATCAGTTCCAGTTAGCTTCACAGGGTATTTCAGCTTTTGCAAATCAAAATATTGGTTCAAGGAAAAAAACAACATTCCACTGATGCACACAACCATATTCTTGGCATGAAGCTGCTGAGAGTGTGCTTCTCTCTTGACATCTCTGTTAAGCAAAAAATGTCAACTGTAAAAGAGGCTGAAGCTTTCTAACACCTCCCTGGTCTGCAGCAAAACTTTGATCTCTAATTAAAGGACAATTCTGGGGTAAAGAAACCACGTTTTACCACTTTTTCAAATGGCTCTACACTGCCTCAAGTCACTGATTGCAAAAAGCCCAAAGCATGACACAGTGTAAACTCAGAGTAATTGTCCTCAGTCTATCTGTAGACTAAAGAAACCACGTTTTACCACTTTTTCAAATGGCTCTACACTGCCTCAAGTCACTGACTGCAAAAAGCCAAAGCATGACACAGTGTAAACTCACAGTAATTGTCCTCAGTCTATCTGTAGATAGGGGGAAAACCAGAAAGCACTACCTCAAGTTTCCTTCAAGGTCATAACCACAGGCACTAAAAGCACACAGTCATCTTCACTTTCCTCTTCTAAGTCTGAGGAGAAGAAAATCCCAAGCACCACCTAGAACTCATCAGAAGACCTACAGAAACTGTTCATGTTACACAAGTTTTCAGGAGAACATTGCAGAATATTCCCCCTGGAATCTCAAATGCACTGACTGATAGACTGAGCAGAAGAGGGAAAAGAGAGTGAGGCTGATTGTGCCTGTTTAATAACAGTAGAAATCCTTACACTATTTGTACATTTCTACTTCCCTGACATATTTTCTTGGACAGATACAGAAAGACTAGTTTTTTCTTAAACATATTTAGTCACTAATTTAAGATTTTTATACCTTTTTCCTTCTACAAAGGGAGCACAATGACAGTATGCATACTAGGTCACAGAATAACTGCACCCAGGCAACTTGCAGAGAGCAAACCTGGTCCAGCCTTTACATTTTGGCTCCCTCTTCTGGAAAGAAGTAAAAAACCAAGCAGCACTACTAAAGGTGCCATCCTCCTGTGAAATGCTGAATGCCACACAGTTTTCAGCTTCCATTTGTAAGACACACATCTCAAATTTCTACACTGGTTTTAGAGCAGCTGTTACTTTTTGCTTGATCAGATTGCTACAGTCAGATACCTCAGACAGATGAGGAGTACAATCAATAACATCAATTAATGTAGTTATGATCTACCAACTGTACTGCTAATCAACTGTACCTGCAAGAGAAGGGCTCAATTCAGTGGTATTCAGCATTTTCTAACACAAACATTAACCTGAGGCCTTAACCATTAGAATTAAATGCTGAAAAACAAGAGGCAACTCTTGCTGTTGCCTTGCCACTAAATGTGAGCAGGAACCATAATCAGCTCAAAGTTCAATTTCCCAGCAGTGTTATCTATTGAACAGCAAGTAAATTTTCTAATTAGATTAAAAAAAAGGCTTCAAGTATGGCAATAATAGATACAGTCACTATTAAAGGCAGCCTGTATCATTTGTAAAACTGTTGACAATTGGAGAATATAAAATACTAGAGGGTGCATGAAGACAAATTTACAATTTTTATCTCAAAACTGGACTTCACCCACACATTATGTTGTCCTTGAGTAGGCATCAAATATTTTACATCTTCTAGTTCACAGCTTGAAGTCAAAGTCTGCAGATGACAAACACTAACTTATTTTTGCTCACAGAAACTACTCAAACAGCTCAAAACATCTACCTATGCTACCTCGGTAACACTCGCTAGTCCTGTTTTTTTCAAACAGACTTTGTATCTCAGAGCTTGACACAGCATGGATTGATACAAAGGCATAATTTTAATTTCCTCGCTGGGAAAGAAACAATTCTTATGTGAGCAATTGTATTTTTCACCACTGTCAACACTTGCTGAAAGCACCAGTTCAGGAGTCTATGAGTTCTGTCTGCTCTTTGCAGCCACTTCAGAATTTGTAGTTTGCAAATACAGTTAAGGATGTTTTCTCCTCCCGAGTTTGCATCCTTACCTTCATGCCTTTGCATTTGCCAAGTGATGCTGAATTTCAAGCAGTATTGAGAAAACCCTCTACAGCTCCTCTTAGTTCCAAAATACACAGGATTGTTCTACTCTCTGCCAGTTCTGCTGTTTCATTCTCTATCCCTTAATTTTTTAGTTGTACAAAGTTCATGGACCCAAACTATTCACCACACAGCCTGCTCATATGTTCCACTGTTTTCTCATATTTGCTCACGTAAGTGAAAAAGGCCAGAGTCTTTGTTGCACAGTGATGACTGTAAGATACTATGGCAATGTGGCTCACACATTGAAAGCAGCAGCACAAAATAAAGCAGTATGAACAAATTAAGTTATTCTCACCTGAAATCAATAATCCACAGGAATAGATCTGTTTCTATCCCATGAAAACTCAACTTCTTTAGGATTGCATAGTAACAAGTTTTTGTAATTGGGAAGATAATGAGATTATGTCTTTCTTTACAAGTCCTTACAAAAGGACTTCATGTAAATAGTACAAAATAATACGTGAATGGTTTGAGAAGTTTTAATCAGTAAGATTAATTTACTCAAAGTACTACCCGCCTGTTTGCCATGCTGCTCATAAAAGCCAAGTACATACATGAAGCTAAGAAAACTGAATTTCTGGTAATCAAACACTAAGGCTGCATCATTCCCTTAAAGCGCTTAATATTTTTCTAAGAAAAATATTCTAAACCTGTAAAGAAGTCTTTGCATACTTAACATCGAGATGCCTTTAATTTTTTTTTCTTCCAGACTCCACCTGGTGGTCAAAACAACAACTAGCTGGGGCATGGTTTAAACTGTATTCCTCCACTACGCCCTCACAGGCAGCTTCATACTATTCCTTTCTACAAAAGTAAGGACATGCTGAAGCCCTTACTTCTGCAGTTAGAGCACTTTCTGTGTTACCTCTTACCCATTTTATCTCAAAAATAAGTCTCTCACAAGTATTTAGGAACAGTAACATTTGAAAAGAAATGCAAAATATTTACAGTTCAGATACTGCCTGAATGTAACTCAGCCTTCCACCCCACTTCTGGAACCTCAAAGTAAAATAGGCAGCAGACTACTAGAGATTATTTCAGAAATAAGCCCAGGGTAGAGACGCCACTGTGGAAAAGACAAAGTCAAGTGAATTTCACAGGACTCAGTTCATGTAGATGCCTCCTAAGAAAGTAATGGTAAACTTCAAAACAAAATTAAAAGTGTAAAACAAGCTAGGTAAGAACACAAACAAAACTGGACCTCACAGCTACTGTTCCTGACAAGGTCTGTCCTCATTCCACTCAAATTAATACAAATACTAATGGACTACCAGAATTTCTACATACTTTGAGCCATGTAAGCTCCTACACGGTGGGGGGCCTAAGTAAAGTGCTCAATCATGCAACCTGCCCAGGTTTCTTTGTACAAGGAGTGGAAAAACAAGACAAACTTTCTGTGGCCATCCTCTCATGCCATCCTGAAGTCCCTCTTCCATTAAATTATGCAAGATTTCATAGGTACCTTTCTGAGAATACAACAGGTAAAAAGAAACAGGAGTATACAAGAGAATTCCCATAAGCTCTGTAGAGCCACTGCTGAAATACAAGAAAAGAATCAACATCATATTCCAGCATTGGGGACTCAGGCTTGGCTCTGTGGACAAAGCATGTCTGTCTATCCATTATGCCAACAAGAAATGCTATGCCAGACCACTGTTCCCTATTTTTCTATACTTGTAATATAGAAGAAGCAAAATGCTGAGACGGAAGCATTCTCTCACATCATGCCATTTTCAAGTGTCTCCAGGCATGTACTATGTCCAGGAACAGCATGGAATACACTCTCTTGAAAAGCCACGGACAGTTAACCACATGGCTAACCTTTACCAGCAAGAAGCTGTGAAAGGGTAGAGAACAATTTCAGTGAAATCTTCCAAGTCTGACTTTCATTTCTCAGGCACACAAAGATAACAATGCTTCACCAGGCAAGACTGGCTCCTGAAAGTTTTGTAGAAGGGTATTCATGCTTTGTAATACCTGAATTTTAATAGTGAAGATTATAGTCTTCTTTCTCTAGCAAGTGAAAGAATCATCAACATAAGTCTTTCATTAGCACTTCAATAAGCACCATCATATTACTGTTTCTGATATTTGCACAAGTTTAGAAAGTCTCCCATCAGCTGAAAGACACCTTGAAGAAAAAAAAAGCATCTCTATATGAAAAGCAAGATATTATGACTGTTGCAGAGAGACAAGACAATAGAACAGAAACATTTTCAGGGTGGCAACAGTCAAAGAAACTATTTACTTTAAGAAGCTTACCTTTGTTGAAAGCACTTTAAACGTACTTTGCTCTGGCACTATAGAATGAAGAAGGTCAAGTTTTAAGTTGAAGTCTTCACCTGATGGAAGTCTCACTGATGCATTCATCTGTTGAAAGTTGAAAACACATCTCTGGTCAGCTTTGACAGCACGTCCATTTTCAAGTAAAGGACCGTCATTTCACACAGATATTAAGTGATTAATATCATTTCAGACATTGCCATTACACTTCACTATTGGACAAGATGTTTCTAAGATACATTAGAAAATGAATGGAAGATTTCAGTCCTTGCTACACATACTCAAAAAACCTACTATCTTGTCAGCTGGACCTTAAATCTTTAGGGAAGGAATTATACAACAAATGGAGTATCAACATATTAATAATGGAACATGAAAACAATCTGCAGCTTCTCTTCTAATACAAGCAAACTACAGAACAAGTGCTCAGACTATTTTAACAACCTAAAACAGATAATAATAACCAAGCACTTCTGGTATTTAATGAAGTATCAAATTAGTTGAGAATAAGAACCCAACTCTTCGATATTGCCAGCTAAAATAAACATGAAATTCATTTGTACAACATATGGTACTTCATTAATGGCATTACTGTACTTCCTTAAAAAATATATTTTGCTGCCACAATTTTAGTGGTGCCAAATGGAAGAAAAACCCACCCACCAATACCCAGTCTATTTCTATAACTGTCCTAGAGCAAAACATTACTAATTCATACCTATTTTGAGAATACCTTGTGCTTGTGCCCAGTCCTGCTCCACATGCATGTATAGTCTAACATTTAAATCCAGATCAGTTCTTCCCCCACCCCTCCACACAGGCAGCTGTTCCAGATGTTCTCTTGCAGCACGCACACCTCTTACTGTTTGTGTTTAAGTCCTATGGACACTGCTGTGGCAACCAATCCCAAATCACCTGACTGGGCATACCCTCATGTGCAGCACAACTGTACAGAAGAGAAGCTCAGGCAGGACAGCTCCATCCCCATTCTTTTTGTGCTACTGCAGTACATAATGTTCACTGGCTTGAGTACTGCCCTCTCAGGGAATTTAGGGATGAGTATCAATAACGAATACAAATCACCTTTCTCTCCAAAAACTGCACACTGACATCATCCTTCTGTGCATTCTTGATCATTATGGTCACAATTACTTGAGATTCTGTTTGGTACCAGTCATATCTTGAAAAAAGAAAAAAAAAAGAAGGAACAATTTTTGGTTTTTTTTAATAACACACATATAAAATTAGATCACTTCCCTAATTCATTCACTTCTTAGTTCAGAATATTTAATATAGCTCAAAAACATTACCTATACCAGGCACAATGTAACAGGCTTTGAATCAAGCTCAGCATGAGAATAAGAAAATAGAAGACAGAATGCTGATGCTATTCCCCTCTCTCCTGGTTAGGTTTAACCTCCTGGAAGTACCATTTAGTCTGAGCAAAAGTGATGGTACTAAGTAACACTTCACTTGGACTGCCGCATTTCTGAAGTTGCCCCAAAAACGCCTCCTACAGTCATTATCCTGCTTCTCCAATCCCCAAGCCAAAGTGCAAACACGCCAACTTCAAATTTCACAGTAAAGCTGAAGTCAACTTACTTGATCTTTGGTGGCAGAGGCTGCTGCATATTCTAGTTGAAGCACATTCAGTTGGAAAGAAAGTTACATCAATGTAAGTGAAAATACACCATGAAGTATTTTTCAAGGCATAAATAATTTTCACCGATTGCTCCCCTTTTCCTGATTCAGCTGCACCCCTTCCCTGATTTATGTGCGAACATTAATTTACAGGTGAAGTTCTCCACTGTTCAATCATTTATGGTAGATTACAAATTAAAAAGTTTCAATTTACATTAAATGTGTTAGTCTGTAACTTGAATATATTTTATAAATAGCAATTAAGTTCAACTTAAACTCATTTCTTCCTGGATAAGATGTATACCTGGTAAACATCCAGAGACTATACTGCTAATCTATAAATCATGGAAACCTGAAATAGGTCTGAGAACTCAAGGTTCAACTTTTAAACATAAAATCCTGCTAAATGTAAGATTTGTCTTTACATACTATCACCATGCTTCCTGTACATTTTTCTCCTCTATCCTATTCTCAAAGTGTAAAAAATGTAGGTTAACTATTAAAGAGGTAGCAGGATATCCAATGCAAAGATCCCTCTTTTTTTTTTGTCCCAAGAAGAAAAAAACCAGAAGGAGACGTCAATTTCAACATTTCTTATAAGACTTTCAAAAAAAAAAAAAAAAAAAAGGCAAGTGAAAATTGAGTAGGTTGTAACAGAAAAAAGATCTACAAACCACTTGCAAGCTTCTGGAAAAAAAAAAGAAGTTAGTAGTGACAACACATTTAACCACAACTGGTTAATTCATAAATTAGGCTGCAGACTGCAAGCCAGAAAGTTAAAATTTATCTCAATGAATGCACAGTAATTGCCAGATTTGTTAACCATTCCTAAGAGTTTCCAGGGCTCAAATTTTGTAGCCTTGGTCTCAAAAGCACTCATGTTCAGAAGAAAAGTTAAATACTTCAGAATTGCACACAATATGAAAGATGCTTTTTAAAGCTTGGAAGCGAAGCCACTGAAGCAGACAATATATTCTAGCATAACAGAAAAGTCAAAATAGTAAACATATTAAGGAAAATATCTTACCAAATCAGTCTGTGATGCTGGAAAAAAAAAAAGAAATTGCATTTTCAGCAAAAGACATATTGATCTTACAAGGCACAATCTTACCCTAGCTGCTTCAGTTACTCCAGACATCCTGCATTCACTCCAGTCTCAACAGCAGAGGAGGTAGAAACACACCAGTTCTACCTCTAGTATTTTGCTTTCATGACACTCTACTTTTTATCAGACTTCAACCAGCAACTTGTGCAAACCAACAACTCTAATATAAAGCGTGTTCAGATGAACTGAATCAACAAACTTTCCATTATATTCCCTTGCTTACCTGAAATGGATACATACCCTTTTTCATAAAAACAACATCACAGGAAAAAATAGGTTAAAAAAAAAAAAGTAACCGTCTGGGAGTCTGCACTAGGTATATCATCCATCCATCCCCAGGAATAGCACAAAGCTCTCATCACATTTTTATTTCATGCTAGGGAAACCCCACTGAGGAATGAGATTGAAATTTCCCACTGGGGAATGAGATGCAAATTCACTCACATGACCCTAAATATACTGTAGTACTTGTATCTGAACTCAGTATCTTCCCCTCTTATAACTATTTTTTTCTAAAATATTTCAGATTAAACATATTTGAAAAGAAACAAACGTTCCCTTTGCTTCTTCATAATGAACACTGACAAAAAGAGAAAAACATATTAAGCTGCAATGAAGAAATCAGAGTTATTGCTTTGTTATTGCCTTTATTTTGCTGGTGTATCAGAGAATTAAGAAAATGGTTCAAGAAAGACAAGACAGTGAATACTCAGGATAAAACAAAACACTGTAAAATATAAATACAATGTTAAAGATAAAAGTGTATTGTAACCTCTTTCAGAAGAAATTGTTGCCCAAAGTAACTCTTTGCAAAAAAGACAATGCATGCCTATCACTTACCTCATTCCTCCAAATAAAATTAAACCTAGCAAAAAAATGTCTCACAAAGTAGAAATCTGCTCATCCCTATACAACACATAAGGGTTCTCCTCTATATGGTTTTTAGTCAACACAGCGACACAAACATGTTCGTTCTACTGTCCCATTCTCCAGTGTGCAGCACAGAGAGGAGGGAACATCACAATAGGAGGAGGAAAAAATGACACAAGTTATTCTGCCCTACTCTCTCAGCAAAATCTCCAGGCAGCCTAAGCTCAGTGGATGAGTTAACTGTCTGTAGGACTGTCTGTCTGCAGGAAGGTATGAAAGGAAACTATGCTTACACTCAGTGACTACCACAGGTAAGTCACCAGAACAGCCATTAGCATCTATGGCACTTTCCACATGGAATCAAGCAGCAAAATCTCCAAATTTCTACCTCTTTCCAACTTTACCCTCTGCAAGACTTGAACACTTATTTTGATGTAGGCTTTAGATAGCAAGCTGACACACACTCCTACAGTTAAAATTAGTTCACAGTTGTATATGAAAATAAGTTAAAATTAATTATGATTGTCTGATCCTTAAATAGGTACTCTCATGGCACAGCTAATTATTGCACTAAAAACCCAATATAAATCTTCCTATAAATCTGAATGAAGCATACAAGTGCTAAGGGTGTCTACTCCAAGAGAAACATGAGACAGAAAAATATGACTTCTAAAACAGATTTTTCTTTTAGAACAAATTACTTTGTTCTAAATAAGAGGAAAGCAGTGAATCTTTGAAAAACATAACACAGCTTCCAAGCACAGGGCATAGCAAATCCCTCACTAAGGAAACGTGGTTTTTCTTACCATTCAGTGTTTCTTCACATCTTTTAATCCAAACAGTAAAGGTATCATCTACATCTAGAAGAGATCAAACACAGCAATATTAAAACTCTTTCAAGTATTATATGTATTGCATGAAGAAAAAGTCCTTTCAGTTGCCAACTGGAACAAATCCATCCCAAACTTATATCAATTTACTAAAAAAGGTGTTATTTCCTTTAACCTTCCTTTAAGCTCTGTCATTTCACTTAGGCTTTAAGTCTTTTTGTACAACTACACTGTGTGTCATATTTCATTAAACTGTAATTAATCTGTAGGAGACTAGATTTTATTTAACTAACACAAATATGCTATTCCTTTCTAATCTGTTCAACTCCTATGTAGCTGTTTAGAAAGCAAGACGTACAGTTTTACACATTTTTCCATTTTTCTTTAAATTACTTTTTCAAACAGTCACACTTTCTCTTCAGAGAAATGCAGGAGATGGTCTGTTGTGTGAAATTAATTCACTGAAAAATAGCTAGAAATATGATAGTCTAACAACAGAGCAATCACTTCATTTCAACAATATTCCCAAAAACTCTTTCACCGTGAAGAAAGTAAAAAAGTAGCAACAATGTTGACCAGCTACTAAGAACAGCTGAATTTCTTCTGGTTTTACAAGTGAATTCACATTGTTAACTATGAGGCAAAGGACATGAAGAAGCTCAACAAAAGTTCCCAGCAGACACGCAGGTAACAGCAAGTCTGACTCCACTGCAGCTATACAATGTACCCCAACCCTCCAAATATAAACTGTACATCAATTTTGAGGTGCACCTTAGGACATAAAATTGCTATCCCACTCCCCAAGCCATTTCATCTCAATTTTTCTTCTGCCATCTGACCAGATATCTTAAGAGTTATCTGAATTTTTTACCGAAAGAATGGGCAAACCCTGAAGCACGCTGCCCAAAGGGAGTGTGGAATCTTCAGTCTTGGAGATACTTGGAAAACAATAGTAAAAAGCCCCCAAAAAACATATGCAAGTTCAAAATTAATATTACTTTTGGTCAGAGCACAGAATTATATGAATTGCAGAGCTCCCCTGAAACCTAAATTAATCAATATTTTCAAAACTTAGCACTGCAGCCAAAAAGACTTCCAAACTTTGCAGTCTAAGCAAAGTCTCCACTGATCCAGCCTCCCTCATCAGCAGGTGAGAAATTCGCTTTTTAACTATGGCTTATGACTAGACTGCTATGCAATGCAAACCTATAAAAAAAAGTCCAGAGTTAACTTCCCTATTTTTACAGATCACACTTTTTCCCTACATCCTGGCACATTTTAAAATTTGAGGCAAATTAATTTTGTTCTCTAAAATTGTATTATCCTCCCAAATAACTTATTTCTACTAAAAACTGTAGTTAAGAAAACCTTCCTGGGTCTTCACTGACTAAAATATACTAACTCCTAGAATACAAAAAAAGTAAGAAATTTCTTTAAAAAGTTACCACATTGCAGCTTTACTAAATTTGTTCAGTGATCACAGCAAAAAAAAAAAAGAAAATTAGAGAATAATTGTCCTAAATCTACATAGCATACTGAAGAGTACCAGATTACACTTGTTCTTCTAAGGCAATAGGAACTGCAAAAATCTGCATGCATCGCACAGTTGAACGAAAGGAGTATTGCTTTCTAATGTTATTTCATAAAATCAAGAAACATCGTACATTCCACAGCTCATCACATTAAGTTCTACTTTGATATCCTTGTAGGTGGGTAATGGGAACATTGCTGTGGTACCCTGGGCCTGTCAGTCCGTGATGAGCACAAGTAAGAAGCTCATCCTTGTCAGCATTCCAAACTGAGATTTAAAATAGCCCTTACATTAACAAAGAACAGAAACTATCCATGTACTTCCAAGTACTTCTGCCCATTTGTGTGGCAAAGAAACCAGCTTTCCCAGCAAAGAATTCCCTACCACAGCAGTTCTTCCCAAGGCAGCAACAGCTGAAGTCTCTCTTCATCACCTGCTTAGCGTATGTCGCAAATTTTCTCTCTGTGTTTTGTTCACTTTGCATTTAGCTGCATTTAACTGGAAGCTAATTGTGTCGCCAAAATGCTTATGCTAACAATTGTTTTCACGTGGGATCCATGAAACATTCCATAAAGGTAAACTCTGTTACTGACACAAACTTGCCAGCAAATTAGGTAATATACGAAAGAGAATCAACTAAGTCTGTAATTTTAAAAAAGCCTCCAGGAGACTCCTCATCTCACAGCAGGCTACAGAATTTTGTAATGAGATAGAGGAAGCACAGCAGAAAGTATCTCCAGATAAGTGAGTAATCAGGAAGTGCTAGGAAGCTTCAGAAACTCTTCAACTGAGTAAGCAGCAAAACAACAGCAAATTAAATTCAAACAGGTAAAAATTATGCAATTCAACACAGGAAAACGTGCCATATTTCAGGGATTCTGAATTAGCAAAGAGGACCCTGGTAATCACTGACTTATCCAAAAAGATATCTGCAGCTCTGTGTTGTACTCTACAACATCAACAGAATGTGAGGTTATCCATGCACATGAAAAACCTCAAATTGATACTGGTTGCCTGGGGTGGGGCAAGAGTATGAAAAATAAAGATTAGACACTCAATTAAATTCAGCAGCGATGAGCGTGGTGATGTACAAAAAGTAACCTACCAAGTAAGGAAAGTAACGTAGGTCAGTGGAAGGAATCTCTTCCTTTCACTGAAAGTTACAAAATAGAGAACCAGACTAGACTGCAAAGACAAACCTGTCTCTCTACTGTAAAATAATGGAAACCACCTAGTTATCCAAACTACCAATACAGAAAGAGCTTAATGAAACTTCCTAGTTTCAACTCCTGTTCCAGAGCAGCCTAAACTGACAGCTGCGAGTTGCTAAAATTTCACCACATCTCCCTTCTACCACTGGCCCAACACTGCTCTGCCACTTCACCTTTGATGGCTTCAGCACTCAGACCCTTTGTTGGGCCATTTCAATATATTCATCCAGAAGGAAAGACTTTAAAAATAGTAGCTTTCTGCATACTTAATGCACTGAAAGAGGCTAAACAAGCACAAGAGTAATAAGGAGCAGGATCACTCAGCATCAAGCACTAGCTCCCACTTCCATGAAACACCACTTTTAAATCTGATGATTAGATAATTTATTTGGAAGATGCAAAGTAATTATATTTTTGCTACGCCTACATGTCCCAGCCACTACTATTACAGATAAGACAACACACTGAAAAGATCTGAGACTATGACAATCCTTATCAGATTAGCACACTTTGCATAACCTTTCAAGGTGCTTTTTTTTTTTTACCATCTTTTCTTGCTGTTTGGAAGAAAGGACGGGGTTTTGTTTATAATGGGGAGGGGGGATAGGAGACAAGAGAAAAGAAGAAAAAGGGGTCACAACCATCTTGCAATTGCTTTGTTTTGTGCTTCCCCATGTGTTCTACTAAAGCCTTCTGTTTTTAACAACTCCTTTCCTGCGTACTGAATGAAGTCAGGTTTTAAAAAAGTTCTAAGTGTTCCCAAACTAAAAACTGCCCAAGTCCAGCCAGAAAGCCAACACTGTAAGACGAAAAGAGAGGTATAATAAATATGCTTTTGTAACTAAGTGGTAATGCAATGCAAGGTAAAATCCACTTTGTCAGTTTGAATACACCCAAGTTGCACATGCTTTCTAAAGACTGATCTATCAAACTGTTTCAGAAGAAATTCCAGCTATATGTAAAGAGCCTGCTCTATTAAATTTTTTTCCTATGACACTTAACACTACAACATTGCTACTATTTATCTTCAAGACCTCCAGGAAGCAGGAAAACATTTATAAATAAAAAAAAAATCAGCTACTAATTGTTCAGAACTTTGATACACATTTTTAAACAGTTTAACACTTTCATGCAGTGATGGAATAAAGGTTCTCAAAAGTCAGACAACAGATGTTAGGGACGCAATACATTAGCCTTTAAAAAAGAAATCTTTGGTCTCCATTTTAATTTAACACATTACCCATAAGGAATACAGGCAATAAACTTGAATACTTACTGTCCAGCTTCTGTCCCTCTCTGAAAGACTCTAAAGCAGATGCATAGTTTTTGATATGATATTCACCTAACCTGACACAAATAAAAAAAAAATATAAGAAAACAGTGATTACTTTTCAGTGGAGTCCACATTTGGTAGATAACACGCTGTATTGGTTAAAAGGACATGCAAGAATTTAAATTACCCAAAATGTGTGGTTTTAAAATGGCGAGGTCATTACGATAATCACCCCAAATTAAATGGCTTTATTACAAATGGGTTGCAAGCAGCATGGCTTTGAATTTATTCATTCTCAGTGCTGTAAAAATTTTGCAAAGAACCATAATCCAAGCTCTAGTATTGACCTAGAGATTAGCACAATATTCCCAAAGTACCATAAATGATACCTACCCTTTTCTAAGGAGCGCTATAGCATTATTTGGGTTGAGTTCTAGAGACTTTTTTGCATCTGCAACCGCATCTGTTGAAAGTCAGTTTAAAGTTGAGAAACATAATGTTATAAAAAGCAGTGAACTGTCAAGTCTTTAAGTAGTGAATTTTTCTAGGATGAACTATGTTATCTTTCTTAGCTTGCACACAAATCATACTGTCTGAATTAAGTCTAGCCACAACTGCCACACATGAATCCCTCACAGAGCTGCAGAGCTCTTAAGTAAGATGCAGCATAACTTTCATTTAGCCACTCTGCTTAGATCTGAAATGTGATTCTGTTTGTTTGGTTTTTACTGGAAAGAAAAAATAAACCAGATCTTATTCAGTCAATCTTTTTCCTAGGCATTATTCACTTATTACATTCCTACCATGACAGAATTCAGTCTCTACCAACCATGGAAGCCACAACGCAAAAATCTCAAAATCTGCCTAAAAATTCTGCTTATGAAAAGCTGCCAAGATAATACTAGACTGGAATAAAATAGAAAGCTGGGACTCTAGAAAACTCATTTCACTGAAAGTTTTGCTGTAACAAAACAATCTAAGAAAATGACAAGATTATGTACCAACACCAAAACCAGCATATCAAGTTACAGATAACACACTCTCTTGTTACTGTATTTGGCTTCAGATTGAAGACATCTCCTGTAAAACATGTGTTATACACTTGTAAAAAGATTCTCAGACTGAAGATGTTACCAGCATATTTCTGTAGAAGAATATGAGCATAAGCTCGTTGACAATAACATTCGGCATCATCTGGATTCTTTTCCAAAGCTGTTGTCAGTTCCTGTAAACACACATTAAAAAAAATGAAACAGTACTTCAGAAATCCTCATAAAAACACAGTATCAAACTCTGTCAACTAAGAGACATTTCAGAAGACAAAATGCTAACTGGCATTTCTGTTTACCTGTTGCTTAGCTCTCAAGCACAAAGCTAAACATCAGATCCCGAAGTACAAGGAACCTGCCAATTATACCAAATTCAAGCAGACTGTTTCTTACTGCGAAGGAAGTCGGATTTCAAATGCTCTAAACATAAAGTCTAACACAGATGATCCTCTCTATTCCAAAAACCTTCCCACAATTCTCAGCATACTTGTACACAAGTCTACTGGATTTGAGAGAGCAGTGCAGTATTAGGAATTTAGAAGTTAATGCACAGTACATCAGAACAGTTGTGTGGAGACAAGATGCTATGAAATACCATGTAACACATATTATAGTGCATAAGAGATTGTTTCAATTTATGCTGATTACAAAAGCAGAAGAACGAAAGATTTATGGAGCACAGGGTTCAGAGGAGGTATTACTGAAAAATGGAAATAAGCATAAAGTAGTCCTTTGTTAAGGGAATCACAGGATATATGGATTGAAATAATAACACATTGCTCTCTCTGAGAAAAGTTCACGACTTTGCACACAGAATAAAATCACAGCAACTCAAAGCACACACCTGGAAAGAGCATCTCCAATTCTCTCCTTATGGGTGAGAGAATTTCTTCCCTTTGCTAGAAGCCAGTCTTCCAAAAGTGACTGCATTGCTACAGTAGCCCTGCTAAGCTGACTTCTACTAAGACTTCCACCTGGAATCTAGCAAGCATGAATGTAGCTAAGACACAAGCTTTAAACCTGCAGAAATATTTGTACAGCACAGTTGCCAAAACTCTGTCCCACCAAGACAGAGAAAAAAGAAGAGAAGGAGGACTTGCCTTAGCTCTAATTCAGACCAGTGTCTTTTTATAACAGATGTCACATAAAGTGTATATGCCATCTAGCATTTACGGGGCCAGAACAGCTTCTTCTAGCAGGGGCACAAGTTCTTACTATGTAAGATACACACTCCTCTAGAGATACAGCACATGAATCTAAATCCCTGGGGGTCTCTGAAGAAAGGGGCATGCAGTAGACAGCAGTAACTTGATCTACTTGTACCAATGCCTTCCTGAGATTTAAAGTCATACAAAAGCAGCTGTCTTTATGGAAATACTCATGGCTACAGGTATTCCACATGGTAGGGATGAGAGGCAATGCACATATTAAAACTGGTTCATATTATGCTGAGAGGTGAAGTACTTCTGACATTCAAAACCAAGCAAGGGCTGACTCTGACACTCATCACAGGCACATGCAGGTGTAGAGACACTGCTTTGACAGATCACCTCTAACCCCAAACACTATTTCCTGTGATTTATGCTGATGACAGATGCACTGATTAGAGCCAGCAACATATTAATGGATCCTCCTTACAAAACCAACCCTCACCCCAGGAAAGCAAAGCAAAGCATTTTCAACAGTGTAAAACTTCTCTCTTTGAGTGCTTTTTATCAGTAAGTTAGCACATCTCATCCAGGCACACACATGGAGCAAGTAACTCCTGTAAGCTATTTGAGAAGCCAAGTAATGCTGGACTAGCACTGGGAACTCCAGACTATGGACAGCAGCAACAGTTACTTAGAACAAGTTTAGACTTTGTCCTCACACTCAAGTATGTGCTTTCTGCATAATTTGACTCTAAAGGCCCTTACCATGTGACCAAATTGCAGATGTTTCTAAATACACTGAAAAATTTAGTGAAGAGTTTGCATGAATCAAAGGTGCCTTCTGTCTCCACATAGCAGCTCACATTTTCAACTTTAAATGAGAATTCATTCATGAGTTCACAGCTTTGTCATTCAGACAGTGTTAGAAGATGGATGATGATCCTTCAATTGCATCAGATCCAGGTGCGGAAAGCCAAAGCACAATCTCCAGGAATTAAAGCAATCAAAAATCCCAAGGACACAATGCAGAAATCCCAGACTAACTGGACAGAAGCCCAGCCAGGTATGAAAGCATTACACAGCACCATTTCTACAGAATTGTCCCCCAGATTAGAAACACAAAGCACATGAACATACAGACCACACATAAGCCCATGCAAGCACAGTGTAGCACCTGGAGACCTGAGCCTCTAAACCAGCAGAATGCTACTCTGAGCTGTGGCACTTAGCAGTTCAGAGACCACCGAGCCCAATCTGCCTTCTCAGTACAGAGATTTGTAAAACAAGGCCTAAACTGACACCACTGTTACTGTGTCAGGTATTAAATAACGCCTATAGAATGTGTTACATAATGTTCTGAAGCACTGAATGCACAAAAAACTGAAAGATAAGCTAGAAAAGCAAAACAGCTATGTTAATCCAAGAAAAAAAAAGACAAAAACACATTCTGACAGTATTCCTTAATACTTCTGAAAACCTTTTAGTGTCAGGGATTTTTGGTTTGTTTGCTCATGTTTTCTTCTAACCATAAAATGTGAAACTTACTCTTTTTTTTACATCTTGAATTAGTTTTATTATGCCATACAGATTTGGCTATTCCAAACTGGTTTATAAATGTAACTTATCTTTTGAAAAACTTCTACAAGTTACAGCCTAAACCCCAAATAACTGAAAAATTTAGCTTCACCATTTTCTTTCTGGAAAGATAATTTAGTATCACTTAATGGTTCTACCACCCACTCTCTTCAAGAAGTACTAACCTTTTACATCCTCTCCCCTCTCAAGTAGTTAAATAGAAACACTTATCCACCCTCCAGTTCTGTCTTCTCACCAACCGTCTGTTTTAAGTAAAAATTACCTTAGAAAACAGATTAAAACATATTAACTGATGAAGTCATAGAACAGGCCAGGTTGGAAAGGACCTCAAAGGATCATCTCATCTAACCTTTAATGGGAAAGCTTGCCTAGATGAGAGTATTTAGCAACCTGCCCTTTCGTGTCTTGAAAACCTCCAGTGATGGGGACTCTACCATGTCCGTGGGGAGGGTGTTTCAGTGAATGATCGTTCTCACTGCATAAAAATTATTTTCTGTCGAGATGAAAGGAAGATCAGTGGTGGTGCCCACAAAATATAGGGAGAGGAAAAAAAAAAAAAAAAAACAAAAAAACCAAAACGACCAGGGCAGAATAAAAACTAAGATGCAATATCTCTCTTCAATAAGCTTGGGGGTTTTACACCCACAAATCTTAACTGATTTAGTTCTGTGAGCTATCATCTACCTACACGGAAGAGAAAGTTGGTTTGCTTTGCTTTCCCCCCCCACCCCTTCTTTGCCACACAAGCAGCACGAATTACTGTGCCAGGTCTGTGCCGGGCTCCCCCGCAGCCCGACCTCACCTGAGCCAGGCTCCCGGGGGACCCCGGCCCGGCCCGGCCCTCACCTGCGCCGCCGCCCCCGGGTCCCGGTCGACGTCCGCGTCCGAGAACCTGCCAAGGAAACACAACGCCGTCAGCGGACGGGTTGGGGGGCAGCGGGGAAGGCAGGACCGGGGAGGGCGCTCACCGTGGCGGGGCCGCTGCCGATGCCGATGCTGCTGCCGCTGCCGCCTCCCCCTCCATGCCGCCCGTCGCCCCCAGGAAACTTCTGGAGCCGCCGAGGCGCCCGCGCCGCACGCACCGCGCAAGGCCGCGCCGCGCGAGGGCTGCCGGGAGGCGCGGGGGAGCGGCCGCGCAGGCCCCGCCCCGAGCGGAGGCCCCGGAGGAGCGGAGCGGAGCGGCACTGTCTGCCCTTCCCACCGCCTCGTCCTGCCCCGCAGCGCCCGCCCCCCGCGGGAAGCTCGGCCTTTGAGAGATTTGTATCAACGTCGGCAGATTTTTTTGTCAGTCGTTAACCGGTAGCTGTAGCTGGACCAGTTAAGTAGTTGCGCAGTTGTGTTGTGAGCATCGTTCGCCTGGCTGATCTTTCGCTTTAAAGGAAAAGGGAAGACAATCGCCAGAGGAATTGCTGTCTGGACGGGAGCCGCCAGGAGTGAAGTCAGCAGGGCTGGGCAGTGACTGGGGAAAGGTCACCGCGGCAGAGCGACATGGGGAGCACTGAGCCCTGAGCACCTCCTCCAGGCGGACCCCAGCTCAGAGGGAGGGAAGAACCGCGTCCACAGGCGTGAGAAGCAAGAGATCGCAGAATCAGTTTGGTTGGAAATGACCTCTGAGATGATCGAGTCCAGCCCCTGACTGAACACACCACCATGGTAACCAGGCCAAGTCCAGTATTTCCTTAAACACCTCCAGGGACGGTGACTCCACCACCTCCCTGGGCAGCCCGTCCCAATATCTACTTGCCCTCACTCTTCCTAATGTCTGCCCTAAACCTCCCTTGGTGCAGTTTATGATACCACTAGCAATAGGGGTTAGAGTACTAATTAAGGAAAAAAGTTATATAATCTATAACCAGTGAAGGCTGATGCCCTTGTTTGTTAAAATTTATAACCAGAGCGAAGTTCTAGTAATCAGAGAACCAGCCTTTTGTGGGTTACCACCTAGCTCCCTACTTTGTGCAAATCAGAATAAAAACCAGAAATACCTCTCAGTGTGTCAGCTGGTGCTGTGCACCGAGCACCCAGCCCGTGTTCAGGACAACGGGGCGGTGGACAGGACTTTGCAAAGGCAGCCTGAGGCCTCCATCCTCCTCCACCTCCTCCAAATGGCATTTCCTTCTGTGAAATGCCTCAAAAATAAACAAGTGCCTTTTTCTCCTCCGTGGCTTCACACACGTGTGGAAAAGAAGTGCGGCCTCAATTTTTATTTTCTGACTCAGAAGTGGCTGGGATTTTAGCTGTTGTGTTTTGTTTGGCTGCTGCCACAGGCACAAAGGCAGCTGTGACAGGGGAGGGGTTGCTCAAACTCCCAATGTGAGCTCTCATTTTATGATTTACTCCAGCTTCTCCCTTCCTTTGCCATATCCAAGAGAGTTCAAAGTACAGATCCACCCGGCTGGCACACCGAAGCCCAAGGGATATGGGGAGGGAGTGATTCCATTTACTGTCTGTTACACAACAGTCTGCTGCTGGAGATTTCTGCCACTTCTCCAACTGACATAAACTAAACTGACAGATCATTTTCCATGTGTAATAGCTGCATCTATGGCATGAAGTTTTGTTGGTGAAGCTGTAACCTTATGGTGCAATTTTTTTTCCTCCCCCCACATTTCCAGTAAACACCAAAGCAACTTCCCTGTATCTAAAAACACTAATGTCAGTCAAGCATTATCACTTCAGATTTTCTAGAATTATGAAATACTTGTAATACAGGAAAACGTCCCTATTTTATAGTTTGATTTAAAAAAATAGCTTCCCTCTCCAGTGCTTCCATCAATCTAACATAGCCCTCAGGATGAGGACTGTTACCAGATATGCTTCCACAAAGCTTATCCACATTCCTGAAAATATTGCTGGCACTCCCCAGCTGCAGGGAGCGCTGCCAGATAAACAACCACCGGTGTGGGTATGACCAGCCTTCCTGTAAATGGGGTGAGGCCCTGGGTTTCCAGGTGGAAGCCTGACTGCAAAGAGTCAGAGGGAAGAAACACTGAGCTAACACGGCAGCTGTGGCAGAGAATTGCTTGTTCAATAGTTTGCAGAGTTTCTTCTGTCAAGCAGCAAGACCATACTCTCTCTGCCACTCTTCTGCTCCTATTAGTTTTTCTAGTATTAGTGTTTAACATTACATTTAACCTTACCAACCAGTCAATAAAACTTCAACTTCAAAAGTCATATTCACTTTCATTTTATACTGACAGAATCATAATACCAGGCAAAATATTTATTATTAACTTACCCTCTGCTTAAACACTGCAACATGCAAGTTTTTGAAGCCCTAATAGTTTGGGTTGTCAGTTGTATCATACAAGCTACAACAACCTTTCTGAATTACACTCAGAATTTTGTGTTGTTTGTTTGTAACGTACTGGGAAGTGATGGAAAAGGAGAAGTTTAAGTCCAGTTCCTGCATTTAGCTCAACCTTCAGTTCAGCTACAAAAATATACATTACTGCTGTTTCAAAGGATACCGACAGCACACTGCGTTCAAGTCTGTTCAGAAGTGATTTGTGAATTGCTCATGTTCCACCACAGACCCACACTGACTAAGCACATTGTCCTGTTTCTCACTGTATTTTACTTAATTATTATGATTGTCAAAACATTATAATAATAAAAAACATTTTGGAGTAAATACAGAAAAATGTTTTTCGATTTGATTTATTTTCATAATAAACCAATTAAAAATACAAAAGAAGGACCCAAGGTTCAATGGGCTCCATCATTTAAAAATTTGTCTTTAAATACAAAGTCACTCAGTAATATGAATACATATAACATTAGACCTCTAAACATAACGATCTTATTGATCTTATTTGCATCTATCAAAAATTTGTATGGAAAAAAATTAGCTGAAAAAACTTCCCTGCAACATTGAATATACAGTATTTACAATCAAAAACAAGAACTCTTAGCAGTATTAATCTCCAAAAACCTGCATAAATTGTATATATTTAATTTTCCTCCCCCCTTACAAAATAATCTGAAGTAGAAAGCAAGATTGTTAAGCTTCATAGTTGCAAAATGGCATGAAATATTTGCACCTGTAGTGATGCTGTTAGCTTCTGTAATTAAATATATCTGATGTTTTCATATAAAATATAGACATGGCATTGTCCATTTCTGGAATATATGTTTTGAGTACTCTCAATAGGAGTGTATATTCAATTTTGCACACACAAGAACTTGTGCTGCAAAAAATGCAAGAGGATACCTGGTTATTAAAGTCTAAAACTGATGTCATTCACTGATATGAAACAGATACTCGATCTTAAAAATTCAAACACATGGAATGAAACTGTCTTACTAAAACTATCTGCTGCTTCCAAAGGTGATACACATACAGATTAAACAGAAAAGGTTACAATAACATTACTGCAATGTAAATCAGCAACAGACTGACAACAAAATAAGAGAAGTTTGAAACTTTGGCCAACAACCTCAGGAGAAAGTCTTCATAGCATAAAAAGCATGTTCCTTCATGCCTGTACTTTGAAAAATGAGTAATATATAATTTTATTTATGATAACATTTAGCAATTAACAGAAAATCAAAACCATCCTAAAGCATGAATTCTAAGAATTAACTGCAGAAATTTAGTAGCTTTGCAACATCATGCTTCAGAATCAAATAATATATACATAACTGAAAAGGTCCCATCACATTTATGAAAATAATCATCCACAGGGTCTTTTTTTCTTTTTTAATTATTTAATTAGCAATACAAATTGGGTTCCAATGGCTCATTTTCTTGCTTCACTTGCACATCAGATGGGAAATTATTTGAACTGGACACTACCATCACAAACGGTTGCTGCTGGAATCTCTGCTCCGACTGCTCAGCATCTTCTACTTTGTCACTCTCCTCCTTTTCCTCTTCTTGTAGGCCAACCTGCTTCGTGTCCGGTGCTTTGATGACCGAAGTGATCACCGTGCCTGATGGCTGAGACACCACCTGTGAGCTGCTGGGCGAGAACGTCACCACGGGGGTGGTGGCACTGAAGGATGGAGATGAAGCCATGTTGACTGTTCCATTGCAAATTGTCTGCACGCTGCTGGTGAGCACCTGCTGAACTTGTGCTGGGCTCAGCACAATCGAGGAAGGAGGCGAGACTGGCTTCTGAGACTGTAGCATGATGTTTTCTTTAAGAACCGTCATGGGCTGGGAAGTAGGAATGGCTTGTAAAATGAATTTCTGTGCTGTTGTTACTGAGGCTGGATCTGTGCTGGCTATCACTGTAGTAAGAGGCACTGTCTGGAGTGTTACAGCATGCAGCTGCTGATTTCCAGGAGAAACAACCACTGGAACCTGGGTTGGAGTCTGCAAAGTCCTGCTAAGATTAGAGAAGATTATTGTATCAGAACACTTCTATGCTGAATTTAAAAAAAATAATTATAGATATACTACAGAAAAAAAAAAAAAACATTTGGCATCATAAACATTACATTTACCCAACATTTCCAAAAGAGGTAGTAGAGCCTCTCCTAAATAAACAAGAACTGGACCTGACCCCTGAATTCAGCAAGATGATTCCCAAAGTAAAGGTACCCCACATGAACAATATTGCCATCACCAAGCTGCACAGCCTGCCTTTGAGACATTCAGTGGTTCATCAGGAAACCTAGAATCACATCCAAGACCTCTACCTCAAGCATTGACCAACATCAGAAGAGAGATTTGACATCCGTTTCAAAAATTGCACCAAGTAATTAATAAATCACAAGCCTAAGTCAGGCCTTGCTTGTCCTGACATCCACATATACATTTAACTGTATTCAAAAGTATCCACATGGTAGCAGTGTCTGGGCACAACCTTGCCACACTTCCAGGACACAGAGTTCTCTGTCTGCCAGGCTCACACACACCTTCTAGTAAAACAACTGATCAGAATCTGCTTCCAAAACATCATTTTAAGTTAGGAGTGATTCCATTTTTTGCAGGCTAATAGACTTGGATACTGTGTGACTGTCAATAGATGTAGAGCTCTGGGGACAACATTAGAGGATTAAGAGCTGTATTGCTGGAGTACCCAGTTACTGCAGTAGCTACACAGTGGTTACTTAAACGTGGCAACACACCCCAGCCACACAAATTAAAACAAAACAAAACCAAACCACCAGAAAACACAAACAGTTACCAGGAGAGGAAGAGAGGAAGGGTAACTGCTTTGAGACCCTGACACAGCTTGTTCCATACCACCGTGCCATGCTGTCTCTGGCAATCTTTCTTTTCTTCTGTTTGTCATGCAGAGTTCTCTCCAATCTTCTCTTCCATGTTTAGTCCTGCCTGCCCTCCTCCCCTTTAAACTCTCCCTTGTGTTTTCTCAAAAATAAAAAAAATAGCTATCTCCACCTCCTAGCTTATTTCTACCCCTGCTGAAATCACTTTAGATGGAAAGCAATTTACTGTCAATGTTCATACTTGCACAGCAATGCCTGCTGTTCTTTCTAAAGACTGGACCTCAGATATACTGTAAGGGTTGCCTGCCATACATCAACCATAGAATGTCCTTCATTCTACACTCCTTCTACCCATATAGAATTTATTTTTCACAGCTCTGTGTAAGTCTGCATTTCAACATTTAGCCACTGACCAGACCAATCTAATTCAGCATATTCAAAACTTCCATTGAAAACCATACTCTGGCTACCACAGTTGCAACAAAAAGCTTACCAAAGCAGGACTTAGGTGGTGCTGAAGCTACGGGACAATGTGGATGCAGATGCTGTTGCTGGTCATGGTCCAGCTGCACAGGGAGCTGCATTCCCCCTTTCTTAGTGCAGCAGCAGAGACAAGTACAGGAATATATGTAGAAGGTTTCTCATGTCCCACTCAGCACAGTCCTCCGGGAAAGGCCTCTAGCTGAGCTCCGAAAGCAGCTCCAGCAGGAGCAGGCCCAGTAACCCTGCTGGTATCAGGCTCAGAGCACGTGGGTGCTTCCCTGAGCATCCTCCAGCTGCCAGTCCTTCCTGCAGGCAATCTCTTCCCCAGATCACATAGGGCTTGGTAATATGAGAAACAAAATTTCCATCTGTAACTTTCTCTTCCTCCCAAGAAAGACAGTTGCAGTACCCAGCAGTGCTGCTACAGCAAACCAGCTCCAAATCCTTGCCAATGAGGCACCCACGCAGGTCTCATCACAGCAGCCATCATAACCATGACATAAAATTTGATGTGACTGACACTAGAATCAATCTTGAGCTCCTTTTTCACACAATGGAAAAAATCCCAAGGAAGAAGTTCATGGAAATGGGGCTGGTTGAAGGTGAAGCACCAGCTAGAGTGATTGTTTCTTTCTTTCAAACTTCTGGAGAACTTGGTGCTGGCACAGCAAATGCCAACAAGAAAGCCTAAAGCGCAAGGCTCAGAGTGACAGTACCAAGGCTCATACCAAGTCTCCTAAGGGTTATCAGTGCTAACTATTTTTTCCCCCAGCAATTCCTCTGGGGCCTTGACAGAAAAAACACTAATGTCTGTGTCAGAAGTAGCAACAGGACGAGGGCAGCCACTAGGTTCTTTAAAAAACAAAAAAAGTAAACTACCAACAGTTAAATAAACTTGCAATAAAATCAAAATGTCAGATAGGTACAGCTCAACCCAGGAAAGTCTACAGAAACCAGCAATGTAAGTGGAACAGCTATGAAGGAGAGAAAGTATCAGAATAGATACCAAGCCAGTTCTTTAATCCGTGAAGAAACTAACCTGAGTTTGAAGGACTAAGAACAATGCAATAGCTGCAATTTTAAAAGCAGGGGCTAAAGCTGCTAGCCTGTGCTGGTATGCCCTCCAAGTATTATTACCTTGAAGCTACTTCCTTGTTCTTAGTTGTTTTGTAAAAATAAAAGCTGCTAGCTGCCAAGTGGCTCTGAAGGATAAGCTCAAAATGTGTGAACTGCATCTAATCAATGCAGGTATCTGCAAAGTACTAGGAGCAGCAGCTCTGAGAGACAAAACCAGACCATTTGTCTCAGCACACTCTAGTATCTTCATATTAGGCCATTTTATTTCTCTTGAAAGGCAGTCCCATGCCTGATGTTTACTCCAGATGCATTGTCTTCTCCATCAGCCAAGATACAAATATATGATACATATGTATATCAACTTGTACATACATGTATATGCATACACACACAGGGTGTGCTTGCTACCTGCATGCAGCAGGTAGCTGTACAAGCACATCATAAATATTTATTTATGCTAATGGTAGCCAAGCAAGACTTTTGCCTTAGTTGTTAAACCTGATTACTAACTAAAAATTTATCTCCCTAAACAATTTGCCGTGAATACAATTGAAAAATATACAGCTTGGTTAATAGTTTTGTCTGTTTTACAAAAAAAAAAGTACACAATAATTAAGGTGATTTATTAACACTGGGCTACACTGTTTTAGGTGTTTTTAAGTCTATATTTTGCTATGTTCCTGCATTTCACTAGCATTTCTAACAGCCTTTCTTCTCTAAGGTACAAATCTTTTGGGTGATTATTTTAAAAGTTGCCACTGAGGTTTCAAAAAGAACAAGAACATTGAGCAACAGCAATGGAAAGGAAATTCTGCCATTCTGAGAAAAGAATGTCAAAAATTCTGAAGTCATTTTAGCTTGGCAGAAAATGATCATCTATTTCTTGGGCCATTTTTTACTGTTAATGGCCTAGAATTGTGCAATATCTTATTAGCTCATCAAGAGATAAATAGTGACAGCCAAGAAAAACAAGTTTATTTATGGTAATTTATGTGACATTTATGAGATGGAGAAGATACCAAAAATATTGAAGCTGCAAGCCAAGGTAAACCAAGTATTTCACAGCACAGTAATAAAATGAAACAAAGCAATATTAAGACATACATAGAGAGAGGTAAGAGAGGACAGAAGCAGAGGACTCTCAATGTGTCCTTTTTACTGAACCACAAAGTCTAACAGTCTTCTTTCCAGAATTTTTCAAAACTGCCCAGTCACCTGAATTAAAACAAGCTGTGAAACCTCCACCTCTTTCAGCAGTGCCAAAGACACGGAAAGAGAGCTCCTATAGGTATCTTCTTATTGTGCAGAAACAAAATTAAACTGATTACGTGACACTATAGTAATTTCTGTCAATAAACAGCCACCTTCTTGCATATCTCAGAAATTAAATCAGAAGTGGGCTTAAGAAAAGGTCTTCTTCAGCTGCAGGAAAATCAAAATGTTTGGTAAGAAGCAAAGTCTTTGCTGTGATAGAAGTTGTTCATATTGGAAATGTGTTCTGAGAAACACACCCTCTTGTAAGCTAAATCACAGTTTCTTGTAGAAGCCCACTGAGTCTATTTCTGACCAGCACCTCCCTCAGGAAGGACATTTTTCTCACCAACATGCAACCTGGATTGCAGTCAAGCCTTCACTTAAGAGATTACAGAGATGAGCTCTTTGTAACAGTCCCGTTTCCCTTCCTTTGGGGAAGGCAATGGCAGCAGTGAGCCAGATCCAACAATACCTACTAGTCAGTGTGCTGGAGAGCTTTTAAGCCTGCAGCTTGCCTTTGGAGCAGTGACAGAACACTGCTGCCTAACTCCAAACAGAAGCGAAGCACGTGCACTGATGGTGGCCGATCAAAGGAAGGTCTTCAGAAGCTGCTTCTGATTATTTGCAAGTCTACACCTGGCATCATCCTCTTTTGCCCATGTTCCCCATCAAGTCCCAGGGAGCCCTAGGGAGCCCTTTACCAAGACTTACACCTGTGATGGTTTTTATCAGGAGACCTGTAGAAATGGCACAGGAGTGATGGGCTACAACACCAGCAGACATCATGCAGATGGGACTCTTGCTCTCATTCAAGAAAAAAGGACTGAAAGCAGATGGTCAATGCAAAGTCTCAGGACAGTGCCAGACTGGTTCCCTGTGTCTGTGGGGTTATGTGAGCTCGAGCAAAGCCAATAGAGACAGGGTGTGAAGGATGATTACAGAAAATAATGCTGACGTTCACTGTGCAACTTACACAAGACAATGTCTATATAAGGTATGAGATGAAGACACTTCATTTGAAATAGCAGCTGTAATCACTTTTTCAGAGTTTATAAACTCCTGCTAGACAATTATTTTTTTTTTCAGCATCAGCATTGCTGCAGTCAGACCACCAAAGCATCACAGTCTGGACACAGAAAGAGATTATGGAACAACAGCAGAAAGCATGTGTTTGCTTGGGTACACATGGCTTTCAAAGGCAATTGACTCTGCTTACTGGGACCAATACACGGTGTTGGTGAATTCTTGGCTTCATCACTGTTCTTACTCAGAATGCTCATGCCCTGAAAAAACATGATTCACATTCAGCTACTTCCTCTTGAATCTGGATCCTGCCACTGTAATCCATGCTTGTGTCACCTTCAGAAGTAATCTTCTACCTTGAGTGTTGCAAAAAGATCAAGACAAAAACTGTGGCTGATTCATCACGTCGAGGTTCTCCCATTCAGAAGTGAACACAGAGAGCATATCCCATTATCTCTGTGGCCTGTATTAGGTTTCCCCCAGCCACAGAACTGAGTCAGGATTCTGGTCTTCTAATGTGCTCTGTCCAAGCTACCACAATGACAACTTGCAAGTACAGAAGGGAAACAGCAAGCTGAATTTTGACAGAAACAGATTAGAACCTGAAGTGTGCGACAACATTGCACAGGGTTTGTCAGAAGTCAGCTAATTGCAAGTTTCTTGGCATATAGAGCTGCCAGCTAGAAGGTTCAGCCACGTCCCGTACAGCCAACAGCAGAGACAGACATATAAATTAAAATTACTCCCTACATGATATTCTCTGAACCGTAAGTAATATAATAATCTCTTTTCCCTCCATCTCAAATCACTACTACTCTACATTAAAGGTAAATGCAAAAGCATCTGTCTTTATTTGCAGTCCTCATGATTTAAGGGAGAAATTTACTTGTCCAAACACGGACACCTTTCAGGCCTGTAGGATACCCTAGGTAAGGTAAGTCACTAGCCCAACACGAGAGGTGCACTTTGTGCAGCAACAGAAAGGATTTTTCTTTCAACAAAAGCAATTTTATTGCTCAAAGTGAGCCAATGTATGCAGAGCTGAATCCCAGGCCAGTGCCTCCTAATTCCAAGGCCAAACACAATTACTCAAATAATCCAAGTATTCTGGTTAACCTGTGTCCATTATTCTGGTTTAAACAGAATAATTTTACAAACATGAAATTCAAAGAAACCTTTTTTTCCTCATAAAAGCTGGCTCATTGGAAAAAGTAAGCAATGAAATTATCATCCAGAGAGGCATTTTTGGTTTTGTCTTTTCACTGGAAACATGTGGTGCCAAACTCAGTTCTCAGTTGCATGACTGGAGTCTGCAGTTACTGTGCCTGCATACATCGAGCCAGAACAGTTAGACCTGCAGAACAGCAGTGTGTTTACAATTCCAAATATTCCCACTGGGGATACGACATGTTTTCCTCAGTCAGCAAAACCCAGTTTGCTTGACCTGACCCTGCTCCTGCCCTGTTTCCCAAGCCTCAGTTAGCACATCACAGTCTTTCTTTTTAAGCACTGGGGCTGAAGAAGAGACTTTTATCCTTTGTAACTAACACTTCTCCTTGTCTCCCTTTCATAGAGCAGCACCAAAACTTCTCCAAAAAGCACATCAAAAGCCATCCAAAAGCCAAGACCTTTCCACTTCAGAGTAAGATACAAGCTTTGTGCAGCTATAAATTAAGTCACTGCCTGTCTCGTGAAGAGCCAACCATAGATTTACATCAACATGCCCATTCCTTTGAGAATTGCCAAGAGGCCTTGGGGAACTTGAGCCTTGGGCTGCTGCACTCTCCCAGTGATGCTTTGGGAGTGGTCTGTACCAGGCAGTGCTGCCTAGTGCAGGTCAGGGATGATGACACAAGCACTTCACAACAATCTTCAAATATGATTCTTTTACCAAGAACCTTAGCAGAGAAGATGCACGTTCAAACATTCTCTGAAGGCTATGGTTAAGTGTTAAGAAACCAATTGTTTTGACCTCAAAGATGCTCAATATTTTCTCTATTATTTTTTTCTTCTCACAACAGAAGAGAAGCAAATTGCTGCAGAGGAAAAAAAAAACATTTATTTTCATGAAGAAGAAGGGGTGAACATTTACCTGAGTAAAACTTTAGAAACTAAATTGCAAAAGACAAATTATATGGGTTCAAGATGTTCACACTTCAAGACAGAGCCCAACCATTAACTGGCATGCATAAGAAAACCTTTTGAAGATCATTACCAGATCCTGGTTGCTGTTTTGCCCAGACAATCTTGATTATTTACATGCCCCAGCCATTGAACAGCAATTGGCAACCAAAGCTGCTATTTGTCCTCATGCTTCCCACACTATAAAGTGGCTCCAACCACAACCCCACAGAGTGTGTGCATACATCAGAAGGTTTGTGAATTCTTAGTCTACAATGGTAGTCATACCTGCTGTACATTCTCAAATCATGCAGACCATTCATTTCAACCCTTACAGAAGCCCTGCTGCAGCAATTCAGAATGTGTACATTAATCTGCCTAAGATTTACAGCTGTCTGAACAAACTGTTTCAGCCTTATTATAAAATAAGACCTAAAACATATGCTCTGAAAAATATTCAGTATGTCATTCTACCTCAACTAACTATTTGAAGCTTACCTTTTGAAGCTGAGCAGAAATATATCTGTCATAAATTGTATTTTGAGAGCCTGAAATGGGCAGTGTCTATTGCACAGGACTCATCAGCACCTATTTTGCAGCATGTCCCAACTTGGTTAAAAGAACACCCAAAAAGTCTGGATTGTAGTTTTTATTTTCACTCTAACTGCTCAGACCCTTTAGTATAAACTTTCTTAATCAGCAGTACTTCTATACCATTCTGGAAAGGTTTGATGCTTCTGTTTGAACTTCTTCACTTTGCCATCTCGGCTAAGTACAGTTAGAGACTTCATGGAATAATGTTCTGGTTAAAAACAATGGATGTTAACCAACATAATACAGAATTCTAAGGACTTAAGGCTTCTGTTTCATCTGAGCTTCACACATGTATAATCTCTACTGTTTTTTCCCTTAGTTTATTACCCAAGCTCTGACTGGGAAATACTGTAATACAGTAACTGGGTGTCATAATGTCACTGAATAGTTTTCCAAATATTTGGCTGGACTTCTTGCCTGCCTTAAGTCTTAGAGATACTTCTATTTCTTGTTACCATTCCTTATAACATCTATACTACTGACAATGTTTGTGATCGATAATCGAGTGTAGGTCTATCCTAGAGCTATTTAACTCTGCAAATTGCTGAACTTTCCCCCTCTTCATGTTTAGCATTATTGTTTTGCTGACTTATATGGTTCAGTATAGCCTCAATTTTGTCTGTACTGCTTTCCTTTTACTATGTTGCCCTTGTCCATTTTTACAAGTAAATCCTGCTACCAAGGGGTAAGTGCAAAAGAGTCATGATGCTTAAGTGCTATGTAGTGTCAGCCAGCTGACTCATAAATGAAGCATGGAAGCATGACTGGCTCCCAAATGTCTGCAGATGCACAGCTCCCAAAGGATTAGTCTGTTAATTGTTTCCTACAATTGGAAGAACTTGTTCTTGTAACAGCAGCAAAATGCAAGAGCAGGTAATATGGAGCTTTTCCTTGTAACTGTGGACAATACAAAAGATGCAAAAGATGGCAAAAATTCTTACAAAGAAAAATTAAGAAGCAAGAAGGAAAATAATTGTGAAGACTCACCATGTATAATTCAAAACCAAGGACACTATTGTAAAAACAGACATGAAAACACAGCTTCTGCTGTGGGACAGAACTGACAATGTCACTTTTAAAGGGAAGTTGTATATTTTTCCTTTCTAAATGATATGCATCAGGCCTAACACCATGGAAAAGATGAGCTTCCCTCCACCAAAGGTAGTACAGTTATCTGTGTACCTGTCATGCTGTAGTAACTCTAAATTCCTAAGATAAGCCACAAAGACCTCATGTCACTTCAACCAAACTGGAAGACAAGCATTTCTTGGAAGTAAAACAAAGAATCAAGTCTATCTAGCCATCATCCAGTGAATTTATTATTATTCAAATATTTATTTTCTGTACATTTTCTTACCTTATATTCTGAACTGAGGAATTTAATGATTCATCTGGAACATTACTTGTTACAGCTGCTTGTCCTTCTGTGAGGGGCTGCAATGGCTGCATTACATGAACTGTCCGAAAAAGCTGAGTGGGCTGTACTGGCTGTGGAGATTGCATTGTCCTCAAAGCTTCTGAAGTCAAGCCAGGTGTCTGCTGCTGTACAACTTCTACTTGCTCCTTCAGCTTAGCAGGCTTCGAGTTTCCTGTTTTTACGACTGAGGCTGATCCTCCCTTTGTTCCTGCATTCGCAGACGCTCTAGTTCTGCTCGATTGGTTTCTGTTGGCCACAGCAGGTGAGAGCAGAGTTGAATCTGATGATTCAGTGCTAGGGCTGGCATCTTCATCATCAATATAGATGAGATCTTTTGGCATGTCTTTAAATTGATACACCAGGCGCTGACCTTCTACTTTAGCAAGGATTCCCCTTTGGTAATAGTATCTGTTTAAAGTGCACACACATCAAATTACACAGGTTTTCTGCCAAAAACAAAACAAAGCAACAAAACTCCCAGAAAATAAACACAGCACCAGCAAGTCAAAAACTTTTATGCGTCTAGTTTCTTCATTATAAAAAGTGACCAATTTAATAGTGTACTTTTTTCCTCAAACAACTTTTTTTTTTTTTACTGGTATTTTATGCCACCTTTTAACTTCAAACTTAGATAACTCTGAGGACAAAGAAAAGAACTCAATGACTTGGCAGATCTGCTATCAACTCACACTTTGTAAAAAAACTTTCAATTCTCCTTTTGACTCCTACGGTTCTTTCAGTAGTCTGAATTTGTGTTTGTTCACTAGTGAGCACAGGCAGACATTTTAGCTACAACAAAGTGAAAGAAACAGGGCAGGAGAGCCCTACTTCTGTTATGTTTACAAATTAGTAGGACAACTTGAAATTATGCAAGGGGAAATGAAAAAAAATGCATATGGCTCAGTTGGACAATTATCAGTCAGCTGATAAAACTGAAGCTCCATGGTTGTCTACTTATTTTGCACAGTTTTTTATGTATGAGAATACTCCCACCCTGACAGGCAGTGGCACACAATTCTATGTTTTAGAAATGTCTGTACACACAAGTTCAGAGAAGTGAAACCAGAACTGAATTCTAAAGCTGTATTTTCCATTGGAGATGGAATCGTGGGCAACAAGTAGAAATAACTTGATGAATAAACATGAATATTGGAGAGGTTTTTTCTGAAAATAGATTGAAATTTTGTGTAAAAGGTTTGCCCGACTTGAAATCTTCAGTCTCTTACTCATCTGTGTCTGACTGTGAAGATGCAGTTTTGCAGCAGTACTGAAAAAAGTCTATGCTGAAACTGAAGGTGACTGACTTGGAATTGAGGTTAGTGAGGGTTAATTTTAGTTAGCTAATTTATTTTGCTGAAATAACATTTTGATTTCCCAAACTAATAGAATACTAGATTTTTGTGTTATTCAAATTAGATGAGGCATATAATGCATACAAACATTAAAGCAACAAAAACAATCTACTATTAAAAATGCACATACCTGAGAGCTCTACCCATTGTTTCATAATTCATGTCAGGTTTGTTTTTGTGTTTTCCCCACAACCTGGACACAGCTTTGGAATCTACCAGTTTGAAAATGCCCTTCTCTCTTTGAGTCCATTTGATATACTTAGGACATGTTGCTTTGTCCTGGAGCAGTGCTAGTAAGAACTCCCAGAGATAAATTGTATTTCCTAGAATAAAAGAATTTCAGAAACAAAACAAAACAAACAAAAAACCAAACCAAACAAACAAACAAAAAAAACAAAGAAAAATTATTTGGCCATATTTTATTAATGATGCAAATAATCTTAAGAAGCTGGTATCTTTATAAAATACATTATAATAGATCATCAAGACTAGGAAATAGTGATGGAAGGACATGGGAAGAGAAGTTATTATATAATCTTGTGAGTTATCATAATCTAGGTGTCCAAATACCCCAGCCACTCTGTAACCTACAGCCAGTGTTGGACCACCAACATTAGACAGCATTAATCACCAATGTGCACATTTCCCTCCTGCCTAATCCAGTTACAGAAGCAGTCACTATTGCTTTACCTTGAAAAGGAACATGTTCAGTTCTACCCCCTAAAAATGCTGGAAATTAAGCTGTTGCTTAGATGCTTTGCGGAATCGAGGTGAGTGTTATAATCCTTTAAAAGGCTAAACAAAATCCTTGCCTTTAACAATGAGATTTATGCAGGGCAATCGGTGATATATGCTGAGGCAGGCAAACCTTCAACAACAAAGTACAGAAAAAGATAATTTTTTTTTAATACAGTGAGTGCTTGTGCTTGCTGGTAGACAACATTCAAATTTCATTTTACAAACAAGTGGGGACAAACACTTTTATACGAAAATCCATCACATCTGTTCGGTGTTTACCACATATAAAGAAAGAGTATTAAAATCACAGATGGTGAATACTTAAAACTAGCAAAAAATTTGCATTTTTTTTCCAAAACCACATTTAAAGAGTCTAAACTCATGCAACTAATGAGACCCTTTTTTCCTGCCTTTTTTTTAAGGCTTTTGGTGTTTGATGCTCTTTTGGGAATCTGAAGCTGCACATAAGCTTCTTAGTTGTTAGTCTGAGAAAGCAAGAAAAAACTTCTTGTATCACCTCCCACAAGTAGCTGTGCAAAACCAGCAAGGATAGCATGTGCTGAAGTTTCACAAAAAATGATGCCCAGCAGATCAGAAGGTGACAGGATCTCTTTTCATAGCTTCAATTTAGCCCAGCAGATTTTTTCAACTTTATGACCATTAGTCTGAACCTTATTCCAATAAGAGATCTCTTAAAAATTGAAATTCCTATAATACTATATTATAAACTATATTTAGCAAATATTCATCAAAGTCATCAGCACTGCCTATACAAAAATGTTAGCAGCTCCTTCAGCAGGTGGAAGCTTCAAAAATGAGCATTCCTAGAGAAAAAACACTGCCTTTGCAACAAATGTCTCCCAGCTTACATAAACCAGCCTCCCAGCCCTCAGATACCCCAAAACCAGACTGCTTAGGCAAGACACAACGTCAGGCAGGAGTGAGAGCATTCCCAGCCATTTACCACCTAATCCAGGGTGGTTTTGTTGTAGTCTAGACTAAAAATGCTCAACTGCATCAAGGCAACCTGAAAATTTGTAACTGCTTAGCCACTAAAAATCACTGTGAAAAAGACTGGCTGCAAAAAACAGGTTTGCTTCACTTACAGGCAGAATATTTAACCTCCTCTGAGTCACAGCAGAAAAAGAAATATGTGGAAAATTCAGTTTTCTCTATGCATCATATCATGTAATTGTATGGAGAGCTTGTAAATTTTAGCATGAAAGTTCTCCCTAGGTAACAGACAGGCAGCTCTTGTGATTTTCTGGCTGCTTCCCTGCCACGAATGGTCATATTACTATGCTTTTTACTTCAATTCTGCATTCCTAAAAATGCAAAACAAGTGGGTTTCATAACAAGTAGTGGTTTGAGGCAACATGGTCCATTTCATTCCCTCCAGAATTAGCAATTGTAACAATGGACAAATGTGAATTATGGAGTATCCTTGCTATCATTGACAGAACTATTAGACTCTTCTGCCTTTTCATTTTGTGGCTAGCTGCTTCCATATCTTCTATAATTTCATCTGAGCACCACTTGGATGTTCCTCTGATACTCCTTTCATTCTTACATAAAAATCAGGTTTTAATTAAAAAAAAATACAACAAGGCATATTTTAAATTGATGGCATTAACATGTAAAATATTTATTGACTGCCAACAGGTTTTTCTTCCTGTTATTGCAGAAAATACCTCTTCTAAAGAAAAAAACCCCCACATACTCATTTGTCAGAGTAGAGATTTTTCTGACCTCAAGAGTGTGTCATTCTTTTGCCACCAGTGTCCAGGACTGGCTAGGCTGCTGTCCTGGCAAGTATTGCATGCATGCAAGCACATCTGTGTCACATGCAGCAGGCCCTTGTGACACAGGGGAGGCTCATTTCCAGCTCCCACTGAGGGCAGCACAGCTCGCTGGGGCTGGGAATCAGCCTTCCCTTCAAACATCAGCCTGGGCACGGCTGCAGCGTTGGACCCCACAGCAAAGCAAGCCTTTTGTCACAGCTGTTGACAAAACTCACAGGCACTACTGAACAGCTCAGGCTGAGAAATTATTTATTGTATGTTATGTGGCATTTCTTTTTATTTCTACCTTTTAAATACAGAAGGAATTAAAGTATCCAACCCCCAAGTTTTCTGCCCAAGTGTTCAAACTGAGCTATAATTTTTTTAAAAATTCAGGACTTGGTACTTCCTGCTGCCAACTGGCAGGCTTGGTTAGCCTCGTGCAGAATTAGACACATACAGATGGAACACATTTGCAAAGATCATCTGTCAAAATAACCACAGCCTAAGAAGCATTAATATAATGCAAAGCAATCCCCAAGACTTCACTCAAAACACAGCAAACTCTGCAGGGATGTTGAAGAGTTTCCAAGAACCCTTGCAACTAAAGTGACAAATACATTCTTCTCCCAAGGAACTGAGTATTTCACCAAGAAAACTCATGTGCTCATCTTTTCCTTGCCTTGAGATGTTAACCACCCCTGAACACAAGACCTATGTTTGCATCACAAGTGAACTGGTGAATTTTTTCTTTTTCCAGAACACTCAGGAACTATGTTCTCCTAAACATTTTGGGGACAACTATTTGGACTTACCCTTTCCATCTTTGTTTTTCTTTTTCACAGATATATTTGGAGTTGTGGTAGGCGACTCAGAACGAGACGGTTTTGGTTTCTTCCCTGAAATAAATGATCAGTAAGTCAACAGCAACTTAAGGAAAAAAAAAAAATCAAAAACCTAAAAAGGGAAGAGATTTGTTTCTGCAATTCAAAAAAGATTAAATTTCTACTAAGTTGGGAACTTAGTTTTGTGCTGAACTCCTTTTTCCATGGCAGGATGGACCTCTTATACTCTTACTGTACTTCTAAAAAAAGACTACCCTATGCACTTTGCTGAAGTCCACGTACATTGGAAATTTCTGTGGCTATTTATGTACTCTTAAGAGCACTTGAAACAGACAAGATGAGAAAAATAAGCTATTAACTATATGTAAGGGCTTAAACAGGAAAAGCTGAATAAAATACAGAGCACCATCATGTACACTCATTGCCAAAATGGAAGGTCGGGACAAAACAAGCTCGTCTCCTTGTTTAATCTATTGCAAGTACACTGACAGCAGCAAGCTACACTGTCATCTCAAACAAACATTTTTTTCAGTCCTATTGTCTTTTACACCACTTTTACAGTGGCTGCAGGTAAAGGGAAGTAACTCGTTTATGAAAATCAGAAGAAACAGTAACAGGCTCTGAAAAAATACCAGGTTTTAAAGTCATAAGCAAGGTGACTTTCTGGTGAGGAAGACTAAAAGGAAGAATTTACATACAACTGATTACAAAAATGAAGAGCACTCATTTGAAAATGTTGAGAAATCAACTACTGACACAAAAGGGAACAAAAAAGCTAAGTCATGCCAAAATATTTTTCAATATAGAACCTTGAATCTATTATTTTATTAGTTCTCATTCCCTGCAATGGCAGCTTTTACAGGTGATGTAATTAATGAGAAACGTTCAGAACTTTCTTATTAAATAATAATTTATCTTATCAGGTTTTGCAGTGCCCCATTACTACACTGATGTTACTTATATTGTTACCTGTAATCTTTTGAGAGGTAGAATAGACTAAGCATACACAAGACTCAGAGAAACATTCAGACAGAACACTGCCATAGTTAAAAATCCAAAGGATTTTTTTCCTGCATTTATTGCACTTCAAAAGAGTTGATCTAAAGAGGCAAGACCAAAAGGTTTGTGCAATCCCATACACTTTAACTTTCCAGTTTTGGTTTTGTTTTGAGGGGCTGTTTTAGTAAGGAAACAGGTCTGCTGCAGAGCAAGAGTTTTTTACTAGCTCTGGAAAAAAAAACCAACAAACCAGCTCAGTGACAGCCTGCAGTATTTCCTTCATCTTCAACTTTCAGTATCTACAGAGAAATCATAAGAAACTTTGACTTAAGCACTCACATTTTGACATTAGCAATCTTGCTAAGTCCATCTTTATACTTTTTTTTTTTTTTTTCTTTTTTTTTTTTTTTTTGACAGTGCATGGGAAGGAGAGGCATGGGATAGCTAGTTGAGACAGCTATAGTGAGTAAATGAAACCTCTAATTTTCTTGCTTTCATCCAGACAGGATTCATGACTGAGAATGGGACACAAATGACACCCACTGTTTTGGCCAGTAATGTCCTTGATTTGAAAGAAGGTAGGAGGGAGGAAAACCTACAACACTGTTTTCTTAACATATCATGATATGAAAGGATAAAGAACTACTGGAGTACATTTTTAGCAACTTTTCTCCACTCACCACAGGAGGTTGCAGAAATGTCTATTTTACTTAAAATGTCCTAGATGTCATTCGCATGGATGAGCTTCTAAGGAACAAGAAGGCCCTCAGGGTAACTTTGGCTAAGTGCTTTCCCAGTTAGAGCTGTGGGAAGACTCTGTTGTCTCATTTCCCCTCTTGAACAGGTGCAAATGTAGCCATCAAGGAGTAGGGAGTGTTATTTTGATATCACTAATTTAGACATTATGTCTAAATGAGTTCAGTTCTTAAAAGGAAATTAAGTGGATGAGAGCTCAATTAGGTCAAGACTGAACTACACCTAGTCAGCTTCAGGAAACTTAAGTACTGATCCCATATAATGTATGCACTTCTGATTAGAGATAACCTAGGCTACTACATATGAATACGACTGCAACAGCAATTCTAGGCTTTCTTTCTTCAGCCTAGACTACTTCAGGACTCTGTAAGAAGTCATCCAAAATTAGAAACCAGTGAAGGATGTGAAACTTGTTTACAGAAATGTACTGCTGTTACTGCTGTATATCTGGGCTAGAGATACTTTATTTGGATAGTTTTAGACTACACTGTGAGCTGTAATCTGCAGGCACTGACTGATACCATCAAAAAACAGTTAACAGAGACACATCAGATATGTTTCCTTTGTTTAAAAGAAGATATTTTTTAAAAGGCTATTAAGCACTAGCATGCTTCCTCCTTTGCTTCAATAGAGCATGAATTTGTTGTTTTTTCAGAGTACATCACTACATCCCTTTTTAGGAGATAATTTTACAAAGAGGAAGGATAGAAAGAAGGAAAGAAAGACCTAAGCCTTACGTGGGCCTACCATAATTTTGGACAGTGTTTTCACTTTCCCATTTCCATGGCTGTAAAACACTTCCTGTTAGATATTCATGCTACAAATTAAGGTGACATTAGGCAGTGAAATGTTAATCCTGATTAAATATCTTATATCACACCAGAAAATGTAAAATCCATTTTCTTGCACTATTTTCAGTGAGTTTTGTTTAAAAAAATGCATGTACAAACAAAATAAATGACATATATCTAAAATATAATGTATTTAACAAAGGAAGTGAAACCAACATATTGCTTCTGGTGAATATTCTCTTGGAGGAGCTCTACTTGGCAGTGCCACTCTGGTCCAGTTAGCTGGCAATGCTCTACACTGTGAATCCCTGTAATTTTAGCTAATGGCTTATATATATATATATATATATGCTAGAAGTCTATAAAAGAAGTCTATAGAATCTATAAAAACTCTATAAAATCATGACTGATATGGACAAAATGATCATCATCCTTTGCCATGCCTCAGAACTGGCCAAAGAAGGGAAACAGTGTACTTAAAAAAAATAACTTACAAACAAACAAAACCCCAAAAGAATCCCACCCACCCACTGCACATTATCCCAAAGTGCACTATAAACTTCATCACATTTTGCAGCAATTTTTGTACAACAAATCCCCAGACATTTTGAAGTAACACTTCTACCTCACTCAGACCCTACCATCTACTTAACAAAGCCTTGAGTTCACTGAAAACTAGTACTTAACGAAACACTAAGCTCATGCATCTTTTCTAGCATTTTTTTTTTCCTAAAACAAATACACATTTTCTGTGAAGAAACTGGTTTTCTAACCTACAGCTAGGGAGGAGGAAGGAGTGGGAGTAAGCAGAAGCACAACACGAAAGAGTTGAAAGCATCAAACCAAAGAGGTTACATGTCTGGCAGACAGCAGCTCCTTGTTTTAACCCACACAGCAGCCAACATTAAAAAAGAAGAAGGGAAGAGAAGAACAAACAAAAACCCCCCAATTTAAAATCCTCTTACAGTTGGTTATCTCACAGTAGTGTGCACAGCCACAGTAGCTTCCCCAGCAGCACTTTTGGGGCAGCTGCTGGTAAAGTTCTCCTCCACTGCAGTTTCAGTTCAGCTTTCTCAGGGGAATCGAAGACTTCCAGACCCACACCCATCCCTGTGAGACCTTGTGACACACATGGGGCTCAGGAGGCTTCCCCAAGATCTTCACAGGCCAATACAGTCTCTCTCACACATAACAATTCCCAACATTTGGAATTAGCAGCAAAAGTAGCAGAAAAAATGCTCCTATTCCACGGGAGTATGGCTGGGTAGTAGAAGCCTTATTCTGGAAGGCTATTACACAGGGGAGCCTGTTAAAGTCCTCATATCTAGGATGAACCCCAGGATTAGTTCCAGAAACATAACCTCCTTTGTTTATTTTTCTTTTTATATTAATTTGTTACAAGAGCTTTTAACATCTATATGTACAGCATGACTCTCTTCCTGCAGACACCAGCTTCAGAGCCTCTAATGGGGTCCCTGCTGAAGCAGCATGGAAAAACAGGAGCAGAATGTCTGGCTAACACCACTTCATGACTCTGGCACAGCACTGACTGCAGTGGAACATCACCACACTATGTAAATGTAATCTACTACAAATGGGACTAACGCTTACTACAGCATGCAGCTATTTTATTAATAAGAAAATAATCAGTAATATTTAAGAAAAGCTAAAAATCCCTCCCCATTCTCATCCCCTATTCTGAACTGATCAAGTATCTTCAGCTGAAGCTAAATAAGAGCTAATGAAAATACTTCCAGATTCTCAGCAGCAAAAGCTCTATGGCTTGTATTGCAATTTTGCTCTGAAGAAGAAACTATAAATTGGAACAAGCAGAGATTCCTGTAGGATAAGCCATCGTTGCTACCTCTACAACATCATTAATCTAAACACCTGTACATGTGCTCACACTACACAAGAAGAAAATGCTTTCCCTGCATTTCTGGCTGAGCTCACTCAGTTATTTTGGCCTGACACCCAGAATGGTTCCAGACACCCACAAAGAAGCAACCACCTACTCTCCTGCTCCACACTGCTGTTCTCCAGTAGCATCTTACCTTTTTTCTTCTTTGGTTGTTCAAATTCTGGAGTCTCTGGTGACTCAGCATAAGGGTCTGGGGCTTGGTGAACTTCCACCACCTCAGGGATCCCATCAAGCGTGACTGACACGTGTGTGATAGGAGGCACCATTTCTTCCTCTTCAGGTGCACCAAACATAGTTGCTTAAGGGAAAGGGACAAAAGGAGTATTTTCACACAGCCATGAAGATTTTTAAAAGCTGGCTTTAGAGCAAAAACTCAAAAATAGAATAAAATCAAACTATGACACTTCAGTCTTTCAAGTAAGAGAAGACAAGTGCATAATTCCATCTATGTGCCGACATTTTACACAGAAGCAGAAGCACAACTAAAATAGAACAATTTAATGACAGAACGTACCCCACAAAAAGCACATTTATCTGCTGATCACACATTCATATTTAAGGCAATCTGTAAACATAAGTGTATATTCTTTTATCCTGACAACATAAACATCAAACAAACAAACAACCAAACAAAACACTGCAATCTAAACCATCCAACTTCATTCACACTTTCCCTCTGCAATTTTTGACTCTTTCCTTTCCTGTTCAGCTCTGGCATGGCAATGAAATCCTTCATTGCCTACAACACTGGATTTCTGATACCCAAACTATGTACATTCTATATATGTACATAGTACGTATCTGGAAATTACAAATAAAATCTTACCAATTCCATGCAACCATGCTGCAGTGAATCCCTCCTCCTTTCATAAATAAACCTGGCAAATACAGATTGGGTTTTTATAAAAAACTTACTCATTCTTTTTTCATCCAACATAGGATCAGGGGAGTCCATATTAAGAAGTGCTTCAGCAGCCTCAATTGTTTCCATTGTTTCATCTCCATTATGACAAGACGCCTCAACTAAAAGCAAGGGAGAAAAAAAATTTTAAGAAGCTACAAACTAGACTTAAAGCTTAACATGATATTTATTCGTATTTCATTCTCAGAAAAAAAAAAAAAAGAAAAAGAGCTAGAGATGGTCTGCTACTAGACATGTAGCAACAGATTAGCTGGGGAGAAAATGCACACTGCAATAATTTCATTTATTTAGTACAGAACATTTTTCAGATTGCATGTATTAAAAAACCCCCAAACAAACCCTGTGTTTCTGCCTCATCTTTCTAACCCCTCTCTTTGCTGACCAAGCACATGCAGTAAAACATAACACCCATGAATCTAAGAAATATCACTACCACAATATTCCAGAGATTATTATATAAAAACACAATATTGCTAGTTTCTTATGGTTCTCCAATATCTTATGCACAGAAAAACATGTGGATATGGCACTTGAAGACATGATTTAATGGTTAACATGGGGGGGGATCTGGGGTGACAGTAGGACTTGATGATCTGGAGGTCTTTTCCAACCCTAACAATTCTGTGGTTCTGTGAACATAAGTGAATTCCATAAATAAGAGATGCCCATCAAAACTATCCAGTCATTTAGCCTGGAGGAGAGACAAGTAAATATTCTACAAGTTCTATTAGAGACTATGTGATGTAAAGGTGTAGCTGAATCCTAAACCATTCAAATTCATGGGAATTACAGGTAGGTCTCACAGGGCAGGATCCAAGACCACACTGAAAAGCAAACATGAAACATGAAAAGCAATATAGAAGGTTGGCAAGCTTTTCAAAATTTTTGTCCTCTAGACAATTCCTCATCAGTCTCATCAGGGCAGCCATTAGATAAACCCAAAGCTCCTGAGCATTAATTATAATGCTTGAAGTACATGTTAAGGTCATCTGGGAGTACACAACAAAAAAAATCCAATAAAATACCATTTTGCAAAATAACAGCTATTCCAAAAAGATAATACTGGTTTAACGGGAAGAGTGTTTTACCAGATGATTTTTTTCAAAATAACTGTAGCATGAAAAATAACATTTTAACATTTATCATAAACATTTAAACATAAACATTAAAAACTGTTTAACACATCCTTTTAGAAATTACTGTTTGTTGAATGGAAATGATTGGGCCGAGCTTCCTTATCCTTTGATGTGAATTTGATGTAACATTGGGGAATTCACTTGCATCTATCAAAATGATAAAAAAGGCTGCATTAATATTCCCCTCTCTAGTACACCAAGAAATCTCAGTTACTTTCACAGGCTTTACACCCCCATCCCTGTTAAGCTTTGAGGAATTTTGGGGGCAGTCACATTAAAAAACCAAACAAAACCAAAAAACCACACTGACTGACAAAACAAGCAAACATACATGTTAAAACACAATATAATGACCTTGGAATATTTCTGCACACAAAAGCAAGAAATTTATGCCAGAATTTCTATATTTTAACCTTAAAAATATCACAGTAACAACAAAGTAACCAGTTGAATTAGCACTAAGCAATTACATAATTAAAAAAACAACCAACCAAAACCCCCTGGTTTCATCACAAATGTTTACAGCTTCAGCAATTGTATCATTATGAGAGAGCAAAGATGAATGCTGGCATCCACACATCAGCCCTACCTCTTCCACCCACTGTGATTTACAGAATCCTCCTTCTGGATTTTTCCTTGAGGACCTAGTGTAAGTGACTCAGACTAATGCAGAATAAAGTATACAGGTGTTGGGAACCCCTGATCCACACAGCAACTCACCCTGTTTTCTACAGGACCACCTCCACCCTATATCTGACAAAGACATTCAGACTGTTAAGGATCTGCACCTTCTGGCTGACACCTCCAGTCTTAAGAAATGAGAAACACAGAGCTGGGGGGGAGGATAGCATGAAGAGAAAGTGAGTATGGACTGTGGAACTGACCTTGGAAGCAAGAGAGGATAGCAAATCACTGACAATTTTGTCAGGCAGCTGACAGGCTCAGGAGCTCAGACCCAGGGCATCTCAGCCCCAAGAGCCAAACAGCATCTCTAGGGAATGCCTGTCCATCAGGATGGGACATCCCATTCAGTCTGTGACCATGTACACTCTTGGACTGGTGCTGGTGACTTGATGCTTCTGAATCTGAGTTTTATCTGGATGAGAACTTCCCATATCATCTACCAGCATTACCAAGACCTCAAGAAGGATGTCACATCATACAAATATAAATAAATGCACACAGCACTGCCAAAGCAGTTGTTCTGAGTTCTGACACTGTCTGAATGGACAGGAAGGTTAGCCTGCCGCGATCCAGCTCAGCCCAAGTCATGGAGCATGGCTGGCTTACTACATACAGTTTTAAAGCCAGCAGTGTACCCTCAGGTTCTCAGTTCTGCGGGCAGGGAGGAGAGAGCTGCTGCTGTCTGCTCTTTCCTCAGAGCGAGCTGCAGGAGGACCAAACCCACCTGCTGGCTTTCAGGCACTAAGGTGATGGAGCAGAGCCAATTCTTCACTCTGAATAATAGCAGGTGAGGAAGAGTCTAACAGCTTTACATCACTGTTATACCATATGGCTACAAGTTTACCATCCCTATCCAAGACTAATGAAAGAACTTATAATAGCCATATAAATAATGTAAACATAGAACTTGATAAAATTTGTTGTTCACAAAAAGTTTAAGCATGTTAAGGAAACTTCCCAGTCTGACCATTCATGAGACTCCCTGGCAGTCACACCCCAAGGCCAGAGACTGCCACTGCTGGGTCAAAGCCCCTTCACAGCGGGTGGCTCCTGTGACTGACGTGTCCCCCTTGGCTCCCCACACACCCATCCACAGTCATACCAGGTTTCCTCACTGGTTCAGCCCTGGGTTTCCCACAGCAGAGTCTCAGATGCCTCATTCCATAAAGCCATTTATTCACAGCACTGTAACACAGGAACAGACCAAGCCCAAGCTGGTGCCACCAAGGAGGACCCCAGCCAAGGAATCCCTAGGCTTTCATAGCCTCATGTCCGTCTGTGGGCAAGTCTCCTCTTCCTCTCTGTGTCCATCCACCCCATTGCTGCTGCTGTCACCTGTCTTCTTCTCTTTTCTTATCCAAAGACCAGGATTCCCAGCTTCTACAGTCTCTCTCACTGTTCATTTCCTGCCTGGCCCTGGTGTCCTTGGTTATCCCAAAGGTTGGCAGTTCACAGCCTCTTGTGTCTGGCTCCTACCCAGAGCTCAATCTGCATCTCACTCTGCAGCTTGCCAGCAGAGCTACCTGCACCAGATTATTCCTCTACAAGTAGCAGCACTATCTTTCCATCCACAAACACAGGATGGCAAAATTAAGTTTCTTAACCACTCCACTGCTCTTGCCAACACCCTTCAAGCATCTTCTGAGAAGATGACTTCACAAAGTGCTTTAAGACCAGTTAATACTTCCCTGCTGCTGAAAGAACGAAGGGTTGTGGTTTTTCCTCCCATCTCTGTCCCTGGTCCATGATCCAAACATTTGTCACTTGACACACGCCAGGCTTCATGCTTTTTTTATCACATAGTGAGACAACTGAGATTTATAAAATGTCTGAAAAGGTTTTGGGGGTATTGCTGGGTTAGCAAGTTGAATTACAAGAACTCAAGGTGTGGGACACCTCACAGAAAAAGTGGAGCACCACCTCTTTGTCCTTTTAACAGCAAGGTGCTCATTTGCATCCTTCAACATCAGACAGTGCTCAGAGATAACCAGCTCAGCTACCAAAGGCATCTCTTATTTTACCTTTTCTATAATGCTGCAGAATGGTATTGCAGTCACCGGCTGTTATGATACAGTCCCCGTTTTAAGAACTGGAATTAAATGGTTTATTTTTTTCTCTTTGCCAAAGTCAGAGCTGAAAAAATGGGGCAGTGGGGAGTGTAATATCTGCAAAGTATCAGGTTTCAAAGGTTATCTGAAATAGGCAGAAGCTTTTTTAAAAGAAGGAAAAAAGGAGAGGGGGAAGAAAATATTAGAAGACAAAAATGAAAAAGGGAAAAAGAGGCAGGGAAGAAAAAATGGGTAAGAAAAAAGGAAAAAGGGAGAATAAAAAGGGAGAAGAAGAGAAGGGGGGGAACCACACCTAAAAATATCTTCAGTTTTTTCTCAGGGTACTCTACAAGTTTTTGTTTATCTGAGCAAGCCACAAACATAAGCCTTTGTGTCTGCATGCCAACTTCTGCCCAGTTACTGCGAATCCAGGCTCCCTATGAATCAGCGTTAGCACAGGGCTTGCCCAAACACAGCGTTCTCTGAAATTATGCTTCATGTTGGAAGTTCCCCGCCTCAGTTCAAAGTCCTGCTTCCCCTACTCCTGTCTAGTGTCTTTTTTAAAATTTTTACACCACCTTGGGCAATGCTACCCCACTCCCATTGCTTCCCTGGTGGCTGGAAGCTCTGGAGAGTGGGCAACACAAGTCCTTGTTCAGGCTGAGATAAAGGCTGTGCTAGTCTGTGTTTAAATTCACTGCTGTGTTTAAATTCACTGCTGGTTTCTGGAGAGTGGGCAACACAAGTCCTTGTTCAGGCTGAGATAAAGGCTGTGCTAGTCATAGCTGTGTTTAAATTCACTGCTGGTTTTAGTAGAGACAAAACCAGGGACTGCAGAACCTCAAAATTATGTCAGAAGAAACCAGAAGTTGCTAAAAGAAGCGAGCCATTACACATGGACAGACCCCCTTTTGCAGAATAGCTGGCTGTTAAATTTAAGCACTTACATTTTAGTATCCACCCTTAGCTGATTGTTATCTGACACTGGAAAACTAAGTTTAAAAACACACGTATTTCAGGAGACCTGCAAATCACCATTTCTTTTTTAAATAAGGCCTTACAATTTGTAAAGAAAATTATCTCATTGAGGAGGTATATAAAAAAAATCCCTCTGGTTTTACCAGAGCTACAGGCAGCTGTGAATAATTTCTTTACAAAGTAACTGAAACCAAAACCTGGTTTTTTACAACCTGCATCTCATCAACTCACAATCCTCACAGATTAACACTATGAAGTTCAGTTTCTACCTAACTACTCTGGATTTCTTGGTAGCATCAGAAATGACCACCAAAGAAGCTGTGTTTGTGCAGGACTGCTAGAGCTTCACAAAAGGTACAAGGCAAATGGTACCAGACTTCAAAATGAACTGGTTATTAAGTACCATTATTGATCCATGAATATGCAGACTTCCATGCTCCCTATTCAGACCATGGCACAGGGTATCTAAATGCAAATTTTCTGTCCCTGCTCTCTCATCCCCTCCCCCCCAAACTGTCCCAGTGAAGCCACTTCTCTGATCCCATGAAAACAATGCCAGAACAGGTGAATGACAAAATGACAGACTTTGATTAATTGTGGTTTTCAATAAAAAAAACTCAGCAAACATGACAAAATTTAGAAAAATTATAACAAGAATGTAAAAAAAAAATGTTTTCAGGAATTACATAATCCAATTAGTTCCTCCCTCCTGTGCACCCTATATTCATAACTAGTCATATTAATAAGATATACAAAGTGTAGCAATTGTACATTCTGACAAGTTGGCCTAGAGTCCTTCTGCACAAAATATTAACCCCTGTATTTTTCAGCAAAAAAAATTTTCAATATTCCCTTTAGAGATAAAACTTCATTCAAAGCCAAATATTCCAATTAATTTTGTTAATTACCCTTTACTACATGATAGTTAATCATTTAAAATCCCATGACTGGCAACAACTGACTATAAAATTGCCATCGCAGTTCTTCCAGGGAAAAGTGCTTTTAAAGATGAGGGTGATAAGGTACGTCTGTCTATTCATTAAAAAAAAAAAATTTACAGCATGAGCATTAATATAGCTGAAAAGCTGATTGCTGTCCATGTCTCAGTAGGGCTTTATGTGCAACAGATGCTGTTCTTACAGCTTTCTCAAGTTATAATTTATAAGACAGGTCAATTAACAACATGTGATAGATGTGCTTTTGAAGGGCCGAAGCTACATCCTGTAGACGAAAAAACTTATCAGCGTGTACTATTCTGCAGATAGATCCCTAAAAACTGATTGCTTCAGTTTCATGAGGCTTATTGCTAATTTCTGTTAATCTAGGAGAAAAGAGAAGCCCAGTGGACAGCAGTCATAAAATAATACTGAAAAACTAGTCACTTTAAAAAACCTAAATCCTTCATATTAAGCAGTCATCGCTCAGTAATGTTTGGTCATAAATTATGGTGGTTTCAGTTTTGTTTGCTATTAACGTCAGTCTTATAAATATTTTAATGTGGAATTAGTACAGTCTTTATGATGTCTGATCCTCTCTCAAAGGCATAACATGGAAGTGACTGAAAAGACTGGTACTAACTTCAAAGAGCAAAACAACACATTTCACTGTTCAGAGCAAACAAAATCAAGAAGGAAACTTCAAAGAAGGCAGAAAAGAAAAAAAGCAGTTGAAAAATAGAGTAGGTGGGAAAATTCAGCTATAATTAGCCTCATTACAGAGGCAGTCTACAGCAAGCTGTACATGAACTAGAGTCTCTTCCACACAGCAGTCTTGCAGTTCAACTGGGCAGCTGTGGCTACAGCCATTGCTTGTCTGCAGTGGGCAGGGAGGTAACAGGAGCCTCCCTCCTCAGTGTCCTCTCATCTCCTGTAGGGTGCCTTCACACCTCTGGGCCCCAAATTCTGTCCCACTACAGTCAGGCTGGGTAGCTTCCTGCCAGAGGCCAAGGGCTGAGCTTTCCTTGTCCTGAGCAGGAGCTTTCCAGCCACAATGCTGGTCCTGGCTCGGCCTGCATTGATCTCCTTCCCCTTCTAAAGGGAATCCACAGCATGCACAGGATGGAGACTGTGAAACAGATAGTTCGTTATCATCTCCTCCACAACAATCATCTCTGTAAAGTGGCAGCTCTCAATTCTAAGGACTTTGCCTTTAAAGAAAACCAGATTTCTTGAACTATAATGGATGATGGGAACAATACCGTACTTGTCTGACTCCAAAGTATCCCAGAAACCCTTGGACACCATCAGTTACAAGGATTAAATATTTTCAGTTTCTGGCAGCAATTTGCAAACCCTTCTCAAGTGACCAGAAACAACCCAAAAAAAAAAAAAAAAAAAAAAAAAAAAAGGTTAACAAGGACATTCACAAAAGTGGAGTTTCACAATTACTCATGCATGTAAAAATTCACACACAATATATTACAGTGAATATGGATTCACAAAAATTATCTGCTATGAAATTCACACGGATGCATTAAGTGGTGCTTAAGTAACACACTGGGGAAATGCCAGCTGTAGTGTGAATAATTAATATGAATAGCTAGTTGGCAAGAGATCTCAACATGAAATACTGTTTGAGTATCGAAAACCTTCTTGAATAATAACCTAACTTATTTGTATGGTCACAGTCTGTTCACAGATAATTCACTACTATGAAAAACACTGAGAACAGCTCATGTCAATTTACTCTGTGAACTGTTCCTCATGTCAAGTTAATGTTGAGTTCTTGTTTTGCATTTGGTAGTAAAAGATTGTATCAGAGCAGGTCTTTGGAAATAATGTCAAAAGTATGAGTGAAACCAGCAAGCTGTCTCCATCCCTGGAGACAATCCAGGTGTGGACATAGTGGCTGAAAGAAAACTTCTCTATCCTGTCTTTGAGATTTTTCTGCAAAAGCACTTCAAATAGATACATTCACTGAGGGGTTGTTTTTAAAATATGTGACAGATTTTTGAGCTTTCCTCTTGGAAATTGGTTGATCTTTAAGGCTACCTTTTCTAACAGCATTTACAAAAAAACCCCTGTATTTAGGTGTGAATCATTACTAGAGTTCCAAAATTAATATTATGTTGAGTATACTTACACCAGTAAGCCATGCTAGCATGCACATTTCAATTTATAACTGTATACCCTCAGAAAGTTAAAAGCAGCATCTACTCAAGCTGCATATTCCTGCTTGTTGGTATATATGTTTACTTAGGAATGTACCACACGTTAATTAAAAGCAAACAAAACCTAGGAAGAACAAAGAAAAACCTTGTTGGTTCTCTGAGCAGGACTCTGCCTTAAACACTGTTGATGGATGAAACTTTTCACCATTATCAGCTGTGCAGCTGGGATTGGAAGCCACCTGCTAACAATATTAATGCTATTTTCTCTGTCTTGTACAGAATTAACAGCATTCAATACCACTATTCATTTTGCTCCCTGTTGCCCTTTGTCATTTAACTTTCTTCCTCCATTAGTCACAGCCACTTTGATACAAAGACACAGAGATGTCTTTGCACCAAGAGAGTGCAAAGCGGCACAGAGATGGTTTTATTGCCAACCTGTGAGGGTGATATCATCATCTTCTATGATTTGCTCTTCTGCAACATCCAGAGAGTTCTCAGTGATCATGTCACTAGGTTCATCCACGCAGGTTAAACCAGAGTAGTTATGTAGGAGTTCTGCACTAGGAACATGCTCCACGATGACAGCAGGGAAAATAGATGGATCACCAAGCTGGGGGGTAGAGAAAAAACCCACAAAATATTAGTTAGACTGCCTCCAATCTAGCCACTTAATGACTAATATTTCAACAGACCTGTACTAAACCACCTGGATATTAAACTGTCAGGACAGAGTACTAAAGATGATTTTTAGCACCTGAAAGCAAATAGCAGCAGTGTCCACCAGGAGCCAGAGGCTGAATATTGCTGTAGTATCTACTGCACTGGCTGTACTTCAGCACATAACACCAGACTTGCACGACACAGTTTTGCAGCATTAAAGCTGACAATACAGAGGAGTGGCACAGCACAGTAAGTGCTAAACTTTGCTGGCAATAATACTGGGTGAGCAACTTGCTGCAAACACCTTCACCTTTTGCTCTTCCCATCAAGCTGAGAGTGAAGGAGTCCTGTGGCTGTGAGGACTGGACAAAGCTCTCACAGGCACCAAATTCCCTGTGAGACACTAATTGAAAATCACCATTTTAGGGGACACTTGTTACAGAAGGAAGGGGTGTAACAGGTTTATGTATGTGCTGTAATACATTCCTTCTCTAATTCTTATGGCTTTAGTAATTTGATATTACTCACACCACACCCCCCTCACCACTTTCCTTCCAAAGTTTGCATTTAGACATCATCCTTTGGTCTTGATAGTCATTTTACACCAGATACAGAAGAAAAGATGCAGCTGGGAAACAGAAATCAAGCTGACTAGCAATAATAGCAAGTAGCACACTCTCTGAAAAGTCAGCCGCTCAACAGGAAGAGGTTTCAGCAAATAACATCTACCACAGACACTGTATTTTTCAAAGTGAATATTTTAAAATGTCATTTGCAGAAAGAAAGTCATAGCAGATTGATAGCAGAACAGGTTCAAAGAAAGTCTAGTGTAACTCTAAGGTTCCCTGACTACAAAAATAAAACACATTATGAATGTGTCAAGCTTAAAAACAAGAAAAAAACCTAAAAAGTTTCTAAAACATATTTCTGAGAAAACCAGTATATGTACATTTGGTTCCACCATCCACAAAAGAGCACAGATATGTATAGATCATAGAATCATAAAATGGTTGGAAGAAACTTTAAAATCATCTAGTTCCAATCCCCTGCCATGGACAGGGACACCTTCCACTACATCAGGTTGCTCGAAGTTCCACCCAGCCTAGTCTTAAACACTTCCAGGGATGGGAATCTGCAACTTTTCTGGGAAACCTGCTACAGTACCCTTCCACCCCCACAGTAAAGAACTTTTTCCCAATATCTAATCTAAACTGTCTTTTAAGTTTGAAGTCACTCCCACCTGTACTGCTACTATATGCTCTTGTAAATAGTCTCAATCTTTCCTGTAGGCTCCCTTCTGGTATTGGAAGAAAGATGAAGAAGTTTTTTTTAACCACAGAAGTTAAAAACCCAAGGGAAAAAACCAACTGTATGATTATGCCCTTGTTTAAGAATTACTCATCTCTCACTCCTGCCACTGCGCACACCGTCACCGACGGAAAATGGCAGCAGAGCTATCTGCTCAACCCAGACAACAGCTATGGCAGTAAGCCTCCCCTAGGGAAGAGTCTGGACCATAAGTACTGAACATAGAAAGTGCAATTACAAGTTCTAAAAGGCAGTAATTACCACTTTAAATTGCTCTGTGTTTTGTAAAAAATGCCTCAGCAAAAAGTGTGGTAAAGGGCAATCAGGAAAAAAAGAAGAACTAAAAACCAAAAATAGTATTTTAATGGGCTTCTATCATGGACAGTCTCCTAAACAAAAAAAAAATTCAACAAAACCAAAATTTTTAAAAAGACCCAACAAATAATGACCTATTCTACGAAACATGTTTCAAAAGAGAGCAATATGGTAGAAGATCAATAAAAACGAACAAAGTGCAGACCAGTTAAAGCTCTCTTGTGCAATCTTATCACCAGATGATAGGTGTATAACAAGTCACACAATGAGACAGCTGCTACCCCAGACCTTTGCGGGTGCCTCTAACCAATGCTGCATCGTGCTGGAGCTGAGAAACCAGAAATCATTGATGGCCAAGAGGTCCCTACTGCTCCTCAGAAAAAGTCATGCTCACATTTTGCATCCTATTTGTTTACTGATCCTAGCATCCTATTTGCTTCCAGGGAAGAATAAACAAATAGATTTGATTAAGTAAAAGCCACATCAATAAAAATGGATAAAGCACTGTTAAGAGAGAAGAAAAATAAAAAGCTACATGCATTTTAAAAATGTTTTTTTTCAACAATACATTCCATAAGCTACAAGGTGGATGGTCCATTACAGCCTCGTTCCTGAGATACAATTATGTTCTACAACTAGTTTAAATACCTCTGTTTCAGTAATATGCCACAATACATAACTTTTGGGATTTAAGTTACAGACAGCTGTGGTGCAGGCACTTGGACATGAGCTAGGAACCCCAAGTTTCCTTCCCAGCCAACAGACAGAAATGGCATTTCTAGGGCACAATTTCCCTGCCCAGTTTTAGGCTACAATAGGATGTCATGTCCTAAAACCACCTCTTTCTCTGCATTGACTATGAATAGTGGAGGCACTGGGGTGCTCGTTCCTGGTGGTGTAGGCAGCTGTGTCCTGCACACTCATCAGCAAGTGGCCAGCTTCCTCCTCCCCGCCACGTCTGCGCAGCGAGGCGCGCTCCTCGCCCCGCTTCTGCCCTTGCACCGGCTCAATAGCTGCAGTGTCTGCAGGCACAGATCGAGTTGCCTGTGCTCAAGATAAGCCTTACATTAGCTTCTTCTGGAGAAGAAAATTACTTTGGCTCAGCTCTGTCCTTCACTAATGACTGATGCTCACACCACTGGCTTGGCCTCTGAGAAGATGAGTTGTAGAAAAACGTTTCAGAATAATAAACAAAACAGATAAAATCAAGTGATTGTCACATGTTTTCTGATCAGTTTCTCAAAGCCCTATTTATATTACACCCAACTCACTTTGCTATGAAACCTAGTTACAAAAGCCCAAACATCCACATGTTTCTAAAATATGCTTCACTACTGACCAGAATGTTTCCTATGGTACTGAACTGTGCTGCTTCACACAGTTCCAAAGTACTTGGTTTGATACATATGATCAGATCTGAACTGCTCTGCCAGATTAAACTGTATTTTGACCATATCTAGAAACAATCATCATATACACAACTCTCTGATATGGTTGCTATGTCTGTCTGCAGGCAGAGAAACCCCCATGACAGGGCAATACCTCTTCATCTGAACTTGGTGCCGGACTACCAAGGAAGCTGCTGACACACTATGCTTCCAAAAGGCTGGAGATGAACAGAAATGCATTCACTCCTAGTGAGACACTTTAAATGTGCTTTTCTTTAACTTAATCACAGTTTTGAACTGGAAGAATCAGAGTAAATGTCACTTCTTGTGGCCTATTATTTTAAAACTATTGTTATAACCACTTTCAACTCAGTCCCTACAGTGGTAAAATGTATGGACTTTCCTTCCTGCCATGGTCATGAAAAGGAAAGGGAAGAACAAATTCTAATATGCTCCTATTGAGAAAAGCATTCACATAATTGGAAACCAATTTAATTTGAAATGCATTTTTGTGGAAGTGGCCATTACTTTTTAATACAGTATTTGCAGTTGGTTATGATTTCATTAACAAGCCTTTCATACAGTTTTAAAAGCTAATACTAATATACACAGATGTACACATGACTATTGTGAGGTAATGTTCTTGATTTCACTGAAGGCATCTGAATCCCAGTTGAGAGCCAATCTAAACCTTCCTCTTGCTCTGTTGTTTTGTAAGACAGAAAAATAACTGTACACATTTAGAACTGCAAAAGAGCCCTTTTTTTACTATGGCTCCCTTTTAATCTAGTGTGTAATGGGAATTACACACAGGGAAAACATTAAATTAAGAACTACAAGGTAGTGATTCAATTAACACAAATTAAATTACCTCTCTAATAGCAAGGTTGCAAAATGGTTTCTTTCAAATACAAACATCCCTCTATAAGCCCTAGCAAAAAGGAAGAGTGTAAACTATCCCAAAGTTTTTTTAAAAGTCCCAAATTAAAGTGTCAGCAATGATTTTCAAGAAGTAGATAAAGAGACCCGTAGAAGAACAATCTGTCTATTTTTAAATTTCTAGATGAAATATGACACCCTACTCCAGCAAAGCTTTGACTTGGCTTCAACCCATTTCCCATGTCTGGTGGACACATAAAGCAATTGAGCTACTGCTAAAACCTTCCCAAATCTTAAGACACCAAATCCCCGTAGACAGACCTTTACCAATTCAGAGGAATGCAAACTTCATACAGATCAAGTTCATAGAAAGTCCCATGAGCAGGTCCCTGAAAGCATTGGTTATATTCCACAGTCCCCTGAAAACTGAACCCCTTTAGTCTTTCTCTAAGGGCTAAAGGCAGCAATCTTCCTTTCTGCTCTCTAATTCTTTTAGTGTGTTTGACATGCTGGCAAGGTGTTTCTCTTTTTCTCTGAAAATTGTCTCATGAACTGTCACCAACTGACAGAAGATCAAAACACCATCCGGACCACAGAAATGGAAAATAAGGAAGGGGATTTCTTCTGCTTTGGAGGTACTGTCTTCTCATACTACAAGTCTTTAAGGATGACAACTTGTCCCAGGAATAAGGTGACTACCTTTTAACTGATGTGGAATAAATTTTGTGCGAGTGAGTAATGGGTGGGAAGAAATATATGCAATAGATAGTAGAAGGGAAAAACTACATGGGGAAAAAAAAAAGGAGAAAGCAACCTCAGGGGAAAAAACAACTCTTTTAAACCAAACAACAATATTCAGACTCACAATACAGATGGCCATTTATATTAAAAAAACAAACAAACAACCCTTCCCCCACCCCAAAAGAACAAACAAAACACCCCAAAAACCTAAATAGAACTAGGGGAAGTGACCTTAGTGACTAGAAAACAGCTTTTGAAGTTTTGCTTTGCTGACAGTCCCTGTGCAGAGGCAGCTTTTCCACTTTAAAGGTGCTCCCACTGCCAGCATCTGAGAAGGGACCAAATTGCACAGAGGGATGCTGCAGGCAGACATATGGGGCTCACTTTTTTGGGAAGACAACCTCACTACAGATTTCATATTTTCCTTAAAGTCTTCATAAAACTGCAAATGGATAAAGGGAATGAACCTTCTGCAGAAGCTGGAAATAGCCAAAAAAATGTAGACTTCCACCTTGACCAGGTGGCTTAATCTTTCTGAAGGCCCATGGAGATATCACGGAACATGGATGAGCAAAGGTAGGCTTGAGATGATGGTGCAGAAGTCATGACTCAATCTAAGGTCTCAAACCCCTCTTTATCAGAAGAAAGGAAGAGAGAAACAAATGCCAGAGGTACAGAAGGTCTTCAGGCACAGGTTACTACAAGCATCAGAGCCACCTGAGAGAGCACAGCCCGACATAGAGCAGTCATGCTGGGAACCATGTTAGCAATTTAATGGTTGTAATGATTCAACTTCTCCCTGCCACCATTTAAAGCTTCCTACTATGGATCTAGCCACTATGGCTTTTACTCAGTTTTTTAAATTAAGAATGTCCTGATCAAAAAGTCCACAAAGGACTAAATGAAAAGGCATTGAGAGAAGAACCTTCAGATAGGAAGAGAAGCAGGTTTAGGCAGAAGTGTTGACTCAGCCAAAGCCTGCAGAACTCCAACGCAGTTTTGTCTGTGCCATCATCCTCTGTCTCACAACAACAACAACAAAAGAATTCAAACAAACAAAACAAAAACACAGAAAAGAGGGGGGGAAAAAAGCAAACTCTCTATTTTAACTAGATTCCTGATATGTAGCAGAAGCCAGACAGGTTATCAGTAGCCTTAGCCCAAGCCACTTGTTCCCTTCTGAAAATTTCAAGGATATTTTCACTTCTTTTCTTCCTCACCACAGATCTACTATGTGATAAATGAGCCCTCCAAGAATAACAAAAAAATTAAAAATCATTATTTTCTAAACTGCAAAGAATAAAGCTGATAAGAGCGAGCCTTTCCCGTTCACACGGGTCCATGTGATTGAGCCCCTCCCATTGGCATCTGCCACTGAATGCTTACATTTGCAAATGAACTGTTCATAATTTATGGTTGTTTAACCAAGACTTAAAAAAAAAAAAAATAGAAAATAGCCATGAATTATGACTTTCCTGAAACACTGAGCATAGTTGCCACTTAGACCCTGAACCTCTCCCCACAGCTGTCCTATATCCCAAGAGTTCTTGGCACAAGAGAGCTCCAGGCAAAGCTTTGACAAGAGGAAAAGTACCAAAGTTCTTAAAATTCCAGCTTGTGGGGGCATTGCAAACATAATTATCAAAACATGAGTTAAATGGCACCTTTTGTATATAATGAAGATCTAAAAAAATGCTTTTGCCCAACACAGAGCTAATATTTTTGCAAAGTACATAAATTGTGCCGTCCATCCCTAAATACAACTAATTGAAGAACTTAAAGACTTTATGAGTAGCAATAGCACAAGTGTAGTAAGAAGCAGGTCAATCAAGTATAAGCAAGAAGCAGTCTTTTTGGGCTAATGTACTATGAGCCCTCAGCCAAACAAAACTTTGTTCCAGCTTCCCAGGTCTTCACCTGTGCAGGACTTCTCTTCTACAAATGGGCATTTAAGATTTAGCTTCAGGCAGCCAGCTAGCTGGCTACCTGCATCTTTGATATCTGAACTAAGTGAACCCAGTGATTTAAAAGGAGCTTGCATCTGACTGGAGCAATGGACTTCCTGCTATGCACCCTCTATCTCCAGCCTTTCACATCTTTGATTTCACCACCTTTCGGGTATGCTACAGAATCTTTTCTTAGATTTCATCCAGACCAGAATTTAGTGGGGTTATGAGATAAACATCAAGGCTGAGTTTGTTCTGAAGCTGGAGAAAGCTCTGCTTAGAAGGGTTTTACTGTCCTGTTGAGCACTCTTTAGTATTTTTAAAGTTTCTCAGGTGAGCATCTGAAGAAATTGCAAGAAGCAGAATGCATGGCTAAACGAAACAAAACCATATCTGCTCACACTACCCCTCCCAGGAACCACACTGAAGTAGCCCTCCCTACCTCAATTCTCCCATCTCCTATTGGCTTGTAAAGTAAAGACAGCAATTAACAACCAGCAGACGTAATAAGTAAGGCTCATTTTTAACTACGCTTGTGCAATTCCCATATCTAAATCCCCAGGCTACCACAAACTCTGGAAAAATACAGGGAAGGAAGTTACATTACTAATTCCACCCAAAACTGAGTTAGCACTTTAGGCAGACAACACTCAGTTCATTGAAATGATCGCATGACTCTGACAGCAGAAACAGGCCAGTGACCCAGCCAGATATCAGGCCATACAGAAAACCAGAGACAAGATCATAAAACAAAAAGCAGGGTATTTTTTTAAGAGAGAAGAATAAATGCTTTTTACATTAACAAAAAAGGAACAGTTTGTCATGGCACTTAGCCTTTTAAAAAATCTCAGACATCTCCTTTCTTGTTAATGAATGCAAGCTCTAATATTAACCACCAGCTACAGAGAAGCTGCATGATTTTTACAATAGAAATCCTACACTGAAGCTTCAGGACTCACAGGATGTGGTTTAAATAATCAACACCTAACTGAGAGTCTGCGTAGGTAGAAACAGACATATTTTCCCTGTAGTGTAAAAGAAACCAATGTAAATTACTTTCAAGCTTACTTCTGAATAACCAGCATGCAGTAAGACAATTTAGAAACTAATCTGTAAATAACAGATAGTGAGCAGGTACATACTGCCCCTTCCAGTCATCTGCAAGGTGACCATTACTTCTACTCAGAATTTTATCCTAGCACACTAGAGAAGTTGAAACTACTATAAAATACTGTAATTTTGATAATTCTACATCCCACATGCATGGATTCTACTGGCAAAAATCAGCAAAACAGGAAAAATGTTTTTGGAGGAGAATGTTTCTTCAATACTGCAGAGGTTATAACATTTCAACCAATTTCTGTTCCGTGCATGCAAGTTACAGGAAGCAACAGGAAGCTTTTGAAACGGCACAAAGATCTGCTGCAACAATAATGACCTCAATGTTTCCTTTTTGTGTTTTACACCACATTTTTTCCTTCTGTTTCATAATACTCCTAACACCAACTTGTACAAATATGGTTTCTTACACCATCCCATACCTGCTGCTCATCCTCCATGACGTTGCTGGCAAATTCAAACACAAGCTCATTCTGCTGTACAACTGCTGCCATAATAACGCATTCCCAGGTCTCAGCTCCACATACAAAGAAAAATATTCTTGAATGTGAAAGAACAGAAAGCTTCACTGAGGTCCAGCTGGGCAGAAAGGCAGGTTCACAAAAATGAATCGAGTATCAATGTTTGTGTTTCTTAGATCATCAGTGTTCCTGGGTTCTTCTCTTCTCAAAGCAAAACAAACCAAGGCAAATCCTTTCCTGAGTTGTTCTTCCCGCCTCAATAGCCTTTACCACTGTGGAGGGAAAAATAAAAAAATTATAATCAAAGAATTGTTACTTTAGCAATGTGAAACTGTAGCAGTGGCAATAAAAATTTCTATGTATTAAAACTGTTCTATCTACGTCCAAGGAAGTCAGACACTTTTGTGACTCCAAAGGTATTACTTTTACTGATTAATATATGAGAACTTTCATTACCTGAAACAAAACTGTTTCAGGAAATAAGACATCAGTTTCAAAGTGTTTCATATTAAAAGCATGAGACTAAGAAAATGTTATGAAAGTTAACAAAGAGAAAATCTATATTTTCATTTGATTCAGATATGCAGTTTTCACATTCATTAGTACCTCTCATCTTCACAGTTTATTCACAAGTAAAAATACAAAACTCAGACAGACCTACTCAGCTGTAGGATACCCCAAGTATATCACATTTCTTCTTTACACACAGTTCAAATTTAACAAAGTTGTTGTTTTGCAAGTAAAATGTTCTGGATCTTGAATCCCCGTGTCAAAATGATGAAACAAATTCTTTGTACAATCCAGAGAGTGCCCGCATTCCTACATGAAGCAGATCTTCAGCTTCATATTAAAAATGCACTGTAAATGTACCCTTATCTCTACCAGAGGCTCGCAAGCAGCCGGAAGGAAACAGCACTGACCACGTCACGGCAAATTAGAACTGTCAAAAAACTGCACAGTACAAAGAAAAAAAAAATCCCCAACTACTGAACGTAAACAGCTTGAGTGAAAGGATGCCTGCCCACAGCTCCCGTGTTGTTACTTACTCATCAGTGCCAAAGGTAAACTCGGCTAGGGTGAGCTGACCAAGAGGCTGCTGCACCACCTCTGGGGAAAGAGGCAAGCACAAAAAGAACTCTTCATATACAACTCAGGTGGCCCAGACATTAATTTAAAAATCTACCATTTCAAAAAAATAATGGGAGCAGGTGTCTAGAATTAGGAACCTAAGGAGTGTGTTGGTGCCTAGGAATTTAAATCAATACATTTTAAAAGAAGAAAAATGTGTGGTTCCTAGTATTTTGAGCAAAATTCTTGAAACTGCCTTCGATTAAGAGTTGCTGTGACAAAAGAATAAGGGGCAGAGGTGTAAGATGTACTGATCCAGAGTGAGACCCACAGGAAAATCAATGTCAGTGCCATTGGTGATGATTAGCATCTGCCTCTGTACAGGAGGTTTAACTTTCCCTTGTTTTTGCAGTAGGCTGAAACTCAAAAAAATTAACATCATCCTCCTCTCCCCAGTGCCAAGCAATTTAATTAGGGAGGATCATGTCAGAGACTCGTACTCCCTCACTCTAGGAAATGTAACAGCTGCTTTTCCTATAGAGGTTGTGGTATTCCCAAATTCCTAAGTAGTGATGGTAGAGCATTTAGGCATTTAAGTCACTAGATCCTACCCTTCTAAGAAATCAGGAAACCCAAGATTATGCAAAAAGGAGAACCTGCCCAACTTCCAAAGTGTGCCCTAATTAGCTGTTAAAAAGGTTTGTAAGATTAGCCACAACCTTAACTACAGAATATTTGCTTTAATGAGAGTTGCATGCATGAACAGAGAAGGAAGTGCTGTATGAACCATTTCAACCCCACGCTTGCCATTTTAGTGGTTGACTTGAATAGTTAACAAGGCTTTCTCCATACTTTGTCAGAGTTATGGCACTGAAAGCATTACATGCAACCATATAATCCCAAGTGACTTCCCTAAATCTAGTTATTTGGCCTTGCCTTTTAGAAGATGTGGATGCCATTAGGGAGTAGACACACATTGCCAGCATAGTGGGAGTAATCACAACTTGGCCCATCCTAGACTCCTATCATCCTGTGTACCAGCCTGAAAATGAAGTATACAGCTCTATAATATATAGTTTAATATTGCCTACAGACACCGATTCAAGTGGGTCAATCTATGCCAACAGGGATATACCAACTTTTTCAGAAGAGAAGACAGGTATGGAAATTTACATAGAGTAAACTTTACATAAAGTAACAGAAGTACACCTTCTATATTGGTTCCTGCTTAGGAATAAATTGTAACTATCCAACAAGATGAAATAATATTTTAAGTCACACCCTCTAATCACTGAAGAGCAACTTCACTGTAAAGGATCACAAGGCAAACAGGGAAACACAAGAACCTCCTCAGCTGTCCAAATGGAGACTTCTGTTTAAATGGAGGTTAAGCTAATTGTTCAGAGCCAGAATACTGCAATGGTTTATAATCACGGCCAGTACACTGACTGAAGCCACATGTATGAACAAAGGCTACAAGTTCTTAAGACGAAGTAACTTTCTAAGGTCAATAACAATTAATACAGTCAATGCAAAATCGGGACCAAGGACATGCTGGAGACACAGGCTACCCAGTAAGCTCCTAAATATAAGGAAAACTGGAGGTCAAGCTACCCTAAAAATTTTAAAAGCTCCCCACATGCACTGGGAGCTGACATTTTCTTCCATTAGTGCCAGGTTATTAATTATTCTGTAAAATATTAATATTTTACAGTAGATACTACAATACCAAAATGTACACTAAATGCATAAGATACAAAAGCTGTGGCGGTAAACTTACTAAAAGCCATAAAGAAATGTTTCCTTTTTATTTTAAAAAAGAAACAACAAAACTCTCAATGCAAAACTAATTATCCTGATTTAATATAATTTAAGAGACTGCAGCAGCATATTGCATTTTATCCACACAAACACTGCTTAAACCAGTCACACTATGCTAACATGAAACTCCTAATCGTCTGATACCACTGTAGGAATGGTCAGTCAAAAGCTGCTTTATGAGTTCTGCACTGTGATGATGCAGTGATGTGAGACTGTTCCTTCTCCCCTACGACCCAACCCCAAAACCACCAAGGGCTCTATAAATAAAGACAAGTGATACATTCTTTTTACAAAAGAAACATCTACCACAACATTAGTACCAAATCCAAAGAGAAGTGAGTGAACAAGCTTTAGTGAGCTTTTACATCTAACCTTATAAAGGTTAGGGACTCAGACTATTTGTGTTTGCAGGATATTTTTCATTACTTCTGTTGCAGTGTATAGTAACAGCGAATGATCTATTGGGCAACAACAGCACAGCAGAATAATGCAAGAGTGCTTTCCTTTAATCCATATTACTTTCTCTGCTATAAAGAAAACAAGAGCAGCTTTTCACAGAAGCCAGCAGAATTCTAAACCAGCTATATTTTCCTTCGCATCTATTTTTTTATAAACTGCGCTTTCATTATTTCAACTATCACAGGGTCCTGCTGTCTATAGGCTAACACAAACACAACTACTGTTTTTGCTATGTAATGCCACTTAGCCCCTGCCTGATTTTACATACATCTGCAAGTAGAAAATAAGTTATTTGCAAACAGCATAAAATGTGTAAATTCTATTCACATGCACAGTAAGCTTGACTACATACAAATAGTCCTAGGAGAAAGGGAACTCAATATATATTATCATAAAATTTACATCAAATTTTCAGAACCACGAAGGAAGTAAGGTTTTGCTTTCATTTTTACTAAGTGTTGTACAAATATATCATAAAAAGCAGCATTAAGACACAACAATATAAACAAACACCTTGATTTTAGTTAATCCTTGAAACAGAACTCAAATAATTTCAATCCCCCTGGAAACCCCTTCATCTACTGATTTCAACATCTAGAAACAAGCTCCTCAATCAGTCTGTCAAAAAGCATATTCAGCCAATCTAAGCTTTAGCACGTGCTATTCTGGTATCCCAGAAGGTGCACTGTAGGATTCTGTCCTAAACAGCAGCTAGACATCATAACTTTTTCCCCACCACTATTTACCATTTATACCTTTATATCCTAGCCCATTGAGGACTGAGCTAGTTCAACAAAACTTCTAAGAAATACCTCTAGAATCAACGTTTTTGGTCACAATGGTGAACCTATGAAGCCTATTGCAACTAGGCTTCATGTTGGAATCCACAAACTCTCCTTCAAATCCTGATAATATGAGCTAGTATAGGCCACACTACCTTGTCATTCAAGCAGTGTAATGCAGAACACCAAATAAAACAATGGCACCACACTGGAGCAGGTGTAGCAGACACCAAAGTACCAGGCAGAAACCGAAAAATTTGCTAAAGGTCAGCTACGAGCTTAGAAGACTCAAGTGTTGCTACTGAGAGCATCCCAGATGAGCTGAAAGATGCCTCCAGGAAGCTACTGGATCCAGTCCCATTTAAGATGACTGTAATCATCCTGTACTGCCTTTCTCATGAAATTAATAAGATCATTCATACATTTAAAATAAAAACCAGCTTAGTGCTTTAAGATTCAAGTGCAGATCTGAATTCTGAGTTACTGATGAAACAGTTCCACTCATTCAACACAGAGACAAATCACTTGAGATTGGAATTTCCCATTGATTTCCTAAGATGGTCTGTAGCATTAGCACTAGCCTAGAAATGTCAAAGCTGTGACTTAACAGAAATGTAAACTGAGCCCCCGCTTTCCCTACACCACCTTGGATACAGAGAAAAGAGGGGACTGAATGAGAGGAAAGGGAAGATTAAAGAAATCTGAACAAAAGGACTGAGAACCATCTCAGATGAGGTCAAACACATGGATGGTAACAACACCATTTCACTCAAATTTCCAACTCCATTCTACCAGCAGAGGTTAAGGATAGTTCAACCCAGAGTCAGTTCACCTTCTGAAGAGTCAACAAGTATCATCATAGAGTCAGGTTTTCTTAAAAAGGAGGGCAAAACTGAATAATATTGCAGTTCTTTTAATGCTGAAATCCCAGACCAACAATTATCTTTATATATAGTCCACACCAAGTATAAATGTTAACCGTTTAGTGTTCTGTGTCATTCTTCATGGACTAATTTTTACTATCCAGTAATACCACAATTTGCACAAGACAAGGGATTTGAAACATTTATTTAGACCCAGGGCATCTGCAATGATGAAATGACAAGAAGAACAAATTAATATATGTCATTGGCACAAAAAGTTTCTGAAGGCTCAGTCTTTCTACTGCTCACACAAAATAAAGGAGATAGAAAAACAACATGGTTAAGAGGGTAGAACTGAGGAAGGAAAGAAATTACATGAGGAACAGACTCGAGTCTTCTGAGAGCATCCATGCTGCCTAGGGCAAACTGTGCACAGGGCAGCTGATATAATAAAAGCCAACAGAGTGACCTTTGCTGAGCTTCCATTAAGGACAAAGAAATCATCAGTATCAATAAATCCCTGTTTTGCAGCCCGTCTGGAAACCACAGGCTCTCAGTGCATATACAGCAAGGAGGACAGAGAGTAAGAGGGTTTATCTGTTAAATGTAAACAAGTATAAAACCCCCAAACTGACACAAAATCCAGTCAATATCAAAGAAATTTAATTGAACCCACTTGACATAAAAACAGACGTTTACTCCAAAGAGGAAAAAACACAACTGCAAGCAACAAGCTCTTTGCCATCACAAAAAAAAATCACATTTTCATCTCTTTTTTTGTAACTACCTCTTTTAGCCTGAATATTTTAATTTGAGGCCAGATTCCTTTCCAGACTACTAACAGTAATGGCTCCACCACTGTTTACAGACTCCTCCACCCCTGAAAACCTTTTTCTTCCAATCTCCCATGCTCCCTTATATTTTTTCAAGTCACTTTTATTCAGCACATTTATGTAACACAGCTGTTGTACACAAACCCAGCAACCTGGCAGAGCACTGCTGGGAAAGCTGAAAAAAATTAAAGCATGGTTGAGGCTTTTTTTTCCTCTGTATCCTCTTCCACCAGCATGCTCAATGTGTCAAGGCAGCCTCAAATCAGTGTAGGTGTGTAGATATAGAGCACTCTAAGTAATTGATTTATGCTGCAGCAACAAATGATCAGCCTACCACAAACAGGCCAGTCCTCAAGAGCAACCTGAAAGATACTGAGGTGAGACAGGTTTTTCTACTGACACTCTTGAGATCCAAAAAAATCGTGCTTGAGCATCTGTTAAGAGCAAGCCTCCCTAATTTGACCAGGCAAGGAAAGGCCAGGCTGGGTTTTAGTTACCTCTCTGCAATGTTTGCTCTAGCAAAGTAGAGCCAACTCAACAGGAAAAGTTAGCTGACCTAAAGCAAGGGAGCAAGGACACTCCAGGGGGAATAGAGGGTCCAAATCCACCCTCCTGCTTCCCCATTCCTCCAACATGAAAATAACTGAATTTTGCATTTTCATAGACTGACTGCATAGTATAAGAAGAGGTTGAGGAGATGGTATGTGACCCATCCCTCACGATGGGACAACTCCACTCAGCTGTCCTCCCTAAATCATGTGAGAGATTGGACCTCCTTTCCTCCTTGCCTGCCAGCCCCCAGCTCTCCTTCCATCCCAATCAAAACTGTTTAGTGAATTCAAACACCATTTTGCAGCTGCCCAACTTTCAGCATATTAAACACCAAAAAGAGAAGAGCACAGTAAATTTTTAGAAGTGGTTAAGCCATCACCTGGCTACCCATACAGCTTTGAAACTTTTCAGATTGAATTTGGGTTACTGAAGCCTCAGGTCACAGATAAATCACTTATTTCAATTACAGTTAGATAAAAGCCACGTAATGTTGCTTCACAGCACAGCCCCTACTCTACGTGCCTGCAGGACACATGGAGCCAGGCACACACATCAGCTGCAGTTGCGTGAACACACTTTACATCCACGGGCACGTGCAGCACATATGCACCAAAGCATATGTATGAAATGTGTGCCCTTCTGCTGACTTGACTTTTAACTTCTGCTGCAGCTGTTTTGCCTACCAAAGATTAAAAAGCCCCCACAATCTCCCACATCTCTATACAACAAGGGATACACAAAAGTCCTCCTTCTCTGCTTCCAGTTCAGTCACCTCCACCCACTGCTGCTCATCAACACCCCAGTGCTGCTGGGAAAATATATAGTTTGAGCTTCTCCTCCTCACCCACTGAAAGTCAAACAAACAAGATGAACTGCCCCCCCACAAAAAAGGACAGTGTCCCCCAGGCAGTGCATGGGGACAGCACACAGTTTGCCAAGCCTGCAAGAACTCCAGAGTCTGTCTACCAGCCAGGGAATGGAGCAGCACCAACATCTCAGGGCAGTATGACCATCTTGGTCTTGGAAAGTTAACATCTGTGCATAAGCATTGTCAAAAAGGAGAGGGGGTGTAAGCCAGGCCTTCACCACCTGAAAAATGCTGGCCACAAGCACACCATCACACTGAGCTCCCTGGCAACCAACAGCATGACTGCCCATCTTTCTAAGAAGTCTCTGTAGGACTAACTAAAGGTCTCTTATCCTAACAAAACCATCAGGTTTTGTTATGTGGAATGTTTCTGAAAGCATGGCCTTTTGCAGTAATGTAATATGGATCCAAGGACCAGCTGAAAACATAACATTCATAGCAAAGACCTGCTTCTCCTCTTCCTACTGCAAAATGGTACACAAACACACTAATGTCCAGTAAATGCAGGGGCTGGGAAGTGTGGTTTGCTGGTCCAAAACTCTTGGCAGTCACTAACTTGGTCTGCCCCTTGATTCTGCCTTTTGTAGTTAATTCATCATATTGGTAGAGAAAGGAGAAAATCAGGTGATCATATTTCCCAGGGAGACATTCAATCAAGCCAACAAGCAACTAGTTTTGAAAGAATGAAAGAAAAGCAATTAAAAATGCATCAGCCTAGATGTACTTGTTCAAACTCCTTGCTACAGACACAACAGAAGTAAAAAGCTTAGGAAATTGTAAAATGTTTTAAAATCAGCTCAATGTAATTAGACCAAACCAGCCCCAATACATAAGGATTTCTTTTTAAACAATGGAAAAGACCTGTCTTAACACATGACAAATCTTCAGTAATGCAGATTACAATCACATGTCTCTTAATGCAGGATTTTGCTGTAATTTTATTCCTGTTAAACGCGCACTTTCAGATTTACATAGTCTCCATCAGAAATATAGTAATATATTAAACATTGCAAAACCAGAATAAATGGACTACAAGTTGGATATGACACTGCAAATGTCCACTTAGTCTAGCTCACCAAGTGGTAAGTGATACTAATTATGGAGAGAAAGGAAAACAAAAGATCTCTCATTACTTCCTCTCCTATAACAATTAGTATATGCTATTTTATCCAATAGTAAATTTGCAGGGAGCGGACTGGTATTATGTGTTGTAATAAGATAACCAAATTACCAGCATTAATAAGTAACATTAGCATCAAATATATCTTCCTATTTTTCACACTGCACAAAATGTCAAAAAGCTGTTTTTAAAAAAGATATCAAGAAAACAGTAAATTTATGAAATCCAAAATCGGGTTCAGAAATTTTTGCAAACCAAATGTATTATTCCAGTGACACAAAATAAATGTTTTAAAAGGCACCCTTAAGTGATTTCTTGCATTTAACAGCACCTTTTATGGAGCATTAAGACCATAAGCCTACAAGCATCTATAACAACAGAGCTGCAGATAAGTCAACTTTCATTGATTTCTAAGGGAAAGATCCCTTGGATCTTTCAGAAAGAGCTGAAGGGCTGAGCTCCAACACAGCTAAAACAGGATATGAGGATACCTGTAAAAGAGGGGTGGAGGGGGGAAGAACTGTTTGACCCTGAAAGATCTTGCTCTTTTGATTAACACATACACAGAGGAAAATGAAGTAGTGGCAGTGAAAGGAAGAAAGATCAGAGAAACTAAATATAATTGCTTTGGAAGGGTGCCAAACTTCACAAATTACCAGTTGCTAGTCTGTATCCAATACTGACATAAAACTGTCAATCGTTCTCTAAAAACCATTTTGCCCATAAATTAGTAGCACAGTCATTATTTTTAAATCACCTGCAGGTAGAAGTCAAGCTTACCAAAGAAAAACTGATGGCCAAAACCAATAACTTTCTTTTTAGCTGCACTATAAATAAGTGCTATATATATATATAAGAGGAAAACAAAAAAAAAAAAAAAAAAAGAGGACAGCAGAGATCAAGTTTAAGTTAAAAGTTTCTTACTCCAGGCAACCTCTTCCAGCCAAGCACCAGTAATTCTAGATCAGGGAGTTAAATTCCCACAGGACTTTTTCAGCAAAAGTTGCTACAGGACCCAGCTCAGCAAAAACTCCATTACAACTTCTGCAACACAGATTTTTAGCATTCTGTGGATTTTGTATTGCAATTAATTTTTTAAAAACTCTTCTAACTGGACTGTCAAGCACAACAAACAAAATATTTTAATAAGTTCAAAATTACTCTCTGACACAGCCATAGAAGTGCTGTGTTATTTGCATTTCTGCGTTTAAGTACTTGAGCAGTTTCAGAAATCTGAATTTAATGGGTGTGCACCAGCTAGAAAGGGGCACAAACTAATCCACACAGAACCCGCTGAGGCCTCCCCTTTCCCAAACTCACAGACTTGGACTTCAAGCCTCAGTTTGGTACTTCATTCTTGTCACCAGTGTTTATGTTGAAGGCTGCATTCAGCAAGTGCCAGTTTGAGAAATATAAAGGGTCTTACCTTTGCCGTGTCTTTAAAAAAGCTGTAAGAATACAGAGCAGATTAGGCCATGTTTGCCTCTCATTTGCTGTCAGCTGTCAGCAAAAAGAACAGTCAAAAGCCTCTGGAGCAGGCTGGTATTAGTCAGCTAGACTTGAATTTCCAGTTCTTTTACATTGCTGTCTATTTTCCTCCATTAGGTTAGCCTGTCCTACCCTGGTATCAGATTACAGGGAGCCAACATTTATAGCACCTTGCAAAACAGTGGAATATATCACATACCTAAGTCTGCCTATACCTGCTGCCCTCAATGCTTAACCCTTTCTACTAACAGGAGAAACATTTATTCTGAGTTAGACTGTATCACCTACGAAACATTTGCAGCAGAGGAGTCGTTTTTCCTTCTTACCTCACAGCTAAATGATGGAGTGAGATTTCATTTTAGGAACTGTGGAACACAGGCAGGCTACACCAAGAACAGAGGCTCCAAGATGCCCCCAAGAACAAACCTGCACCTGCAGACCCTACCTCCAACAAGAGCCCTGATCTGGAAGCACTTGTTGCTTAAGTAAGCAGGTCTGAGAAACCCCAGCCCCCATTCTGGGTTCAAGATGATGTGATTACACTGATTCCTTGCCTCCCCTCAGCCCTGTTGCTAGAGCAGGAGGCAGGCAGGCGTGTTCTCAGCACGGAACCAGAATGGCACAAGGAGGAGGTGTTTCCAGCCCACGGCTCTCCCAGCAACACCGGCTTCCTTCTGCCCAGCCAGGATGTGCTGCTGCCCTGGCCTTGGCTGTTCCACCATCTCCCTGATGGCTTTTAGCCCAACTTCCCTTTCTGGAAGGTGTCCTGCTAACCCTATTCTCACAGACTAGGGCCTACAATTTAGACAGTGGCAAGTCAGATCCTGCAATGCTGAAACAAAAGGAGCAGCATCCCATGGCCACCAGCTGCAATGGTAGTGCTTCAGAGGACTACACAAGCTATTTTGTGATGTATGATTGGTACCTTAGCTTTCCTACATGCTTATCATGCATCTTGGACTTAAACAGAGTTTTAACAAATGAATATGTATATTCTTACAACTCATCCAGAGTTGTTCAGGCATCCTCCTTCTTGGGACCAGTGGTGCACGTTGTTAAAGCTGAGAATATAGGGCGATAGACCATTACAATCTTACGAGCAAGCTAATTCAAGAGAGCAGAGATGAAACACACAAGAAGAGCTTTTAATTACATGCTGCTTTAACTTAAATCTTTACTTAAGTAACTTTTACTCCTTCAGATAAGAATCACAGACACAGTCAAGGCAAAGCAAAAAAAAGAAAAAGCCTAAGAGGACTTGTAATGAGAACCAGTACAGCCCATACCACAAAGCACGACAACTAACTTATCTGTAAGCTGCTCTAACTCAGCACTAGACAAGCATTTTGGTCTTTGAGAGATTCTACTTATTTAGAAGAACACTTTTATTTATATTTAAGTTAGCACTGTGGTTAACAATCACAGATGAGTAAAATATAGGTACATATTTCAGTCTTATTTATAAGGCTTATCAGTTAAAACATGTTTTTGCAAACCATGCCTGAAGCTTTTTTAATCTATTTGCCACAAAGATCCTCATTTACCTTTACCAATAAATATAAGAAATTAAGTACTCAGGTGAGCATTTCCAATGGTTATACCACAGGAATTAATCAGTGAGAACTTTTGCACCAGGCAAGAAGTCACCTGCTTTCCCCAGCCTGTAACCAGTCAGAGCACATATACAGTGTCCCAACATACACCTTCTCTAAACATCCCCAAAGGTCCATTTTGTCACCCATTCAGCCACAGCAATTGACATTACTTATTTTCAGAAGTTTTTTCTGAAATAGTTCGATAAGTGAACTAAGGCAAGTAGTATTCTGAATTTTTTGGTTTTAAAGGTTTGGAGAGTCCAACACTAGTCCTAACACAGGCAGGGATTTACTCATGAGGTTGGGACGGGAGAGACAAATCTCCATCAGAATATCTCTTGGAAAAATTAAGGCACATCTCCTACTGTCAAAATCACAAAGCTGATACTTGCACTGAGCTTTCATATAGATTCAAAAAAACCCAAAAAGCAACAAAAGATGCCCAACCCAAGAAAATGCGACACCTCCTAACATCTCACAAGCAGAATTACTTAATTCAAAAGTCTGTAGAAATGGCAATGAAAGATAATTTAAGAGGTGCAAAGTACCAAACCACACCTACAGTCAGGCAGACTGATAAGGAACAGCTGCACACAGGGAAGTCAGAGCCCTCAGTCAGACTTCTGAACTCCCTCCCACTAACCTCCAAGTCTGGGGTAGCCTTTTTCACTATTTGTCTTTTCTGGAGTTTTTTAGCACAAGAACATTCAACTTAATTTTTGGCTTAAACAGGTTTTTTTACAGTAGCTCAGACAGCATTTGTGTAGGCCAGAGTTGACCTGGTCTGTTAAACAAGACCAAAACAAACCACATCTTTAAGAGAATCTCCCAAGCAAGACATTTGTTACACCTTTCTGAGGTGAAATCTTATGTCAGATTTCCAATGTATTGTAATTTACAAATCACTGTAGCTGCAACTCATGTGCCATCTAAAGCCTAACAAAAAAAATCTGAAATTTATTGAAAATTATAGACTGAGGGACATAAGCTTTTAAATTCCCAGGTAGAAGGGTAAAGGCTAATTTGGGTTGGAAGGCTGTAACTGCGTATTTTCCCTCAGCATGAGTCACAGCTCTGAACTGGGACGTGCTTTCTGCATGGAAAATTTGTACCGGTGTCACAGCTCACCAAAGAGAAAGACAAGAAGGAACAAAATACTCCAGATATGCTAAAGTAAAAAACAATAGGTAAGATCTGCACCAGGCAGGAAAGGGAACAAAGTCACCTGCTGACCAGTTTGCTCTGAACTCAAGAAATACTTTCAAAACATTAGCTTAAAATTGAACTTGAGATTGGATACAACTTTAAGAAAGTACCTACATACACACAGCACTGAGATATGGAGGGAGGGACATGGTCTTGGTTAGAAAATGTGAGTATTACATAGCCAGAGGGACTTCAAAAAACAAAACAAAGAAAAAAAAAAACCAAACCAACAAAACCCAGACCTTAGGCTCTTGCTGTAACTTGTTTGGTACACAAACCACCTTGTTACTAGACAGCCAACTACTTATGGGTGTGGAGCACATAGCACAAAGAGTTCTATGTGCAGGTTATACCAATAATCTCAGTGTAGAACACACTGAGTATCTCCCCACTGTATGTGTTAAAAAGCAACACAATTCATTTGTCTCTACACCTTCCAGAGATGACTCCTTCATCCCTGCAGAGAAGCTGCAGGTTTGAGTTTTTTATCTCCAGCCTCGGTCATCATCTTCCTTCTTTCTCCCTACTAGCATCTTCAGCACTAATCACTTGTTATGCTTTAAGAATAACATTTTGAGAGGTAAATGTTTCTACACTGTTCTTATTTCCCTCTTGCATACGTTTGTCTCATTTCAGCCAGCTTTTAAAAGGTAATCATTACCTTTCAGGTTCCAAGACAGAAATTCACTGAATTGTGCTATTTTCACAGAGTTACAGATCTGTGGACTCCCAGGAAACAGAGCAAAGGGGCAGAACCATATCCCTCACCCTGCTGGCCACATTGCTTTTAATGCAGTCCAGGATGCAATTGGCTTTTGGGGCTGCAAGCACATGTTGTTGGGTCATGTCCAGCTTTTCATCCACCAGTCCTTGGACTTGGAGCATGATGATGTCTTTGCTTCTTAATCCTGCACAGTAAGAGTCCACCAAATGCCTTTTTAAAAACAATGCCCTTCACTTATTTGTTCAATATTGCCCTTCCCCAAAAGCTGATGCTGGGTTAAGTCAATGAGGTACTGAAGGCTGCCTGAATTGGAGAAGCAGCATTAACAGTATGAAGAATACAGACGTATCTGCTGTACTGAACATCTATCCAGGACATAAAATGTTACAGACCCAAGTAATTTAAGTCTGAAGAAAAAAAAAATCTTCGTTAAAGAATCAAGTGGAGAATATCTAAAATCATGCCTTTAAAAACTCCTCAAGCTGAGAGCTGCTTACACAGCTGTAGTGGAGAAGAACATTCACTCAAGACATAATTAAAAGTTAGCTTTTTGGGCCTTTAAGGTCCCAATTTTAATGCACTCTGAAATGCAATATAGTCATTCCAGTTATCCTAAAAATGCATATTCTTCATGATGTTTAGCATCATTACAATAATAAATACATTAACTTGCAGCTATGCAGAATAAGACAAACTATTCCCATGCCATTTGTACATTTTTCTTTTTACAGATCAGTGTAGCCTAAATTCATGTTCTAAAGTATTTGCATGGGGTGGGATTAAGAAGGGAGACTATTAGTCTGGGGAATTTCAAACTACTGAACTTGGCTATTAAGAGAATAAAAATTATCTTCTGATTTGTTATTAGACTAACAATTCCCACCATGGAGTTTCAAACAGTGACACAGCACAACTTAAAGACCAACAAGATTAAAATAAAAAAGCAAGAATATTTTTCTTAAGAGTGTTATGGAAAAGGAACAGGGTCTGCAAAGGTCCCTCCAGGGAAGGCAGTGTCTGGACAGGCCAGTATTTCTCATTTCGTAATGTCTGGGGAAGTGTACACTGAAGCCTAAGTCACTCCTATATGAGCACACACCTGCTCCTGGGAGACACAGAAATTCACTGCTAATGAAATGAACTTGACACAGAATTTATGAGTGTTGCATGAAAACACCTACAGAATCAGTGTTCTCTGGAAACTTTCAGAGCTCCCACCAACCAGGTGAAGAGAAATTCAAGCCTCACTTCTTCCTCATTTCATCATTCAAGTTCCCTTGTCTTTTGCAGAACTAAATAAGGCATCAGAGGTGGCTGCTGCACAAGTGCCTGTGCCATCCAGCTGCAGCCCTCACCACTGGGCTCTGTGAGCCAGCCTGATTCCCCAGCTGTGGCGGGAAGCACGGCAGCAGGCAGATTTGGGGGCGAACCAAATCACCCAGGGAAAACATAAAATCACCCCCTCACCTTGTGCTGAGTCGTGTGCCCAACTTGGTCTCAGCCTGGAAAAGGAAGCAGCACAATCTCACCACAGCCAGTGGCTCACAAACCTGGAGACCTCTTTCTACCTCCCCTTGGCTCTGCAGAGTGAGTAATACAGATACTTCAGCATGCATTTGTCCCCCTCTTTCAAGCATTGTCTGAATGGGGCAACTGCACAAGTCCACTCATGCTTCCCAAAAGAGAAACCTTAACAGTGTCATGCACAGAAGGGGAATTGAGGCGACTTATTTCTCCTACAGCAGCTCTTCCCCACTTTAACCCACAAGGATAAGATAGTTCCTACCTTTCCTTCATTCTAAGAACCTCTAAGACTTCCATAAGAAAGGACTAAGATTGCTTTAAGTTTTCCATATAACGAATGGGAGCAAAGGTAGGTTACAGCTCCTGAAGATGAAAGATGGTCTTTCCTTAGGTCACATCTGACTTCTCTAAATTATCAGGAGTTGATGCAGGCTCCAATGCAAAGAACCAGAAAATGGTTTGGATTGGAAAGGACCTTTGAACATCATTGAAGTCCAACTCCAATGCCAGAAGCAGGGACATCCATCACTAGATCACATTGCTCACGGCACCATCCAACCTAAGCTTTCAGGGATCCACAACTTCTCTGAGCAGCCTCTACCAGTGCTTCCCCACCCTCATTGTCAAAAATGTCTTCCTTATGCCCAACCTAAATCTATGCTCTTTCAGTCAGAAACCATTGTCTCTTTTCCTGGCACTACAGGACTTGGTAAAACATCTCTATCCTTCTTAAAAGTCCCATCTATACACTGAAAGGCTGCAACAAGATCTCCCTGGAGTCTTTTTTCTGTGCTGAATAACTCTCTTAGACTTTCTTCACAGGATAACTGCTCCAGCCCTCTGACAATTTTCATTTAGGTCTCTGGGAAAACAAACATTCCAGCTTTTCTTGCAGCACCACAGCCTCATCATGCAAGAAGCTCCTCAGCAGACATCATCTCTGTTATGAAAACACGCAAATTATCGTAGGAACCAGAGGCAGAATTTTTTTTGTATCACTTCTAACCTACCCTTTCCTCTCCCAGTAGAACATTCAACCCATACAGAGTCAGGAGGGAAAAAAAAAAAAAAAAAAAAAAAAAAAAAAAAAAAAAAAAAAAAGAAACAAAAAACGAAAAGAAGAAAAAAAGAGATGAAAAAATAACAACTCACTAAATACCACAAAACAAACAAAACCCAAAGAAAAAAAGGAAAGAAAAAAAAACACCCAATGAAACAAACAAAAAACTATACAAAACACCCCACAATAAAGAACTAAAGAAACCACAACCAAACAAGAAAAGCCCCCCCAAAAAAAGCAAAAGAAGAAAACACAAGGGAAAGCTGAGTGGCAGATGGAAGATTAAGTAGTACAATAAACAAGGTAATACAAAGACAGGCTGCTTTACATAGTTTCTAATCCATCCTTTAATTTATCCTCCACCCTCCTTTCTTTTTTTCATTTCTGTTGTCTAACATTTCATCTGCTTCTGTGAAGTCTCAGTAGTTTACTGTGACCATACATACAATGAAATAATATCAGAATTGTGTGGGGGTGGGTAAAAACCCCAAATCGATGCCTTTTTTCAAGATGCCATACACTTCAAGCAGTTTTGTGGGTGTTTTACTATGTGTTCCCCTCAGGGGTTGTTGCCTTGTTTGTACCTTTCCTTTCTCAAACATGACAGTACTGAGAACAGTGCTCAAAACCTGAAAGGGAGAAAGGCCAGCAGAATCATCCTGTCGCTGTGAAAGACTTCCAGTGCAGCTATGTTAGAAATGTGAGAGCTGGTGCCTTTCACAGAGGCAAAATGCCGAGTTTTGCCCTTGTGGTGCTGGCTCCTGGCCCTGCAGACACCCGGGGGACCAGGAGCTCAGAGCGGTGCCTGCCTGAGTGCAGCTCTCAAAACCTCTCATGCGAGCTGCCATGCAGAGCGCCCCATAGCCCAGCGCAAGGCAGGAGAAAAAAAACCCTAAACCAACAGCAAAAAAAATCCCCAAACCCCTTATCCATCCAGTCTCACTGCCTCTACAATCTTTCTACTCTTCCCCACCCTGAGGAATGTGACCCTCTGGCTGAGACCCTATATTTTAAAGAGCATATAGTACAGAATCCTTTTATCACATGGCAAAGACATCCCTACTCAATGCTGGCCAGTCAACAAACATACAGTTTAAGAGAAAAAAAAACCAATATTCTGGGAGCTGTGCTATCACACGAGGAAGAAAAGATCACCAAATGAGACAAAAAGGCTGAAATGTATGCACAGTTTCAGTTCTAAAATAATTTTGATGTGCAGACTACTCAGTTCTCTAAAATCTGGTGCTGGGGTAGATAGTACTAGAATTCTAGTTTCAGTAAATTAATTATGTTGCAATAACATCCATATCTTCAGAAATCATGCAACCTACATTAAAAAAATTTCATCATTTACAATAGAAGTTTTATGAGCTTTTTCTGTGCATTTCTAAAAAGCTGTTTAACTGACAGCCAGAGAGGTCTCCAAACCACAAGTGTATTCCGATGAAAAAATTAATAATTAAAAAGAAAAAAAAAACACTCAGAAGATCACAGATTTTACAATAAAAACTGGTCAGGTAATGTGGCAATTACCTGCCAAGAAAGACATTAATGAAATTGCACAACTTGAGGCCCAACCTGCCCGTTTCTCATACGCATTTAAAAACTCCCACACTGGTAGCTGTGGAAAACGAACCACTGGATCTCAGCTCTCGCTGTGCCAGGATAACTCCCATGGTTACTCTCTTACAATTCACACTTCAAGAGTTCAAGTCCTGCTTTCTGTTGAACTAAATAAACCCTGATCCTTACTCTCAGGTGCCTAAAGAAGGGGCTGGGAGGGACACCAAGGCCCAGTGGCACGGGCGCAGAGCTTGGCGCGGAGGAGACAGTTGGTTACACCATGGCTGCCTGGGGCAGGCGGCGTTGTTGCCATCCCCGGCGCATCTGCTCCCCGGCTCGTGGTTTAACGACAGGAAGCGCAGCCCGAGATACCCGGGCCCAGCCGCGAGAGCTTCCTGCCCGCACAGCCAGGTCTGTCCCCCTGCACGGGCCACCCGGCAGGAGCAGAGACTCCGGGACACCTTCTGAAGAAACAGAAGAGAGAAAAATGGAGGAAGTCAGGCCCACATGCAGAAAGCCGGCCAGATGGATGGAAAAAGATGCAAACAGGTCAAGCGTATTGAAATGTGGCCCCAAAAGGCCACCGAAGCAGTGTACAAAACACTGGTGACACGTTCTCATCTAACAGGGTCCAGGACAACAGGCAGGCCAGCTGTGGAGGTTTCCAAGTCCGATCTTCCTCAACCAGGCTTGTACACCACCAAGAAACTAAGTTACTTTACTTGGTAGATGAAATCTTTTAAAGACTCTTCCTGAAATCTTAAGATGTGAACTACAACCAGTGGGAAAAAACCCATTGCCAAATACACTACCAGCCTTTTCTACAACCAACCTGCCCTAGAAATGGGGACAAGTTAACAATCTACAGGGCTTTTCCAACACTAATACCTAGAGTAACACACCTATTAGTCTACGGCAAAATTGAAACCCTGAAGAAGCATTTGGTACCCACATGGTAAGCATGTAAACCAGCTGCTACACAAAGCACAACTTCAGTGAAAAGCAGAAACTCTAGCACAACTATAACTTCTACAGTATCTGCATGTGAAGCAATACGCTATACTCAGCCCCTCTGTAAGCTGTCTTCTGTTCAGTCTTAGATTTCCCCATAATATCACCTGTCAGAAAACATAATTTCCTTAGTCGGCCTAAAAACTGTATTTTCAGGCAGGACGAGAAATTATTAAGATGGCCTCATATCCATTCTCCATCAATGACCAACTGGTGGTATAAAATGGAGGGAAACCAATTTTGTGCTGTTATCTGCAGGGTTACCAATTAAAGCAACAGAAGACATGTCAGTCATGTAATTAAGTTGGGAAATATATCAACCAGTAGATATTTAATTGATCTAACACTATCACATATTGCTGTAGTGTGGGAGAATTTTCTGCATAAACCTAAAAGCAGTACACATCTTCATGGGATTTCAGGGAGTATCTGACACATTTTACCCTTCACGGAATCAAGGTGCTCCACCCTAACATGGTCTCTGTCCCAATCCCAAAACAGTTCAGAATAAAAATGCCTTCATTTGGTGACTAGCACTCTTTGTAGAACAGCCACCTCAAAGTCAGAGGTTTGCAATTCCCTGAAAAAGAACAGGGTCCAAATTCTCCTCATTTCTAACTTAGAAACATATTCCTCAATTAGGTTACTCTGATACAGCATATTTTGTCCCTGGCTTTCATGCACTCCCACATGAGTTCTGTGACCATCTGGGTTATTCCACAGAACCCCAGGTGTCCCCTGCCTCAAAAGAAAAGACTACATCACTCCATGTCACTGAATGCTTGAACACTTTATGCCTTGGAAATCAGGATGCAAGCCCTAAACTAGGACCCATGAGACACTAAGAGAACGTTTGCTTCAGCAGCATTTTTGACATCCACTTAAGACACATGTCCCACCCCTGAGAAGTACTCAAGTAATCCCAAACAGACAACAATTTTTTTAAAAAAGAAAGATACAAAAAAGTAATGGTAGCTCAAAAGACTTTCCGAACAAAAAAGCCTTGCAGCATGAACTGAACCTTACTAAATTTTGCTGGATTGGCAAAAGGAGAACTGAAAAAAAAAAAAGTATTAAAGTATTTTCCATCTCAGATTCCAACAATACTATGCAGCCAACAGCATTTTGCAGATTTGCTTCTTAGTTCGTAAGTCACGTTGGTCATATCTTGCAACATGTACTGGCAGGATTCAATGTTTTCCTAAGAAAACTGGGGTGGCAGATACTGACACTGGTCCAGAAATGGTTTGCTCTCAAGCTGGATATTCTTTTTAACCCTGAAAGTTCATCTGTGTCCTGCTACAGAACAACAGATTTTACCACTGCAAACATTTCAAAATTCTCATACGTATTTATTTTCATGGTGTATTACTATGGCACTAACTCCAAGCATAACAAACACAAAAATTAATCTTTACATGCAAATTCATATCTATTATATGAATTATAGATTATTAACCTAGAAATTTAGTGTAAGAAGCATAGGGCTAATATAAGAGGGGGGGGGGGAATGTTCATTTATAAACTATTTTGGGACACCTTAAAATCATCTAAGTTTCCAAGCTCTATATAGTTGAAGCAAACTGAAAAGGTAAATGTTGTGGTATTTACATTTATAAAAGCAAAGCAAAATTCAGGAGGCTTAATTCCTAAAAGACTGAAAATTTACTCCTTGAGACCGCTGCTGCACGGCATCAGGAAGGTGCCCACACGCTCCTGCATATGTTCATCTGACTCAGTTACAGCCAACACGGGAGGAGTGGTCTCCACAGAATGGCTTTTCCAGCAGAATAGCTATGAGTCAACTTGCCTCATGTCTCTGTACCTAACAGCCCAACTGCCTGGCTCTGGTGTGTTTTTTGGGAAGGTAGGAGGGACCACACCTCACCAAAGCACTGTGAGGAGAGGAGCAAAAGCGAAACTGAGCTGACCGACAATCGCTGACCAGGCTTCCCAGACAGAAAGAAATTGTCTCCATGGATTTCTACTGGTTTTTACCAGCTTCAGCAGAGGGGAACCTGATTTTTAATTCTACCGTATCCCTTTAATAAACACCCCAAAGAAGACATTTTCCAGATAACTGAGGAATTTTTTACAGTGTTGACTTACCAAGCAGAGCACAATAACCAGCTATTCTGTTTGCACTACAAGGCAGTACAGTGCAATGAGTTAATAATTTATCATGGCATTGCTCTTGGCAACTGACCATAATCAACTTCTAAAATTCTTCCTCATTCTTACATTTTTTAGTCTCAGCAAGAATATGGTACCCTCAGCCTCAGTCCTACTAGAACACTTCTTAGCCGAGGTAAGAGGTTTAATCTTCTTGAACACCTGCTTTCCTTCTGGATTGTTTCAGGCTCAGAGCAAAGGTCATCATTTCATTTCAATAACCTGATTTAGCAAACAGGAATAACTAAAATATTTTTAAACAAAGCAAGAAGTTAACATTCTTTCAAAACTGCAGCAATGCAGTTCTCATCCCTGCGTTTCCTTCCCCTTCTTCTCACAGAAGTAAAAAGAAAAAAAAGCCCAAGCTTCTGCCTTCACCAAAAGCTTTTATTTGCATGTGATCCCAAATTAACAAGCAAACACTTTTTCCTCCCATTTTACATTATCGAGACTTATACCTTTACATAACTTTGGCCAATACTTAATTTACTAGTTAATACATGCTTCTCAATCAGAAGCATCCAGCTGTGGTGTTCAGATAATTCACTGGAAAACAAGTTTTGATGTGACATGTAGAAGAGAGTTAAGTCAATCATCCTAAGTATCATTTTGCTGAAGCACTGGCCATGAAATATGGTCCTTTTCCAAGGACAACTGTGCTACTTTGTCCTTCCCCTTGTTGCTCAATCCCAGCTGTTACAAACTCCACAGCTCCACCGCTCTGAAATCAATCCCAAACCTGGTTCAATGAACCAGCCCAGCAACTTCTGTGGCATCGACATCTGACTTGCCAACTTGGCTCATCTTGGCTGAACTAGATAAGGAAAAGGTTGCTCTCACAAACAGCTTGGTCTGCGGATAGGAAGGGAAGGCAATAAAGCACTAGAAAACAATCTATGCTGTCAGCGAGAAAAAATGAGGATGGCAGTCCTCAAGCAGCTGGATGAATGCTCCTGCCAAGAAAACATCCAGGAATGACCATGCCCACCTCTGACTGTTTTGCTTAAGGCACATTTTAAATTGAATTAGACTGGTGCAGGTTCGCATGCTCACAAAAACGTCGGTCTAGAGTTTAAACTGCAACTTTACCTCAACTAATACAGCTTTACTGTTGAGTCTTACCTAAGGGCAAGCTAAGGGCCTGGGCAGATGCTAAATGAGCTGTTTAAAGATTTACAACCCATCACCTCCAGGAGAGTTCACTATCCGAGTAAAACTTGCTTAGCCCAAACCTCCCTCCTGTGCTCCAGGGCACATCCATGCAAACCGCTGCTGCATGGGTTTAATGGGATGTGCCACCGAGCCAGCAGGGAAGTTACACACGCTGCCTTCACACACACTGCCTTCACTTATGAGTGAAAAAGCAGCTGGTGTGAGGCTGAAGAACCTTCAGTGTGCACCTAAGCTCTGTAAGCACATGGTATGTGAAAATACTGGAGCCAGCATCAAGGCACTAGCATTATTCTCCCATCTAGTTAATAAATACCAGGCTTGCTCGTGACAGACAGTGTAACAGGTTCTCCAAAGGCAGTCTCTATCAGATAGAAATTACTTTCTCCTCACAGTAGAGATTTTACCCCACCTAGAGATCCTCACTTAAGGCAGCAAAAAATGAACCCACCAAACTTCACACTGATTTTTTTTATTTCCTTTTTTTTCTGACTTGTTGCATCTGTGCAGCATGCATGCATCAGTCGTCCTGGGTTTCCTCTCTCAAGGCAATGGGATTTTACCCAGCTAGCTCTTTGTGAGTAATGACTGCTACCGTCTCTCCCCTCAAAACCACAGATGTCACATCATCATATATCAATAAATGTCATCACAGCTTTTCTGTTTATGAAGTGTAAAAGTACAAATTAACAAAATGCTTCTGAAGCCACCTGAACACATGGCACCTATAAGAGAAATTTTAAACATTACAAACACCGGAAATCTATACGTAAAATATACCCTTCTAGCTACATTGCTTCAAAAGTATTAAACCTTTTCTGCAAATATGCCTGTTATAATTAAAAAAAAAAAAAAAAACAAAAAAAAAAAAACAAACAGTTGCAAGTCCAAGATCTTATCTTGTAGTCTGGCAAAAGTTTCTCAATATTTCTTACTGTTGAGAATTATTTCTAGACCAATACCACTGAAACAAGATTTAATACATGTCATTTGAAGGCCCATACTAAAAGACAATTAGGTCTTCATAAAAACAAATGGCAGAATGTTGCATTACATCAAGCATTCATAATCAGATGCATGTATTTCAGAAGTGCCCAAATAGGAAAATATTCTGCCAAAAGTAACTTTCTTTCTGCTTTTTTCTCCAGAAATTCCTTCATAGTCCACATTTAAATAGTCTAAATTAATGGTTTCTGTGTAAGAATCATAGAATAGTTGTTGTTAGAAGGGATCTTTAAAGGTCATCTAGTCCACACCCCTACTGTGAGCCCGGACACCCTCAACTAAATCAGGTTGCTCAGATTACAGCCTGTTCAGACAAACTTAAACTATGTTTCAGTTAGTTGCTTCAAAAGCAACTTATTTCATTGTTGCTTTGAACTGATACTAAAATAAATACACTTTTTTCACCAAAAAAGGACTGACACATTTGAAAATGCTGCAAGCCATCCTCAGGAAACTTCAGACTGTTTTTCAACACAGAAAGTTTCATTTTCATTCATATGACTAAACCATCTTTTTTTCTGTAAAGAAAAAGGTCCCCAAATAGACACTTCCTCTCTACAGTTCCTTCTTTTCTCTTTTTGAAATAAACATTAGTTGGTCTTTTTTAAAAAACCCGAACCAACAGGATGGCCTCTCAATAGCTCACCACCAAGAGTACCTGGCTCCCTTTGCTGGGCGCACAGAGCTCTCCGGAAGCTGGATCAGAGGCACCGCGAGACAGGGAAGTGAATTCTTGCAATGTGTGCAACCCTTTGCCCTCCACAGCCTATAAGCTTCACAATTATTTTTTTGATAGCTAATACTCTCATTTGCATGCTTAATTTACAGGCATCGGGACAAAGCTTGAACAGCGGCAGAGAGTAAATAGTTTACAGAGGCTCTGGAGATGGGGAAGTGACAGCACAAAACAGAAAATGCATCAAGAGGACGCGAGTGGATAATGTAACCACCACCTCCGAGGACAATGCCAGGCAAATTCTGTCATCAGCAGACAATGTGCAAGCCCTGGTGCCTTCAAGATACAGTTTTCATGAAAGCTCTTCCTACAAGGGTCATCTTCTGGTTGGAAAGACAGCCTCCACTAAAAACAAACCATGTCATTACATTGTTGGGAAACTACTCTTGTTAGCTCCAAAACTATGTAGGGCAGCACATGCAGCAGGCACAAAGAGGAGGAAACTGACAGTATCCTTGTCACCTTGCTTTTAACTTGAAATTGAGTCTGGTTTGTAGGGCAAGTTAAACATTAATTTTCTGACAGTGGTCAGCACTGGGTATCACAAAGTGTAACTGTAGTTTCACAATCATATTTTGCTGCTTCTTTCCCTAGCTGCAACTTAAAACTGAATAAACACCAAGATAACTGAAAACTGGAGAACAGCAGAAGTGACTTGATACAAAGCTCAGAAGAGCAAGGTAGTTTTCTTAAATCTGTCAGCTTTATTCACTCTGTCAAAGGATCTCATGAAAAACACTAGTAATGCTAGAGGAACATACAGCATGACAAAACAGAATATGAAGCCAGAATAAGTAAAAACGTTTCTTTCTCTCAAGAGCAGACAAACATTTGAATCACCCAAGCTCACCCCTTTCTTCCAAAACAGAAACTCAAGAGCTGTGCAGCATGACATTTACACTGAGCCCACTTCAGAAGTCAAACCACTACCATGCAAGAAGGTGAAGGAAATGCGGAAGGAGCTCGCAAGTGAAGCGATGAAACCGTTAGTACGCCAACGGCAATATTCAAGTGCAGAACATTCCCCTCAAAACAAAAAATGTATTTGGTAAATTCACACAGAAATGTTGATGATGAGTTAAATATAGGGTGTCCTAGAAATAGACTAAAATGTCTAATTATAGATGAAGACAGTGACATTCAATCCATCCGAAAGCAACTCTTTCCCACAGTTTCCAACCTATGCACTTAGCATTCCTATTCCTAGCAAATTATCCTAACCATAATATCTTTTCCCCCAATACAGAGAGAAATAAATTTTACACGCAAATTTAGGAATTTGAGGTTCTTTCCAGGCTAAGCAAACTACTATCAGTTTCACGTTGAAGCCTGCTTGAACCTAGTACAAACTCACACATGACAGAAGGGGAGTGATCTCTTTAAGGACAAATAAATGACCTGAGCTCCAGCCCTCTGATTCAACACTGAAGAAGGCTGACAGGTAAGGCCTAAAGCACACCAAGGTAAGAATGCATAAACTTTGGTCCCTAGCCAATGGGATCCTCTCAGCACAACCACTGACACAGTGGAAAGCTTTGCCAAAGGACAGGCTTATATTGAAGAATAAATCGCTTTTACCTCTACATAGACTGGGTCAGGTCAGGAAAGTGAAAATGTCCAGAGCCTTTCACATGGCTGCTGCAGACTTTTGATAAGCAAAAGACTTAAAATTCCAGTATGTATAGTCTCTGTCAACTACTTTATCTGTGAAGAAACACTTAGGTAAGATTTAAGAAAGCAAAATTTAAGAATGCAAATAATCTCTAAAACACGTCAGTGGCATTAAAATTATAAGCACCATAAATCACTGGAATATGGTAGCAAAGTTTCAGAACTTATGGTGCAGACTGTAACCAAGGCTGGAAAGGTGAACTCCACCTCCTGCCACTCCTGTGCTGAATCACTGTGGTGGGGGAAAGTCCTTGCTCCTTCTCACACACTCAACAAAACTCCAGTGAGTTACCAAAACTGTCAGTGAAAACAAAAAAATCTGCAAGCAAAAGCTGAGAAATTTTTGCTAACATCTGCAAGAAGAGAAAGCTGATTTGGAGATCACAGCTTCTCCTCTGACACAGAGGGAAATCCTCCATTTTTCTTTCTTTTCTATCAGCTCACTGAGCACAGTCCTGTCACAGTTCCCTCCCTTGAATATGGCTGTGCTGAAATATGCCTCATGTATTTGGCTTTTTTCATACATCAAGTGTCTAAAAAGTAACACACACAACCAAAGTATGAGTTTTCAGCAATCCTTAAACATCAGGCTATACCAGGCTGACAACATTCTTCACATCTAGATGTCTACCTCTTTTTCCTTCTCATTTGAGGTCCAAGACTCCATGGACTTGACAGTTTTAATATTCAACGCATGAGAAAAGAGCATATTAGAAAACCAACACTTCTGTAAAGGCAGGGATCTGGAAATAATGTTCAAGCTAACTGGCATCTGATGACACCACTCCCATGGCTCTCTCAACAATCACAAACAATCCAAACTGAAAGATCCTTGCCTTGGGGGTGGGAGGAAAGGGGGGATTTTTTTTTTTTTTTTTTTTTTTTTTGAGACAAACACGGGCTTCAGCTATACAAAAACTAACATCATTTCTCTGTACCTTCTAATCCACTTTTCTGCCTTCTAGACCTGCCCAAGCTGTCATCTGTAAGTCTTGGGAAGACTTTCAAATCACTTTTTCCTAGCTCCACCACTGTACCACAGATGCGTCCATAGCTCTGGCAAGGTTCTTGTACAGCAGCAAAAGAGAATGAATATGGCAGCTTTTGCCTTCAAAGAGGAACTGCTCCTCTGTGAAGCCCTGATCAAGAGAAAATAGCAGAGGCCACTTACCCTTTAGAAAACAAAAAAGCCTTCTTCCCAAGATAAGCAGCTGCAGCTTGAGAGATGACTTAAAAAGAAAAACTTAAAACCTCAAGTTTTTAGGGCTGGATGTCTCAACAGGGTCTGGTGCGAAAGAAAGAAGGGGAGAAAAGAGATAAGGAAAGGGAGAGTCATATTCTACCAGTTGCAAGCAGAGAGCCCTAGGATCTGAAAGTAAAAGTCATGATGATGAAAAGAAAGATGCAAATATATATAAGAATTTTTCAGAAAAAAACTTCTATTAATAACTCTTTTTTTTTTCCCAAGTAGTTCCCCTGTAATTTTATCTGTGATTTTTCAACATGTAACAATGCGCCAAATAAATCCCCCAAACACTTGCAAAACTTGTTGCTTTTAGAAAGAAAAAAAAAAAAAAAGTAAAATGAAAAGATAGTGAAAACACATTGTACTGTAAGATGCCGAAGGAAGATACGGCTGAACACTCGGAAGGCTGAAGACAAGAGACAGCCTCACCCAAAACATGACCATTTACTTAATGGTTGCCTCCCTCTCTCTCCCTCCCTGCAACTGATCACCGTACTAAGCAAGACTCCATTATCCTTCTCAGATACAGGCTCTAGACAGTAAATGAACCTGAAAAGTATTCCCCTGTGCACAACAGCTCAAGTGCCCTGTCATTTAATTTTCAGCAAGAAGATATCGAATTTGATTTCTCAAGTGACAGACGGAAATATACAGTCCAACGTTATACACTCAGACAAAACTTCTAAAGAACATTTTCGTTCAACAAAGATGAAAACAGAGATTCTTTTTCAAAAACTTTGCTAGAGTTCAGAAGTACATAATTAGGAGAATCAAGGTGGTTTTCATCCACTGGAAGTTTAAGAAGCAATTTGACGCACCACAATTACCTCCAAGATTTTCTTCTCCCATTACTACTACCACTAAGCCTATTTTCTAATTGGTCTGCCATGTACACCATCACCATAACTTCCATTTCTTAATCATTTTCAGGAAAAGGTGAGTACCTGCCCGCATAACAACTTAACTCCTTCTATTTCGAAACGACACCGCGGCGGCTGCCGTTAATGGCTCTGTTTCGGCAGAGAGAGAACTTCAATTTAAGGGCACAGAGAATGATCTGTCCTAGAAATTATATTTTAAATCTGCCATTTTAAAGTCACCACGGACCACACAGGCGAACAGCAGTGGAGCGAAGGTGTTTAAAGCCGCAGCGCTGATAGCCAACACTTTGCCCGAATCACTCCGGACCGTGCTCTGCTCCATGCTAGCCGAGTCCAGGCACACGCAGCTTCAGAATAAATAAAATACGTGAATTTTACAGCCCGCTGAGCGGCGGCTGGAGGGCTCCGACCGGCAGCCAGCCTGGCACCCCCGCACGCTTAAAAGGAGACAAAAGTATAAAACGCAGCAGAATTACAAGCCAGCTGTCACACTTGTGCAGCGCGCTGCTCCGAGAAGCACAGCCGCGGTGCCCTTTGCCCGCAGCAACAGGCACAGCTTCGGGCAGCTCACGGCGCTGCTGCCCCGAGACGTCCCTTTACTCACGGCCCAATTTATATTTCGCTTTTCCCTGCTGCTGCGCTTTTACAGAAGTTCCCTCTTCCCCGCAGCTTCTCCCGACGCCTGCGGAGCGCTGCCCCGGGCGCGGCCGCCCGTCGAGGCAGCGGCAGCGGCCGCCGGCAGCCCGCAGCCCCGCGTCCCCCCGGCCCGGCTCCCGCTCCCCGGGCAGCACGTACCGCCCGGCCGCGGGGCCCGCGGCGCCGCCCCGGCCTCCCCGCAGCGTCGTACAGCTAAAATGGCTCCTGTCGAGAGGGGGAAGTGGTGCCCGGGCCCCGGACGGTGACTCACCGCGGGGCCGGGCGGCTCGGCTCGGAACGACACGACACGCCCCGGGGCGGCGGCCGGCGCTCCGCCGGGCCCGGCCCGCAGGTGGCGGCGGGGCGCGGGGGGGAGGGGCCGGCGGCGGCCTCGTGACCCGCCCGGCTCCGCTCGGCCCGACTCCCTCGTGTGCGGAGAGCGCCCGACCCGCGGCCGCCGTCCCGCTCCCTGCCGCTGCCTCCGATCCTTACGAAACATCCCACCCCGCACCCTCCATGAGTAATAATTCACAGAGTCAATTAGGTTGGAAAATATCTCTGAGATCATCGTGTCTGACCCATGACCAAAAACCTGCCTGTCAACTAGACCATGGCACCAAGTGCCACCTTCAGGGACGGTGACTCCGTCACCTCCTTAGGCAGCCCATTCCAACGTCGAACCGCCTTTTCTGTGATGAAATTCTTCCCAATGTCCCACCTAAACCTCCCCTGGCACGGTTTAAGACTGTGTTCTCTCATCCTAAATTAAATGAACAAACACTTTTCTGTGGAACATCTTCTCTTTTCAACCAATATCATCTTGCTCACACCAAATTGGTTAACTCCTGAAAAGGAGTGAAACTTTGGGAGGGCCAAAATGGTTGGGGAAATTTATTTAAAGTGCAGTATCCAATGGAACACGGACAGACAGCCAATGCCAGAGCCAGGGCTCCTGGGACTCCCAGTAAATTTCTGATACGCTCTTCACATTCTTGAAACAAAGCCTTGTGCCTAGAAACAACACACTGAAAGCCCCCTACCCTCAGTAGTGTAGGTGCTAGGGATGGGCTCTACGATCGCATAGGGCACGCTGAAAGGCCTGACAGAAGTGTAATTTTAAAAACGTGGCACAGACGGTGGGTACAGTTACTTCCACCTTGTTTCTGTAGGAAGGGTAAGCTCATGCTCTGTTTGCAGGCTGGCATGTGCACTGGTTTTCCACAAATTCCCAGAAAGGCAGAGTCCAAAGCAGTGCAGTGGCCATAAGAGAAGGCGTGGCACAGGGACCCAAGCCACGCAGCCACCAGAGAGGCTGTAACGGCTTGGCAAGGAACTGGGAGGAGAGGAAGCTGCAGGGACCTTGCAATGAGCAGGGAAGATGGGAGTAAGAAAAACCTGAAGCTACTTCTAGCAAACACATTGAGATAAAGTCAAACATATTTCAGGACAGCTGTCATTAATGCTCCCAGTAATAATTAACCAGTAGTCCCACAAGTTTTTTGCTGCATAAAACCCGTGGTTTTATGGACATTAATATCTCCAACTACTGGTTATGCTTAATTACCAAGAAGAAAATTTTGGGGTTACTTCCAAATAATTGAGTCCTTATGACACCTGCATGGCACTTAAAAGCAAAAGTGGGTCCCAGTTTATTGTTTAAAGGGCATACCCATGTATGACTTTATTAGATGCAGTTTATTATCCTATTTTTGCAGCCTGATTTAGTGAAAGATGTGAAAAAAGAAGCAGCACCACACTTTTTATGACTTACTGATTAAAAGTATCAATTAAGTCAGTATTAAATATCTTCACTACAGCTCTTTATCAAAATATGACTTCATTTGTATTTCTCAGTTGAAAAAAGTCCATGAGGAGAAAACACTGTGTCATTATTTTAGTTACCATATTTTTTCCACCTCTCACAACAGATGTATATTCCTTCTATCCAACAACTTAAGTCTAATCCAATCTTACATCTAAAAGCATTTGTTTCTTGTGCTGCAAAACCCTTTGTAAATCATGGGGCACAGAGGGAAGAAATCTGACCCAGGTGCACAGCAGTTACAAGGAACTGTAACATTGGCAGAGGGAGAGCATTATTTTAATAATTAAAGAAAGTCTAATAGTTATGTTTAGAGAGGAAAGAAACAACACATTCTTATCCAAGCAGTCAACTAAATTGAAAAATCATTTTGCAGTGATGTACTAGCACAAGCTATGCAAACATTTTGCCACTTCTAAGCTAAATCTGGAAGCAGTATTTTTTTAAATGCATATGTAAAATGTAAACATATTTAGCAAGAGAGAATGCAGGTGGATGTTCATCCCTGTAACTGTATCAGGTCTCTTGCTAATTTTAATTTTGGCTTGAAGAAGAAGTGACCTTGCCCACTGCTGGGATGAGTATTTCCACGAAACTTAGATCACCGTTTGCCCAAAAGACATAGCTAGACACTGACCAACAGCACAACTTAAGCCAATTTAAACAGCTTTAGCCCTCCACTCCATCCCAGCCTCGTATTCCTCTCACTGAGCTACTCCCCCCACTGTTTCCCAGAGCAAATATTTGTGCAGTCACACAGCGTGGCAGAGGGTGGAGCACACAGCAGAAAAGTTAAGGCTGTACAAATAAATAAATAAATGATGCACAATACAATTTTCACATTGCTGCTGGCCCCAGCTCCCAGAGAAACACATGCCAAATCATGTGCTCCAAGGGGAGCAGTGTAGCCCAGCAGGCTTGGACTGGCAGAGACCTGGATGTGGCTCTCACTTCTGCTGGCCTCAAGTGAGAACCCAAGCAAGCTGCTTCTCTTTTCACACCCTGCTTTGGTAATCGCCTCCCTCCTTCACAACTAGCTTTGAAAGCTACAGGTCTGCAAGGGCGGGATGAGATGGGCTGCCAGGAGGCACAGGAGCAGAACAAAGCAGCTCTCCTGAACAAGGGGCAGCCTGAAACACTGAAACCATGCGAGGACACACCACCTGAAAGACATACCATTTAGTCTCATAAACACAAGCCAAAAGAAAGGTTTGTGAATGTGTTCAGCTTTCAGTTTTGGATGGGGGTTGGGGAGGAGAAAATACTATTTGATGAAGGAAAGGGAGCAGAAAATTTAGATCCAAAACTCTTTGTTTGGCTTTTTTCCTGCTATATTATACACAACTTCACCACATGAGAAGCCTTAGCAAGCCCCCATTTATGTGGCACCCTGTGGTGTCATTCCTAATGCAGCTCAAGATGCTATAACTCCTATCCACTCTTGCAAGAGGAGATCCTACCACCCTGCTCCCAGCTCAGGCTCATACAATCACCTCATACAGACTTGGGGCTTCATCAAACTCTGTTTCAAAACTGGATAAAAATCTGATTTAAGAAGCTTCTGGTTTGCATTTGTTTTTATAGGATCCCACTATCTCAAGCTTTGCAAAACAGTTCATCTCAGGCATCTCTGGAAGGGAAGGAAAAACTCCAACAATCCCATTCACAAGCACTGCCCGAAAGAACACCTGAGCAATGGATACACACCCAACATGACACTGTTTATGGAAGGACAACACTTGAACCAGGTTCCACCCAAGTCTTAACACCCAAACGCCTGCACCTTCTTTTCTCCTTGGGCACAACACCAAGAAACGCTAACAGCAGCGCTATCACATTTTAATCCAATAAACATGATATGCATCTATCACAGTGTCACTGCCCTGGTACGTTGGGTTTGTGGGCTGCCACTTTCCGTGAGGGTAGATGCCACATACAACACAGGCTGACACTGTTGTGGGTTTCTAATGCTGCCAGATGCATAATGACCTAAATATTTACATATGGAGAAATTGCATCAGATTATAAAGTAGAATACTCCTATGCCCAAAGGAAGGAGGACTTTAGGCACAGGAAAATTTGTACCATTGTGTTATTTAAAAACTTAATCACAAATTCAGGCAATACACTTCTGATATTTTTTAAGACAACTGTTTGCCATCTACAAACTTGCATTTTCAGAAATTTCAATAGAAAAGAATCTCAGAGAAGAAATGTCGATGATACCTGGAGAGCAGCCCATGCAGCTATCAGTTCTTAATTTCCAATTTAAAGGTATGGTTCAGTGATATTTCAGTGCACTCTGTGAAAGTAGAGCACAATGAATTTGAGAAAATACAGTCTACTTTTACACTGTGCTCATCTTCTGAACTTCAGTTGAATTGTTGGAAAGGAAAGGTGATAGTAAACAAAGTGCATATAAAAAGGCCACTATATGTCTCAAAAGTTGAGAGGGAAGGTATCCTGGCCATCTGTGTTTAATTGGAATCCTTCCCTCTCATGTTTAAATGTCATCTTTCAAAATACATAAGGGAGTGTTTCTCAAGTCTGTGGTAGCAGAAGTGTCCAGAAATTATTCCCTGGTAGCAGAAGGGCTAGAGAGGTGTCTGAAATTAAATGGATTCATAATCAAGCACCAGGCAGCTTTAACCTCGCCCATTTTGTCCTTCCAACTGCACCTCCAGTGTTTCCTACCGAAGGCAGATTTGGCAAAGATGCTGCCTTTGCCAGCAGTACAGCAACATCCCACACAGCTACAAACCCCTGACCTTGTACAGCCTTGCACAAACTCTTCTTGGATCACCTCTAAGGTATTCCTAGGTCACATCCCAGCAATGACAAGCCTATAGGACAATGTACTTTTCCTCACTCTTTCAAGTTCCTTCCTTCCTTCCTCCTTTTGTTATAGGTTTGCCTCTGCTGAGAAGTACTGCTTCTCAATATTTCTGAGAATGGTTTAAAATCCAGGTATGTTCTTCTTTCTACTGACAAGCAAGCCGTGGAGGAAAAGAATTGCAAAAATCTAGGTAGTAGATACAGCTCTGACACAGGATAATCTCTGATTCACTCTCAGCCAGAAACTCCAGGCTCCAACTTCTCCCTAGCACTTCTTTACCAGCCCCAACCGCACTTTTCCCTTCCCATCCTCTCCTTGCACTGGTTCTGATCCATGTGGTACCTTCCACTGATCCTATTAAATGCCTTACTGTGGCAGAAAGCTGACTGGGGAGGATGGGGAATGCTGGCTGCTCTTGAACTAGATCAGACTGTGATGAACACTGCCAGCCAAAGACACCAGACCTCCCTCTGTGGTACTAATAACTACTACACTGGGCCTGCACTCAGGTAAATTTTTCACCCTAAGATTCACATGATTGCACAACAGTCACAAAAAGAAGAAAAAAAAAATTACTTGGGAATGCTACAGGCAGAGGGGAGGGACAGAGGTACTGCTTAACCCATGGCTTTCTGACCTGAGCTAGCACTTGTTGTCCTCCTTCTGCAGACTCCCTGCCTGTTTGTTTCAGAAAGTGCACTTAAAGTTATTTAACATCCTATAAATACCCCTGCCAGTAGGTGTGACAGAAGTCACGCTTGTAAACCCACAGCTCAAAGGCAAGTCACGCAAAGAAACAAAAATAGAGACAGGACAAATTTATACCCCATACTACTTCTCTCAGTGAGCTTTAGACCCCACAAAAATCATGAAACAAAAAGAGTTAAACCATGATCTGCAAATATTTTCAAAATACAACGCAATGTTACCAGGTTTTCCAGAGAAAAATGAGAAATCGTTGTGCGTCACCTAATGCTATTGGTAAGCACACTCAGACAGACAGTTAAAGCTTTGGCATCCTAAAATCCAATTCACTTATAATTTGCTAACTTCCATTTCTTCATTCAGAATCACTAAACTGATCCACAAAAAGGCCAATTTTCCTTACATCTTTGAATGCCATCTGCAGAAACTGTTCCAGCACAGACTCTACAAGAAACAAGGCAACTAATCAGAAGGAAATGGACAGAGGAATGTGTTTTATACCAACAAAGAGCTATCTGGATTTACTATTTTTTTTTAAATCTAGAAGGGCTTACTCTTTGAAAAGGCGCAACCTGTTTCTGAAACAAGGCAGAAAACAGTATAATTCTAATTAAGGCCCAAGTACAGCTTTGCATTGTAAAAGTAACACTATTTTATACACAAAACACCTCACTACAACATACTTGCAACAAACAAAACCAAAATAAACTCATTTTTGTTACTGAATTACTGAATATCCCAAGAGAACCCAGGGCATAGCAATATCATGATTTATTCCAAATTCTCACACAGTATGTGTATCAGCCCTGAAAATTCCTTTAAAATACACTTTAATAAAATACAAATCTGTATAACCCTGACTGCAGTAAGATTATGTTAGATCCTTAACTTCACAAATGAAATGATCACTTATTGGTACAGCTGGTTAGATAGACAAGTATTAGGTTGCCTATCTATCTCTACAGATTTACACTCAAAGGTTTTAAGCAAATACGGATTTCCCACTATTGTGCAATAAACATACCAAGGTAAGGGGGTACAAGACACAAAGTAAAATTTATAAACACTGATAAAATTCAAAACAACATGAATGGAAGATAAGTCTAGACGTTCCAAGGATAAGAACCATTCTTCCCAGAAAGAAAGTCAGTTTTGATCCTTGAAGTAGAACAGCACACCCAACATTATCCCACAAGCTTCAGATCCCCCCACTATTATACTCCTCCAGAGCTATGCTGCATTAACAGGATGGTTGTATGTGCTCCAGAATCCTTGCAAGGATAATTTTTGAAGAATACCAGCTTAATCTGAAACCATTAGAGATGTTACTACACCAGTAGCGGTAAACGTGGCCTTTACTCTGTTCCTTTCTTACACACACAAACACAAAATCCAGAACTATTTGTAAACATGTTGTTCTGTAGTTTTTCTTTTTGATGTCTGAATGTTGCAATCCCAGATACAAGAAAGAAAAAAAATCCGGGATGCGAATGAACAGAAATATATACTAAGTGACACTATGTTGCAAATACATCCAGAAGGAACATAAAAGAGAGGACTGGTCAAATTTTATGTAGTCCAACAGGGGTTTCTCAACTGGGACACTTTGTAGTTGGCTAAAAATCCTCATTAAAAAGTTGTAACTGTATTTTTTTCCTCTGCTCATTCTGTGAGTCACTCATTACATTTCTGGGTGTTGCAACACATTCATGAATAATAAACACATACTGGGAAGAAGAGAAAAAAAACCAAAACAGTGTTCACAGCGGATTTTTTAATGTCTGTATTTATCAGTATAAAAATCAAGAATGAAGCTGAGATTTTCAGAAGTTTCTATGCAAGGAATGTTATTAATCACAGACAAAGTATTTGGTACACCCAGACCAAATACTTTGGTCTGTGCACAGACACCAGTGCACAGACACATGCCAAAGTTACAGCACAGCAGTGTCAGTATTGCTGTTATTGTTTGGCCTCTTTACAGGGTGGGAGCAGAGGGGGAGGGATCATCATGTTCCCCATCAAACCCTCTCCTGAGGAAGAACAGCTAGGCACCGCCCTTAGCTAGACAGTTCTGGACCCAAAGCTGCACTTCTGCAGCTGCCTCTTTTTTTTTTCTCTATCTTTTTTTTTTTTTTCCTTTAATTAATTAATTCATTTTCTTTTAAAGACCAGAGAGTTAGGTTTCAGAGGCTGTGCAGTCCCGGAACGCCATCCACACTACCGGAAATTACTGTTGATGTTTTAAAGAAGTACCAGGGAATTATTTATCCACATTTGACAATAACAAAAAGAGCACTCGACAAATGCATGTGTCAGGGTGGTTGCTGCAAGTTTTTCTACTGCTCCAGTCAGATGAAAAAATGTTTACTTCCATGGCAATTTTTTTTATCCTTTCAATCCCGCCGCCTTATGCAAGCCACACTGGCTACCTCACACACTTGTACTGACTCCCTGTTATGGATGCAGACCAAATTCATGGAATTAAAGGAAATCCAGATAAACATCATTTTTAGAAAAATGTTGAGCTAGAGTTCCACGAATATTTCAGATGCTTACAAGAATGCAAAATTCTGCAGTGCTCAGGATGTGAACACAAAGGAAAGGAAAGTGTGTTTATTACTGCTCTTCCAGCTGCTCTAATTAATGGAGAAAGATAAAAGTGGTAACTTGGAGAGGCACGAGATAGAAAATAAATTATAAAAAAGTAAGCTCATGTGAATGAATCAATTTTCCATTGCAACTCACTCAGGCTGAGACCTGGCTATTAAAGAACAGTTAGCTAGAAACGCAACCTGGTTACTTGCTTGTTCAGGAAATAATATTTTTAGTAGCAGGCTTACCTATCCAAATACATGCTACATTAACCAATTGGTGAATACATAAATCATGAAGAAGAGAGGGGAAAAAAAAAATAAAGACTGCAGGACACAAAAAGGAGGGGTATTGAGGAGCTCAGCACTGCTGGGAAGGGGAACTGGCTGCTGGAAGATCAATATTTCTATCTCTCAGCTACATTCCAAGTCACAAAAACAACAGTTTCCATCTCTATGCTCATCTTCAGCCAGGCAAGCAGTCCTACCAGCAAATCCTGCAGGACTGAGATCCTGTCGATCAGTCAGAAACCAAACCATCACCTCTGCTATTGTCACTTGCCCATAAAAACAAGGTACAGCAGTTGGACACATCCTAAGCAGGCATGGAGGTTCACCTCCAGAGAGAATTGCTGCTACTATGATGTGTTTTCCAAAAACCTCCCAGGAATCATCTTTCTTCATTCTGTGGTCTAGGGAGCCCTGAAACCAAAACTGGGAAGCAGAGGCTAAGAGAACAAGAACTCATTATGGCAGGCACAGTTTCCCACATGTAATTTTCCTCCTGCTTTCTACTAGCAGAGGTTATTCTGTTATTAATGGAAGCAGTTCAATATTCTCCCCAAATAACCTATCATAAAGGCTTAATATTCTCAATGTTACACTCAAAGTACTATATATAATTCATACTTATTATTTCAGTCTAATTTTGTCTCTTTAGCATTTCAATATATATATGTTTAAACTTATAATCCATTTTGTCCTGCATTTATTTAGGATTTATGAAGGTCCATCAGCTTTAAAGATACCTGTGCTCTGAAAAACACCCCACTAGAATTGAGTGATCTCAACGCCCTCTACCATCAAGGAACAGGAGTTCACATTCTAGCACAGTAGCCTAAATTCAGTGTTTCATCTACTGCTTCTCTGTAACTAATTTTATTTCTTGAACTTTTCCTTTTAATGCTCCCCATTTATAGCAAGACTTATTAGAAATGTTTTCCAGCTTTGCATAACAGACAAAAATATACCACTTGTGACTGAGAGCACAGAAATCTTCCTGTATGAGTAACTGAAGAGTAACATCAAACTAATTTAATTTTAATATTCAGAATAACAATAATTAAAACAACATTTTTATGACAGTAGTCAATGATCTCACTGAGGAAGGAGAGAGAGTAAAGAAAATTACTTTTTTGGTTTTGGTTTTTTTTCATTAATTGCTCTTATCCTCAGGCCTGTTGGTTTTATGATATGATCCCTTGCTGCTTTGCATAAGCTAGCAGCAGCTTACTTCCTGCTACTCTGTATCATGAGAAAATGAACTACCCTACCCTAAACAAGCACCCTTCAATTATTTTATTGCTAATCCTTATGTGCATGCAGCAGACTGCTGCTTCCCCAGAAGTTCCTAAACAATCTGTCTCAGGGTTGTGGTTCCAGGTGATTGTAACAGCGTTAGGTGCATTATTTCTACTTAATTTTCTGAAACTATACAAATTTTCCTTAATATACAAAAACATACTAAATTTCCCCTTTCTACTCAAGTGTATGACATTATGTAGTGAATGTTTTCAAAGCTACCCAAATATATTATTTGTCCCCATTCCAGCAAAAGTCAGATTTGGAGGTAGAGATTTATGAAACCAAATTATACAACACACTGGAAAATCCACCACACAGGAAAAATGCTACCTGCATCATCAGAAAATGCAGATTAGCATTTTTGTGGTGAAATGGAAGCTGGAGATCATATAGGGAGAAAACAGTGGAGAGAGCACCCCACTTTGGGTACAAATCAACAGGTGCAATGTCCAGTTCATGCTTGTAGGCAGAAAGGAATAGGCTGAAGACCTGACCTGAGGCTCTGCAGGTCAGAGCTAATGCAGCAAAAAACTGTTAATCTACATAGACACAGCAAAACAGAGGAATGGAGAAAACGGTGTATAATCATTTAGTAGTTGTGTTGGCCCACTTTTATTTAAAAATCATTGCCTCTTGTCACTATCTAACATACAAAGTCCCTATCCCTCCTTTCTGTAAGTCACAATAAGGTCTCCTTGGAGCCTTCTCTTTCCCAGGCTCTCCCAGCCTGACTTTGTAGGAGAGATGCTCCAGCCATCTGATCATCTTCATGGCCCTTCTCTGGAGCTGCTCCAACAGGTCCCTGTCTTTTTTTTTTTTTTTTTGCTGAGGATTCCAGAACTGGATGCAGCACTCCTGCTGGGATCTCCAGAGGGGGAGAATCACCTCCTCACACTGCTGGCCATGCCGATTTTGCCACAGCCCAGGATGTGATCGACCTTCCAGGCTGCAAGCGCACACTTGTTGGCTCATGTCCAGCTTTTCATCCACAAGAACCCCCAAGTCCTTCTCCACAGGGCTGCTGACGTTTTGTTAAAAAGCTCCCCTCTGGCATCAACATCACAGAATCATAGAGTAGTTTGAGTTGGAAGGGACCTTCAAAGACCATCTAGTCCACCCAATTCACCATGGATAGAGACCTCTTGCACTAGACCAGGTTGCTCAAAGCCCCACCCAACCTGACTTTGGACACCTGTTCATCCACACCATCTCTCTGACTCTGAGCAGAGCAGAAATACACTTTTACTAGCTATGCAAGCAAAGCCTCAAAAGATACCTCCTTGTCATCCATTTATTTTCACTTTTATTAAACACCAGAAGTGCAAAGAGTTGAAATCCTCTGGGGGAAAAAAAAATGTGATAAAACAGAGCTGGTGGCAGGCTTCTAATTCATATACTCTTTTTCTCCACATCCCTGATGGGGCCTTACTGCCTCACTTTCGCCATTACTTTCCTCTAAGGTCAAATCACTGGCACCAATCCCAAGGTAACAACCACACCTGATTCCCCACAGAACCACCAGGGGTTTTCTGTACCTCCCTCCTCATTTGTAAAGCACAGCAAAGTCCAGACTGTCTAAAAGGAATTGGAAGATCTTGAGTTTGAACCCTTGGTCATAACCAACTGGGAAAGCTCTGGTGCTTCACTGATGGTTACCATTCACTTAGAAAATCTGATCATTAATTAGGTGAAAAAACTGCTTGTTCACACTTCATGCTCTTAATCTCCTCAAAACTATATCACACTAACACTATGTTCAGGAGACAAGGGGAAAGAGATTTAAGTTAATTACATGTAACTGGTCTCCAATGTTATCTGGTAGCAGCATTCAGATTTGAGTCCATTTTTCTCACATTTAGCAAAAAGTAACACCTTGTTCTTAAAAAGGACACAAAAAAATCCTTCAGTAAACAAATATCCACACACTAAGCTGGATGAGAGGGATGTAAATTTCTCACTACAGGTAATCAATTAAACTCAGCATTCTTCTGCAAGCACTGATCTAGCTCCCAGTTATTCAACAGGAGTTTAAATCACCACAACCTTACCAGTGGGACTATTCAATTTCTTCTGTGTCTCATTTCCCTGGCTCATGTTCTTCCAGTTAGAAGGAGAAAGCTAGTTTGGATTGCCTTGTTTCACTTCTTTCCCTTTCTAATTTGTTTTACCTTATTTTCTTTCATTCCCAGCTCTATTCCCTATTTTTCAGGCATATGAATGAACATTCAAATACATTTTGCAATAAAGATAGGAAAATTAGATTGTGGTGGCTCTCCAGAGCAAAAGCATGGAGACATCTGCTTTTAAGCTACCCAAGCTCTGATCATGCTCCAGTCAGAATCCACATACAATTGTAATTTCCTCCCTGCTTATCTGGAGATGGTAAGTAATGTTTTTTATTTTTACTTGTCTCCAGTTCAGTAACAAACTGAAAGCCATGATTTGAAAATGCAACTAGGTAAGAAAGTAGGAGCACACAAACAACCAAGTACCAGTGACAGCATTCATAAGGCTACCCTCTTGCATCCATCCTCCAGTTTCTTTAACATAGTATCCAAATTCCGTGGTTTCCCTAATACTTCCCATTTAGGATACGTTGCTCCGCTAAAAAGCAGTCATCCTGCAAAAGAACCACAATTAGGCATTTTCTCCCTTAAAGGACACCTGCACAAATACTTCTGCCTATTGAAACACCTATAGCAAGACTACTGCTCAGTCTGATAATAACATCTACAGAATACAAACTTGTATCTGAACATACATGTTCCTACTGCAAAAAAAAAAGATGGGGAGAGTTGATATGGTTATCCACCACATCATAAACCAGTAACTCCAACAAACTACACAGTGTCTAATTACATTTAATGCTACTACATGTCTTGATGTTAATCTGAAATAAGGAAAGTGTGAATCTAGGAGACCTAAAGGCTTAAATAATTTTTAAAAAAGTAGTATTCTTGATAGGTGTTGAGGCAAAGACATGAGATCTGAAACCCAGCCTGAATCTCAAAGTATGCGAAGAACACAGTGTTTTGCAGTAATTCTCCACAGGAAAGGCATTCTCTCTAAAAATACCTTTTTTTCTCTTCCTTCAGGAAAACATGAAATTAGTTGTTTTCTTTCACTAATGTGTATAGATTTGGGAAAAGAAGAAAAAACCCATCTACCTAGTAAAAACAATGAAGGGCTTGTACAGTAACAGTCTCATGTATAACTTGACCTTTCAGCTGCTAGTCACACACAATGATAAAACACAGATTACAAACCCCCACTTCTGATTCAGCGTTTATTTCAGAGGGACAAAACACAACATCTACAAAGGCTAACATAATGGTTTTCTTGCAGAAAACACACGAAGACCTTTTATGCCAACAACATCCTGAAAATCTGTTCTGTCTGACCTCTGCTTTAGACTGCCCCAAAATGTACATCCAGAGGCAAAGCAAGCAGCTACATCAGACTTTAGGCAATGCATTTGCAATGATTCACCTCAAATGAGGTACACAAAGATGCACTCCCACCCCTCCCCTCCCAAAATAATGATAGAAGTATACTGGTATACTTAATCTTAAGGACATGATAATAATTTAACATAATAGACGCGTCCTGGAAAAAATTCACAAACGGTCATTTGCAAAGAATATAAAAGTATATTTCTATCTCTCACAATCATGGTTTTATGATCAGAAACCAGTTTGTTCATTAATTAAAATATTATACTTGTAATGTTTGCCAAGTTTTGCTACATGATAATACTAACATTTGAAAACTGACTTTGAAAAAATCTTAGTAATCTTTTTTTTAAATCCTTCAGACCAAATCTGTTAACCCACAAAATTAGGTCAACTAAGAAAATCTGAAAAAAATCCTTTAAGGTTTGTTTTGGATGGCTTAAGATGAAAAGGCGTCCAGTGAAAGCCAGCTGCACAGAGCACATGAAAATCCAAACACACAAGAAAAGAGCTCAGCTCTACCTTAGTGGAAGTAAGCAGGTGCTGGGGGATCTATTCTCTGCACAAAACTACATGTGGGTATAATTCCTCTCTACCAGAGGGAAATATAAAATGCTGGCACAGGTCTGCCAGCACAAGGTTGGAGAAAGGTTTACAGTTCTAGATTCTGTGGATACATCTCATTTCCAGTATCACCACTAACACACCACTGATTTCCTTAACCCTTCCCCCCAGCAGTTTCTCAGCACAGTTACCACAAACTGCCTCAGCTATGCCATCCAGGCTCCCCAGTCCATTCTGAGTGACAAAAATCCAGTGTTTTAACCAGGTAAATTAAGCAAAATAGTTTTGGCAGAAACAGAAGGGTTCCTATTTTCAGCTGGCAAGTCAGGGGCAGTAAATGCACGCAGAAGATGAATGACCAGCTGCAGGGGTGGGGGGATGACTGATGCAGAAGACAAGCAGACATCACAGCTATGGACTATGCTCTAGAGATTCATTGTTCCTTAGACAACACATTGTTATCACAACATAACTGAATGTTGGATTCAACAACGACAAAGTTGGATCAGTCAGTGTTCCTATGGCAGTACGTGAACGCTAAGTACTGTCACCACCCTTCTTCTGACCACTCTTGCTGTCCTCCCACAATACCACTTCCCTTGTCATTTATCTTAAAAAATACTAAATCCCATGGCACAGGATGGCATAACCTTGTCACCTCTTCTGTAAACTGGTGACAAAGCCCACTCTCAGCTTCCCTTAAAACAAACATATTTGCCATAATTCTCTTGATCAACAGTGGACATTAAAAACAACAGACCTTTCAATTTCTCCTATACCTTTCCCTTTTAACAGAATGAAAGAACAGAGTACAGATACCAGAATGCTGTTCAATATTCCCTTGCCTGGAAAAGGTCTTTGAAGGTCTGCAGCAAGTTGCAGAATCCTACAGTTTTTCCACTGCTCCATCACCAGCTCATGCCCCATCTCCAAAGAGCCCAAACACAGCCCAGAATCATCAACACAGGCTGACATGCAAGCTGCTGGAAATGACACAGCGGCAGAGCCTCTCTGGGCAGCAGCAGATGCTGAAACAGAAGCTGCAGCAGCAGATAAGGGTGTGAGCAACCTTCTGCCAGGACTTGGAGAGTGCTTGGCTTTCTACCTGAATCCATGACATGATAATGAGTCACAGAACAAGGTCAAGCAAGCTGAAACATCTCATTAAATTTTGTTGATGCCTGTATCACCAGGAACTCCAGACAATGTAACTGCTTAAGGTCACTATTGTATTCACGACGGGAAAAAACCAGGATATCCACTGCCTAAAGTAGACAAGTGGGTGTCAGTACTAGGTTTTAACAAGAAAAAAAAATTTGTGTACACACATACAAATAAAAGGAAGTTAAATTCTGGAGAGTCAGCAAAATTACATCTTCACTGGCCACAGGTGTGCTGGATTAGGCACCAAATGGGAAGTTTGCACAACAGGTACAGTGTAATGCATTCCATAAAAACACCTAACTCTTGACTATTCTGATTATAATGAGACTTGGCTGTGGTGAGGTGGAAAATCAAACCTGACAGATAACACAGTCCTACTACTATTTCTAGTATTTGTTGATTCAGGGTGCATCATTATCCTACACACATAAGTTTGTGCTGTTAAGTCAGCTATATAGCTCAACTACTTAACAGTATTATGTTAAAATTTTATATGCCTCTGAGATGGACACTTAACAATTCCGACAATTTTAATCTCAGCCTCAAACACTGTTTCACCTCAGAACCAGGAAGGGAATGAAACCCACTAAATATTACAAACATGGTAAGATGCCACAAAGTGGCAAACTACAACCCACGAATGCACTTTCAAAACAGACACAATGTGGCAAAACTCTTTATCATCTTATATTAACACAAGTTTTATCCAAGTACCGAAACATCAAAATAGAATGCCAAATTCATTGTTCTCTGTTTCTGCCATTTTCTGAGAAGAAACTTATTAAATAGCCTAACTAGAGCTCTTTAAAACTGAAAGCATCCAATCTGATTTGCACATTTGTTATTAAGTCGGCTCCTGCATGTCCTAGAAATCAATAGTGCATTATTATTAACTCCAATGAACATAGCAACAGGCATATGGGCCAAACCGTAGAAAGCTGTACTGTCATTATTTTCCCAAACATGAACATCTCAATAGAGCAGATGAGGAAAGTGTATTTGAAAATCATGTTTGAGAGGAGTGCTTGGTATTTCCAAGTCAGTGGAAACACTCATATATACATGCTTTCAAGTCTAAAGATAGTGACTTGCAACAACTTTGTCTCTTCAAGTTTCAGTTGTACTCAACAAGAAAACTTCCAGTAAACTCATCCTACATAGAAAATGTTTTATTACCTTAAAACTTTCATAGGATATCTTAAAAGTGTGAATGAAAAAGCCAAACCAAAACCACTGTAAAAGACTGAACATCAGATTTTTGATACCATATACACTACAGTACATGCAATAAAATATGTTTTTTACAGAAAGAAATATTTCGACTCTTTAGAGTATATTTGTCCTAGTTCAGCTGCAGGAGGAAAAAATGTGTCTGTTTGTTATATCAAAAAGAATGGACTATGGAATTATAAAGCACCATCTCACAGCTATCTAGGCTCAAGTTCAATTCCCAGGCTAAATTAAACTTTCAGGTTTATTGTGAAGCTGCCTGAAAAGGAGCGTTGCAGGTAATGCTTCACCTTGATTCAAGCAGTCAGTCATGTTTCAGGTTACAAAACGATTTCACTGACATACCCTCTGCTGCTTTAGTGACTGCTGGGGGTGTTCTGCTGCCAGGCCATGTGCACATTGCCTGCCTCTGTCTGCTTGCAGCAGATGCGGCTGCAGGAGAGCAATGCCCGAAGGACAGAGAGATGGTTCAGGGAAGAGCAGTGAGCAGCTGACTTCTGAACAATGAGCAATGTCCTTGCCTAACTAAAGGCAGAAGAAAATCTTTCTCACCCCTGAATATAACTGACAGTATCCTGAACAAAGAAAGATGATACACCAACCTGGGAATAGGAGGGGACTGTGTAAAGTGAGGATCTGATATCCTGTCACTAGCTGCCACCACATGTGGTGATACTCTAGAGGGAAGTACACAATAATTAATCACACTCCCAGAAGTCAAATTAGGCACCAAGAAAAAATGGTCCTCCTGACCCAAGAGAAAACCAGCCAAGTTCTAAAATATGGCACTTTATTGTAATCTTGTCAATGTAGGAATATGTGCTACAATCCACGGAAAGCACTGCAAATAATCTTGTTGTTTCAACCTAGGGAAAAATGCAGGTGAATGGAGTACAATCCTTCCCCCTTCTACACACACTGAAAACATCCTCCACCAAAGCAAGTGAAAGCACATCTTTAGGAAGAAAAACCCAGCAACTTTAAACACTCTCAGCAACTGCAAATCCACTACAATCCTCTACTGCCCTCGTCGCTAATTATTAGTTCAAAGTACAACATGCCTAACTTCATCTTTCAGACACTGGATAGTCAAGTAAATATCATGTATTTTCCTTACACACATGTATGATATATACAGGCACCATATCCTTCCTCAGATGTACAATCTGCAATTGTGACACCTGGTCTCCAAACCCTGGATCACTTTGGTCCCTGTGCTCTTGTAAGTATTTCATATCCTTCCTCACGTGTGAGCAGCAAAACCAGACATGGAATTCCTGTGATCTTACTAATACCACGTACTTTCCTACTTCTGTGCAATATTTATATTGCTGCACAGCCAAAGACCACACTTCAGTTGCCGCATTGCAAAGAAAACTCCTGTTGAGATGATTCTCTGCACAAATTCTTAAGCCTTCTTTCAATAAATTACCAGTTTGAGGACAATCCCCTATCGTGCTGGTGTAACCACAATCCTGGTTCCTCTGTATGTGGCTGCATGAAAAATACCTTCTGATGGACGCTCATAATTTTAAAAAAATTATTTGGAGTATGGTGTACTAGTAACTTGTTCTACACGTGCACAAACCTGCACATAATATGCTGGTAATGATGCAATATCATCACATAAGCTGTGAATATATTGATATTAACCAGCCTTACACCAAGATCCAGTCCCCAGGGAACCTCACAAGAAACAGCTGCACTCCCATAGAAGAAAGGCACGCCTAAGTTCCTCTCTAAACTAAGAAAGATTTATGAAGCAACTTTGCCAATGTTTGTGGTATTTATTCCACAGTGACTCCATGGCACAATTGTTTTAAACTCACACTTCACTGCAGACTTAATAGATATATCAGGGACACAATATAGGGTGAGTCTGCTACAATAGAGCAGTTGATGAATAGCTTAGGAATTTAGGAGATGTGGGTTTTTTACAATTCAAAATGCTGGGAAGCTATTTGCTTTAGTTCTACTGTAAACTGTTCTTTAACAATCGTTAAGTCATTTTGAAGTATTCAGAACAAGTAAGCCCTGGCTTGTCATTTATTTCAGAGGCTCCATTTTAAAGTTTTCAATTTTTCAGCCAGGAAAACAATGAATAATGTGAGTAAGGAAAATAATTCATAGCATTTACCAAAGATGTTTAAGTTCCTTTCTCTAGTAAGGAAAAAAAAACCCCAAACAACAAATCAAAAGAACAGTTAGTAGACCCGGTAACCAGTCAAATAACATTGTAATTCAGCAGCGTATTTCCATGTACATAAACATACACACAGGATTGGTGAAGCTTGTAGCATTGCCTATTAGGCAGCTACAACACTGAACACTTTAGGCTGAACACTTCCAATGCAAGATGCTGCTTCCAGCTGCTTGTAACTTGGCCAGACTTTGACTGCTTGGGTTAAAATTTTCCAAGTTGAATGTCTGCCTCAGGCTAAATTCTGTTCCATGTGCTGTAGAAGTTACCTCTGAGTGAGGGGTGCAGAAAGAGGCAGATTGGGATTAGAAGAACTCAGCCAAAATACTTGAGCTGTTCTCAGAACAAAACTAGGGAAAATACTGTCTCCCAATGGCAATACGTGGCTGAAAACTTGAAAGGCTTTAATGTTCTTCCATCTCCTCCCGAAGACAGATCTGAATGAGGGGTGGAGCCCTTTTGGAGGTCCCTCTTTTCCTGCCCCCATGAAAAGTGCATCTGCATTTGGTCAAATGTCCAAAACCAAACTGCACTGTGTGTATTTTCAGTAGGTGTTTGCTAGGCCACATCCACATTCTTCTCAGCTCCTCATGGTGATCAGACAACACAAGCAATTACGAGCAAGTACAGCAACACAGACCACAGCCATGACCTACCACCACTGGTTACCCTCAACAGGGGCTCTGACAGCAGAGTCCCAGGTGCTACCTTACAAATCCAGCTGATGAAGGACAGTGGACAAATATGCTACCCTAGGCTGCCTATCTACTTTTTGGCACTTTTCCTAAGGGAAAGAAAATCTAGGAAAATAATAAAAGCATGATAAGCAAAGCAGATTTTAGAAATTATTAGAACTAAGTGGTCTATATTAACTAAAAATGTCTCCTAGTGCTCATATGCATCAATCTCTAATTAGATAAATCTGTATTTGCAACTGACCTGGTCACATTTTTTCCCACTGAAGCTTTGCTATAATTAACACACAAACTCCTCTTTTTGCCCTTGTTCTCTAGAGCATCATCAAATGCTTTCAAATCACAGAGGAAGTTATTTATTTTCTCTTAGGTTCTTATATGCTTCTCATCACTACAGTAATCTGTAAGATAAAGGATACTGTTATCCACGTATTTTTAATACAGGAAACTAAGATATATTAAAGCAAAAAACTATGGACACTGAGTCAGCAATTCTGACACTCAAGGCTTGTATTTCTAACATGCTTAGACCTGCAAAACATCTTCTGTACACAGAGACCAAACAGACACTCATTTATGCTCCAGATGGTTAAGTTTAGCAAAACTGCAAAGCAGATCCCAGGGAGTCAGGCCAGGCTCCCAGAAAACCCAACAGACCACGGGCAAAAACCTTTATGTTTATATGGAAATCAACGGCAAAGGCCGGGGCTGCAAAATCTGATTCTCCAGCTGTCTCAGCCCCGTTGCTGCCTCTCCCTCTGTGCACAGTTGTTTGCCCCATTCACCTCTCCTCACTGCTGCCCAGCCAGAGAGCTGCTACACCTGGGGGGACACATGTTGTGTCCCGAGCCGGCCGGGAAGGATGTTTGGCACATCCTGTCACGACCAACACCACCGTGGCGAGGCGGACAGGTGAGCCCGACATCCTGAGCACTTGGCTTTGCAAATTTACCGGCGGGGTAGGGCTGGGCACAGGGGAGAGGCGGTAAATGTATAGAATATATAGAGACCAGCGACATCCACTGGGTGGCAGGCATGTTTCACGGGATCCAGATCCAGCGCGTATATAGAGGTACACAAAACGAAAGCTCCTAAATACTGGGCTTGTTCCCTGTCTCAGAAGCAGCAATTGAACGGACAAGGTAAAAAAAAAAAAAAAAAAAAAGGAAAGAAAAATTAAATCCCACAGAGGGAAGTTAACGTATTCTGCCTTGATTTTAACATCAGCTTCTTGTCCGTAGTGCTGAGGCATTGGAGCTGCCCTGGCACTCGGGGGTTAGAGCTGTGCAGACACACAGTGTCCCCTGTCCCTCCTGTAGGTGGGTGCCCTCACTCGAGGTAGCAGAGACCTTGTAAGAGTCTTCAGAGTCTCTGCTGCACTAATTAATGACCAATGCCTACTGAGGAAAAGTCTTTAAACTCTTCCTCAGTTTAACAAACTCAAGGGGAAAGGAATTTTTTGGACTAACAGCTGTAAATGAGTCCATGTGTGTAAGCAGTTAAACTTTAAAGTTGAAAGAAACATAAAAAGCCAGTATTTTCCATGGAATTCCACTTAGCATCTAAGCAGAACCATTTCAAAAGTTGCTTAGATAGAGAAGATACCATCAACTAAATTTCAACCCAGGGCGTATATTTATAGCCATGTTGTGAACTACATAAAAAGTACACTTATAATGGAAATGCTGACAAATGCAAAACTCCTGCAGCTAGCTATGACAGTCTGACCACAAGCCCTCCTTGTGAGAGGAAAAGGCAACCTCCCCACCTCCTTTCTCAGGCAGCCCGACAGCGAGCCGGGGCAGAGGGTGCTAGGCACAGGTACCACTGCTCTGTCCTTGTAGGATGGATCGAGGCAACTCTTACTCCCCGTATTTCCCACATGTTGAATGAGCCACCCCCCCGGTTTTGCCATAAACAACCGGAGGGCCTCTTACAGCCATGACTCACTCCGCAGGCTTCTCCTCCACCCCTGTGCGTGACTGTAGCAAACAGGCTGCCAGCTGCAGCCGGTGAATTAACACGACTTTTTTCGCAGAACCGTGGGGAGATCAGTCACACAGGGCAGGGCGGAGGGGGAGGGAGGGGGTGAGGGTGTGCTGCGGAACACCAGCCCGGGGTGGGTTTTATTTGTGGGGGAAGCAGCGGAGGAGGTGATCCGGGGTCCGTGTGCCGGGGACGCCCGAGTGTGACCGTGTCGTCCCCGTCCCCCCCGCCCCGGCACGGCGCCGGCCCTTGCCCCCCCTCCCGCGGCTGCCCCACCACGGCGGGAGAAGCGGGCGGCCGGGAGGCAGGCAGGCAGGGACAGAGGGAGGGCAGGGCAGGGCGGCGGCGCCGGGGGCAGCGGGGTGAGGGAGGAGGTGAAGCTGGTAGGCAGCAGGAGCCCTCCCGACACACGCGCCGCCGAACTCCCAGAAAGTTGGCAGCGGCGTCCGGCGGGACGGGGCTCCGCTGGCCGCCGCCCCAGGGCGCGCTCCGCCGCCCGGCCGGGGCCCGCTGCCTCCCCAGCCCCTTCGCACCCTGTCACCGCCCTCCTGCCCACATCCTTCATCTCCCATGGGTGCCGCGGGGCAGGGATTGCTCGGCACAGGGCGCTGCCGGCGGTGGGGCTCGAACCCGTGGTCCGCGGTGTCTCTGCCCACAGTAGGGGAAGCGGCTGAGCCTCCCGGTGCCCCCGAACGCGGGACGCGGGCGGCGGGCGGCACTCACCGAGCGGCCGCAGCTCCTTCTCCCGGTCCGGGCGGCTCCCGCTGAGCGCTCGCCTCCTCGGGGACGAGGGAGGAGGAGCGGGTGAGGGCAGGAGGTGGAGAAGGGCGGGGAGGAGAGCGCGGCTTGAGCCCTCCCGGCTCCCGTCGCCGCGCTCCCTCCCTCTCCCGGCGCCGCCCCATCCCACCCCAGCGGCGCGGCGAGCGGAGGGGAGCGCAGGGCAGCGGCGCGGCGAGCTGCCGGGGCAGCGGCGATGTGAGTGCCGGGGGCCGGGAGGGAGCGGGCACAACCCCCCGCCCTGCGAGCCGGGGTCGGGCAGTGCTGGTGGCGTGTGATGCAGGGGCCGGGCCGGGCCGGGCCCCCGCAGGCCGTGGGGAGGTCGGGGCCAGGGGGGCTGCGGCCGTGCCCCGGCTGTGGCCGGCGACCCCCGCCCCGCTGAGTGAGGTGTTTCACTGCCGCTCCGGTCCCTCTGTTCCCGTCCGGCCTGCCGCTCTCAGGTTGTTTGTTTCTGCAGCGCTGTCTTGCTCTTATCGCCCCAGCCCAGGCCGGGCAGCTTCTCCTCCCGCCGGCGGGCACTCGGCGTCCCTCAGAGCGGGGCGGGAGCGCTGCGAGGGATGGGGCCCGTGGCTCCTCACGCTGCACCCCCTCTCTGTACCCTTGCTCACCCCCGCGCTCTCTCTCCCTTCCCCTCCCCTGCACTCCCTCCTGCCCTCTCTCCATCCCCCCGGCCTCCCTCCCTCGCTGTTACCTTGCGGCCTCCTTTGCCGCCTTTGGTTCTGGGCGAGGCGTGAGGAAGAAAATTGCCTGTGCCTTGGTTTTACCCGGGCATCACTATCTGTTTGAAGCCTTTCATTAGGAAATTTGTGTTAATACCTGGCCACCTTTTGGGGAAGGGGATGTGTAAAAGTCAAGCCGCTGTCTGTATTAGGTGAGAATGGCATATAGAATGGTATGTCCATCTGCTTGTTTCTGTTACTTTTCAAAATATCCTAACTTCCGTGCTGAAAAAAAAATCTTGATGTGTTCAAACATTTCTTTAGAGGTCTGTCTGTGGGGCAGTACTTGATGGTGAGCTATGTGAGCCTGCCTTGCAGACTGGTACAAGGTACAGCAGTGTTCTTAATTTTAGTTATTGCTAAAATTATACCTGAACAGATTCCTGACCCAATTTATGTTGCTGTTTTTTTCCTCTCTTCTAATTCTTATCACATTCTTCCTGACATAGCCCATATCCTTCTTCTGCATCTACAGCAGCAGACCTCTGCTCTCAGGAGATATCCCTGACTTCAGATATTTAACTTTTGAAAGCTGACTCAGACAGTTCACTTTAGGTTCCCTGTGTAAGGATGAAACACACACCTAAGGAGTTCAATATGCTTCTCAAGTGTCTCTTTCGGATGCAAAGAGTGCTGGTTTTGAGATGACAGTTTCCATCTGTTGACAGGGAGAAGTGAGACAACTCTACCTCACTGTTTAAGACAGCTGAAGTAAGAGGAGATGACCTAGAGAACTGCAGCTCCATACATGCAGAAGGCTGCCTTCCCTGATATCTTTGTGCATTCTTGTATGTTAAAAGTATTTGTGGCATTGGAAGTGGTTGAGTCACCATCCCTGGAGGTAGCTAAAAGACACATAGACGTGTCACTTAGGGACATGGTTTCGTGGTAGATTTTGCAGTGCTGGGCTAAGGGTTGGACTTAATGATCTTAAAGGTCTTTTCCAACCTAAGCGATTCTGTGATTCTGTAATTTACAATTTTGAAAAGAGGTCTGGCAAAGCAGATTCATGCAAATACAGGTCAGGCTGAGCAGCTTCTGCAGACTCTGGTTTCCATTGGATATTGTAATTCGTATGTAGTTCACAGGGGGCTAGTGTAATGATAAAAAGAAGCAAACATTTGGGTTGTGAATTAGAATTTACCGAGGGCTTGAAAAAAATATATGACTTGAGGGCCAGAAGAGCAAAGCCCTTCCAGACAACTGCTATGTTTCATGTGGATGAAACTCTCATCTGGCTCTGCTCTGTAGGAGCCCACGTATAAACATATATTGTGTGATCTATTGGAAAGCCAGCAAGCTGGGGTTAGGCAGGACAGTCCCATGTACTCACAGTGTCAGGGATAATCTTTTCCTTACCTTATTTTTAAATGCCTTTAAAAAAATCCAAAAGTTAAGGATATTTAACTAAGAAGAGTTTTTAGAGTACAGTTAGTAAACTATGAGTGAACAGAGTTGCTGTGAATTGTTGGGGAGTGTGAGTCATTAGTGGCCATGGCACTGGGACCTACTTCACAGTACAAGAAAGCATTTTTGATCTTCTTCTACTTTGCCAGTCTTAGCATTGCGATTTTAGATCTCACCAATACTGGGATATTTGAATTAGAATTAGCTGTTCTAGAACAGCTTCCCATGTGGAGGAGGGTCTGTGGTGGAATACATGGAATTCTTTTTTTTTTCTTCTGTACTTCTTTCCATTACAGAAGTGTTACTTTTGTTCAGAAGTATGCAGTATTTCAAAGTGTTCAGAAATAATAACAGATTCTGTCCTTTTGACTGGCTGTTATAGAACAGCTGCAGTATCTACTCTGAATTAATTTGCTTGTGTACTGGAGAACTTGAATCTTACTCACACACGTGTATTCAAGGCGATGATGCACATAGCAGCTCGTTAGTGCTCAAACTTGCAGAAAGCTCTGAGATGTTACATTCTTGTAAAGTGTTTGGAGGTTGTAGATACTCAAACCAAAGAAGACTGCTGAGCCCATGTATTCTGTTTTTTACCCCTGAGGGCTTCTGATTTGGACAGATACATCCTGGATACAAACCCCCGGCATCCCTGCCGGATTTCAACTCAGATATTTTAGAACAGAGCTATTCAAAGCAAATGCTTCCAGGTTTTGTTTGTACAATAAAATTATTTTTCATTGTGTTCAGAACCACCAATTGTTTCTCGTTCCCTCTTGATTTCAGTACATGGTAGTAACAAAGTCCTCCGGCCCAATCTCCACGTAAAGCTGTCTCAGCTCAAGATAGCTACTCTGAGGGTTTTAAAGCTTCCCTTTGTAAGGAAGCTGTTTGCACCACCTGTTGAAACATTACTGGTACAGTAACTTGTGAGGAGAAGCAGTCTGCATGTTGAGAGTTCAGAGCCCTGCACTCTAGTACTTGAGTTACTCTGCAGGTTACTTCTGAACCTGTCCTTTTTGCATACTCTCAAACGCTGCATTGGGATGCGTAACCTGGTCACTGCAGCATAGACTATGTGATTCTCCTGGCTCAAGAAATGCATTGTGCAGAATATAAGTACCCGAGTTTCAGTGCTTTCTCTCTGAGTTGCACCGTTTTCGTATCTTTTTGGAATGGCAAGTAACAGGCATTGTTAATACAGAGTTGCTACTTGTTCTTTCTCGTCTTCTTGTTCACTCTGATGTTTTAAATTGGTTTCAGAAATCTGAAAATGTTTTTAACATTGATCAATTTACACTCTGCTGTTTGCAGACAAGACTTTGTCATCTCATGAGTTCAAAAAAACCAGCTTGATGTTCATTTCCTCCTTTTCCTTCCTTTTCCTTTAGTCCCCTAAATTGTTGTACATTCTTTTTCTGAGTGGTATGACCAGTAAAAGTTGAAAGAAGATCACTGTTCTTGGGGAGACACCAATTGGTTGTGAGTTAGTATGGGATTTCCAAGTCTGGATGGGTCTACAGCAGTTTGCCCAGAGGTTGCCCAGTACCCATCTGTATTGGTGCTGCCCTGTTCCCTGGTAGCAGGCTACCAAATCAATTTGCTCAGTGAAAGTCAGGCTCCAAAGAGACTTGGTCCAGAACCCTTCTGCAGAGTTAGAGCTTTGCAGTAAAACTGGCACCTCTCTCTGGGTCTGTGTCACCGAGCTCCCTTTTGGGAGGCACGCCTGGCAAAATGTGTGCAGTGCTAAACTTCAACCTGCAAACCTGGACAATGCAGATGTGATGTACTCTAGACTGTCTCCTTGTTTTAGTAAAAGGAAGAAAGGGAGTTGTACTGGTGTTGTTCAGCTGGCCAACTGTCTAGTCCTTAGGAGGCTGGCCCAGCTGTAGAGCTGAAAACAAGAATCAACCTTAACTTCTGGCAGAAGACAAGGAGTCTTAAAAGCTGTACTATTTTGACTGCAATGACTTTATAAGATAGCTATTTCCCATGACTTTTACACAGTTATTCAAGAATAAAAAACCTTTGTACTATTTTATTCTCAAGCCTGTATTTGTCAGGTTGATAAAACAATCACAGACTTAAAAAATTGTCATGGATCTGAATTGTGACTGGAGCCCATGAAGCACCTCAGTAAAGTGGGGTTTCACTTCAATTGCTGCTCTTTTCCAAATATTCCTCTTTGGTTTGCTCTCATTGCAGCACTACTGGAACTTTGCAGGTTCTGCTGTTGTTATAGTGGCAGGTGTTATTCAATGACCATTTCAGCTGAGCTTGCTCTTTTTTTTTCCAGTGGTGTCAATTCAAGTAGAAAATCTTTAAGATAAATAGTTGTATATAAGATTCGTGCTCATAAGCCGCAGAATTGAGATCATAAGTTACACAATTTCATTAGTCACGAAGTGCAGGATTTAAGGTTCTTAGGACAGCTGTGCACACTACCATTTACATTTATTTTATATGTAACAGCAGAGAGACTTTTTATGAAAGCCAATACGAGATGAAGCTAAAATACTTATATCAAGATGTGGATTTGTACTGAAGCCACAGGTGTGCCCTCAGGTTCTCCAGAGTGATTACTCTATGTATTGCTACAGTGGTTTGTAACAGATGTGGTGACCAGCAGCATTTAGGAAAGAAATCAGTGTAAAATAGAGCTGTGAAACTATGGCTTGTCAAATTCTCAGGTATTGACTTGTGGTGGATGCAGCTGTACAGTCTTAATTTTAGCACTTACATTTGATTCTGTTGAAGAGAAAGAGCCTCCTGTCTTAGGTTAAACTTGGAAGAAGGCAGAGGTTCTTGCATATCCAAAACATGCAGTGAGGCTTTTTTTAGTTTATGTTTTCTATCAAAATTGGTCCATTGCCATAGGAAATTTAACCCTGCATTTAGCTGGAAATTTATTGTAGATGATGTCAAACAGTTTAGAGACAATTTATGGCTCAAGCAGGAAAAGTGAACTTGAGGTATTTCTGAGCTTTGAATTTCTCCCTCCCACTCAGGTGGTTTTCCAGCCAGAGCATTAGATTTCTTGGGCTTTGCCCCAGTATGTTTGGGTATAAGTCTCAAAAAAACCCTTTTAATTAAATGTGTGACTAAGTAATCACACAGTTCTAAAGTACACCATTTAGGGATGAGCAGATTTCTGTTTAAATCGAGGAAAGCCCAGCTGCTTCTTTCTAGATTTCCAGGAAATTGCTTGAAAAGCTGTGCATTGCTAACCATGCTATTGCTTATAGCTTGATATATTTTTGCAGAGTACATCCTTTGTACTTAGACTTTGAAATACTCATAGCCTCTTGGCAATTGTATTTTTGTGTGAAGCACTGAGGGGAGAGTGTATTTTGATATCTGCTACAATTGTAGGAGTTGAGTTGATCAGGTCTGTTTCTGTAATTAAAGATCTGCTCACACATATCATAAGGATTGAGGGTGTTATTGTTGTGCATGGAAGAAGTTTTGGTTTTATTCAATATCAGGAAGTATTTTCCTTGAACTTTGTACAGTGATCTACATACAAAAAGCCAAGATTCAATTTTTTTGATGTTATCAGCATAATTGTGAATATTTTTTTAAATTTTGTCCCTCATTCTTTGTCATTTTAATTTAAAAATGTAGAAGTCTGTTGTTCAAATGTCTTCTGGTGAGCCAAAGCATTGTGTTTGTTCCTGCAAGCCAATGAGAAATAGAATTGCTTCTACATAAGTCTCATCTGGCATTAGAAAGCAGTTTTTGATGAAGAAACAGCCATTGGAGGTTGTTGGTTTTATTGTTAAGTACTTTGATATCCTAACTTTTCAGCTCTGAAGAGTTTTCCCCAAGTTTGCTTGCTTATCTAATTACATGGGTCAGAAATTCCTGCTTTTTTACACTGAAACCAAACAGTGGTTTCAGTGTAAAAAATCCAAACAATTTACTGCTGTGTCTGTGACCCCACAGGTCAGAATCTGGTCCGGGATTCACTCCCCACAGTAGCTCAGTGTCGTCCAGAACTGCACCTTTGTGTTGCTGAGTTCACTGTGTACAGTATCCAGCATTTTTATGAAAAACAGTGCAAGTGGCACTTTTCTGACTGTTCCATGTTAAAATGGGGTACCTAGAGCTGCTTTTTTATCTCTGGCTTGCTTTGTTTCATATTTCTGGTTCTTACAACACCAACTCAGTTATAAAAATTCTGCAGTTTTTGGGGGTCAGATGGTCAAAATCCCAATACTGAACTGTGCTTTATGAGACACAGTTGTTAATACAGCTACCCTTGGTAGGCTTGGTTTAAAAAAAAAAAAGAAAACCAAACTCTTAGTATTTAATCACCCAATGAAGACTAAATTTAGTTTCTGAACATATATATAAATATATATGAAAACCTGTGGCTTTGGTTATTGTTTCAGATTATACATCTTTTTTTTTCTTTCCCCAGGGCCGATTACTGGAAATCTCAGCCTAAAAAATTCTGCGATTACTGCAAGTGCTGGATAGCAGACAACAGACCTGTACGATGGTCTACCATACTATGTCCATTATTTCAAATATTAGGAATTTGATTTACAGGCTTTAAACATCACTTTTTGATACTAGTCTGTTGATGCATGAAATTTGTTCTATAAAAATGCCCTTGTAATACTTGTAGTGCTTTAAATATATTACATCAGAACCAGATACCCACATACACGATGGTGTCTGCTGCTCTCCTTGGCAGTAGAGATAGGGACTAAATATCTGACCCTGCTTATTCTTTGAGTTCTGTAACTTAACATTTGGTCTGTCTTGAAACTGTCTGCACCTGTCCTTCACTTTCATGTGCAAGTAGAAAGCAAAACCTGGCGTCTGTACTGTTTGTATGTGGTAGGCACAGTACAGCCAGTGCTCTGAGCTCTTAAAGCAGGTTTCTTTCATTTCACACAGCCCACAGAAGCATTACTGGGTTACAGAAAGGTGTTTCAGACTTGCAGATGCCTTCTGCAGACTACTAGACACATTGATGTCTTCCTTAGCAGTAGGTTTTGCATTCCTGACTGGATGCCAGGGATACTCCTAGAGCTGAGCTTCCTCTGGCTTACAGTAAGATACCTAATTAGCTCACATGAACTGCAGGTATCTTCTCGGAGTAAGTGAAGAGAAATACATGTCAAGGGAGGGATTTGAGCAATTTATAAAGTGTGTCTCTAAACGAGATGAGTCATCCTGGGATGTGCATCCTCTGCACATCAGTTTGTGCAAAGGTCAGGCTTAGGCATCTAACATCTGAACACCCAAATGAGCACAGATGTTTTTATGTGAGAACTGCATGAGGACTACCACTGTTGTACCTGAGCTTCTGAACTCCTTCTAGCTCCTACTGGTGTCAGTCTTTCTGGCAGCTTTTTGGTTTGCAGACTGTTCTGTTGTCCTTAGTTATCCAACTCTCACACTTTGCCTTTTCCTCCTTTTCTCTCTCTTTTTCAGATTTTTGAAGCTGCAGATTAGTTTAAATTCATGAGATATTTCTGAAGTGCAGCATAATGTAATTAAGGGCCGTAGCTAATACTTGGAACCCTAAATAACCCATATGGTTTTTAAAAGCTTGCATGAGAACAGGGACAAAAAAAATCCTGATGATACGTGGAAGGATAGCATGAAGAGGGAACCCAGATTCCCTGTTGTCTCTAACATGTGTGCTGAGCAGTATTATTTGAAAAAAAATGAATCTTATTCTAATACTATGAGATTACTCATAGTAATCTCATAGTATCTATGAGATTACTCATAGAATCTAATACTGTGAGATTTTACAATTTCTCTGTTGAATGTTTCTCAGTGTTCCTGTATTCCTATAGCCATTTTAGAGCTGTAGTGTTTGCTGTAAGTCTTCTCAGAACAGGTTGTATTTAGGCTTGTTCAACTAAAATTAGTCCAACTAAATTTTAAGTAACTAAAATTAACTGTTTTAAAATTGTATAATACATATTACTTTTCTTGGTTTTTTTCTTACTTTGAAGAGCATTGAGTTTCATGAAAGAGGAAAGAATCATAAAGAAAATGTGGCAAAGAGAATTAGTGAGGTAACTCAAATATCTTAATTGCACAAATGCTTATTTTTATTCTTTTTCATTATCAGGTTGGTTTAATTTATTCTCTTGGGATTTGTTTTTGTTTGTTTGTTTGTTTTAGATTAAGAAGAAAAGCTTGGAAAAGGCAAAAGAAGAAGAAAACATGTCAAAAGAATTTGCAGCAATGGAGGAGGCTGCAATGAAAGCATATCAAGAGGATATGAAAAGGCTTGGAATTAAGCCAGGTAGTTCATACAGCTGCCAGAAGATTAAAGACAGAATTGAAAGAATATTGAATAGGAGAGTTTTGTCTTAAATTAGGTTTAGGAGTGAGAGAGAAGGCCTCCAGGACTGTTGCTCATTTTAAAAAAAATGAAGTCTACAAACTGCCAGTAGTAGAAGTTGCAGTACAGAGTATTTATAGCGATGGTATCCCCTGATCCATGGAACAATCAAATTTGGAGTAGAAAAATTAAACTGTGTTAACAGAAAGGCTGTAGTTAGTGCTTTGAATCAGCAGTGCAGCTTCCTTTGATTAATTTTATATTTCACTTTTGTAAGTTGGAGGAAAAAGTTCCCATGAGTAGCAGAGGCTGGCTTCTCACTGGTATGAAACAGTGGAGATGAGAATCTCCTATTCAGCTTGCAGCTCAGCAAGTACCTTTGTTCTGGACATTGAAGACATATTATCCTTTAAAAACAGGTTTGTAGTTTCAGGCCCCTATAGCAACTGTCTTTTCCATAACTCTTTTGTTTTCTCTTTTGTTGTTCAGTTAGAGCTCATTGATCCTTATGATTTTTTTCTTTGTAACTCATCATTTTAAATTTGGATGTTGTTATGATGCTATAGTGGTACAAAGCAAGATTCTTTTAATGTAGTCTTTTAAGTGCACCTGCTAGGAGTATAATACTAATGATTTTCACTCAGTAGTGAAAATACTCATAAGACCAAAGATTGCTATTTTCTGTTGCACAGGAGTGACTAATATTTAAGTTCAGAATAGTACTCTTTTTTCAAGGATATTTTTTTCTCCAAGATGATGTAGGTTCCAGTTCAACACAGAGTAAAACACAGAGTAACACAGTGGAAACTAAAGCAAAGAAAGAAAAGAAAGAGAAGAAGGAAAAGAAAGAAAAGAAAAAAAAGACACCTCCGGACGCCTCAATGCCATCAAAAATTGAAACAAAGGAGTGGGTGCAAGGATTATCTCCCGAAGGCTATACATACTACTACAACACAAAAACTGGAGGTAAAAGCTACTGAGGAGCAAGTGCAGATATAATTCCCAAATATAAGTGAGAAAAGACTATCTGCATTTTTTTTTACTTCTCTGCTCTTTCAGTAGTATGCTGTTAATTAAAATGTGAACACTTAGATGGAGTTTTGGTATTTAACATTTGAGACTTGAGTATCCAGCATTTCAGACTGGTTTTACTGTTGATTAATAATGGAAGAATACAGTAATTCCACAGTTTCTGGAAATGTTTAGCGTGCCAGGGGTTAAGTACACAAAGATAGCCGTGTTCTTCCTGAAGAAGCTTTGTGATCAGGGATGTGAAATAAACTCATTGTGTCTTTCCACATTACAGGATTTATCTAACTGACTTCTGTTGAGGAGCTCAAGTTGTGATTTACTTTAGAATATAAAAGCAACTCTCTTTTATGATTAATGAGAATGTTACAAACTATTTCTTATAAATTTAACAATTGGCATTAGTATTTACTGTAGTCTTTCATAATTTCATAGTTTTTTTTTAAACCAAAAATCCTGTATCTCTGTATCAGGCATAGTAATAGAGTCTGGAGGGTTGTTAGCTCCAGTAGAGCCAGCTGTAATTATGATACTGTGGTTTATTGTTCATACCATCGTTTGGTCAAGGGTTATTCATATTCCAGAGTGGTGTATATATATTTATATACTTTGTTTATATGTGTGCACGCAGCAGTGTCATATCCTTTAGATCTGTTTCTAGTAAAAATTATTAAGTATCAATGAAATTGAACAATGTGAAGCAGTGAAATGTGCTTTTGTTTTTTAAGAATCACAGTGGGAGAAACCTAAAGGATTCCAAGGCAACTCTCAAAACTCACAAACGGTAATCAAATTATTAAAAGTTTTCTTTGTCCTTGTAAACACTTAAATAATATAAGCAATTTGCAAGTTGTCTGATTGAGGAAGCTAAATTTTTTGCCCTTTAAAGTTAGGAAAATATAATTTGAATATGTAGAATATTTTATGATAAACTGCAGTTTTACTATAGAAATCCTATTTGGCTAATTTGTCTGTCAAGGGAAGAGAAGTAATTAGTGATGGTTGGGTTCCTGCAGAATATACTTCTTTTATGCTTCAACCCATGCTTTCCAAGCAATGGAAAGCTTTTGGGAAATTCTGAATAAATTCTGTTAAAGCTTTTTTGAATGAAATGTAATTATAAAAACTAAATATTACACAGTTGAAGTCGATAAGCTTCCTTAATCTAAGGCAATACTGAGACTGCATTGTCAGGTAGTTAAGAAAAAAAAGTCCATTTTTTTGTGTTTGCTTTGTGATATAGTTACATAATAAATTGTGTTTTTACTGGGTTTCTTACAATCATGGAACATACATGCAAGCAATTATTCAGCAAAATTAGTATTTAGTACATTACTTAATTTTCCTTATTTGAGGCACAGAAAAACTTGCAGAATAGTCCAAAGGCAGAAAAAGTTATAATTATGATTAATGGGGTTTTCCATGATACTTACCACTCTAGGATTTTTGTGCTTCACAGCATTAAAAACAGCATTTTTCCAACATTCCTGTGATGTTACATTTCCCTGTTTTCAAGATAGGTGTCATATATACACTTTAATTTGATGTCAGTTTTGTTGGGTTTGCCAGTGTTGGATTTTACACTAGAGTTCAAAAAAACCTTGGTGTTTTCAGAGTACTTGACATTGTGTAGCTCTCTGTCTTTACACTGCATGCTACTCTGGCTTTTTGATTCCCTTGTCCTGTGGTTTTGCACAACTTGTTAATCAGCACTTCAACTTTATCTTTCCAGTCGATGCATAGCATTGCAATATGTAAAGTCAGTCTTACTGTAGCCTTCCACTGAAAGATGTGGTCCTGAAACTAATCTTGTATGGGCCTTGGTACATATTTACCCTGACAGTGACCTAGTGCAGGCAGTGAGGCATCAGAGTTTAGGTTAGTGCTTTGGAGACTTATTTCCCTGCTATCAGCATTCTGAATAATCAGAAAAAATGCCAATGTGGGCAGAGCAGATTGGGGGCCAGAAGGCACTCCCTTCTTGGCATCAATATGAAGTTAGCTCATCCTAGCCATATCAGAGGCACACACCTTCAGCCCCCAGTATCTCTAACACCACACAGCTGTATTTTGCCATTCCTCCCTTACCCTGCTCAGTGACTTCGTCCTGTCTTGAGTTATTTTTGCTATCACTAAAAACAAGCATTTGATTGCTCCCTTATTTAGTCTGAGCTAGGATATTGGGCACATTCCAGATCCCTAGCAAGGACTTACTGCCCAGAAATTAAAGGGCATACTTGCAACACATTGTGCCAGGAGCCCTCCTGGTTTTACATCACATTAGGTTTTGCTCAGACTTGGTAAGCAGTGGGGAGAACAGGAAGGGGCATGTTGAAGGCTGCCTATAACCAGTTAGACTGAAAGTGTGCTTCTTAGCATTTATGTCACACTCAGTGTGCCTAGTGTCAGATTTTGGCTGAAAACCTCTAACCAACAGGTCTACAAATGCTCAGGATCTAATTCTTAATAAAAAGAGATGGGTTATATGTTTTTAGCCTCTTTATCCTTAAAATAAACTTTCCTTTTGCTTCTTTTGTCAAAACCAGCACACTGAAACTTCTGAGGGCAAAACCTTGAGAAAGCTTGATTCTGAGGGCTTTTGTGCCTTTGCCTGCTCTGAAACTATCAGTACAATTTTTTGTGTTTACAGAGTGGGTGCAAGAACTTCAGCTTCTGACTGTGCTTTTATTAAAGAAACCCCAAAGCTTTAACAATATTAAGCAAATGTATAGGTATGCAAAAGCCTGTCGGTATACACATACAATTACAAATACAAATACAAATCTGTATACAAATACAATTTGGTATTTAACAATATTAAGCAAATGTATAGGTATGCAAAAGCCTGTCTGTATACACATACACATTTATTAATACCAAAATAATATATGGTGAAGTTGCCCAACACAGAGCTGGCAGTATTGGTACTTAGGAGCAGGGAAGTAGTTGTGTGTGTAAGAAGGGATGAAAACTGGTTTCTTAAGGAAGATGTTAGGGCATGTGTAATGACTGATTATATAACTGTAGCTGATACTGAAAAAAAAAAATTACATATCCACAAATATATACCCGCAAGTTCAGCCACATTTCATGTTTATTTATTAATCAGTAGGGAAAAAGAGTGCATTGTTGAAATTGGTGCTTTAAATTGTTGACATGCAAAGTTTGATTCTATAATTATTTGTTGCAATGTTCTGGTTTGGGATAAATTTTTATTTGTTTGGGTATATTTAATTTGTGATAAAATTTATTGGTACTAGTTTTCTGTAGCCCTCACAAAGACCTAAGTCTCCTAGAGAATTTTTTTCAGCCGTCTCCGCTGAAGACAATGACACAAATAGGAAATTACAGCCTCAGGGGTGAATACTTTGAGAATACCCAAACATGTAAAATAATGGCCTATATAAAAATTTAAACAGTATGGCAACAGTTATTATGCAGCCTCATACTAATTATCCACTGTTTGAGAAATAATTGTGTAGGTGCATTTGCAGTATTTTAAGTTGTGGAATTCCATCTTATTGGAGTCAGAGGAAATACTTTGTAACAACATTAGGGATTCAAGGTTTAAACCAGCAAGGTGCTCACAGACAAAAAGTACTCAGGGGTTGAATAGACTCATAAGTGATGTATTGACTGGTCCTGAAAATTTTTTTTCATGAGCTCCTGTATCTTTTTCCTAGGGAGCAGAGTGGGTGGAAGGTGTCACTGAAGATGGTCATACCTATTACTATAACACACAAACTGGAGGTAAATACTTTCTTCTTAAATACTGCGTCAGGAGAGAGGGTTTTCAGAAAAATCTCTTTTTTTTGTTTTGCAAATAGCTGAATTTTTTACTAAGTTTTGTATTTTTTTAGTTGCTGGCTTAGTTGGAATAAAATAGTTGCTTAAGTCAGCAGTGGCTTTCTGGCTGCATTGTCAGTGTGCATACATTTTTGCTTCAGAGATTTTTTTGGACATTCAACTTGCAATTCTAAACTAGGCATTAATCTTTAACTACATATATATTGAAATTACAATTTGAAAACTAGAAGAAGGCAGGATTTTGTGTTGATGAGCGTGTAGAGCTGACTAAGAATCTCTTAAACTTTTGCTCTTGCTGACATAGCATTGATAAGAAAGTCCAGAATCTTGCCTCCTACTTCTTTTCCACTTTTTTCTCCCTACATGGGGAACTTTGTGGTAACTCCGTCAGAATAGCATCTGAAGTTTTCTAAATCTATTTGAATCATTTTAAGGTCAATGATGCCTCTCTGGAGAGCAAGTGGGTTTTTTTGCTGGCTATGAGTTTTCCTTCTGCAGTTGGGTATGAAGTGGCATTGCTAATGATGCCAAGAATAGGGGAAAAAAAACCCAACCCAACCAAAAAAACCAACCAATAAAACTAATCCAAAACCTTTTCAGTTTTTCACTGGGCCACTCCCCTGCCCAAAGGATTTGCAATTTCTTTTGAAAGGGAAAGGAGATGTTGGTTATTTTTAAACATTGCTTTTCAAGTTCAGATACATTTTTGACTATGTTTGCTGTTCTTTTAAGTACTTCATGGACATATGACACTTGTGAAGAATATGTTTCTAATCATCACATTTGGCAGAATTTTGGCTTTTGAGATTTCAAAATCCCTCACTTTTATATAGCTGTAAGTGTGTGTCTTGGGAGTGCTTGAAAATTACTTCTCTGTTCTGTTAACAGTAATCCCATCCTCCAATGACAAGACACATTTTTAACAGAAATAAATAGTTATAAGTGTCTCGTGTCAGACACGTAACTTAGGGCACTGCTGGCTCCGTGTTTGTTGTTACGAGTCTGGGAGGCTGCACCTACTGCACTCTTTATGAGGCACCTGGGAAAGTGGAATTGCTCAGTTCCTAATCTGAAGCCAGGTGACAGCAGTAACTTTAAGAGACTGCCCTGTTCATGCAAATTCATGCATTGCCAGTTTCTTACATCTTTACTTCTTCAAGATACATCTAGGCATTTACATGTTGTGTTGTTTGCAGTTAGGAAAAAAAGTAGGGATTTTTACATCTGAAAGCTTATGTAAAATTCTAGACTGAAACTTGGTGTACTTTTGCCATATTCTTACTAAAACCAGTTTTAAGACCATTGAGTCAACTTTTTTTGAGTATTTCTTCTCAGTGTACATACTGGAATACTACTTTTAAATTGAAAATGAGGATATATGTGTATGTATGTATCGTGTCTGTACTTCCATGTCTTTTCAGATTGATGTTTGTATTTCCTTGTTTGCTTGAGAGCTCTTTTAATTAGAGACCTAATATTACTAAGAAAAGTAGCACTAGAAAAGGGTTTAGCTGCCTGGAGACCTGAAGCTTGCAGTTATCATTCTTTACTTTATCATGTCCTTCTAATCAATGAACAGCTCAAATCAAGTAGGCACATCTACAGGGCAATTAATTTATTTGTCTGTCCAGTGTAAGGATGAGAGGGTCACAGTTTGCTGTGTGTGATGTTTTTTTGTAAGAGCTAATTAAAACAAGCTTTAACACCAGTGAACTCCGCTGTCCTGACTGTGTCTCTGCTGGGAAGAAATGTTATCTTTCTGATTATGGTTATTAAAACAAATGTACCAAACAAAGGCAAAAGCTTTTTGCTCAATTATTTGCTGTATTTTTGCATAAGGCAGCACTGCTTCTGAAAGGTTATGTTGTCAAAGCAATAACAGATGAAAACAAGAAGCATAAATAATGTGGTTGTTCAAATGTCTTGGACAGTATCCACATGGGAGAAACCGGATGGTTTTGTTTCATCTTCAAATGAGAAGGGTCAGCGTGACAAGCCTGCAGAAACAGCATCTGAATCAGACTCAGAAGATAGTGAGGATGAAGCAGAGAGCTCAGAAACAAACTTCAAGGTAAGTTTTCTTCAGATTTATTTTGCATACATGATCTTATACTAGAAAATTATAACTGAATCTTTGATGATTTGTGGTAGGCTGTACTTACTGAAATGAGATTAAAACGTGTGACTGAAAGTAAAATTTTGCACTTAATACAATGAATCTTTATTCAATTATTTGGCTCATTAGTGGCACTGTTCCAGAATAGAAAGCATGATCTTTCCTTCAACACACCTGAAGTACCTTGAATTCTACAAGACATGTGATGGTCTCTGAGAAAGGTCACTGTCATCTCTCTGAAATAATCCCCAAAATGGTTTGGATTTCAGTGTGAGGATGACTTCAACCTTTCATTGGTAAATGTGACTGCCAATAGACCTTCAGGGAATACTTTGGACTGAAAATGACATGGTTGTAATTTCCTTATTAAATTGAGAAAAAACAAAGCACATGGTACAAAATCTGTATCAATCATATATTTAAAACATAAATTAAAAACTTGAGATAAAACATGTGATTATGTCTCTGGTTGGGTTAGATGGTTTCCCTGAAGCTGGTAATTCAGAACAGACAGAGGCAGTTTAAATACAAAATGTATTCCTAGACAGGTGTTAATGGTGAAACACATACTTTTGTATCACTGTGCATCATTACAAACTGCTATCAGGTATTAGCAATAAGTGTGTGCATCTGCATATAAAGGAAGTTGCATTTGAAAATTTTTCTCTTTATTTTAAGATATGCTAAGCTTTTCAGGTGAGTTTGTAAGTTTGCTAACTTCAGCCTTGGTAGATGGGATTTTCCTGCTTTAATTTCTTGTAACATTGAAGACTTTGTTTTCATCTATAAAGCTCAAGAAGAAAAGTATGTAGATTATATTGCAATATGAATTGATTGCTTCAATAAATTACTCTTGGTTGAAAAGCATGAATAGTAGATAATAAGTAGATAATAATAGTACCAAATAAAAGATGTAAAATAAAGCTACGTTATGTTTTTATTTAGGCTTTTTTGCTTAAGATGGGTTTTTTCCTCTTTAGAGGAAAGGAGATAATGGTGAGGAATCAGAGGAAGGGAAAAAATCTCCCAAAGCTAAAAAGTTAAGCCCTTATGGGAAATGGCGAGAAGTTAAGTCAGAAGAAACCACGGATAAAGAGGAGAGTACATCAGCTTCCCAAGAATACTCTGGTGATGGATCTAACAAGAACAACCCTTATGGGAAATGGAAAGCACTTAAGGAAGTAGGGGAAGAACAAGAAGAAGAAGAAGAAGGAGGGTGAGTAGCTTTTTACCATCCTTATTTTCATAATATTGTTTGCAAGAACTGAAGCTTTTTCCTTGGAATTCTGGCAGAATTAGCACAACTGTGATTGGAAATGTTGCTCAAATACAATTCTTTTCACAATGATTATTTTAAGTAATAGTTCTCCATTGCAGACAGAGGTGGTGTTTTGGGTTTTGTGTACAAGTTCACCATGAGTACAAAGTAAATTGAAGTGATTTAAGAATCATAGTAATGCACTGTTTTTTTCAGAGGCTGAGTATCAAATATTTAAATGTTGTTACTCTGATGTTATGTTCCTTACATCATCTCCTTCAACAAACTGATTCAGCTGCCCCAGGAGTTCCTGTGATCTCTCTCTCTCCCATGTCAGAACAATGAACTGCAGATGTTTTCATGAAGTGCATCTGATCAGAAGGGTTGTTTTTCTGCATAATGCCTGTGGTGGATCTTTTGTTTCTTATTATTTTTTTGTTTATTATTTACTTTAAATTCAGTCTAGACCAACCACAGTGCCAACCACTTCCAGAAAGTTTATACTTTCGGGATACTACAACAATGGCATTTTCTCAACTTGCCATCACTCTTGTGGCTCCTGTTTGGGTGCTTGAGCCAGATCCATCTCTTCCTAGACACTTGGAACCTCAGACTGGGTGTAGTACACGAGCTGACACCAGGCTAACACTCAGTAGTAGCAAAAGTATTCTTGTGTGGATTGGCCAATGTCTCTGCAGCAGTGTTGTGCTGGTGCAATACCTGTGATTTAGGTAACTTTCTGCCAGCTCTTCGGTTCTTCTTCTTCGTCATACGCTTGTGCCATAGGTTATCCTTGTGGAACACAGTGTTTTGCTGCTGACCCCTTAAAAGTGATAGGTCATTTTTAGTTTTTGTCTTTGATTTGTTTGGATCAGTATTGGCTGTGATCCTGCCCTCCGAAGCCGCCTCTCCCACCTTAGGATCACTGTCTGATTTGGTAAGCTGGGTCTCTTTGCCATGCAGTCCCTTCAGAATGGACACTTGAGGCAAACAACTCAGTGGTGCTCTGGCAGTGAACCACTGCTACTACTCACTGTCTCCTGTCTTTCAATAGTCTTAAATTTACAGACATACAGCCCTGTTATCTCTTGCAGGACTGTTGACACAATGAGTGCTTGGGCCATGCTATACGTTCTGTACAGAATGAGGTATTCGTTTGTTACTTTTTATGGCAGCCCACGCAGAAGAAACAAAGAACATGGGTGTTTTTTCTTGATGCCTGTCATGATGATAACTGCAAGACTGCATCTAGCTCAAAGCTGTTTTGTGAAATAAAAATAGCTGTTGCTGACTGCAGTACACCATGTTGTTTTCTCCGTGTAGATTAACCCTTTTACATTTTCCTCTCTTCTCCCAGTGAAAAAGTGGACCTGGAGCTTCCAAGTACAGAGAGTGACAATGTAGCACCCCCAGTGCTAGAGGATCCAGAAGAGGAAACAGTCATATTTAAAGAGAAGACAGTCACCTCCCTTGGAGACCTGACAGAAGGGGTGCCAACGTTTAAGAAGAGGAAATTTGAAAATGGAAAATCCAGAAACTTAAGACAAAGACTAAGTGATCAGTAATACTTAACAAATCATTTTAGATTCTGTTTAAGCTAGAGTGAATCAAAAGTTTAATATTTTCAACAGGCTTTTATAAAGAAAGTGTTGGATAGAAGTTAAGGATTTATAGGTAATAAAACATATGTGAGTTTAATATTTTTTTATTTTATTTTGATGTGATTGGTTTTGGAATGGAAGTTTGTGTTAAATTACTTATGCAATATTGTAAATACATGTATTCTTTATTGTAACCATGCCATCCAAGTTCTATTTGCTCTGTGTATGCTGTTTTAAATACATTTCATAAGGTTTTTTACTCCTTTTCTAAGTATGTGAGAATGTAGTAATCCTTAATCTGACAAAAATGAAGCAGACCTTTTATTTTCATAGAGGAACTGGATCAATAGAGTATACTAGAGAGTAAAATCGTCCCCCAAGATTGTTTATGTGGCGTAGTTTCTCCACTAACGAGTAAAATATTGTGCTTACTAACCTTCTTCTGATCACTTGCAAAAGAGTGGGTGGTGAGACTGCCGGCATTTCAAACTGATCATTTAGAAGCTGTTTTTAGAAGAGTTAGTCACATCAGTGCCACCCATTCCAAATGATGTTCTGAAAAATTGTGTATGTGCATAGTAACTGTATTAAACCTCTGCAGAAAATCTAACCCTGATGAATCCTGACTTGTAGTAACAGCACCAGAGCCACCCCTGTTGGAGTAGACGTTTCTGTGATGTCTTCCTGTCTCCTGCTTTATTGTTGTCTACTTGAACTTTTCCTTCCTTTTACTTACCGAGTTTTCTTTTTTAGTCTTGCTTTCTTTTTGTCTATTTCCTAGCAAAAAACCCACTTGCCTGATATTTCAATGAAAAAATACTTTAGAGACTTGGCCCTGCTACAGCATACAGGACCATTTTTGAGGTGGTTGTGTTTTTTCTGTTGATAAGTGTGTGTTTTATGGTTGCAGTGTTTGATAAGCTGAGAGGGCCTAAGTGTGTTGACACTTCATCATTCTCAGTACCATAGGGGAGGAAACCAAAAGATCAGGCGAGCTGATGGCTGCAGAGTCCAAGATGACTTGGACATTTTCTTAAGGATTGTCCCACTTGGTGGGATTGGTCTGCATTTAGCATCACCAGGATTTGTTGTCTGTGTCAGAATACAGCTGCACTCATTATATATAATATAGCCATCAAACAGTGAACCAGAAAGGTCCAGATAATGAATTTATTAAAAACTATGTCTCTGTTCTTAAAGCTCACAGTGTTTTGTTCAGGAGAGTCTCAGTCAAAAAAAAAGAAGGAATGTGGCTAAGGCAATTGTCAAGAGTCCAGTAAAATAGAGTTGGTAACTGCTGAGCTTGAATTTCTTTGAGAAAACAACTATTAATGTGTTGGCTCAATTGAGAAAGGAGTGCAGGATAGGGAATCTGGTTTGTTCTGTATTACAGTGGAAGTTGAAGTTCTTTTTTCTATTCTGTGACTTTTATTGTATTTAGAAGAGAATGAATTATTGTATTTAATCCCATGTGTTTTCTTGGCTTCCTCAGGGTTGGTGTATTTTGGCTGATGTTTGTTCTGATAAATTTGAAAGTTTACTGTAATATCTGACCCTGGATTATTATTTGGAGATGCAGGACACATGCAGGATGCTTCCAAGTCTGAGATGCAGGAATGTACAACATGTACTCCCAGGAGAGTTTCTTATTTTTTAGGGTTTGTTCTTACTTGTGCATTTCTCTGGGAGCCTGCTCTTACTTGAAGTTTTCTTGTGTTTGTGGCCAGTTTAGTCTTCCAATTTACACAAGTCCTGCCCTTGAGCTATGTAGCTTCACTTCATCTTGAATCCATCACATCTTCTCTCTTTGAAATCACAAACAGCATCCTTGTGTGACAGGATCTTCAGTGTCCCACCAGTGCTTCTCATCACCCATTCCAGCCTGCGTCTGCCTGGACTACACTTGCCTAGATGGATTTCCCTGGGCTAGTTCACCTTGATTAAGGCCATGCATGAGGTCACCAATACTTCTTAGCATACTGAAAGTAACTCTTGATACTTCCTTAAACCTCATTTGCTTTTCACATGACTCACCCACTGTCTGCCATGGGCACCCTTACCAGTGACTTACCACTTCATCTGATTCTTTCTGCTCCTTTGCTTTTGCCAGCCTCTGTGTTACCAGCTGGTCATGCTTTCCTTTCAAGCACAAATCTTTATTTTCTTAGACTTTTTTTTGTACTGCTGTACTCATCCTCCTTCTGTTACTCCAAGCCTAAAGTAGATGCATTTCATTATGATTCCTGAAAAGCTGTTTTTGTTTATTAGTACAGTTGTATTGAGCAGTATAGGGCTTGTTTGTAGGCTCCACTTTTAATATCCTCTGAGGAGCATAGCTTTCCTCTTTTAGTGAGGTTCCCAAAATATTAGCATCTTTCCTTTAAAATGCTTTGTCACTTTGAAGTGGTCACAGGCAGCGATTTTAGATACCTGTAACTAAATCTCTTGAGCAGATGTTTAAAGACATCTGAAAATGAGTGTTCAAAACTTGTTTCCTTGTGGAGCTGCTGTTAGTTGTAATATGAGTCAAAGGTCTTTGTATTGTGTTAAGTAGACAAACCAGAACATTAGGAAAAAAGATTAAAAGTTTTCTTTGCTTACAGCTAGTAAAGTTAGTTTAAATACCATACATGTGGTTTTAGCTGATGTGACTTTTAAAGCCTGCATTTCACAAAGAAATACAGCACTTTGCTCTCCACTACCTCTGAAAGTCAGAGACCAGTTAATTCTTTGTTAAGTGTAAGTTATAAAAAGGGCCAGTTGAGTTTTGATATATCCTAAACCTAATTGTTAATTAATTAAACCTAATTGTTTAATTTTGCACCATGCTGTCATTCAATTTCCTTACTGTGTATCTAAACCAAATATTTTCTGCTCTACACAAAAATACTGTCTTGTGTGAGATTTAAGGCAGACATTGCTTTTCCAGGACATCTGTTTTGCACGGATCTCCCTCCCTTCTGTCCCATCTCCCTGCAAACTCTTCTGCTTTTGGAATTTGTTATAGGAGCCTTCTAGGTATTGCCACTGTTATGCTCCTCATCTGCTAACCCTTCTTTGGGCTGCTCTGGCTTTTGACAGATTAATGTTCCTTTTACTGTTTCAGCCAAGCGTTGTCTTTTCTGGCTGATCTATTTTCTATCGGACAGAGTGTTTTTATCTGCTTGCATGTTTTTATTGCAAGCTCCTTGACTACACCATTGGTTTTATATGATGTCATAGACATTATGAGCAATATGAGGAGAGCCAGAGAGCAGGGGGCAGTCATTGCAGTTTCCAATGATGATTTCTTCTGTGTGGTTTTGAGCCAGTCACTTCACTGCTCTGTATTTTTCTTTCCTTGCCTCATGTTTTCATCCACCTCGTCTGCTTAGAAAGGCAGCTTCACAGCATAAAACTCGTGTGTGTTTTTACAGCAGGGCCTGCCTGAAGTTGGTGATGCTTTCAGAAGAAAATATATTGCATATACAGAAAAAAGAAAAATTATTTTGTTGAGCATTTGCTATGCCAGGAGCTGTGCAGAGACTGCTCAATTTTAGCCATGTTATAGAATAGTCCTTGTTCCTATTTAGGCTAAAATACATTTTAATCCTTCACCTGCAGATTTGTAGATTGAAATCCACACTTTCCTAATAGGGTAAAGTTTTATTTGACCCTCATAGATAAAATCTGTGCCTGCAGCATCATCCAGTTCCAATATTGTTTTAGAAGTGGGAGGGCTAGGGAGATCATGACATGGATCTGAGTTAAATTCACTAACTTGTGCATGTATAAATATTTCTCCTTTTTCTTTTTTCTTCCCTGAAAGAAATTTTATTTCAGCACAAATTTTGGCATCTCAGAAAGGGAGTAAAAACCAATTTCATGCTGCTTGGTTTCTTTGATGTGTTTTTTGAATTGTGTCTCCCCTTTTTTAGTACTTTCCTTATTATTGCTGTCTTCCTTGAATTGTCTTCCTCCAGTATTCCCAGATATGCAAATCTCTGTCACCGCTGTGCCGTGTTTCTGTTGTCCTCCTTCACCTTCTCCCCTGCTCTGCTGAGGTTTCCAGAAAGCTTTGTGTTCTTCTGTAGCCACCGTGTGTCCAGGTCCCGGCTCCCAGGAGCAATTCTGCTGCCTGGTCTGCACTGTGACCTGAAGAGCCCTGTCTGTTTTCCAACAACACACAAGCTAGTTCAAGACTTTATATGTGCTCTTTTGATTTCCTTGATAATTCCTTTTCCCAAGACAGATTCCATTCCTCGTACAGGGTTTGCAGCCCTTAGATCCCTTTGCTTGTTGGTACAAAAGCTGTCTTTATACCTCCTTCTATCAGCTGTGGCAACCCTTGGGTTCTGTCAGCCAGACCTCTTCAGTCTCGCTTCTATCTACCTCTTAAGTGCCCCCACCTTCTACCTGCTAAATTATTTAACTTAGAATTTGTGTTAACCGTTTGTGTGATTAACAGGTTTAGCTTTGTGAAGTGTTTCAGGATAGAACTTGAATAAAATTTTCCATACAAAGCAAAAAGTGTTGCAAATTATCATCTCAAAAAGGCTAAATTTGCCCAAGAGGATTCCCAGAGAGCCAGATTTCAGAGATTCCTGGAGAATTTGGGGGATTCCCAGGATTCAAAAGCAGATTTGATTTTACCTGTAAAACCATGCCTGCCTGTTAAAAACCAGCAGACAATGTTTTACAGACCATGGACTGGAGACAGTGGATTTTAATGGCTTGCTTGGGGTGATTGAAAAGCGTTTGTTTTAGTTTAAAAGTAATGTCTGCAAAGTTAAACAGCTGGTTTGTCTTCTCAGTTGCAATTACAAAGTATTGCAGGCCCTTGAAGTGGAATTTATATGAAAATACTGAATAAAGCTTTCATTTGAACAATCTGTGTTTGTACCATCGTGCATCTGTTCAGGGGGTTTAGGGCAACCTGGGAGTTTTAGGGGTGCAGATTCTGTTCAAAATGGAGCCTGGGGTAAATATAAACTAAAATAGGTCTGTAAATATGGAAATGCTTCTTAAAAATAAATACTTCTATTTTGTGGCCACCAACAGAATATCTGTGTGCCTTCCTGTAACACCTTAAGCAGTAACTGGATGTTGGTTCATTCTGTGCATCAGTTATGAGTAACAAAAGCCCCGGATTTAAATTTTTGAAGTTTTTAACTGAGTTCAGGTTAAGATTTGTTGCAGTTACTGTTAGTAACATTCAAAATAAAGCTGAATATGTGAGCTTTTTGATTATAACCAACTGTGATTCAGTATTTCATATATTTGCTGGCCTGAGGAACAATGAGCAGTGCTCTGAGGGTCAGGTGCACACTCGATGACTCAATGAAAGCAGTCGAGGTGAGGTACCCAGGCTGCCCTCCTTTTCCAGAGCATGAACATCCATCTCTGCGCTGCCATGGAAGGGCTGCTGCTTCCATGCACACAGCTTTCGTCTGCCTTCCCTGCTGGCTGGGTGAGACACTGCTGTGTGAGACCTCGGCAGAGAATGAAAGAGGTCCAGGAACTACATTTCCTATCAATCAGCAGGAGCTGCAGAGCGGTGAAGCTGGTGCCTTGCACGAGCTGTGACGTGGCGTCTGTGGGTAAGGTCCCCAGGCAATGCCGAGGGGAAGCCAGGCAGAGGGTGGAAGTTTATGTTTGCTGTAACACTATTTGACAAGGAACGCTGCAGAAGGCTGTTTTGAGCAGAGGAACGTCCTCTTGCTCTGTTGTGTTGTTTGTTTTTTCCCAATAAACTGTTTACCCTTCTTCTCCCCATGCTCTGTTACTGTAACTTTTCCTGCTATTGATTTCACTGCTGAAAGTCCTGACTGCTTGTAGGAACCAAAAAGCCCAAGCTGAAATATTCCATCCTGAGAACACCTCAGAAATAGCAGTGTTATGCTACACACCCCTTCCTTGAGGACAAGTGCCAGGCCATGGCCAAACACAATCTCTCAGCTCTTACATCGCACCGAAAGGCTGGGGTGGAAGAGCTTAGAATAAAATATGCCTTCAAGTATTTTTTAAGTTTGGAGAAAACACTTTCAAATAACATGTTCTCGATGAGGAAAAGCAAATATATCTGGTTTTGGTAAAGCAGAGCATTGCAGGCAGTGGCCTCCAGTAGAAGTGTTTCCACTCTATCCCAAATGTCATAGCTGTCTTTTGCTGACATACGCGTCTATGCAATTGCAGGAAAAGCTTAGAACAAAGACCCTTCAGGATTTCCTGGGCCAAGCTGGCAGAAGGGACTCAGCTTCTAAATTTCAATACCTATATTTAGGACATCCAAAACATAGTAAAGAGGGGAGCTGCTGTCTGCTTTCCCTCTTCTCATCACTCTGCACAAAACCATCAACAAAAAAGGGCTACAGAAAATTAATCAATCACAAATATCCATAAGGTCCTGCAGAAATATCATTTTCTTCCAGTAAAATAAATGAGGCTCATATTTTTAAGTGTTTCAATAATTTTGTATAGTAAAGAACTTCACAGACACTAACTAATCCTGGAAGTGGAGTCTTATTGTTTAAATTTTTAAAGAAGGTTTTAAGAGAAACTTAGACATGTTTGAGAGATATAATTAATAAAATTAATTGGTGCATTTAATTGCATAATCAAAGTGAGCGTGGTAATTGGATAACAATGTTAGCTGGATATTCTCCTATTACAGCTGATCATATTAGTTCTTACCAGTCTGTTCGCACTGCAAAAAGTACATGCTCAGCTGCAGATCTTTCTGGAGGGTTCTTTTTCTGGACTGCTTACTGAAAGAAGTCAAAGTCCAAATGAATCCTGAATTGCATGATGATAAGTTTCCTGATTGACTTGCAGAGCAACCAATCAAGAAAAAAACAAACCAACCAACCCAACTGAAGCCCCAAAGCTTTTGTAATTACGGTGTTGGAAGCAAGAGAGAAATTGTCAGACAAAGTGGCTGATAAAACACGTAAAAGAATGGGAAAATAACTGCAGAATGGAGGAACTGAGTATAATTTTCCTGCTTTCTTCCTGCTACAAATTCTGTTTTTCTTAATATAGGTGAATAGTGTTACAATTGTTGCTATATATGCAGTAGTAAAAACTACACCCTTTAGAAGAACATTTTCTCACACTGCATCATTCCTGATTACAAAACAAATATGCAAATAAAACTCAACCACAAGGCATAATTTAAATTGCAACAATGAACTGGTTCTTCTCATGCAGAAGACAGTGCAGAGCAGCTTTCCAGCAGAACCCGGGATAAGCAGGATGAAAAGAAGACGCCATGATCTGGCAAGTGAACCCAGCTGAGCAGAATACCAATCTTTGTGTCACCCTGAGCACGGAGCATTCCTGAGTCAGGCATACAAGGAGTGCCTGCCGGTGCTCAGCGCTTGCCAGCGCTGAACACGTGCAGGGCAAAACATCAGCACGAGTCCTGCCAAAGCCAAGGGTGCCCTGTAGACATCTGAATCCCCTCAAGGACAGGCAAAGGTAGACATTCCCAAAGATGGGAGCTCAATTCCAGAGCTACCTCGTTTGTTGAAATGCATCTGCAGTATGAACTCGTTTTCTCTGCCAGGAGGCAGGGAGCTGCCTGTTACCTCATAAATTTAATTGAAAACCAGAGCACATTCTTCTACACTGCAGCACATGGACCAGTCCCACCACAAGCTGACCCAAGAATTCCTGGGAAAAATTTAACAGGTTTCTCTTACAACATTCTGACCCCTTCACTCACTTTGCTTTTGAATATTTACTCTAAAAAAAAATAAAGCATCTTAATAGAAAGTTATTTCTAAGGTACTTAATTTAGGAAGTTCACACAACAAGTGGAAAAAAATAAACATATTCAGGAGGCAAGATTCTAGACTATGTTAGGGAAGCTCAGTTTCTTTCACCTGGAGAGAAACATCTCCCACCACCAAATAAAAAGTGCACTATGTGGTATTTATTCTGCTCCACCATCACAATTCTGTGCCTTTCCAGTGCGATACTGTCAAGAGAAGGATCAGCTTAACAAAGCCCAGCTGCCAAGACAGGAGGAGTGTGCATGCAGAACTCCAAGCTGATGCTTTTCTGCCAGGGCTGCTGCAATAAATTCAACCCACTTGCACCAAGATACAAAAAGAATAGTATCACACCCTGAAAAACAGAGTAATAGGTTTTAATTAACATATCATCTAACAAACACATCTGTTTTATTCGATTACCAAACACAACAATTCTGTTCTAATTCTACTTGAGGTCTTCAGACTCCTCCTTCTAAAGCCTGCAAATTTTCTAGATATTGGGTGACAGCCTCTATCTCTGCAAACTCCAGTAATCTGTTGATTAGCTTATCCAGTGCTTCTTTCCCACTTAGAATTTCCTGTGAAAAAAAAGCAGAAAAAAGCATTACTGACTGTTCTTCAGCATTATTCTGAAACACCAACTACTCAAACCCCTGAAATGCACTTTGCCTGCAATCCCTCCACTTGCTCATCCTTGCAGATCCCTCCTATGTGAAAGCAGCAGTGGTGGACAGCAGCAGGACATCAGCTGCCTGCCTGTGCAAGGCACATGGATTCTGGCAGCAACAAAAGCAGCTACTGCCTTGGTTTCACGTAACCCATGCACCTACATGAAAATTCCCTGCAAGAACAATCAAGGATTGAAGAACCTCATTCAAATAGTGTTGGCCACGGCAAGAATGAGATTGTTTTGCAAGCAAAGCTCAACTAACTTTTGTCAGGCACTTTATGGTTCCAGTTTCACTCAAGAAAGATCCGAACACTAAGGAACTGGCTAACAAAAGCCACTTTTATGCAATCAAGGAACTATTTCCTCTGCCATTAACCATGAACCATTCCATATTCATGTATGCCCTGCACTCTCTGGAGGACACCTGTGGGTACAGTTTGAAAAGTGTTCCTCCTTATGCAACAGCATTTAAAGCAAACTGGATACCTAAGCCAAAATATTGAGGGATCACCCTAAACTTTGTTTTTAATAAATTAATTTTTTTTAAATCCATTATTACGGGGTTTTTTTTTTTTCCCCATTGTAAAAAAAAAAACCCCAGTAAACAGAATAATAGAATGGCCTGGGTTGGAAGGTGCAGAAAAGATCACCCAGTTCCAAGCCCCCTCTGCTATGGGAAGGGACACCTTTCACTAGACCAGGCTGGTCAAAGCCCCATCCAACTTAGTCTTGAACACTTCCAGAGATGAGGTACCCACAGCTTCACTGGGCAACCTGCTCCAGTCTCTCCACCCTCACAGTAAAGATATTTTCCTAATATCTAATCTAAACATACCTTATTTTACTTTGAAGCCATTCCCCCTTGTCCTGTCACTACATGCTCTTGTAAAAATCTCTCTCTTTCTTGTAGGCTCCCTTTGAGCACTGGAAGGCTGCAATTAGGTCACCCCAAAGCTTTCTCTTTTCCAGGTTGAACAATCAGTAAGATTCAAGCCATATGTAGATATTTAATCAGACACAAGATCTCAGATAATCTTAAAATGAAAACATTCCAGTTTCAGTTTCTTTTAACTGTGGCCTGTGATGCAAACATAAAAGATTTTCTCATTCTTTACTCCAGCATTAGGAGGAGAAAATAATGGCCTAACAAAAATAAAAAGTCCTTCCTGTCAGGTTTTTGGTTTGGATATACTATGCTTCAAGAATCTCAAATGTCACTTGCCCAGTTTGGCCAAAGGACTCATGGATCTCATTAAGGACTACATGCTTGGTCACTTTCCACTCACATGGTAGGAGAAAAACACACAGAGAAGTAGCCAGTGAGCTACAGCCTGTGCCACTAATCTCAAAGACTACAAGAAGAAAGGAAAGAAAGTTTAAGCTTTCTAAATCTAGTGTTCTGTCAGAGCACAACTGGCTACTTTCTTCATATACAGACATCTATATCTTAAGTTGTACTCACTAAGTTAGTTTTTTCTTTTTATGGTAAATATGAGTATCTAAATATTCTCATGAGCAGCCCTTACCTTGATATTGCGTGCATCATATGAGATCCTGTGGTCAGTCACTCTGTCCTGGGTGAAGTTGTAAGTACGAATCCTCTCTGACTGGGCTCTTGTTCCCAACTGCAGCAAAGCAGGAAAAAACAAAATCTGTTGTGTTTAAAAAAAACCAAATAGTTCTCTAGAACAGAATAAAATAAAATAAAAAAAATATTAAAATAAATTAAATAGACTGTAAAGGATCAGTCTGTTCCAACTACCAACCTAGTGGTCCACTGGCTTGGCATTACTGAACTGCACTGTCTGTGAGTCTCTATCACAAACCAAGTTTCTACATCCTCCAGCACATTTCTGTTCCCCCTCTGCAGCTGAAAGAACCACACAGCTTTCAGAGGCCGTGTAAGGTACCAAAGTCCTTACTTCAAAAAATATACAAGTGGCGTTTTCTGGGGGGAAAGAGGGTTGTAGTTTCCACACAAAATAATGAAAATAGGCTCCATTAATAATGGAAGCAGCACAGTCAATGTGTGGCTGTCGGAAATTAGCACCAAAAGAGATTTAGAGTAAGAAGTGAAGTTACCCTCTAGTGGTGAAGTGTGAGAGTGCAAATAACAATTTTAACTTGAAGCAGAAACCCAAATGTAGCACTGTTGGGATTAAACACCTCACCAAACACTGTGGTCTCCACTAAAATGGAAAATTAAATGCTAAAAAATGCTCAGAGAAATAAATAGGTGTCTGTTTAAGTGGGCTTTGGTGAAAATTTCATCTGCATTCAACATGTGTATTTTAGAACATGGAATTTCTTGAATAAATTCCAAAGCATTAGGAAAATTCCACACTAGTTTCACTAGACCAGGCTGGTCAAAGCCCCATCCAACTTAGTCTTGAACACTTCCAGAGATGAGGTACCCACAGCTTCACTGGGCAACCTGCTCCAGTCTCTCCACCCTCACAGTAAAGACATTTTCCTAATATCTAATCTAAACATACCTTATTTTTAAATAAATATAAATAAAAATATAAATATAAATATAAATATATTTTATGCAGCTTTGAAGGCTCTCAAACTGAAATTAGTAACAAAAGATAAATGGCTCACTGCTTACAAAGATGGGGTTAATAATCTGCAGGGACAATACAGTTAAATGCAACCTGAAATAAGTGACTAAATAGCTGAGCTGGAAAATGTGGAGTCATTCTCTACTTCTGAAGCATTTTTATTCCAATAGATCACTGTTGAAGTTTGAACCACAAATGGGAAAATACTCAAAGAATGGGAAAAGAATGGCAGGACATTTCAAGCGAAAAGCACACTTTGCAGCCTAACTTGAGGTAACTCTTCTGCAAACTGTTTCTTCCTCAAAAGGTTACCTAAACTGTATCAAATACGCTGCTACTTAATTGCATAGTGGCAGAATGCTCATTTACTTGTTTCTCTTAAAACCTCCGTATGGCCTTAAAATAGTCTCCTTTAGAAACTTCTGAGAATTCCTGATCCTAGTTTCCATTGAACGTAAGTTCCTATTGATGCGTAACTTGCGCAACTCTGGCCTTAATGGGGGCATTCAGTACACGAGGTTGAATTTTCCCTTTTGAAAAATTTCAGCCAGTCTTTTGACCCTTCTTTCCAGCCACAATTGATGTCTCTCTTCATTGCATGAGAAGTCTACAATACCATTGCACTGGGGTAAGTAAAGGCAGACTTACCATTTTGAAGGACAAGATTCTCCTCCCTTGTAAGCACCCCTAGTTTAGACACACACTCTCACTTGCTCTGTCCCCTCACCCAAAGAGATGAGAAACAAATCTACAACACAGATCTCAGCTTGCCTCACCTGCAGCTTCCTGGCGCTCTGCTCCTGACTGAGCTGCTTTTCAAGCACCTGCTGGTAGAGCTTCGCTCTCAGTGTCCGCAGGGCGATCTCCTTGTTCAGCTGCTGCGACCGCTCCTGCTGGCACTCCACTGCCAGCCCTGCAGAGAGGCACCCCAGAGCCCATCAGGGCAGAGAACAAACAAGCTGAATTCATTCTGACACATTAGGCACTACTGGAGTGCTGGTCTGTAAGGCCTCACACACTGGCCAGAACGATTAGTGCGTTTTTAAACTTGTCACAGCTGCACCGGGGGGGGTTTTGTTCTGTGCTACAGAAAAGTCAGGAATATTTTAAAATTTCATTAAGCAATCAAGTTTCTGACATTGTCATAAGAAACTGGGCTCACTCCAATTAGCTGTCACATGTTAAAAATGCAATTTGAACAGTCTACAAGAGCATGTTTAAAAGAGTGTAACACAAGTTTTTAAAATCTTAGTCCAGATAAGCTCTTGGAGACTGGAAAATTCATTATTCTAGGAGAAAGGGGTGCCTAATCAACACTGGTGAGTCTTGAACTTAATTATGAAAAAATAGATAAAACAAAATAAAGGTCTTAAAAATAAATGTGTAACTTCTCATTTCATTTCTGAAAGAAAAAGGCATATAGGGAACAGCTGTTTTCAGGTCAATTTCCTGTGCCTAAAGTCATTCTGCATCTTACGGAGAGAAGCTCACTGAGTTTCAATAAAACAAATCCCAAAAAAGACAGAGTGGTCCTTCCATCAATATACATTTTCCTTTCTATCCAACGTATGATAGCATTATCTAGTATTGAATGAAGATCTTCAAGCCTTCTTTTTAATCAGTCATGTAACTACACAGATTCCAGCTAGGCTAAGCATGCCCTTGCTTGCCAGTGGCAATTACTCCTGAAGGTACAGAGCACACAGTGCAAATTATTTACATCTTTTACCCCATCCCTGTCACACTCCATTTGTTCTTTCATCCTTCAAAGACAGTGTATTCATGAAAAACCTCCCTCTGAAGACAGAACTGGCATAATCACTGTGCCCCTGGTACACAGCTCCTTTCTCACACTGCCTGGCTACAAGAGGGACAGAAACAGAAGGGGCTACTTGTCTTTTTTTTTGGTATAAGTCCCAGCCCTGCCAGAGGCAACCTGCAGGATCACAAGCTTCCTTTTCAAGATACAGAGTCAGTGTGATTAAAAGTGCAAAGTACGGCCAGACTTACCTGTAGGAAGGTGCACAATCCTCACAGCACTGTCAGTTTTGTTAACGTGTTGCCCTCCTGCTCCTTTGGCTCTGAACGTATCTATACGCAAATCTTTGGGATCCACTTTAACATCAACCTAAAATCAAAGAAAATTACTACTTTCTACTCATTCTAAAAATATTTGGATGTCACTGACAGTGAGCATTAATAAGAAATCACTTCTCAAAAATTGCTCCTTTACAACTGTTCCTAAGTAACAATCATATTCATTATAATTTAAAAAATGCAGTATCAAATATCTCTGAAAAGCAAATGATGCCTTAAAGATTTCACTTAGTTTTTCAAATTCTTACTCCAGGTGCTTCACAAAACAAGGTATGTGTATGTGTCAAACAAAATACAATCACTGTTTGCAAAACCATTAGCTTTGGGAGAGAGGCTAAGAAATAAGCAAATATTTAAAAACCACATCTAAACAGCAGTGCAAGGATGTTGTTCATGAGTCAAGCCTGAATGATTCTTCCAACAGTACTTGGAATCATATGAGGAGAAAACAGGCATATCCAGATCTATTCAAGTAAGGACTGCCACCCTGGAAACAGGAGTCCATGATGACCTGGACCATAGTTTGAGCTCAGTGGATGGGAAAGGAACACTCAGATCTGACCAATGTTGCAAGTAAAGTATAATGAAGAAGCAGGAGAAAGTGCAGGAAAACCCTACAGGATCTGGTTTTGTTTATTTTTTTGTGTAAATTGGTCTAAGTGAGAACTGTTCATATCAGTGAGATCTCAGACAGACTAGCCAACACATTCAAAGGAGACTGTCCTTGATTTACCAGAGAAGGGCACCAATAATTTACATTAAACAAAAAAAAATCAAAAGGATGTACAGAATCCCATCACTATGCAACAATGAGTATTTTCTTGGATATATTCTGTGTCTTAGTATGTGATGTAATTTAAAATTGGCTTACTCATAGCAGTGAGCGTTGTTGGGGCTGGAACACTTAAAGAAATGATCACCCACTTACATGCCATTTCAGGCAACAGCAAATCTCTGCAAAGTTGCTTCTGATGATCCATTTATACACGTAAGGTACAGAGCCAAGGACTATCACCTCCCAGAGTCAAAGCCCTTGTGTTTCATTTGCTGGGACTTGCATGAAGCACTTGGTTATCAGTGAAATCCCCAAAACAGTAACATGGTTTTAAATAACACCTACTCCAATGCCAAAATGGGTGAGCAGGGTTCACCTTACCAAACCAATGAACAGTTTACCTCCTCTGGCTGAGGGAGGACAATGACTGACATTGTCCCAGTGTGAATACGCTGCATTCTTGATGACATGCCCGTCTCAGGGATTCGCTGGACTCGGTGAGTCCCTCCTTCATATTTCAGATGCCTGTAGACATTCTCTCCTGAAATATGAGCAGCAGCATGATGCAAGCCTCCTGGAGAGACAAATAGTGTGTGACAAATACAGCAGAGAAACTGTATTCCATTGTCTTGGAATCTCTGAAGAACTGCTGTACCTATCTCAGCCGGTGTATAGTTCACAATGTCAAAGGTCCAACGTTTGTAGTCGGCATAGCTCTGGTACATGTCAAACATTTCTTTAGTGAACTGTTGGCAGATGTCCCCTAAAAATTACAAGGCATTACCACATAAACAGCACTTTTTAGATTTATCTGCAACTCTAACCCCAGTCATTAGGCAGGTTAATGCTCATCTTTAGAAAGTATTACTTTATGCCAGTAAAGTATAAAAAAAGCTTTAAGAATAAACCATAAGAGGTTTAATGGAGTTGGATGGAGGTTGGAAGTAATCTTCACGGCAGGGGCTTTGCTGACCTCCAGTTGTTCTGCCAGCTGTCACTTCTAATATGACAGGACTTCTATCATATTTTTCCTTTGGCACTAGAAGCTGGAAAAGCTGGGAAAAAAAAAAAAAGAATGCCATTATCTCTGTCATGACCCTGAATCTTCTCTTAATCAAATTTACAGCCAAACTTCACAATTGCCACAGCCTGAGCACACACAACCACTGCCTTCCTTTGACAAGCTAGTTAAGTAGGACTAAAAGCTGTCCAATGACCATTGCAACTCAGTGCAGTCAGTGTGGAAATGCAACTTGCTAGTGCATCCACATGAAAGTGAACTGAAAGTCCAGTCCTGCCAAGTCAGGTGACAGGTCACCATCCCAGCCCCAGCTACCTATGAAGACAAAGTTATTAACTAACCCAGCCAATTTTTAGATTAATCTTATTTTTCAGAAAGTCACATTTCATATTATTTCAGTCTGAGTATAGAAATGAGCCCAAACACAGTGGTCTCCACTGAATTGTTTCAACTTCTTTGCATTTATTTTCCCCACTCATGGGATGCTGTCAGCTGAAGAGAAAATGAAGGACTGCAAGTTCCAATCAGAAATCCCTCAAGAGTGCATGGTCCACTGCCACAAACAGTTACTAGGATGTTATGCCAAATCTCAGTAGCACAGACTCACCACTTTTTTAATCCCTTTCAGCCTTTGAAGATAGACAAGCAAGCAAGAGAAATTACTCAATCATCTCCTAAGACACAATTGTCACTAAGAAGCTTATTAATAATTAATGTTGCCACTTCTTTTCAGGGAGAATACAGAAGCTGGACTTCTGTTTCATTAAATTCAAGTGTCAGAATCTACTAGTAAGATCATAGAGGAAAGGCTTTCTGACATCTTTATTTACAAAGCTGTAAAATTTTACCTCAGGCTCACCTTTCTACACAACATGTTCATTTTTTTATCCAGGCTTTCCTTCTCTTCTAAGGCAAGCTCTAGAAGTTGTTTCTCATCTCTGCTGTCTAGTTCTAAATTCGAACAAGAGGAATACATGTTAGCCAATCTCACCTAGAGCAAATTATAACACAGCTGTCGAAAGACATGCACTGCAGAACAGAAAAGCTTGTAGTGTTTTGCCAGCATAAAATACTCAAATAAGAGCAGCCCAAGCTAGGATGCACATTGCTAACTCAATGACCGTATTTTCCAGGTGTGCTAGAAGGAGCAGCAGATATTTTACCTGTGATTAGACTGCCCCATCCCACATTTTAGAGCTTACTAACAAACTACGACACATTCTCAGGTAAAGCTCACAGAAGCTCCAAGCCTTTTCTGCTATGGAGGCTCCAGCTCACAGCAACAAAAAACATTGATCAGTCAGTATAATAGATTATACACTAAATAGAAACTTGGAAGACAGTTGGAGTCAAGTGGAAAACCTGTCACTGCTAAAACAGGGAACCCCCTCCCCTTTTCATCTTACTGTCCACTTTTCTACTCACTGAAATTAAAAAGCAAGTCTGATTGAATAAGCACACATTTTTACCATGCCAAGTTGAACTAGATTTAAATTACAACTGGACAATTACCAACACAAATGAGGAGGGAATGGCTGAAGCCAGCTTTGAGCAGCTGCGAGTAACAATGAGGGAACAAAGCAACAAAGAAAAGGTGAAAACCTTCTGCCTCGTGGCCAGCATGGAAACCATAGGTTTGTCTCAGATGCAGCATAAAACTGGACTCTCAACTACTTCTAGCTGGTCCAAAAAGTATTGATCAGTCAGATAAACAGTATCAAATTAACTACTGTCAACAGTGCTGAGAGATGGTCTGGTGGTGACCAGTGAGCTTAAGGTTCAAAGGATTGGTATCCCATTCCTACCTCCCTTCAAAACAGAATTCACTTAACCTACCTTGTGACTCACATCACCAGAGGGAAACTGGGAAATATTTTTCTGCTTCACTAAGCGTTGCAAATATAAAATCCTACATCAATTGTCAGGAATTCAGGTAGTAGAGAGAAGAGGGTCAGTCAGGGAGCTAAGTGGAAAACACTGAATAGCCAAAGGAAGGGGACATCTGCGTTTTAACTTGGCCACAGGATAAACGGTACAGACAGAATAATGTGGCTCTATTTAATTAATTTTCTGTAATTTTTTACCATTCTTTTCTCTTCTTTCAACTAGACCTCACACCATCCCTCCACATCATAATTTATGGAATTAGAAGAAGTCTTCATTATATTCATTTGATTCAAAAACAGCCTTTCTAAGTTGAAATATTAATTTTCCAGAGTTTTCTTAATATTTTTAAATTATTTCAAGAGTATTTATCTTTCAGCATTAAATTTTTGTACCTTGTCTCCTTCACTCGTTTTCCTCTTTTCTCCAGTGAAGAGAATTAGAGAGGGTTGAGGATTAAAACATTTTAAATAACAATTTTTTTTCCAAAAGCACAAACATAATTTTATTTTTAAAACTAAAGTATACAAATGTTTTCTGCCTGTCTAAATAAGTTACATTTACATCTTTATTATGTCTCTTACTGTTTTGTCCACACCCCTTGTCTCTCTCTCTGAAAAGCACCATGAACTTTTGTCCTCCTCCGTTTACACTGCTGGGTACTGATTTCTCCTGTCCTTTGATTTTTCCCTCCTTCACTGCTTTAATGCACACCCCATTCTCTGCAGGTCACTGTTTCCCTCTCTTGGCTTAATACTTACCACTGTAGCAGCATGGATGCCATTTTTTCCTTCCTACTGTGTGCACCTCCTCACACCTGTAACAGTACTGGGTTTTTTTCCCAATTGTTGCACCATTACTTATTTTGTAAATTCTTTTATATATTCACTGTGTACTTTCTTATTCCTAAATAATACAAAAACCAGTGACAATTTTTCATTATTTTTTACCACAACTTCTACTGTAGCAGACCATTGAAAAACAGCAGCTTCTTAAACAACCATCATTCTTTATTCCTTAAAGGACTCCCCAAATATTTTCAAAGAAATATTAGCTTTTGCCATTTAAATTGGAAGCTGACAACTCAGAGCCTAATGGAAGTTCATGTCATTTGCTCAATAAATATCACTGAACTGGTCAGGTGGAATCCCATTTTAAATAACACAGCTGAGGTCTGCATCTATCAAAGGTTTTAGCCTCGCTAATTTTTTTCTTCTGTTCGAACTGCTCTCAGTTCAACCAAAAAATAACCTCAAAATGAATGCTTTCCAACTATTTCTGTTAGATGGATATTCCTGAGGTTCCAGACAATCCCTACTCCCCCAAAATTACCATATTAAGACCCCAAACTAAAGTGAGGTGAGATGAAAAACAGAAGGATGTGACTGGATGCAGAAAGCCCTTGCAGCACACAAGCTCCTGGGAGCAGGGAGGACCAGGGAGTGTTCCATGGCTGGCTGAACTTACTCACAAGCTTTCCTCAAAGGCTGGGCAATGACATTTATCACAAGCACAGCTGCTCTTCTGAAGCAATCAAGTAGATGTGTTTTCCTTTACCTGCGCACATTGCTTCTAACTCCTGAACTTCTCCTTCAGCCTCTTTGATTTCTTGAAACGCAGATGCAATGGGGGACAGATCAGCACATCTTCTCCTCAGGGCTCTTTGCTCAAAGTCATTTAATGAGTGTGCACTTAACTGATGACTAACCTGCTGGTATTCCTTGCTGAGAGACTCCAGATACTTCTGCACAGCCTCATGCTTCCACAAAGCTTGAGAATCCTGATGGTTTTTTCTGTGCCAACTGTTAAAAGACAGAGTGAATCTAGCTGTGTCCAATAAAGGTTTTGGCCTCCAAAATCCATGGTTGTGCAGTCCCACCATGCAGCCTATCTTCTTTGCAACAGGAGGGAGAAGACAGCTGTCAAGTTGGCTGTGACAGCAGCAATTGGCAAGCAGGCTCTTGAAAAGGCAGACCTTTCGGAAAGGCTTCATTTTGTTTCTTATTTTTTCACCACCTGAAATTAAAAGTTCACAGTACATTGGCCAGTGTTGTTATCTGGAAAAAGAAAGCATTCTAGTTAAAAAACCCCACAACAAACAAACACAAGGACATTATCAAGCCCATATCCTGGTTTGAGTACACTGACACAAATGCAACTGTCATCGACAAAACTATTCCTGTTTTAGTCCCAGTTTAAACCAGAAGCTCTTATCACTACCATTGTACTGACTGATGGTTGTAAAAAGTCTTTTCTCCCCCCTCCCCAAACAGTTTATTTATACTATGGAAAAGCTCCTGTGGATGAGGCTTTACTGACAATAGCTTCATTTTGCCGTATGTCTCATCAGAAAAATCCAACCATTTCATGCCTTACTGATGAAAGAAAAATGTTGCTGAGAAGACAAATCAATACTAGAGGTAAAGAATTCCATACAGAGAATGTAAGAAATGTCCAGAATTATGTGCCAAATTATATCCACTACCATAAAAGGAGGACATTAGTAGATGACCACACAATAGATCAGTCAATAGGACTGCAACATAAAAGGAGGACATTAGTAGATGACCACACAACAGATCAGTCAATAGGACTGCAATGCACTTACAAAAAAATCACTCACTCATACATGAAGAAGACAGGAGAAGTTCTTTATGTGCTTTATGTCCCCTGCAAACTCCTTACTGTGATATATTTACACTTAAACAACGTAATATTTTCCATCCAAAAAGTGAGTAAGAAGCAGGTACTCTGAAATACAACTCCTGTATTTTTCTGAGACATTTGGCCTACAGTTTTAGACAACCCAGGCTCCCCTTAGCATTACTGCTGCTCTATGAAAGATCATTTCCTCTTCTATCATCAACATTGCAAACTCTGTTATGAATTACTATTGTGCTCTAAAATTTTATATTGGAGTGCAAGATTCTACCAGGAAGACAACATTGAGATCACGCCTATTCTAGGGCTACTCACACAGAAAAGGTTTAACATGCAAAGAAGCATTCCTAGTAACCCTGCCAGTGCCACGATCCCATCTGCCCACTGATTTCTACAAAAAGTGGATTCTGAGAAAATAAGAGCATGAACCTTTTTGCAACAAGATCTCCTGGAAACACACATTTCAGTTTCCTGAAAAAATTATTTTTTACTCACCAGTGACAAGACCTTCTGTGCATCTTCATGCATTTTACGAACAAATTACTTTGACACTCTAACTACTCAACTCACCCGTTATTCTCACCTATTTACTGTCATGCATTTGTCCATAAAAAAGAAAGAGCAATATGCAGTAGAATCAGAAGTACTGCATCTTGTCTGAATGCTTGTTTTACTACCTACAGAAGGAGGCAAGGACCTTTATTCTACTTCTGTACCCTCCCCAGATTCCCCAGCCAGCAGCTGCTATCAAATCCACAGCAGCAACTTCAAGACTGCTTTAATATACAGAAAGCAAATTATACCCCTCCTGGATTGCTATAGTGACTAAAACCAGTTGCAGCAGAGAGATCCTCTTCCCTTCAACAGGAACACAGCAAAAGGCACAAATCAGGCTCAACATCTATGATCCTGGATTTAGGCATAAGTGGACTCAGTGCCAAAAGACCTAATTCTGCTGATGAATATGGACTTGCTCCAAGATCAGCATGGCCCACTTTTGTTTGGCTAAGTGCTGATCATCATCAACTCAATTTTAAATCATTAATGTTATATTTTATTCCAATTAATTCATTAAACATATTAATTACAACCATCTAGCTAACTTTTACTGGTGTAGTTAAGAAGCAATGTACTCAAATAATTACACATTTGCTGTACTGCTTTGCCTGAGCTCTCAGAAATAAGATTCTTGGGTTTAAAAAAAAAAAAAAAAGAAAAAAAAAAGAGTAATGAATTAACACAGACCTTCAAGGAAGTCAGAAGCTTCAAAATAATTTTGCTATGTTAAATAAAAAAGGTATCTCCTTCTCAGAATAGGGCTGCCACACCTTATTTGCATAAACAGACATATAACTTTTACAGAGCTATAAGCATTAAATGACCTATTAATTGATCTCCAAACCAGATTTTAGTAACTTTTAAGTGTGATTAAAATTACCTCGTGCACACCACAAAACAAAAACCAGTAAGCGAAAGTGACAATTATAATTGTCCAATTAAGATAATATTAAAAAAAATAATAATTTCAAGGCAGGAAAGAACTCTCAATCTTGCGAACTCTTTCAGAGGTTATAAAATGCATTTCTAACAAGCAAGGATGCGACCGGCGCCATGCAGCAGCACTGAGGCACACGGGAACTGGCAGGTGCAGGCAGGAGGAGGCACTCCAGTGCTCAGCGACTGGATCAGGGGCAGCTCGAGCCGCGGGAGCACCTCCCGCACACCTGTGCCTCCCACCACGGCCCCCCAGCAAAGCCCCCGAGAGCCGCACAGGGAGCGCCCCGGCAGCCCGGCCTCGCTGCGGGGCTCACGGGGCAGGGAGAGGCAGGAGCGGGCAGGGAAAGGAGCGGGGAGGGAGAGGCAGGAGCGGGCAGAGGAGGCGGGAGCACCGGCGGGGCGGGGGCTGCGCTGCCCGGCGCGGCTCCGGCACTCACCGTCCGCACGCCCGGACGCCGCTGGGATCCCGGCCCGGCCCGCGGGCCCACGGCAGACGGGAAGTGCAGCGGGCGCACTCCCAGTCCCAGCATGCCTGCGGGAAAACGCGCTTCCCGTCCCCCGCTGCTCGGGCAGCGCCTCGGCCACGCCGGCGGCAAAGGCAGCCTCCGCCCTGCGAATCTGGTTAGTAAAAGATTAATTTCAGAAACATCTGAATAAAATCACATTAAGCGCCACTTTGTGTCAAAGCTCACTATTCAATTCTATTTAAATGAATTATTGCTATTCTACTAAAGGCAAACAAAATAGTAATAAAAATTACCATTCTGATTATGCTAGTCTGCTGCAGCTTCCTCATAAAGTACACTTTCAAACATTCTATGTATGTGGACATTTTGAAAGCTATTATTAAATATTATACCACTACCTCCCTAATTAATTAAAAAAATATTTAAGCAATGGTTTTTTATACCTATAACCACCAAAATACCTTTCTTCCCAGCTACTCTCATTCTACAAAATTAAAAAAAAAAAATAAAAAGGTAAAACTTGTATTTGGCATGTAAAACATGGGCTTTGGTGTGGTATATATTCCAAAAGTCTGAAAACGGGACCAATCAATGGATAGGATTCTGATCAAAGCTCAACACCTGAATGACAACTTGTTTAGGCCTGAGGACAAGTTCTGGCTCTGCTCTGCCTGTGGGTACAGGAGGCAAGGCACACAGATGGAAAACCACTTCCAGAGAACAGGACCCACCCCAGAGTTGGTTCACAGGAAACAGCACCCTGAAATCTTCCCCAGGCCTGAGTCCACATTGATGTGCCATTAGAGATGTCATGAGCCAGACACCATTCCCATTGTATCTCACTCTTCTTCCACTATGACTTTCTGGGGCTCAGTGAAATGAAATAATAAAATTGTACTTGCATTGGTACTCTAAATATGCAACTTGATACTTAAAAATATTGAGAAGGTCCTCTCTGGGAGGACAACCAAGAACCTAATAACTTGAAACTGCAAGTAGACCTCATGCTCCAAAACTGGTTTAAAAAGAAGAAGGTAGGCCAAGAAAAATCAAATCAGCTTATACTCCAGCCAGTAATAGTTCTTGCATTAAATCCTCTGATTAAATATGATCATGTTCAGTTTTTATTATGCCTTGTGGGTGAATGTTTTAACTTAAGTGTGAAAAGAGAGACTCTAACAAAGTCCTGCTCCCCCCTACCAGGCAGCAGAGCACGCAGGGGCAACACAGCCAAGACAAGAGCTGGATTCTGTGCAGCCAGCAGGGCTGCCAGGGACCATCCACCACAGGACCTGTCCATGCATCTCAAACTCAAAACATGGAAGATACACTCTTTCCTTAAGTTCATGGTGTGCTTTTAGACTGCAGCATGGGAACTGAGTGTGAAGGATGTGGAATCTGCTTCTACCCCTCTCACAGCTTGTTTCAATGCCTTAAAGCCTGCATGGCTGAAGCAGCAGCTGCTGATGGAGCTGGTGAGGATAAGGGGTTATGGGGCATGGGCTGTTTGGGGCAGGGTGCCACCACCTTCCTCAGCAGCCCACAGTGACACTGGGTGCAGAAGGGAAGAGTGACAGCAGGAAGACAGCTGGGCTCCGGGGCTTCGGGATACATACAGCGGTCCTGTACTTTAAAACCTGGCACTATTAACCTGCCAATTTAGAAACTGGAGGCAAAAGGATGGCTCATCAGACAGAACAGGCTCCAAGCCTTGCAACATGCTTGGCTTGAAGGCAGCTCCATGCCCACGCAGGGGCCCCTCTTCACCCAGGGGGCCCTAACTGGGTTTAGTGGTGTGCGAGCATCTCCCCGCAACTTCCACAGGAGCAAAGTGACACACCCCGCAAAAATAGCAAACTTGTTACAATGTATGTAACACTTCAATATTGTTCTCCCCTTTCAGCCCAAACCGTTCAGACTTCTGCAATCTTTCTGTTTGAAGGAAAAAATGGTGACAGAATCATACGCGTCTTGAATACAGTCCTGTTTATTAACAAAGCCTGTAGAGAGAGCTTTGTTTTGCCCAGCACAGTGGGATTAAATGACAAGAAGTTTTCTTGACTGCACTCCCAAACCTCACTTTCAGTTGGAGCTCTGCCTTCCCACAAAGCTCATTTCTTTGTTTATTCTCTCCCAGCTAGCCTACAAACGTTTCTTTTATTGCCTCCCTGCTTTCCTTTTCTTGCTGCTTTTAACAGACTTTTAATATGGACACATCTAGATGCAAATTGAACCCCTGCCTCTTACTTGCAATTTGCCTACTTTCAGACAGCATTCTTTCCAGTGTTTGTACTATCAGGAAACAGAGACCTTTAGCTATTAAGAACAGCCTTATTGCTTCAGATCAAAGGTCCACCTAGCACAACATTTGTCTAACCATTCTCCATGATGCATCGGTTTATCATTCAGCCCAGAGGCATAATATGTCTTTTGCCAAGACAGAAACTAGGGTTCCTAGAGTTGAGGCTTCAGCTACTTGTTAGAAGTGCTGAAGACATGCCATGGTCCAAACAGGCTCTGAAAATGATGCTGCAGGGCAAAGCCAAGGCTGCCGTCCCTCTCAGTAATACTCCTGCTTTGTAAAAATTGGATACCCAATGCAGCACTACTACAGCATATAGCAGAAAGAACAGTGAATTGGGTACTGCATGTGGAAAACACATACTATCATCAGTGACCCTGCTGACTGACATCATTAGAAGCATACCAGAACAAAAAAAGTGAGAAATAAACACAATAGAGATATTCCTTATGACAGACCATACATCTAGACAGATTAACAAAACACTGTGGAAACCAACAACCATTCACTAAAAGTGTCCATAACCTGATGGCTCAGCTATAAAGAACCATATCAAAACATATACTTTACATTCTTTTCTATTTTTTTTTTTTCTACTTATTAGTCTACAAGTTATTAGGCTGACATGCAGGTTACTCTCTTCCAAGAAATTGTCTACTGTCTTGTTCCCTCTGTTAGCTGGAAAGGAAAGCAGCTATCATGTCATCAGCTTCGGCAAGGCTTATGTCAAGTCAAGGACATGCTGCTTGGGAACTTCAGTCTCATAGCCATCTGCTCACCGAGCACCAAATAAAATATATTAAGTACACAGACTTTCTAACTGGCTCTTGTTGAGTTTCTGTTTCGCACACACTTGCTTTACTTGGGGATATCGAGCATGTTCATCATCTGCGACTGTAGGTGGGTAGCCATATCATTACAGAACTAAGATACTTTGAAATAAATGCCAAAATATAATTAATATTTTTAAAGGTTAATTATATAAACAGAGATTTTAATTGCAGTCGCCTAGTTTGTTTTCCCCATAAGATGATCTTTTTAATTGGTTGTAACCTTGACAGTTTAACCAATTTTCCTTTTAAGTAATGCCCTGGGCCATGTAATTTTAGCGTTCCTGGTTGTTGGTGGTTTTGTTTTTACGAACGATTTTTGGGAATAACAAGAAAAAAAATAAAAAATAAAAGACCTTAGACCTCCTTCGGTGAAGGAGCCAAGCGATGAAAAAACGCCGCTGTTCTGTGGACGCACGATGGTGTCGGGAAGTTTTACATAACCAACTGCTGAAAATGCCTTAATGCGACGGGGGCCGTCCCCGCTTGCTCAAAGCCTGGCTGCCAAGTTTGCTGTTGTTTCCTTAAATACCAGCCAGGGCACTGCAAGCCCGCAGAGCCTCTCCGAGCCCCGCCGCCGACAGAGGCTGCGCTCCTTCCCAACGCCGCCTCCCACCCAGGCTTACGGGCAGCCTGGCTCTCCGAAGCAGCCGTTTGAGCGCCGGGAGCGGAGCGCTTCAGCCGCCACCCCGGGAATCGCACCGGGAATCACGGAGGGAATCCTCACTCCGTGCCCTGGGGCCGGGCGGGCGGAGGGGGTGTCCGTGAGGGGGAGCGGCACCGCGCCTGCGCCGAGGGGACTCCGGCGGCCATTTTGCAGCGTCAGGCGGGCTGCGAGGCGCCCCGGCAGCTGCGCAGAGGGGCCCGGGGGAGCCGGCGGGGAGGGCGGGCGGCGCAGGGCTATGAGTTAAAGTGCCGCCGCCGCCGCCCCGCCGAGTTCGGGCTTTTCCTCCCCGGCGTTCCCCCCTCCTCCCGTCCCTCGTACCGACAGCCGCCCCTCCCGGGCTGCCCCCACCCCCGCCAGCCGTGCCTGTCCCAGGGCCGCCCGCGCCATGCCGTCCGTTCCGCTGCCGCCCAAGGAGAGCAACCTCTTCAAGCGGATCCTGGTGAGCCACCGGCCCCGCTCCTCTCTCCTTCTCCCGCCGCCGCTTCTCCCTCCTCTTCCCTCTGGCTCGCCGGCCTCGCTCGGTGCCCTCCGGGTCACTTCGCCCGCCGCCGGAGTTGGCCCCGGCTGAGCGCACACGGATGCGGCGGCCGCGCTCGCCGGGGGGAGCCGGGCTGCCGTCGCCTCCTCGCCCCGGTTCGTCCCCGCTTCCTTCCTTCCTTTGTTTGGGGCCCGCCGAGCAGGCCGGGCGAGCCACCCCTGCTCGTGTTGGCGGCCGGGAAGGGCTGGTGTGGCCCCCGGCCGCGGGAGGGCGGGAAGGAGGGAGGGAGCCCGGCAGCCTCCCCAGGCCGCCGAGCGCCTTCCTCCCGCCCGCCGCGGGGACTGCGGGGCGAGCCGGGGCTGCGCCGCCGCTCCCCTCCGCGCTGCGCGGAAGGAGAAGACCTCGAAGCACGGTGCGAGTGGAGCAGTGTTTGCTGTTGCTTGGTTGTTTGCCATCTGCGCTTCATTTCCAGCGAGAGCTTCGGTTTTGGTGTAGGGACCGGGTTAAAAGTAGTTCGCTCGCTCAGCAGTTTTGAGTGTAGTTGAAGACGTGTGGTGGAATGAAGTATCTTGCTTCTGTGTGTCCTTTGGAGGACTTGTCTCAACTCCTTTGTGCTGGGCGAATTCCGCTCTTTGAGACTTAACGGTGCAAGGGACGTTTAGTGTTTGCGAGATAGCTTTGAAGAATGAGCTCGCTTTAGCTGTGAGTTTCTAACTCGATCACTATACTTTATCATGCTAAAACTTTATGGAAAAAAAAAAAGCCTCACTCCTCCTTCCCGAGACAAAAAACCACCACACTCCCCTTTTCTCGAGCTTGTCAGTGTTGATAGCAATGGAGTTCCAGCCTCTACAAAATTGAGGTGTTTTGTTTCATTTTACCACTCTGCAGGCAGAGGACGTCTGTGCAGCACACTAAGTAATCCTGCTGGCAGGCGCATATTTCTTTAGTTCTCTCTGAATTGGTTAGGTAGTTTCAGTGCTTCAGAACCACAGTAGTGGTTCAGACGTAGACATTTGGGCTTCAGGAAGCTGAGCTCAAGCAATGTCAGTAAGCTCCTGTACTCTGTACGGAGCTGGTTTTTTTCAGCAAGTTCTTCAGAGCTGTTTTCTTTTGCGTGCTTTGTGTAGTATACAGGTTTAAAAAAATTACTGGTTCTTAATGGTGATTTGTTGCTTACTGCATGCTTATGGTATGCATCTTAGTAAGTCGTTCTGGCACTCCTCTTTCTCTCGGCTAAAAATAAGTGACTAATATTAGAACAGTTAAGTGATTATTCTTACTAGCAGCAGACAAGTTCACAGTAGCAGCCACTTCTAAAGTTTTTTTCATTGGATTATAGAGTGGCTTTTCTAGAGATCATATTTTAGACAGTGTTTTTTAATATTAAACAGTGGATAAAACTGTTGGAAATTAGTGCTTAGGAGGGATACATGAAACTTCAGTGAAGTTCATGCAGAAATTTACTTGGGTTCTAAAACTTTCATAAGCCTTTAACTGGTGCTGTATAGTGGCCAGTTGCAGTTCCTAAAGTGTTGGTCACAAAATTACTGGCTTGTCTCTTCATATAGTGTGTCTTCTTGAAACTTAATTTCTTAAAATTATTTTCTGACTAGCTCTGACTCTTTGTGGTGCACTTCTTTCTGGAATACTAATGTTGGCATACTACAGATGGAACTCTTTGGTTGCTTGACATGTCTCAGAGTATTTTTGTTTAGTGGTATAGCTTGTGGTGCTAAAGGCTCTTTAATCAAACCAGCTTTTGCTTACTTTGGCACTGCTAGAATATTTTAAATGCCCATAGCACCCCTAGTAATTTCCAAAATTGGGGGCAGGGATTAAGTGGGAGGCTGCATAATAAGACCCTACAAGCATGTAGTGATTTAATCACTTGGAACAGATGCAAGGAAATTATACTCATATATAATAAGACTTTAGTATGTCTATGAACGCTCTGCAGAGAATTAGCAGTTGAGAGAGGGAAAACTCATTTGGAGATAATGAGAAATCCTTCACAGTGACTCGGTGTGTGGATGAAACATATGAGACAGGTTATCAATGTTCTGAGCAGGACACCCAAGTAACAGCAAAGCTGTCAGAGCTGCCCTGGCTAGTGTGGCCTCTTGGAGATCAGTGTAAGCTGAGAAGTCTGCTCGAGAAGCTGAGTAAATAGTCTTTAAGCCACATCAATTTGTGTGCTTGCATGCTTGGCAGGGCTTGAACAAGCTGACTTAAAACTAGCAGTTAGGTGATCAAGGAAGTAATAGCAATTGTAGCATAGGTAGTAGTCCTAGTTGATCAGGACTACTGTAAGGTGGTGCTAAAGCTCCTTTCTTGCTCTATTCTGTCTTCCAGTTCTGTTTTGTTTCTTAGGCCACTTTCACTGTTCTGCAGAGACTTTCTCAGTCGGTGCTCTTTCCCTGGAAGACCTGTTGGTGCTTACAGGTGTGGTGTTCTTTGGAAGTAAGGGGCTGAGCAGCTTCAAGCTCTTCTCTTCCACTTCACAGCCCCACAGAAGGCGTGGATGAAGTATTTGAATATGTTCCCCTCTCATGGAAGGAGAAAATAAATAAGAATTTATTTATGTGTTTCTTGCCAATTAAAGTCAGTCTTCAGCTTAGCTGACTTTTTAAGTGAATGGGGCAGATGCTGTCTAAAATAAGCCTACTCATGGTAACTTAGGCTTCTTGTTAAGGCTGAAGTTTGGTATCATGTGTTTGGGTGTTTACTTCTAGTAAACTTAGCCTGATCTTCTATTTTGTATATTTAAAATTGAGCTGTAAACTTACCTTCAGAGAATGTTTCAGTTTAAGCAGCTTGGATATTTTTTTTCCTTTACCCAAGAATCCATACTATAAACTGTCTTAGAGTTAATCTTAAACATTGGCTTTATGGAATCAAATCAGCTCTGCCTGGACAGGGCATGGCAGTAGTCTTTTGTAAGTAGTCCAGTAGGCTTTAGAGTAAAGCCTTGGGGTTCTTGTCTTGCTTTCATGGCTCACTTGCCAAGTTGTTTTTGTTTTCAAGAAATGCTGTCTTCTAATATGTATTGGTGTGAGCCCAGGCTCATGAGGTGTAAGGTGTGGTCTGATGTTTGTTTCGACTTTAGTAGAAGTGTGGATAGTATCGTGCCTGTAACTGACTAATCCTTTGGTTTTTAGTGAAGATTCCTCATATTCTTGTTGCCTAAAATAAGGTTTGCTGCTTTAATTGCAGCTGACTTCCAGACTTTTTAGTTGAAGTATATAGCCTTGCAGCAGTGGGTTGTTGTTGCTCAGTTCATTCAGGCATGCATTTTCAATTTTTCAGGGTAAGGAAATGTTAGAAATTACTTAAAGTGCCCTCTCTGATGACTTGTTTAACTTCTCTGCAATGTCCTTTTTGTTCTCTAACTTCTTCAATAACCTTAACATATTTATTCTTTGATGAAATATAAATATACAGGTGTTAGTAGGATTTAATTAATTCTTATCCATAGAATTCTGAAAGCTTTTTAAAATTTTTATTTAATGAAACAATAATGGTTTATATGCATGCAACTAGTCAGTCTCTTTGGAATGATGTGGGGGAGTTACTGAGCTATTAAACTTGACAATTGGGAAGTTATGTTATCCTAATTAGGGTCTCCCAGATGAGATAGATACCATAGCTGAGGTAGCCATTATTAATCCACCACTGGAGCAGTGGAAGTTTGAAGTCTCTAACATTGAAGATCCCTTCCTTTAAAAGACAGGAGTTTGGAGCAGTCACTTAAGTTACACCAGTAACTTAAGTGTAACTTAAGACTGATTCTTGTGATTGTTGCTTGTGCTGCTGAGGACAGGCAGCCTAGGAAGAGTGTAAGCAGTTCCCTGCGTACGGCCTTTCAGATGAGGTGGTGAGGTTGCCTGGCCAGCTGCAAACTACTGAAATGACAGAAATGTGGAAAATAGATGCCAGGCTAGTGGTAACAGTTGGTAAGAATTTCATAAGAGAAAATCACACACACGTCTCTCAGTGACTTGAGAGTCTCATTCGGAGAAGACTTAATTCCAAATAGATATTCTTGGTTTAGTTTTTCAACAGGAGTTTGTGAAGGTCATCATGCAAGGCTCAGAAAGCAGGCTTCTGTGGAATGCTGTGGGTTGTTTCTTGATTCTGGACTTGTATTTATGCTTTTCTTTTAAAAATATTAATTTTTCAGAGTTAAGTCTCTCCATGTTTTATGCTGGAATTTTTTCTTATTTGGCTGTTTATATGGAACAGAACAAACACTGAATAGCAAGAAGAGTTCAGTTCTGAACTATTTGTGGCACAAAAAGTGAAGGCCACCTGAAAGCTTCTATGTTTTTGGAGCAAGTTGTGTCATAACAAGTAAAATTGGTTGTAGATGAATGTAAGACTTGGAAATCCTAATTTATTACAGACCTTGTATGGGCTGTGAGATGGATTGCCCCAAGATTTGAGATTTTTAGAGGTATTTGAAGTTTTGTTAAAACAGTTTCCCCTATACACTGAAAATTGGTGACTCCTGGGGAAAGAAGCAGGCTGTTATGCTACTGCCCAAGTACACTGCAAGTCTATGTTTGCAGTGCAGTGTCCTTTGCTCTTTCCCTTGGTTCTTCCCCCAAACCTCCTTGGAAGGAGAAGTATGAAATTACCTTCTAGAGGGAGAAAGGCAAGTACCTACTTAACTTCTCAATCTTCTGTTCTATCTTCAAGCTATTGTGATTCATTTTGATTTTGGTAGAAATGGTGGCTGCAAAATAGCAGGCTCCAAACAAGAAGTTGTTAACAAAAAGGTAGTTTTACTGTGGAACCCTTTGCTGCATGATGATGATTATTATTGATGATTATGATGATTATTAGCCATATAAAAAGGTTTGGAACTTTGAAGGGTGTGTGGTGGGGACCCACCACTCTTCTTGTGAGTGAAGATAAACCCTTTGGCTTGGAGTGTTGGTGAGGCACAAATAACTGGAGGCTGAGAACATTCTGGTGAGAACTGCAGTAGAGCTTGTCTTGCTCAAAAGCCTCTCGCTCTGCATCCAGCCCTTGTATCTTACCTCTAGTGGCCTGTACCAGGTGTGTCTGATCTCAGCTCTGATCTGCTGTGATTCATGCAATTTTTGGCTGAATCACTGTGTTGTTAAGTATGGAATGTCGAGATTAAATTGTTGTTGAAGCCTTGTGTTGGTAATTGTCTTGAATTTGCTTGAAGATGCCAAAATAAAATCGTAAGTTTTAAAGCCTGATGTTTATTTTACTGTGTTTTGTATCAGATCCACAAAACGGTGGTGGTGTTCATGGTTTCATTTTCTTAACTGCTCTCAGATGCAGTTCCACTAGGTTGTGGAGCCACCTGCTTAGTGTGAGTTCTTGCTAAGCAAATTGTAATTCGTCCCAGGAGATGGGGAAGATTGGTCCCTTCAGTACTTCTGCACAAAGTGCAGATTGAAAATTACTGGAAAATGCCTGTCTGGGCTACGACTTGTCTCATTGCTGGTGTTGCTGTTACGGTTTTTGCTTTGCAGGGGCACGCACATGTTCATAAACAGCAGAGAACTGTATTAAGTCAGGCAATGTAAAAGTTAAAAATGCAAAGTACTTGTCAGCAAGAGCTCTTTCTACTCTGTTTTCTTATTTCTGCCCTTTTGAAGCAAAGGACATTTTAGGAATTCAAATTGTCTTGAGTGTGTGTGCACAGCACGAAATTGCACTAGGTCTTAATTTAAGGCAAGTTTATTGATAATAGCTTCCCCTTTTAAAAGGGGTGTAGTTTATAGGGCTGTTGTCTTATCATACATGTTCTTTCTCGTAATAAATAGAATATGAATTTATTCTGCCAATAATGAAGAATATAAACAGCAAGTGATTACAGCTATTACTACAAGCTGCATTATGTACCAAGTTTTGCGTCTTCTGATGATTTGAACTTGAATAATTATGAAAATTTGGTTGAGGAGCAAAAATCCTTTTGTTGTATACAGAGTATCATGGTAGTGAAAGCTTAGATATTACTGTGACATTAATACATTGATCAAAATGTTACCACCATGTAGTGCTGGCTGCTTGTTCTGTTGTACACCGTTTTCTGTGTTCTGACTCAGCACTGTTCTGCATTGCTAAGTCCCCAGGTCTGGGGAAGAATGATGTAGCCTGTCCATTTTAACAATCAAAGCAAGCAAGGATGTATCTAGATTGTGTTCCTCTTTTTATTTCAGATGATGAGGTTAACTGCTCTTATCAGTGGAGTAATAGCAGACATGGGGTGGCCATGCATATATGAAATCCTGGTAGGGTATGGAGAATGGGTAGAAAAACATTGATACTCTGGAATGGTTGCCCTGGGACTAGAAGTTTAAGATGCTTGAGACAAGGCTTTCTTGGCCTCCATGACCCGAAGCCCCTCCCAGCTGATACTTTTTTTTCATTCTCTAAAACACTGGTGAACTGAAGTCAGTGTGGAGTGAGGGATGCTGTTTGGAAAACCTCATGGAGAGGTTTCTAGTCTGTCTCTGAACTTCAGTGGTATCATGATACTTTCTTTTTGTGTATCAGCATTGGAAATATCCGCATAGTTTGTAATAAGAGGAGCATTTCCAACACAGATGCTGAACGCCTTCAAACAAGATGGACAGACCTTGCTATCAAACTGGTGAATAATTTAATAATTATTTATTAGCTTAGAAGCAGTAACTACTGAGTGTTGCTAAATCTAAGGTACTTAGACAACTAATTTTGTCAGCTGCTGTAGGAAGTAGATTGCCTGTTTTATGCTGATGGCATTTTTTTATAGATGTGCAGTAAAACAAGGTTTTTTAGAAGGTCCGAGTGTTAAATGCCAATTAAGAATACTGACAGTGTGCTGATGTTCCTGTATTGATTGTGCCTGGTTTTGGTCAGAAACGTGTATGAGTAATTTGATCAGCCCAAAAGTGCTTGTGAGATAGCTCCTAGGAAAAGGTGCTGATCAGAATCTGTGTCATTGATAACTCTGAGGGTTTTTTAGTACTGAACTTGACCACCGTCGTGACTGGGAGAGATTTCCAGTATAACTGATTTCCAACACTCTTTCCATAAGGCTTGATGGAAGCCTTGCCTTTTTTCCCTAGACTGTGAAGTTCCACATTTAGTCCTTGGTCTCCTTCTTTAAGCAGCACTTTCATCAGTGTTACAGAGTATTGAGAAGAGTAATTTTTTTAAAATGAATCCAAGGTGTTGCCAAAATCTTCCCTGAGTTCAACACCAAAATCTTGGCAACAGGAGCCAAGACACTACCTGGCAAGAAGAAAGTTGAAACTGTTGAGTGCTGAGAGGTCTGCAGCCAGGATTATATGGAAGTACAGTAGCAGGGAAGACTAAAACAAATGATGTTTTGAAGAAGTCTTATTGAGGAGTAGCCAAGGGAGTTGTGGATGTTTAGCCTGGAGAAAAGGAGGCTCAAGGGAGACCTTATCACTTGCTACAACTGCCTGAAAGGAGGTGGTAGTTGAGGTGGGAGTCAGTATTTTCTCCAGGTAACAAGTGACAGGACAAGAAGAAATGGCCTCAAGTTGCATCAGGGGAGGTTTAGATTGGATATGGGGAAAAATTTCCACGCTGAAAGGGTGGTTAAGCACTGGAACAGGCTTCCCAGGGAAGTGGTTGAGTCACCAACCTGGGTGTATTTACAAAGGCATGTAAATATGGCACTTGGGAACGTGGTTCAATGAGAACATTACAGCTGGACTTGGCAATTATAGAGGTCTTTTCCAGCCTAATGTTTCTCTCATTTGTTCTTCTAATAAAACTTGAAGCTGTATTTATGCAGCTATGTTAAAATTCTTTAATTGGTTTGAAGTGCTTATTTTTCTTTTTGGTGGTTCTGATGCTCCATGATGTTTCTGGCAAGGCAGCCTATTGATGTGCAGACATGTCTCAACAGAGTGTGGGCTGTACAAGTAGAATCGGAGAATAATGTTAAAATGCTGGTCAAGGTTTGGATTTTGTGTTTGATAAGTTCTTATCAAGAGACAGCAGAATTAGTTTTTAAATTGCAGTGTTGTTATTAAAGAAATTTCGCATAGAATTACAGAGCAGCTTGGATTGGAAGGAACCTTTAAAGGCCATGTTGTCCACTCCCCCTGCCATTAGGAGTGACGTCTTTGACCAGATCTGATGGCTCAGAAATGAGATCCCCTTGAATATTTCCGGGAAGGGGTCATCTGTCACCTTTGTGGGCAATCTATTCCAATTTCACCACTATAATAATAAAAAGTCTTCTTCATGTCTAGTCTGAATTGATCTTTTAGCCTATTAGCCTAATTGGCCTTTTAGCCTAGAAACATCAGCCCTTAGCTTATCACAAAGGCCCTGCTAAAATGTTGTCCCCACCTTTCTTACAAGCCCCCTTTACACAAGCTCACCATTAGACGGGTCAGTGTACAATTGGGATTGAACTTCAGTGCGGCTTTGTTACAGTCACAGACCATCTTAAACAACTTTAAATTATTAAAACATTTAAGCTGATCGGGAAGTCAGTTTGCTATGTTTAACACTACTTGGTTTGATGCAATAGCTGTCCTGAGTCTTTGAATGTCATGCCACTCTTTATCTAGTCTTCGCATAAAAATGCTTTGTGAAATAATGCATCACTTGAATACCTTCAGAGGCACTGGGGCCATGGAGTGAGGAAGGGAATTGGTTGCTGCAGCTGCAGTCTCTCTTCAAGTCACCAGTTGAGATTATTTTTTGTTAAAATGACTTCTTGGAAGTGAGTGTTAATGTCTGAGACAATGGGATGTTCTTCAGCCATAAAATTGCCTAACTGTGTTTTAAACTATGTATGTGAAAAAAGTAACTGTTCTTTCAATGCAGAACCTTCTTCAAAGCAGCAGATGCTATGTCTAGGGAGATACAGTTTGTTAAATCATCCCTGCACTAACCTGATGTTGTAAAGAGTTAAATATAAGTAAGATATAAATGACACGTGATTGATAGTGATATGTGAAGTCCTTCTGTTTTACAGGTAATGCTGGAGATTCAAATCCTTGATTCTCTTTATATTTAGTTGTGGAAGGGATTTTAGGTCTTTAAAAAAATGACATCATACAAAAAATTAGAATGTATGAATGGCATTTTGCTAAGTAGATGCAGCAAAGGATTCTAATACAGGAATCAAATATTTTCTTGTTTTTTATTGTTGTATCCTTGTTAGTAGGATTTTTTACCGTTACAGTTACTTCTTAGATGCAATGCCAATTTGACATCTGTGTAGAGGCACTTGATACTTACCTGAAAGTACACAAAATGGTATCTAGATTGGTATGGCAGTCTACAAGCAGATTATATTGTTGAGTTAGTGTTGAAAAAGGGAATAAATGAGATTTTTGCCAGGTGAGGTAGGATCTTTCTAGGAACATTTTGTAGCAGAAGTTCTGAATAATATTTTGGTCTTGCCACAATTTCCTCTTGAGGTTTCAAGTGTGTAAACATTCACAATTTGATTTTAGCTTTAGGAGGAAATGATGGCCATAAAGGGGTGATGGGGGCATCACATTAAGCACTACTGATAAGACAGTTTAAAAAAAAAAAGCAACTCAGCAAATTAACTTGAGCTTTTAGTGAACCAAGGACAATGCAGTGGGACAGATTCTAACAAATGCATTTCAGCTACATTTGTCCTGATAAGTTAAAAAACTTAAGAACATGTATGGAGGCATCAGGCTTCCCAATTATTAAGTGTCCATCTGTGCTACAACTACCTGAAAGGAGGCTGTAGTGACATGGGGGTTGGTATTTTCTCCTAAAAGCTTCAGGGTAAGAGGAAATGACCTCAAGTTGCACCAGGGGAGGTTTAAATTTGATATGAGGAAAAACTTCTTCACTTGAAAGGGTTGTCCAGCATTGGAAGAGGCTGCCAAGGGAGTGGTGTAGATCACCAACCCTAGAGATATTTAAAAGGTGTGTAAATGTGGCACCTGGGGACATGGTTTAGTGGTGGACTTGGGTGTACTGGACTAAAGATTGGACTTGGGCTTCTGAGGTCTTCTCTCAACCTAAATGAAGGATGCTGGTTGTCTTGTCAGCAAGCCAAAAAACTGAATATTGAACTTACATTTCCTCTCAGTGTGGAGGGCACTAATTTCTCTCTCCCATTCATCTCTTGGGCTTTAGAAAATGTGATCTTGTCTGTCCTTCAAAAATCACGTTTGTCTCTGATTATCTTCAATTCAGTTCTTATTCTAGGCCTGAGACTGAACTCTATAGAATAAAAATGTCAGAACAAGGATAATGGATCTGATTTTATCCAGTAGTTAATCTATTTTAAGTGCACACTTGTCTCAGATAGCTTCTGGTTAAGCACTGCTGTATATTTGGGGTTTCACTCAACATTGCAAGAGTTGTAGAACAGTGAATGCATGTTCACTATTGCTAATTTTTAGGCATACTCGAATAAGTTTAGAAAGCGTACATAGCACAATGTTGGTATTTTCCTAGGATTCCTTAAAAATTATACAAAGCATCGTAAGTTAATAAAGAAGGTAGGATGAATAGGACAATTTCACCTTCCCCTAGAGGGGACTCCAAGTTTTGTCACAACCTAGGTTATTTCTGGTAAAATACGTTGACACTAGTTCTCAGTTAAAAAAAAAACAAAAACAAACAAAAAAAAAAAAACCACAAAACCAACCAACCAAACAAACAAACAAAAAAAAGCCAAACACTCAGAGCTTTTCTGTTGCTGTTGTTTAAATGTGAATTCCCATAGTATAACTGTTTGACTTCTGGCAGGATGGCTAGAGAAGCAGTCAGGCAGATCACCCTGATCTAATATCAAGGTTAGCTCTCTTTTGTTTTGAGAGTTGATTTTGGTGACTTCCAAGGGTTCTTGCTGACCTAAATTATTTTATGATTTAATCTGCACTTAGTCATGGTTAGCTGCAAGTGTCTCGAGTTGCAGGCAACAAGAACCAAAAAACTGTCTGCAGTTAAGCCCTTCCTCACAGACTGGGGAGGACCCTTATTTTGCTACCTTAGCCAATTACCCCAAAGTGAGCATATGTATGTTTCTGTATTGCTTTTACCTTCTGTATTACATTTTTTAAGTAATGGGATAATCTGTTCTGATTGCAAAGGAGTTGCTGTTGCCATATTAATTTAACACAGGTTTTGCATTTGTCTTGGAAGACTGATGGAGTGGGGATGATCTATGAGAGACTGCTAAAGCACTCAAGCACATAACTGAAATTACATGTCTTCTCCTGAGAATAGCTATCTAAATTACAGCAGGACAACACTCCTTATTAACCAAAAATGGTGCCAAGTTACGCCTGGTTTGGTGGTTTTTCTACAGTTAAAAAGCTTAAGTGACCTGAAATTGCTTTCATACTTACTGACACAAGCATGCCTTTAACTGATTTAAACAGATTGGTCTTAGTGATCCACTGTAGTGATCAGTAGTTGATTTAAATTGCTAAAACTTTAGTGATTTAGGTAGTATCTTCCTAAAGGAGAAAAGGGACCCACATTCACATTTTGTTTCTTCCATGTGTTCCCGCAGTTGAACCATAGAGTTTGCCAGTTTACCTAGTAATTAGGTAAATTGTATTCTAAGTATATCTATAAGTAGCCCTTAGCTGTACTATTACAGGTAGAAATTGAATGTTTTATTGTTTTAATACCCAGGTAAATTCTGCCACCCTGATACCTCTGTATCAATTTCTGAGGTTTATTATAAGAGTATCCTACTTCATAGTTTCTCTCTTTTTTCTAAAAGCCTGTATTGGCAACTAGGAAAGTTTTCTGTCTTGAGATGTCTTGTTGGGGAGTCACTAGGCCAGGGAAATGGGATTTTGAAAGGAATGTCAATACTGTTGAGTTTAATTCTCCTCAAAAATTCTGTTGAGTCAAGATTCCTGACTCTGATTTTTATTTTATATTCTATTAAGAATTTCCAAGTTGAAGTAGATATTGCTACTTCCCTTTCCTATTTTTGTTGGAAAGGCATTACTTTTTTGATTAAAAAGTAGACGATGAGGTAGGGTGTTTGTTGCATGTTCTGAATGCTGAGAAGAAGCAATTTAATATGAATAGGGATATTTGCCTAGAGTTTGTTAGTGATCTTATAACCATGCCTTGCTGGACGAGTGACTACATTTGTAATAGTAGTTAAGGTACTGTGGTTTTAAATGCATTTCAATGATTATATTTCACATCTTTTACAGAAATGTTACGAACAAAAACAGTACAAAAATGGACTCAAGTTCTGCAAGATGATCCTTTCTAACCCAAAATTTGCTGAGCATGGAGGTAACTGCAGACTCAAGATTATTTTTTTGTCTTCTGTCAAGAGCTTAAATGTTTTATTAGTCTATATCATACTATTGAGAAAGAAAAGAGCCTGTTGTGGAATGTGATTCTGTTGTTATGACTGAATAATTACTCTGGATTTTCAGTCTTTGTGCATTCAGATCAGGTTTCCACTCTGCCTCAGTGAAACACTCCTGTGCACAGGAATGTTGAAATACATGGTGGAAGCAGCACTTCAGTCAAGCTTCCAACTTGTCTTTCTAGGTTTCTGGGTCAGAATGCTAGTGTGGGTTTTCCTTACATTCCTATTTAAAGCAAGCCCAGCCTTTTTTTGAATATTATATGAACGTGTTCTGCCAATAAATTAAAAATCTGGAGGGTTTTTTGTTACGTTCATAGGCTTAAATTTTCTGTACTGCATACCAAGTTGTTGCTTGAAGGGAGCAGAGTTAAGTGTAATACTGTTGGTGTTAAAATACTTGAAGCTGAAGACAGAATCTGGTGATCCTACTCTGATAAATATTGTAGAAACAGGGAAGCAGAATATTGCTTCTATTTACATCTGTTAAATTCTATTTACATTCTCAATAGGATACTCTAGTCTTACTGTATTACAGGTTTCTGATACATTATTCAGACTCTTTCCTTCTGATACAGTGGATTTTTTTGGGTTTTTTTTTTTTAGTGTTGAAGCAACCTAACACTGAGTGTGCATGTACTGTGTCAGTAAAATTATTTTCCTACTTGATGTTGTCAAATCTTATCAAAATATTTGACTAATCCTTTTCATGCTTCCATCCATGTCTGCTGTTTGTTTGTTGTCTTCATTACTTCCCTAGAGATAAAAGTAGTTTTTTTGTTGCTTCAAAGCTAGAGTGGTTTTTCAGCTCTGACCTAATGCATTTGTCTCTACTAGCACTTCTGGTTTTGTAACATCTCAGTATACAGATGTGTATTTTCTGCTCTTGCTGCCTCTTAAACTTTTCCAGGACAGCTAGCTGCCTTGGCAATCCACATACTACGTGGCTTTGAGCCACTAATGGCTTTGAAGCTTGGGAGTAAAGCCTGGAATGGACAGCTGAGGCAGAACTAAGCCAGTAAAATGATCTGATGGAAAGCTGCACTTGTCACCCTTAGCCTCAGAGAAAAGGAGTTTCACAAGTTTAGTGAGAAGGTGTCAAAACAGATGGATTGATGTGGCTGGGCAGTTATCTCCCTGGTGTGGGAAGGCAGGATTAGCTTGCTCCCTTCCCCACAGTGCAGATACTCTTTTTAAAATGTCTTAATATTATTTGAAAGGTATCATTCTGGCTTTCTCTGTTCTTACAGTGTGGATGTAGGACAGCTAAAAAACAACCAAAAAAAGCCCTTACTAATTTTGGGTCATCGTTCACTTATAGGTGTACTGTACAGAAAAAGTGTTAAATGGGTCTATCAATGAAACTTCAAACTGCTGTTACAGCTGACCTTGAGATAGTCTGTTGCTATTAATACTGGGGAAGAGGTTGTAGTTGGAAGAAAACCAGAGCATTATGATGAAAAAGGTGACTGATCTTCTGGCAGGGACGAAAACAAGTGGCCTCTTATTTAACAAAAACACTGAAAGATGAATCTGGAACAGCTTTCAGGCATTACATGCAAATTACTTGTCTACTGCGTGCCTTGAAGAGTGGGGGAAGAGGGAGAGCAGTAGTCATACCAACATACTGTTTGAAATCCTGTGCCTCTCAGAATGTTGATTAAAATGTTACTGCATTGAGGTCTCTTACACTCCTAATATGGTAGCAGTAAATACGCTTCCCTTAACTAATGCTTTGTAAGGAGTCTGTAACAGAGGAACGGTCTGTGACAGATTTGTTTCTTGTGGTGGACACAGCCTTTTATCCCATTAGTCTTTGCATCGAGAACTTTAATACACATTGAGGAGCTCTCTAAATTTGCTTTAGCTTATTGTTAACTCCCTCAAAGTCAGCTAAGTGTATTTTTTAATTAATAAAAGTTTGTGTTGTCTGTTTTTGTCACATCTGCATTATGCTCTACAAGTGATCTTTTTAAGACCAGTTTTAAGAGAGGAAATGATCCATGTAATAGTCTTCAGCTGTGCTAGGCTGCTATTGTGATCTAAATTTATTTTTTAATGGGGGACTTGAGTGTGTAACAACTTCAAAGGGTATCTGCACTGTGAAGCTGGCATATGGGAAGTCAGAAACATAAGTATCTGATACTTCTTACAGAGACACTTGCGATGAAAGGACTGACCTTGAACTGCTTAGGGAAGAAGGAGGAAGCATATGAATTTGTTCGTAAAGGACTTCGTAACGATGTGAAGAGTCATGTCTGTATCCTTTGTAGTACAAAACCTGATTGTTTTGCTATGCCACACTGTTGATGGAAATCTAAGATGCTGAGATTGTCACAAAGACTCCTGATGCACAAAATGCTAAGTTTCCCCTTGTCAGTGAATCAAGTGGAGTTCTGTATTTTTTCCTTACTGTAAAAGCTGGAGTCTAATTGAGGTTACAGATAAGCAAGCAAGGAAAAGTTGAAATCGTACATGAATTCCATTGTTAGAATGAAACACTTCTATGAGTAAGAATTCCTACTGTAATTGTGGTAGCATGCTTTAAATAAATCTGTGACTAACTCTTACAGTCTTGTGGAGTTTGGATAATGTAGTTTGTGTAACAGTGCTCAGGGGGTTCTGATTGTGACTTAAGCAGTAACATGTCATTTAAAAACAAGTTTGGAAGCATTTAATATTTTACAGTGTGTTAGTAAAGTCTGGCTGCAGTAATCCTTCTTCACTTGTAAGGGTATTACTGATCTTCAAGGAAGATGTCAAGTTGTTTGGCCTGTAACACAAGCGCACTGCAGATACTTTGTGAAAATTGTAAATGTATCTTCCTTAACCTGTATTAGGTTGGCATGTCTATGGTCTTCTGCAGCGTTCTGATAAGAAATATGATGAAGCCATCAAGTGTTACCGGAATGCACTCAAACTAGATAAAGATAACCTACAGATCTTGAGAGATCTCTCTCTATTGCAGATTCAGATGAGGGATTTAGAAGGATATAGAGTAAGTATTATCTTTGAATTCCCACTCATTGCTGCTCACTTTCGCTCGTTCTATTCCTCTGTGAAGCCTTTTATTGGTAGTATTTCTATTGCTACTCTTTATCTGTTTCAAAAATATTTTAAACTATTGTTTAGGAAACCAGGAAAAGATATTGCAGTAAAGCTCTATATAAGGTTGAGAGCAGAACTAGAAATATTTCTCTGTGCAGTTGGATTCACTAGTCACTTTGTAAAAATAGTTCTTAACTAATTATTTACTAAAACAGTAAGAAAAAGGTACAGTACTTAAATTAGCAAGTATTTACCAAGCAATTGTGAACCCTACAAACTGTGTTTTGGGTGCAAATGCTGAAGGTGTTTTTGGTAAGAAATACACTATCACATTTCTTGTTAGTATGTGAGTAACTTGTCCCATGATGACTGATTCTGGAATCCCAGTGATGATTATTATAAAGAAAACCTTAAAATTTATCCAAAGTTAATGAGTAGTTTCAAAATGGCTGAACTGATTTGTCTGTTTCATATGAAGTAGAGGACTGGACTGTGGGCTTTGCATTAGTTGGTCTCCTTACTAAGGATGTTAATTCCCTTGAATTTGCTAATGCAAAGGGAAAATAGAATCGCTGATCCGAGGATATGATTTGACTCGGGAAGAAGTTCTGAGAAGTGTTGCAGTAGTTTGTGGGGACTTTGTGTCTATGAGAATGAATGCCACTCTTTCAGTGGCAGTGAGCTCCTGCTTTCTGGTGGAAAGGGCTTTTTGAGATTTCAAAGCTCTATCTTTGGAAATAATTTGGGCCCTTAGGAGGTGCTCTTGAAATTACACCTTCTGTGTCTCCACAAATTGATTTTATGCTTTGTTCCATGACTTGTGTATTTAGAATGTAACCTCCAAATTTATGAAACAGAAATGTGTAGCTTTTTGCCATGCTATTAGAATTTCAAAGGTTGCCTAGGGCTTTCAAAAGTTCTTTTAAAATACTAGCTGTCTTGGTGTTAAATCATGATACGTGTGTACTGGTTAAAAATTCTTCTTTTAAAATAGCTTTTCTTTTACTGAAGGAGACAAGATACCAGCTGCTTCAATTGCGCCCCACACAACGCGCTTCCTGGATTGGATATGCCATTGCATACCACTTACTAAAAGATTATGATATGGCCTTAAAATTACTTGAAGAGTTTAGGAAAACCCAGCAGGTAAGATTTTCTGGTCTGGCAAGAGAACACTTTTTTTATAAGGGATAGAATCTGAGGAATTAGTTCTTTGGAAATAGAAATAATTTATGAATTGGGAATAAATTTGTTATTTGTGGAGATTTCTGCTTTGAGAAATAAACTGTTAGAGTTGAATTTATAAGAGTAGTCTCACGTGAAGTAACTTAATGTTTGTGAGACTTGTAGCTAGAGAAAACCTGTGATGATCCTGCCCCTTTACAGTAGATGAAACTACAGAAAATACTTCTAGTATTTTGGATGTGGTCATTTGCCGTTTCTCCTGCCACCCAGTCTGCCATTTCTCATGCCATTGCATCTCTACAAATAATGAAATAAATATTGTCAATGGTTTGTATCTCTATCTAGTACACTTAAAATCAATGCTTGGTTTCAGAGTAACAAGAATGCGTAGATGGAGATTCTTTGGTCAGATGTGGTGTTGATGAGACCAGAGTAAATCAAATGGTATACAATCCTAAAATCACTGAGTGTAACCTTTTTTTGAGAGAGGCTATTCCCTTGTTCTGTTAGTGATAATGCAGAGCTACAAAGTCTAAATTAGCAGAACAGAGTGGATGCATTGATTATTCTGCAATGTGGAAAGAAAAAGAAACATGTTTATAGATCCATTCAGCTGGGGAGGCATCTGGGAAGTACTGTGTAAAAATACTAAGATATTACCTGATGTCTAAACTGTGTTTTTAAAACAAAAATCTCACATCCTTTCTGAGTTGCTATATATGAGATTAAGTGTAAGAAAGGAAATAAATGGCTAGGAGAGACCAGTGTTTGTCTTGTTCACATATCATGGTCAAAAAAAGGATGTTGCAAGCTGGGTATATCTGCTTGATATTTCAAAAGAGCTGTGACTTCAGCATTGAGTAAAAACTGAAAAGAATAAGTTTCAATCAAAATTGGGTCATCTTCTGTGAGTTTTTGGCAACCAAAAAGTTGTCATTCTCAAATGAGTCAGCAGTGCCCAGTGTGAGTTTGGTGTCAAAATGACTGACTTAGAAAGAAAGAATATATAGTAGATGGAAACTCAGAAAATGTTGCATAAGAAACTGAGGCTCTTCAAGGACTAAGAGAGCTTAGTAGTCGTATTGGCCCCTTGGAAGTGATGCTGTTAGTGCTGTTGTCTTTTCTAAAAGGTTGTGTGCAAATATGGTTGTTTGAGGGCTGTCGTGATACACTGTGCAGTCTAGTGACTAAGCCAGATTTAAGTACTGTAGATGAGTGCATTGTATTGGTTGAGTCTGCTGTGCAAGTTACCACCATCTCAAATCTCACCCTAAAACAAAGACGATCCTAAGATGAGCGCAAACACTGATGCCATTTTCTGATAAAGCTGGAGCTATTTGGGAAATTTGTGTAAATAGGAAGATGGCTTGTACTTGTACAATGAGCTGGTTTAACTGTTGATTAGCATTGTGTCAGTCAGAGGTAAGTGGTGGAAAAGCTGCTTAAGCATTGAAGGACAGGAATATGCTATGAATGTTGGACAACATAGTTTTGTAGGAAATTAGTCCCATCAAACCTGTCCTCTTTTCCTGAGATTGTTAGAGACAGTTAAGTGGTATATTTTCTTTTCTTCTCCAAAACACTAAAAATACATATGAACACATCAGTTCCGTTTCTCTTGAAAATAGTCTTGTGTTTCGTTGTGCCAGCTCCCTGATGAATGCAGGCCCGGGTGGAACCCCAAACACTGAAAGAGAGAATCAATGTGTTGGGTCCAGAACAGTCAGGAGAGCCCAGGCGAACTCACAGCTCAGTTTTGCCGTACGTTGGCTCTTCCACAGTATTCCCAAACCATACTGCTTTTGCGGTGTCTGGATTTTTCAGTCCTGCAGTTAAAATAATTAAGTTCAGGACATTGCACGGATCTTTGAGGAGATACACATCTTGCTTACTTTCCTTTCCAAATCTCCCTGCTTGGCCTGTAATTTGTGTGCACTCGGCTTGATAGGTGAACTTCTGTGATGGACTTTACAGACTATTGCATGTGACTGCAATAGAAGAGTGTTAGTTTAAAAGGAGGGTTAAAAGATGGGTATCCAAATGACTCGTGAGCAGCACTCTTTAACAAATGGATCTTTTTGAGGAGTTTTATGGTAATCTGTATTAGGCCTGATACTGTCTACCATTCACGTTAATGAATAGACAAAGAAATGTAACACGTTGCATAAAACACTGTTGTCATAATAATTGAGAAATAATGGTAATGTAGGATGATGATATTTATTTACTTGAATTTCTCAGGCAACTCTGTCCTTTCAAATATGAATGCAAACAGCCAAGACTAAGCAGTAAAACTAAGAAAGAAATCAAGGAACTGTCATTTTAGTGATTGTAGATGAATATCTCTGAAGATGCAGTATTACCAAAAAATGCAGCTGATCTAGCTACAAGTTGTTGCCAAAACCAGCAATCTGAGTTTTTCGTCTGTGCTCACACCACTTCCTTGTGCAGCACTGGCTGACTTGTGGAGGGTTGGTTCAGGAAGACTAAGTGCCAGAAAGATAATTACTCTTGGGAAGGATTGATTGGCTGAACTGAATAACTGTGAGGTGAGAGGGGAGAGAGGAAGGGGAATAATAGAGGGAAGTGAGCTGCCTTTGTTGATCCAGGCTGCAGTTAGTCTGACTCAGTTCACTGTAAAACTATCCCTCAGGGCAAGCTTATGGGTGAAAAGTAAAGTACACTCTTAGTTCAGACAAGCAGGGATTTTTATCCATAAATTACTCATTACTGAGAGAACAAGACTTACTGATGAGCCTATTGTCAAAAAAAGAACAATATGGCAAGATAGATGACTACAGAGAAAGCTGTCTCAAGGGCAGAGTCCCTTTGTTTACTGTAGACAGAAAAAAAACCCTAGGTGATGTTAGTAAAAACCGTATGCTGGGTTTGGGACGAGTAATAGCTAAGAAGCTTGCTTAGCAGGGAAAATGAAGGAATAGTGTCAGGAAGCTGATCAACAAATTAAAGTGATAAATTGCTTTTTATCCTTGACAGTTTTATTCTAGTGGCTAAGTTATCGCTGGAAATCGTGTATTTTCTCTTAGTGTGTTAAGATCAATGTTGCCTGTCATCTGAAAGCTGTAAATTGGCCAGATGCACACAATATTTCAGTCAAAAACAGGTTATGAGGTTAAAGGTAGACATCACTGCAGGAAATGTAACAGCTTGTGCTGTCCCAGCTTAAGTCAAAATTATGTAAGAGTCAGTTCAGAATTAAAATTTTGGGAACCAAGGTGTAAAACAACTATGCAATTTGTTTTACTGTTGTATGTCCCATTTTTTCTTTCTTCTTTTCCAGAACAACTTTTTATTCTTAATTTTTTTTTATTTTATTCCTAATTTTTGCATCAGGCCCACAAATACAGATATGGACAGAAAACCTCTGGAGTTTTGGGGGTCTGCTCTTAGGTATGTTTTGGCTGCATCTTGTCACATTCTTTCAGTGACAGTTGTTAGGGGACCTGTGGTTGAAAAGCTGTTCCTTCTTTGGTCCAGGAGGAGAGGAAAAAAATTATTCTGGAGCAGCAGAATTGAGTTCAGGGGAAAGTTGGACATCTCCTGTGGAAGAATCACAACTTTTCTGGGGGGGGGGAGGAGTAAAGATGTATTGAGCAGCAATGACAATGGTGTGGACATTGTCTTTATAGAGTATCTTATTCTTTATAAACAATCTGATTATTCAGATTAACTACTGGGGTTGTTAACAGCTTGCCTTCTGATGAATTACAGATTTAAGTCTTCGTTAAATTGATGAGATGTCAAAGTATCTTTGAAAACGGACTTTCCTTACAATTACTTTTAAAAATAACTTTTTAAATGGAGTGATAGTAAGTGCGATATCTTTCTGGTAGATTTACTCTATGTGTAAGAATAATTTAATTGTTTTGTTGGGTGTTTGGGGTTTTTTTGGTTGTTGTGGGTTTTTTTGGTGGTTTTGGGGTTTTTTTTTGTTTTGTTTTGGGGTTTTTTCAGGATGTTTGTTTTTTTTTTGTTTTCTAGGGGTTTTTTGGTGATTTTTTTTTGGGTTTTTTTTTGTTTGTTTGTTTGGGTTTTTTGTGGTTTTTTTTTGTTTGTTTGTTTTGTTATCCTGTTGAGCCAGAACAGCCACAAGGAGGTCAACTGATATCTGTTTGTTTATTGTGTATATATTTTTTTATGGGTTTTTGGGTAATCTGTGTTTCAAAGGCCTAAAAACGATTCATGATGTGCCAAAAAAGCTGTGCTACTTGTGGAATTTAGATAGGTGTATTGTATTGGAGGAAAGGATATTTTTAGGAGGAGGTGAAGGAGAAAGAACTGAATTGGTGCTCTGTAGTTTGGTTCCGTGATATTGCAGTAAGGATAAACAGGAAGACATGCTTAGTGCTCAACCCCTGTTCCATGAGTCCATTCTGTGAAGTAAAAAATGCTTTCCTGGTAACAATGTTTTTATTAGTGATTTCTAGTGAGTGATATAGACTAAAAATTGAGCGAAGGTGGAAGTGGAGCTGTAGATGAGAGAGCTACTTTGATTTTTTTTGGTTATTTTTTTTTTGTTTGTTTTTTTTTTTGTGATTTTTTTTGTTATTTGTTTGTTTGTTTTGTAATCCTGTTGAGCCAGAACAGCCACAAGGAGGTCAACTGATATCTGTTTGTTTATTGTGTATATATTTTTTTATGGGTTTTTGGGTAATCTGTGTTTCAAAGGCCTAAAAACGATTCATGATGTGCCAAAAAAGCTGTGCTACTTGTGGAATTTAGATAGGTGTATTGTATTGGAGGAAAGGATATTTTTAGGAGGAGGTGAAGGAGAAAGAACTGAATTGGTGCTCTGTAGTTTGGTTCCGTGATATTGCAGTAAGGATAAACAGGAAGACATGCTTAGTGCTCAACCCCTGTTCCATGAGTCCATTCTGTGAAGTAAAAAATGCTTTCCTGGTAACAATGTTTTTATTAGTGATTTCTAGTGAGTGATATAGACCAAAAATTGAGCGAAGGTGGAAATGGAAGTGGAGCTGTAGATGAGAGAGCTACTTTGAGAAGTGTATAGAATTTCATGTTACCTGTGGACTAGTTTGTGTATGGTATAGTCTTGTTCCATCAGTGATCATTTGCTATACTGTATTAGCTGCTAAAAAATGTACTTGAATGGTATTATTTTCATAGTTCATTGTCAGATACACACATCTTTACAGTATTTTATTTAGTTATACTGTTTTTCAGACCACTTATATATAAAAGGAAACATTTCTAAAAATGCCCAGCAATACTGTAAAAGTTGGCTCTCAAAATCTAAAGAGAATGTAGTCACAAATGCTAAATCCTATGGAATCAGTTTGTGCTTCAGAAAGGGCTGGAAGTCATGGTTTAGGACAGTATTCTTAATAAGAAAGTTCCTTTCAGCCAGTATAATGTTTTGGTTGTTTCTGTTCTTTTTTTCTTACTAAATAATTTGTGTCTTTAAAGACCAAGGCAAAGCCTTTTTTAGGGAACAGAAAATTATAGTAAACTGTTTAGTGACCGATGTGACTTTGAAGTGTTGATTGCTCGGGAAGAAACAAAGTATGTAGTGTCACAGGAAAAGATATCATTAACATTTATGAAATTCAACTGCTTTTCATCTTTTATTTTGTAAAAAATCAGATTTGTTGGAACAGTACATTTAATACGATTTTATTGATCTGCTGGGCTTTTTCTGGAGATTGCGTTTGCTCTCTAACTTTCTTGCAGTTGGAGAAGTGTTTTGTATATTAGAGAAGAGCATTTAGTATGAAAAGAATTACTATAACTCTGGCAAGACTTTTCATTGCCCAAATCCGCTTTAGGCAGTTATCTCTGAAAGGAATAATTTTCAATGTCGCCCTGCTTCCTTGGCTGTTGTAGCACTGCAAGGTGGATGAGCCACTACTTGTACTGTAGCCTCTAGAAAGTCCTAGGTTTGCAACTGCAGGCAGACCTAAAAATAATTATCTGTTGCTTGAAAAATTCTGTATGCTTGTGCGCTGTATTTTCTGGGGGATTGAAGTTTAGTAGAGAACACTTGGTTAGAAAGAAATGGTGTAAGTTTTCTATCTGAAAAATTCCAGTTGTCAAGCTATGGATGGGTCATTCCTCTTGGAAATAGTTTGATCCAGAACTCTGGTATACTGAAAACGATGCTGTTAGACCCCAGCCATCTGCTGTAGAACTTATGTCAAAATTGTGGTGCAGTGCATAAGTCCTTCAGAAAGAAAATGTATGAAGATCTTTGCTTTTTACTCTTACAATTCAGTTTTTAATTAGCTTGCCACAGTGATAGAAAAAGGAGAACTAAAGGATTTCTTCTAAAATGTTAACTACAATGGATATCCTTAAATGAATCTGATTTGATTGTGAGTATTGGAAGTTGTACATTTTGAATGTCCAGGTGGTGTGTATAAACAGACCTGATTATGTTCCCTAGCTTAATTCTTGTATTCTGTAATACAGCATGCATTTGAGGTACAGGTAAATGTTAACTGATACATTGTTTTCTTCCCCCCAGGTTCCTCCTAATAAAATAGATTATGAATATAGTGAACTGATTTTGTATCAGAATCAAGTGATGAGAGAGGCAGATCTTTTTCAGGAGTCTTTGGAACATATAGAGACATATGAAAAGCAAATATGTGATAAATTAATAGTAGAAGAAATCAAAGGTAAGTCATAAGTATTCTTCCCTTACCCAGTTTTGTTAGAAATTTTTGCTAATAGCTTTCAGATACGATAAAGCAGTGAAAGGAAGAAAATACAGCATGTAAAGTCTTCAATTTATTTGTAACAATTACTATAGAAAAACTGGTACTAACAGATTTACAATTTTGTGCACAAGTAAATAACTTTTCCTGCCAAAGTTGGTAGTGGATGCAGGTAGTCTCTCTGGGTTTGACATGGGAATAGAAGAAATCTCAGAGATTATGTTGGTACACTACAGTAGCTTTCCATAAATCGGAACTATTACAATCCAGGTTTAATCTTACGAAAAAGAATTTCATAAAGAATACTTGTTCGAAGTACAAACAAATTTTTCTTGTTTTATGCTGGAAGTATCAAGTTCTTGTTTCCTTTTCAAGCTTCCTAATGCACTTACTTATTGAAGTGAATACTGAAGTTCACCTTTTTGGTTAAAAATAACTCTCAGTTGTTTTGTGGATTTGAAGTGCTAATACTGAGTTCTGAATATGTGTGAGTAATGGCATGTGTTCTTCAGCTACTCCTTGCTTGTACAGCTGCCCACTCACTTCACCCAGCCTCACTCGTCAAATCAGGAGAGAATAGGAAGAGCAAAAGGAAGAGAACTATTGCATTGAGATGAAGATAGCTTGAGTGATGGAAAGGGGAAGGAAGGAAAATCAAACCCAGCTCGTCAATTTACGCTCTCTGTACACTTCCCACAGACTGATGCTCAGCTAGTCTCCCGGCAGCGGCTACCTACCCCAACACTCCTCCTTAATTTTTATTGCTTAGTATGAAACTAAATAGCACAAAATACCTCTTTGGCCAGCTTGGATCAGCTGGCCAGGTTGTGTCCACTCCTGCGTTATTGTCCACCCTGGTCTAGTTGCTGAGTGGCAGAGTGGGAATAAAATGACAAAGCCTTAATGGTCTACAAGTACTGCTTAGCAGTGGTGGAAATGTTGGTGTATTTATCTACATTTAGTCACAAATCCCAAAACACAGCCTGGCATGAGCTGCTGTGAAGAAAATTAATTCCCTTCAAGCTAGACCTGGTAGAACGATTTACTTAGCAGCAAACCAGTGTGATTTAACAAAACTGATTAGTTGATGAGAAAAATGTGCTTAAGTAAACAGCTTGATAAAAACTGGTCTAGTTGTATGATGAAGTCCTGGAAGGGGGAGTTGCTTTTATTTGACATTGCCAATAGCTATTTTAAATACTCAGATACAGACATTCAGATAGTCTTTATTTTCACAGCTGATGGGTGTTCTGAGCTCTGTATGTGGTAGCTTCAAGTAGGATTCATAACACACAGCATGTGCCTTTGGGAAAATAGGACCTCTTTTTAATAATCTGTGTATGCTTAAGAACAATTTTATATATCTAGGATGTATATTTTATATATCTAGAATCTATGTTTTTGTATTAGATATCTTTATTATATCTTTACTCACATGTGTTTTCTGATGTAATTCATAGTTCTGTACTGTGTTGTTTCTAGGAGAGATGTTACTGAAGTTAGGAAGACTGAAAGAAGCTGGTGAAGTATACAAAGAGTTAATTGAGCGTAATGCAGAAAACTGGTATTATTATGAAGGCTTGGAAAAGGCCCTACAACCCAGTAAGTTAAGCTACACAGATACAGTGAAAATATGTATGATACAGGATACACTGTTTGATATGGTACTGCTTTAGATTAGAAAGTTCTACTTGGCAGAAAACGATGTTCCTTCTGATATTGACTATTACGTAGTATGTTAGTTCATTTTTAAAATGTTCACTGAAAAACTTGTATGCTGAAATATGAAAATACCAATACCAAGTATTTATCGTGGCATTTACTAAGGGTGGCATTTACTAAGATGCTTATATGAGGAACATGCCCTTTCCACACGTGAACTTGGAAACCACATGGCTAATAATTCCTGTCTAGTAGTTGATTATCAGACTGCTATCATGTGCCACAATTTTATGTAATTAGAATTTTAAAACGTGTTTAGGTTTGTATTGCCTCCTTCTAGGGGCACGTAGGAAGTACCCAAATATCTATTTAAGATGGCCTTTTAAGATAGACCATCTGAAAAAAATGCCTTTTTTCCTATTTTTTTAAGTTGGCACTTTAGAAGGTAAAGGTGATAAATGTGTTAAAGCCTTTGTTGCTTCAGTGCCGGCTCACATTTCTACTATTGTGTTTTTCCAGAAAAAATAGATCATTTTTCAAAACTACAATATTGCAACTATTTATGCTATATTAAGTGTTTTGCAGGGATAACTTTCCAGAGTGTTTATATTTATACAGGAATGGTTTCTTTGCATTTATTTTTTCACTAATTACTGAAAATTTATTGGAATTATTCTGATGACATCATAAATCATAAGCTCACAGTTATATTATTTGTAGATGTTATAGCTGCATTACATTTCTCAACCAACTTTCTTCTAGAAAGTTTTACCATTAGGTCTCATGAGGTCTGAGAATACAGCTAGTGATTGGGTAATGAAATTTATTTAATTTGCTACATATATTCAGAGTGTAGTGTTCCTCTTTGAGTGGTTTTCCCAGTGAATCCATAGAGTTGAATCACACAGTTACTGTCTCAGAAACTGAGCTACCCAGGAACTCAGTTATTCTCTCTGATACAACAAATATGTTGATGAATGCATGTAGTTTTTAACAAAGAACCAGTCCCGTAGTTTTTGACATATTAAAATCCTGTGTAGACTAAAACTATACTAATTCTATAAAACTAATAATGCTACTTTATTTTTTAGGTGGTCTTAGGACTATTTCCTCCCCCATGGTAAGTTCTGGAGCTCCAACTTGTGACTTCAATTAGGGCTTTTATATGCTTTAGTTCCAGACCAAACAATATTTTATTATTACTTTTATAACTCTACATCTGTTGGAGACACTGGGTAATAGATTCCCCCCCCTTCCCCAACATCTGAGCTCAGTGACAAGATAAACTGTTTTTCTTATGAAAGGAAAACAGATACATTTAATACATGTGTATTGTAGCCTTGATCTGTACATTCAGTTTTAAATTATTTGATGAATATTTAAGCAAAATCGATTTTATTTACATTAAAAAATGGCATTTTAAAGCAAAAGATTAGTGTTATTTAAGTTCTAACCACATTGGAGCTCCAAAGCGTATTATGGGGGAAAGGGGAGGAGTGGGCAGAAAATCTTCAAGTAGCTTAATTTTTGTTAAACATTAAGGTATAAAGAGTTTTGGTGCTCAGTACTTACTTGGTAGTATTGTACCCTGGTTGTGCTGTCACCAGAGGACCTATAATACAGGTGTACTTGTATAGTGTGCTCTCTGTATACTTATGGTTTAGAAATGCAGCATGTTTCTCTGAATGCTTTGAGTGTGTCTGAAATGAATGCATAGTGAAAAAGGGTTAATTGAAGCTATGAATGTAATACAATGTCTGAATGGGTCTGAACGATCATGCAACTGAAAGAAACCAAACTCAAGCTCTGTGTGATTGAATGTGCAAAGTAATGCTCCTGTTTACAGTTTATCCTTAGAGTGGCTAATGCTGGTAGTTGTGTATTGTATATACAGTGTGTTCTCAGTACAGTTTTTGTTTATGATTAACTGGAAAAAGTAACATGAAATGTTTAAATTGTTCCAAATCCACATAAGGAGTTGAGCTCAATTAATTCTCGACACTTAAATTCTCAAAATTTAAAGACATTTAGAAGAATAGGTTTTTATGTCTCTTACTTATATCTATTGTATTTGCTAATAATAGGCACTTTAGAAGAGAGGCTTCAGATTTATGAAGAAGTTAGTAAAAGACATCCCAGAGCAGTTTCACCTAGAAGATTACCTTTAAACTTTGTTTCAGGTAACAAGTTGCATATCTGTTCTATAATAGTTTTTTCCCCTATTTTTTCTGCAGTTTTCATCAGGCTGTTTAATGTGTATTTAATACCTACTTGTGCATTTAATACTACTTGAACAATGTAGACAAATCAAATGTATGCATTTCTCTTGGGTTAGACATAATTCTTTTATGTTTTAGGACTTGATAGAAAAGTTTCATACACTCAAATATGATATGAGCTATGTAATATTTGTGATGATACAACTACAGTACAGAATAATATGTAGATTGTAGGAATTTCTGTACATAATTTTTCTGCTTCATTCAAGTCAAGAATCATGAGTAAAAATGTAGGGTATAGTACACTTGAATTCAATGTGTGAGTGTATATATGTATGCATACTCCCTCCTGTATCTTTAATAGGAATACTTCTACTATTAAAATGTACGCCTACTTTCTTGTAGAGCAATTAGAACTTAATTTGACAACAAAAACTACCTTTGTGCTGCTAATGTGATAAGGAAGAAAAATATCTGCAGTGTTACGTAGCCCAAATTATTTCATTTTATAGCTAAGTTCTTTGTGACTTTACGCTTTCAAAATTTTTTGTTTTGAAGTATGGTGCACAAATATCCTCAGTTTTGGAAGGAAAATGTGTGCATCCTTGTTAAAATAGAAAGCTGGGCTCTTCTAAAATGGAAGGAAGGAAATTAAATGAAATGGTAAATACCATAAAAATGTATAATTAGTGTGTAGCTGTCTAGCTGCTGAAATTACAGTAGAAGACTTTGGGAAAGTACATAAGCTAGATATCAAATATCAATAAATTTGAGATCAGTTGCAAATTCCCAACATACCTCCTCATGCTTTTAACTTTTTAAGGTTAGTTTAGCTCATTTGCTGAGCGCCACATTTTTTGCTACCTTTTAATGTTCCAGAGCATCTAGTCCACTCCCCTGCTGTTGCTCATGTGTCTGAATGTGCATACACATTTCCTGTGTAAAATAAAAAGATTTCAACTGCTTCATAAAAAGTTGCCACTTGTGCCTTTTATCATCCTGCATACTTCAGTTTATTTGTAGATACAGGGGCAAATTTTACGGCTTTTCAGCTAATTTTGAAAAGGAGGGTTTTGGGTAATTGTTTGTTTTGGTTTTTTTTAATATATAATAAGATTGTTATGTAACACAGAAAATAAGGAAATAACCTGCAAAATGCTTTCCTCTATCTTTATTAATAGTGTTTTGCTGTTGACTTCATTTCACTGTGTTTTGCTCTAGGTGGCCTTACACCTGACAGTGTAGTTTCACAGCTTATGTTCATTTAAGTAGAAATATGTGTAGTAACAAGAATTAGTTGCACATGCTGGAACAATAGGATAAATGAAAGCAAAATCCATTATTAGATTGGTCGAGAAAAATCTCTTGGCTACTTTCTGTAGCATTTTATAACAAATAAGAATTTTTCAAAATTAAAATTTGTTTCTGCTAACTTATTTATTAAGCCTGTCAGGCATGAATGTGTAAGACTGTTTTTGATCCTGTAGAGATTAGTCTGTTTACTAAATTATTTGCTATATTTACAAGTACAGGAGACAAGAATTTCTTTTGGCTGGAATTTGATAGTGAGAATGTGAAGGTGTACAAAGGAACATCTTTGCAGAAAAATGTTGGCATGTTTCAAGAGGATAGAATTTCTGATTAAATGCAGTTACTGTTCCAGTGTGGTCACTGAGCAGTTACAGCTGTCACTATTTGATTCAAAATTAAATTGCTTTTAAAAATTAAAATGCTCTAAAATCCAGGCTTATGCTAAAAGGACAAGTTCTTGTCCAGACTCTGCTGTGAATCCTAACCTTGTATTTGAAACAAATCAGCTCCTTGATTGAGCTGGAAACCACCTTTATGGAGGAAGGCTGTTACCATCAATTTCACTGATCAAGTGCGTGTGCACACATTTTTAGATTTGTTTATGCTCTTGTGGTAAGGTGTGTGCCTCAGACTAAATTGTAACTCTGCTTCTTGTCATAGGTGGGTACCCAGCTGTGTGCCTTTTTTTTTTTTTTTTTTTTTTTTTAATTTGTTTTAAACCTGTTGTTTTCTAATGGACACTTGAATCTTGCTTTCTGAAATTCTAAATTATGGTTCTTCCAGCAAGATAATAAATTAGAAGAGTTCAACAGGAGAAACTGAGTTGCATTTTTTCTTTAAATAGGGGAGTTTCTGTACTGTGAGACAACACATTTTAATTAATCCTTCTGTAATAAAGCATGTGCTTACAGTCCAGTTATGGATCCCCATCCACAGGTAGTAGGAGTTTCTATATACAGCAGTTTGGTTTAGTACAGCAAGGTGAGAACATGAATTACTTTCATTAGTCTCAGTATTTATTAGCAACACTGCTGATAACAGTAAGTGTAGGACAATTGAGAACTGATAGAAGTAAATGAAAATGCTATATACAAAGCAGTAGTGTCTGCATTTTCTGAATATCTAAAAAAAAGCTGTTATTAAAATTGTTGATGTGTTCTTATTAAAGTTAAGTTTATTTCAACAGTTTTGTCAGTTTTGTGGGTGAATCTTAGTATTACATGAAGTGTGGTACTTCCTTGTTGAGAAAGTTAGGGAAGTCCACAACAGAGGAGGCACTGAAGTGTGGAAAAAGTTCATCCCTATGCAAAGCAAACACAGTCAATAAAAATAATAGAAAAAAGCACAGCCAAACAACAACAACTACCCACTCCCTCCAGCCGTAATCAATCACTTTTATCATAGGAATAAACAAAGAAAACCAGCTGTTTTTCTGGCTGCCTGTCTTCTGTTCAAAGTACTGCTTTTTTTTTTTTTTAACAGCATTTATCAGAAGGCTAGCACTGTAATTTTTAACTGAAAATATAATTGGATCAGATTTTTAGCTTTCTTGAGTATATTTTGATATAGGTGATTCTGATATGGAGCTTATGTTTCTGAAACAGTAAGTCTTGTTTCTAATTCCAGAAACAATCCTATCACAAGTCATGTCCTACTAATAAAAATAGGACTAGAAGAGTGGCAAAGGATTCATGTCATCCATCCTTCTTCCTCAAATCAGGATACTTTATATCTGCACTACTCCTAATACATATTTGTCTAATTTACTCATAAAAACCTGTGATGATGGAGCTTTTGCAAGTTTTCCATTGTTATTCTTAATATTATAGGGTGTTTTCAGTGTTTGTTTAAATAGCTTTTGCTACATCCTCTGTAGTCAGCACTTCTTATTTTCTCTTTCTAATACACTGCAGGTTTGAGGACTGTTACCATGTCTGTCAGCAGACTCCTAAACACTAGCAACTTAAGCATTTTACCCTGTTCGGTTTGGTGTTTTTTTTTTTTTTTTTTTTTTAAAGTGGAGCATATTTGTGTCTTATTTAATAACAGGAAAAACTAAAGCCCTCAATTGCAGTTTCTCAGTTCCTCTGTTATCCAGAGTTGCACAGCAGTTAGTGCATATATTTATATAACACTTGCAATCACTGACATATAACCAAACACACTTTTGTTCCTAGGTGAAAAATTTAGAGAACTAACGGATAAGTTCCTGAGGGTTAACTTCAGTAAAGGCTGTCCACCCTTGTTTACCACTTTGAAATCTTTATATTACAATCCAGAAAAGGTAAAATTTAGTATTTATTTGGTTTTAATGAAGTCTTCTGTATTGAATTGTTAATAGACTATCTAAGAGTTTTTGTAGCTTTCCCTGTAAACTACCAATTAGAGTTTTTGAACATTTTTTCCCTAATGTGCTATTTTTATCATCTGTGAATGATCACTTGATGTCCAAATGCTTGAAGTCAGATTTGTGCAGAGTGCACTGAGGTTCTTGAAAATGCAAAGATGATCATTAATTTTGTGTGCTTTGAGTGCAAGTGTTGCAGAATTCTTTCAACTTATGGTTTATGATGTCACCAGAAGTATTGCTTTTAAAATAATAGGTGGCTATTGTTCTATGTACATTTCTGAATTGCATGAATACATTAGTATTTTCCACAAAGGCTTGTTTCCTTTTTCAGTCTTTCGCTGAAACTTCAGTGTATAATTTTTGTACTTCTAAACTCTGTTTTGGTGTAATTGTGTTACAAAAGAGCTGTTGTTTCAGATGTAATTCTTCCTTCCAAACTTGACAGTAAGGTATACCAAAAAAAAAAACTTTTTGAACTAAAGCATGTTAATGGAATGTGTAGAGAACAGAATAATTTAGATCAGTCTCTTCAAATATCTCTTCAGATCTTTGCCACAAACATTATAGGTATTCTAATCCATTCATGACTAGGTGAAAAGAGGGGGTTTCTATCTGGAAAAACCCTAAATACGTGATGCAGTTTTTCAACCAGAATTGAATACTCCTTTATTTGGACTAAAATTATTCTTCTTCCAAAGAGTTTATTTGCTAGGGTTGTAACATGAAATCTTCAGTACACTTCTGTAATGTCTACTTTTTCTGTGGTTGTCATAATTTTAGTAAATTCTGGTATCGTGTTGTTGCAGTTTAACCTCAACTGGCAACTTAAGTACCATGCAGCTGCTTGCTCACTCTACCCCACCTGATGGGGAGTAAAATCAAGAATACCTAAACCTTGTGAACTGAGATAAGGACTTAACTTCAATGTTGAATCAAAATAAACTATAATAATACTAATAATTGTAATGAAAAGGGGAGAGGGAAGAATAAAATTCAAGAGAAACAAATCATGCGTGGGACAACTGCTCTCCATTTGCTGACCAGTGCCCTGCCCATCCTTGAGCAGTGATTGACAGCTCACAGCCAATTCCCCCCATTTATATACTGGCCATGACACTGTATAGTGTGGAATATCCTTTTGGCTACTTCAGGTCATATGTCCTGGCCATGCTTCTTCTTGGCTTCTTGTTCCCCTGGTGCCTCACAGACCATGGGAACCTGAGCAGTCCTCACCTCAGTGCAAGCACACCTCAGCAACAACTGAAGCATCAGTGTCTTATCAGCATTGTACTCATGCTAAGTTCCAAAGACAGCACTGTACTGGCTACTAAGAAGCAAATTAACTCTATCCCAGCTGAAAACAAGATACTTGTGTAGTACAGGCTTTTTTACAGTGCCTATTGCTAATGCACACTTATCAATGTAAGCGAAATGGAATTGAAATTTTTTACGTCATGATACATGGGGTATCTAGATAGAAGCACAGTCAGTGCTAGGGAAGTCTAACCTCTGCTATTTGAAGTGTGAAGAATCTTGATGTTGAAAGATACGTGTTAATTCATTTGACATCTGAAAAGATTTTTAGCACTTAATTAGTATTTGACATGATGGGTTAAAAAAGAGGGCTACCATATTTTGAGGCAAACTTATACAGAAAGTTTCCTTTCTGGTAGTCATCTTCATTATACCAAATCAGTGCTGCTCAAAACTGCCAGCTTAATGCTAAAAACTAATTAAAATCAAGAGCTTTGCCTTTTCCAAACTTGCTTGAGATTTATTTGTACTGCTAACTTCTGCAAAGCATTTTTGTCATATTTCAAATTATTTTCTTACTAAAGCAGGCTGTCTTTTACATTTCACTTGGTTAGGTTTACCTATACCTATAGTGTGACAGAAGAATCTTTGAAACTAAAAGAAACTTTAATTTTATTCCCTCACAGTTAATTTTAGAATTACTAAAATTCAGGGGCCGAGGGCAGAAAATTGTGACAAACTAATGTGTGCTACATCTTTCAGGAAACTATTCTATTTTTTATCTAATTTGTCTAAGTTGGTGCTTAGTACTAGCTTCTCACATAAATTACTTGTGTAGTTTGACTGAAAGAGGATTGTAGTCAGTATTGTTATGCCTTCCAGAAAATACCTAGCAAAATTCTGATTTCTCTACCAGTTGGGAAGAAAGTTACCCCTGTGTTTCTTTGGAAGCAAGTGTAGTTTGGTGCAGTCATCTGTGGTTGGATTTTGAAGTGGCATAGGTATGAAGACTTGATGAAAGAGTTGGTATTTAAGCCTAGGAAGTTCCTTCTTTCTGGAGCTCAAGGTAGGTCTGTGATTCATGAACAGCAGGGAGAAAAGAGTGGTTGTATAGAAGGCAAACATTTGTTAGATGTGTTCAGGAAAATGTTTATTAACTAATTGCTCTAAGATGGTACTTGGCCTTTTGGCTGTGCTAGGTATCTATTACATGAGCACTTCATATCTATGAAACTAACATTGAGGAAGCTTTCCCAGCTGCTTCTGGAAAGAATTAATGAGTGCCCTACCAAAAATAAAACTGAAATCACTGCAGTGCCAACTGGGTGCATGGCATGTTATTTTTTTCAGCTACTGGTTTGGAATTTGTTTACATACTGGTGCAAATACTGGTGTAAATTAAGGGTGTGGATTGCAACTTGCTCTTCATCACGTCATAAAGAATGAGCCCCTTACTTTGATTAAGTAGGAAAGGTGGTTTTAATCTTCCTTCACAGTGCAAGTAGAACTGTCTAGGATCCTTTGGATGAAGTCTCAGAAGGGTGCTGTAAGTAGGAAATGTAAAGCTGTTTGTTTCATTAAAAAAGTAATCTTAAGGTTATCGCTGGAAGAAACTTTGTTTCAGCAACCAGACATGAGAATCTGAAATACCTTCAATAAAGAAAGACTGCCAAAAAGCAACAAAGCTCTATGTATACTCAAAGACTTGTTTAGAAGTAAATCATTCCTTAATAAGTCTCTAGTTAAAATATGCTTCATATTGCATTATGCAATCTATGCCTTTCCTGTAATTCTGGAGCAGAAAAAAATTATATGTGTTGGCCTTGTGTTCAGTTTGTGATGTACAGAGGCTTATATCTGACTGCCCAGTTGGGTTGAAAAGGAAACTTCAAGATTTGGTAACTGTGAAACTTGGATGCTTGAGAAAGTTGACAGAGATGGTGTGGTAAAACCTGGGACAAGCGGTGCTGGATTTCATCACTCCCAGCAATACTGATGCCTCTTAGGAGGAAGTTGCTAACCCACTAATGATTATGTTAAAGCAGACTTTAAAAGAACTACAGAACCTCATGTGTAGATGGTATTAACCTGGCTTTGCTGTAAATTACTGTGTATGCTTTTGCAGCAAGACCCAGTTTCAGACTTGTGGTACATCACTGCTTGCAAGTCAGTGATCTGACTTATGTTTTTCTCCATAGTTTTAGAAGGGAGTTATACAAGACATGGTTTAATCCTTCAGATGAGGTTGTGATTTCTTCAGGTTTTGTGCTGTTAAGCTACTGCGAGAAAGTAGTGTGTGAACTGGTTTCATTTTTTACTGTTTCTTCTTTGTCAAGCCACCTAGACTGGAGGAGACATAAGTAGTTCAGGCTGAAGGGTGAGAAGCCATAAGAAAAGAAGCTAACAATTGCCTTTTGCCTAGAAACTGTACTGTCATGTTAACTTGATCAGTGTATTGTGCTGTGGATAGAACTTTTCATTATAAAAATACTGCAAATAACATAAAATACAGAAAATATAAAAATACTTTAAAAAATCGTGCCAGCTATTTAGTATCCTGAGTCCAGTTCTATACCATGCTGTAGCATAAAATTACTTTTAATATTGGAATAAGGAGAGGGGCATTGAATTGCAGGATGAACAGTTGGACAAAGACCATTTGAGTCAATGTCTGCTTACTTTTTTTGTAATATTGGCAGTTGATTTTGTATGGGTTATGTGCATGAAAAAGGAGTAAAAGGAGTTAGGATGTAAAGAGTTCAAGTTATTTCTCAAGTGATAATTGTTACTGTGCTCCCTGTTTGTAGATACCAAAGGCATGTACTAATCACTTCCTAACTTGCTGCACTGGTACGGAGCCAGATTCTGTGTCTTTCCAGCTGAAGGCAAGGTCAGTTGGAGGGTGATAGAGACTGCTGGGCTCAGTCTTACACTATTTTCCAGTGTCTCATTCAAAGGAAGTTTATAGTATCATATAGACTATTTTCAGTGGTACATCATTGCTGATACTCATAGATCACTTTTTATCTGCAAAATATTAGAGAAATCATTTGATGCAACACTGTCTTCATGGCTTTGTGTTAAAAAAATGCTTGAAGTATAGTGTTCATCACTACCAGTTTGTTTCAGATGATTCTTGAAGTAACCATTGTACATTGTGAAGAAATTAGCTATGCTTTCCTTCGATTCAATATATGGCAGCCTGAGGCTTTTTAAATGTGAAAACCCTGGGTTATAATGAAGTAGTGTAAATGAGTCTGGCATTAAGGCAGGGTTCACAAATGGTAAAAAGCATTACTCCAGATTCTGCTCGCCCGTGAGGTTTGGAGGAAGGAAATGGCTGATCTGGACAAGACCTGAGAGCTTCCTCTACAGGTTACTAGTGTTAAAGAACTTGTGTTCTGAGCTTGATATTAATTTTTCTTACCTAATCTTGAGTTTAGTCAACTTCTCAAATACCAGCCTTTGCCTGTTCATATCATTCCCCTTGAAACACATTCTTGGTCCTGGCTGTTATCTAAGACATCTTGAGGGAACCCTATGAATGTCTTACTGCTCTACAAAACTCTCTAAGTTCATTCCATGTTTGTTTCTCAGACCTTTTTGTCCCCCATGTTAACTTTATTTGGATAATTTTTATCATAAAATGGAAGAATTCTGGGGTAACAGTTACCTGTAAAGGCAAAGCACTCTGTGATAGAGAACATCATGGTGGTGTTGACATGGTGACACTAAATCTGCAGTTTAAACTTTATTCTTCATGTATTGCATCTATGGCTTTAATTGGTAGATACAGCATGTGCCTCATCTTCCTGGGAGGAAGACCTGTCCCAAGCAGGTACTTAAGTTTCTTTTACCTTCTCAACTGCCATCTTCATATCTGTTAGCACCAAGACAAACATTGGATACGGTGATATTTATCTTTTCATCTTCTAGGACACTTTTGCACCTCTGGTAGGACACTTTTTAAATCAGGAGACTCAGTTAAGGCACCTGCATACATTCTGTAGTTGACTGCATACAACACAACTTCAGTGCGTTGCTCAGCTGATGCCTAGTTGGTGCATGTAGTGCTGTCTTGGATGATATATGTGTTTATTCTTTCACATGTACAAGAGTGGATTCCTGTTGTGTATCAAGGAGAAGCAGAAGGTACCAATTGTCAGTGACTTCATTGACAACTTTGCTGGTGTGCTAAAAAAAGAAAAAGGAAAACAAATGAAACACAACTTCACACTTCTTCGTAAGACAGGATCCAGTAAAATATAAAGCACCTTCCATGGTAGTTTTTTGTCATCTTTTCTAACAAGATTCTCATTTCAAATTCAACACTTGTGGTAGTCTTCTAAGAGTTGCTCATGAAGTATCAGGTTTGGTATATCAAGGCAGCAGAGAATGTACACCACTTCTGTGAATTTTGAGAGTATCTGGGTGTCACTTCCTTTGCTTTCTTAAATACACACATCTTGGTACTAGAGGATAGAATGTCTAAACATACTAGGTATGCACGTCAAATTTGATTGGGATGCATTCCCAGCTCTTAGCAGAGCTAGATAATGTAATTGCACTTCTACTCAGTCTTTGAGAGATCATCATGATAGATGGAGTTCGCTAAAGTCTTGAGAAGAGTGAATGTCTCCTGTTTTCAAGTACAAAAAGGAGGATCTGAAGAGCTATGAGCCAGTCAGGTTGATCTCAATCTTTGTGAAGCTGATAAGGCAAATAATCCTGGAAACCATTACCAAACACAAAGGACAGTAGATAGGATGGATTTATGAAGGGCAATTCATGCCTGATTAACTTAATAGCCTTCTGTAACAAAATTACTATCTCACCATACAAGGGGACAGCAGTTGATCCCTGTGTATTAGCAAGGCTTTTGGCACCATCTGTGACAACACAGACAACATGTTGAAGTACATCTTAGTAGACAGTAATTTGTACTGAATACTGACTGAACTGCCAGGCTCAGTGTTGTCATCTGCTGCATGAACTCCAGCCAGTAGTGGGGAACATCTTTGTGTAGTGATTTAGTTCAGCCTGGCAAAGAGAAGGCTTAGATGGGATGTTGTGTATGTAACTAACTGAAGGCAAGAATGAAAAAAAGACAAGGCAGATGCTTCTCATTACTGCTCAGAGACAAGGTATTATATGCATGAATTAAAATACAAGAGAATATTTGAGCAAAAGAAAAGACAATTGTTATAGAGGTTGTCAAACATAAGAACAGATTGTTGAGAGGTAGTGAAGTTGCCTTCTTGGAGATGGTCAAAATATGACTGGTCATGGCCAGGAATAGTCTGCTTCAGCTGTCCCTGTTCTGTAACAAGGGGTTGAACCAGTCATGCTGTAGAGGTCTCTTCAAACCTTCATGATTCTTAATCTTCTTACTGTGTTTCACCTGCAAGTCCAGGATCAGCTTGTTGCCGTTCACTTGCCAACAGGCAAGCTTGTCTGAACTGCTGCTGCAGTGCCAGGGCAAGTGCATTTTATCTAAGTGTGGCAGCACTGAGACACTACAACAAACAGTGCAGAAATGCGCAGTAAAGACTGACATGCTGATATGCATGAATGCCTATGTACAGAAGCACTGAGATCCCTAATCCACATACTGTAATTTGGAATCTCCAGCTGTGATTTTTATATCCATTTGACAGCAGAGCCCTAATCACTTCCTAGAATGTCTTGCTGTAGGCTATTCACAAGGGGAAAAAACTTGTCACAGAATCTGCCTTTTAGACATAGTTTAACTTCAAAACACAGCTGAATAACTGTAGACCCACATTAGGTTTATGTTAAATGTGAGTAAATGCATGGTTCACTACAGGTCACATGAAGCTGATGCTTCACAAGAACAGGTTGTTTATTAAAGAGTGCAGCGGGGTTAGGCTGGGGATGTGATCAGCAGATCACATACAATTGTTTCCATACAGTCCTTCATCAGCCTTGATTTTGGAGCTCTCAGTGGCACATATGGTATCTGTCTTTATTTCTGCAGAATTTCACAGTGCAAATTCTAATAGAAAGTGTTGTGCATTTGGTATTTTGTCAGTGATCATCTGCTCGTAGTCTCAATTAAAGAAAAAGAGCTGTGCAAAGAAAACTTCCAGCTTAGAAATCAGCAATCATTTGGCCAGGCTGTTGATGTAGATGCTCACTGAATATGAGTTTTCCCCCATCTAGATGATGAAGGAAAACTGGAGAACAAAATACTAATAAAAGTCTAATAAAGTCATAATTGCATCCAGATTAATTTCTTAGGTTGGATAGCTCATGTTCACTTTGAGTAGGTTTATGCTGAGGGAGTCAGTTTCTTCTAGCAAAGCTGCTGGTGTTGGTAACATGATGGAGCAGGGACCGTGGGTGTGACACTGGTGGGGTCAGTGTACTGTTGCCCTGCCCTTGATGTACTGTGTAAGTGCACAGCTGTTGGGAGGTGCTCAGTGGCACGGTTGTCTAAGGCTTGAAAGATGTCATATGTGAGTTTATAAATGAGGTGCTGTGCTTTGGAGATCAGCACTTCAAATTTTACCAACTGATACAGTTACCTATATTTGCTGTTCCCAGTACCTGGTGCCTTACTGTGATCTACAGTGGCAACTACAATGCCATATGTTTAAAAAGAAGACGGCCTTTAGCCCAAAAAAATAGCTTGCTTTATGGGAGGTGATAACACAAATCCCATGAGCTGGCATCTTCATCTTGGAGTTTTAATATATAGAAATTCTGCACCAGAAAAGTTCTTGCTCTTTCTATACTGCGTATTTTGAAGGGGAGAATAAAAGACACAGAATTTATAGGACTCTAGCAGATTATGTTCTTAGGGAGCTGATTTATGAGTCTCTCATGCAGTTCAGAATGGATTATCTAAGAGCCTGACTTGCAGACAGAGTAGTTCACATTCCCAATTGTCTGTTCCACCCTGCCATTTTTGCTGAAAGAACAGTGCAAGTGTTTGAGTACCAGTGTCTGAGTCTGTAAAGCTTTAAATTTGTACTCAGTTTTTTTTCTTTGTATGTGCTAATAAGCTAAAAGTGGAGTTGCTAATCAAAGCATTTCTGCAATGCCAAACTTGAAAAGATGCATGGATTAAACATGTGAAAATAGGAAAAAAAAAATACTAGCTGTCCTAATTTGGAAAGTCCACAGACACGATTAAAAAAAAAAATCTATGAGAGGCGCTTGTGTGTATTGGGGCCAATTATGATAGTGTGTTTTGAAGAATTGCAGTTATTTCTGAAAAAAAGTAGTTTCTTAAGAACACTTAAGACATGTAGTTCTCATATTGCCGTTAGAGATTTATTCACTTGATGATCTTGCCATAAAATACTAAGTTTTTTGCATCATCAATTCATAAATATACTTGGAGGAAACATGTATTTTAAAGTGAATTTCTGGTCTGTGTGACTTTTAACCAAAAGACTATGTAGTAAGAATTGTAGGTGGCTAATTACAGTGAACTAATTCTATGCAGGGGAGATCCATGGGAGGATAGCAGGGAGGCTATAATAGTAAAACTTCATCCAACATGAAGAAACTTACGTGATTGTGTTTTGGGAGTTTTATTAACAAGGTATCCTGCTTTCCTCTACAGCTTTGAAATGTTACTTAAAACACAGCTTTAAAAAATATAAATATAGTATATTTTTTTACTTATAGTTTATATTTCTGTAATGGTATAAACAATTTAATTTTCATCATTTGTTGATCATTTTTTGGGAAAATCACCTAAACTACTACTGAAAGGTGAATGAAAGGTTGTGAAATGTGACTGTATATATGGGGTTTTTTTATATGCTGAGAAACATGGAGCATTTACAAGGAAAATGTCTCAACACAATATAGTCTGTGTGTAAATTTAAGTACTGTGATGTGTCTTAGTCTCCTGTGCAGGCAAAGAGATTTTCTGTCTAGCTGCTGGGCTTTTTTTTTTATATACTGCAAGTGGTTTCATAGCTTTTATACTTTGCTTTGTGCTTTGTTATTATAAAAATACTGATATCAGCAAAGTATAGCCATTTTTCCCGAGTTTCCTTGAGTTATGTGAAACTTCTCATTTAAAAAGCCTACTGTATAACATGGAGGTTTATTAAATCTTTTAATCAGTTTTTTTTTTAGCTTCTAATCAGCAAGACTACTTGACTAAATTACATCCTATTGATATCTTTCTGCTTGAATAAAATTTGCGTAGTTGGTATAATCCTTATGTCAGGAATAAGCTGTAGGCTTTGTATGTTTGAGAAGTAAAAACTAGGATTTAGGAGTACCACTTTATTATTATGAGTTGTTTATGCCAAGGGTGAATGTAACTGTGGCTCTTGGCCGAATGTTTCTGCTGGAAGCTAATAACCTGAAGTATAAGCAGTTACATGAGATAAAGTAATTTTCACATTCTGTAAGCTACAGTCCAGGTGTATTAGAAATATATGTGGAAAGCCTCGTTTGTTACTCTTCCTCACAAGAAATGGATCTTGAAGTGCTACCCTCACCTCCTCCCCCGAAAATTCTCTTTGTACTTGATCAATGCTCAGAAATCCTCTTTGGTTCCCCATACATGCTGGTCTCTGTATCCATGAGATAAAAAATCCAAAGAGTGAAGATCTTCAATTAGTCAACATCAAGGTTTACGTCGATTGTGTTGCAGGTGCATTGGTTGATTCCATTGAAGCTCGACATTAGTGCACATGTGCCCTTTTTCTGAGTATCTAAAATCATGGAGACTGTGAGGAAATACTGGATGACAGAAAATGTCTGGCTGGAAGAAACATCAGAAACAACAGTCTCAAAAAAAGGTGTAAGACTGTCTACACAGGAAGGTAGGCTGTCTTCAGTGAAGATCTTTCTTTAACCTTTCTGGAAAGAAGCCATATTTCTTCCTTAATGTGGAAAGCTAAAGCAATATAAAGCAAGTTGCCACTGTTGGTTGATTTTTATTTTTTTTAGTTAGATGTTCTCTGCAGATTATTGGTAGATTACATAACGAAGTAAAAAACATTAGTTCTGTTAGGAACTAACAGATTATTGGTAGATTACATAGGGAAGTAAAAAACATTAGTTCAGAGGAAACTCTGCATTTTAAGAAGAAATATTTCTGAAAGATTAACTAAGGACAGCCCTTTGTTCATACTGGCTCCATCATTTCAAGTGTTAGGAAGTAATGTCTTTGAGTTAAAATTCCAGGAGGGGGATTTGCTAAGTGGACTTACCCAGGATCTGTCTGACAACTGGTACATTCATTGTGAAAGATAGCATTTGTGTTGTGCTGCTGGATCATAAGGAGGAGTAAGGAAATATCTTAAAATAAGTAGAGGAAGGGGCAGGCATGGAAATGTCATTGTGGGTACAGCAAGGATGCAATGCGTCCACTCTGCAGTGAGAATGGAGAGTGTAAAACATGCTGATGGCTGACAGTTTGGGTCTGTGAGGTAATATGTAAGCCAGGAGCTGACAGGTGTAGCAGTTGATTTATGAACTATTCGATCAAGAGAGCTTGTCTAGTTTGAGTGATCTATCTTGGGATTAACCTATTTGGAGACTCACAAGAAATGCTCTACATATCTCTGCTCATGATTGTTCCTACTGATGTTTTGCTTATGTGATGTGCTTTCTTTACTGCAGTCCCCAGACTTGTCGAAAAGCTTTCAGAAAACCAGATTCTCATTAAATGAGTCATGTGATGACCACAGTGTCATCTTAGATAGAGTATTGGTGTGCTCTGAATTTGTATTTGTATTGTACTACAGCTGCTATAAATTTTCTAATTGGTTATGCTTGTACATAGCATTATTTTTAAGGGCATGTTGCTTCACCAGAGCAAGCATACAGAATAGCTGTTACAAGTTATTTTTTGAATGACAAATGCAAACTAGACTCACTTAGATAAATGGAGGAAGTTTTTTGTTCTGGAGTTTAGTTTCAGATAGCCTGTGTGTTCATTTGTGCTGTTGACACTAGGAGAAGTATAATTTGTTTTATTTCAAGATTAGCTTTTAGCAGTGCTAGCAGCAATGGACACCAGTGGTTTTAAATATGGTAGTGCAGAATTACTGCTTTGTGGTTAGCCAGTCCTTACAAGCTGGTAGCTCTGTGGCTAAATTCCTGAGAGTAAATGTCTGCACACTGAGAAATGCTGAAGTTGGTGACTAACCATGATACCATAAGATATGTGTTCTACTGCAGTTTACATATTTTTGTCTTTCCCTGTGTAACATAAGCATATGCACGCATTTAAAAATGGTTTTCTCAGGGAAGCAGAAGGGAGTATTGATGGCTCAGTTGAATAAATTTAAAAATAGAGATGTACCTATATGTGAATTGCTGTTAGTTTTAAAGCAACTATTTCATTGAGTGTTACACAAAACAGTAAAGCTACATCCTTGATATCTGTATATGTCAAAGATGAACAAAAAATTTAAGGTGACTTGTGTTAAGTAAAGGACAAGTTGTGCTTGTCCTGTTTTTCTGGTTTGATTTTCATGGTTGTAGAATATTTTTTGATTGTGACTTTTTTATTGCATTCAGATGTTAGCCTAACACGCAAGCAATGGAAGTTGTCTGTATGAGGCTGACTACGCTTTCACAATTGGAGTAACTTATTTGAATATTTTCTGTGGACTTGTTCATACCACATTGGATAAGGGAAGGGTGTGTCTGCTATATAAAAAGTTGTGGAGCAGAAACTTTTCAAGTGAGACAAAGGAAGCAGTTGCAAGTTAGTGTATAGCTGCCATGACTAAAAATGGAAATATTCAGTCATTTGCATACCCTACACCTTTTACTTTTTACACTGATAACTCTGAATGTTAATATCTTATGTTTGAAAGCAGGTAGATATGGCATTTTTAAAACAATGGAGAAATGTTTCTTTAAAAAAAATCAAAATCAATCAGTCTGAGCCTTGCTGCAGAGTTTGTTTTTTTTTTTTGGTTTTTTTTGGTTTTTCTCTAAACTAAGCTTATAGGTGCTGTGATCTTAGATATTAATTTATATAGAATTCTAATAAGTAATAGGAAATGCAACTTCTTAGGTGGCTGCCCATAAACACCTTCCTGTGTGGATTACATTGGGAGAGCACAAACTCAAACCTTTTGTGCAGAGCACACTGGCTCATGTTTGGCATGTTTTGTTCTTTGTCTGGGTATAAAGTAGATCTCAATTCATGCCAATCACCTCTTGGCTATAGATGAGCATGCTTCTTGTCTTCATTAGGCTGTAGTAAAACACTTCAAAAACGGAAGTGTTTTACTTCAGTTTACTGAAGTAAACTGAACTGAAGTTTTACTTAATTTACTTTTCCTACTGCCCTTCCCTCCTCCCCCCATGTAGTTAATTGAATTTATGATCTTTTTTTTTTTCTTTTTGAGTCTTTTGGCAGCTTCTTTATTTGAAACTTCCTTCCCTTTTCCATCCAGAAAGGAATCCATGGTCAAAGTGCCCTGGACTGAAATACCATATGATGTGTTGGGGTCATGCTAAATATCATGTGATGGGGTCATGCTAAGTAGAGATTATCAGAAGTGTGCCTCTGCTACCATTCTTAAGTATTTCTGCAGGCCTGAAAATTCACATCTAAGCATCAGCATTTGTAGGGATGGCAACTTTAGATTGCAGATTTGCCATATGGGCAGAGCTTAACTGGGTCTGAACCTGGGATCTTGCATCACAGTGTTTCCAGAGACCCTTCTCAAGAAGGGAGTACAAGTTTCTTGCCAGGCTGTATGTCTGGCTCATCCATCACAAGCAATCAAGTAACCCTTTCCAGGGAGACTATGAAAGTGTCTGTGAGCACCAGGAGACATTCTTGTTTGTGCTGTCACTGTGTCAGAGCTTTTTCTAGTGCTAAGCTGTTTCTGGGAAGGTTCACTTTAGAATGGTATGGAGAACATAGAATCAAAAGAAGGAAGCACCTATTATAGTGGGAATCTTCATTTTTTTGTGGGTTCAGCTTTCAGCTCTGTTGTGTTGGCTCACTTTGTGTGTGTGTGAATGATTAGCACTGTCTCAGAAATGGACTGATACTGGAGAAAGCTGAAGAAAGGCTTCAGCTGCAAACCCTGTTGTCAATGTTGACAATGTTGTCATCAATGGCCTTCTCCAGAACTCTAAGCTAGCAACTGTGTTATATTTTTTTCAGTCTTAATTTATTTGGTACTAAGCTCATAAATGTTACTCAGGGTGTATTGATACCACTTCTGCACAATGTGATACTGTTACTGCTTCATGCACCTTCTTATCACTCTCTTAAATAAAATCTTGTTGTGGGACAGACTTCAATTATTGGCATAGGACTCTTGTGGACTGTTTTTATTGTTGCTTCTCCATTTCCCAAGAGACATTTATAGTATTGCCTAAGGGCATGCAGTAGATGCTCCTTTGTGTTGTGAAAGATATTCCTAATTTGGTCACAAGGACTTTCTGTTAATGTCTACATGTTTTCTGGCACAAGGATAATACTTAACTGCTCTTAAAAGGCTGTTTGTCTTTCAGTCTCTAGGTATTCCATTTCTTCTAGATGATGAGGACTGACTATTTTGAAGTTGCACAACAGCAGTTTCCTTTGGGTACTCTGTGGCAAAGCCATTTGCAAATGGTTTCTGAATATCTCAGTCCGTTGATACGGGGATATCTAGATGTAGGGGGTTTAGATATTTTGATAAGTAGAGCTATTTTTCAGTTTCTCAAATAGGCATAAGAGTGACAAATAGACATAAGTTTAATGGATGTTGCTTCTGCTGGGCTGGAAAAGCAATGTCACAGACTCAACAAAATTCCATATTCTTCAATAAATAATACTATTCTTGTGGAACCAGAGAACTTTCACTTTCAGCACCACTACTAGCAAAGCCAGTGAAGAGAGATACTGGAAAAATTCAGTTGTACTTTGAAGTGTAAACCTAGCGATTGATTTACCTTTGAGACATCCTTTTCTGCTATTGAAGTGGAGTTTTTGCATCTTTAGGAGTTGGTTTCTCAAAAACAAGTACTCACTTGATTCAGAGATATTTGATTTGCTGATTATAAAGCAAGTGCTGCTTTGGGATCAGTTTCTGTGACTGGCAGGACCAGTGTTGTCAGCACCATGCATTATCTGCAAGAAACAAGTTTTGTTCAGGAAAGATGCTTCAGTGGAGAATTCTCTGTTTAAGCAGAAACGTCATTCAGTCCCTGCTTTCCAGGACAGATGACATAACCTTTCCTTGAAGGGCAAGAACATATGCTCTTTTTCCCCCTGTATGCATCATTTTGCCTTAAGTGAAAATGCAATATGAGGAAATACTGCCTTTTCAGGTTGGTTTCTGCAGTCCTTCTCCTGCTCCAGAGCTTCAGAACCAACTGAAAAATCCATCTTCCCAGTGGTGAAGACCACCCATATCAACACTTCAAATCATAAGAAGCTGCCTGCCATCTGAGTGAGATCGTCAGATTCCAGATTAGAGAACGTCTGTTTTAGGAATTGTCCTGTTTACTTTACAGCACAGAATACCTTCATCCTGTGGAGGAAGAGCAAGTTCATAAAGGGTACCCCCTCCTCCCAGCTGTTTTCCCTCTCTTTTCCAGGCTTTTCTGCATTAGAAGTCCTTTTGCTAGAACAGTAGAAGTTATTTATCAATATAAGGTGATATTCTTCTGAAATTACTCCCTTAGTTTGAAGGAGGGAGAAAAGTTGGGCAGCAGCAAACCGTTGTCCTCAGGAAAGTGCTACAGTTGTCTTTGAAATTGTCTGCATATTGAAATTCAGAAAGTAATGCTCTATGTAACACGGTCTGTGAAATGAAGGGCCTGCCCATAGAGAATATATCTGATCCTTGTGCCAGAATACAGTTAGTGTTTGAACTTTCAGGCTGCTAACTGTTTGGAAGATACCTGCTCAGTAAACCAATTACCAAGGCAATTTTTGATTCCTGAGTGTTGCAGGTCTTTTTCCTGCAACTGAAGGTTGATGTACTTCAGGACTGGATGTCTCAAATGAGTTCTGTTGCTTAGGTGCAGAATAAGAAGCACCAAAAACTTTCACTCTGTTTTTTCCAGTCTGATACTAGATGGCTTTTGAAAGTAGAATGCTTCTTCTATGTCATCCTTCTCTTATATTTTTGTTCAGGAGCTTTCTGAGACAGAGGAACCTGAGTAGGTGAGAGTCTTGTTAAATTTTTATTTTTCCACTACCTACCTACTTTAATTATTACCAAGTAAGTACCCAGAAGTTGCTTAAGAGAAGCATTGTTAGGTCACCTCATGAAAAGCTGTTTTTCTCCTCTTGCCCTTTGTAGGAGGTTATGAGAAGGATTAGCCTAAGTTTTCCCACATGAAAGAGTCTCCAGCTCCAGGAGATTTCAAACTTACAGAATCCATTGAATTCTGTTAAAAGATCAAGGTACAATATTAGACACTGATATTTAAGAAGCTTGTGGATTTGGCACTGAGGTGAAACTGTTTTCTGAGGCAGCAGCATCACCTTCTTAGAGACACTGTTTGCTGTTTAGGAGTAGGCTGCAGTAGACTGTGCTTGAAAGTGACTTTCATTAACACACGGAACAGACTCATGAGGTTGGAAGAGACCTTCGAGTCCAACCCATGCTCCAACACCTCAACTAAACCATGGCATCGAGTGCCATATCCAGTCTTTTTTTTAAACGCATCCAGGGATGGCAATTTTACCACCTCCCCAGGCAGACCATTTTATCACCCTTTCTATTAAAGACTTTCCTAATCAACTTATATTAAGCTTGGAGCAGCTTGAGACTGTGTCCTCTCCTTCTGTCAGTTGCTGTCTGGAGAAAGAGACCAACCTCCACCTGACTACAGCCACCTTTCAGGGAGTTGTAGAGAGTGATAAGGTTCTCCTTTTCTCCAGGCTAAACAACCCAGTTCCCTCAGTTGTTCCTCACAGGGCTTGTGTTCCAAGCCCCTCATCAGCCTTGTTGCTCTTCTCTCGATGCACTCAAGCATCTCAACATCCTTCCAAAATTGAGGGGCCCAGAACTGGACACAGCGCTCGAGGTGTGGCCTCACCAGTGCCGAGTACAAGGGGAGGATGACGACCCTGCTTCTGCTGGCCATGCTATTCCTGATCCAGGCCAGGATGCCATTGGCCTTCTTGGCCACCAGGGCACACTGCTGGCTCATGTTCAGCCGGCTTTTGACCAGTACCCCCAGGTCCCTTTCTGCCTGGGCACTGTCCAGCCACACTGTCCCCAGCCTATAAAGTTGCAGGGGTTATTGTGTGTACATTTCAGTACCAGGATTCAGTTTCCCTTTTGGTCATTTGGCTTTGAGAACAGAGCAGATCATACTAAATGTGTCTTCAGGATATCCAAAGGCAAACCTGTGCCAAATGTCAGCATGTGGACTGCTTCCCAAACTGCCTTTATAGGGTAGCTTTTGACTTGTGCTTGTGCTGGAAGTGCTAGTAACTTCTTACAGAATTCTAATGGGAGCAACTGAAAACAAAAATACTTAAATGAAGTGTTTATAATGGATAAATGAACAAGCTGAAAATTACTATTGATACAGCTTAAGTCTAACCACTTCATAGTACATTGCAATAATTCATTTCCTTCTTTTGCAGTTGTCTCATTGAAGGAAATACTGTATTGGTGTTTGGAAGGTTGTCATTGAAACAGAAGTCTATTATAGTTTTAATAGAATATGGAATCTAGTTAGGTTCTAGGTTGCATAAATAAACCAGAGAATTTAAGCCTTTTACTTGAAAAATTTGCATCCTTGCTTTTTGGTAGTGGGCTGTTGAGTTCGTCTTCCATTATGTATTTCACCCCACATTTGTAATTTCATTCAACTTAATTCCATGTAATAACATGGAATATAGAAAAAAAAAAAAAGCTAAAATTTAAGCTACTGTAGTTTTTACCTTTTTTTTTTACCTTGCATAGCCCTCTTTATCTCTAAAGAGAAATTTCTGTAGCAGGAGTCATTTGGTGTATGGCATAGCATGCAGCACATATTTTGATTTCATGGCTGGCCTGTAGGTGCCACTGTGATAGCTACAAAAGATGGTAGAAGAATTCTGGTCATCACTTATTTACCTGGAAAACAGTCCCTTAAACTGTCCCTTACAAAAGAGGACACAAAACATATCTTGGTGTGATCAGGTAATTGCAAACTAGTGATCATGGAAAAAGATATTTCAGAGTTGGGATGTAAGTCAATTGGATTCTTATAATTACTTATAATTTAAAATTTAATTTAAAAAGAAATTAAGGTGTGTGTGCATTATGTTTATTACAGTCTGTTTGTATTTCTCAACTATTCATTTTAAGACATTTACTGAAAGTTTACTTTACAAAAATTGTCCTTTCCAATGGAAATAAACTGCACAGGAATGGAAGAGCATTGCCACCTTTGTGGAGTCTCTGGCTGACATAGTACCAAGTGTGGAAGATGCTTTTTTAACTTTCAGGATTACTGCAGTTGGCAAGAATATATAGTGGTTTGTGAGCATGTACAATTTCAATCTTTAGGATATAGGAGGAAAAATGAGCACTTCACTTTTTTGTGCAAATGAGAAGGCTAAAGCCCATTTCCTCCTTCTTGGATTCTTGCTGCTCAGCTCATTGTTCTTCCATAATGAATGGAAGATGTAGATAATGACCTATGAAAAGGTTTGAGGCTTGAATTTTGGTTAAGAGGCTTCTGAAACTGGTGACCCCAGGAATCAATTCAGTCTTTTTGTAATGAAATGAGAGATTTGTTGATGACTTTTGTGATACCTTAAGCTTTCTCAAATCAATGGCAAGAGAACACACTGGTTTCCTAGAATAATTCTGTTTGAAATTAGCTTGTGGTCAGTATTATGGTATTTCCAGATACCTCAGCTCAAATTTTGAAAATTATAAAATTATGAAGAATGCTGTGGCTTTTAGAAATAGTAAATGTTATTGCCTTTATGATGGCAGTGGTATCTCTAGAATACAGATAATAGCAAATTCAAGAGACAGATTTTGCAACTAAATTTGCAGTTAATATGGACACAAATTACAGTTCATATTTCCAGATTATTTGCTCCCTGAAGTGGCACATCAACCTAGAATTATTTTCCTAAATTACTAGCAACAGACTGAAGCATAAGCATAAAAAGTAAGGGAAAAAGATACTGCCATTTTCATTGAATATGTCTGCAAGAATCTAGCTATTCCATTTGCATTTTCTTAGCTGTTGCTTTCACAGAATACTTGTTTCCAAATGTATTGTTCATAGTAGCTTCCAGAATGACAATTACAGTGCATTTTCTTGAGCTGCAAAAGCCAGAACCACTGCAGAGTTCTGAATTTGGGAGAACTTGGCATCTTTTACAAGGGGACACATCTTGGTATTCTCCATCTCCTCAAGATTCAGAGTATTTTATTTCATTGTTCATGTCAGCTGATTGAAGACCCTTATACAAGGACGTCCCAGGTCTGCCCACTGCCCCTGCCTGCTGCTGATGGAATGAGTAATTTGCTGTCACTAGCACTCAGCCAAAGCAGGGACCCAGGCACATGTGGCTCAGGGATGGTGATATCATTCTTTTTGGTGCTAGCTTGGTCTTTGTCCAGATGTGAAGCTGTACTCCCAGGTGTGCAATAATTTAAACATTTATATGTAGAATTTGGTGGTGGGGTGTGCTTATGCAAGAAATGAAGCAGTCTTTCTCCCTTTACGCACAGCTCACTGATTATGAGGTTAGTGGCAGCCACATGAGGAAAACTTTGGGAATACTTGGAAATTGCAGTGAAAATCAGCAAGAAAATAACACGTACACAGTTGCATATACACAATGCAACCCTGCTACCCAAAGCAGATGTTTCTGCTTTTAAACTTTTTTTAGAGAAAAGAATCTTCAAATATTTTGAGGGTGTTGATTTCTTCCAGTGAACAGATGTCTGAGGTAGGCAAGGGAACAACTTAATGCATTTGTTTGCCTTCATCCATTTACTTGTGACTTCTTCATATTCCTTAATCACTTTGTAGTTATTTGAAGTCCAGTGGCATTTTATTATATTTTATGAGATTTTGCTACTGAAACTCATTTCTTATGAGATTTGCCCAGAGCTTTCCAGAATGTATGTGTTTATACATTTTATTACACTTCTGAGATACTTACAGTGGCTGTGTGTGACTTGGGCTTGTCGTTTTCTCTGCTCTCCTTGAAAGCATTTTTGCCTATTTTGCTGGATTAGGTTAAATAAAGTGGTATTCCTTCAAATTGTATACTTCGATCTTCTGGAACAAGGTTTATTCTCTTCTCCCTTCTCTCCCAAAGTATATATTGAAATGAATGCATGCATTGTCAGTTCGTGCCTTTTTAAAATTTTGCTGTCTACCTATAATTCTATTTTACTCTTGCAATCGGCTTTTTAAATGTGGGTTCGTCTTTAGTTTTAACCATTGAAGTTTTAGGTCTTTACTATGTGGAGATTTCACCATATGGTGAATGTAGCCATTATCCTGCTGTGCTTACAGTTGAGTCTTAGATTTTTAAGTCCCTTCTGTATTTTGGGTGTATATACATAGATCATATTTTTACTGTAATATTGTTCTTGTTACCTGAAGAGGCTCATTGGTTACTTGCTGGCTATGGCAGGCATGTTTTGAATGAAGGTACAAAACAGGTTGAGCACTTCATAAAATGTCTAGAAATACTAAGTGGCATTTTCGAGCCATGGACCTGGAATTGGAATACTTGCCATGAAATGCACAGATACTAACGTTTGTACTTACTGTGAATGTCAGACCTATATAGTGTGTTAAAAATGCATGGATGAATTTTGAGTCTTAAACCTAGAAATGAAAACCAATATTGTTGACAAGGTCTGATTTCAGGAAGTATTACCCTTCAGTCAGTCAATGTAGAGATTTTTGTCAGAAGATGGAACCTGCATTCTAGGCAACAATACTTTTCAAACAAAATGGCAGTCATTAATAGTAGAGATCAATCTGCCAAAAAAACCACAGAAGTCTGTGTCATCATTGTTATGGGAAGTTCATGAATGGTCTTTTTAAAGCACTTTTTTTAAAAATTGGCTCAGTTTCAATGCTTGCAAATGAATAGCCTAAATTAAGTTACATTTTGGAATTTTTACATAAGATACTAATCATATGCACTTGAATACCTTCTGCTGTAAGCTGCCTGAGATTAACCCTGTTTCCCTGCTGCATCACTAGTTAAAATGGGTGATCAAAATATCTGCAAAAGGTGAAGTAAACTATGTGAAGATACATCTATTTTTTTCCAAATTAAGTAGTTATTTTTGTATAGTTTCTCTAATTTGCTCAAGTGTTCTTCTAGTGTATTAGTTACTATTAAAATGATAGTGAAGCAAAACTTAAACACATACTATTTTTTATATGTAGGTTTCTACAATCCAGGAACTTGTTACTGGTTATGAAGCCTCTTTGAAAACTTGTGACCTTTTTAGTACAAGTGGTAAGTTTCTATGGTCTTACGTTAATCACCCTGTAGCTACTAATACTGTTCATGAAAGTTATCAAGAACTGTTGAAGTGCTGATACTTCTTGCAAAAAAATAGTTACTATATTTTCTAGTAAAATAATTCATCACAAGAAATATTTGCTGAATTTGCCAAGCTTTGTTTTTGTGTTCGTTTTTCAAATGCAGTCTTCAGCTTTACTAGTTATTGTAACCTTTCCCATTTTGTTGCAGAAAATGGAGAGAAAGAGCCCCCAACAACACTGCTTTGGGTTCGGTATTTCCTGGCACAGCACTTTGACAAACTTGGCCAGTGTTCTTTGGCCTTGGATTACATTAATGCTGCAATTGCAAGCACTCCAACATTAATAGAGCTATTCTATTTAAAAGCAAAAATTTACAAGGTAAAAGGGGAATTTGGACACGTGGAGTACCTAGTGTATTTAAAAAAAAAAAAATCAACCCATCAGACTGGTGTGACTATTTGGGTAATATTTCAGTTAGCAGTTGTTACAGGCATCAGTTTTCATGTGGGTTTCTTTTTGGGCACTGTTTTGTCAAGAAGGAAATTAAAACCCTTTTGTCTGGGTTTTGCGAAGCCAGTCACAAATTACAGGGAATTTTAATTCTGAAGAAAATCTGGGAGTGGGGGGAGTGAGGGTAACACTGGCTTTGGGTTCTGATGGAGAAATACCAGTAACAAATACAGATTTCAGGAGATGGTCAATAGCGGGCCTCAACTGAAAGTTAACTATTTAATTTCTCCCTAACAGCATGTAGGTAACATCAAGGAAGCTGCCAAATGGATGGATGAAGCACAGTCTTTGGATACTGCAGACAGATTTATCAATTCTAAATGTGCTAAGTACATGCTGCGAGCAAATATGGTGAAGGATGCAGAGGAGATGTGCTCTAAATTCACAAGGGCAAGTACATTGCTTTAACTAAGAGGTGTTTTGCTTGCCTCTGATGATTTTTCACTCATAACTTTTGATCAAATATCATTTATTAATATCCATTTTTATTATAATACTTCTCTGCCTGATGGTAAGGAGCTACACAGAATCGTAGAACAGTTTGTGTTGGAAAGAGCTTTTTAAAGATGGAATAGTCCAATGCCACTATCATGGGTGTGGACATGTTTGGCTAACTCAAGTTGCTCAAAGCTGTGTCTATCCCCATCTTGAACACTTCCAGGGACAGGACATCCACAACTTTCCTGGGCAGCTACAATCCGGTGTATTGCCACATTCTCACAGAAAATATTTTTTTTTCCTTGCATTCAGTTTAAAGCTGCCCTCTTTAAGTTCATATCTTTTGCTCTGTTGATGTTGCTACTGATCCTGGTGAAAAGTCTTTCTGTCATATGAACTTCCTTTATATATTGGCAGGCTACAGTAAGGTCACCCTGGAGCCTGCCTGCTCTTCTCCAGGGTGAGCCTCAATGCTCTCAGCCTTTTGTCACAGGACAGGTGTTCCAGCCTTTTGATTTTTCATGGCCTTTCTCTGAATCTCTTCTGACAGGCCCATGTCCCTCTGGGGGCCCCAGACATAGACACAGTACTGCGGTTGTCTACACCCACTAAATACTGGAAACAATGGATGTTCAAGGGTAGTTGTCCAGAAGTATTTTTTTTGCCATACTTCAAAATACTGGTTTTGAAATGCATCTGATGGATACCTTGTTTCCTTTTGGTACCATCTGATCTAACTGCACAGGAGTGTGTACTATATTTGTTATGATTTAGTATTAACCTAAATTAATATATATTTGAACATTTCATTCCTTTAAGCTAGTATTACACACAAAGATTTTGTTAAAACAGAGTCTGTCCCTAAAAGATGGAATAAGCAGTTAAAATTCTATTTTTTTGACATTGGGCAAAATTTGGATTCATAAATACCAGATTTTCATATAACTTATGGAACTAAATATGAAGACTACTTTGTGGGATATCCTGGAGTACATAAATTAGGCTCCTTCATTCTTTTAAATTCTAGGTGTGTTAACACTCGAAATTGGATTCAAGCTTGTTAGGTATTTCTAGGAATGATTGAAAATTTGATTACTAAAACTCATAATGTTTGCTTGTCTGAAGTGTTAAAGACAGAACTTTATCATAGACATCTGGAAAGACAGGATATCATCCTTAGTAACTAAATGTTGAGTGTAATTGGGTCTTTTTTCTGCTATAGACCGTTCTGAAAACCTAATGGATGATAATAATAATGATATATGTGATGTTTTAACAGTTCACTTAGTCTAGAGCATTACAACTATTATAAAGTCTCAATCCTAGGATTTTTTTTTCTTGTCAAAACATCATGTATAAATCTAACTTCGCTTATTTAGACAAAGAAGTTCTAAGAAATGTGTAATTGCTCATACTGCGTGATAAAGCAGTGAATATATTGGTGGATTTTTAGACTGCTGGATGCCACTTAGCTGATTGAGAAAAGCCAGCTAAAATTGTTTGCTGAACTCAAGGAATATTTTTAAATAATGTTATTTTGTGCCCCCAAATTGTAGAAGCGAGGCTCTGTGTACAAGCATGAGTTAATCTTAAAAACTCTGTTGAGACATTAGTCTTCAGGTAATTGGGGTTTTAAAATCATTTCAATCTTTGACTGTCTGGGGGAGCATAGAATATCACAAGTGTTATTCTTACTTGAACACTGGGTTCATTTCCTTTTGTATTCCAAACACATTGAAGGATTGATTGTTTGCTCCTGATGGCCTGAAACCAGGCACGGTTGAAAGATGCAGTTGGTAAATTACAATAGCAAAACCTGGTGATGACTCTTATTTCAGGAAGGAACTTCTGCTATGGAGAACCTTAACGAGATGCAGTGTATGTGGTTCCAGACAGAATGTGCCGCTGCTTATCAAAGGCTTGGGAAGTACGGTGATGCCTTGAAAAAATGTCATGAAGTAGAAAGGGTAAGTAGGTACAAACACCACCCACTGCTTCCCCAGTATTGGTCATATGCAAATGAAGATATTTATTGATTTAATCAGCACAGTTTTGTATGCTAGAAGCATATAAAACTTCTAGTATAATGGCTTTTAACAGCACGTTAATACTTGATGATTTCTAACAGATGTCTTCTCTAACTATTATGTGAAAGACTTATTGAAGTGAAAAGGTTTCAATATGAAATACCATATCTTCTGTGCAGCTATTCCTACATTAACTTTACGCTGACTTTTAACAATTGTGTTTCTAATCAGAATAGTCACATTTCAGTTGGCTTTTAGAGTGCCTAAGTCTTTGAATAATCACATTATAGGCTTTAACTGAGATTTTTCTCTACCGATGGATTCTCTTGACCAGTCAGTATTACAAGGATACGTCTATACTTGTTAAATATTGTCTGTAAATAATATCAATTGTAACTTTATTCACCTCTGTCTAATAAAAAGCAGACTAAGTAAAGGATGAGTATATGTGTGTGTTCTTTCTTTTTTAAGCATTTTTTTGAGATAACAGATGATCAATTTGACTTCCACACGTACTGCATGAGAAAGATGACTCTCCGTGCCTATGTAGACCTTCTGAGATTAGAAGATGTGCTCAGGAAACATGCCTTCTACTTCAGGGCTGCCCGATCAGCAATTGAAATTTACTTGAAGCTCCATGATAATCCTCTTACCAATGAAAGCAAAGAGCAAGAAGTGAATTCAGGTATATACACTTTAATGAAGGCTCATATGTCTATGACACATGTAAAAGCTTAGGCTAAGTAAGTTATGTGTTACAGAGTAAATAGAACACAAATTTTTCTTTTCTTCTGTCACAATAACTGAAAAGAGATCATGAATAACAGGCTACAGTTCTCTCTGTTCACATCCCATTATTTGTAGAGCTAGAACATGAATGAACCTAGCTGTAGTTTTGGAGTACTTGGGGAGGAGTGACATTTCAGAACATTAAAATCAGATTCAGTTCAGCCATTAGATAAATATTAACTAATGAGTTATGAAGCAGTTAATAGATTTTGTGGAAAAGCAGTCTAAATTGTAAGAATTTGATTTTTGTCTTGTGTATTTACATTACATGGTAATACTAGTTACTACTGCATTCAATTTTACCACTTTTCACACAACTTGAGGACCAAAGAATAAATGGGTAAATGTGTTAGCAATATTAATACATTTAGAACATTATTTAAAACTAGTATTAATGGAAAACAGACATTATTAGGAAGGCAGTGGGGTGTCGTTTGGAAATCTGAGGATTCAATGGCTGGTTATTTAAGATTTTTTTTTTTTTTTTTTTACTTTCAGATAAATAGCCGCTTCTCCTTTAGTGGAATCGCAGTTACTGCCAGCATTGCAGTGGCTGTTGACTAAAGCAGTGAAATTCATGTCTGGCTTTTTTCAAAGGGAAAAAAATTTGACACGGGGGAAAAGGGAAGCTAAACTAAAAGTGCCAATTAATATTGCAAATAAAATCTTACCTTTATTTGGAGGTGAATAAGTTTTTCTATACCTGCCTATGAACAATTAAGAGGCATATTTGAACAGTTGAACTTGCACTTTTTTCTCTCCAGCTTTAATTTGCTTCTGTATATAATGTAAGATAGACAGATATATATATCTTACATTATATACAGAGTGTGGCAGAGAGGATAGCAATATATCATAAAGGTGGGTGGTGTCTAAGAAGTCATGTTAGTTCATTTGCCTGCTGCTCATTGGGATCCAGTAGGCTTATCTGTGGGAGTAGGCAGCACTGTGGGGATGGGGTAAAAAGAGCACTTGCTTCCTTGCATCAGAATAGGGATGACCCAAGCAGGGAGGTCATGCTGCCATAGCCACAAAAAAGATGTGTTAGTCCCTTGGGAGCCTGTTTTTTTGTGCCTTGCCACATATAGCAAAAATCCTACTCTCAGTGAAACACCACAGTAAACAGACTGGTAGCTGCAGTTTTATTCTGGCTAAACTGATAATTTCCATGTAGTTATTCCATGACATTTGCATGAAATCAGTGCAGTTTTCATGGCTGTGTATTAGATACTTTAATGAAAAGTACCAAGTTTAGCATGTTTTCAGATGGAGTGTAAATCCACCTGGATGTTTCTAGATGGCATTAGAAGCAAGCTGAGCTGAAGTCAAAATGAGAGCTTAGTATTACTGTTGTTCATTTTCTAAGGTAAAACCTGTGACAGATGTAACAACTTTATGTAGCTGACATAAAATCACAGAGGTTTGAATCACTGAGGTTTCTGTAACAGCCATGTAAGAGAAAATATGCAAGATCAAGTGTTGTGTTAGGCTGTAAATACCAGTCCAGCAGAAGTGTTGGCCTGTGTAGTGCTGATACTCTCGTGACTGTTGGTAGTTATGGAAATCACTTAAAAGTTTGCCCTATTGAGGTGTGGAGAAGCATAATGACCTGACTTGTTTGAGAGAAACAAGATTTTGAATTAAATACGTTATATGTTGTCTGTTACTTTAATCTGTAGAAAATCTCTCAGCCAAAGAATTGAAGAAAATGCTTAGTAAGCAAAGAAGAGCACAGAAGAAAGCAAAACTTGAAGAAGAAAGAAAGCATGCAGAAAGAGAACGACAGCAAAAAAATCAAAAGAAAAAGAGAGATGAAGAGGAGGAGGAAACTAGTGGACCCAGGGAAGAGCTGGTTCCTGAAAAACTGGAAAGGGTTAGCATGGTCTTCCTTGTTAAACTCTCATGATTATCATGAAAAGCTATCATATGGGTTTGCTGTCAGATTCTCCTAAAAGAATCTAGGTATTTTTATAAAATCATTTTTGCAGGCAGAGGTACTTCTTTGTTGTCCATCTCTTTTTACACTAAAGAGAAGTATTTTTCCTCAGTAAATCCAAGTTGTATATTAATATTGTTACTTTCCTTAGTTCTCAGGATTTTTTTCCCAAGCAGTAGATCATGCTTCATTAAAATAGATACTGAACAAACAGATGCATTTTTCTTGAAGAAATCTGCTTTTCATACAGTGAATTGAGGAAAAAGTAACAGAAATTATTGCAATTTGAAAAGTTTGAAGGCATGAGCCAGTATTTTACTATGCATGAAGAACTACCTCTGTTATCACAGTAAACTTCATGCTTGTTGTCTAAGGTGGCTGTATTTAATAGTTTCCTAAGTGCTAAATTACAGTACTGAGTGCACAAGCAGTGCCAGAGTTAGCAATGATGTTGTCTTTGTCAACATGAAATGATGAATAAACACTTTAACATTTTTATTTAAACAGCAAGATTTTTTATGGTGTAGTTGAATTCAGAAAGCTAGCTTCAGTTCACCTTTGACATCTGATTATTTAAGTGCTTTGAATAACAGAAACTATTGGTGGGTTGTGTTTGATGTTTATTTGAAGCCATAATTTTCACTGTTCTTTTATTAAAACAGGTAGAAAATCCATTAGAAGAAGCCATTAAGTTCCTTATACCACTTAAGAATCTTATTGGAGATGATATAGAAACACACTTATTAGCATTTGAAATATACTTTAGAAAAGGTAAAGTACTGCTTAATTTTATTTTTGCTTTGCAAAATTTTAGTACTTCAGTTCAGCCTGTGTTACTCAAGTGTAGTAGAAAATGATCTGGAATACTTACCTGACTGAAGCTGAGGTGTGCATCATATCCAATAATAATAGAGTAAATACTGTTTTTGTTTAGTCACCCTTAAACAAAGAAAGCCCTAACAGCAGATTATATTGTGGTATATACTCTTAAATACTGTGGAATGGTATTTGTGGTGTGATCTTTAATTATCTAGAGGAGACCAAAGCTAAAAAGGCGGTAACATCTGTGCAGTGTTGCCAGAGTTGGAGCAGCAAGAACTTCTGTTTTATTAAGCAATTTGAATGGGAAAATAAGCTTCATTTGTAATTCTGTATAGAAATTGATGTTTCTAGTATTTGTACTAGATTTACTAAAGAAAACAGTAATTTATTATGAAGAGAAAATGTTCTGTATTCTTAATCTTGGTTTCCTAATATTTTTTTCTCCTTCTTACAGGAAAGTTTCTGTTAATGTTACAGTCTGTCAAAAGAGCTTTTGCTATCAACAGGAATAATCCATGGCTACATGAGTGCTTGATTAAATTCTCTAAAGCTGGTATGTGTGTAGGAAATATGTAATTATAAAGATATAAGAAGTTACATTTTGCAAGGACATAATTTCCTATTTTTGTGATGTATACTCTTGGAACATACACTGATACAAAGAAAAATAAAAACAAATAGATTTTTTTTCACCAAAGAAAACATAGGCTGTGTTACCCAGTGTACTGTGTATTACACCTTCCTCTATTAATCCACCAGGTGGACCCAACAACTCATTTTGGCTAGATTTCACAGAAAAGTGAGTGTTCTAAGGATCCTGGAAAACCTTAAGATTTAAGAAAATAAGTGGCAGATACAGGAGAATGATTCTGACTGAAACAATTTGTGTGGTGAACTTGCAATAGAAAGTTTACATGACAGAGCACCTTGTATGAATGTTTCAGTAAATTTATGAATGTTTCCTCAATAAATGCATCAGCAGTGTTTGTGTTGACACATCTTGATCTGAGATTTGTGTTTCTGCGCACAAATTTTAAAACTGGAACTTTTAGCAGTGATTTATGCGATTTCAGTGTTTTCTACAGTTGTTTAAATGGCAATTTTTTGCTTCTCTCCCCCTCCGCCTTCCCTCTTCTAGTGTCTGACCATAGTAACCTCCCAGAAATTGTGAGCAAGGTCCTAACTCAAGAAATGCAGAAAATCTTTGTTAATAAAAACTTGGAGAGTTTTAATGAAGAATTTCTCAAACACAATGCTACCTCCATTCAGCACCAGCTGTCAGGTTTGTCTAACTTTTTCATGCTCTTGAAAAAGAGATGATTTAAGTGATGTAAATCCAGAATCTTTATCTGTAGTCTGCAAGATCAGGTTGGATGGAGCTTAGGGCATCCTGGTCCAGTGTAAGGTGGCCCTGGGAATGGAAGAGCATGTGGAACTAGATGATCTTTAAGGTTCCTTCAAATCAAACCATTCTATGAATTCATACACAAATTCTAATGAGATGTAAAATTGCATGTTTATATGGGGGGGTTCGGGGGGGCATTTCTGTCTGCTTGTACAGTTTTTTTTAAATGTACTTCACTTTTTCATTAGATGCATAAGAAATCTGCTCCTTACCTTCAAAAAGTGCAGTCAAACCACTATGGATACTCAAGTTTTGAGCACTGTCATCCTTCCTGTTACAGCTTTTTTTAAGTATTAGAGAATATAAAACAAAATCCTATATACATCAGCAAGTGCTTTTCCCTGTTTTCTTTTCAGCTGGAATGTTTCTGTTCCTACTCATAACTTTATCATGTAGCAACAGCATCAATAAAAGTACCATGATGACCTTGTTATGCAGCCTTTGCTTTTCTGCTTCATGGTCAGCAGTGAAAATATTGAAATCTGACACTCAGACAATATTTATATAGAAGAGCCACAAGTAGCTGCTGGAACTAAGTCAAAGGAAAATGGAATTGGATGATTACAGAAAGTTTTGAAATATTGCTGTGGCTTGATAAGCTGGTAGAGAAAATAAAATGCAATTCCAGCAGTTAAGAAACAAAAGCAAGTGTAGTTTTATCAGGCACTTCAAGTGCTTACTGCTAACCTCACCTGGTCTTTAAAAGTTGTGCAGGGTCTGTCCAGAATAACTGGAAGAACTTCGTTTCAGAGGATTGCTCATCGCTCTAAAGGAAGGTTAGGTAGAATACCACAAACTTCCATTGGCTTCTATAAGATCTGTGTTTCAGGACAGCATTTTTTGAGAAATACTTTCACCTCTTTCCTGCAAGCAGGCTCAAGACTTGGGAAGTCAAGTACAGATATTTCAGCAGTCAGTTGCTCCTAATTCTTAGAGATGTGTTCTTCCACTCTTGTAACTGTTGAGCATCTCACTGGCTACTTTACAGATCTTATTTTCTGATCCTCCAGTGTTATGGAAAACACTACAGTCACTGGCTAGGTTTTTGGTAGCTTTAGGACTTCAGCTGTGTATCAGTCTTCTCTTTATGCTGCAGCAGGTTTGAGGCAATTGACTTACCTACTGTACAATTTTTAAGTTTCCTGAGCAGTTATCTTTAATTAAAGTTTGCAGATATGAAGATCTGGAAGACCTAAACCCTAAGTGAGAGGACAAATGAATGCTTTCTCAGCTTAAAATTACTAGTAAAAAACTGTAAGCAGACTTCTAACCTCTTTCCAATTTCTGTACCATAGCCTCCCTAACTTTAGGCAAGAGTAACTAGGCTAATGTAAGTGTTTTGGGCAGTTATGGCTCTGCATTGAGTCTAGCAATTTATTTTCTTAAACCTACAAAAAGCAGTAAGAACTAGGAAACTTTATTTAATTGGGAAAACTAATAATTGGGAAAATGAGTTGAGCAAAACCAAAAGACAAAACATCCAGAATGTGGGGTTTTAACTTTTCCAGTAAAATGATTAAGCTTTTTGGGTTTTCCAGTAGATTACATAGTGGGATGGTTCTGGACTCTGTACTTGGGCAAAGGAAAAGACATTAAATGCCAGCACATTAGGATGAGATTTTAAAATAAGGCAGCTATGATACAAGGAATAGAATTTTGCAGAGATGCCCAGGCCAGTTTTGGTAAACTGTGGTCTGAGAAGCTGTGTAGTTCCATAATGCAGTGTTTTCCTTTCCACCACTGTAGTCTGGTCCAGGCAAAGCACCAAACTTGTGCTGCGCTTTCCTTATACCTGAGCTGTGTCCTTAGCTCCAGGTGAGCCATGGCCCTGTGTTCTGCCATGTGGACTGGCCTGAACTTTTATTGGGCCATGTTCCACAGTTTGGTAACTGTTGTTCACTTAGCTCCAGTACTTCTAAAGAGAATTCAGTGTGTCTCTGAGAATTACTGACTCCTGTATTTGTTGGATGGATTTCATTTAGCCTGCTGATTTGAAGGGCTTGAGATCAGTGTACTCTGTGATACTTTTCTCTACTGCAGATCTGTCAGTCAAGTGAGGCGTGTCACTTTTGCAGGAACAGGTCTCCTGTTTTATTCAATCCTTATGCTTCTAATAAATTTCAAAATGGCTTTAGTTTCATTAATTTCCGGTTGCAAATCGGGGAGGAAGATATAGTTTATTAAAACTTGTAAGAAGTCTAATTCACATTTATGTGTAAGTTTTCAGGTTCTGTGTGTCTGTATATGTTGTATGGCATTGAGAAAAACTAAACATTGTGGGTTTTGTCTTGTGATAAGGTGCAAAGATGATGTATTTCCTGGACAAATCAAGACAAGAAAAAGCAATTGCTGTTGCAACGAGATTGGACAAAAATATGAGAGACAAAAATGTGAAGGTAAAAGATACAGTATATAAAGCCACAACTGTGTGGGATCTTAAATAGTGTATAATTTAGTGCAGGATAATGTGCATGCTTCATTTACCATGATAAATGATTACTTGAAAGAGCAAGGTTTCAAATTTTTCCTGTAAGTAAAAGATGCATAAATACAATGGAGAAACCTGTTTGCTCAAACTAGTGATGGTTAACAATATGTGCCCTTAAAACAATTTTGAATTGCATTTATTAACTGATGCTTTTGTTCTTTAGACATTAACAAAGGTTTTTGAGGCGTTGCTTGATGGCAGTTTTGGAAGCTGCCATGCTCAATGTGAAGAATATCAAGCAGCATGTCATAAACTGTTTCCTTTTACGTCTGCCTTCATGCCTGCCACAAACGAAGACAACAGCAGCATTGCGTCTGTGAATCACACGGCCATTAACCATGATTTGCTGTCCAATGAAATCTGAAGTAGTGTGTGCAAGCCCCTGTGTGTGTGTATACCTACATGCACACATGTATATGAAACTCTGACTCTCATTACATGCTGGCTGGATACAGATCAGGGTTACTTTTCCAGGTTGTATTTTAATATCTATAACAGGTATCTAAAACAAAATATTTGGATAGTTAAATGGAGTATGCTATTAGGGTTTTTTTCTTCCCAATGAAAACTGCCAATATTTATGTAAACATCTTTAATCAGCATTTTTCATGTTTATACTTGTACAGGTTTAAGTCTTTTAATAATTCATCAGCCCTCCCTCACAATAATATGGATATTAAAGACTGCTTTCACTTAAGTGTTGTTACATATGCAGGTATATGTGAACATATATTGTTAATAAATTATCATTTGAGAGTTTTTAGCAGATTGAGACTGAAGTGCTGCTTGAATTGCCCTCTTTGTCTTTACTGTTCTTTAGGGGTTTTTTTCTGGGTTGTTTTGGTTGGATTTCTTTTTTAATCTTTGGTCAGTTTGGTTTCTTTTGAAGCGCAGCAACAATGAAAGCATTGGCGGGAGGGGGGTTGCATGTTTTTGTCAGGTGTGTGTCTTATATGGAACCAGTGTTGACAGATATGACGATTAGGTTTGTGTAAAAAAACCCAAACCAACAAATATCTAAGGCTTTTGGAAAACGATTCCCTCTACTTTGTGTTCCATAGCTATTGTTTCCTTAGTTTTATGGTCAGTTTAACATTTTAAAGTTTTAATATCCTGAAGCAATTCCCTGAGAAGACATAACAAATTTGAATACTGTTGTTTGTCCTTTGTTCCATCTCCGCTTTCCTCTTCTTCCTTCTGGTTTCTCCCCATTTGTTCACCTGTTGACACTTAGGATGAAAAAGCTGCTCCAATTTTGTGCAAGTGCAAAAGGTACAGTAATGGGGAATACAGTTTTTCTCTACATCATAAAAACTCACTGGTGGGTGTGCTGTATTACCTCCATTAAAAGTCTTAGTTGTCTACTTAAGTATTATGGCCAATACTCCAGAATTTCTCCTGACTAAATGCTATTGCTGTAGGTGCTGAAAGGCAAAACAGAGAAATATGTTTTACATTTTAAAACTGTTTAAGGGAGCACAAAGAGGCTGACTGCAAATCATAATGAACCTTTTTCTTACTTTTTATTCTGGTGCATTAACTATTAAATATACAACACATCAAAATGGAAGTTTAAATCTAATATACCTATTTAAAGCATAGCATTGCTAGACAAAATGGCTACATATCACATGACAGCTTTACATTCTATAAAGACTGCTATCGAAACATAATTATACTGTGGCTTGTACAGAAAATTTCTGGAAACTGTAATGGAATTATTCAATCTCGGTTTGTTTTTATTTCACTGCAGTGTAAATAATTTCAGTAATATTAACTAGCCCCTCAAAGGCAAATACCAGTTCATGAAGAGGGGATTTTATTAAGACAAATAAACTGTTCTAATTAAAATTCTCCTTTGTGTGTCATCTGTTTAGATTAAAAAAATTGTTGAATGGAAAAGTCACTGTAAAATATTGCCAACATATGTTATGCTGTAATAAATTATTTTGTACACATTTGTCTTTGGTTTGGAATTTTTGCATATTTATGGACATCAAACTTTAACCCATCATTCTCATTTTTTTATATTGAGTTGCAACATTCACTGGTTTAATGTTAACTCTGTAAGTAGTTATGAAAAAAAATTACTGTTTAGCAGATTGAGATCTGTATCTATAAATAGTAATGGCTTCAGACTGCAGTCAGTAGATTTAGATCAGATAGCAGGGAGAGATTCTTTCCTGTGAGGATGGTGAGGCACTTGAATGGGGTGTGGATGCCCCATCCCTGGCAGTGTTCCAGGCCAGGTTGGATGGAGTTCTGAGCAACCTGGTCTGAGGAAGGTGTCCCTGCCCATGGCAGGGGGTTGGAACCAGGCAGTGTTAAAGGTCCCTTCCAACACAAACCGTTCCGTGGTTCTGTGATAGTAACACACTACACTGAGAAGTGGTGATGTGATTTTGTCTTAAGTATTCGCCATGTGCTGTTTGCTCTGGAACAGCTGGTTCAAAGATGTCTCAGGCAGGGAAAGGTGGACCATAATAGGATTGTTTTGGCTCAGCAGCACCTGAAAAGCACTTGCACCATACCACGAAGACATTATAAGTGATACAGTGTCTTCTTTTTTTAGTGATAATACTTCTCTTGCTAGAGGTTTAATTCAGGCCTTCAGAAAGAGGCTATGGCACTCTAGATAGGACTGCTTATCCAGTCCTGTGCTGTTTAGCTTGACACTTGAAGTCAGACTTTAAAAAAAACACCCAGGGTACCTCTTCAGTTATAGGAACTTAAGAGAATTCTGGAAATTGAGTCTTCTGTCATGCAGTGAGTGGTTTGGTTTTCTCTTAGAATTGCTGGAGGCATGCAGCCTGCTGAGTTTTCCTCAGGACTGTCATTGCAGGTGTGAACTTCTTGGGGTAACAAATGCTTGGCAGTCTGATCTCCTCCAAATTTCATCTTTGTTGCAGTTGGATAGGGTGTGCTGTGTACCCTAACACCTTAAGGTGTCCCGGCACAAAGAAGGAAAATATGCAAATGCAGCACAAGGCGGCTGGCAGAATGCAAGACCTCGTTTATCTAAACAAGCCTGGCAGCATTAGATCATTCAGAGAGATGAGCTAAATTGAGCTTCCTGAACTGATAGAGGTGTTTTGTGTTTTGACTGCTCTGATTTGGTGGTTAATGAGTTCATCAGACTCATCTGGCCAGAACCCAGTGCAGGGGAAGTGTGGCAGCAGTGGTCTGAAGCAGGGCAGCTCCTCTATTGTTGCAGTGCTGCTGCTTGGGACACTGTGCCAGCACTGTGAGCTAGCATGGCTCAGGATTCATCCCTGATGACTAGCAGGGTATCAAAAATGTTGCACCTCTGGTGCAAGAAGCTGCCTATCTGGCTTGGCCTTTCAGTCTGGCTCTGCTGTGGCTGTGCCCTTCCTCACGGTCTGTGAAACCACATAAGGAGGAGCTGAGAACAACAGGAGTAGCAGCAGTGTTTCCTGAATACGTAATGAAGAATGTAGGACTAACACCACTGGGATATGTGTGCAACAAGGCTTGGGCACAATTCTGATTTGACCTTAGATTTTCTGCCCACCCCCATCAGATGTTCTGCAGTCCTATGATTGTTGAAGTATTCTGTGGTTAATTAAGCTTCATTTGCTCTTCACTAGTCTTAGCAACACCTTCAAATTTCCTTCACTGTTTGGATGTGAAGCTATAGATGCCTTGATTATGATTACTATTAATTACAGTACATTTGTTTACTTGCCTGTCTTGTTTTTTGGATCTTTGAAAACCTTTTGTTTAGAGTGGTTTGTAGTGGTTTTTCTAAAATTCCTATTGCTGATCCCTGCACCAACCAAATAATTGTTTTAACAGCATAAATGTCAAGAGAACTCATTGACTCAGGAGCTAATCTCGCAAAAGGGTCCTGCCACCTCACACAGTACACCCTCTTTCCTTCTCATGTTCCAGCAGGCAGACATACCCCAAGGCTGACAAACTTCTCATCATAGAAAATAAGCTTGTTCCAAAACCCAGGCCCTAATGGAAAATCCTGACCTGATATGTGTGTCGATAGCAAACCTTTAGTCCTGAACTGGCAATTAAGGTCGAAGGGGCTGTTTCTCACATCTTTGCAGCTGTAGCAGCTAGGAGGAGGTCAAGTGTTAAGAGTGACCCAGAAGGTTGAAACATAATTGTGTTGGCATGTGTGAATGCACTTGCCACTTGCTGTTTCAGCAGCAACATCATATGTACTTACGGCGTTTGTTTTTCCATGCCTTAACTGCAGCTCCTAATGAAAAATTCGTGGATTTTCCACTAGAGGGAAGCCTTGCATCCAGAATATTTTCATAGTAACAAAACGCTGAAGTCTTGTAGGTGTTGTTTTGTAGTAAGAGTGTAGGAAAATGCTTACATTTTTCCTCCTTTCAGGCATTGGAGAGAGGTCGTTGTTCTGTATGTGCTTAAAAATCTGAATTAGACTCGTGTTTGTATAGCGTAGCTGTCTGTAGCCATTGATGTGGGGATCTCAAGTTGAGAGTGCAATTGGTTGGACTTATTTCAAAGCATTGGAGAACAGACATACTGGGAAAATATGTTTGAGCCCACAGATGATCAGATCAGCTTTTTTGGGAATTCCCATGTCCTGTGCAAAAAGTTTTAGTCAACTGCATTCCTGCCTTCAGGCTGCTGAAGTGAGGCAGAACGTGTCAGCCTTGAAGATTAGCTTTCATTCCAGTTAATTTATCGTGAACTAAACACGTTGTCTGTCCCCACTTGGACCTTGATACTTGAACATATTTCGAGTCTAGACAAAGTATTTGAGAACGTGCTGTTAGCACTTAGGAGGAGGCTCAGGTTTTAAGAGGTTCCTAGATGTATTTTAGGTATGCAGTAAGATGGAAGAACTAATACATGGTAGTTTTAGGACTGATTTCATATGATAAATGCTCATATTTAAAGCAACACGGAAGGGAGGAAGTAAGGACCAGAGCAGGAACTGTCTTCCTCTTCCCCATACAGTGCCTAGCACAGAGAACTCCTAGTTTGAGACAAGGGTTTATTCCTCAGGTAGTAAACTGTCATAAAGCCTATCTGTAAATGCAAGCAAATTATACCTGCCTGAGGCCAGGCTCTGTAAAGAGTAGTGCAAGGAATCCACAAAAGGCATCAAGCACCAAAGGAGTCTGTCACTGGAGACATTTAATCAAATGTTAGCTAATCCATGCATTTGATTGTATTTAAAATGAGCTCTGAGAGTTCCTGAAGTTGGAGGAACTGTTCTATTAGTAACACATTCCCTATGTGTAAATATCTGTCCAGAGAAATTCTAACCACTGGGATGAAGCTGTTAGGTTTGCCATGGATAAATTTTTTTTGGGATCAGTAAGAGAGTGCATGATTTGTTTGCTCAGGGGTTGTAGGGCTGCTCCAGGTGGTGAGCTGTGCACTGGTGATTAGCTCAGGCATTGCAGGGCATGCATCCCTAAAGTGGCATAGAAATGTCAGCAGTCCCTTGCTGTTCCTGCACTGCTCAGGACCCCGGCACTCAGCTGTGACATTTGTGAACACTGAAGGACCCATAAGGTGATTCTCCAGGGGACAGGTAATGAAAAACCAGCAGCCCTGTAGTGATATCAACAGGTGTAGTCCATCTTCTCTTTGGGACCTTACACCTTCACTGAAGTCTTTCTGGTTTAACAGGCAATTAATTAATAAAAAAACAGAAGGCTGCACAGCCCTCTTATATATAGGGGCACCCCTATATTCAGTGCAAAGCTGTGGGCACCTCAGGATGCCAGACATCTAAATCATTGCAGTACTGAGATCTGCAAGGCTGATTTTCTTTTTGCTTCTGAAGTGCCACCTAGACTATAATAAATTGTGCTGAAAGATATATACCCATGTGATTTCCTGACCTTATCAGACAATATGTTGCTAAAAGCTTTTTATGTTCTCCCCACTGTATTTCTCCAAGTCTCTCTGTCCACTTCAGGCTCTGGCACTTGCTGTTTGCTTCTGTGAACAGATTCAGGTCAACAGCCTAGCACGAACCTTACCTGGCAAATGTGGGTTGGTTTTCTACCAGTTACAGATGGATAGACAATGAAAAGACAGCAATGGCTAATCAAGGATTTGATGAGCAGTCCACACATAGGTGTGTCAGGCTATTTTTTACATAGCCTTCCATTCAAGGAAGGTACAAATTCCTCTCCTCTTTCCATCTTAGGAAGTATGTTTTTCCTAGAAGAAGCTGTGATCCTTCTGGGTTTCCTATGACCATGCCTGGCTCTCCCTACCTTGTTTCACAGGTAACCTCTCACAATCCTGGTTATCTCAGAGGAGCCAGGCTGGGGGGCGTGGGCACTGTGGAACTGGCAGCAACAAATAACTGATCAGAAGAAAGTTGTCACTGTATTTGGCTCTTGATTATTAGACACCCTCTCATGTTGACAGAAGCCCTGAGGATGCAAGGGCCACAGTGGGCAGTGGCTGTGCTGGTTTGACCAGGTGCAATGGCCTACCATGATATAAATTGGCTGCAGAGATCCTCCAAAAAACATAAGCTGCTTCTGTCTCTGGTGACCACCTCTTTTCCTCTGTTGTCTCCTCCTCACGGAGGGCTTGTAGTCTTGCTCTAACAACGAGGAACTCACATCTGCGTCAAGTGCCAAGTGTGGCACCCTGCTGTGTAAGTGTTGAGAGGTGTGTGCTCCTTGAATTTGCTTTCAGGAAGACCTACAGCCCAAGCAACCCTGGATACAATGGCACAATACAAATGTTTCTCTGTGCCATGGCAGGATAAATCTGGATGTGCAGAGCTGTGATTTTTAAGTGTCTACAGTGGCAAAGCCTCTGCTTTGCAGTGGTGTTTCATGTTCTTTTATTTTTTTAAACTGCCTCCCTCTTGTGTAAATGCTCTGAGCTCTAGTTTTGGATGCAAGTCCTCTGATGTAGATGTGCAACTAGTAGAGCTGGGCAGTTTGGAGTGAGCAATTCTGAAAGCCTGTTATTTATGAAATAAGAGTTGAAAATAGAAAATGGGCATATGGAAGAAGTTGCTGTCACAGATCTTCCCTCTGGCTAGGAGAATTAGAGCATGGTTTACTTAACTTCCATTTCTGACGAAAACAGGATTCTGCTATGGCTTGTCACAAAAATTATTTGAAGCTGAGAAAAAAATGGGGAAAATACCCAGGGCTCAATATTTATTCCTAAAATGAAGTGCAGTTGCCTCGCTCAGAGGAAAGGACTGGATGCAGTACATGGTCACTGGCTGTAACACTGATTCTTTTCTTCCCATCTACACAGTCTCCTGTGCAGTGGTAACAGGAGAGGCTCCAATGGGCTCAACCATTGTTATTTCCCAACCATAAACATGCAAATCCCCATCCCTTAGAGGGGCGTGATTTACTGGCTAACCAAAGCTCAAGGATTACAGCTTTTGTTCCACATTTGTATGGTGACTGACTCAATGGGGTCCTGGTCTATGACTGCCACTACTGCAACACAAATAATTGAAGAGCTCCTCTCCTGTACTAACCTCTGCAGCCACATGCCTTCAGCAAACAAGCAGTCTTGGCTCCTCCCTTTGCCTCCTACTGCCTTTCAGCCAACAGAGCATAGGAAGGAGAGGAAGTTTTGATTTTTTCAGCCTCTTTTGGTGGCTTGCTTCTGTGGGATGGATGGGAACAACACCCAGCACCCCCTGCCATTCCTAACTTCCCCTGTTCTTGTGGCTATGTAAGTTTCCTTGAGAGTGGTGCAATATACCATGGAAAACTCGAAATATTGGTTTAATAACACAAGGACAAGTGGAAACAACAAAATGGAAACCCATGTACATTTTTAAAAACAAACCAAAAAACCACCACAAACCCCAGAGGGTACTCAGTGTTCCCAGGAAAATCTAATTTGAATTCTTTGGCAAGAAGCGTTTTTATACCTTTAGGTATGATCAGTATCTTTCTGGCTAGGTATTTTGGCCACAAATATTTTTTATTATCATTGTAGTTATTAATTGCATCTATTTAGGATCTTATTTCCTGGCAAGATTTAAGGCTTGAAAAACCCAGACTCACAAACAGTGTTGGATAGGAAGTAACAGATGACTGAGGCAAGCAGGCTCTGTGTGCATGAGTGTGTGAAATACAACAGAAAAAATACAAAATGTGCAATTTTTAGTCACAGCAAATAGCACTAATGTGAAACATATCTACCAGAAAAATTTGCTACCTTTTATTTTACTAATGGAGGAGACAAATTAGGAGAGATGTCTTACTGTTTTAATACATTAGACTTCCCTTATATGTTCTCCTTCACAAGGTTTTAAATTCGCTTCCAATGTGGTTTGTGTGTCAGATATTTTTCATAAAATACAAGCCTCTCAAGCCTTAAATTCTCTTTGTTTTCTTGTATGTAATCACTCACTGTTGAGTGAACATTCCTTCTCCCTTGGACAAAATTGCCATTTTTTTCTAAAGTAGCACAGTATCCAGCAATCTTAACTCCTCAATTTATCAACAATTCAGAGCCAAACTAGGCAGAAAACAACTGTTTTTCATTTGTATTTGAAATAGTACAAGTTTCTTGATGGAGTGGTAATCATGAAAGGTTTTGAAGCAAAACTGGCAGAAAAGTAAAGAATTCAGTGTCTCAGGTAAAAGAAAAGTAAAGAATTCGGGTATGGTGGCAGCAGCATCAGGTAGAGGTAGAGAGAGTGGTTTGCCCTGAGCTTGAACCCACAACCTAACACAGGAAATAAATTTCTTACCTAGCATTTGTAAGTATGCTTTTTCCTTTTTTTTTTTTTTCCTTCCACATTACCCTTTAAAATGGATATTTACTGCTACTGGACCCTTTTGGATGAGGGAGGACTTAATGGAAGAAGAACAAAACAAACCCTTTCCTCCACTCAGCCTTGTGCAGAATCTCGTGTTCAACCTCCTCATGCAAAGGATATGTGCACAGCCTTGTTTTCTTGAAAACAGAGCCAGAATGGAGGCAATTTCTTCACTTCTAATTGCCACACAGCACTCCAAATGCCAGGCTCTCTCCCCGTCCTGGCTTACTGCCGTGGTCCCTTTGCTTACATTTTCTTGGCTTTTTGTCCACTTCTCTCTGCTTGTTGTCTGGTGGCTCCTTCGCACTGCAGGAAAAAGACTACAGACTTCTTCATGTCTTATTTACTCACTACCATCCCTCTCCTTACCTGAACTTCTCTCCCTTTCCATGCAGTGCTCAGCTAAAGTCCCTTGACCCAGAACATTCAAAGCCTTGAGTGGTTTTGCATCTCTCTTCACTGTGGACAGAAGCTCAACATTCAACTCCATATGCCAGTGATGTCAATATAGGTTACAAATCTACTTTATCAGTTTAAATTACTTTTATGACACTAGTGATTAAATCCAAACTGTCATAAATCTGTTTCGGTGTCATTAACTTATTTAAAGACATCCATTCAAAAACTCCAAGATATTCTACCTCTAGTTACTGAAAGACAGTATAGTGTTGACATTCAGGAGGTTAATTTGACAAGCAGAAAATTTAGAAGGATAGTGGGCCAGAGAAAGTGAGCTTGGGTTTTGGCAGAATTCATCAGGAAGGTGTATGGTTTGCTCACAAGGCCACAGCTGTGAATGGCTGTGAGCAGCTCCATGAGTTTGCATCCACTGTGCATCAGTCAAGGGCAGAGAGAAAACCAAAAGGAAATACACCAGTCACTCAAAATTCCATGTTCCAGTTCAAGGTCTACAGAACATGTTGGGAGAAGAGGAAGTAAAGTCCTGTGAAAGACCTGTGGCAAATTTTTTGTTTGACAGTCTTTCAAGATTAATATATTGCTGTAAGTCACTCACTCTTCCCACTGGTGGTGTGGATTGAGCTACAGGTCATAGGCTTTTATTTAGCTCAGCTGGCAGCCAAAGTAGCAAAACACCTTGGATGGTAGTTGGGCAGCCTGTGTAAAATGCATGGCTCATGTCTCTGACAAGGTTTAATCAGGCAGCTCTCCTCATTACAAAACAAGTTTGGCAATTAACTCACATAGGTAATTTCACTTGCAGCGTGAAGAATAAAGTGGGCTGGAGTGTCAACCACAGCCTCCCTTCAAATGAGCATCCTGAGGGCAGGATTGTGATGTGCTGCACAGGAAGACAGGTTATGCTGGTGATGTTTGATCTATTCCTGCTCTGCAGCCCAAGGAGTTGGGTTTCCCTGTGTGTCAGTCTGGCTGGCACCTGTGCTTTTTCATCCTCTGGCAGTTTTCGTTTTTCTGTTTGACAGCTGTCTTCATTTTGGGTTCCCTTGCTTCCTTCAGCTAGAAGTTTGGCAATGATGGGCTGTTGTTTGTCATTCACAGGTTTTAAATCATCTACTTTAACAAGGTGGTATTATTATTTATGTAAAGAATTGTTATTTTCACAGACTAATAAATATTAAAATACTTGTGGAAATTAAATATTCAAAACTCCAGGCTGCTTCCATGGGCAGGGATCTGACACTCTGGCTTTTGTCTAGTATCAATACCAATGAGAAGACAGGTGTAGGTTTCACAAAACATTTGTTTTTAACTGTAGGAATATGGTATTGCTCAACAAAAATGATATTTTGGGTTATTCTTGATCTTTGAAGTGGTGAAAAGAAATTATTCGTTAGACAAAAACTTTTCAGCCACTTCAGATTTGCAAATTCCCCCTCTGCAGCTGCAGTTTCTGTGTATGTGCATATGGTGCTGCACCTGTACTGTGAATTGTAACCAGTTTCCAATGAATTTCTCATTCTGTTTTGGTTTTTTTTTTTTTTTTTTTTTTTTTTCTTTTTTTCTTTTTTTCTGTTTCATATGAATGCCTCTGAAGTAGTTCATGGATCTGTGGGCATCTCATTGCTTTGGAAGCAACTAGATTATTCAACCTGCAGCATCAATGCCTTTTTAAACCCATCCTAGGAGTCTCTTTGGTGCAGCAATACAGTGTGTTGTGTCCCAAATTATTCCATGGTTTGTTTAGAAAACAAATACTTCATGAGCTTTGCAGCTTGCCTATATCAAAGTGCCTGTTTTAAAAACCTTTCCCTGAAGCATGTTTCCAGGCAGGATTTGTTGATTTAAATAGCTGTGTGGCTCACAAGTTTGTGAGGTTAAAAATGCAGTAGGAAACCACTGTAAACATCGCGTCACCAGCTGAGGAGGATCTGGAGACACTGTGTCGAATGGGCAAGAAGAAATTCACTTTAAATACAGCTTGGACGGCTGCCTAGAAAATGAGAGGGATTCAGTAGCTGAGGTTTACATTAGGAGTTGTGTTGGATGTTTCTCCCCATAAGCATGAGCAGCCAGGCGTGTCAGCCTGCAGAGTTTCAGGGCACTGCACTTAAAAGTGACTTCTTCCTTTTGCCAGATGTGGGCTGCTCCTGTTGGCATCTGTGGCAAAAGAGCAGCCAGTTCAGCTGGAGCATGCTGGGGCCTTTCAAGAATATTTATGGATGTGCATGGCTGCATGATCCATGACATAGAACCAATAAGCATAAAAGTGAATCTTTGTTTCCTCTTGTATAAGCTATGTTTTATGTGAAAAACTGAAATTCACCAGCTGTCTTGGCTGCATTCAGCAGAATCTAGGCTGCTTAGGAGAAAACATGAGTATTTACTGAAAGAAATATTAAGAGATTAGTCTGTGGAGCAGTAAACACAACTAAGTAGTTTTAAGCCCAGGTTGTCTTAAGGAAAAGATTTCCCAAACACATGGCTGTAAAGAAGGGAAGTTTATAGAATAATTTCTTTAGCATGCCTAGAAATTATTCTGAAAATGGTCAATTTGAGTGAAAGATAATAATTTAAGGAGAATGCCAGGGATAAATTCTTATATCACTACAGGGAAGCAGTTGTTTTTTTCCCCCTACCTATCCATATCCTCCTTTTATATCTCCCTGAGCTGAGCCCATTCAACTCAATTCAACAGAAAATTACTCACTTTCTTCCTGGATTCGTTTTCTGCTGTTCTAAAGTGTTGAATTGGCTCAGCAGCAGATGAGAAAAACCTGCTTAAAAGACATGCAGAAGGTCTAGGCCAGGAGCACAAGAAGAGAGAAGGAGGCAGATCATTTCCCTTTTCTGGCAATAAGGCCCCAAGCAATGCAAGGGTTCTTGTACAGCTTCATCCCCTTTGTGCTCTTTCTTTGTGACATGACCTCAGACCCCATCCCAAAAGTCTGTGAGATTGCTTGACCATCTTTACAAGGAACAACAGGAAGGGCACAGGAGGACTTTTAGCCTTTGGTTATTTTGCCTGTATTCCTCAGAAAATGGACAGATTCAAGCCTAACCTCAAACACCTTTTGCCCCTAAGCCAGGTTGTGCTGTAGACCAAGCACCGGTGCTCGGTGGGGATGTGTGTGGTACAGGTAGGGTTGATCGTATGTGACTGAGCAAGAGAGATTTGACATCAGCTGCAGTGCCAGGTCCTTGTCTTTTTGGGCTGTGAGCTGTGCCTAGTCACGTCCTCAACAGTTCCCCCTTCTGCTTTGCATCCATTGTCTTTCATCCTGCTCGTGCTACTGACGTCATGCCCTTGTATCTCCTTGTCCCCTACTTTTTAACCTCGTTTTCCCTCTGTGTCACTATGGTCTTTAAAAAGGATTGTTTGTAGACACTTTTATTAGCAGAAAGAAAAACAGAGGAAGACCACAGAGAGAAGGAAGCCACAGAATAAACAACAATTGAATTTTGTCATGAGAACTTCTTTTGATTCACTGCAAAAATAAATAAATGTCTCCATATCAGTTGGTAAGGAGAGGTGGACAAATCTGTTTTACTGTCTAGAACATTGTTTTTCTAACTTTGTATCTTGCAGGAGCAATGGCAGCATGTCTGAAAATGTCAAAAAAGTTTCAGAGATGTTTTTCTTACCTCTCCCTGACTGTTCTAACTCTAAATATTTTCATCAGCACACAAACATAATCATAACTCCTGACGCATTCTCATGGAATAGCACCTGATGTCTGTTTTCAGTATTTCTGGCCATAACTAAACATGGCAGAGTCTTCCCCAATGAGTATTTAACAGAACTGGTGTTTTAGCTGCTCAGACAGCTTACATTAAAAACGAGCAAGAGACAGCACAAGAGCAACACTCCGTAGCCATGGCATGTATGAACATCAGGTTTACCTGACTTCAGGACAAGTGCTAGAATCCTCCTCCTAAGAACAAGGAGAGCACTCCACTGGAGAGCACCCCGGCTGATGCACCTGGGGCTGTGACTCCCTCTGCCTGAGCATTCCCTGCGTGTCCCCTGCCACCTGCTCTTCTCCTCGGGTCATCCTCTGGAATTAACTGGCCCAGCTGCCCCCACGGCCGTGCCCGCAGCTCGCCGATGTACGGAGCAGGGCAATAACCACAGGCAGATGCCAGCCCGGTGCCATGGGGATGGGGAAGGAAGGGATCCCGGGGCTGTTCGAGCAGCACTGCTGTTTCATGCAAAGCCACGGGCTCACTGCAAGCGAGCTGCTGCCTCCTCGTCGTGCTGTGTGCCCTGTCCTGCTGGCAGTCACGGGGCTGACCCCGTCCTGCCTTCCCGTGATATTCCCTCCTTACAGCCGGCTCTGACTCCCTGCAGCAGCCCGGCACGCAGCCGGTGCTGGGCTTAGCGCAGCGCGATCCTCCCGAAGGAGCCGCACTCCGCTGCCGGCGGGACTGCGGCCGCCGGGACAGCCGGCCCGGAGCACCTGCACCGCCCGGAGCCGCCCCCGGGGCCGCCCCGCCCCGGCCTGC